>NC_138230.1:20334082-21797216 GCF_964197995.2 Scardinius erythrophthalmus | reverse complement strand
GTCCTGTCCAATTTGTAAGACAAAATGTACAGACCAAAGCAGGCAAATGGGGACTTTTGTGGCATTCACTCAGCTGTGTGAGAAGTGTCAGTACAACAGACAGTGGCAGAGCCAGCCCATAGTAGGAAGTACACCAGTTGGTAAACTGTTACTGTCTGCTGCAACATATTTTACCGGTGGCTCCTTTGTTCAACTGTAGAAGGTATGTAAAACCATAATACAAGTTCATTTATAGTAAATAAACTGTGTTAATTCAGTTAGTATGCAAATGCATGTTTCTGTATTTGTTCTTTCATAGATTTTTAAGGCCATGAACCTCCAGATTACAACATATAGCACTTTCTTGTTCCTGTTTCGAATGCGCATGCGTCGCGTCTGAGCGCGTTGTTGTCTTTGGAGCTCCATCGATTGATTTATAATTCTTGATTTCTCTTTAAACTCACTTACAACGAACATTTTCTACTTTTCCTCACCTCATAGTTATAACGCGGATTGTTGAGCAGACGCGTCTCAAGCCTTGTGATCCAACGCTGGATACTCTTATAGGTTACGTCCGTGGATCACGGCTGAACGCGTCTTCTCCGCACTCATTTAAGTTACAAACAAACATTTTTTCGCCTATCGTGCGTCTACTCTACACCCGTACCACTGAAAAGACGGATTATATCCAAGACTTAAGCCATAAATTAGTATTAACATTGATAGCACCACTGGTAGCGTCGTTGCTAACTTAACTTACTGTCCATCTGTTAAAATGGCGAATATATCAAATGTAAGTAGTCTACCTTTTGGTGCAGGTGAGGACACATTTGAGCTGCACGCGGTGCAGTCTGAGCTGGAAGCTGTTGAGAAACAGATCCACGACCTTTTAGTAAGAAAAGCCGAGCTGATAGACCGGCGTTTGGCTCTCGAAACATCACGTGCCGAGGCACACAAATCAGAGATTAATGTTACTAACCCGCTGACTCCGACCTCGTCTACTCCGTGCGTTCCTCAACATCGGTCCCGAACGTCGAGGTCGCGATCAGCCATGGTCTCGTTCACTCCGGCTCCAACATGCCATCACGAAGCCTGGATTTTTCCGCAGCGGAAGTCGCGAGTCAGGTCTAGACCAAGAAAACTCTCTCCGACCCTCCCGGTTTTCGAGATATCCACACAAAACCGCTTCTCCCCTCTTCGCGAAACAGAACGCGATGCTGTGATCATCGGCGATTCCATCGTTCGACACGTACACGTTACGTTAAATAAAAGTAAGGTGCATAGTCACTGCTTTCCTGGTGCTCGTGTTTCTGAAATCGCTGCTCACGTTCCCGAGATTCTGAACGAGCGCGTCGGAACCGTTGTCCTGCACGCGGGAGGGGCCGACATCAGACTGCGCCAAACGGAGGTTTTGAAGAAAGACTTCAGGAATCTGATCGATACGGTACGCAGCACATCGCCTGATATAACGATTATTGTGTCAGGACCGCTTCCCACGTATCGACTAGGTCATGAAAAGTTTAGTAGATTATTTGCGCTTAATGAATGGTTAATGTCATGGTGCAATGAGCAGAAACTTCTCTTTGTAAATAATTGGAATCTGTTTTGGGAGCGTCCTAGGCTTTACCGTGCTGATGGCTTACACCCAAGCAGATTCGGATCGGATCTTCTGTCAGATAACATCTCCAAAATGTTAAATACCTTTTGACTAGTAAACAAAAGTCCAAATCATAGTCTCTGCTGCACCAATTTAATTGATATAAATAGTGTAGAACATTGCATAGAAACTGTGTCTATTCCTCGTTTAGTGAGATCAAATCATAAATCTACTGCAGGATCTAGAAAAAATCTAATTGTTATTAAACCAGAAAATGTTGCTATTGGAAATCAAAAACAATTTTTAAAGCTAGGTCTTCTAAACATTAGATCACTCACACCTAAGGCAGTTATTGTAAATGAAATAGTCACAGATAATAGCTTCGATGTACTTTGCCTTACTGAAACCTGGCTTAAACCAAATGATTATTTTGGTTTAAATGAGTCTACTCCAGCAGGATACTCCTATAAGCACGAGCCCCGTCTGAATGGTCGTGGCGGCGGTGTTGCAACAATCTATAGAGATTTTCTCAATGTTACTCAGAAAACGGGTTATAAGTTTATTTCATTTGAAGTACTTGTACTAAATGTTACGCTCTTAGATGTTCGAAAAACATCCCTATTATCTCTAGCCTTGGCTACCGTATATAGACCGCCTGGGCCTTACGCTGATTTCCTAAAAGAGTTTGCAGATTTTCTCTCAGACCTATTAGTTAACTTCGATAAAGCATTAATTGTTGGAGACTTTAATATCCATGTAGATAATCAAAATGATGCGTTAGGGGCTGCGTTTACAGATTTATTATACTCCTTTGGGGTCAAGCAAAACATTACCGGACCGACTCATCGATTTAATCATACACTCGATTTAATTATATCACATGGAACCGATCCAACCGATATAGATATCATTCCACAAAGTGACGATGTCACTGACCATTACATGGTAACTTGCATATTACGTACTCCTGTAATATATCATGCTGCGCCGCGTTATCGATTAGGCAGAACAATCCTTCCATCCACCATAGATAATTTTTCAAACAGCTTATCGGATCTGTCTCAGCTGCTCAGTGAACCCAAACAAACAGATGAACTTGAGGAATTAACTAGCACTATGAGCACCATTCTCTCTGGATCATTGGATATTGTTGCGCCCATTAGATTAAAAAAGGTCAGAGAGAAAAGTAAAGCACCATGGTACAACAATACTACGCGTGTTCTAAAGAGAGAAACCTGTAATTTAGAGCGTAAATGGAAACAAACCAACTTAGAGGTCTTTAGAATCGCATGGAAAGACAGTATGTCACGTTATAAAAAGGCCCTAAAAGCGGCCAGGGCTGAGCATCTACGCAAACTAATAGAAAACAACCATAACAATCCTAAGTTCTTATTTAACACCGTGGCGAGACTAACAAATAAACAGATGTCTCCTGAACAAAGTATTCCATTACAGTTTAGTAGTAATGATTTCATGAAGTTCTTCACTGAGAAAATAGAAAACATCAGAACCACAATTGTAAACGTTCAATCCTCAATCGCGCCTTATAATTCAGCCTCAATTATCACGCCGCAAGAACAATTACAGTGCTTCACAACTATAGAACAAAAAGAGTTAAATAAACTTTTTACTTCATCTAAAACAACAACATGTTTATTAGATCCCATACCAACTAAACTATTGAAAGAAGTGTTACCTGTAGTGGAAGAGCCTCTCCTCAATATTATTAACTCGTCTTTATCTTTAGGTTATGTTCCAAAAACATTTAAACTGGCAGTTATAAAACCTCTCATTAAGAAACCACAATTAGATCCGAATAATCTAGTAAATTATAGACCCATTTCAAATCTACCTTTTATGTCTAAAATATTAGAAAAAGTTGTGTCCGCTCAACTGGGCTCTTTCTTACAAGAAAATGACACCTATGAAAAGTTTCAGTCTGGATTCAGGCCGCATCATAGCACTGAAACTGCGCTCGTTAAAATCACAAATGATTTACTTTTAGCTTCTGACCAAGGCTGTATCTCAATATTAGTTTTACTTGATCTTAGTGCTGCGTTCGATACTATAGATCACACAATACTCTTAGATCGACTACAAAATTATACTGGTGTTCAAGGACAGGCATTAAGCTGGTTTAGATCGTATTTATCTGACCGCTACCATTTTGTTTATTTAAATGGAGAAAAATCTATCATAACTCCAGTAAACTATGGAGTGCCGCAGGGATCTGTGTTAGGCCCTCTATTATTCTCAATATATATGCTACCACTTGGAAATATTATAAGGAAACATGGAATTAGTTTCCATTGTTATGCTGATGACACTCAAATCTATATTTCATCACGGCCAGATGAAAACGCTAAATTATCCAAATTGACAGAGTGTGTTAAAGATATAAAAGATTGGATGACGCATAATTTTCTTTTATTAAATCCAGACAAGACAGAGGTACTACTTATCGGTTCAAAAAACCACCCACAAAACCTCTCACACTACAACTTTAATTTAGAAGGGTGTCCTGTTACTTCATCCTCTACAGTAAAAGACCTGGGTGTTATATTAGACAGCAACCTGTCTTTTGAAAATCATATTTCATATGTTACAAGAACAGCCTTTTTCCACCTTAGAAACATTGCTAAGCTACGTAATATGCTATCAGTTTCTGACGCAGAAAAGTTAGTTCATGCATTCATGACCTCGAGACTAGATTACTGTAATGCGTTATTAGCCGGTTGTCCTGCATCCTCAATAAACAAGCTACAGTTAGTCCAAAATGCCGCCGCTAGAGTTCTAACTAGATCAAGAAAATATGATCGTATAACACCGATTTTATCATCACTACATTGGTTACCTATAAAGTCCCGTATTAATTACAAGGTATTGCTACTGACTTATAAAGCCCTAAACGGCTTAGCTCCAGTCTATTTAACGGATCTTCTATCGCCCTATAATCCATCGCGCTCTTTAAGGTCACTAAATTCGAGGCTTTTGGTCATACCTAGGATATCTAGGTCCACCAAAGGAGGGAGAGCATTTTCACATTTAGCACCAAAACTCTGGAATAGTCTTCCGGATACTGTTCGTTGCTCAGATTCGCTCTCCCAGTTTAAAACTAGATTAAAGACGCATCTCTTCAGCCAGGCATTCATATAATACTTTTAATCCTACAGTTAAATCCGACCTCTAGTTCATAAACGCCAGAGGAGAACTGGCCCCCGACTGAGCCCGGGTTCTCCCAAGGTTTTTTTTTTTCTCCATTAGGTCACCTGATGGAGTTTTTCGGTTCCTTGCCACTGTTGCCTTTGGCTTGCTCAGTTGGGGATATTTGGGGATATTTAATTTAATTAATCAATCAACGATACTATTGATCAGCATTACCGAACGTAGACGTTCCACTAGAAACAAACATTGATGTATTGTTCTTATTTATTACTGTGAAGCTGCTTTGATACAACCTGTGTTGTGAAAAGCGCTATATAAATAAACTTGACTTGACTTGACTTGACTTTCAGGAAACATGCCAGGAATTTCATTGAACCTACCATCATACATAAGTGGAACAGAGATCAACTACATATTATTTCACAGCTGCAACAGCAGGGAAAGGTTCCATTAGCTGGAGATATGCGTGCTGACACACCAGGTATGCTTACAACAATATTAATATGTAGTAAGTTTATTTAGAAAGCATTGTATTGGTCAAAAAAAAAAAAATGTGTTAGTGGTATCATTTATGGTCTACTTTGGATAATGTGTGCCATAGGACACTCGGCCAAATTCGGTAGCTACACTTTGATGCATGTGGAAACCAACAAAATTCTGGATCTTCAACTAATTCAGGTTAGTAAGTACTACATATCTATAATCATGTTGTCAATTTCTGCTATCTGTTACTGTTAACATTTACATATTTTAAATATGCTATTCCTCAAAATAGAGCAACGAGGTGGGAGGCAGTTACCACATGGAAAAGGAGGGATTAAAGCGTTGCCTGGATAAACTGGAGTCTAATGGTTTAGCTGTTGACTACCTAATAACCGATAGACATCCACAGATTCAAAAGTATCTGAGGGAACGCAGTATCACTCAGTTCTATGACGTGTGGCACTTTCAGAAAGGTAAATATTCTTTTTTGTATTTAATTAATGATAAACATGATTACAGGCTTGTAAATGTAAATTTCGCTTGATTTATGATTATGTAAAAGTAGTGATTTTACAACAGACATATGTGTTGGTATAGGGCTGTCAAATAAACTAGACAAACTGTCACAGAACAAGGACTGCAAGGTGCTGAAGACATGGTTGCGCAGCATAAAAAAATCACATATACTGGAGTGCGACTTCCTCTGTGTCTGGCCCAGAAAAGCTGGCTAAGTGGACCTCCCTGCTGAACCACATTCAAAATGTGCATGTTCACGAAAACCCCCTGTTCCCTAAGTGTGAACACCTGGACAGAGTTTCCAGGGATCAAAAGAAATGGTTCCAATCAGGTATGACTATATAAAAAGTATAACTACAGATTTACAGTTCATTTTTATAGTTTCATGTCTGTGCCGCTACAGGATCAGTGGAACTCCACAAGTTGGGAAAGGTACTATACAACAAGAGAGTACTGAAGGATGTAGAAAAACTCAGTCACCACTTCCAAACATCGTCACTTGAGGCATTTTTTACAGCCTTATTCTGCGTTTCGCCCCAAAGAACGTTGTTTTCCCTTTCATAGGGATGTTGTGCAGGTAAAAGGCATAATGTCATATTTAGCAATATATATATAAAAAAAAAAAAATCTTACTGTCTACAAATATTCCATATTTTATGTGTTCTCCGTTTAAAGGTTGTATCTCGCAGCCATGCACTACAATGAAAATTCTGACCGTCACCAGGCAACAACAACTGCAGGACAGGCTGTGTTCAAATTCATTTTTCTGAAGTCCAAAAAGGGGGAATGCACAGCAAAGCCAGTGAAAATCGACCCAACATACAGTAAGATGAACAAAGATTTTTTTATTTACAACAATATAAAGCTAATAAATAACTGTAAGAACTAAATGAGGAAATAAATATTACTAAACATTACACATGAAAATTGCACAGCAAAGGTTGATTGTTTATCAATAGTTATATAAAACAATAAAGTGACTTTGGGCCCTATCTTGCACCCAGCACAATTGACTTTGTACACCGACGCATGTATCATTCCTATTTTGCACCCGCGCACAGCGGACTTTTCCCTCCACAGATGCACGTCGGTTAACTAAGAAATACACTTGCGCTCCCCAGGGTGGTTCAGCGCAAAGAGGAGGCGTGTTCCGGCGCAAACGTTCCCTCATGCTATTTTGCAGGTTTAGAAAACAATTCCGCCACTGACCGAAAAAAAATAGTTTAAAGTCAGTGGCGCGTTGCGCATGTTATTCATATGCTATTTTAAGGGCGCATGCTTGGCCATTATCAATGTAGCGTGTGCACAATGCGCATACACTTTGATTCTCTCATCTACACACAGACAGTTTTCATTTTTGCAAATCATAGCCTACATTATTACGATAGATAGATAGATAGATAGATAGATAGATAGTTTATTATAAAAGCATACATCTAGCTTACACATTTACCCAAATTATCATACGCCTGTTTAACCGAAGTTAATTTGGGTGTGTTTCTCCATCCCCAACATCCCTGACGAGAACGACGGTCTCCTCGGCTGTGAACCGCTCCTCGCGTGCGCCTGGCAAATCCGCCGTTATAAGGAATAGGAATCCGCTATAGAACAAGCGCGTCTGCTCTTAAAGGGAATGCGAGATGTCGCTCTGATTGGTTTATTTCACGTTACGCCCAAACCACACCAATGAATAATGAAGCTACTTCAGACCAACCATTTTAGATTTGCGTCTGGCGCAAGAGTCATTTATCCCGCCGGTATAATAGCAACAGCGCCCGAGACCCGCCCACAAAGTTACTTGCGTTTTGCGCTTGATACTTGCGTTTCAGATCGTTAAAATAAGGCCCTTTAGGTTTTCAGACTCTTCTTACATGTCGATGAGCTTATCAGTCTGCTGGTAAATAAAGTCTTTCTGGACCCAACACCATACACAGAAGAGCTGCATGCAGTCCCCATTCCCTCACCTCTGTCTTCACAGTATGAAAAACCATCAAAGGAAGAGGTGATTGCATGCCATGTGTGTTGGGGGGGGGGTAATCCAACATAGTGGCCAGTTAGATCTGGAAACTGCTGGCGGATCCGGTCAACGACACATGATGGGATGACAACCCTCATATCTCGACCTAGGTAGCCCCAGCACCAGCTGACAAAGCTACGGTTGCCCAGATAACGAAAACGCCTATGGCAGGCAATCACAATGTTGTGTGTATGAAACATTTGATTTTACAGGAAAATGATACATGCTGTTTGAAAATATTGATTTTATAAATACATTGAAACAGAAAGATAATTATTTGTGAATATCTTACATTTCTTTTATTTGTTATATCTGTTTGCTATGTAACTGATTTTACAAAAGTTATTTCACTCATCAAACTTTTTGAACAATAAATAAAAACTTACTCTTCTTCAGTTCTGCGTCTCACTGCTCCATAGTCAGCTCTGTAAATATTATGTATATTTTGTAAAGTGAATGCATTTAAGCAATTTGGTTTGAACCCTGGATGCAGAACCATGCATGTAGGTGGGTCCGGAACCTGCATCATTCGATGCACAACCTAAAAAGATTTGTTAGACAATAAGTAATTCCTGTGCATTGACCTTCCCTTCTTCTTTTTACATAATTCTATTACAACTTATGACAAAAGGACAACACAAAGCTATAAAATATATAGGCATATATATTTTTACAATACCTTTTGTATTTCTTTGCAACAGATGTTCCCTTACGAGAACGTTCTCTCGTACTGCGTTGCAAACGCTGTGGGAAAACTCCTTTTCTCGAGAATATTGAAGCCTTTATTTTAAAACGC
Organism: Scardinius erythrophthalmus; assembly: GCF_964197995.2. Lineage (NCBI taxonomy): Eukaryota > Metazoa > Chordata > Actinopteri > Cypriniformes > Leuciscidae > Scardinius > Scardinius erythrophthalmus. The sequence goes on along the minus strand of NC_138230.1, from coordinate 21,788,663 downwards.
ATTGCTGCAGCACAGGCGAGAGCATCAAGCTCGCGCGAGCGTGCTGATAGGCTGTGCTGAGGCAACTGCACAAACCAATGGCGGATCAGCAGAAGCGCGCGAACCAATCAGGGCGCTTGGCGCTCTGCCAGAGTCGAGCGCGCGAAACTGCACGTGACAGCAGAGTATAAATACAGAGGAAATCCGCCATTTGACAGATTTAATCTCCTTCAGCTCTCGACTCACCTCGTCGCTGATTTCTCCGGATAAGAAGCCGCTCGTCGTCGAAAAGCCTTCCAGCGGAACAGCTTCGCGTCCCGGCATCCGCCAGCTGAGCGTTTTCCTGTGGCATCCGACGAGTATCCTTTTTTCACAGCGCGCGGCGTTGTTACAAATGCCGTTCTCCATCTGCGAATCCTGCGGGGTTCCCCTGCACGTGTCAGATAGACACACACAGTGTGCTGCCTGCCTCGGTCCTGAGCACGCCGAGTCAGCGCTCACTAAAGGCGGCTGCCTGCACTGCGACGGGATGCCTGTTTCTACTCTCCGTTCGAGACTCGCTCTCGCTTCCTCGGTGAGCGATCCCGCCCATCTTCCGTCTTCGGCGCCCCGTGAGCCCCGTAGGAAGAAGCGGCGCGATCAGAGGCGCCCTGAACGCGGTGAGTTCAGCGAATGCACGCCGGGTCCTTCTCCGCGTGCTTCGCCCACGCCCTCGTCTCCAGTCCTGTTTTCACGGAGCGACCAACGCCCCTCGTGTGAAGCGGCGGGACTCGTCTCTTTTGGCGGATCTGCTGAGGATTTGGATGACGCGGTTTCCATGGTGGCGTCTGAGAGCGAGGAGTGGTCGGGCTCCGCGGACCCCGCCCCTCCCTCTCAGCTGGATCCCCCTGACACTAGAGCGAGTATTGACGCCGAACTTTTCTGTGTCATGTCTCGCGCTGTCAACGAGCTGGGACTCGACTGGCTTTCCCCAGCTGAGCCCACCAGAAGCCGCCTTGATGAATGGTACCTGCCGGGGCGCCAGCAGGACCCTCGTCAGCGTGCCGCCCCTTTTCTTCCTGAGGTCCACGAAGAGCTCACTAAAAGTTGGCGCGCGCCCTTTTCAGCACGAACGCGCTCATCTGCCTCTTCAACGCTCTCCACTGTCGACGGCGCTGAAGAGAAAGGTTATGTGTCTCTCCCTCCACTGGAGGAAGCGGTCGCCGCGCACTTATGCCCTCCCACTGCTGGTAGTTGGAGGTCAAAAACAGTGCACCCGTCCAAGCCGTGCAGGACCACCTCGGCCATTGCCAGCCGCGCTTATGCTGCCGCCGGTCAAGCCGCCTCTGCACTACACGCTATGGCGACCCTTCAAGTCTTCCAGGCAAAGCTCCTCCGCACGATGGATGAGTCAGGCCCTGAACCAGACGCCTTTAAGGACCTCAGAAGTGCTACGGATTTGGCGCTACGGGCCACAAAGACCACTGCTCAAGCCCTGGGCCGCAACATGGCCAGCCTGTTGGTTTTGGAGCGCCATTTATGGCTGAATTTGACCGAGATCAGGGACGCAGACAAAACCGCCTTCCTCGATTCTCCCGTCTCAGCATCTGGTCTCTTCGGCCCATCTGTTAACGGCTTCGCAGAGCGTTTCACTGAGGCTCAGAAAGCTTCAAGTGCGATGAAGCACTTTCTCCCCAAGCGCTCCAGCTCGGTCCCACGGCGCCCCAAGAGCACGCCGCGACCGGAGAGGTCGGTGTCACAGGTTTTCCAGCCCCGCCCAGCGGCTGAAACCAGCCAGCACCTGAAGCCTGCGAAGCGGTTCCCGTTCCCTAAGCGCCAGGGCCCTCGACCGAAGCTCACGCTCGATCATGAGCCCAAGAAGCCGTCCTAACCGGCAGTAAGAGGGGTCAATGTCCCGCCGCGGCCGGACCAGCCCCGAAGATCGCTCGAGTGCTACTCTCAGCCCCCTCTTCAGTTCAGGCGGTTGGAGCAGTTTTAAATGCAGAACATGGGCCCGTCACCTGTCACGCACCCCTGCACCCAAACGCTGTTTTAACAGCGACCCACAAAAAGCACAAAACGAGCAAAATTTCTCTCTTAAGTTCATGTCAGTCCGAGCCCCCGACTCCGGGCGTTCCAGACATGATAATGCCTCTGGCTCTTCGGGCTCTAGCTTGGCAGGCTATCCCCGGAGTTTCAGAATGGGTGATGAACATCATAAAGCGCGGTTACTCGCTTCAGTTCGCCCGCAGACCTCCGCGTTTTCGCGCGATTATTCAAACCTCGGTAAGGAGCACACTGATTCAGGGTGGACCAGCGCTGTATTCGAGCCCTGGCCCCTTGGAAAAATGCCAGCTGGTACCAGCAGGGCGTAAGCATGGGGGTGGTCTCAGAGAGGAGGGTTATTTCGACAGACGCTTCCAACTCGGGTTGGGGAGGCCTGGCTCCGGCCTCTGGTCGAGCTCGGAGAAACGCCTACACATCAACTGCCTCGAAATGAGAGCAGTTTTTCTAGCCCTGAAAGCCTTCCTCCCATACCTGGCTGGACACCACGTTTTGGTCCGGACGGAAAATATGTCGGTGGTCTCTTACATAAATCGCCAGGGCGGCCTCAGGTCCCACAACCTGTTTGCCATAGCCACACAGCTTCTGCTATGGGCTCACACCAACCTGCGCTCGCTCAGGGCAGCTCACGTGCCGGGCACGTTGAACACAGGAGCAGACATGCTCTCTCGGGGCAGGGTTCCCCCAGAGGAATGGTCTCTCCACCCTCAGACGGTTCTCCTGCTTTGGGAGGTCTTCGGGAAGGCAGAAGTAGACCTTTTCGCCTCAGAAGACAACTGTCACTGCCCAATCTTCTTTTCAAAGAACAGGGATGCATTGGCCCACGAATGGCCCAACCTTCCCCTCTATGCGTTTCCACCGGTCTCGATGCTCCCTCAGGTCATCGAACGGATCAGGAACACGAAATGCGCAGTTCTCTTGGTAGCTCCCCTCTGGCGAACCTAGACTTGGTTCCCAGAGTTGATGCAACTGTCTGTAACAGACCCGTGGCCAATTCCAGTGAGATGCGACCTCCTGGCTCAGGCGAACAGGACCATCTGGCATCCCCGTCCCGACTTGTGGGCCCTACATGTATGGCCACTCAACGGGTACCCCAGGACCTCCCAGAGGGTGTCCTGAATACTATTAAGGAGGCTAGAGCCCCGTCTACTAGACGCCTCTACCACCTTAAATGGTCAGTGTTCTCCAGCTGGTGTTTAGCTCGGAACCTCGACCCACACACTTGTGAAGTACCAAAAGTGCTTTCTTTTCTCCAAGAGATGCTGGATGCGGGTCGCTCCCCCTCCACACTCAAGGTGTACGTGGCAGCCATTGCTGCTTCTCACGTATTGGAAGCCGGAGCCTCCTTAGGTAAAAGCGACCTTATAGTTCGTTTCCTTAAGGGCGCCAGAAGGCTTAACCCGCCTCGGCCACCGTCAGTACCGGCCTGGGACCTTTCTCTGGTTCTACGGGCTCTTAGGGGACCTCCCTTTGAACCACTTCAGTCAGCTGATCTGAAGCCCCTCTCCCTGAAAACCGCCCTGCTTCTGGCACTGGCGTCAGTGAAGAGAATAGGGGACTTGCAAGCGCTTTCTACTAGCGCTTCCTGTCTGGAGTTTGGCCCCAATGACTCTAAGGTCATCCTTAGGCAAAGACATGGATATGTTCCTAAGGTGCTCTCAACTCCGTTCAGAGCCCAGGTTATTTCTCTGTCAGCTCTTCCCACCTCTGAAGAGGACAGTGATGCTCACACGCTTTGCCCCGTCAGAGCTCTGAGAGTTTATCTGGAGCGTTCGGCCTCTTTCAGACAGTCTGAACAGCTCTTTGTTTGTTTCGGGGGCCGGTCTTCCGGTCACGAAGCTCACGCTGTCTAGATGGATAGTGGAGGCCATTGCTCTGGCTTACACCTCACTGGGCCTCTCTTGTCCCATAGGTGTTAGAGCTCACTCTACAAGAGGTATCGCCTCCTCGTGGGCTTGGTCGAGCGGTGTACCTATCGAGGACATTTGTGCGGCGGCCGGCTGGTCCGTTCCGTCCACATTTGTAAGGTTTTACAACTTAGAGGTCCCTGCTCTGCAGGCACGAGTTCTCTCTATCTAGACCCTGGCTCTGTGGACCCAGACTAGTTTTTTGACTCAGACACATGGTTGTCACCTTGAATTGTGGGTTTACTTAAGACTGGCCCCTGGTCCAGATCTTGTTTATTTGGATATCTCTGGGCCCGATGTTCCGGTCTCGATATCCTGGCTATTCTGTAACTTCCCGGGGCTCCCTGGTGAATCAGAGCGGCCAAAAGATTAATAGCACGGCGTTTTAAATGGTGTTCCCACAGCGTTTGCAACGCAGTACGAGAGAACGTTCTCGTAAGGGAACGTACTTGGTTACTTACCTAACCTCGGTTCCCTTAGAGATAAGGGAACGAGTACTGCATTGCCTTGCCGTGGTATTTCTCTTATGTCGGGTGTTTTTCGCTTCATTCGATTAGACCTTGCCAAATGGCGGATTTCCTCTGTATTTATACTCTGCTGTCACGTGCAGTTTCGCGTGCTCGACTCTGGCGCCAAGCGCCCTGATTGGTTCGCGCGCTTCTGCTGATCCGCCATTGGTTTGTGCAGTTGCCTCAGCACAGCCTATCAGCACGCTCGTGCGAGCTTGATGCTCTCGCCTGTGCTGCAGCAATGCGTTTTAAAATAAAGGCTTCAATATTCTCGAGAAAAGGAGTTTTCCCACAGCGTTTGCAACGCAGTACTCGTTCCCTTATCTCTAAGGGAACCGAGGTTATGTAAGTAACCAAGTACGTTTTTACGTTCTGTTGGCATTTTAACACAGTTGCCACACGTACACCTAAAGAAAACGATACACCGAGTAAACTAAGTTTTGTGAATAGATAAACGGTTGTTCATTATATCGATAAAACAATAACTTTAAAAAACGGTATTACTCAGTCATTTATTCAGTTATATTAAATGTTTAATCAGGAGAAAACCGTATCTCAAAAGCTAACAAGCAGCAGTAGCATTTTCAAGTAACAGCGTATCGAAATTCTTATATAATAATAGTAGAATAGAATAGAATAGAATAGAATAATAATAAAAAAAAAATTTACCATTCAGAAACGTTTTGTAAGAGCCGTGTTTGGGGAGGTTCTGCTTGACTCTCTTCATTGCCGCTTTCTGGGTCTGATTCTGGCTCAAACTGATACGGCAGTATTGACACCATTATTTACATTTGACCGGAGCACATGCAACTTTCGCCCGTAAAGGTAATGGGTGTGAAGTTTCCGGACAACGTGCACTACGCAGTTTAGCCAATTACAACACACCTGCCCAACTAACCAATCTGAGCCCATTGCCTGTTTCTGAGGGAGTGGTTTCATAGAATCAGGAAGTCAACCGGTCGTTCAAATGACTGAGGAGAAAGCGGCTTACAATAAAGGTGAAATTTATGAAAAATAAGGCTTAAAAAAAAACAAAAAACAAGAAGACATGTTGTATTGCACCCCATAAACACAATCATGCAAAGAAAAAAAGCAGTAAACCACCCCTTTAAGGATGGTCAATGGCTTAGGTCAATTGGTGAAAACACTGCATGTGTAAGGTAGTTTTCCAGCTTTCCCCAAAAATCAAATACTTAACTTTTCAACTGAGAATTTAGCTTTAAAGTTAGAATAAAAAGTTTTAAAACCAAATGTATCCTCATACCTGTTGTGTTCTGACACAAGGCCATTAACTGGTTCTTTTTGTTTTATAAATTTACTTTTCTTATTTCTACAAAGGTTCATGCTACTTTTATCAGCCTGATAAATATGGAGTTATTACACGATGAAACAAGAGAATCATGCTACTAAATACGTCTGACACAATGTTTTTAAGAAAAAGCAGTGGTTTAAAATACAACTAAACCATGATAACAGATGATTTTTCTTTTTTCTTTTTTGACAAACCTACAGAAATGCATGTTGATTTGTAAGTTTCAGGCAGAGTGCAAACATGCAATGTTTGAGAAATCTAATATTGGTGTAATCTTTGCGAGGTCTCACTCACAACGCAAAACTTTGTGTTGGGTGATCCAGGCATAGCTTTATTAAAAGAAAATATTTTGGAAGTAATTTTCAAACTGTAATTATACCATATTTTATTTATAATATTATGGCTTCATGTTGATTTAAAGTTTTTGTTTGTTTGTTATTAACTAATACCTTTATCTTTTAACTAACACTTCAACATCCAGCACAAAATTAAAGAGATGTATGAGCTAAGGATGTTCTCTGACCCCAAAATAAACAGATAATGGAATGTTCACAATCTACAATATACAGTTAGATATTCTCCTAGTATGTGTGTAAATAGTTGTGCTTAAATCTTTGGGTGTATTTTTACACGGCAACATATTTTGTCACACGGTAGTGTTGCAAAGTTCCACACACTAACTTTAAAACATAATCTTTATAAAGGAATCACATGTGTCCAAAACACCCATGTAAGATTCAAAAACTCCAAATCACCAAGAAAAGAGGGTTGAAAAGCACCGTTTATAATAAATACACAAAAGTTTGGAAATTATGGTTTTATTACTCCACTAGATTAAGTCATCTTGTTCAGATAGCAGATGTCACCGTTTCACATTTTGTATGTTGGACTGCATGTGTTTTAGGTGAAGACTTTTCTTTGAGAGCTGTCAACATTCAGTGTTTATAGGAATAAATGACAATTAAGAATTTAGGTGATAGTGTTTCTGTTTGAGAATGTTTGACTAAATTGATACTTCGTTTTAGTGCAACTTTCCCTCTATCTATTCCCTCTATCACAAAATGTGTGGTGATTTTCTAAATTGGGATTTTGTGTGTGTGTGTGTGTGTGTGTGTGTGTGTGTGTGTGTGTGTGTGTGTGTGTGTGTGTGTGTGTGTGCAAAACAGCTAAGAACTGATATTAAATGATTTATTTATTTATTTTTTGAAAATGTAAAACATTTAGTTTTCTGTGATGGTCGTGTTTAGGTGTACAGGATAGCATATGCAGTTACAGTGCATAAATCATTATGGCTATGGAAAGCCCCCACCATAAAAATTGAAACCCCGCATGGACAGAAATGCTGATTGAATCTTTTCATATAAATGAGATTTAAGATGACTAAGTACAGTTTTTTCTTTAAAATTTTCAACAATCTAAAGTTTTGAACAGACGTTGTTTAATACAAATTATACTTTATACTTCTAAAAGATAAATATAAGATATGAATATATTAAAACTTTAAAGATTTAATTTAAACAATCTTATCATTTTAAAAGATCATATTTAAACTTTTACGATCATGCTTTGAAATAAATTTAGTACGAACAAAACTTTCTCTCTGGAAAGGCGTTAGCAGAGTAACATTACATATGCTGCAACATGATGCACAGAGGATCATCTGGTCTGTCACCCTATATCCTGAAGCTTGCATTATTGTCAAGTAACGTATTTCTCTGAAGATGTGGTGGTGATCGGAAGGACCTTATAAGCAGCCTATCAAAGGGGGGTGGCCTGAGGCATCATCGGTTCTAAATGTTTTCATTGTTGCTCTCTCTCTCTCTCTGAAGATATGTGGGGATTTTCTCACAGATACAACTTAAGGAATTATTGAACATTTCACATGTGTGAGATGACTTGTGACACTTCAAATTTCGAATTATTTCACATACCCCTGATAAATTAAAAATATACTTTAAGTTCTGTGGCGAGCACGACGAGGTCGAGGGCCGTGGGAGGACGGCGCGAGGCCGGTGGCGCGATTGATAATGAGCGACACGTGCGCGACGCACCGGTCTCGCATCTCTCACGGAGGAGCGGAAGCATAAAGGAGGAGCGACGACAGTGAAGAGCGAGAGAGGACAGGCCTGTGTTTTAGTTGATGTTTTGTTTTTGGTTTATGTTGCCAGCAGTCGTCCGTGAGGGGCTGCTGGCTTTTACTTTTATTTTGTATTTGTGTCATTTTATTCATTAAATATTGTTGAATGTTCGCCGGTTCCCGCCTCCTTCTTCCCATAACATCATACCTCGTTACACTGGTGCCGAAACCCGGGAAGAAGGAGGGACACGCTGTCGGAGAGCCCTCGCTGCTGGGGGGGATCGCGGTGCTGAGGAGGTCGGGCAGCACGAGGGAGCGATGGCCGCCGATTGCTGCCCGAGGCGATGGTGCTGGAGCGATGGAAGAACTGGGGGGACGGAGCTCGAGCTCGCTGCCGTGCTCCTGGGTCGAGGAGGGGTGGCTGCCGTCCGAGAGGGAAAGGAGGAGTCCCGTTTGCCGTGGGCCGGAGCCTGTTGCCGTCGGCCATGATGGGGGCGGAGCAGGGAACGGGAGACTCGCTGCCGGCTGCCCTCAACCGGAGGAGCCATCGCCGTCCGCCAGGAGGCGGAGGAGCGTCGAGCTGTTCCCCAACGGATGTCCAGTACCATCGCATGGCACCGCGAGTGACTCTCAGCTGGTTGAGGACCGAGCGGCAGTGTGTCCGGGAACCGGATCAAGAATTTTTTATTTATTTTTTTTTCTCTCCCCTCTCTTGTCTCTGTCGCTCCTCGTGCTTCCGTCTCCTTTTCCCTTACCTCGTCTATCCATACCTCCAGCCCAGGTACCGCAGCCGCCGTGATCGGTCCCCCCGGGGAGGGGGGGAGGGGGAGTAAGCGCAGTCTCGTGGGTGCCCCCCGGCCTGCGAGGGGCGATGGGGGTATGTGGCGAGCACGACGAGGTCGAGGGCCGTGGGAGGACGGCGCGAGGCCGGTGGCGCGATTGATAATGAGCGACACGTGCGCGACGCACCGGTCTCGCATCTCTCACGGAGGAGCGGAAGCATAAAGGAGGAGCGACGACAGTGAAGAGCGAGAGAGGACAGGCCTGTGTTTTAGTTGATGTTTTGTTTTTGGTTTATGTTGCCAGCAGTCGTCCGTGAGGCGCTGCTGGCTTTTACTTTTATTTTGTATTTGTGTCATTTTATTCATTAAATATTGTTGAATGTTCGCCGGTTCCCGCCTCCTTCTTCCCATAACATCATACCTCGTTACAAGTTCAAGTCAAGTTTTTCCACAGACCATCGATGCAGAATATGTTTTTATTAAAGGTGCATTGCGCAAGTCTCTGAGTTTTTGCAGAACTATGCCCCCTCTGGCGACAAGCGAAACTGCAATATAGGCAATTTAATAGGCCCAGTCTCAAATTCCGACCCGAATCCCTCTTATTTATTTTACTGTACAGGATTATAGAGGCAATCGCAGTGATCAGAGAAGGGCTAATTCAGCCCATCAGGCAATTGTTCAAGCATGTATGGGTTAGAAAAACGGGTATTTTTAACATGAAATGTTGTGCAATGCACCTTTAAGACTTTAAATAATTAATTTAATTTAAAACATCTTATTTTTAAAAGATATAATTTAAACTTTTAAGATTATACTTTGAAATAAATTTAGCACTAACAAAACATTCACAATGTCTCATGACGCTTCAGGAAAACACTCTGGGATCTTTTGTATTTAACTTTAAACTCATTGCATTTCAGTGAACCCATTCATACGTTGAATGGACATCTATATGTTAGGAGCTACTTCTTCAACTCTCTTAAAAATGTAAGATGATTTTATTTATTCATCTAAAACTAAAATAATTGGTTCAGTAGATTTTTAGTAAGATATTTTTATATCAAGTGATATATTCATTTAAAGAACAGAATATTTTTCTGTGTGAAATCTTGTGAAATATACAACAGCAATGACTTTCTAATGAAAGATTTGTATCAAAGAGCACACCCAGGTTCCTAACCGACGACAAAGAATTGACAGAGCAGCGATCAAGTGTTAGACAGTATTTTAGGTTATTACGTGAGGACGTTTTTTGTCCAATAAATAGAATCTCTGTTTTTTCAGAATTAAGTAGTAGGAAATTACTAGTCATCCATTTTTTTTATATCAGCTATGCATTCCGTTAATTTTATGAATTGGTAAGTTTCGTCAGGGCATGAAGAAATACAGTGGGGAGAACAAGTATTTGATACACTGCCGATTTTGCAGGTTTTCCTACTTACAAAGCATGTAGAGATATGTATTTTTATCATAGGTACACTTCAACTATAAGAGACGGAATCTAAAACAAAAATGCAGAAAATCACATTGTATGATTTTTAAATAATTAATTTGCATTTTATTGCATGACATAAGTATTTGATCACCTACCAACCAGTAAGAATTCTGGCTCACAGACCTGTTAGTTTTTTCTTTAAGAAGCCCTCCTGTTCTCCACTCATTACCTGTAAAAACTGCACCTGTTTGAACTCGTTACCTGTATAAAAGACACCTGTCCACACACTTAATCAAACAGACTCCAACCTCTCCACAATGGCCAAGACCAGAGAGCTGTATAAGCTCACGCAATGTCCCCCTGCTCAAGCCAAAGCATGTCCAGGCCCGTCTGAAGTTTGCCAATGACCATCTGGATGATCTAGAGGAGGAATGGGAGAAGGTCATGTGGTCTGATGAGACAAAAATAGAGCTTTTTGGTCTAAACTCCACTCGCCGTGTTTGGAGGAAGAAGAAGGATGAGTACAACCCCAAGAACACCATCCCAACCGTTAAGCATGGAGGTGGAAATATCATTCTTTAGGGATGCTTTTCTGCAAAGGGGACAGGACGACTGCATCGTATTAAGGGGAGGATGGATGGGGCCATGTATCGTAAGATCTTGAGGGAGTAAGAGCATTGAAGATGGGTCGTGGCTGGGTCTTCCAGCATGACAACAACCAGAAACACACAGCCAGGGCAACTAAGGAGTGGCTCCGTAAGAATCATCTCAAGGTCCTGGAGTGGCCTAGCCAGTCTCCAGACCTGAGCCCAATAGAAAATCTTTGGAGGGAGCTGAAAGTCCATATTGCCCAGAGACAGCCCTGAAACCTGAAGGATCTGGAGAAGGTCTGTATGGAGGAGTGGGCCAAAATCCCTGCTGCAGTGTGTGCAAACCTGGTCAAGTACTACAGGAAATGTATGATCTCTGTAATTGCAAACAAAGGTTTCTGTACCAAATATTAAGTTCTGCTTTTCTGATGTATCAAATACTTATGTCATGCAATAAAATGCAAATTAATTACTTAAAAATCATACAATGTGATTTTCTGGATTTTTGTTTTAGATTCCGTCACTCACAGTTGAAGAGAACCTATGATAAAAATGACAGACTTCTACATGCTTTGTAAGTGGGAAAACCTGCAAAATCGGCAGCGTATTAAATACTTGTTCTCCCTTGTATATACTTGTATATACAGTATAGAGCTGAGTATCATCAGCATAACATTGAAAACTAATTCCATGCTTCCTAATGATATCTCCCAAGGGTAGCATGTACAGAGTGATGTACGGTCCTAGTGCTGAGCCTTGTGGTACGCCATACTGAACTTGTGATCGATAAGACATCTCTTCATCTACTGCTACAATCTGATAACGGTCAGATAAGTATGATTTAAACCATGCTGATGCAATTCCACTAATGCCAACATAATTTTTGAGTCTATTTAAAAGAATGTTGTGGTCAATAGTATCAAATGCAGCACTAAGATCGAGTAACACTAATAGCGAGATACAACCACGATCGGATAAGAGCAAATCATTTGTGACTCTGATGAGAGCTGTCTCAGTACTATGGTACAGTCTAAATCCTGACTGAAAATCCTTGCAGATACCATTTCTTTCTAAAAAGAAACATAGTTGTGAGGATACCGCCTTTGAGACTATTAACAACATTGTTTCTCCTGCTACATCTCTTCCCTGTGTTTTCTAATGAGGACTGCAACCATTTTCTGTCTCATTTTGTGGACAAAGTTATAGCTATCAGGACAGGCATTGCACCATCAGCAATCCCCGTTATAGTTACCCAACAATATTTTAGTGTCCCTTATTTTCCTATAAAGAACCACAATTGTTCCGTATTTATCTTTTCTGAAGTTGGCAATGCATAGGGCAACAATATTCCTTTTTCTGTCCAACTAACCAGACAGTAAAATGTGATTTTGTAACATAAAAAACATAATATCACTCACTTTGTTTTTACTGCACAGTTGTGCAGTTTTGGTGGATTTATGGTATTTTAGTTTATTTGCCTCAATTTGTAATAATTTAAATATATACATTTACATAAAATGTTGCTATTTTATATAAAATTTACTATAAAGAACATCTACATTTCTCAATTTCACTTATGGTGATGAAATATGTGCCATGGTTTGGCTGCCATCTATTGAAAAACAAACACTAATAAAATTAAAATAACATGCATTTTCAACTACAGCCACTAGATGGTTTGCTGCAGAGGATTACTCAATGGCAGAAGGGGTGGTTTGATTCATAAAAGAACCATCACTGTTGCAAGGGACTGCACAGTGTTATTTTAACACTGGCGCTAAAACTTAAAAGTACTTAGCCTACCTCAAGCTCCATTTGCTAAATTGGCATGCCAGGTTGAGCTCTTTTCCCTAGCCACAGCCACTTCCATATTCTTTTTTTTTTTTTTCATCTTGCTCTATTTGTTTACCACTAGTGCATGCTGTAGCCGCACTGGCATTAGTAGTACATTTAACATTAGCTCAAATGATTTATAGGGAATTGGAATAATTAATCATGAATATGATTAATATTTTGCATAATACAGTTACATTAATTTATTCGAAGTTGAAAATAGATCGATTTGTATATCTGAATAATCAATCACAACTAATTATAATTCATCATTCATATACTAATAATCCTATTTCAGATCGATTATGAGATAACCCTTAATGGAAATGAATAATCATCAAACGGTTGTTTGTCCAGCAAAACGGACGTAAGATTAACTTAATTTCTCAACAAAAATGATCTCTTTCTTATAATTTGAAGAAAGCTATTTTCTGGCCATAAAAACAACTCTCCTGTTCTTATAAGACTAGGTTACTTAAAAGTAACAAATCAGCTTTGTAGCTTAAGATCGAAAACATCTCATTGACTTTAGTTATGAGCAGGCAGACAGAATCAATCAAGTATATAGAATTTTAATAATTGGACTAATACATTGAACTAAGGAATACACAAATACTACAGTTTACACGAGTAAATATGTATGTACAGGACACGTAAACAAAATACAAGACTAAGCGAATAACGATAATGAGGGAGAGGTTGAAAGAGAGTTCTGACAATGAGAGAGTTGAGAGAAAGTGAAACTAAACATGTGCGATCAAAGAAAGATCACAGTTAGGCAAAATCACAGGCAGTAACCTTGAGAGACAACAAGAAATCAGAATCATCAAATCACAAATCAAAATACTTGCGTATGGTTCTCTTTGTATTTGCTGAAGAAGAAGAAGCTCCTTAAGAGCTGGGCGTGTTTCCTCGTGTCTTTGGGGCGAGCCAGACTCGCGCGAAGTTTAAAGGTTCACCGAACGTGAAGTTGCCAAAAACATGATTCAGTGTTCATCTCCCTTTGTGGAGGGAGAACGAATATGAAAATAAAACTTAGTAAAGAAGATAAAACTGAGTTGATGATTCCCTACCCTTGTGAAAAAAAGTGCACTTAAGTGTACTTTTATAAAGTGTACTTATTACATAAATAATATACTTTAAATATATACACTTAAGTGTGAATTAAATGCAATGTTTTCAACACACTGAATGCACATTAAGTGTAATTAATTTCAAATATATCATATATTAAGTTGAAATAAAATGTAATAAGTTGCCATTAAGAGTGATTTTTTGGAACAACTTAATTGGTACTTTAATACAACTTTATATCTACTTTCATAATTGCTTCTAATATCTTCAAAATATAGTTAAAGTGCACTACACAATATAATGACACGCAATTAATGTGATTTAAAATATACTTTAATGTCAGTTAACAATACACTTAAGTGTGAATTAAATGCAATGTTACAATCAACAAAACTACATGTAAAACCCTCTAAATTTACTGACAAAATCTCTAAAAGAAGTACATAAAAACCTTTCTGTTGATGCACAATAAAACCCCAAGAAACACTATGCATAAACACAAACAGTTTTGGAAAGAGACCTTTGGGTAATGCTTTACAAAAATATATTAGTTACCTACTTCAGTTAACATGAACTAAGAATGAATAATACTTTAAGCATTTATTAGTCTAAGTAAGATAATATTAGTCTTGGTTAGATCATGTTGGGTAAAAAATAAACTAATATTAACAAATGAGACCTAATTAAAAGTTACCGAACCTTGTTATTTAGCTCTTAAAGGGATGTTCAGCAGAAGAAAGAAATTCATACAGGTTTGAAACAACATGAGGGTGAGTATATGATGACAGAATTTTCATTTTAAAGTGGAGTATCCCTTTAAACCTTTACCAGCACCAACATTAAAGGAGAACTCCGGTCAATTTTAACATTGAGCTCATTTTATTGTACATTTGGAGTGCTGTCAATACAGAGAACAACGACAAAAATCGGTGTTGCCTACACCGAGTTATTCTATTTTTAAAATTTTCACCCTGTTGACTTCAATGGGGCAATGTTTAAACCTGCTTTTAGCCTCTTAACATCCTTGATGTGTCATTACAAGTGCACAGAAAATGTGAGTGATTCCTTCTGAGTGAACACGAGTGAATCTGACTGCGGTAGATTTAAAAGATATGTATAAAAATTATGTTATTTAAGCCAGCGCAAATACCTGTTTACATCCTGTTTTTCGGTTGAAGTCCAAAGTAGTCGATTGCCGAGTTCACGCGCATAGGTTTAGTTACCAATGATCACGCGCGTGAACTCGGCAATTGACTACTTTGGACTTCAACCGAAAAACAGGATGTAAACAGGTATTTGCAGTCAGATCCACTCGTGTTCACTCAGAAGGAATCACTCACATTTTCTGTGCACTTGTAATGACACATCAAGGATGTTAAGAGGCTAAAAGCAGGTTTAAACATTGCCCCATTGAAGTCAACAGGGTGCAAATTTTAAAAATAGAATAACTCGGTGTAGGCAACACCGATTTTTGTCGTTGTTCTCTGTATTGACAGCACTCCAAATGTACAAAAAAATGAGCTCAATGTTAAAATTGACCGGAGTTCTCCTTTAAACAGGACCAAATGCTTACTCCAGCATTACAGTGAATCTAAGTTTGTCTAAAAAAAAAAAAAAAACACTAAAAAAAAAACAAAAAAAAAACATTGAAGAACTCCAAAAGCACAAAAACCAAAATGATTTGTCACCCAATTTTTTAAGTTGTTGGAAAGTGCTGTTTATGTCAATGTCCCAGATGCTCTCCAGAGTATATGTAAATGGAAATGTTTCAAAGATGCAGGAAAGTCAGAAAAAATGCCTTGAGAAAAAAAAAAAAAAAAAAAAACAGAAAATTTGTTTATAATACAGATCCAGTCCATTATTATATTTGGCTCAATTGAATGAAAGAGATAGATATACAGTTGCGCTTCAAAGTTGATATACACCTTGCAGTATCTGCAAAATGTTAACAATTTTATCAATAATAGGGATCACAAAAATGTGCGTTTTATCTTTATTTAGTACTACCCTGATGAAGCAGTTTATTCTGCAAGGTGTATGTAAACTTTTGACTGTTAACTGTTGATGAATGTGTGATGTGATTGATTACCTCAGTCACCAGGGCCACATCGTAGTAGAAAGCTGGGCAAGGTTCCTTCTATTTCCCACAAACAGCAGGATTCCACTGACTACGCCATCTTTACTGACACTGGGCTTAAAGTGATTAAAAATAGAGAACCTTTTTATTGCTACTTTACAGGGAATTAAGCATAACTTTATCAATTACACAAATATAGATATATGACCCATGCAAACCCAAGACCAATGCAAATTAAGAAAGGTATTCTTACATTTTAAGCTTGCCCCACATAGCTATCTTCATGAAGGATGTTCCTGTTCCTGTATTAACCACGGTTGACACAGCAATGCTGCAAGCCTTCTTCCTTTGGTTTGTTACCTATAAAATATATGATGATTATAGGGCAGGTGTAAATGCACAGGTGGGAATTTATTACTTGCACATGCAAAAGATTCAAAGCATTTAAAAGCTATAGGGATAGTTAGAGACTTGAAAGTAGTGTTTTAGCTTGATCAGGATGTGCTGTCATGATAAATCTTGTAACATCACCTCATCAATACAGGTCTGTGATTCCACACCGCTTGCACTGTATCTCCAATAACAAATATGAACTGATCCTGCAAAATGAATGTTTAAATCCAGATAAACACAAAAATATTACATATTCCAAAACAAATAGTAATTGAACAACTCTTTAAATACAAAATGAAATTGAACACATTACAAGCATTTTTTATAGAGGTGGGTAATATATTCAATATTTATGGTGGTTATAAGATTGATTATTTGTATTAAATGTATATAAACGTCTTCGAGTGTTACAATATTGGATCAGCATTCAGCAAATGTTTAGTAGCTTGTTTAAAATCATTTAAAAAGTCGGTTTAGTTTTAAAAAAAAATCAGCAACCAAATTCCTCGAACACGACCACACACGCCTTCCTCACATTACAATGTAAGACATTATTAGAATGCAATCATATATAAATTATTGAAAACATGATTAATTCACCTCCCGAGTCTATTAAGTTTATAATATATGCGATTAAAATGCACTCAGCAACTGACATGTTACGGTGAAAAAATAATTAACTAAAGAAAGCATCAATATACTTACTTGACTTGACATAACGTCTCATCTGCAAACAAACATCCAAACGTGGTGCTCCTTTTGTTCTCTTGTTTGGCTAGCTTCAGTATCATCACGCATCGCAAACGGATCGCAAAACATAGCGCATTTTTCAAACTCTAGTGAAGTAGAGCGTCATAATGACGTAGTATTTCTCGCGCATGCGCATTAAACAAAATATTCATATATCATGCATGGTTAAATGTTATTTCAGCTTTTCTGTTTAAGTTGAAGTTGTTCTAACTCATTGTGTTGTTAAACTCTGTAAGTTTACAAAACTTTACTCATTAACCTAACTAAAAGTCAATCTTTTTTTTCAATGTAGTCTAGTGTGATTAAAATTAAATGTATTTTAACTGAATTTAAATGCAAATTCATTTTGTTTACATTTGTTTAACTTTTGCTCGCAATTAATACAATTTTAAATGTGTTTAATTGACTTAGAACAACATAATGATATTGAAAGTATTATGTTCACAGATGTAAAGTAGCTACAACACATTACTATTAGACTCCTCTCATATATTACATTTTATTTTCAAATATTATGTAGAAAGCTGACACTAGTTGAGTTCATAGAGCAAGGGCTGGTGATAAAAATGTCAACAATAAGTTGTACTGGATTATACTGTATAAGCAGATGTATTGGAAAAATACATTTCAACTGCATAATGCACACAGTATATATTATAGACAAAACACATTTAAAATACATTAACAAATTAATTTTGGACAACACACTTGAGTTGGAATTAAAATCAATTATTTTCCATGTTTTCCAGTAAAACTGTTATTTTATATATTAGTCAATACATCAAAATAAATTCCCTTTAATAACTTATAACTTTAACTTTAATAAATTTAAAACACTATAAATCATAATTATTTAAAATGTATGTTTAAGTAAAACTTAGTAGACATTGCAAAGTGCATTTTTTAAAACATGCACTTAAGTGTGTTTACAAATATTGTCATGAAAGTGTTCTTTCTTTAAGTTAAGCTTAATTAGACATTATTACAAAGTGCATTTTTAAAAAGTGTACTTAAGTGTGTTAATAAATATTGTGATGAAAGTGTACTTACTTTAAATTAAACTTAATTAGATATTATTACAAAGTGCATTTGTAAAAAGTGCACTTAAGTGTGTTTATAAATATTGTGATGAAAGTGTACTTTCTTTAAGTTAAGCTTAATTAGACATTATTACAAAGTGCATTTTTAAAAATGCACTTAAGTGTGTTTATAAATATTGTGATGAAAGAGTACTTACTTTAAGTTAAACTTAATTAGATATTATTACAAAGTGCATTCGTAAAAAGTGCACTTAAGTGTGTTTATAAATATTATGATAAAAGTGTACTTTCTTTAAGTAAAACTTAATTAGACATTATTACAAAGTGCATTTTTAAAAAGTGTATTTAAGTGTGTTAAGAAATATTGTGATGAAAGTGTACTTACTTTAAATTAGACTTAATTAGATATTATTACAAAGTGCATTTGTAAAAATTGTACTTAAGTGTGTTTATAAATATTGTGATGAAAGTGTACTTTCTTTAAGTTAAGCTTAATTAGACATTATTACAAAGTGCATTTTTTTAAATGCACTTAAGTGTGTTTTTAAATATTGTGATGAAAGTGTACTTACTTTAAGTTAAACTTAATTAGATATTATTACAAAGTGCATTTGTAAAAAGTGCACTTAAGTGTGTTAATAAATATTGTCATTAAAGTGTATTCCCTTTAAGTACACTTTCTTTAATTTTCTTTAATTTTAATTTTATTATATTATCTGCAAGTGCACTTTTCAAAAAGTATACTTTGATTATTTTAAGCACACAAAAAGTACACTTTCAATACAATTAAGCACACTTCTTTTTCACAAGGGTAGCCATGGAGCCAGGAATTCTTTCAGTGCTCGTGCACGTCCTTGAGGCTGAGGAGCGCGCGCCGCGGGAGATTCAAGTCTCTTTAAAGAAGCTTCACTGAACGAATGGTAGAGTCTAAACAAAGACGAAAATAAAGAAAAGACTTAAGAAAATAAGACGAGAAAACAGAGAATGAATGCTCCCTTAAAAGGGAGCCATGTGGATCTTCTTCCTGATGAAGACGGTTCGTAAGAAGTGCTCCCGGAGATTTCCTGAGTCGGTCTTTTGTGGAAAATATGGGTTGACGCCTCTGTTCACACGAACAACCAATCACCTTCAGAGATTTCAGAGCGAGAAGAAGATTATTTGTCTCTGGGGGCGACACCCACTCGAGGGAGTTATGGTGTTGTCTTAATACTCTAGTAAGATGATTCATATAGTAATAATCATATCATTGCAATCTATTATCGAGATTCAACTCCGTTAAGTCTCAAGATTTAAAATGATATAAAACATGGCATATGAAAGATTATGGGAATACACAAAGTTACATACGGTATGCATCTTACAAACATTTTAAAGTTTTGATTAATACATGATAACATTGCAGATACACAAATTTGATATGGGAAAATCAAATCCTTGTTTATACATTTCTTAAGTGGTTATACATAAATGTAGGATTAACACTTTATTCCTACTCCTCTCCTGGAATCTCAGTTTGCTTGACATTCCATTAGGGCAATAAAAACAAAGTGGGGGGGGAAGGCAATTGCCAGACAATCTTGAATGCTGATTCCAGATTACACATTAGAAAACTACACCTCTATTATAAAGCAAAACTAATCACACATGCATAATGGCATTGTACTTATATGAAAATGATATTTCTAAGTTCTAATACAAAGGTGTGTGTGTGTGTGTGTGTGTGTGTGTGTGTGTGTGTGTGTGTGTGTGTGTGTGTGTGTGTGTGTGTGTGTGTGTGTGTGTGTGCATGTATGTGTGTGGGATGACTCCTCAGTCTCCCAGGGGGTGTTGTAAAGTGTTATCCTATAGCAGGAGGGGTCAGGTTACCTAGACCATGTTTCTATTTGAGAACATTACTTATGAGAAACACTTCCAAGTTACAAATGCAGAAAATCGTGACTATGGCATGAAAGGGCTTCCCATGCAGGCCTCATCTTAGGTGTTTACATCATCTTAGGTTCTGAATCATTCTTAATTAAATGCAAGGTAAGTTGTTGTGTGTTTGGAATGTCTCTAGAAAGTTTTGTTATCTCTCTGTGGTCCAGAGAGGGGAAGGGGGTTTGGAATGCAGAACTTATCCTCCAAGGTGCAATAAAGTGTCGCGAAAGACCATTTGTTGCCGACTAGCTGGAGCCAACACAACTGATTTACCTTCGGGGGTTCAGAGTGGGACAGCAAGAAGGAATGTGCGTTTGTGTTCTGATTCAATGAGCCATGATTCATAGCCAATGTTGCTACAATGCTGACAACATTTTATTCTTCTATACTAACTTGAGTCATAGCCTACGATTCAATAGGTCTCATCATCTTACAGACGTACATGTCGTACCCAAGTTTATTAGATCCAATGGCATACAGTGTTATTTCTAATGATCTTTGATGATGATCTTTGATGATTGGAAGTCTGTTGCAGGCATTAAAGTTGGGCCTATGCGTTTAATGTTCAGATATGTTGGAAATTTAGATCTGTTTCTGTAATGTTTTTCAATTTTGTGGTTACCATAATGCTGAAGAGTTGCGCTTGTGCAGGCTGTAAACTAAAGTAGGGTTCACCTGCACTAATTTTGCTATGATGTGGTCATCTGAGACAAATGATGAGAATCCTAAAAGATTTATCTGATTCAAAATCGGGAGTATTTGATTGCTAGTTTGACATGTTTGCCAACAGCCGTTGGTCCAGCGAAATTCTGGCAGTTTCAGAAGATTTGATGCACAATATGGACAACCGTCAAATCAACCTGTACAATGTTGTTTGCTAGCCACCATAATCCCCACATGTAAATGCAGCCCACAGTCACCATAAAGTACAATTATAAGTCCTACAGTGTATATGTCACACACACACACACACACACACACACACACACACACACACACACACACACACACACAAAAGCTGCATGCCTTAAATGTTTACATACAATCAACTTGGTTGTACACTCTATTTTACTTAAATTATATTAAACTGATTTTAATAAATCATCAATCTTGTAGGACTATACAAAAGTTTAAAATGGCTTAACTTATATTAATGAGTTAAAGTAATGTAAAAAAAAAAAAAAAAAAAAAACATTTGAAGGCCAAAATTGATTGAAGGCCTTTCAGTTAATGCAATCGTTAGACAGATCATTGTTTATGACACCGGCTGTGCTCTCATTAACTCTCCCTTATTATTGGCAAACATCATTAGCGCAACCATATGCAGGTGGTAGGAGTGTAAAAAGCTTAAAGCCGACACGGTCATCAAGCAATTAATAGTTCGAACACAATGGGGGAAAAAAATAAATAATGGTAAAAACGCATTGGTAGTTGCAAGCACGTTTGTAAAATGATGAACACACAGGTGGTTAAGAAAGAGGATGCTGTGCCGCGACAGCAGTTGTTTAACTGCTCTTATGCTGAATGTGGCGCGACATTCACTCGACAATGGCGTCTGCTGGAGCACGAGACTGTGCACACTGGTGCGGTGAGTTGTAGTACACTTTAAGTGTAAGAAGGACAATCACGTATTTATGTTCACATTTATATGATTTTTTTTTTGTTCTCTTTAGCGGCCTCACAAGTGTGTATTTGTGGGATGTGGACGCAGCTTCACCCGTAAATCGCACCTGACTCGGCATGCTTCGGTACACAGCAGCGAGAAAAACTTCAAGTAGGCAAAATAGGGTTATTAAATGCGATCAGTTTAAAATAGGCTAGCGTATTTAGTATATTTGTCCGGTGTGTCTTGCCGTTAGATCTGTTAAGGCACATGTTAGACGCACTTTAGACACATACACATTTGGGTGACTTACCTGGATAACCATTTTTCAAATTCTTAATTCTGAGGTTATGGGATCGTATTAATTGAGGGGCTATGTGGATTATTTGTAGGCTACTTTAGTCATGTGTTGCAAGGGGATTCTTTGTTTTTAAAGACTTTGTTTTAATGACTGAACTTTTGGCCAGTTTAGAATGAAGGTTCTCAATGTATAAACCTACTATTTATGGACTAACCAATTTTTTTTTTTTTTATTGACTTGAAAATGTTTATCATTGAGCAGGTGCACTGCTGCTGCTTGTGGCAAAAACTTCTACGCCGCAGACAGACTTAAGAGGCACGTGCGTTACGCGCACAGCGAAAAACGCGATTACTTCCAGGTTTGACTCCCATTTTCTCTTTCCCCCCACCCATTTATTGGCTCTTGCCGCATTTTGCTGTTCGCGAAATAATTCAAGCTTACCAAAACTGAGTCTGTGTCCCCAGTGTAAAGAACATCAGTGTGCAAAGATGTTCAGGAAAAGACGATCGTTAAAACTGCACCTGGTGACGCACGGCACTTCAAGTTTCAGGTGCGTCTGCAGCCTAAACTTTTTTTTTTTTTTTTTTGCTATAAATTATAACTTTGACTGCTGAAAGTAAAATATGGAGAATTTATATATATAAAAAAAAATTCTGCACAAGATGCTCGAAAAGCGGCTGTGGAATGAGGTTTGAGTCTCACATTGCGCGGAAAGCTCATGATAGAAGACACACAGGTGAGAATTCATCAATTTAAGTGTTTTTTATTGGCATTAACTGAATAACCATTGTTTATTTACTTGATTCTTCTATGGTAAGTATGTCAAGTTTTTATTTAAAAAACGAGACAAGGTAAAGTGCACTAAAGGGAATATTCTGTAACTTTTGATGTACAAGCTCAACTCCCAAGCATCTAAAATTGAAGGTCCTACCCTACTGAGGCAAGATTGGGGAGAGCGGGGCACAACCTAGTGCTTTTTGACTTTCTCAGTTTGTGTAAACCTACTTGGGGTTCAGAGTTATTTTCCCCTGCATTAATTTCACATGTCTACTATTGTTTTGTTTAATTGTGTATTTTTTTTTTTTCTTGATTTGAAGTGAAATGTGACATGCCCCATAGGTAACATGTTATCTGATCTAATCAAAAAATATACAAGACTAAAATATTTCAATAAAATGCAATTAACTTTCATACAAAATAATAGTGCTTAAAAAAAAAAAAAGAAGAAAATTGACAAACACACCGGAAAACACCGCTATAGGCTACAGTATAGTTCAAAACATAATACAATTTCTGAACATTGACTGTCTTTATTGACCTCTTTTTATGGTCCCTCAATAGAATTCATAAGTTGTTAATGTGAATTACATCGCTAACATCACAGAGTAGCATAGTTCTAATATGGGCACATTGTAATACAGGGTGACGACTTGCCCCACCTGCGCAACTATGGCCTCTGTTAAAATATAATTAAATTAAAATATCAGATTTGTCTAATTTGAAAAAAATAAACATAATTGGAAAAATGTACATTTACTTTTGCTATTGTTAAATGTTCAGTGATATCTTCCAAAGATTCTTATATAGTGTTGAAATGTTAACTAGTAAATACACTAAGTTTCGTCATGCTAGCATGTATGAAAGTATTTAAAACGTGTTACAACTAGCCCCGCTTTAGGTTGTGCCCTGCTCACCCCTACTGCAAATTTTGCAATACTGGAGCTTAAAAATAAATGGCTTTTTATTGAATTGAGCATGAAGGGTTATGCCATCTATTTTCTCTGAATCAAAACCGTTGGGCCAAACCCAGACAATCTTGGTCACAACTCAATTTTGACACCGCAGTTTCTGCCTTTTAAAGTTTGTTAGAATTTTCAATAGCAGGTTAATCTATTTGTACTGTAATGAAGTACAATTACTCAAACACCTCTATTACCAACTGACTGTATAAAAAAAAATGAAAGACTCCATTATCCATAACGGTTTTACAATGGCCACCCAGTAACTGTTTCTTCAGGTTATCACTGTCTTTATGCTGAATGCCCCATCAGTGTGCACACCTGGAGGAATTTACGGAAACACATGGCGAGTCACCCAGGTAAACCAGTGCAAACATTTTAGTTATTGGACGTAAACTGCCAGTACCTTTCCATTTCCCATGAGTGCTATGCATGCTCCTTGTGACCGTAATGGTTTACACAAGTTCTAAAGTCACTTGATGTCATCAACAGCATCATTCTCCTGTATGGTATGTCAAAAGGCCTTCCGGAAACGTGATGCCTTGAGAAGGCACAAGCGGACACATGCCTTGCAGAAGCCAGTTTTGCTATGTCCCAGTCAAGGTTGCCAGGCATACTTTTCCACAACCTTCAATCTGCAGCACCATATTCGAAAGGTTCATCTGCAGCTGCTCTCACACGGCTGTTCCTTCCCTGGCTGCAGCAAGACTTTTGCCATGCGTGTGAGTACAGTGAGGAATGTGGTAGGGATTGTAGAATGGTTTTGTGATGTCTATTAGTCTTTTTGAAGAAATTGAAACTACTGCACTCGCATGCAGTCGAACTGTAGTTGAAATCCCCCTTTTTGTAAAGAAATAGGATAACCTTTTAAATCCTATTCCTGAGACCCATTACTCTGTACATTTTGTATCTTTGCATCTCTTCACTGAAAGGGGGTCCCCAGGACCAGCATTAAACTACCGTCACAGATCCAATTTTGTCTTAATATTAAAAGTTTGGTTTTACTAGTGCTGGCAAACAGACAAGTTGTGTTGCTGTGAGGTTTGGTTGCGCCACTTGATACCAGAACACAGACACGTTGAGTTTTAGGTGTGCGTCAGGGAGCCGGTATCAGTGGCGCACAATCCAATGATTGTCATTGTTGCATTTTATGTTTAGCCTATCCAGTTGAACCCACAAAATGTGCACTGCTGCACCGTTCATTTAAACATTTTAGAGAAATCTTTAAAAAAAGTTAAACAATAAAAAAAATATCGAAACCTAATGATATGGAACTTTTTTTTTTTTTTTTTTTTTTTTTTTTTGCTGTATGACCCAGCTGTAACAGCTTTTTTTTTTTTTCGTCATCCTTTGGCCAGCGTTATGTTAAATGGCCACGCTCAATCATACAAATGCTCTTAAACTATTCAAGTGCGATAAGACCGAATTCCGTGCAGTACTGGCACGCACATCTGTGGATCTCCTGTCTGTGTGACACGACTTGTGCGCACAGAAAGCTGCTTCAGAAAGTGCTTGAATGAACGAAAACACACAATTATGCCAAATGCCTGTTTTGTAGAGTATCCTCGCAAGCACAGTCTTAAATGAACGTAAAGAGTTGTGAGAATGTTATGCGTGTCATACCTGCCACACGATGCGGATCTTAAAATGACAGCAGCCTAATAAACCCGCTGATTCTGTCTCATTAAGGATAATCAAATAAGTCACCAACTCGCTGCTCTCGACTGAATAACTTTTATATAGCTTTAACAAGGATTAATCTATTCCATTTATAGTTTATGCAGTGAAGACTGTGACGCGTTTAACTTTATTCAATTTCTGTATATATCTTACCTGTTAGACCTACAATCACTCTGAATAGTGAGGTGGCATTTTGACGTAGAACCTGGAAGAGCTGCAATGTGCATTTTCCGGTTATCTCTGTAAAGCTGCTTTGAAACAATCTGTATTGTAAAGCGCTATATAAATAAAGGTGACTTAACTAATTTTGAACCGTTACACCTTTAATGCTGAATGGCTATACTTAATGGATAAAATTGAAGGAAAAAAATCTTTCATAGACCTCTTTAGCAGTATTGGGGATGTTTCATTAAAATTTGCCATGAAACAAATTTAAAAGCATGCTACTGTCTTTGCTCTTTCTACATTAATTTGGAATAGTTTTGGTTTAAATGTGAAATTTATTACAAATGAAAAGTATTCACTTTAATGTTAGGAGCGGATTAATCATGATTATATTCAGAAGTGTGATTTAATAAAAATGAATCAATTGACAGCACAAGTTTTTACTTGTAGGGCCACACGTGTTCACATGTTGGAGTTCTATATTGTGTTAAGTCAAGTCATCTTCTATATAGCGCTTTTAACAATGTAGATTGTTTCAAAGCAGCTTTACAGAGATAAACGTATAATTTATGGTAACAGAGATTGTTTTGGCTTTATAGCGGTTCTTTAGTAAAGTTATTTTCCAGCTAAGGTTAGTTATGATTGATTCGTTTCCGTCGCAACAATCATTTATTAAATTAGGGGCCGCTAAGACGACACCATTCCCTCTACACAGACTTTAAACGCGGACCTGTGAGAAACGCTGATGGCGTTCACATGCGCATTAAGAATTGGTTCTATAGTTATGTGTTAGTAACCCCTTACCTTTGCTCTTTCAACAGGAAAGCCTTGTCCGCCACATGTTGCGTCATGAACCTGATGTGGCCAAACTCAAGGTAGTTATATCCCTTAAGAGTATGATGGGTTAACAGCTGCTTGAACTACATCAATGGCATCTATGACATGCTATACATTGCCACATTAACAAATCAGTTTTATGCAGGTTTCTTTTTATATATAAAACACAGCCATTTCTGTCTCTGTAACTTGTGTAAATGTATTCTTATTTAGCATCCACATAAGCGGAGCAGTAAGAGTTGGCAGAAACGATTGGAAGGGCGGAATCGACGTCCTCTGGTTGAAGACCTTCACTCTCTTTTTTCATTACGCATGAACATCACTCAGAGGGCCAAACTGGAAGCTGATCTGACAGGCCTGTTTAATGAGCGCAAAATCCCACACCACATTGATCCTGAAGTAAATTTGCGAGATCTGTTCAGTATTCGGGCGACTACACCAAAAGTGGTTCATGAAGAAAAAAAAAAATAGACCCAACCCCGACCCCCCCGCCCCCCCCCCCCCCCATACACACACACACACAATTTTATTTTTACTTATGTACAAATACTGTGCTGACATGCATTCAGTTTGTTGAAAATTTGTTTTGTTTAATGTTAGTACTTGAAGTACAGCTTTTCTGTTATTGGGTTACTGAGAGCAGAAATTAGTTTTTGTGAGTTTGAGTTCTCTATGCCAAATAAAAGTCAGTCTGGCTTCTGCACATTTTCATATGGTTTGTAGTTCCTTAGTTTGTGCATTATTATTATTATTATTATTATTATTATATATATATATTTTTTTTTTAAAGTGATTTACACTTGCATCTCTTATGTGAAAGGTGCGATACATGTATCACACCTTACATGTATCTTATGTGATGCATGTTTCGATATGCACGCAAATAATTCAATACATAGGTGTTTTGATTTGAAGTTGCAGACGTGTAAAGTGACATTCACAAATGCCAAGTGTATTGCGTAGCCTACTTTGCATCTGATTTGCTGTAGGCCTACAGCTACAGGGAAGCTCTTACCTCACATTTACTAGGACCAGGTTTCCACCATGTATGTGCTTTCCTTGGGAGATAATACTTGGAATCAAGGAGTTTTCACTGTTATGCTGATACTCTTAGGATATACAGTACACTGTAAAAAAATAATATATATTTTGGAAAATGACAATTAAATATTGACTCAACAAATTGCCTCCAACTAATTATCCCCAAGCAACAACAGTGTTGGGAGTAATGCATTACAAAAGTAATGCATTACAGTAACATTATTTTTTGCTGTAATGCAGTAAAGGCATTACTAATCAATTTTCAGTAATATTTTACTCGGTACATGTTCAGTAACGCTTGCATTACAACACACTTAGCCCAAAATTTAATTGTAAAAAAAAAAAAAAAAAAAAAAACACAGCAAGACAATAACGAATGAAAAATGCAGGTTATTACCTGTTGGTGGTCAGTCAATAGCTGCGTGTGGTGTCCAAGTTTGACAGTGGCGTGCACAGGGGGGGGGGGCGGGGGGGCCGGGGGGGGCGGGGGGGCGGGGGGGCCGGGGGGGGCGGGGGGGCCGGGGGGGCCGGGGGGGCTCAAGCCCCTGCCCCTTTTGTCTCAAAATGTATTGTGCCCCTCTCTGATAAATGTAAATAATAATTATTATTAAAATAAATATTATAATAAATAACAATACACTTATACACCATTGCCACGAACAATAATAATACAAACAAATATTAAAAATTTTTTTTTTGGCGGAAGCATTTGGCGGAGGTGAAGTGGCAGTAGGCGGAGTTCTTTTTTTCAGCGCTATGTACGCAGCAGTTCGCCGCGAGTCTTCAAACTGCACGGGCAGCAGGTAACATTAAGCTAATACGGAAAAGTTACATTTATCCTACCATGCTACCGTAAAAGTTGCGGCAGCATGTGAGTTATGCTTAACAATCATTAAAGTATAACTCAATTTCAGCCGCATTCTGAGTCTGACAATGTCATTCGTTTTTGTCCAGGCCATAGCAAGTGTAATTAGCTTGGGGAAATGCATCTAGTGAAAGGAAATTTCATGTCCAAGGAAAAGTCCATGTCCAGCTCTAAACTGTAAGGAATTTATATCTTTGATTTCATAGTACACTTTACAATGAGGTTTATTTGTTTATTATTCATATTACTGTAACTAACATTAACTAATCATGCAAAACAACTAAAAACATTACAGATCATGTACAAAGTAAAAAATCATCAATTGCCAGAAAGTATCCAAGGGTTGTTCACAGAAAGAGAATGCCAACATGACTTAAGGGGAACTTAAGAACTTCAAAAAGAACATAGGACCAATGCAAAATACCATTGCATTTCAGTTAAAGGTGTAAATCTATGGAATAGCTGTCATGAGGAACTAAAAATATGTGGGGCACTTAAAAAGTTAAAGAAACTATTTAAAAAATAATGCACTGAAACTATATGAAACCATTTAAAGAATGATAAATGAACAAGCTGCTTTTGTATTTGGATTGTGCAATGGTATTGCATAGGAAATACTAATGTTTTTTGTATTCTGTTTATATTTGTTTGTCAACATTATAATGATGTAAGACAATAATTATTTTTATTTTTATTTTTTATTAAAATATGAGATGTTTTAAAAAGGTAGGCATAAGCAAGAGCTTCAGCCTACACCTGTTTCAGACTGTGCTGTTGTTTGTTAGCTCAACTGTGTCTGAAACTAAACTAAACTAAACATTTGTTAGGCTACTGTAGGCCTATTTGTTAATAGTTAATAATAATACAACTTTTAATTGTTTGTTCATGTTATGTCACAGTCAGTGCATTAACTAATGTTAACAAATACAACTTTAGATTTTAATAATGTTTTAGTAAATGCTGAAATTAATATTAACTAAGATTAATAAATTGTGTAGAAGTGTAGTTCATTTTTAGTTCATGTCAACAAATTTAACTTATGAAACCTTATTGTAAAGTGTTACTGATTTCATGATAGCTAACACTTTATTGAATACATAGGCCTACAATTTATAACATCAACATAACTAAACATGAATTCCTCATAATTACCGACTTGATAGTGAGATATTCCAAATAATTGTGAGGAAGTCATTAAAATATATAAAACACAACAGACAGACGGGTAGGGCCTACTGCTTTAAATACAGGTGATTTATTTTAAAAATCAATGTTTTTTTTTTTAAAGTGCCCTTTTTGGTCCTTCGGCCCCTGCCCCTGAAGAGGTCTGTGCACGCCACTGAAGTTTGTAAATAAAGACTAAATGACAGCTTCTGATATATTTGTATGGTGATTTCTTTCTTTCATCTCCCTCTTACTGGTGTACCTTTGTATTGTGTGACATAGTCCAGTAAAGGTGTGTTTAGGGCAGGTTTTACAGGAGTGCCGCGAAGCATGATTTTGGTCTGTGCTCGTGCTGGCCAGTGGAAAAGCGGTTAATGGGAGAATATGGTAGAAGAACATTCGCGAGATGTATGTATGTGCATTACTCTGTTTGTTCTGTGTTTTCTTTCTAACCAGTTAGACTATGTTTAGGTCTCCGTAACTGAGAACTGACACATCCGTAACATTGTTTTTACTCATAAATGCGAACACGAAAAATAAAATAAAATGAATATATTATGTTCTGTAGAGAGCCTACCCTTCTTCATCCAGGGGGTGGTATTACTTTTGGTTTGCTTAGTGTAATTTACAGAATTACTAAATATTTTGCTACCTAAAAGTTAAAGATTTTTTGTGTCACGCATGCATGCATATAAAACGTGTAGACTGATATTTTTCTAATGTCTGGACTCCTTTATTAAGGGAGTAGCCTATATATAAACAGACGTTTCAATATATTGGTATTAAATGCATTTTCTGAGAATTTATATTTCAGGTTTTGACTGTAAATGTCACGTCCATAACGCTGGAATTGCCTAATTTTAAATAATTTATCCTCAACTAGTTTTGTGGTGTAGGTCTACGTATTTTATAATGTTAACTTCAAATAATACTAATAGTAATTTA
Organism: Scardinius erythrophthalmus; assembly: GCF_964197995.2. Classification (NCBI taxonomy): domain Eukaryota; kingdom Metazoa; phylum Chordata; class Actinopteri; order Cypriniformes; family Leuciscidae; genus Scardinius; species Scardinius erythrophthalmus. The sequence goes on along the minus strand of NC_138230.1, from coordinate 21,758,605 downwards.
AAGATGTGGTTGCATTGGATCTGGACGGGAAGGATAACATGGGAGTTGGAAGGGGTGTGCCTCGATTCTGCCTTCTCACACCACGACACAGGTTCGTGGCTCTGAGTATCGTGATTTCGGTTTCTTATCGCATATTGTTACAGCCCTAGTCATTTTAGAATGTTAAGTTCTACTTCTGTAGTTATTTTGGTGAAAGTAACTAAAAAGTAATACAGGAGTAATGTAACGCATTACAATTCTGAGACAGTAATATTGTAAGGTAAAGAATTACTTTTAAATAACAGTAACAAGTAATGTATAATGTATTAACAGTTTGGAAGTAACTTGCACAACACTGAGCAACAAGATGCATTGTGGTAATTTTAGCTTAAAGTCTTAAAGGAGAACTCCGGTCAATTTTAACATTGAGCTCATTTTTTTGTACATTTGGAGTGCTGTCAATACAGAGAACAACGACAAAAATCGGTGTTGCCTACACCGAGTTATTCTATTTTTAAAATTTGCACCCTGTTGACTTCAATGGGGCAAGTTTTAAACCTGCTTTTACCCTCTTAACATCCTTGATGTGTCATTACAAGTGCACAGAAAATGTGAGTGATTCCTTCAGAGTGAACACGAGTGAATCTGATTGCAGTAGATGTGAAAGATATGTATAAAAATGATGTTATTTAAGCCAGCGCAAATACCTGTGTTTACATCCTGTTTTCGGTTGAAGTCCAAAGTAGTCGATTGCCGAGTTCACGCGCGTGATCATAGGTAACTAAACCTATGCGCGTGAACTCGGCAATCGACTACTTTTTTAAATTTTAAAAATAGAATAACTCGGTGTAGGCAACACCGATTTTTGTCGTTGTTCTCTGTATTGACAGCACTCCAAATGTACAAAAAAATGAGCTCAATGTTAAAATCGACCGGAGTTCTCCTTTAAGGTAAAATGAAAAAAAATATTTACTGACAATATTAAATTGTTCAGCCAATCCATCGAGTAGTGAAAGTGAAAAATGTGTTTGATCAGGGTTGGAGCTAAACTGTGCAGGACAGTGGCCCTCCAGGACCGAGTTTGAGAAACCCTGGTATAGTGGATTCAAATGTATATGCTATGTCAAAATTACTTTGACATAGTCCTCCTATATTTACATACTGCCCACCCTGCTCTGTTTTCCTAAAGGCGCCGGGTGGCGGCGGCACGGGTGCAAGGGCCTTTTTCATCGCTGCTTGTAGCTTTAATTAGGGCCCGAGCACCAATGGTGAGAGGACCCAAGCCCTGAAAGGGCGGAGGCCCTATTGTTTTCCTAAGGATTATTAGGGCCCAAGCCCTGAAAAGAAGTTGGCTATTATGGGTTGTTTGAAAAACGCTTTCTGTGGGATTTGTCTTTCAAGTTTAATGTTTGTTTTTCAAGGTTTCAGGGGCTTTTGGGGCCCTTAACGTGCTCGAAATCTCTTGAAACTTTGCACACAGGTCAGAACCCCCGGCCATCAGGGCCGGGCTGAAGCTGGTACCCGGGCATGGCAGGTAGTTTTACCAACAGTTACAAAACTCCGTACGTATATTGTTCTCATTGAGCGGGACAACACTCTAATTTACAGTCATTAGCTCCGAGCAACAGGAAGTCAGATATTTTGGTTTGAATGTGGATTTTTTGGATATCAGACTCTGAGTTTTTAGCTCAGTGGTTTTAACCCAAAGTGGTTTATTTTATTCAGACCAAACTTTTTCAACATGATGAAAATACATTAAAGATGCTAAATTGTGAACGGATATTAACCCCTTCCTCATCACCCCCAATTTTGGCAAGTGCTGCATACATGAAATGCCCAAAATAAAAAGGTTACTGCTCATAAGTAATTCTGAATAGAAACATAACACACATACATTTAGAAAGCCAACCCTTGAGAGTTTATAGTTCAAGACTCAAAATTAACCAGACTGTTATTAATATTGAGATATATAAGCTCAAACATAGTTTGAACTAAAATAATCTGGGATCACCAGTGATCCCTGCCAGGTAAGGGGTTTTAAACATCTCAAACGGTTTTGCTATAGTGAGGGATTAATGTCCAAAAAGGAAACACTAAAAGCATCATATCTTCTAAAAATATAATTATACACCATTTATTTCTATATAAAAGTATACAAATATCACAACTAAACCCATTTTATTCCTTTTTTTTTAAATTTAAGAATTATTTATAAGTTTAAAAACAGTAATAGTAAAAATAAATAAAAAATCATGTCATACATAGGGCTATACTGCCCTCTTGTGTTCAAAATCAGGTAGGCCTACTGTATCTATATAAAAATATACTAGGTATGTGACAGTTAGAATATTTTACCACAGGTTAATCGACCTGTGACACCGCTGGGGGCTTTTGAATTGCTAACTTAAAAACGAAAGTAAAATATGTTCGTCCGCATGGACATTGATAATGGTGCGGAGCAAAACGAGCGTTTTCAATGAATTCCTATGGAAGTAGGAATGAACTAAAAAACATTGACTCTGTTCTGCTCGTTCCTCGCCGTGGACGCGCACCGTTATGAATGCCTGTGCAGCCGTGAGCATTTTAAGTTTAATTTTAAAATTAGCACCTTTCAGGGGGCGGATTGCTTGAATTTATTTTACAAAAGCACAATGTTGTGTTTTATTGCAACAGTACACAAATATAAATTAACACTTTGCAGTTTGAATGATGTCCTGTATGAACAAAATGACGGAGTATGTTTTTATGTGTCCACTGTTCAACTGTTCCCTTGCCACACACACACACACACACACACACACACACACACACACACACACACATTCCAGCATTGCAATCTTGACATTGCAGCCTGTTCATTATATCCTTAATAAAATATAATAATAAAATAGTCAACCTAACATATAAAAATTACACTGCTCTGTTTAAATAGTCAGTAAAATAGTACTGTAATAGTACACTGAGCGCATGTGAAGAGGATGATTTTTTCCGTCGATATTGGAAAGTGAGTGAAGTACAAAGCCGATGATAAAGAATAGTTTAGCATCCAAATACATCGCAAATGTTTAAACATTTTGATTCTAATGAGAGAGTTACGTGAGCCCAACACTGCTTACTTTCGTTTTCATTTTTAATTTATTTCGTTTTGGCTTGTTTATAGTTATTTTTTTATTCTTGTTCTGTTCTGAATATCATTCAATTTAAAGGATTTGTTGTGGAATATTTTGAGTGAATCATAAAATCAGAATAATTCTCTCGTTTTAGTGATTCCCTAGTAATTTTTTTATTTTATTTTTTTAATTGTTCTAATCAGGTCAGGCATTAATATTCTCTGTGTCTTGTCTCTTAAAATAAATAAATAAATAAATAAATAAATATATATATATATATATATATATATATATATATATATATATATATATATATATATATATATATATATTGAAGAGTTCAGATGCAAATGCCTTTAAGTGCCATCTGAAATTTTCTTCTAGAAAGATCATTTTTATCAAGCTTGTATATTTAAGTTCAATAATTTCACTTAAATGGCAATGCAAATGACCTATTAATTGTCATTTAAGTGAAATTACTTAACTTAACCCTTGTGCATCAATTTAAAAAAGTTACTCATAGGTCCAAAGAGGACAAAAATGTCCATGTCAAAAAACGATCATAAAAAGTTGAAGCTTGGGAGCACAGACTTAACTTTGGTATCATTTTAAAGAATACCCTTGGCAGATTATTGCTGAAGTTCAAATTTTTTTATAAGTAAAAAAAAAAAAAAAGTTATATAGGTTTAAGTTTATGAAAATTATTTATGAATATTATTTTATATAAAATGTATATTTTATGAAACAAGTTGAACTCTAAAACGGCTAGAAAATCAAAGCCATAAATCTAAATAAGTTGTGTTCCAAATTTGAGGTTGATATCTCATTTGTTTGGGCGCAGTACCAAACTTTCCCCATTGGATCCCAGCAAAACTCCACTGGTGAACACAGTGATTGGCTTTGTTATTTGCAGTTGAGTTTTTCTCTATCAATACTACAAACACACACATGCACACAAACAAATTTTTTTTTATAACACACATACCAACCACACTCTGACATCCATACCAACATACCCACACAATTATGATTACATAATTTATCCAACTGGCTCTATAATAGCTCAAAATTCATGCAGTTAACAGTAACAAAAAAAAAAAAAAAAACTTACTCATAGGTCCAAAAGGGACAAAAATGTCCATGTCAAAAAACTCTCATAAAAATGTTATGCTTGGGAGCAAATACTTAAGTTTGGTCTCATTTTAAAGATGACCCTTGGCAGATTGTTGTTGAAGTGAAAAAAGTGCAACCAAAAAAATGTTATAGAAGTTTAAGTTTATGAAAACTATTTATGAACATTATAATCAATATTTTATATAAAATATAAATAAGTATTTTGTGTAACTAGTGCAACATTTTTTTTTTTCAAATGAAATGGGGGTGAAATAGTAAAATTACAATAAAAATAGACACCTGTGCCAAAATTAATGCAGTTAACATAAAAAAAATAAATAAAAAAAATTACACATAGGTCCAGAAGGGACAAAAATGTCCAAGTCAAACACTCTCATAAAAATGTTATGCTTGGGAGCAAATACTTAAGTTTAGTCTTATTTTAAAGAAGACCCTTGGCAGATTGTTGTTGAAGTGAAAAAATTGAAAAAAAGTGCAACCAAAAAAATGTTATAGAAGTTTAAGTTTATGAAAAATATTTATGAACATTATAATCAATATTTTATATACAATATATATTTTATGTAACATTTGGAACTCTAAAACTGATATAAATTCAAAACCATAAATCTAAACAGGTTGTGTTCCGAATTTGAGGATGATATCTAAAAAAATGAGCTTTCAGTAAGATTTTGTTTGGGCGCAGTACCAGACTTTCCCCATTGGATGCCAGCAAAACTCCACTGGTGAACACAGTGATTGGATTTTCGATTTGCAGTTGAGTTTTTCTCTCTCAAATATTACAAGCACACACATGCACACAAACACATTTTTTTTTATAACACACATACCAACCACACTTAGACATCCATACCAACAAACCCACACAATTATCGTTGCATAATTTATCTAGTTGGCTCTATAATATGCCGAAGCAGAAAACAGGAATAAAGCAAGTATTTGCTTTATAGGCCTAACCTGAAAAAATGGCACCATCTGATAATTTTTTTTAAAAATGTCAATTTTGAAGCCTTGCCAACAGAATGAAAGCCTATTAAAAAAGATTGCATCATTTTATAGTTAAACGGCACAGGGATTAAAAAATGCAGTTTTAATGGGTTTCAATGGGGCCATTTTTGTCCAAAAGGCGCTGAGAGGAAGTATTTTGTGTATCTAGTGCAAAATTGATTTTTTAAAGGAAATGGTGATGAAATAGTAAAATTCCATTAAAAATACACACCCGTGCCAAATTTTATGCAGTTAGCATTAACACAGGCAAAGTGATCAAAAAACCAAAACTGAAAAGGACAAAAATGTCCTCAAGGATGCACAAGGGTTAAATATACAAGCTTTATAAAAATGATCATTCTAGAAGAAAATTTCAGATGGCACTTAGAGGCTTTTGCATCTGAACTCTTCATATATATACAGCGATGACGGCCCAAGTAACTAAAGGCACGGGGCTGGCGGTGCCACCGGCTTGGGCCCGTCATCGCTGCTCGCAGCTATATTTATTATTATTCTTCTCCAAAGTGAATCGCTTTTTTGAGGGCCTAAACATGCTTGAAAACTCATGAAACTTTGCACACGCTTCAGAAGTGGTGGAAATGTACGTGTGATATGGGTTTCAGAATTGGGTGGGGCAAAATGGCTTAATTGCCCCCCGCCTACATTATTGCCCCGGCTCTACGTTTCACGTACAGGTATGAAATTCGGCACATACATGTAATGAAAATGTGAAGATCTTGAGTTTTCGTCGAAGGGTGCGCCCTTGGCGGCCTGACAAATGTACACCCAATTTCAGCCTTTTTGTAATGTATGCATGATCAGATAAGTTCAATATTAATGTTGCTTGCAGTTCCGATGTTGCTAGGCAACCACAGACAGCCTGCAGTAACTCAGGCATACAATGTCCAATCTGCCCTAAACTTCACGTTTGATAAGAGTCCTGTCCTGAACAAATGACCATGCTCATATTTGGTTATAGCAATAGCGCCACCTGCTGGTAGCAGGAAGTGTGGCAAATGAAAAGGGCACTCACGGGTGTGAGTGCCCTTTTCATCACTGCTTGCAGCTTTAATTTTAATTTTTACATGGTAGTTTGAACAGGGTTCTCTACCACTTTTTTTTTTTTGCATTTAGAGTTGCTTTTGATTGATATGCACTACATTTTTTATTTGAACAATATAATATTATTTATTAAGAATCACGGCAACACTTTATCTTTGACGTTACAGATGAGAGATGTCATTTGACGTGTGAGAGGACGCTGGCGTGTATGTCGCCGCTTCTCATGCTCACAAACAAAAAATCGCTAAACTCCAGCTATTCTGCGATTATTCTTCTGTTATTTCAAGCTCCTGCTACAACGGACAGGCTATTTTATCAATCTTGGCTACTTTCTGATGATTCTAAAACTGCTAACAGCAACTGCTAACAGCAGTAATTCATCTCGGTCAATGGCAGTAATTTTTACATCTGGTAATGGCTTGATTCCCTTTGGTGTTCTCTGTTGAAGTTCGGACGTGTTACTTTCTGGTGGATGGTTTTGTGGCTTGTAAGTTGAGCTAACTTGTAAGTTGAGCTAACGCTAGCGGCAAGCTAGTGGTCTCCTGGCCATCATGGCTTTCTTCAGATATTGCGTTATGGAACTCAAGAATATCAACTCTCACATCGTACTGTGTACTGCCAGCCTTGAGGTGATTAAATCTCTCCATCTTTTACGCCGCCCTCGCTATGTGCACAGGGCTGCGCGACATAAGTTTGTTTACATGGAGACATCACAAGCTATTCCTGTTCTTCGGTCTCTCACTACTCAGCGACGACGTCATCAGAACGAGCCGCGCCTACACTTCTTCAACCTACGGCCCATAGAACGGGCTGTTGATGACGTCATCTCTCATTCTAATGCTTCTGTTCTGATGTCTGTCTCATTTATGCTACTGAACACTCGCTCACTGAATAACAAAGCACCACTCATTCATGACATTATAATTGACAAGAAACTTGATTTTCTTTGTCTAACTGAGACCTGGCAGAATCAAATGGATTTTCTTGCACTTAACCAAGCTACCCTCCAAGGCTATAGATACATTCAAAGGCCTCGTAGTTCTGGACGTGGTGGGGGACTGGCTGTCATACATCATGCTGATTTCAAGATACAAGAAATTCCAGAACATGCCAATTCATTTGAGTGCATTCACTTTGCTCTATCTGGGTCTCTGCAGCTACAAGTGGTTCTTATCTATCGCCCGCCTAAAGCATCCACTAGCTTCCTGCCTGAGCTCTCTGACCTTCTTGCTCTGATCTGCCCAACCTCTCCAGCAACCATCTTACTTGGAGACTTTAACATTCATGTTGACTCCAAAAATGCCTATGCTACAGACTTTTTGTCATTACTGGACTGCTTTAATTTTACACAAAATGTAATTGGCCCCACACATACTAAAGGTCATACACTGGACTTGGTATGTTCCTCTGGTATAACCCCAACCCATCTACAAACTATGGACCTGGCTGTTTCTGATCATTATGCAGTCATGTTCTCTGTTACTGTTCACAGCACAAACAGGAAGCGTGCGAAAAGGATCATTACATATCGAAACATCAAACAAGTATCCATTCAAAACTTATCAAACATCCTTGAAGGCCATCTGATCAGCTATCCTTCAAACTGTACAGTCGATGACTTGGTTAATGACTATAACCTGGCCTTGTTGCGTAGTCTGGATTCTGTTGCCCCTCTCATCACTCGATCTGTCTCCTTCTCCTGCCCTGCTCCCTGGTTTACTGCTGAACTCCGCCTTATGAAGGCCACAGGACAGAGGCTGGAGGGGTATCATAAAAAAACTGGCCTCACTGTCCACCGGGAAGCCTACAACGACCATGTTAAGAGCTACAAAGATGCTCTGTCCAAGGCCAAAAACGACTATTTTTCTACACTCATCGGCAACCAACAAAATCAACCTAAACAACTCTTTTCCACCATCAATCGCCTACTCTGCCCACCTGACACGCTTCTGCCATCTGACGTTCCTGGCTTATGCTCCAGATTCCAGGATTACTTCCAGGGAAAGGTAGAATCTATCCACCAGCAATTGCAGCAGTCCAGCCCTTTTCAATCAACGACACTACCGCTGCTTGACACAAACCTCACTACTGCCTTCACGCTGGAGGACTCCCTTTCATCTTTCTCCATGCTAAACACAGCTCAAGTTCTTGAGCTGGTGTCAAAGGCAAAGGCTACAACCAGCAAACAGGATCCAATGCCGACTGCACTGGTTAAGGCATGTCTTCCAACTCTGGCTCCCACCCTTGTCAACATCATCAACACCTCGTTGTTTTCCGGTTTGGTCCCCACCAGCTTTAAAATTGCTGCAGTGATCCCTACACTTAAAAAGCCTGGCCTGAACCAAGATGATCCAAGCCACTACCGCCCAATCTCTAACTTACCATTCATCAGCAAGTTATTGGAAAGGGTCGTGGCTTCCCAACTTAACGATCATATGCTACAACACAACCTCTACGAGCCATTTCAATCTGGTTTCAAAACACAGCACAGTACGGAAACTGCCTTAATTAAAATCACAAATGATCTGCTCATGGCAGCTGATTCTGGGAATGTCAGCATCTTAATACTTCTTGACCTCTCTGCTGCCTTTGATACGGTCTCCCATTCCATTCTTCTCACTCGACTTTTAAATCTCATTGGCCTCACTGGTACTGTGTATTCCTGGTTTAAATCCTATCTCACCAACAGGCAACAATACATCACCATTAAGGATATTTGCTCAGAACTGGCGCCAGTCTCACATGGCGTGCCACAAGGATCGGTGCTTGGCCCACTACTATTCAATGTCTATTTGTTACCTCTTGGGTCGATCATCCGGAAGCATGGATTACATTTCCATTGTTATGCTGATGATACCCAGCTCTACATCAGTACTAAGCCTTCCACTCCTCTTCCACCATTGACACTTATCAACTGCCTGAAGGACATAAAGCTCTGGCTGGACAGTAATTTCCTCAAGCTCAACAAAGACAAAACTGAACTCATGGTGTTTGCTCCACAGTCACTTCTTAAAAAAGTTGATGACTTTATACTGGATGTGGATGGCTGTTCAATATCAGCATCTTCCCAAATACGCAACCTGGGCGTCATCATGGACTCCACTCTCTCCTACCTGCATCACATCAAAAACATAACTAAAACAGCATTTTTCCATCTCAAGAACATTTCTAGACTCCGACAATGCCTCTCCAACTCTATAGCCGAGACCCTCATCCACTCTTTCATCACTACCAGACTCGATTACTGCAATGGTATCCTGCTTGGTCTGCCCAGCAAAGCTACTGACAGACTCCAGTACGTACAGAACTCTGCTGCTAGGATGCTTACCCACACTAAACTCGGATCTCACATCACTCCAATCTTGAAGAAGCTTCATTGGCTGCCAGTTAAATCACGGATCAAATATAAAATCCTCCTCCTGACGTACAAATCGCTCCATGGACTTGCACCCCAGTATCTCTCTGATCTACTCCACCCCTACAATCAAGCTCGGTCTCTGCGGTCCTCAGACAAGGACCTGCTCGCTGTCCCTAAATCCAGGCTACGGACGTTTGGTGATAGAGCGTTCTGTGTGGGTGCACCATCACTCTGGAACAAACTTCCTCATGCCATCCGCTCTGCACCTACCCTGGCAACTTTCAAAGAACAGCTTAAAACACACCTCTTCGCTGAGGCATATGGGCTATAGCTGCCCTAGTTTTACTCCCCTTTATTACCCCCCCCCCCCCTCTTTGCTGTTTGTTAAGCGTCCTTGGGCTTTGTGAAAGGCGCTATATAAATTAAAGTTATTATTATTATTATTATTATTATCATAACGTTCAGTTGTAAGTCATTTGTAAGTCATTTATAAGGGGTTAGTTAATGATGAACTAATCATTTACTAATGATTTACAAAACATTCATAAATGATTAGCAAGTGATATACTAACATTTTATGTATGTTTTGGAAATTCCATTACAAGTCATTTACAAGTGATTAGTAAATAATTAATAATTTATGAAACATGACTATTCATTTATAAATGATTAATAAGTGATATGTTAATTATTTTATGTATGTTTTGTAGATTCAGTTATAAGTAATTTACATTTGATTAGTTAATGATTAACTAATCATTTATAATACATGACTATGCGTTTCATAAATATTGAATACATTTTTTTGTATGTTTTGCTCACATCAGGTGCACAGTGGTTAAAGACTCCATGTGTTTCAGAGAAGACAGCTGTCTATACCCTCACCAGTCAGCACTTACACTGCAGTACACACTACAGTGTTCAACACCTGTTATAGATGATGAGTAAATGCATGAATAAATAATTTACAACACTTCCTGCATCCCCTAAACTAAAGTGTAAACTCTTGTATTCATCACTTGTAAATGTGTTACACATCATTCGTAGATACGATTCGTTGATCTTATGCCTTACTGATTCTTGAAGTGGTCATCTACGAATGATGTGTAACACATTTACAAGTGATGAATAGTTTACACTTTAGATTAGGGGATGCAGAAAGTGTTGTAAATTATTTATTCATGCGTTTACACATCATTGTGTTGAACACTGGTATTTACCCGTTACAAATTATCTGTACGTGTATACAAGGCATGTACAACACTTTCTGCACCCTCTAATTGCTATACATAAAAAAAAAAAAAAATAATAATAATAATAATAATTTATTAAACATTTATGAAACACATATTCGTGTTTTGTAAATGATTAGTTTATCATTAACTAATCAATTGTAAATGACTTACAACTGAATATACAAAACATACATACAATAATGAACATATCACTTATTAATCATTTATGAACGCATAGTCATGTTTCGTAAATAATTAATCATTTACTAATCACTTGTAAATGACTTGTAACGGAATTTACAAAACATACATAAAATGTTAGTATATCACTTGCTAATCATTTATGAATGTTTTGTAAATGATTAGTTCATCATTAACTAACCACTTATAGATGACTTACAACTGAACGTTATTATAAAGTGTTACCAGAATGGCTGCTGTTATGTATAATAAATATTACCTTAAATGTGCTTCTATGTGTGGTCTCCTCTTAATGCTATCATGCTTTGAGCCAGGTGTGTAAAACAATGCAGAACTCTAAACTTTCCTTAGTTGTAATGATGTGTAACTGCCCATCTCATCACCAGTTGTGGAGGAGGGGGTTTAAAGAGTTCATATACGTGTATACAGTTTTTTATTTTTAAATAATTACCTTTTTAATGATGTAAAAGCTATGTCAACAAAAGGCTGTTTAAGTAAATTTTTAACAAAACTATCGAACATTCATTAGAAACTTTACAAGAAACTATTAGAATTAGAAATACATTAGAAACTAAGTGAAAAAAAAGGTAATGTTATTAATACATGAGTCCAGAGTTATTCAATGTCGAGTTGCCCATGCCTTTACCAGTGGTCCGTACTAGTAGTTGACCAGGAAGAAAGCCACACTGAATAACTCCTCAATGCTCTCACACACAGAAAGTGGTATTTCTCTGTCAAAATGTTTGTTCTCTTTAACCCTCCTGATGCACCTCTCCACATGGACCCTCAGACATGCAATGGATTGAGTCTGCATGACATCCTCTCTACTCATTTGGGTGTTTCTTGAGAGAAAGGCAGGCCGGTAAAGTCAGAGCCAGATTGTCCACAAGGAACCCTTTGTCAACAATAATTGCCATGTCCGGTGTGAGTAGGTTTGCGATGCCAGACATCTTGAAGATCTCACGGTCACTCATGGATACTGCATACAGACCAGACATGAATGTAATGGCACCATGGGGCACCATGCCGATCATGGCCTTGAATGTAGCATTAGATTTGTACATGGAAAACACCTCACTCTGCAACAGGAGAGAAGATGGAGTATGGCAGAATATTTCAGTGCAGTCAAGCACCACTTGAGTGTCAGGGAAAGCTGAAAACTGGTGGAATTGGCGGATTTGCCAGACGCATGCCAGGAGCGGTTCACAGCCGAGGAGACCGACGTTCTCATCAGGGCCGTAAAACACAGAGAAGTAACATTGTATGGGGATGGGAGAAACCCACCCAAATTAGCTTCAGTTAAACAGGCGTATAAAAAATTGGGTAAATGTGTAAGGTAGATTTATGCCTATTTTTTCACATCTTCATGGACACAACAATGATTTCCCTCGTGTGTTAATATTTTTCCTTGTAATAATGTATGGTTTTCTAAAAATGAGAACTGCTGCGTCTGTGTGTAGATGAGATAAGCATAGTGCCTGCGCGTTGTGCACATGCTACATTGATTATGTCCAAGCATGCGCCCTTAAAATAGCATATGAATAACATGCGCAATGCGCCACTGACTTTAGACTAGGTTTTTCCTGGTCAGTGGCGGAATTGTTTTCTAAACCTGCAAAATAGCACCAGGGAACGTTTGCACCGGAACACGCCTCCTCTTTGCGCTGAACCGCCCCCGGGAGCGCAAGTTAATTTCCTAATTTACCGGCGTGCATCTGTGAAGGGAAAAGTCCGCTGTGCGTGAGTGCAAAATAGGAATGATACATGCATTGGTGTACAAAGTCAATTGCGCTGGGTGCAAGATAGGGCCCTTACTCTTTTTTGGTAGTCTTTATTAATTGATTTCAACAAAGATGTGTTGCTTTCAGCTCCCCTTTTGTAGTCAGACCATGCCAACATTGCATTTACATGGTGCTCTGATTTGTAATGCATTGCAAAACCACCATCCTTATACAGTGCTTATTTTCCAGTTTGCAAAACCAGAGCTTGAAGTGAGGGGCAGAAGGGAGTGAAAAATGTCTGCATACAAAACAATGGGCCGAGTTCTGGCTTTGTGAATATTCTATCCATGGATATTCTTTATACCATGTAGAATTAAATGCCCTACTTTTTTTTTCCTTGCTGTGTTCTAGCAAACATCGCCTAGTTAGGCTGCACAGGACCAACCGCTCTGGATTGTGAAATAATTAAATAAATAAACATTAATACAGGAAAGGACAAGCGGTCAGTCTGTGGAAACGGTCAGAGCGCGCAGGTGGTCTTTCTTAAATATCCAGTTCTACCAGAAAGACTCGGGAGAATAAATACTGTGACAATTATACATTTATTAACCCCCTGAGGTCAACGGTATCGCAGGCGATACCAGCTCGCTTTTTTTTTATCAGTGTAAAAGAAACTCATAAATACTCTGTTGACTTTGATTTTCCATAGGAGTTTCATACATCAATCGATTCTGTTAAATGTGTATTATTTTTGTGTATACTCACAATAAAAACAAAGTGTTGTGCTTTTTGCCAAATAAAGAAAAATAAACACGAAGCGAGTTCTGCCTTATCTCTGTCCGTGTAGTCCATTCTGAAACGCGTCCGAAAATGAACTGTAACTCAGCGAATACTCAGTCAAACAGACATACAGACACACAGGCATGAAGCTTGAATTCTCTTCTTTTAAATGAAGTAATTTATATAAAAAACAAATATTCTCAGTTCATGTAATCTGTAAGAAAAGAGTGAGATGTCAGTCGTTCTCATCTCATCTAATTACTTGTAATGTGACTCCGCCCTCGGAGAGCGCGCGCTATTCAAACGCAAATGGCTGAGGCAATCCGAGCAAACTGTAAACGCCCCCATATCAGCTCGAGAAAACAAGTTGAATCAGATCATTGTAGCCTACTTGTTTACACCGTCTCACAGCGCTGTGAGGAATAATAATAATGGAAAATGTCCCTCAGAAGTGCGGGTATATCGAGGAGCGAGCTGAGGAATGGTGTAGTAAGTTTTTTTCCTTCTCACGTGAATCGGGTTTCTGTTTATGAATGAATGAACGGCAGAGATGCGCGCTGTTTACCACAGCTCACAAAAAGAGTTTAAATTTAAATCACGTGTGTGAATAAATAATGTTTTAGCAAACTGTATTGCTATACTGAGATGAGTAAAATCGACTGAAATATGTTGAAATAAAGTGTCTAGGTTTTGACATAAATGCAAATATAAATGTAATTTTACAAAATATTATCGATTTTCAAATACTGCTGTATTGAATAAACAGCTTTTAGCAAACTCTATTGCTATACTGAGATGAGGAAAAATATCAAAAATTATAAAAAATAAAGTCATCAAATAATACGTTTTGTATACTTTAGTTTTTAAAAAGAAAGATTACAGTAGAATTGTTGTAATTGTAAACTTTTTAAAAAAATATATATATTTATAAGGTAGATGTAAACAAGTAAATATAATTTTTTTCTTTAAATAATTTGTATTGTGTTTTATTAGTGACAAATTTGGGGAGAGGATAAATATTCAAAAACTGAAAATACAGTATGAGAATTAACTGCACAATTACTAGACATGTTTACCTTGGATATTATACTATTTGCAAGCACAATTTGTGAAAAAAAAAAAAATTTGCGATGCCTCCAACTGTGAACCAATTTGGTAGTGTGTGTATATATATATATATATATATATATATATATATATATATATATATATATATATATATATATATATATATATATATGTGTGTATATATATATATGAAGAGTTCAGATGCAAAAGCCTCTAAATGCCATCTGAAATTTTCTTCTAGAATGATCATTTTTATGAAGCTTGTATATTTAAGTTAGCTATAGGTGACACACCTGAATGAATGGCTCATTAAGTATGCAGGGGCATTGTCTAATCAGGTGTGAACTACTAAATATGCATGATCGTTTACACCCCATCCGCATATTGGCTTTCCAAACTAAAAGTGTTTCGCAAAACTTAAATCAATGTATCGTTTTATGTGAATGATTAGGCTGGATGATTTTCACATCATTTTGAAGAAAAAACTCTAGGCGAGGACATCCATTAGTCAAAAGTCTTTATTGACACATATTTTGTATGTGTTTTGTGGCCTTATTTCAGAAACTTTCATTTTTAGTTTTTTCAATAACCATGCATAAACATTATTCTCTCAAAAATGAAAACATGTACATACATGTGGCTCACATATTATGGTAGTCCTGTTTGTGCTAAATAGAGTGTAATTTTTTTTTGCCATTGATATGTTTATAAGCAACAGAAAAAAGCACAAATGTCAGGGCATGTCAGAACATCTCAAGGACCCCAAAAACACCCCAGACTCCAGAGGGTTAACAGCCCAGCAAGCAATAAAATTCTTTGGCGTAGGCCCCGTCCGTAGCTCACAAACTGAGGGTCCGGACTCTGCATATCCTGCCTGAAGACAAAGGCAGGGGCGCAGCCGACCCCCTGTGAGGTATAGGAAGGGACCATCCTGGTGGTGGTGGTGGGGTGGATGGAGGGAGGGATCCATCTTGGAGGTGGTGGGGAGGATGGAGGTGAATGGAAGCGTCAGCATCTGTGAACTCAAACGTGTGTAAGTACCAATCTTTTATACCACACGAGTATTAGAATGGGATTGGATAGATGAGAAGGTAAAGTGATGTAACAATTGAGTCTTCCCGGCAGAACTTATGCTAAAGCTTTCATTTCTCCTGTTGTTTCAGTTTACCATTTAAGTCAAGGTAAGACTATTTTCGATTTTGTAATAATTTAAAATTTTTACCTTCACATAAATCTGTATTTTATTTATACGCATTCGCATTTTAAAATATCAGCCACGTCTGGAAAGAATTGCAGTTTGAATTTTCTTAAGTCCAAAATCAGTTTCGATTCCTCCCATTTACGGATTATTTGCTTTTGCTGTGCTAATTTCTGGGCTGAGACAGCAACTGTGAATTAACTGATATAAACCAGGGTAGATCCAGGACAGAACCAGGACAAGCGGTCAGTCTGTGGAAACGGTCAGAGCGCGCAGGTGGTTTTTCTTAAATATCCAGTTCTCCTGTTGTTTCACTTTACCATTTAAGTCAAGGTAAGACTATTTTCGATTCTGTAATAATTTTTAATTTTTACCTTCACATAAATCTGTATTTTATTTATACGCGTTCACACTTTAAATAACAGCCGCGTCTGGAAAGAATTGCAGTTTGAATTTTATTACACTTAAGTCCAAAAGCAGTTTCGATTCCTCCCATTTACGGATTATTTGCTTTGCTGTGCTAAATGCTGGGCCGAGACAGCTGTCCTCACTCAGCGGTGAAAGCATTATATCTTTGTAGTTTGCGCGCTGTCGCGGGAGTGTCAGCGGAAGTGTTAAGCTCTCGTGTTCAGCCTCCTCGTGTGAAGACCGATTCGGGTAAAGACCATCGACTCTACCTGTGCGACTCCACCAAGCAAGGACACCAGGAAGGCACTTAAGTATCTTCTTCTCCCTTTCCTTTCACACTTTTATCTTATTTCCCCTTACTCAACATGTGCTTTCAATACATTCCTGTTGTCTCTCGACAACGTTCTTTCATCACGCACAGGAGGCAGTGCCATACTGCTAATCTGCGTCCAATTCTCTCATCCTCACAATTCTCACCTCTAGATGTGAATACTGCAACGGATGCCTTTTGCTCCACTCTAACTTCTTCTCTAGACAATATCTGCCCTCTCTCTTCCAGGCCAGCATGCGCTACTCCCTCTAATCCTTGGTTATCCGAGGTTCCTCATGAACACTGGACCGAACTCAGGGCAGCGGAGAGGAAATGGCGCAAATCAAAAGACACATCTGACCTGAGTATGTATAAATCTCTCCTCTCTTCCTTTTCTGTTGATGTTCATGCTGCAAAATCTTCATACTTCCACAACAAGATCAACAGCTCCTCCAACACATTCAACTCTCTCCTCTGTCCACCTCCACCACCACCCACCTCCTCCTTAACTGCTGAAGATTTTGCTAACTACTTCACCAACAAAACAACAACTATCAGCAGTCAGCTCTCAGCTCCACACACACAGGAACCCAGGCCAACCTCTCCCACAGCCAATAACCTTCTCTCCTCCTTCTCTCCACTAACCGAGGAAGAAGTATCTAAACTCCACTGGTTCGAGTCCTATCTCACAGGTAGGTTCCTTCAGGGTCGCATGGAGAGGCGAGATATCCAAAGCACATCAACTGACCACAGGGGTTCCTCAGGGTTCAGTTCTTGGACCCCTCCTCTTCTCCATCTACACCACATCACTGGGACACATCATACAGGCACATGGTTTCTCCTACCACTGCTATGCTGATGACACAGCTCTTCCTCTCATTTCAACCAGATGATCCCCCAGTAGCTGCACGGATCTCAAGCTGTCTGGCGGACATCTCGACATGGATGAAGGAACATCACCTGCAGCTCAACCTGGCAAAGACTGAGCTTCTCGTCCTCCCTGCCAATCCATCTCTACAACACAACTTCACTATCCAGCTAGATTCATCATCAATCACCCCATCAAGGTCAGTCAGAAATCTTGGAGTAATATTGGATGACCAGCTGACCTTCACAGATCACATTTCAAAGACAGCTCAATCATGCAGGTTTGCACTGCACAACATCAGGAAGATCAGGCCTTTCCTAACTGAGCATGCAACACAACTTCTCATCCAGGCCCTGGTCATTTCTAGGCTTGACTAATGCAATGCTCTTCTGGCTGGACTTCCATCATGTGCAACTAAACCTCTACAAATGATTCAGAATGCTGCAGCTCGTCTTGTCTTCAACGAGCCCAAGAGGGCCCACGTCACTCCTCAGTTCATCTCTCTGCACTGGCTACCACTCGCCGCTCGCATCAAGTTCAAGGCATTGACGCTTGCTTACATTTACATTTACATTTACATTTATGCATTTGGCAGGCGCCCAATCCAAAGTCACTTTATCCAAAGCGACTTACATTGCATTATCCTATACATTTATACATAGGTATGTGCAATCCCCTGGGATCGAACCCACAACCTTGCGTTGTTAATGCAATGCTCTTACCACTGAGCTACAGGAAAGCTTACAGCTTACAGATTCTACATTCCTACCAGAAGCCTACGGTCGGTCAACGAGCGGCGTCTCGTGGTTCCATCACAGAAAGCCACAAAATCACTTTCCAGAACATTCTTATTCACAGTTCCATGCTGGTGGAATGCTCTCCCTGGCAACTTTCAAAAGACAGCTGAAAACCCATCTCTTCCATGAGCACTTAACCTCATAAAAAAAAAAATAATTATTGACTAATAGCCTGTTAACGTGCCACCTGTGCGCTCAGTTATTTATTTATTTTTCTCTCGTGCGCCCGCACCTTTGAGTTCATCAAAAGCTCAGGTGACTAAGAATCAGTCAACAAACACGGTGAGTAACGACTTCTCCTGTTATTATCACTTGCACTTCATGTCACATTTTTAGCATAGCCTTCTCTGTCGGCAATATAGGATTTATATGTGATAAATGCAGGGAGACAGTCAGGCTGACAGAGAAGATTTCAGAACTAGAGACACGCATCCAAACTTTAATTGAGGATAGTAAGAGTGCAAGAGCTTTAGATACTATTTTGGATGCGCCTAGCCTAGTGAAACCTTTACACGATTCGGTTCCGGCTGAATTAGAGCCCGTGCAGCAGGGCAAATGGGTGACGGAGAGGCGCTGTAGTCGCGGATCAAAAAAACGCTCTTCCGTTCCGATTACCATAACAAATCGATTTGCCCCCCTCAGTGAAACACCCACTGAGAATTCTATTGAATATGCCCTAGTTATTGGTGATTCTATTACACGGAACGTGAAAATAGAGACACCAGCCACCATAGTCACATGTTTGCTGGGAGCCAGAGCGCCTGACATCAAAGCAAATTTAAAAGTGCTGGCTAATGCTAATCGTAAATTCTCTAAGATTATTGTTCACATCGGCACAAATGATGTTCGATTCCGCCAGTCGGAGATCACCAAAATTAACATTAAAGAGGCGTGTAAACTTGCAAGTACGATAAGCACTGTAATTTGCTCTGGCCCCCTTCCTGTTCCTGTAGTGATGAGATAGTTTGTAGATTGTGTTCACTCAATGGCTGGCTGTCGAGGTGGTGTCCGCTAAATAATATAGAATTCATAGACAATTGGATAAGTTTTTGGGGCAGACCTGACCTGTTGAAAAGAGATGGTATTCATCCCTCCTGGGATGGTGCTGCTCTTCTCTCTGGTAATTTGGCTCATAGTCTTAGAGATAAAACATGACAAATTGGGGCCCAGGTCAGGAAGCAGACAGACTGGCTAAACCGACCGTCTGCTAGCTGTCTCACGTCACCAAGGTCAGATAAATCCCATCACATAGAGCCTCTTTCACCTAGATATCATCATATAGAGACTGTGTCTGTTCCCCGAATTTGGAAATCCAAAAAACGTCTAAACCCATCTAAGGTTAAAATTTTCATTGATGTTCAACAAATAAAAAACAGATATAATACAGATGAGCAAATGATAAAGCTTGGGTTGCTGAATATTCGATTGCTTACTCCAAAAGCACTTATTGTTAATGATATGATTTCAGATTATAACCTAGATGTGCTGTGTTTGACAGAAACCTGTCTAAAACCAAACAATTACATTACTTTAAATGAGTCCAACCCACAAGATTACAGTTATAAACATGAACCTCGTCTGAAAAGCAAAGGAAGAGGTGTTGCTATAATTTATAGTAATATTTTCAAAACCACTAAGAAATCTAGTTTTAAATATAATTATTTTGTGCTTAACTATTGGTGCTTAATGTAAAAATATATAGTGTAAACGATAAATCACGTTTGAGATTTGTGCTGGCTACTGTATACAGGCCACCAGGGCACCATACAGACTTTATCAAAGAATTTGCAGACTTTCTATCAGAATTAGTATTGGCTGCAGAAAAAGTACTAATTGTTGGTGATTTTAATGTAGATAACGAAAAAAGATGCATTGGGATTGGCATTTAAAGGCATTGTAAACTCAATTGGAGTTAGACAACACTTGTCAGGATCTACTCATTGTCGTAATCATACTCTAGATCTAATACATATATATAGAACTTTCTAGATCTATCACATGGAATAGATGTTGATGCCGTTGAAATACTGCAGCAGAACGATGACATCTCAGATCATTATCTAGTCTCATGAAAATTACATTTAGCGAAGGCTGCAAAGCCAACTCCGTGTTACAAATATGTTAGACCTATCACTTCTGCCAGTAAAACTTGCTTTATCAATAATCTTCCTGATCAGTTTCATCATCTCAGCATCCCAGATAGCTTAGAAGAACTTGATATTGCAACATAAACTTTTAACTCTCTCTTTTCCAGCACTTTAGACACAGTTGCTCTGTTGTGCTTAAAGAAGATTAAAGAAAATAGTCCAACGCCGTGTTACAACGAGCACACTCAGGCCCTTAAGAGAGCAGCCAGAAAAACGGAGCGCAACTGGAAGAAAACAAAACCAGAGGTATTTCGCATTTCATGGAAGGAGAGCTCGATTGCATACAGAGAGGCCTTAAAAGCTGCCAGGTCTGCTTATTTTTCAACCCTATTAGAAGAAAATAAACATAATCCTACAGGTAGGTATTTATTTGAAACAATGGCTAAACTAACGAAAAATAAAGC
The DNA here is from genome assembly GCF_964197995.2 of Scardinius erythrophthalmus. Lineage (NCBI taxonomy): Eukaryota > Metazoa > Chordata > Actinopteri > Cypriniformes > Leuciscidae > Scardinius > Scardinius erythrophthalmus. The sequence continues at coordinate 21,737,838 of NC_138230.1, read as the reverse complement.
TTCAAGCCCAGAAGTTTCCAAGCAGCACAGCAGTAATGACTTTATGAACTTCTTCACTTATAAGATTGATAATATCAGGGACAAAATTATAACTATGCAACCGTCTACTACAGTATCGCATCAGGGAGAGCATTGTAGTCTCCCTGAGGAAAAATTTGATTAATTTATTGCTATAGGAGAGGAAGAATTTTGCAAACTCGTTAATTCATCTAAATCATCAACATGTATGTTAGACTCTATACCGACTAAGCTACTGAAAGAGATGCTTCCAGATGTCATAGATCCTCTTCTTAATATCATTAATTACCTTTAAGCTGGCTATGATTAAACCGCTTGTTAAAAAAACGCAACTTGATCATACAAAATTAGTCAATTACAGGCCGATCTCGAATCTGCCTTTTCTGTCAAAGATACTAGAAAAAGCAGTATCCTCACAACTGTGTTCCTTTCTAGAAAGAAATGATATCTGCGAGGATTTTCAGTCCGGATTTAGACCGTACCATAGTACCGAGACAGCTCTCATTAGAGTCACAAATGATTTGCTCTTATCATCCGATCGTGGTTATATCTCTCTATTGGTGTTACTCGATCTTAGTGCTGCATTTGACACTATTGACCACAACATTCTTTTAAATAGACTCAAACATTATGTTGGCATTAGTGGAATTGCACTAGTATGGTTTAAATCACACTTATCTGACCGTTATCAGTTTGTAGCAGTAAATGAAGAGATGTCTCATCGATCACAAGTTCAGTATGGAGTACCACAAGGCTCAGTACTAGGACCGCTACTGTTCACTCTGTACATGCTACCATTAGGAGATATCATTAGGAAACATGGAATTAGCTTCCACTGTTATGCTGATGATACTCAGCTCTACATTTCTTTAAAACCTAACGAAACCTACCAATTCACAAAATTAACGGAATGCATAGCTGATATAAAAAACTGGATGACTAGTAATTTCCTACTACTAAATTCTGAAAAAACAGAGATTCTAATTATTGGACAAAAAACTTCCACACGTAATAACCTACAATACTGTCTAAGGGGCCGATCACACCTAACGCATTTTTCAGGTTCGAAAACGTGAGGTGCACAGCACTTACCATCACACAGAACGAGCAGTGCGCTGCGTTTTTTATGTTGCTAGGCAACCACTGAAACAGCTGTCCTGTCAAGTAAACGTCAAATCAGCCTTTTATTAACTTTATTTACTTTCTGTTAACATTGTGGTAGTTACGGTTCGTGAAGTCGTTAAGCCCCTGGTAACCCGCGAGAGCACCACAAGTCTATCCTCCATCATCGCACTCTCCGGGCGTTCAAGCAACTGTAGCTATTCATCACTAAAACGGAAGGCCCGCCTCTCCATTCACTCGATTGGACAGTGGAAAAAAACGCGATGACGTCGGGCGCTTTTTCCGCTCGGAGTTGCTTTTTTTTCAACTTCAAAAACGCGAGGCGCAGCGGGCGGTAAAACGCGAGGCGCAGCAGGCGCATAAACATCGCGCAGAACGCTCGCTGCCATAGGAAACCAATTGAAAATAGGCGCCTCTCACTGCAAAAAAAGCGTCAGGTTTGATCGGCCCCTAACACTTGATGGCTGCTCTGTTAAGTCTTCGTCGTCGGTTAGGAACCTGGGTGTGCTCTTTGATACCAATCTTTCATTTGAAAGTCACGTGTTCAGTATCTGTAAAACCGCATTTTTCCATCTTAAAAATATATCTAAATTACGCCATATGCTCTCATTGACAAATGCGGAACAATTAGTTCATGCGTTCATGACCTCAAGGCTAGATTATTGTAATGCTCTACTGGATGGTTGCCCTGCACGCTTAATAAACAAACTACAGCTAGTTCAAAACGCAGCAGCTCGAGTTCTTACCAGAACCAGGAAGTATGACCATATTAGCCCTGTTCTGTCAACACTGCAATGGCTCCCTATTAAACATCGTATAAATTTAAAAATATTGCCGATTACTTACAAAGCACTAAATGGTTTAGCTCCGCAGTACTTGAGCGAGCTCTTAACGCATTATAGTCCTTCATGTCTATTGCGATCTCAAAATTCTGGCCAGTTAATAATACCTAGGATATCAAAATCGACTGCTGGCGGTAGATCATTTTCCTATTTAGCACCAACTTTGGAACAGTCTTCCTACCATTGTCCGGGAAGCAGACACACTCTGTCAGCAGACACATCTCTTTGACCTTGCATTCACATAATACATTATAGACTTCTTGTAACGGTAAAAGATGAGGAAGCAATTGCAAGTGTACTCATTTATTGAGAAGGCAGAACAATGAACAAACAACAGCTGGGACACAGGATGGCAACGCAGGGACCCCGATGGTCAGATGATCCAGTGCAGACAGTGAAGTGGTGCGGTGAGTCTCCCAGGTGACGAATAATCCAGAATCCAATGGAACACGAACAGAACAGGAACAAGGCAGGCACAAACTCGACACGAAGACTGGGAACACAACCGGGAACCACATACAACGATCTGACAGGGGAAATGAGAAGGTGGTGAGTATTTATGGGGTGATGAGATGAGCTGCAGCTGGTGACGGGAGTGATGAGCTAATTGTTAATGATCGCTGATCAGACGACCCGCCCACACAATCAATGCACAACACACACACACACATGACAACAGAACACGAGACAAGAAGAAGACAATGGATTTATGAACCGTGACAGTACCCCCTTCCCTAGGAACGCCTCCTGGCGTTCCCAGGCTCCCTTACCTGTCGATTGTAATCATCGATAAGGGAGTGATCCAGAATGTCTCTAGCAGGTACCCAACTTCTCTCCTCCGGACCGTAACCTTCCCAGTCCACCAAGTACTGAAATCCGCGTCCCCTTCGCCTCGAGTCCAGAATACGATTAACCGAATAAGTAGGTTCCCCATCTACGAGTCGCGGCGGAGGGGGAACCGGGGCTGGCGGATTAATGCGTGCAAAAAAGACGGGCTTAATTTTAGACACATGAAAGACGGGATGAATCCTCCTGTACACTGGAGGAAGATTGAGGCGGACTGTCACCGGACTAATGATTTTAGTGACAGAGAACGGGCCAATGAATTTGGGTGCAAGTTTATTAGAAACGGAGCGGAGCGGAATGTCCTTAGTAGAAAGCCACACTTTGGAACCGACGACATATACGGGAGGCCTACGCCGGTGGCGATCGGCTTTGGCCTTGGTGCGTGCCCCCACTTGGAGTAAAGTCTCACGGGCTCTAGTCCAAATGCGGTGACACCTCTGGACAAAGGCGTGGGCGGAGGGGACCGCGACTTCGGATTCCAGACTAGGAAAAATAGGTGGCTGGTACCCTACACTACACTCAAACGGTGATAGACCCGTGGATGACACTGGCAACGTGTTGTGGGCGTACTCCACCATAGACAGTTGCTGACTCCAGGAGGAAGGATTCTTGGACACTACACATCGCAACGTTCTTTCCAAATCTTGGTTGGCTCGTTCGGTCTGACCATTGCTCTGGGGATGGAACCCGGAGGACAGACTGACAGTCGCCCCCAGAAGTCTACAAAACTCTCTCCAAAATTTGGACACAAATTGGGGACCTCTGTCAGAAACCACGTCCGTCGGGAGGCCATGAAGCCGAAAGACGTGGTCAATGACGATCAACGCTGTCTCCTTGGCTGACGGTAATTTGGGCAAGGGAATGAAATGGGCCGCCTTCGAGAACCGGTCCACCACGGTTAAAACTACCGTGTGACCCTGGGAGGGTGGGAGGGCGGTGATAAAATCTAGAGCGATATGGGACCAGGGTCTCGAAGGCACCGGCAGCGGTTGAAGTAACCCATCCGGGGGTCGATTGGAAGTCTTACCCATGGCGCAGACTGAACAATCCAAAACAAAACTGTGAACGTTACGAGCCATACCAGGCCACCAGAATCGTTGCTTGACTAAAAATAGAGTACGATTAACTCCTGGATGGCAAGCCACATTGGAACAATGACCCCACTGAATAACGCTGGACCGTAGACCCTCAGGCACAAATAAACGGTTCGGTGGACAACGAGTCGGAGGCGTTACCCCTTCTAAGGCCTTCTTGACCTTCGATTCGACCTCCCATCTGAGTGAAGAGATGAATAGATTCTCCGGTAAAATGCACTCGGGAGTAGACGGGCGTTCGGAACGGTCAAAAATGCGCGATAAAGAATCGGGTTTGATGTTCTTGGAACCCGGGCGGTACGAGAGAGTAAAGTCAAAACGACCGAAAAAAAGAGCCCACCGAGCCTGCCTGGAGTTCAATCTTTTAGCAGTCCGAATGTATTCCAAATTCTTGTGATCGGTCCAGACGATAAAAGGTACCCCCGACCCTTCTAACCAGTGGCGCCACTCCTCCAATGCTAACTTGACTGCCAACAACTCCCTGTTGCCAATGTCATAATTACGCTCGGCAGGGGATAAACGATGTGACAAAAACGCGCAAGGATGCATCTTGTCGTCTGAAGGAGAACGCTGGGATAACACTGCACCTACCCCCACCTCTGACGCATCGACCTCCACCACGAACTGACGTGATGGATCAGGGGTTATCAGAATAGGGGCTGAAACAAAGCAACCCTTCAGTTTGGCAAACGCAGCCGAGGCTGCGTCTGACCACCTGAACGTAGTACTGGGGGAGGTCAAGGCGGTCAGAGGCGCGGCTAGTTGGCTGAAGTTGCGAATGAAACGCCGGTAAAAATTGGCGAACCCCAGGAACCTCAGTAGGGCCTTACGGGAATCTGGGTTTGGCCAATCCACCACAGCCTTAACCTTGTCAGGATCCATGCGCATTCCCTCAACCGAGATGATGTAACCTAAGAAAGGAACAGACTGTGCATGAAAAACGCATTTCTCCGCCTTGACAAAAAGCCCATTCTCTAGCAACCTCTGAAGCACTTGTCGGACGTGTTGCACATGTTCCTGGAGAGATGAAGAAAAAATCAATATGTCATCCAGGTAGACATAAATGAACTGATCGACCATGTCTCGTAACACGTCATTGACAAGTGCCTGGAAGACCGCTGGGGAGTTGGAAAGGCCGAAAGGCATAACCAAGTATTCAAAGTGCCCCCTGGGGGTGTTAAAAGCGGTCTTCCACTCATCCCCCTCCCTGATGCGGACCAAATGATAAGCGTTACGTAAATCCAATTTCGTAAAGATAGATGCTCCCTGCAACCTCTCGAAAGCTGAAGACATCAACGGCAAAGGATAAGTATTCTTTACCGTGATGTTGTTCAACCCCCAGTAGTCAATACAAGGTCGCAGCGACCCATCCTTCTTCCCCACAAAAAAGAACCCCGCCCCCGCTGGAGAAGAGGAAGGGCGGATGAACCCCGTTGCTAGAGAATCAGAAATGTATTTCTCCATGGCCTCTCTCTCCGGAACCGAGAGTGAATATAACTTGCCCTTAGGCGGAGACGTACCTGGTAATAACTCTATAGCACAATCATAGGGACGATGCGGAGGAAGAGAAGCAGCCCGAGACTTACTGAACACCTCCTTCAGGTCCAGGTACTCCACGGGCACGTTAGATAACTCCACTGTCTCCTCCTGAAACACAGGGACAGAAACAGACGGACAGGCAGACACTAGACAAGACTTATGACAAAAGCTACTCCACGAAGACACAGACTGAGATGACCAGTCCACTTTGGGGTTATGACGGGTGAGCCAGGGATGACCAAGGACGACGGGTGCAAGGGGAGTGTCCATGATGTAAAAGGAGATGGTTTCGGTGTGGTTGCCTGATGTGATGAGGGTGATGTCTTCGGTGGCAAGTGAAATGGTGGGGAGTTCTTGACCGTTGAGTGCGTGTACTGCAATCTGATGAGTGAGGGATCTGAGAGGAATTTGAAACCTGAGTGCAAAAGTGTAGTCCATGAAATTCCCTTCAGCCCCAGAGTCCAGAAGTGCTCGACAGTCGTGACGGTGAGAGGACCATCGGAGCCTTACCGGGAGGAAAGTAGATGTGGATGAGGTCTTTTCGGCAGAGATCCCACCCGACAGTAGCCTCATATTTACTGCCGGGCTGGGCCTTTTAACGGACAGTTGTAAGCAAAGTGTCCCGCTCTTCCACAGTACATGCAAAGGCCCTGGGATCTCCGCCTTTCCTTCTCCTCCCGGGAAAGCCGGGCTCGACCCACCTGCATGGGCTCGTGATCTTCGACGGGGCCGACCGCGTCCCTCTCTCTGGATCGTGGTCCCTCGATCCCTCCTGGGACCCGCTGGGACTGAAGACGTCGATCAGCTCGAGAAAGACGACCATCCACTCTTATCGCCAGGGCAATGAGATCACTCAATCTGGCCGGGAGGTCCATGGCGTAGATCTCTCGTTGGACGCGGTCAGCCAGCCCATGCAGGAACATGTCCCACTGCGCCTCCTCGTTCCATTGGCTCTCGGCTGCCAGAGTCCGAAACTCGATCGAAAAGTCAGATACCGATCTCTCTCCTTGCTGAAGGTCGGCTAGTACTCTGGCAGCCTCGCGTCCGGACACGGAGCGGTCGAACACCAGCTTCATTTCTTCGGAGAGCCTTTGGAACGAGGAGCAGCATTCTTCCTGATTCTCCCACACCGCCGTTCCCCAAAGCGCCGCTTTCCCAGTCAGGAGCGCCAGAACAAACGCGACCTTGGTTCGCTCGTCGTGGAAAGTCCGGGGCTGCAGAGAAAAATGCATAGAGCATCTGGTCAGAAAGGATCGGCAGTAATTGGGTTCACCTGCGTAAGCCTCCGGAACCGGCAGGCGGGGCTCTGACTGGGATGGGTCCGCTGGTGGTGGTGGGGGAATCGGCGGTGCGGGTGGCGCAGCGGGAACCTGTGGTTGTTGTAGCTGCTGGGTGAGCCCGGACACCTGCGTTACCAGAGCCTGAACAGCGCGAGCTGTCTCATGGAGATTCTTCTCCTGCGTGTCCATCCTCTTCATGCATTGATTCAGGAAATCCTCCATAGGATTGGAAGGACCACTCGCTGCTTCCATGCTTAGGGTCAGATCGTTCTGTAACGGTAAAAGATGAGGAAGCAATTGCAAGTGTACTCATTTATTGAGAAGGCAGAACAATGAACAAACAACAGCTGGGACACAGGATGGCAACGCAGGGACCCCGATGGTCAGATGATCCAGTGCAGACAGTGAAGTGGTGCGGTGAGTCTCCCAGGTGACGAATAATCCAGAATCCAATGGAACACGAACAGAACAGGAACAAGGCAGGCACAAACTCGACACGAAGACTGGGAACACAACCGGGAACCACATACAACGATCTGACAGGGGAAATGAGAAGGTGGTGAGTATTTATGGGGTGATGAGATGAGCTGCAGCTGGTGACGGGAGTGATGAGCTAATTGTTAATGATCGCTGATCAGACGACCCGCCCACACAATCAATGCACAACACACACACACACATGACAACAGAACACGAGACAAGAAGAAGACAATGGATTTATGAACCGTGACACTTCTATAATCCAATGTTAGGCTGCATAGATTAGGTCAGCCGGAACTGGGAACACTTCCCATAAATCCTGATGTACTCGTTACATCATAAGAAGAATGGTATCTACGCTAATTTTAGTGTCTTTGTTTATCCCAAGGTTTTCCCGCAGCCTGCCGGATCCAGGCCATATCCAGATCTGACGAAGGACCTTCGCCTGGATCCGACGACAACGCAGTGCTGAAGTGCCAACTAGTCTCTCCCTGTGAAGGATCCCTTTCCCACTCTACAGATAAAGCGTTGTCGGATAATTTCGGTTTCGCGTATCTACACTGAAGTGATAAAATTCTGTATCAAAATTTTAAGGCCAGACAAGTAGTTTAAGGCTTGGTTTGTAGGGAATTACAAACCTGCGCACATATATTCAAATGCGCATAACTATAGAATTAATTCTTGATGCGCACGTGAGCACCATCAGCGTTTCTCACAGGTTTGAGTTTAAAGTCTGTGTAGAGAGAACGATGTCATCTTAGCGGCCTCTAATTTAATAACTAATGATCCTTGTGACAGAAGTGAATCAATCAAAACTAACTTTAGCTGGAAAATATCTTTATTCAAGAACCGCTATAAAGCCAAAACAGTCTCTGTTACCTTAAATTATCCGTTTGTTACTGTAAAGCCGCTTTGAAACAATCTACAGGGTGGCCCATTTATATGGATACACCGTAATAACATGGGAATGGTTGGTGATATTAAAGTCCTGTTTGTGGCACATTAGTATATGTGATGGTCACCACCCATCTTGAGAAGTTTGCCCCCTCACATATACTAATGTGCCACAAACAGGACTTTAATATCACCAACCATTCCCATGTTATTACGGTGTATCCATATAAATGGGCCACCCTGTACATTGTTAAAAGCGCTATATAAATGATGACTTGACTTGACTTGACATCAACAATGTTCATACTAGTAAAATGGTCTAAAAGACTGGAAGATGACATTTGTCAATATACCTTGAGGTCCAAGAGGAACAGCAAATTCTTATCAAGATAGGACTGGTTTGTGCTCTCTGTCACTGTCACCTCTGGAATCTGATCCACTTCTGCTGCGAAGCCTGATAAGGGACTGGTCTTCTTCTCCCTCAGAGGTTTGGGCTTTCATCACTATGTATATCCAAAACATAAATCAAATACCATGTTAAATATTTATCTATGAAGTGATATCATGTGAACTGGCTGCAAAGGTGAAAAATAAGAAAATGCATAAAATGCTCATGTTCTGACTTTCACCTGTTGCTGCAGATAGGTGGCTGCTGATGTAGCCCTCACTGGTCCTCTCAGGCTGGCTATATACTGTGGTGGCAGGTCCATGCTTGCTAATTTGTTGGCCCTGCCAGGTGGAATTTTGGCTCTGACCTGCACTGGACTGCACTGCATCTGACTGTCCCTGACATGGTTTCTTCTTAAAGAAACCATGGATGTCCTGTTGCTGTGTCTGCCTCTGTCCCCTTTTCATTCTTAACTTTTTTTTTTTTTAACTAAATTCTGCCTTAAAATAGACAAAAAACCATTAATGGAATAGTTCACTTAATTTTTTTTTTTAATTATGTCATAATTTACTCATCCTAAAGTTATTTCAAACCTCTATGAGTTTCTTTCTGCTGCTGAACACAAAAGAAGATATTTTGAGGAATGTTGGTAGCCAGAAAGTTGATGGACCACATTGACTGCAATTAATTTTTTTTCCTACTATATGGAAGTCAATGGGGTCCATCAACTGATTGGATCTTCTTTTGTCTTCAGCAGAAGAAAGAAACTCATACAGGTTTGAAACAACTTATCGGGGGGGGGGGGGGGTGCCACCCCGTGCCCCCTTCTAGACACACCCCTGGCAGGTTCTGGAACTGAACAATAATAATGTTCCAGATAATGGGCATCCATTGGCACAGGAACCTCATCCACTTGACTGTAAACCTCCCTTCTTTGCCATACCCCGGTGCGCCTTGGTTCAGCAACGGAGTAGCCGTTCCACTGGAATAAGGTTGGTGCAGCTCCCTTTCGCAGCAAGTGCTTTAGGGGTCGATGGCTCAATCGCATCATCACTTTTAAAGTGACGACTGCAGACCCTTGTATGAGATGTGATGTTAAATCTCTCACGTCGAATGTTGTGAATTCACTCTCTGGGCCCTATCTTGCACCCAGCGCAATTGACTTTGTACACCGACACATGTATCATTCCTATTTTGCACCCGCGCACAGCGGACTTTTCTCTCCACAGATGCACGTCGGTAAATTAGCAAATTAATTTTTTTTTAATTAACTTCCTAATTCCTAATAGAAAATTGTCTTTTCTCCAGGCGACATTAAGACTATCTTGCATCCCAGGCCGGGCAATTTAGTGCCATTTAAAGTGCCATTTAATGTGGCACGGCTTACGGTTCTGTAGGCTTTTCATCCTCCACCTCACGTGACGGCGGATGAAGAAAGACTTCATTTACTCTGCCCTGTCAGAGCTCAAGATTTATGTCCAGAGGTTTTCTTCATGGCGGAAGTCAGACCAGTTGCTGGTGTGCTTCGGGTTGCCCAAGAAGGGGCTTCCCGCATCCAAACAGACCATCAGTAACTGGGTCATTCAGGCTATCTCTATGGCCTATCAGGTGCGCAGCTTGCCTTCACCTTTGGCCGCGAGGGCTCATTCAACCAGAGGCATGCCGTCCTCTAGAGCCCTCCTTTCAGGGGCCCCGATCCAAGAAGTGTGCGATGCAGCAGGATGGGCCACCCCTCATACTTTCATCAGATTCTATAACCTGGACATTCCTTCTACGCCAGGCACTCTAGTGCTCTCGTCCTAAGTGTGCCTTTGTGCAGCTTCACACTGGGACAGGCAGGGCTCGTTGTGGCATATTGGGTATTTGTTCCCCAAAGTGTCTTATCAACGCAGTTCGAGTTCCCTTGAAAGGGAACGTCTCGGGTTACGACTGTAACCCTTGTTTCCTGAGAAAGGGAACGAGAACTGCGTCCCTCCGCCATGCCTTCCCCTGCCTGGGAGCGACTTGCTTCATCGCATAAGCTAACTCTGTTGTGTGCCGGCGTCCCTTTGTAGCTTCCATGTATGCCATCACACGTTACGTCATGACGCAACACCAATCAAGATTGGCTTAGTTTCATTCATGCTTCAGAGCCGCTACGCTAAGCGCGTTCCCCAAAGTGTCTTATCGATGCAGTTCTTGTTCCCTTTCTCAGGGAACAAGTGTTACAGTCGTAACCCGAGACGTTTTTTACATAATTGCAAAATTTGTTCCCTTTCGAGGGAACTCGCGCTGCATCGAGAATCGACGCATTGGGGAACGCCTTCAGCGTGACGTGTCTGAAGTCTGTATAGAACTAGTCCAATCTTGATTGCTGTTGCATCATGCAGTGATGCGGAAGCTATAAAAGGATGCCGGAACATAACAGAATCAACTTCTGTTCTTCAGCAAGCGTTGTCTGTGAAACTGTCTGTCTTATTTGGTGTTGTATTGTCTTATTACTATAAAAATATGGCGACTAGCAAAGAGAGCAAATAATTCAGGCAGTGTTTGGGAGTGGAGCATGCACCGGCAGCACTCAAGGGTGCTGTCTGTGCTAACTGTGACCAAATGCCCCTCAGAACGCTCTGCTCCCGCCTGAGCCTGTTCGATGAATCGGGCCAGGCATGCACTCCCCGTGGATCAGGTCCCGTGTCTATGGAGGCAGTGCGGCGCTTGCATTCATGGGGATCGCAGATGGAGCTGGTTTAGGATGTTGAGACGGCTTCGGCCCTTCTCAGCATTCAGCGGCCAGCTCCATTGGTCCCGCTCATGGATCGGAAGCCCGCTCTGCGGCTTCTTCCACCCGTGAAACGGACCCGATGCTCAAACTACCTGGCTATCTCCAAGAGGTGGACGACAGCGGGGAGGTCACCCTCGACGATATTAAGGAAATGCGTCGAGCGGTTGACTTGTCTCTTCGGGCCACCAAGGAGAAGGCCAGTGCCATTGGCAGCTCCATGGCAGCTTTGGTGGCTACGGAGAGACATTTGTGGTTGAATCTGTCGGGTATCAGGGACAAGAACAGGGCCTTCCTCCTCGATGCCCCGTTCTCGCCTTCTGGCCTCTTCGGCAATGCAGTCAGTAACGTTGTCGAGAGGTTTCAGGAGGCAAAACGACAGTCGGCCGCTCTTCATACCTGCAGCAGCAGAGGGAGAGTTTTGCTTCTCGTGCTCCCCCACAAAAGGCCTGACATCCACATATCCATCCTTCCCCAATACAGGAAGTTTCTAAGGTTCACTTTTGGGGGAAAAGCATATCAATACAGAGTTCTTCCATTCAGCCTTGCACTGTCACCTCGCACCTTCACGAAATGCATGGATGCTGCTCTTGTTCCGTTGAGACTTCAATGCATTCGCATCCTCAATTATATCGATGATTGGCTCATTCTAGCGCAATCAGAGGAGATGGCGGGTCAACATCGAGATGTTCAAGCATGTTTGGCCTGATCGATTGCTCCTGTCTGCCTCGCTGCTTCTGCTGCTGTTGCGTCTGTAAGCTTTGTATATCTTTCTGTTTTGAATCATTATTTACTATCATTCCTTGTTGTTTATACTGCTAAATATAACTTACTCAACATCACACATTAACCTGACATCGCTAGCTTCAATCTAAATCGTTATTGCTAGCACAACGCGCTAGTAATTCGCTAGCCTGTTAGCGCGCCATCTGTGCGCTCTTTATTTATTTTATTTATTTTTCTCGCGCGCGCTCGTGCCTTTTACGAGTCCATCAAACAACTTAGGTGAGTAGGATCAGTCAACAAACACGGTAAGTCATGACATCTTCTCCTCTTTTTGTTACTTGCACCTTATGCAACATGTTTAACATATCCTTCTCTGTCAGCACAGGATTTACATGTGATAAATGCAGGGAGATAGTAAAGCTGACGGGGAAGATTTCAGAACTAGAGACATGCATCCAAGCTTTAATCAAGGTTAATTGTAAGAGCGTAAGTGCTTTAGATACTTGCTTTGGATGCGACTAGCTTAGTGAACTCTGTACATTGTTCGGTTCCGGCTGTAGTAGAGCCTGTGCAGCAGGGCAACTGGGTGACGGTGAGGTGCTGTAGTCACGGGACAAAACACCGCTCTTCAGTTCTGATTACAACTTCAAATAGATTCTCCTCTCTCAATGAAACACCCACTGTGAATCCTGTTGAATGTGCCCTAATTATTGGCGATTCTATTACACGGAACATGAAAATAGAGACACCAGCCACCATAGTCACATGTTTGCCGGGAGCCAGAGCGCCTGACATCAAAGCAAATTTAAAAGTGCTGGCTAATGCTAATCGTAAATTCTCAAAGATTATTATTCACGTCGGCACAAATGATGTTCGACTCTGTCAGTTGGAGATCACCAAAATGAATGTTAAAGAGATGTGTGAACTCGCAGGTACGATGTCAGGCACTGTAATTTGCTCTGGTCCCCATCCTGTTCGCAGGAGTGATGAGATACTAAGTAGATTTTCCTCACTCAATGGCTGGTTGTCCGCAAAATTATATAGAATTCATAGACAATTGGAAAAGTTTTTGGGGCAGACCTGACCTGTTGAAAAGAGATGGTATTCATCCCTCCTGGGATGGTGCTGCTCTTCTCTCATATCTCTAGTAATATGGCACATAGGGCCCTATTTTAACGATCTGAAACGCAAGTGTCAAAGCGCAAAGCACAAGTAACTTTGTGGGCGGGTCTTGGAGCTGTTGCTATTTTCCCGGCGGGATAAATGACTCTTGCGCCAGGCGCAAATCTAAAATGGGTTGGTCTGAAGAGCTTCATTATTCATAGGTGTGGTTTGGGCGTAACGTGAAATAAACCAATCAGAGCGTCATCTCACATTCCCTTTAAGAGCAGGCGCGCTTGTTGTAAAGCGGATTTCTATCATAACGGCGGATTTGCCAGGAGCTCGCCAGGAGCGGTTCACAGCCAAGGAGAGCAACGCTCTCGTCAGGGACGTTGGGGATGGAGAAACCCACCCAAATTAACTATGATAATTTGGGTAAATGTGTAAGCTAGATGTATGCTTTTATAATAAATTATCTATCTATCTATCTATCTATCTATCTATCTATCTATCTATCTATCTATCTATCTATCTATCTATCTATCTATCTATCTAACTATTTATCTATCTATCTATCTATCTATCTATCTATCTATCTATCTATCTATCTATCTATCTATCTATCGTAATAATGTATGATTTGCAAAAATGAAAACTGCTGCTTCTGTGTAGATGAGAGAATCAAAGTGCGTGTTGTGCACACGCTACATTGATTATGGCCAAGCATGCACCCTTAAAATAGCTTATGAATAACATGCGCAGCGCGCCACTGACTTTAAACTATTTTTTCCTGGTTAGTGGCGCAATTGTTTTCTAAACCTGCAAAATAGCATGAAGGAACGTTTGCGCCGGAACACGCCTCCTTTTTTGCGCTGAACCACCCAGGGAGCGCAAGTTCATTCCCTAGTTTAGCGACGTGCTTCTGTGGAAGGAAAAGCGCGCTTTGCGAGGGTGCAAAATAGGAATGATACATGCGTCGGTGTACAAAGTCAATTGCGCTGGGTGCAAGATAGGGCCCATAGTCTTAAAGCTCAAACATGACAATCTGGGGCTCAGGTCAGGAAGCAGACAGACTGGCAAAACCGACCGTCTGCTAGCTGTCTCACGTCACCAAGGTCAGATAAATCCCATCACATAGAGCCTCTTTCACCTAGATATCATCATATAGAGACTGTGTCTGTTCCCCGAATTAGGACATACAAAAAACTTCAAAACCCATCTAAGGGTAAAATTTTTATTGATGTTCAACAAATAAAAAACAGATATAATACAAATGAGCAAATTATAAAGCTTGGGCTGCTGAATATTAGATCCCTTACTTCAAAAGCACTTATTGTTGTAATGTGCCGGAGAAAGCAGGCGGAAGCAAGGATCTAAGCGCAAGTTTTTTAATGAATTAAACATAGAACAAATAATAAAGAACTTCAGGGAAAAAGAAACAAAACCTTGAGCATGACAAGATCTAGAAGCAACCCTTACATGTACAACAACTGACAAAGTAACAAGTGAAACACAAGGGCTATAAATACACAGGGACCAACAAGCTAAACAAGATAACAAGGGGGTGTGGCTAATGAGAAACACCTGGGGATACTAATAAACTAGAAAAACTACAAAGGACTACAAAACTCAGCACAAGACAGGAAATGACAAAAGAACACACAAAACAAGTGGAACACAAGACAAGAATCATGACAGAGCCCCCCCTTTAAGGAGTGGATTCCAGACACTCCACAAAAAATAAATAAATGTCAAGGAGGGTGGTGGAGCAGAGGCGGAACGGGGGAGGGATGGAGGGCCAGGTCCGTGGAATGGCAGAGGACCTGGAGACTGCGGCAAGATGGGAGGCCAGGGCAGAGCAGGCAGTGCAGGCGCCCAGGGCAGAGCAGGCGACCAGGGCGGAGCAGGCAGTGCAGGCGACCAGGGCGGAGACGAACCTTCGGGCGGCCAGGGCTGAGACGAACCTTCGGGCGGCCAGGGCGGAGACGAACCTTCGGGCGGCCACGGCGGAGACGAACCTTCGGGCGGCCACGGCGGAGACGAACCTTCGGGCGGCCACGGCGGAGACGAACCTTCGGGCGGCCACGGCGGAGACGAACCTTCGGGCGGCCACGGCGGAGACGAACCTTCGGGCGGCCACGGCGGAGACGAACCTTCGGGCGGCCACGGCGGAGACGGCTCTGAACTGGGCGGAACCAGCGGCGAAGAGGGCTCTGAGCTGGGCAGGACCAGTGGCGAAGAAGGCTCTGAGCTGGGCAGGAC
This sequence comes from Scardinius erythrophthalmus, assembly GCF_964197995.2. Lineage (NCBI taxonomy): Eukaryota > Metazoa > Chordata > Actinopteri > Cypriniformes > Leuciscidae > Scardinius > Scardinius erythrophthalmus. The sequence continues at coordinate 21,722,488 of NC_138230.1, read as the reverse complement.
CAGCGGCGAAGAAGGCTCTGAGCTGGGCAGGACCAGCGGCGAAGAAGGCTCTGAGCTGGGCAGGACCAGCGGCGAAGAAGGCTCTGAGCTGGGCAGGACCAGCGGCGAAGAAGGCTCTGAGCTGGGCAGGACCAGCGGCGAAGAAGGCTCTGAGCTGGGCAGGACCAGCGGCGAAGAAGGCTCTGAGCTGGGCAGGACCAGCGGCGAAGAAGGCTCTGAGCTGGGCAGGACCAGCGGCGAAGAAGGCTCTGAGCTGGGCAGGACCAGCGGCGAAGAAGGCTTTGAGCTGGGCAGGACCAGCGGCGAAGAGGGCTTTGAGCTGGGCAGGACCAGCGGCGAAGAGGGCTTTGAGCTGGGCAGGACCAGCGGCGAAGGAGACTCTGAGCTGGGCAGGACCAGCGGCGAAGGAGACTCTGAGCTGGGCAGGACCAGCGGCGAAGGAGACTCTGAACTGGGCAGGACCAGCGGCGAAGGAGACTCTGAACTGGGCAGGACCAGCGGCGAAGGAGACTCTGGGCTGGCGTGAAGTGCAGGCTCGGCTAGACTACCGATAGACTCTGGATCGGCAGAAGTGACGTGAGCAGTCTCTAGATTAGCAGAAGCGACATGAACAATCTCTGGATCAGCAGAAGCGACGTGAACAGTCTCTAGATCAGCAGAAGCGACGTGAACAGTCTCTGGATCAGCAGAAGCGACGTGAACAGTCTCTGGATCAGCAGAAGCGACGTGAACGGTCTCTGGATCAGCAGAAGCGACGTGAACGGTCTCTGGATCAGCAGAAGCGACGTGAACGGTCTCTGGATCAGCAGAAGCGACGTGAACGGTCTCTGGATCAGCAGAAGCGACGTGAACGGTCTCTGGATCAGCAGAAGCGACGTGAACAGTCTCTGGATCAGCAGAAGCGACGTGAACAGTCTCTGGATCAGCAGAAGCGACAAGAACAGTCTCTGGATCAGCAGAAGCGACGTGAACAGTCTTTAGATCAGCAGAAGCGACGTGAACAGTCTCTGGATCGGCAGAAGCGACGTGAACAGTCTCTGGATCAGCAGAAGCGACGTGAACAGTCTCTGGATCAGCAGAAGCGACGTGAACAGTCTCTGGATCAGCAGAAGCGACGTGAACGGTCTCTGGATCAGCAGAAGCGACATGACGTGCAGGCTTGGCTGGTATGGCATGATGTGCAGGCTCGGCTGGACTGGCGTGAAGTGCAGGCTCGGCTGGACTGGCGTGAAGTTTCTCCACCTCCCCTACAGTGAAGGGGGAACCACAAAACTGCAGGACAAAGTCAATGTACTGTACCAGGGTCCAGCTGGGGTCTTCCTCTGGTAAATTTAAGCTAATGTCCTGTTCTAGTCCACTCCAGAAACAGTCCTTCAGCCTAGCCTCGTTCCCAGGAACGAGATGACTATAAAAAAGGAACTCCTCCACATAACTTTCGATGCTGCGATCATCTTGAAAAATAGAACAAATTTTGCTCAGTGGGTCCCAGCTAGTACTTGCTAGATCCATAGTCGGTCAGTTGTTCTGTAATGTGCCGGAGAAAGCAGGCGGAAGCAAGGATCTAAGCGCAAGTTTTTTAATGAATTAAACATAGAACAAATAATAAAGAACTTCAGGGAAAAAGAAACAAAACCTTGAGCATGACAAGATCTAGAAGCAACCCTTACATGTACAACAACTGACAAAGTAACAAGTGAAACACAAGGGCTATAAATACACAGGGACCAACAAGCTAAACAAGATAACAAGGGGGTGTGGCTAATGAGAAACACCTGGGGATACTAATAAACTAGAAAAACTACAAAGGACTACAAAACTCAGCACAAGACAGGAAATGACAAAAGAACACACAAAACAAGTGGAACACAAGACAAGAATCATGACAATTGTTAATGATATGATTACAGACTATAATCTAGATGTGCTGTGTTTGACAGAAACCTGGCTAAAACCAAACGATTAGGCTACATTACTTTAAATGAGACCACACCGCAAGATTACTGTTATAAACATGAACCTCGTCTGAAAGGCAAAGGGGGAGGTGTTGCTGTAATTTATAGTAATATTTTTAGAATTACTAAGAAGTCTAGTTAAAAATATAATTATTTTGAAGTGTTGGTGCTTAATATAGCAATATATAGTGTAAATGATAAATCACCTTTGAGATTTGTGCTGGCTACTGTATACAGGCCACCAGGGCACCATACAGACTTTATCAAATAATTTGCTGACTTTCTATCAGAGTTAGTATTGGTTGCAGATGTAACGACAATGAGAAGAAACCAACAACAGACTAATTTTCTTCCAGAAAATTAATTCAAACTCTCTACTTCCTGCCGAACAAAAGAGAAGATTTGTTCAGAACGTCTCATGATCCTCGTCATTCTGGCTATTTAAAAGAGCCTCCCCCCAACACTAACGAAATAATGAATGGACAATGCTAGATTTGTTGCCGAAACACTGACTGATTGAGAGAATCCCACAATTAAGAGGTCCCATGATACAAACAGATTTCAGCAGGAAACACTCATGACCTCAGGGCTGTCTCAAGCCCATACACTTTGCACACCAAGAGACATACACCTATCAAAGTCCATAAAACTCACCATCCCGGCGCCAGAGAGTCTGCAAAAGACCCTTCTAATGACCAAACTAACGGAAAAGCTTGTCAATATGAGGGGTTTTTTAAAAGACAGATTGGTTCAGAAATGGCACAATAACATTCCTGACCCCTCCCCCGTTGAGACCTCTGAACGAACAAACAGAGTCCTTTCTCTCTAAACCAGAAAACTGAGATTCTTCCTACAGTATACGTAAAACTCATTCAAGAATAATTTTCAACGGACTTAAAAACATCATACATCATTCTATGTGTGTCTACAATACATGTGTCCATTTAATATGCTTTAATCCCATATAATTCATGTAATTGTTATAATTATTAGATGTGTGAATGAAAGTGTGTACTGTTTCATACCAATGCTATCTTACGAACACAACTAGCAAGATGGCTGGAATTAAATCTGTGTAAAATGTTTCATATTCTGATAATTAGAAATCATGCCTAAACTGTTGCATCTGGTCTCTCCACTTACAATTAGAGCTAGAGAAACCCCAGGGAAGACATGATTTATGACTTTGCAAACAAAGCCAGTGTCTAATTGGTCCGATCTCTTCAGGGGGGGGGGGGGGGGGGGCAAACTTTGAGTTTAAAAATCTTAGACAGAAACAAAGCTCCCTCTCTCTGTGCTCTTGCTCTCTGGGTTCACCCTCAAGAAACGCTCTGCTATCACTCTCAAGAGAGATGGGCAGAAAAAGATGAAGATCTGAACCAGACCAGTAACCAGGAACTGAGGAGCAGACCAACCCAAATTCAGATCAGATGGGTTAGATTTATTCAAGCCATCTTCCTACTCTCGTCTAAATTTTCTTTTCTTTTCTGAGTTATCATTTCCTTTATTTTCCGTTGTGAGTCTCGGTTCTAAGTTAAGTTGTGCGACAAGATTTCGAGCCACGTTTCTTCTGCAACGCACCGCTTTCAACTTCAAAGACTTTTCAACCATCCGACATCAACGCCACAGGCATTTATCCAAGCACGAGGAGGCCAGCCGACGAACGAACGAGGGAAACCCCCTTTGACGCTCACCAAAGGAATTCCCAAAAGCAAAAGCAAAGACGCAAGTACCTCCAGACTAAAATCTTAACTGTTGCATTGATCTAAATTTAATAACCTGCTTAAAACGATAGAAGGGTTAAATTAATGATTGATGGTTCGTTCCAGGTCATGTCTTGAGTGCATATAGAGATTCGGAATTTTCTTCCTCTTCCCCTTTAACTCATTCTTTCCAAACTCATTCTTTCTTTATTTCTTTTTTTATTACTCTCTTCCTTTCTGCAACCTGTATGAATGTGTGTGTATGCGTGCGCGTGTGTTTGTGTTAGACATTAGTTGTTAAAATAATCAATAGAGTCTTGTTTGTGTTAGTTATGTGTTAGTATATAATCAATAAAGTATTGTTTGTATTTGAAAAGAGATTGCTTGTGTATGTGCTTATCAAATTTATTGTCTTGAACTTCGATTTAAGTTACCTATGCTGTTACCCTTAATTTACTTCGTAATTTATTGTTAGCTGGGGATTATTCTTTCTTGGCCAGGAAAATATTATATTTCCTAGAGTTAATAATTGTTTATGCTTTCTGTTCATTGGATGAACCGATAAAATGATCATACTATTGATTCTGCTACAGTAAATTCTGAAAATAATTAAATGATTAATTATTGATCATAATTCGTTATGAATAATAATTAATTAGATTTATACGGGCATATAAACGCTACACAAATAAATTCATAATTGTTGGTGATTTTAATATACATGTAGATAACGAAAAAGATGCATTAGGACTGGCATTTAAAGACAACAAATGTCAGGACCTATATTGTCGTAATCTTACTCTATATCTAATATTATCACAGGGAATCAATGTTGATGCCGTTGAAATTCTGCAGCAGAGCGATGACATCTCAGATCATTATCTAGTCTCGTGTAAACTTCATTTAGCCAAGGCTGCAATGCAAACTCCGTGTTAGAAATATGACCTATCACTTCTGCCACTAAAGATTGGTTTATTAATAATCTTCCTGATCAGTTTCATCATCTCAGCATCCCAGATAGCTTAGAAGAACTCAATATTGTGACATAAACTTTTAACTCTCTCTTTTCCAGCACTTTAGACACAGGTGCTCTGTTGCACTTAAAGAAGATTAAAGAAAATAGTCCAACGCTGTGGTACGACGAGCACACTCGGGCCTTTAAGCCTTTAGAACCTGAAGCTAAAATAGGTGTTTTTCACATAATTAGATTTTTTGACTGTAAAATTCTAAAACAATGTGCTATCTTCATGTGCAAGGTGTCATCTTTTTCAGAAAAAGATAACCTTTAAACAAATTACAGTTATTGACCATTATTGTGTGTGGTGAGTTTGTAAATAGAATTTAAATAGACAAAAAAAAAAAAAAAGAGAATAAATTTACTTATTTTTATTTAGAAAAAAGAAAAGAAAAAATCATGAACGAAAGAAACTAACACTTTAAAGCTGAAAATTTAGGACACTTTTTTTCATACACGCACACTTACAAATTCACGCATTTATAGGCACGAACACATACACATTGCGTGCATGTGTATGTGTGCGTGCTTAGATACGTGAAAGAGTAACGCCCATCCGCCTCCCAAATTTCATTAAAGGTCCCGTATTATGCCCCTTTTCACAAGATGTAAAATAAGTCTCTGATGTCCCCAGAGTGTGTATGTGAAGTTTCAGCTCAAAATACCCAACAGATCATTTTTTACAGCATGTTTAAACTGTCATTTTTTGGGGCTCAGAAAAACGCGCTGTTTTAGTGTGTGCCCTTTAAATGCAAATAAGCTGCTGCTGGACGACACAGGGGGCGGAGCTTCATGAGCTCGCGCTCAGTCTCTCAGGACAATTTCATCTCATGGAATGATGATAATATCAGAAACTCTCAGTAACGGTGTTCAGTTCGAGTCGGACAATAATGCCTACAGAGTCAGAGTGCTGTATAGAGATGAAACAGGTATAGTTTAGTAGTTTAATTACGGTTATTATAACGTATTTGTCATCTGCTTGTATGTATCCATTATTTATTAATAGCCTACAAGTCTGCTGTCTGAATGATGATCAAACATATACTGATGAGTTTAATAAAGTTTATTGTACATCACACAAAAGATGCAGCGTCAGTTTTATTTCAGAAAATCACCGTAAGAGCTGAGTAAACACAGTGGGCCCTATTTTAACGATCTGAAACGCAAGTGTCAAAGCGCAAAGCGCAAGTAACTTTGTGGGCGGGTCTTGGCGCTGTTGCTATTTTCCCGGCAGGATAAATGACTCTTGCGCCAGGCGCAAATCTAAAATGGGTTGGTCTGATGTAGCTTCATTATTCATAGGTGTGGTTTGGGCGTAACGTGAAATAAACCAATCAGAGCGTCATCTCACATTCCCTTTAAGAGCAGACGCGCTTTTTCTAAAGCGGATTCCTATTGTAACGGCGGATTTGCCAGGCGCGCGCCAGGAGCGGTTCACAGCCGAGGAGAGCAACGCTCTCGTCAGGGACGTTGGGGATGGAGAAACCCACCCAAATTAACTTCGGTTAAAAAGGCGTATGATAATTTGGGTAAATGTGTAAGCTAGATGTATGCTTTTATAATAAATTGTCTATCTATCTATCTATCTATCTATCTATCTGTCTGTCTGTCTGTCTGTCTATCTATCTATCTATCTATCTATCTATCTATCTATCATAATAATGTATGATTTGCAAAAATGAAAACTGCTGCTTCTGTGTAGATGAGAGAATCAAAGTGTATGCGCGTTGTGCACACGCTACATTGATTATGGCCAAGCATGCGCCCTTAAAATAGCATATTAATAACATGCGCAACGCGCCACTGACTTTAAACTATTTTTTCCTGGTTAGTTGCGCAATTGTTTTCTAAACCTGCAAAATAGCATGAAGGAACGTTTGCGCTGGAACACGCCTCCTTTTTTGCGCTGAACCGCCCAGGGAGCGCAAGTTCATTCCCTAGTTTAGCGACGTGCTTCTGTGGAGGGAAAAGCGCGCTTTGCGCGGGTGCAAAATAGGAATGATACATGCGTCGGTGTACAAAGTCAATTGCGCTGGGTGCAAGATAGGGCCCAGTAAGTTATTAGAAGTGCGCAAGTACATAAACGAATTTCGGTAGAGTTGAGGGAGCATTCCTGTGGGCGGAGGTTAGTCATAAAAACAGTTCTAGTGACGTCATTAAAGAAGGAAGTAGAGGGATGTAGTCCAAACGGGCCGTTCACTGTAGGCAACTTCTGTTAAATAAAATATCTCGCTTGGCATTGAACTTTGAGCTTTATAATTTTACAGATATTATTTATACTCTAACAACAACATTACACACTAACTAAAGTTTGAAACATGGGATCACGAAGAACGGGACCTTTAAAAATCCTCCCAATCCCCTTCTGCTGTCTAACACTTCTTTCGCCATGTATTTGTTCGTTTCTTTTATTATTTTATGCAATCCAAAACACTCTAACCTGTTTGTTGCACTTTTTGATGCCTTGATAACAGGGGTAGGGGGCTCCCACTTGAAGCACTGTGGCTCGATGCCAGACATTTTCACTGTCATAATGGATGACAGTGTTCCGTCCAGAGCCAACCTGTTTCTAGTTTTGGTTTTGTTAAATGTTCTAGCCTAAAAATGTTAGACGAGCTTTCTTCCAACTTACCTTCTCCATCACAGCGTTTTGTTCGCGCGATGTTGTTGGTTACCTAACGAACGTACGGTGGCTGAGAATGTTCCGTCAACTTCCGTGTGTTCGCGCATCTATGTTGCCTAGTAACGAACGCAATCTGGCTAAGATACGTGCTGGCGGCAGGAAACTTCACTTTAGCTGTGTCCAAATTCAGGGTCTACATCCTTCGGAGTACTCATTTGAAGGATGTTACGTCACAGCGCCGCGACGAAGGCTGTCCAAATTCGTAGGATCCTTCAAATGCGGCCCACAAATACGTCCTCCTTTTCCCCGAATTGGAAGGATGGGTGTGGTGGATCCTTTCCCGTCCTACCTATCCCATAATTCTTTTCGGCAGAGCGTAATGGCGGACGAAGCGAGCGGTAGCGGAGTGGGAGAGGAGTATGCTTTTCGATGTAAGTTTTTTAAAAACTGGCTTTTCAAAAAATATATATTTCAGTGGTTGAAATTTTTATTTTTATTTATTTTAATAAGGAATGGCCAAAGCTCAGGCTTGTCATGTATTTGGCTTTTCATTCTTGGATAAGAATTGTGAACACCCCCATACTGAGATATAATTTAATTTTCACATTAAATTAAATAAAGTTTTCTTATTGTGGGAAAAGCCTATTCTGTCACTGACCCGATTTTAGTAATAACAAAGATAACTGATGGATCCTTTATGGTAATACATATGATATGGTACAACTACAGTGCAATGCAAATAGTAAATATAAGATAAAGTGAGAGGTAGGCTAATAGTAAATAGTTTAGTCAATAAAATAAACAAACAGTATACAGCAAATAAATTAGTAATGAAAAGTATAATTATATAATATCATAAGTACTAATATAATAATAATAATAATAATAATATATTGATATTAGCATATAGTTTATGTATAATACTATAATAATAGCAATAGAATATGAAATATCAATTACAGAATATAGACAAAATAATAATAAGTTAAATAGTTACTATGAATAGTAAAATAATTTAACAGCATAACTATAATAGATTGATAATCGCAAGTGGTATATTATTATAATAACAATAATAAATAATGTAAATTTATACATTTTAACATATTATTACATAGGCTATATAAAATAAAATGACGAAACCCTGTCTCTTTTTGTTAAATTTCAGTTTTTAAAAGGTATAAGAAGCTATACAAGTCAAGAAATAAAGTAAACGATTCAGTCAAACATACAGCAGGCTACACCGTTAAAGTTAAATAAGCCTAAATATATAAAGTTATGAAACTTCACTTTGCCCTCAGCCACAACAATCTGCCAAGGAACAAATTATAGATTAATGAAACCAAAGATCGCCCGTAAGATAAACACAAGACGAATTATTCTCACTAGACTGACAGCGGCGAACGTCTAGAAGCTCTAGCCGAGGCAAGGCTGTTCTCGGCGGGGTACATGAGCGCTGAGCGCCCGGTGATCCCTGGATCTCACAACTCCGAAACCGTCAGATAACATTTTTAAAATGGCGCTCTCTTTATAAATAAACCAAAGATTTGAGCTTTAAACAACTACATTGTCGACTGAAAAACTCTTAAAACTACATTTCGTGACACAGTAACAGTAGTATTTTTAAATTTCGCGGCCTTTCTCCTCTGAAAATATGTGAAAGAAGGGTAGGCTGTCCAAATTCACAAACACCGACTTCCGGGCTTTGCGGTCGTCGGAGGACCCCTCCTCCTTCAACCGGGTAGGAAGGATCCTAAGGAGGATGCAGACCCTGAATTTGGACACAGCCTATGTGTGCCTGCGCGGCTGCGCCTCGTATGTGAGCATGTGAACTGGTTGAATTGCGTGTGTCTCACGGCCAATGCGTGAGACATGAGAACCCTGCTGCCGCGCGTCGTATCTCTCTGTTCAAATCCTTCCATCCCGCGCTGCTGTCATTTGCAGACATTACCATAATAAGCCGTATATTGGCGAAAAGCGCATTAAGTGTACTTTCAGGAACCATTTGAATTATTTTGATAGTGCAAACGGTTGAAGAGTTACAATGACATGAATACAGCTTGGTTGGCTGTGTCGTCAACGACACATCCGGTTTTAAAGGGATTAAGAGAGCAGCCAGAAAAACGGAGCGCAACTGGAAGAAAACAAAACCAGAGGTATTTCGCATTTCATGGAAAGAGAGCTCAATTGCATACAGAGAGGCCATAAAAGCTGCAAGATCTGCTTATTTTTCAACCCTATTAGAAGAAAATAAACAAAACCATAGGTATTTATTTGAAACAGTGGCTAAAATAACGAAAAATAGAGCTTCAAGCCCAGAAGTTTCCAAGCAGCACAGCAGTAATGACTTTATGAACTTCTTCACTTATAAGATTGTTATCATCAGGGAGAAAATTATAACTATGCAACCGTCTTCTACAGTATCGCATCAGTCAGTGCATTGTAGTCTTCCTAAGGAAAAATTAGATTTATTCATTGCTATAGAAGAGGAAGAATTCATTAAACTTGTTAAATCATTTAAATCGACAACATGTATGTTAGATCCTATACCGACTAAGCTACTGAAAGATATGCTTCCAGAGGTCATAGATCCTCTTCTTAATATCATTAATTCATCGTTGTCCTTAGGATATGTACCAAAAACTTTTAAGCTTGCTATGATTAAACCGCTTGTTAAAAAAACGCAACTTGATCGTACAGAATTAGTCAATTACAGGCCGATCTCAAATCTACCTTTTCTGTCAAAGATACTAGAAAAGGCTGTATCCTCACAACTATGTTCCTTTTTAGAAAGAAATGATATCTGCGAGGATTTTCAGTCAGGAGTTAGACTGTACCATAGTACTGAGACTGCTCTCATTAGAGTAACAAATGATTTGTTCTTATCATCCGATCGTGGTTGTATCTCTCTATTAGTGTTACTCGATCTTAGTGCTGCATTTGATACTATTGACCACAACATTCTTTTAAATAGACTCGAAAATTATGTTGGCATTAGTGGAATTGCATTAACATGGTTTAAATCATACTTATCTGACCGTTATCAGTTTGTAGCAGTAAATGAAGAGATGTCTCATCTATCACAAGTTCAGTATGGAGTAGCACAAGACTCAGTATTAGGACCGCTACTGTTCACTCTGTATGCTACCATTAAGAGATATCATTAGGAAACATGGAATTAGCTTTCACTATATGCTGATGATACTCAGCTCTATATTTCTTCACACCCTGATGAAACTTACCAATTCACAAAATTAACGGAATGCAGGTGATATAAAAAAATGGATGACTAGTAATTTCCTACTACTATATTCTGAGAAAAAATAGAGATTCTAATTATTGGACAAAAAACTTCCTCACGTAATAATCTAGAATACTGTCTAACATTTGATGGCTACTCTGTCAAGTCTTCATCGTCGGTTAGGAACCTGGGTGTGCTCTTTGATACCAATCTTTCATTTGAAAGTCATTGAAGGCAAAGTGAAGGTGTCTAGTATCTGTAAAACCGCATTTTTCCATCTTAAAAATATATCTAAAATATGTCATATGCTCTCATTGACAAATGCGGAACAATTAGTCCATGTGTTCATGACATCAAGGCTAGATTATTGTAATGCTATTATGGGTGGTTGCCCTGCATGCTTAATAAACAAATTACAGCTGGTCCAAAACGCAGCAGCAAGAGTTCTTACCAGAACCAGGAAGTATGACCATATTAGCCCAGTTCTGTCAACACTCCATTGGCTCCCTATTAAACATCGTATACATTTTAAAATATTGCTGATTACTTACAAAGCATTAAATGGTTTAGCTCTGCAGTACTTGAGCGAGCTCTTAACGCATTATAGTCCTTCACGTCTATTGCGATCTCAAAATTCCGGCCAGTTGATAATATCTAGAATATCAAAATCAACTGCTGGCGGTAGATCCTTTTCCTATTTAGCACCAAAACTTTGGAACAGTCTTCCTAACATTGTCCGGGAAGCAGACACACTCTGTCAGTTCAAAGCTAGACTAAAAACACATCTCTTTGACATAGTATACACATAACACATTATAGACTTTTATAATTCAATGTTAGGCTGCATAGATTAGGTCAGCCGGAACCGGGAATACTTCCCATAAATCCTGATGTACTCGTTACATCATAAGAAGAATGGCGTCTACGCTAATATTAGTCTCTCTGTTTATCCCAAGGTTTACTGCAGTCCGCCGGATCCAGGCTGTATCCAGATCTGATGAAGGACCTGCGCCTGGACACGACAAAGTCCTGAAATGTAAACTAGGCTCTTCCCTGTGAAGGCCTTCCTCCCTTTACCTCTCTACAGATAAAGCGTTGTCGGGATAATTATGGTTCGCGTGGCTACGCGGAAGCGATAAAAATTCTGTATTATAAATTTTAAGGCCAGACAAGTAGTATGTTAAGGGTTGATTTGTAGGGAAGGACTATACGCCTGCGCACATATATTCAAACGCGCATACCTATAGACTGAACTCGTAATGTGCATGTGCACGGCATCACTGGTTCGTGTTTTTGAAGTTTGCGCAGAAAGAACTTAAAGAGTTTTCTTTTAAAATGGTGTCGTGTTAGCGGCCCCTAAGTTAATAACTAATGATCGTTGTGACGGAAGTGAATAAATCAAACTAACTTTAGCTGGACAATAACTTTATTCTAGAGCTGCTATAAAGCCAAAGCAATCTCTGTTACTTTAATTTTTAACCCTTGTGCATCAATTAAAAAAGTTACACATAGGTCCAAAGTGGACAAAAATGTCCATGAGAGAGAGTATAGAGGGATCACCTGTGTCACTTTTGAGTGATTTATGGCCCTCTAAGCCACGCCCCTTTTTGACCGTGGAACTCCTCCCACTTATGGGCTGTACGTACACCGTGGGAAAATCGGACTTGTGGCACGCCTCCTTATGGGTTGAACATCTGAAGTTCTAAACGGTGTATATTAAAACTTTTTAAGAAATGTACAATAAAGACATAGTCAGAGGTGAGATCAGTGTTTTTTTATTTATTAAAGAAGACATATGTACATTCATTGCATATTAAACGTTAAAACAACAGTGAAATAAGTTAAAATTACATTTTTCTCTAAAAAGAGTTATTAAAAATGAGTTAGTGTTTATTTTAAGATGTTAAAACATTAAAAATTCAATGTTCAGTCATTTACAGAAAAGTAAATGTATCCATTCAACTTTCACAGAGTATTTGTAAAACTTTTACATAAAACACAAACTAGTTTAAAAAGCCTTACGTTTTTACATACCCAATTGTTAAAGACTCGGAGTTTAAATATATATAAGTGTTTCCTTGTGCTGGAGCAGTGTAAAGAACGTCCATTCAGTCCGGAGGTCTGACAGGAATGGCAGTGTGTGAGGCCTGTACAGAGCCCCACGCAAATCCCGCCCCTAACCCCTCCCACAACAGGTGTCAGCGTGGGAAAACCCAGCAGCTCCTTTTCACTTCCCAAATAGAAAAACACGACTGGTCACTTCGCTGTCCGAACTTAAATGAACAGTGAAACAGCGTGTAATGGGTCAAAGAGACCACACCCCCTAACACACCCCTCTCAAAGCTGAGAGGTCAATTTCGATTTAAGGGCATCCCTAAAATGACATCACTCACGGGGGAATTCCCCCTCCCTCCCACACCATGCCAGTCACATGAGATGTTTAAAAAGGAGCGCAAACATGACAAGAGATACTTGTGATTTTTACAAATCAGATAATCTGCAATGGCAACGGCTGCACTCCCGAAAACTCCAGAGAGAAGGATTACTGAGGCTATGGAGGATTTGACTTTAGCTCCACGAAAAAAAATGAGAAGCGCATGGACCTTGTTTAACACGATTTCTTCACGAGCCGGCAGATTCTGTGAAATATACGTTTCACTTGTCTGAAGGACGTGCGTGTACATACGTTTATGACAAAATCACCAGAGAAGTCAGATTGGTTAACGTGGATAACGATGAGCGATTCCTACAAATTCAACGGAAGACCCTGATTTGATATGCACAGAAAGAGACTGGGTTTTGTTTTATTCAAAAGTATGGCGAGATTTGAATGACGGAATGGATATGCCTCTTTTTATTGGTGAGTGGGCTGGATTAACCATGGGCACAAGGTATCGGATTCTGGCGGACCAGATAAATAAATACCCAGACGATTACGTCTACATTCTATGTAGTGATTTTGGAAAGAACGCTCCAGAATACTTGTGGCCAATTTGTGAGGAAGAGCATCTACAATTATACGATCTGAAATTCATGTTCCAATGGAAGGATCTAGCTGTTTTGGAAGAGATTTTTTCCAAGATCAATCAGCTTTTCCAGTGGACCAACGCGTATGAACGCTATAACAACATTAAAGTGAAACTTTTCCATCCCAAATGGGCCACGCCCAGTAGGAGGGGTGTTCACATTACACCTCCTACTCTCTACAAGCATTAAAAGGCACCCTCTTGAAAGCTTACCTCATTCAAACGCATCATGTCTCAGGATACTGGTTCTCCTTCTTCATCATCTCAACTGCTTGGAACTACTGATGGATTTACAAAAAACGGATTACCGATCATGGCAAATGGATTACCTCAGAAAAGCATCGATTGGATAAATAATTTCTGTACTGAACTTGGATATCATAACCTGGCTTTCCTCAGAAACTACGGAGTTTCAACACCTGCCATAGTCCCCGAGACCCCAGACACAACCAAGGATGAGACGGACGGATGCCTCGGTGACACAGGTCACCGGATTATCAAGGGTATTTTGACTGTCATTCTGGAAATTTTGGTCGACAAACAGATGAAGAAAGATTGCGTTGGGTGCACTGTGGATCACCCTTCTCAGACAAGACACTCTTGTTTGTTTGAACCCTCTGCTTATTATTTCTACGGATGTTTTGAAGATATCAGACTGAAACTTCTCACACCTGAGTTAAAAAACATAATAGCTCAGGCTTTGAGCCAGTACGGAGGCAGACCAAATCTACAGAGGATCCAGGGGGCTGTCGAGACAATTTTATTTGACCTCAGAGATAAGATGTACATAGTGGAGAAATTAGCTAGTCTCCGCGATAAATTGATCGACGAATCTTGCGAGGAAATAATTTACACGGCTGTGGATAAATGGAAACTCAACGTATCTGAAGATCCGGAGATCACTAGTGTTTGAAAATGGGAAACTTCTGCTCTACCTCTTGGATTACAAAATATTTCTTTAAATCACGTGTTAAATGTGGAATATCTAACCTGCTCCACAAGATTATTCGGAATAATTGGACTACAAATACCAACATAACTCCGGATGAAAAACGACTAATGGAATTAATGAACGGCGTGCAGGGATTATCGGATGAATGGAATCATATGATAAACATGTCTGTCACCTGCAAGAGCACAGCCTCTGTGGTTATCAAAAACATTCTCGATCTAATGTCTGACGACTCCGACGTCGAATACATTTCGGAGAAGAATTTTGAAATGTCTGTGAAATTTTATTTTTTTGTTTGTGTGATATAATTCACATTATACATGTTTGTAATTTTCTACTTCTTACATTCTAATAAAAGAAAAAAATCATTTTTGTTGTTTGGAAATGTTTTTTGTAACGTTTATATTGTAAAATAAATATGTTTTGTAACTTGTATGTTGTGAAATAAAAAATGCTTTTGACTTTATATTGTGAAATAAAAAAAGTTTTTGTGACTTTTATATTGTGAAATAAAAAATGTTTGTGACTTTTATATTGTGAAATAAAAAATAAAATAACAACAACTTTGTGACTCGATTCATTATGACTGAAATCTCATAAGCGTTGACATGGCAGAACTAATGAAAAAAATCTATTATGACCCAGCGAATTCTGGTGCTTTTGGGGGTAAAGACAGATTAAAACAAGCTGTATTAGAACAACACGGTGTAAGATTATCTGATAATGAAGTGTGCAAATGGCTCGCTAGCCAGGACACATACACTCTCCATCGAACTGCACCAATAAATTATAAGCGGAATCGAGTAGTGGTGTATGGGAAAGACCAGCAATTTCAGGCCGATTTAGTCGATATGTCCGCGTACGCAAAAGAGAACGACAATATTAAATATATTTTAACTATTATCGATATTTTCTCAAAATATGCCTGGACGAGGGTGTTGCGAAATAAATCAGCGTCCGAAGTAACTAAAGCTTTTTTGTCAGTTTTGAGAGAAGGACGTGTATCTGTAAAGCTGCAGACAGATAAGGGTACAGAGTTTTTCAATAAGCCTTTTCAACAGATGATGAAAAAATATAATATAACACACTTTGCAACAGCTTCTGAATTAAAAGCGAGTGTAGTCGAAAGGTTTAATAAAACCTTAAAAGGACGAATGTGGAGGTATCTTACAGCCATAAATTCCAGACGGTACTGTGATATCTTGCAAGATTTGACAGAGGGTTATAACTCCAGTTATCACAAGTCCATAAAAATGCGACCGTTGGACGTAAATAAAGAAAATGAATCCGTGGTCTTTAATAATTTATACGGGAAAATGCGTAAAGAGACACCCGTCTTTAAATTCTCAGTGGGGGACGTGGTCAGAATATCTAAAGTCCGGAATACATTTGTCAAAGGCTATGAGCAGAACTATACAGAAGAATATTTTACTATAGCTTCTTGTATACACAGGGAAGTAGCAATGTACAAATTACAGGACTATGATGGCGAGATAATACAGGGTTTTTTTTACGAAAAAGAATTCAAAAAAATTATTGTGAGTGATGATAAATCGTTTAAAGTCGGAAAAATTCTCAAAAAAAAAAAAAAACGACGGGCAAAGCTCTCATACGTTCTGGTGAAATGGCTTGGGTGGCCTTCAAAATTCAATAGCTGGATTCCTGAAAAGCAGGTGTTTGATCTTCACTCTCCTTTAAAACCCTAGGGAGAGTCGCACACGTTCTCATTTATGCAAAAACATCTGACATGTCTGAGGAGGACGGGTTCTACGTCACCCTGCCGTGCAATGCATCTGGTCATGTTTACCCCGACAATCGTATATCTAATTACAGAACTAGACTGGCAAGAGCAATACATTTAAAAGGATTATGGGAAGTGGCGCTGGTCGAGTTTCACTATCCAAAAACTTGGCATACTTTCAACGAGGAAGACGCTGCTTTTATTATTGAATGCGAGGAATGTTTGAATGGCGATGAACGTACCAAAGTGCGAGGGGATCTTAATATTCAAATTTTCCAGAAAGCCCTAAAAATATCTACAAATCATAATAATATAAAATACGGCTATTTTGAGGATATTTCAGTATTACTCAAAGAAATAAACGCAACTCTTCCACCGTGGGTGCAGCTCGGCTACGATAATATAAAGAATAAGATATTTCTGAAAACAAATCAGAGAGCATCGCTAACGTTTTACGGAAAGCTAGCCATTATTCTAGGATTAAAACCCGGTGCTCCTATAGAAAATGTAAACAGTTTGGATGAACACGAACACTTGCGCACATACGCACCACACCAGGCTAATATTACTGGA
This sequence comes from Scardinius erythrophthalmus, assembly GCF_964197995.2. Taxonomy (NCBI): domain Eukaryota; kingdom Metazoa; phylum Chordata; class Actinopteri; order Cypriniformes; family Leuciscidae; genus Scardinius; species Scardinius erythrophthalmus. Next base: position 21,705,662 of record NC_138230.1, on the reverse strand, counting down.
GCATTTTACACTCTATTTGTATACATAGATATAATAGAATATCAAGCAGTAGGTGACGCATATGTTCCCTTATTAGAGACTGTGCATATTGAACCGACCAGTAACAAAGCAGTGAGCATCAGGTACAACAAGTCTCATTACGTGCGTCTTAATAAAAGCATCATATCAGACATTGGGATCGAAATTAAAGGGGACGATAATAAAGATGTACGATTCACATATGGAAAAGTTGTGACGAAGCTGCACTTTAGACCAGTGAGAACACATTTGTTTTAAAAATGGCTTATCTCAATCCGTACCAGGATGACCCCCACCGTTATATATCATATTATCAGGCCCAGACGGGACACGGAATGCCGGGCTATGCCGGAAGCGGAGTTATGTATGGTTCCGGTTTTGCGTCAGGGATCGGAGGTCTATTCCGTGGATTATATCGTATGGCAATCCCGTTTCTAAGAAGGGGTTTCAGTATAGCAAAGCCACACATAAAAGCTGCGGCAAAAAATATAGTAAGTGATGTAGTTACCACTGCCTTGTCAAAGTCATTTAATAATAATGATAACACTGAGGGACAGAGCGGTCACGGTCTTATGGTCATGCGCAGGGGGTTACGGCCAGAGTGGTAGAGAAAACAGAGTGGCGACACTCCCATATGACTCCGTTGTAAAGCTTTTTGCCGCCTACTTCCGGGGTATGCAGCCTCGTAAAGTTCCCGGAAGTTCGAAACAATTAATTCAACGCGTGGACATTTCCATAGCTGGCCGTGGAGTAGCCTAACTTCTGAGGTAAGTTTATTAAATTACTAACAATGTTGAATGGTCCACTGTCTATATTTTATCAGAGGCCCTTTATGATGCATATACTTATCTTATACTTATCTTATTTGTAAATGCAAAACTTAATTCTATATATTTTTTATCTTGGTAGACGACTGATTGTCTGCTAGTTTGTTAGCTTGACTTTGCCAGCTGTGAACTTATCTCCATTTGTATCATATTTGCTACGCAAGTTTCTGAGACGTCTATCCTATCAACATGATCAATACTTAACATAAAATCCTGTTGTATATTACCTGATACATGTATTCTGTCATCTAGTGTATTATCATTCTACTGCAGTGCAGGCGGTAGAAAAGCTTTTTTTGGCCTTTAATATGGTCGCCGTCATTAAAACATCTACACGCGATTTGCAGGAAAAACTTTGCTCATTTTCAAGAAGTTACAGTAAGAATAACATTTATATTCTTACTAATTGTTTCAAATGAATAGTTTCTGTAATGAAACAATGCATAATTACCTAACAATTCATTCTCTATATTACAGTTTAATCAAGCAAAAAATGTGTGTATCAAATTTGATACTGCAGGTTTATGGGTGCTTTATCCCTGAACTTTCATGTAACATTTCTGTAATGAAATCTACATATTTCCCACCACAATACAACCACACACTATTTTGATGATTTAATTAATGCCTGAAATGTCATCTTAAAATACATTTTGGGTATTCTTTCAGTAAATCAATCCAACACCACCATAAAAGGCCAAGCTGTAGTGTGATTTTTTTATGTAAGATGGGGTGGCATTGATCATTTTCCAACATGGGAGATCTGACATATGCAAGCACTGCACCAACAATCTCTTCTCACATGTCTACTGTGAAAAGTGTAAGGTGCATCTTTGCCTGAACAAAGCCAGAAACTTTTCACAAAGTGAAATAAAAAGACTGTAAAATATTTTATTAAAAAAAAAGAGAAACTGCCTGAAATCTTCTATAGGATCATTAAGTTTGAATAAAATGTTTATTAAACAGTGTGACTAATTTCTTCTATGAGTAGGGAAACGCATTGACCTACAATACAGCGCTTGTCTACTGATTTGTGCTCTGCTGCATGTGGTAGTGGCTGGTGCTGGCGATGGCTGCTGGCGATGGCTGCTGAAATGAGAGGAGACTGGAGGCTGTGGACGGTGTGCCGGGAATGGAGAGGCCAAATACATCCATGGCAACCAGTAAGGTGTTTTGCAGAGGCCTAGATGTTATGACCTTTGCTGAGGAAATCTGCTGTGTTGAAATGGCCTTCTTAGTCTGACTCTTGCTGCCAAGTACCCCTTATTACGGTTGTTTACCTTCCTCTCAGCCCTGATGCACTTTGATTGAATCTTTAACCTCAGCCTGATATATGTTGACAGGATTTTTTTCTTCAGCTCATGGCATGAGGGAAGGTTGCTGTCCAGACTCATGGCCTCTCTTTCCAGCTGTGCCACTACATTGGAGGATTCCATGAGGGAATCACTCGTCTGCAAACGGAACAGCTGCTCCACGTTCCGCAGGAGAGTGAACACTTCATCGGATGGCCGGTATAATGCACCCCTTTTAAATTCTTTTAACTCTAGTAAAAGAGCTCTCTCATTTGTGGTGTTGGTAACTTTTTCAACCAGTGCACACTGGCATTCCCCACAGAGTGAGAAACCGATGACCCTCTTCACTATGTATCCTGCCAGGTGGTAGAGGACACAGGACTCGGTCTTTGTCAAGTCAGGTGGTGATGGGTCTAACAGCTGCTCCACTCTCACAACCTCAGAAGCACTGCAGCTGCTGTTCTGGGTGTCCAGGAAGTCTGCTAAGTTGTCTGAGGCATCATCCAGGTAACTGCCAGTATGTGTTGTCGAGAGGTAATGCCCCACAGTGACAGCCCTTAGTGCATAGTGGAACTCCACAGGGGCCGGGACAGAGTTCCTCTGACGTATGCAAGAAAAAGTATTTTCTAGGCAGTCCTGAGTGAACCGGCTTGTAAGAACAAATTTGTGCCCTTCTCTCAACAGATCTTGCTGGACTTCCAGTATTGTTGTTGTGGCCATCACCAGTCCTGTCTGGACAGGTTTCCAGCTGCCCTGGGTACCGATTTTCAGGCTCTGAAAAAGATGGATCGAGTCGCGGAGGAAGCTGATGGCCTTTTCATACTCTTCCATCTTGAAATGACTGAGGGCAGTAACAACATTGCGGGACGACATGAGGTCAAACCAGTGGTCCATCTTCTCTAAAAACCATGATGTTGTAAGGTAGGACTCTGGTCTGCACTCCTCTTCCACCATGTACCTCAGGGCGGCACTTGTTGATTTGCTGAATACATGCATTGCTGAACTCACCTTCATCTTCTCGAAATGGCTAGGCTCCAGGACACCTCTGGACAGATTGGGTGCCAGCTTAAGTGCCATGCCCTCTTGGAAGGACACCAGATCCTTTAAGGGGGCAACAGAGACCTCATTGGAGTCCAGCTGCTCCTTTTCCACCACATCCTGTGGTATGGTGATGATGTGACCACGGATAATGGCACTCTTCAAGTTCTTGATGAGGTGAGGAACGTCAGGCATGAAATGGAGGTGCTGGTTTGGCTCAACAGGATGCTGGATCCATGGCTTGTCACAGCTCACCCCAAAGGACTTCCACATTGCTCTATTGGGGCTCCCCATATTTGTGGTGATGTTAAGCACATGAAGCCCTACAGACGCTGCTGCTTCAACAATGATGACTATGACGGGCCGGTAAACTGCGCCTTTGGTGGAATTGCCGCTATAGTGGTAAGCCACAACTTGTTTCCACCGTGTTGTAACTTCAGCCAGCATAAACACCAGTGCATGCGTTGCTTGTCCTTCGTGGTCAGGCAGAGTGATATTGCCAAATAGTTTCCCAGTTCCCATATGGAGCTCCACGCCTGGAGTAATGGACATCTCATCTAAGGAGAGCACACACTCTCTCTCCATTTCACTCATGCCACCTGCCTTCAGCCTCAGCATCTCAAACACTTCCCCCAAAACTCCTGGCTCCAGTTTTACATGCTGCATCCTCCTTTGCAGCGTGCGGATGTTAGGCATTGGAATCTGCATTTGCTGGAGGGTTTTACAACCAGTGGAGCCAGCGGTAAATTTGATTTGTATTGCCTTTTTAATTGTCTCCTTTCCCCACCGTATTCCTTTCTTCTTTTCCTGTCCAAGGGCTCTAATTTGGTCTCTGTTAAACATTTGTGTGAACTTCTGGTTAACTAATTTGTTCATCTTTCTTAGCGCCAAATTAATTATTTTTTGTTGTGCAAGAGCCCTCTCTGCTCTCCTTCTCATTAATTTCTCCAATTTAAGTTGCCTTATTAGGTCCTCCACAGTCACCCTATCAGTCCCCGGCAGTCTGGTCTCTGGAGCAACTGGCCCTGGCAAAGCTGTCTCTTCACTGCTGGTCCCTGACTGACTGGCCATCGGCACAAACATCCCTGGATCACCTGCCCCTGGCAAAGGGGCCTCTTGGTTGCTCTCTCTGTCTCCTGTCATTTCCCTTTCATTGCCCTCGAAAACCATCTCATTTTCTCCCTCAATCTCTGTAACAATAACAAGGTAATGTTGCTGTTATATGTATTTAGACTTTGCACCTACTGTCATCTACAATGTAAGGGTACACTACACTCCTAAAGAAAATAAATTAAAGTGAAACATTACTGTAACGTGGATCAAACATTCATCACAATCAGAAACTAATACAATTAATAAGTTAATCTATTGGCAATGGTTAATCTGTAGAAATTTAGAAATTTGTAGATTATCTACATTTTGTAGGGGTGTAACGATACCCTAATTTCACGATTCGATACATATTCCGATACTGAACTCACGATACGATATTATTTCGATACTCCAAGACGTATAATAAAAGGTTAAGAAAAAATGTACTGTTGATTAAATGCTAAATTTGATATAACATTGTGGGTGTAAATGAATAGGCTTGGACAATGGTGACACCAGAATAAATATATTCATGATTCTGAACCTGAAAATACAGAATTATTTTAGACGAATTTGCTTGCACTCTGTCACTGGCTAGATATATTTAAAATAATGTAGGCAACTTTTTACTGGTAACATAAGACTTATAACTCAAGCATTATCAGGACCCACTAATATTCCCCCATTATTATACATTATATTAAATTTTTTATATTCAAAAATTATATTTAATTTTTATTTTGGGTGAACTATCCACGATACATATTGTCACTATCCACGATACATATTGTTGCATTTTTGTATTGCGATATATTGTGACACGATATATTGTTACACCCCTAACATTTTGTATGCAAATCCTCAGAGAATCCCTGCCCACTGGTTGTTTTGAAGCTGGGTTTACTAATATGAATAATCATTGAATTATATGAAATGGAGAATATTGTTCGCTGCATGTACCATAACGAATTTTAATTTTTTGTAATATGTGTGGTGCTGGAGGCACCCTCACTGAAGGGGGTTTCCTTCTCTTCGGCTTAGGCCGGTGAATGAATATTGTTGGCACAGCATCTGGCCTCAACTTCACTTTGCCTCCTTTTTTTTGTGGCAGTGAATTGGTCATCTTCAAAGTGTACCTGTAGGGTTGTAAGGTCAGTTTCCATTGTACTTCAAATATCATTGAAAAGTCATAATTCTCTACATTTACAAATATGATGCCCTTTGAAATGCTAGCAAGTGATGTCACCTGTGTGAACATTACTTACATGACATAGTTTTCTGTTGCTGGACCCTGTCATTTGCAGGTTTTGACGGCTGACCATTGCCATCCATCTTTTCCTGCGCTCTTGGTCTTTGGGGAAGCCATACATTTGGTAACCCTTCTCAGACCGATTGGAGCATCCAAAAGCTGCACAGCAAACCATGGTATGACCACTGATCTATAAAATGTTAGTTGTAACCAATGAACATGACACCATTGAACATCACAGAGAGTGGTTGACAACTTCTCCTCAACTTCATAAACTTGATGACCACACACACTTGTTCTTGTTGTCTCACACATTGTTTAATAAAAAAAAATACTATTGCATTCATTCATCCAAGCGTAATGAGTTGTTATTCTTACATATATTTGATATTTTGTGTATGGGTTAGTCTTAAAATGATCTTGGTTTGTGGTCAACTCATGCCTCATCAGAAGAAAAGGACTGGACACTAAATGCTGAATGGACTGTTGCTAGCTACTCTTAGGGTGACCACCTGCCCCGCTTTGCGTTGTCCCGCACAGCATTTTCACCCCTTGTCCCGCACGCCGCATATTGAGAATATGTCCCGCATTTTCGTCGGTCTATTGGTTTTTAATTATTATATTAAGAAAACGTGCATGCGTTCTTTTGCCTTTTTAAGAAAGCATTTTATTTATTCTTTTTGCAGTGTATTTTTTCACCTATAGGCTATTTAACAGCGCTTCATCAGAAGTGCAAATACAGGAGCCTTTTTTAAAATCCTATACAATGGTTGAAAGGAAAGGAGTAAACACGGTCACTAGTAGGTTGTGACAGCTGTCAATCAAAATGTGGACTGGTGATTCGTTCCATGTGTTTCCTGTCAGAAAACATTAACTAAAATAATGTTAAATAATTAATAATTAATTAAATTAAACTATTTAATTTAACAGAATTTATCAACTTGTTGTGGTGGTTTTAATTCACATCCTTTCTAAAAATATGAAAGTTTTTAATATATTCTTAATATATAAGACTGTCAATGATCTAGTTTCATGTTGTTTTATATTTTATTTGTTCATTGTTTATTTTGTTGGATTTTAATTGGACTTGGTCAGAACTGTTTATAAAATAGTTATCTGCATGATGCCTGCTGCCTTTGGGCTCAGTGATGTTGAATTTAAATGACGTCAAATAAAGACATGTTATGTTACATTGTGATGTAGGCTAATGGTGTTTTCTGGAAGGGACTAAAGAACAAATAATTTTTATCAGCTGAAAGGCAGAATTCAAATGTTTTTATTACGTTAGACATTATATAATAATAATAATAAACTATCTTTAAAGGTAATCAGTCTGAAGGGTGCAGAAACACAGGGGTGGTTTATGTTTTAGTGTTGGTAAAATGTTCCACATCGTCCCACATTTGGTTTGTTTGATGGTGGTCACCCTAGCTTCTCTGCTTTCTTAATCCCTCTCTGTTCTACCCATGCTAACACGAACGTGAAGCTTTCCCTCCAAAACGTATCTAAGTAATACTTACCGTATATAGGCTATATAGCTTTCAGTTGTCACCCTACCACTCCAAATGTAAAACTGACATTTAAAAATATGCAATAATAGTCAAACAAGGACTTGTATATGTGTTTTATTTATATTTATATGGATGCTACAGACCCGGCTGGTGCAAATGCAGGTTTAACAAAAAGAGCTGCGTTTACAGACGGGAGCAATGTTGTCGAGCTGCTGGCTCTGATACACAGCGATATATTTTTCCAGCCGAAATTACTTTTGAACGGCGTAGATATTCGTATTCGTTTAACTGGAGCAAAAGACGAATTCTGTCTTATGCGCGGGGATGCGATTTATTATAAACTAAAAATAATCTCCGTTTCTCTCTTTATCAAAAGGGTGTCAGTTTCCCCCTCCCTCTGCTTGGAGCACGCTCAAGCTTTACTGTCGACCACAGCCAAGTATCCTTTTGATAGGGTATGCGTGAAAAACTTCTCCATACCAGCGGGGGCGCGTCTCAACCCATGAAAATCTCTTCCTCGGGACTTTACCAAAATCCATCATTATAGCATTGACGGATAATGATGCTTTTACCGGCGCTTATGAAAAAAACCTGTTCGCGTTTAAACATTTTAATCTAGAATATTTAAATCTCACCTCTGACAGGGGACACATCCCAACGCGTCCGTTTCAGCCGCAATTTAATTTAGGAAATGCAGTAAGAATGTTTTATCAACTGGTTACCGCCACGGGGAGACATCTGATGAACCAGTCTCTCGCTATAGACAGGGAGGATTTTCTCAACGGCTACACACTGTTTGCCTATAACCTTACACCGAATGAAGAGTGCTCGCAGCATGTGTCACTGATTAAATCAGGGAATATTAGGTTAGAAGCACGTTTTAGAGAGCCTCTACAAAACACAGTAAACATTTTAATTTACGCTACTTACGATTGTCTCCTTGAGATATCAAATCGGAGGCAGGTGTTGGCAGAACACTACTAAAGGGATTGAAATAAACACTGTGGAGCTAACTGGAATTATGGATATTACGTGCAATGTACATTTTTTAGAAGTACTCGCTAGCGATCATCTTCCCAAAGAACCGTTGGTAGATCTTCCGGCTCTATTAATTTGTAATACGGATCGATCGGACGAACCGGGCCGGCAATGGTTAGCCATATACATAGATCGAAACGTCCTCGGATGTTTTTTTGACAGCTCTGGGAATCCTCCGGATTCAGATTTTTTTCCTCCATCCATTCTCGAGTTTCTAAAAAACAATTCTACACAAGTTCATCATTCTACCAGACAAGTCCAAGATTTTACATCAGTCACCTGTGGACAGCATTGTGTCTTTTTTCTGTATCATATTTCACGGGGTGTTGAGTATGAGGATATAATGAAATTTTACCAAAACGATAATCTGTTAAGAAATGATACTATGGTGTCTCTTTTTGTGAAAAAATTGAAACCCATGGTCTGTGTTAGTAAAAGATTTAAATGTATCCAGTGTGTACAGGTAAAATGTTCCAGTCTTATTAATTCCTGTGTAACGAATAAATAAAGAATATGTAGTGAATAAACGACTCGTAAACAGATGAATAATTTTGTTTTCTTTCTTTTATTTGACATCAAAAACAATAACACATAGATGTTATAAACAACATGCTGTAGAATAACATACATAGTTTAAAAAAATAAAACACAGATACAATTTCTCACACATGATAATATTTTGTAAAAAAAAAAAAAAAAAAAAACACATAGCTATACCATTACATATAATTGTTAAAAATCCATCCATTGTTTTCCATCTACTCTGGGTGAGTTAAATACGTTTTCATCAGAGTCGTGTGTGTGGCGTTTTTTCAAAGACTTAGTAGGTACAGTACCAAAGTCATCCGCGTGTGTTTTTCTTTTAAACGATTCAATCATCCGTCTTACATTATGATTGGTTACAGTCGAATAAGGAATCTTTAATGCCGCAAATGCATCCAGAAACTCATACCAGCCAACAGGGCGTCGGTTGTCATGCATCATCTGCGGTGAAGTTACGCTCTTTACCAGGTCAAATATATGGGACCCTGGAATGATTCTCCCTTTATAAACAAATTCTCCATCAACTGTCCATGAAGACAAGTGTTTGGCTTTGGACATTTTATCCATAATATATTTGACATTTTTTAAACTTCTCTGAGGAACATTGCTTAAAACTTCTGAGACGACTGGGTCATCATTGACGTCATCATTCCTAACATCGAGGGTGTGGGAGGGGCCAGGTGTCTCGTGTTCAGGTAATGTAAGAGTTAGAGTGTTACTTTCCATATCACCGTGTTTTACCACGCTTAAGAATCGTTGTAAAACATTAGTGTAGAGCTTGGATTTTTCGTAAGTGTTCAAATCATGCCTCTGCAGTATATCTCTAATAGATGAATCCAAGTCATTCTCCACAACCGTATGAATATTCTCATGAGGGGGTGCAGTTCTTAGTCTATCCAGTTGTTGTTTTGGGACAAGATACAATTTCTCGGTATGCTGCATTTTTCTCTTCAGATTCAGTTTCTAGTTATTAGACTAGATATGAAAGGAAGTGCTACGCTAAATAGGAGAAGCAGAAAACCCCCTTTTTGATTGACCATACGTCTCTTCCTGCTGATATAGATTTTTTTATTTGCAATGAACTTTAATGCTTTTTTCTTTCTTTTTAAAGTCCCGTGCTGTTTCGCAGTTAGAGGGATCTTGCCATGAATAATATTGAGAGCGACCTCACATAGAGCTAATATTAACTCGTCAGGGGCTGCATGCTGCTTGGGTGAGCTCTTGTATAATAACTTTAAGAGGTAGAGAAGCCTCGTGCTCATTGTTACTTCTGGAGGTACACCACTGGATAGTCTGACAGTAAATCCGTTCTGAGCCGGAATTTTTCAGGGGTCTGGGGTTTATAATCTATTAACAAGTAGCTGTAAGGACGTTCGGTTGCATCCTGGTATGCTTCGATAAAAATTTTTGTATTACCTGGAAACATTTGACGACCCAAAATGCCTATCTGTTGCTTATCTCTAGGATTTTTAAATATTATTAAATAATTAGTATTAAGGCCGATTGTTCTGGTAGATTTACCCTGGAAAAACAGATTCTGTATCAGTAGCAAACAGCTAATCTTCATGTGATGTACTAGGCGTGTAAAAACGTTTTCGACTTCAGAATTGGACGCAGCTTGTCCCATCACGTCATCCATGATAAGGAGCGATCGTTTACCAGGAGGAAATAATGACTCATCATCCAATTTCTTTGGTATACCTTCAATGAATTTAATATCAAAAGCATGTAACATTTGATCATACATTGGTTGCCAGGATGTATAAACGTACACAAAATTGTCAAACTTGACAGAGCACATTTTCTCTGAATTATACATCAGAGTCTTCACAAAAAAGTCTTCCCGCTACCAGACGGACCGGAGATAATAGTCGAAAAAGGATGCTGCATTCTGCAGTCAAAAACATCTGTGTAACGAATATGACTTAGCTCAAATGATTATAGGGAATCAAAATTATGAATCGGGTTGATTCATCAATATTCTTACAATATTAATAAATTATTGAAGCTGAAATTTAGACTTATTCGTAGGGGAGAGTGGGGTGAGTTGTGCCAGTTTTTACTCAAAGTGACTTTAAAGTGAGGCCATGGCAGTAATGCCTTCAACTTAAGAATGTACATGTATTTCAGGATGTTGTGCATCCCTGAGAATAATAACTTTGGATCTGAAATAAATAGTTTCAGAAATATAGCTTTTGGGAAAAAAGTGGTCTCATGGCACAACTTGCCCCTGGTGCGGGGTAAGTTGTGCCTTTTGGGGAAATATGTTGGGGTAAATTGTGCCAGTGCTTTCTGAAGTAAAACAGAACATTTTACTGTTATGAACCGTATGCTATATGAAAGCAAGACAAATTCAATACAAAATGACTAATTTAAGGTTTATTTAGATATTTTCACCCTGGAATACCATAGCATGCGTTTTTCCTACTATGGTCAATTGCATAGGGATTTTGTATTGAACACAACTCTGGATCACAGTGTCACAGAGACAAGGGGGCGGGCTCATTTTACTCAGACGACCAATCAGTCTCTCAGGATCATTGTGAAGCTATCAAGCTACGCCCTAGCAACTATTTAGAGCACCTTAGCAACACAATATATGATATTTGTGATTCATTTCAGGCAAAAAAGGCTTTGGCAATAGATGCCTGTTGACAGAACGCTGTCTGTCAATTATGTAACATAAGAATAAAGTTACTAGGCTAATTTCTAAACATCCTATTGTGACTTAGGCCACCTAAAAACTGAATAAAACTTCTCTTTATTAACATAGTGCAAACTCAAAACTGAAATCAGTGTTAGCTAAATTAAACAAATAGCAGGTAGGCCTAAGTCAAACACTGATGAGGCATGCCCATCTCCTCACTTCTCAAGATTATCCCCTGTGAGTATGTAGGTCTCTAGGTGGTCTGGATCTGGCACAACTTACCCCATGCCCTTTGGCACAAATCACCCCAGACCCACAAGTTTGAATAATTAGCATGATCCAGCAGTTAAGAGCTAACATCATGCTAACTGTATAGACTCATTGTGTAGCCTACTAAAGCACTAAAACATGTGTGAAATGTTTTCAAACTTGTCTATAATTGTCCAGACACTACAATCAAAAAACCTTAATCATAGAAAATTTACTTTGAAAGGGAAAAAACAGTTTTTTGCACTAAAATGTGCTTAACTCTCATGCCATGTATCTCTCTTCTTTGGAGGATGAGTAAAATTGATTGCTTTTCAAAATTATGTGGTCACATGACCAAATTATTCTATGGTTTTCCAGAACAAGGGGTGGAACTACTTCCCCCCCTGGCACAAATCACCCCACTCTCCCCTATACATCAATGTTCAATTACAATGAATTATAATTCAATCATTAATATACCAAAATGTCCCTCTTTCAGATCAATTAATCAGAGTAATTTTAAGGGAAATTAATATATTAATTAAACAGTTGTTTGTCCCGCAAACTGGTCGTAAAATTAATTCCATCAACTTCTCAACAAAATTATCTCTTTCTTATAATTCGAAGAAAGCTATATTTGTCACAGTGTCTGGTTGCTTTTCCCCGGGTTTCCACAAGATGTCCTCCTTCCCTCACGGTGTCATCACATATGAATTTCAGTTCCCATAATCCTGTTCGCTACACCTGATTCCCATCACAGTCTCAGCTGCGTTCTATCACCTTAATTATGATTGTGTATATAGTCCTGTCCGTTTTAGTGTGTGTTGTCGAGTCCTTGTAAAATGTACGACACTTCTGTGTTCTTGTTCCCTTGCCCGTGATTATTGTTGGACTGATTTAATGGATATCGACTCATGCCTGGATTGTTTACTCTCTTGGAATTTCAAAGTCACAGGCAGGGTAACCTCGAGAGACAACAAGGAATCAAATCACCTTAAAAGTTCAATAAACTTACCTTGCAAAATGGTTCTCTTTGTTGCTGAAGACCGCCGAGTTCGTGCGTGTGTCCTAAGAGCAGCTGCGTGTGTTTCTTTAAGAAAGCAGGCCTTGCTTCGGTGTGCGCGGCCTTGGGATTTTCAAAAGAGTCTTTTTCTTTTAGTTGAAGTTGCTTGCTGCGTTTGCTTCGCTGAGTCCGAATACGAAAATAAAGAAAAGACTTAAAGAAAACAAAAGAGAAATTCATTCACGAAAACGGTGAATGAATGCTCCCAACGGGAGCCATATGGGTCTTCTCGCTGATGAAGCGGGTTCGTAAAAGTGCTCTCGGAGATTTCCTGAGTTGGTCTTTTATGGAAAATATGGGTTGACGCCTCTGTTTGCACGAACAACCAATGAACGTCCAAAGATCTGAAGCGGGAAAAGGTTCTTTGTCTCTGGGGGGCGACACCCACTCGAGGGAGTTATGGTGTTGTCTTAATACTCTAGTAAGATGATTCATATAGTAATAATCATATCATTGCAATCTATTATCGAGATTCAACTCCGTTAAGTCTCAAGATTTAAAATGATATAAAACATGTCATATGAAAGATTATGGGAATACACAAAGTTACATACTTGTACGCATCTTACAAACATTTTAAAGTTTTGATTAATACACGATAACATTGCAGATACACAAATTTGATATGGGAAAATCAAATCCTTGTTTATACATTTCTTAAGTGGTTATACATAAATGTAGGATTAACACTTTATTCCTACTCCTCTCCTGGAATCTCAGTTTGCTTGACATTCCATTAGGGCAATAAAAACCAAGTGGGGGGAAGGCAATTGCCAGACAATCTTGAATGCTGATTCCAGATTACACATTAGAAAACTACACCTCTATTATAAAGCAAAACTAATCACACATGCATAATGGCATTGTACTTATATGAAAATTATATTTCTAAGTTCTAATACAAAGGTGTGTGTGTGTGTGTGTGTGTGTGTATGCATGTATGTGTGTGGGATGACTCCTCAGTCTCCCAGGGGGTGTTGTAAAGTGTTATTCTATAGCAGGAGGAAGTTTCGTTATCTCTCTGTGGTCCAGAGAGGGGAAGGGGGTTTGGAATGTCTCTGAGGTGCAATTAGTGTCGTAAAAGTCCATTTGTCGCCGACTAGCTGGAGCCGAAGCATGATTTGCACTCACAAGTTCAGAGTGCACCAGCTTTTGTATTCAGGAAGAAATGTTTTTAGCAACACAGAGTATTTGAATTTGTTAATTCAAACCAACGACGAATGATTCGATAGCCAATGTTGTTACATCTGTTTCACACATTTTTATATATATTGCTAGAATCTGTAAGGTAATGTAGTAATCTGGTAGAAGAACTCTCTTGTCATACACTACTGAAAATTTTTTCACATCTGACCTATTGTGTAATGTGAATCTCCTCTTGTTTCTTGTGATGGTGTCTGTTTTTGCTGACAGGTGTAATTTGACACCTGTTTCGACATAGCCTCGCACAAGACCGATCAGGCTCTGCAATGTGACTATTTGTGCATTCTCTGCTGTTAACGTGATTCCTTTAGCTTTGAGACATGAACGGCCATTGGTTGTTTTAAATGCATATGATTTTGGTCCTGACGAAACAAACTGCTGTCATTAGGATCTATCTCATTTGTGAGCTGACTGAGATAAGATCCTGTTTCAGGCATCCAATCACCTTTTTTTGATACAAAAATTGCACTATCCATGTCTGAATAAATCGCGCGCCTGTCTAACTTGTCCAAAAGATTATACAGCTTGAGTCGAGCGTAACAGGTTGTGAAGGCGCCCACGAAAATATTCACGTTGTGCGTGGGTGCAGGATCTTGCGTTGAGCTAGAGCATTGAATCATGGCCACTGTGTCGGATACAAAAGAGAAATGACGCGTTACGTGGGCGTGGCTAAAGAGACACTGTGTGAACTCTTTAGGATCTGTTAGGAGTTCTGTGGTTAGCAGATGCGTGCGCAGAGAGAAGCGACCCCACAATGTATTCAGAATCAATTTGCTTATGGATCTTTTTGCTGGATTTTTTATTATTTTAGAGACGTCTAGCTGAACGCCCTCTTTCTCGAGATATTCATCCACGTAAGATTGTTTGTCTGCCTCTGTCACAACAGAGCATTGTGTGTCCTGAATCTGATTTTCGGCACACGTTCTACAGAGAGGAAACATTAATTTGCCCGCACATCTGTAAGGTAGAACAGGATGATACAGTCCACGAGGCGGTAGAACTATGGCTTTTAGGAGTCCAAAATAATTCTCCACCGGTTCAAAATCCTTAAAAATGATTTTAGGATGACCGATAGGATACGTTTTACTCGATTGTACATACGGATACAATGATGTAAAGTCGAAGTAGTCGATTCTCTCATCATCAGCTGTTTTGTGATACAACTTGTACGCATTTGTTCTCCCTCTGTAAATAGCATCACGGGCTCTTAGTCTCTCTGGTGCTGCGTAAGACTCCATAAACTGTATGACGTCAGGATCTGTTTGTTTTAACCCCTCCCACTCGCAATCCCAAATAGAAATGACACGCATGCCATACACTTTACGGAGTGATTCTAGTTTTGCATCCGTTTGCCTCCTAAGAGTACCGAAAGACACTTTTGATAAAGGATTAATCTCATCCGGTTTAAAACGACAGTTATGCCCGTGGAAAAAACAACCCAAGAATTCGTAAGCAGTTTTTACCCCGCAATCAGATTCATGAAATCCATCGAGGTGGAACGGTCCAATGACACGTTCTCCGTGATTTAAGGCATGTTCTATATTAATGCTTTGACTCGTTTTAATATACTCTAACCACTGTATGGATAAGTTTGAGAACGTTTTATACTGATTTATGTAAGCGTGGCTGTGTGTTAGAGCCAGCGTGTCGCGAGGAAGAAAATTGGTTTTGAACGTTTTCATGCATGTTCCTGCCAGCGTTATTGATTTTAAATGATCAATGTTTGTAATGGCGAGGAATTCGGTTCTGTAACGTATGAAGTCAAATACGCCACCCGCTACACCTACGTACCACTCATCAAACTGTGCGCGCTCCTCTGTACGCATCGAATCATATCCGTAAAACTCTTTTGCAGGATATGGACCGATATATTCCGCATTTTCTGGTTTATTGAAACGATGTGGAAAGTAACCCTTTTCACTGACACTCAGATTTAAGGCTGCTGGTATCTTTGCGAGTTTAAACGGGATGAATTGCCATGAGTCTATAAAACTCTGTTTAAACACCCTATCATACATGTATAGAATTCGACAGCCATGCAGAATAACTTTAGGAGTTAAACCTTCGTCGGTGAGGTGTTCAAGAATCAGATAATTATCAAATCCTGATGAATTGTGCCCTATAAATGTGTATTCTGCATATTTTGGACGTCTAAAATGCTTAATTAGACGATCCACACAATCTGTTCCACCGGCTTCAAACGTTTCTCCTTCCTGTGTTATGGCACAAACATAGTTAGCCACGTTTATCATTCTGATACCTCGTCTCAAAGTCATAATAGATGTATTTCTCGCCACATAGGCCAGGTTTTAGAGGCTGGATGTAGCACTCATGACCACCTTCACTTACCAAAACCTCATTGCAGTGCATGCACCTGTCAGATTTACACTTGTGGGGTTTTTCACCCTCACCTGATGACCTATAAATGGTGTGACATTTTGAGCAAAATTTGATCGTGTCACATTGCGATTTTTCATTAGATGTGCGCTCTTGTTTATGTGTTTTGTAGCAGAAGGTGTTTTTACAAATTCTGAGACAGTCTGGGCACTGTCTACTTTTGGTTGGATGTGTGCGACATTCGGATGTCATGCATATTTTACAAACAAACTTGCAATTGTGTGTTCTCCTATCTCTATATGCTTTAAAACAGTATGGACAGACGTAAGGAGCTCCAAGAAAACCCCTCAAATTTTTTATTAGATGGAAATGTCCTTCGTGATTAAATAGATGTATGGTCTTTGGATGGATTTCGTCTGTGTTTTTGTATACTGCAGTTTCCCTGAACAGTCTCTGTGAAAAACTACAATTCTTACTCCTAATTCTCTTTCGAAAATGTTTAGATCATGAAATCCTATTTTATCATACGTTGTAAAGCCACATTGTGTGTGGATCTGCGTCGCAGGCATTTGTAGCTCCTGATCTGTGAATTTTGGATTGAGAAAATGCGCCAGACAGTAGCTCAAACACATTTCATTACCGATGTTTACTGGACTAAATAAGTGCATTTTATTCCGACTAATACTCTCACTGATTGCTATGTCTGTGATTTTCCTACGCATTCCGGCTGTTTTATCTCTTACAATTGAGATTTGTAATGTCAAAGTCGAATCTGTCGATACATCGCGGTTACTTTGAGCAGCTTGTTCTCTCTGGCTTATGAAAACTGATGGATCATGATTATTATCCGGTGTTAAAACAGCATTTACAGAAGTTGCTAGTGAATCTCCAGCTAAAGATACGTTCATATATCCTGTTCGCCCTGCCAACTGTTGAGAAAAATCCACAACCTCATTCAAGATATTATGCAAACGCATATTGTACTCTATTCCACGGAGATCTAGCGGTCTGTGTAACTGCACACCAAACGGGGTCTCGGTGTTATTGTAAAATCAGCCACGCATCCTCCTTCGGTCATTAATCTGTCTATTTCCTCCTGACTTAGTTCCGTACGTCCCATATTCGTTTGAGCTGATCCATCACCACCTGTCTGTATGGTCTCATCTCCATCATCCACGAACGGATCTAACCAGGCTCGCTGTTCAACTAAGATATTATTTAATCTCTCTCTATCGGAGAGGTCTGTAGTATTTAGCGCATGTAGTTGTTCGCGTATTAAAAAGTCGAGTCTGTCGTTATTTTCAGTAGTCGTACGTCTTGCTCTCGTGCGAGTTACATTTTCAGTTTCAGAATCGGGATGTGCTCTTTTTGAAAGCATTTAGATGTTTTTTTATTTTATTTTAAAAATTGTGTGAAACAGAAGCGTACCATCAAATATAGAACACAATGTTGCTAATATGTATACATTATAAAAGTAGGCTACCAGTAAAACAAAATCACACGATCGTAGCCTATAAAAGTATCACTCAAATGAATTAAATGAATTAAAAAAACAATATATAACAATATATATATAACAATAAGTCGCAAATTAATAAAAAATAAAAACGACAGAGAAAATAATTTAAAACTAAACACAGATGCATATAATGAAATATAAAATCTCACACATGATAATATTTTGTAAAAGTCATCTTGGATTTTGTGAACTGATCCAATGTCTTTGAATGATGTTCAACCTTTCAGAGATCAAAGATAGAAGTTGTACGTAATGAATCGTCATTCCTCACCTCCGTCAGCTCTTGTTGGAGTGATAACAACTCGTTGCGTAATTGTCTGATTTCGTCCGATGTTTGATCGTGACATCTCCCAAAAAACTCCACAGCGTTTCTTAATTCATTCGTATGGTGAGTTTGCTGATCTGAGATTCTGTGGAGTAGCGCTATAACTTCTCTTTGTGACTCGGAAACGATCTTCTCCGTTTGATGATATGACAGAGGCGATGTAGCTATTTCCAAGACACGTTGGAAGTTTCTGTTGGCTATGCGTAAAGTGGCATAACTCAGACCTCAAAGGGCTCCCGCGTCGAATACTGGTGTGAAGGCTCGTTCATCTCCTTCATCATCACTGCTATCTCCCGTTTCCCGTTCAGAATTGATGGTGTTCAGAACGGCATTTTGAGATTCAAAAAACACCTGCGCCTCTCTTTCATCTGAGATTTCTTCTAGAGCAAAAAAACAAAAAACAAAAATATATTATATGACTTATTTAATATGGATAAAATATAATGAAACAAGAAATATATCTACCGTCTTCCGAAGAAATCGGACTCTTGTGAGAATATTTCTCGAATCGTTTCTTCCCTCCAGATGTGGAAGACACAGATTCAGTGTTTTCTTCTAAAAAACAACATTATATTATTTAAAAAAATCAACGAATAAAAATATTATGATTAGAGAAAAAATTGTTTTTCCCTTACCGTTGTCCGGATAGATTAATTCTTCTCCATAAATTCCCGAAGACGTTTCACCCCTCGTGAACCACCAATGATGTTAGCAGCTCCTCTGTTGATCAAACGGGTAGGAGAATTCTCTGCTGCTGCTGGTGAAACTTGCCGTTCGATGCTCTCTGCCTCTCCGAAGGCTTGAGGTCGAGGTGTAGAGTGCGGAGTGACGTCTTCGTACATCTGATTGGACGGACTTGAAACAGCAACCAATGGTTGTGTTGGTGTCTCCGCCGGATGGGCGGTGCTATGAGTCGGATCGTCCCCGGGGATTCCTATTGAAATAATGAGTTATTTTTTTTCTTTAAAAAATATTAAATAATTAGAAGACATAACAAAATATATTCCGTAGGCCTACCTTGTAAAAAATCATCTGGCGATACCCCCTCTGGAAATGATACATCATCTGCGAATAAAAGCATTTATTGAAATATCTTTTCAATTTTGTTAATTTATAATTTATGATAAAAAAAAAAAACTAAACAAAAACTTACATAGATCGTTCAAAATTTCTGCTAATTCAGCATCAAAATATTGATCAGGTAAAGCTGCTTCTTCTGCTTCTGCTTCTTCTTCTTCTTCTGATGATGATGATTTGCAGACATAATGTAGGCTAGACTAGGATTCGCGATTCGATGTTCTGACTCCTTCAATGGTTTGGTGCGTGAATGAATGAATTAGTTTGCTTCCTTTTAAAGATTGTACGAGAGATTTAAAAAACACATTTCTCCCGCTTATTTTTTTCAAAGAAAACATCCCCTTTTTCACGAGCGTGAATTCAGCGTCGTGATTTCTACAACTAGAACAACATATGGTTGTTTTGTTTACATGTACGGATAATCTTTCCCGGATACAACCTGTAATAAAAACTAATTCTCGCACGACAAACATAAAACAGCTTGATATCAGCGTAACTGTAGACCTGATGGATCCAACCGTTTGTGTCTGTGTGTGTGTGTGTGTGGGTGTGGGGGGTGAGGGTTTTGTGCTGTATAACCTTAAAAACTCTATGGTCTAAACTTTAAAACATAGGATAACTTTGTGACATTTAGACATATCATATGGATGTTCAAAGTGATTTACAAAAAGATGTAGCCTACAAAAAAAAAAAAAGCACAAAAAAACAAATAGCATTTCACTAAGTTTGCGCTCCTTTTTAAACTCTAGCTGTCACACTGTGGGAGGGTGGAAGGGAGGGTGGAAGGGAGGGAGGAAGGGAGGGAGGGGGAATCCCCCGAGTGTGATGTCATTTTTAGGGATGTCCTTAAATCGAAATTGACCTCTCAGCTTTGAGAGGGGTGTGTTAGGGGTGTGGTCTCTTTGACCCATTACACCCTGTTTCACTGTTCATTTAAGTTCGGACAGCGAAGTGACCAGTCGTGTTTTTCTATTTGGGAAGTGAAAAGGAGCTGCTGGGTTTTCCCATGGAAACACCTGTTGTGGGAGGGGTTAGGGGCGGGGTTTGCGTGGGGCTCTGTACAGGCCTCACACACTGCCATTCCTGTCAGACCTCCGGACTGAAGGGACGTTCTTTACACTGCTCCAGCACAAGGAAACACTTACATATCTTTAAACTCCGAGTCTTTAACAATTGGGTATGTAAAAACGTAAGGCTTTTTAAACTAGTTTGTGTTTTATGTAAAAGTTTTACTAATACTCTGTGAAAGTTGAATGGATACATTTACTTTTCTGTAAATGACTGAACATTGAATTTTTAATGGTTTAACATCTTAAAATAAACACTAACTCATTTTTAATAACTCTTTTTAGAGAAAAATGTAATTTTAACTTATTTCACTGTTGTTTTAACGTTTAATATGTACTGAATGTACATATGTCTTCTTTAATAAATAAAAAAACACTGATCTCACCTCTGACTATGTCTTTACTGTACATTTCTTAAAAAGTTTTAATATACACCGTTTAGAACTTCTGTGCGTGGGAAATTTTCCCAGGCTTCAGATGTTCAACCCATAAGGAGGCGTGCCACAAGTCCGATTTTCCCACGGTGTACGTACAGCCCATAAGTGGGAGGAGCTAGCGTGGGAATATTCCCACGGTCAAAAAGGGGGCGTGGCTTAGAGGGCCATAAATCACTCAAAAGTGACACATGGGATCCCTCTATACTCTCTCTTCCATGTCAAAAAACTGTCATAAAAAGTTGAAGCTTGGGAGCACAGACTTAACTTTGGTATCATTTTACAGAATAGCCTTGGCAGATTATTGCTGACGTTAAATTTTTTTTATAAGTAAATCCAAAAAATAGTTATATAGATTTAAGTTTATGAAAATGATTTATGAACGCCCTCTAGTGTCACAAACAAAAAATACAAATTAACATAATGGCTCCAACATACCGGCCCCTAATTGTTAATGACGTAGGGGGCATAAACAATTCAAAATCATGCATTACATAAGGAGTCATCAAACAGTCCATATACATCAATACATTTTAAATAATAATTACTCTTACCATTTTTTTTTATATATATATGAGTACACCATGCATTTGAACCTTCTTTTTTCACATTTCTTTTTTTTTTTTTTTTTTTTATTGGAATATGCAAGATGTACATAAATTGGGATCACAAACAGGGAAAACAAATAAACAAACAAACAAACAAGCAAAAAAAAGCCAATACAGTCAGGAACTGACAGGTGCGTGCGTTTGTGTGTGTGCGTGCATGCATGTGTGCATGTAAAGGTAACTGGGTGGACGTGTCACAGTACATACTTTGAAAAACAAGAGATAGAGAGAGAAAAAAAAACGATATATATATATTAAAATAAACATACATAAACATGTATAAGTCAGTATATGAAAACAAATAACAGATATTAATAAAACAAATATAAAGAAATCAATCAGTGGTAAGGAGTGACTACTAAAAATACTATAACGTCTACTACTACAACTACTACTTCAACTACCACAACTACTACTACAGTCTCTACTTCTACAATAACTGCTACAACTACAACCACAACTACTACTACAATCTCTACTACTACATTAACTGCAACTACTACTTCAACAACCACAACTACTACTAGTCTCTACTTCTACAGTAACTGCTACAACTACAACCACAATTATTACTACAATCTCTACTACTACATTAACTGCTACTACTACTACATCAGCAACTTGAATAATGACAATGGTATAAAAACTTGATAGTAATGATAATAAGATAACAGAAGGACAAATCAGAACAGTAATAATAGCAATGAAAACAAAAGTATAAGTAATATTGATGATAGTAATGATATTAATGATATTAATGATAGTAATGAAGAGGTGAGGTGAGGTTAGGAAGTCAGGGAGAGGACTAATAATAATAATAATAATAATAATAATAGGAAAAGGAAAGAGCAAAAAAAAAAAAAAGTAAATAAATAAATAAATAAGGAGTTTATATATATATATATATATATATATATATACATACACATATACATATATATATATATACACATACATATACATATATATAAACACATACATACACATACATACACACACACACACACACACACACACACACACATATATATACATACACACACACACATATATATACACATATATATATATACACATATATATACATATACATACACACATATTACAATAATAATAATAATAGTAGTAGTAGTAATAATAAGATTGAAAGAGGAAAATAGTAATAATTATAATATACTCATATTGATAATAATAATAAAATAACAACATTAATAACTAGAAAAATGCATTTCCGGAGGAACTGCAAAGTGTGCTTGCTCGGGTGCAGTGCACTTACGTTAGCAGGTAGTGGATAGATGCGAGAAAAAATGCGAGAATGCGAGAAAAAAGATGTCAAACTGTCTTTTATTTTCGAATTTAATTCCTCAATCAGCGCTGGACCGGCATTTTCTATCTTCCGCTGAGCCCTGGCCGTAGACAGATCATGTGTTTTACCCTGTCAATGCAGTGGTCTGCGTTGCGCTGATCTTATTCACACTATCGAGTGTAGGTGCAGCATTCTAACATTGAGTCATAATGAGCTGTTTGTGAAGAAATTATCCGCTTCCTAATTATGTCATTTTAATCACGAAATTGAAACATTAAAAAACAATTTGCTCTTTATGGTGTGCGAGTGATAGAGCGCGGCAGCAACGAACCATCAGCTTGCAGCGTAACAACATTGAATGCTCGGCCGAAAAGCTGATCATAGCTGTACAGGGCGCCTTATTATTTTTCATCTCCATAAATATATCTAGTAGTAAAGCTAATGCAAGGGCTAGAAATCTAGTAATCTTTTGCTGATACTTCCTTAGCTGTGTCTGAAACCGCTCACTCGTTCACTAATCCCTACATAGTGAATGGCAGTTGAGTGCACTACATCAGCAAAGAATTTGGACGCTGACATAATTATCACGCGCCGAGAGAGCTCAGACAATTTGTCATAAACATTACCTACCCATTTTTAATATTTCCTTTTTTTGGCTGTGTGAATTGTATGTAACCATTGTATGTATGTATTTTTCACGTTTATTGCGTTATTTGATAAAAAAAAAAAGATAATAAAACACTTGCTTGTCATATTTATTTACTTTTTTAATTTATATGTGAAAATAAAAGAGAACAAAACACTACACAACACATTTGATTTTTCAAATATAGACATTAACGGTATGTATAAATAAATAACCAGGCGTCTGGTCTTATAAATGATTGTTTTCTAACTCGGGTGCACCGTTGCCATGGTGGCATTTTTGTTTATTTTTCATTCGCGCTCAATCGCCTTATCGTGATGGATTGTGGGAAATAGTGTCTCAGCAAGTGTACATCGTATGTACACTCGAATTCAGAGAGGATTGTGGATAAAAGTAGTGAAGAATGTAGGGAATGATGTCGTTCACTCAGAATTCGGACACCACTACAAAATGGCCGACACCCTAAATAGTGCACTATATAGTGGATAGGGAGCGATTTCAGACACAGATCTTGTCATCATGGAGAGCGCAGTTCATGGTTGCCGCATAGCAACGACAGACGCCAGACGCCACAGGAGAACAAGCGAAAGGAGACAGCGGCGCGCTCGCGCTTTCCACTTGTTTTTACACATCTAATGTGCGTTCCATTCGACAGGGTCCATATGCAGTGTTCACTGCTCCCCTACTCCCTGAGCACGGTATATCAGTTGAAGTGGACTTCACTGACAATAACCGCTCATTAGAAACACCCAGCAAATGTCATCAAAGAAAGTCAACGACGGAGTCGCGCAGATTATGATATAACAAATATATATAGGACTACATTCATATTTTAATTTTTATTATTATATTATATATTTACAATTATATTGCACTATTTTACAACTACCTAAAATAAAATCACTTTACTTCACAAACTAGCTAAGCTGGCTGCATTCACTGAGGTAAATTATAATCATCAAAAATAGTATATGTAATATTCACAACAATAACCGTTAAAAATACTGTCATTTGTATAACAATGGCGAAATGTATTACTTACACACATACGTAAACTCCCCCATCGTTAGTTATGACCGTTCTGACTGGTGATGACCTGATGCGCGAAATGACAGTTGGGTGTGTGATCATCGCTCTCCACTTCCTGTGAAGTGATGTATCGATGTTCCCTTATTCCCTATGCTGTGCGCAGTGCCCTTCGAACTGAACATGTTCGCTCCCTTCGGATTAGAACTTAAGATGGCGGAATACCCTGTGAAGTCCACTTCGCAGTCCACAACGCACCTCTAGAGCGACGTTGTTGATTGTTTGAGCATGTGACTGCGCGTTTCTCCTTGTTTTCTATTGTTATGCGCAGCATATTTCCCGCGCGCACAAACACAGCCACAGACAATTAATTGTTTGTTCGGTTATCGAAGAAGAGCATGATGTATTTTGTATAAAGTTTTTTTTTTTTTTATTAACTGCTTTGAGGATTGGAAATGCACAATTCATGCATACAAATCTGTATATATTAATAAATTAAGATGATTAAAATAGACCAATGCAAAAAACGAAATTCATGCCTGCATTTATTAAGACAAACCTGGTAAAAACGAATGCAGTCTATACACTGACTTGGCTGCTCTGTGAAATGTAATACAACAGTGCCACCTACTGTCTAAATGCATTACCTAACATCAAAAGGTGAAACTCTTGCATAGACATAGGTAAATGGGTTTGTCTATTAGCCTGAAATAAAAAAAAAATAAAGAAAATTCAGATCTTGTACATCCTCACATTGGAGTCCCGAGTTCATGTATAAAGTTTGGTTTCGATATGTGACAGAGTTCCTGAGATATGGACGACTTCCTGTTTGGCGACTACGCCGCTGATTTCGTTTGGCTGTGACGGGCAAACGCTTCCGAAAATCAAAAATCCTTCTAGTAACTTTGATGAGGCTTGCTCCAATGATCATGTACGTCTAGTTTCGTGAAGTTCGGACCAAATTTGTGACCTGTGAAACTTTAGTTTCGCTTTCTGTTCAATCCAATATGGCGGACAAACGACATGGACTTGTGATGTCATCTTCGCGAGCAACTTACACCGGTACTAACCGAACATTTTAAAGTTGGAACGGTGTCTCTGCCTAAAAGGGCCTAGGCGCAGGAGCTGGCCAAAATTTTTCTCCCGGGAATAATAATAACTAGAAAAGTGCATTTCCGGAGGAACTGCAAAGTGTGCTTGCTCTGGTGCGGTTCACTAACGTTAGCAGGTAGTGGATAAGGGTGCGCTGAAGTTTGCTTTATGTGAGAATTTCAACAATAGTACTTTTTTCAAGATTGTGCATATAAAGGCCAAACAGCGTTATCCATGTTGTTGCGATTGCATCGCTAAGCTAATAGTGAAACTGATAGCGTTCTTCATTTAATTACAATATGAGGACTGACGGTAGGCTATAAAAATCAGCGTTTCTGTGTAGGTGATGACAGTCTTCATTTACTGTATCCAATAAGCCAATACAAAACTTACCCAGCTGTTCTGTGGTTGAGTGTTCTCTTTGATTAGGAACAAATTTACTATCTCAAATTAAGGTCAACCGTAATTAGCGATGCTTTGATTGCTGCTGTCAAGATGGTTGTCATCACCTACACAGAAACGCTGATTTTTATAGCCTACCATCAGTCCTCATATTGTAATTAAATGAAGAACGCTATCAGTTTCACTAGCTTACTCTAGCGATGCAATCGCAAAACATGGATAACGCTGTTTGGCCTTGCCTAACTTTATATGACATATGTGCCATATGCTAGAGTTACACATCCCGTTGCCATTTCAGGGCTTGAATTTCGGTGCGGGAATGTGGGGATTGCGCATTTACATGAATAAGCAAAATGCTTTTTAATGCCCCGCGGAAACCCTGGCTGATCATAGCTGTACAGGGCGCCTTATTATTTTTCATCTCCATAAATATATATAGTAGTAAAGCCAAGGCCGTAACCAGGGTTTGAAAATTAGTGAGGTCTGGGGTGAGGTGCAGGGCCGGATTAAGAATTCAGAGGCCCCTGGGCACAATGTCTTGTAGGCCCCCCCTAAGGCAGGCCAAATTTGTCCAAGTACATTTTAGGACATTAAAAGGAACTTTGTTGTACTATGCTGGAGTAAGGTTAATAAATTATCGTTCTTTCCCATAGGATTTTTAAAACTATGTTGGGTAAACCTCTGTCCCTCTAGGGGGGTTCGGGGACATGCTCCCCCGCAAGAAAATTTTGTACATTTTAAAGTTAAATGCATCAGTCTGGTGCACTTTGAGAGCTCAAAATTAAGAGCTTCAACGGGCTTCAACCATAGACTGTAAAAAAATGGAGCGGTTCCAAAAAAATTTCTGTTCAATCCAATATGGCGGACGAACGACATGGACTCGTGATGTCATCTTCGCGAGCAACTTACACCGGTACTGACCGAACGTTTTAAAGTTGGAACGGTGTCTCTGTCTCAAAGGGCCTAGGCGCAGGAGCTGGCCAAAATTTTTCTCCCGGGAATAATAATAATAATAATAATAATAATAAGAAAACTTAAGAAGAACAATAAGTGTGCGCTTTCAGCAAGCACACTTAATTATATGAGGAGGTGGAAGTTATATGATCAACCTTGAAGTGCATAGTGTGTGTCAGTTGCTTTGTGATGCATTAAAAAGGTGTGACGTTCAGCATGGATCAGTCCGGTACAATGCCCAGCTTGCCATGCCCCCGTCACCCTTACCCTCAGTATGTAAGCTCTTTCTTTTTTTTTTTTTTCTTTTTTTTTTTTTTTTTCTTTCCTCCCTCCTTCTCCCCTTCCCTCCCTCCTCCTTCCCCTTCCCCTTCCCCCTCCCCTTCCCTCTCTCCCCCTTTTCCCTTCCCTTAGATATTTCATTTAAGTATTAGACACAGTTTCTATCTCTTCCTAACCCCCTCTCCCCCACCCCACCTCACCTCTTGTTTAGTACTGATGAAGGTGTTGTTGGGGAATGACTCCAGACAAAGAGGATCTTCAATAGAGATGTATTCTGTTAATAAGTTTTTCCACAATGAAATGTAAACGGTATTTCTTGATTTCCAGTTTATGAGGATAGTTTTCTTGGCGATAGTTAGGAACACCAATAGTAATTGACCATT
Source organism: Scardinius erythrophthalmus (assembly GCF_964197995.2). NCBI lineage: Eukaryota > Metazoa > Chordata > Actinopteri > Cypriniformes > Leuciscidae > Scardinius > Scardinius erythrophthalmus. Next base: position 21,678,437 of record NC_138230.1, on the reverse strand, counting down.
TGAATTATTTATATCTATTGTGGATATGTCACCTAGTATGCAGATGGAGGGAGACAGTGGGATGTGACATCCCATGAAGTTGGAGAGTGAGTCAGTAACCTTTTCCCAAAATGTTTTAATTGGAGTGCAATGCCATAATGCGTGAAGATAAGTGTCAGGAGTGTTTTGTGTGCAATGTGAACATGTCTCTGAGGTGAAGCCCATTTTAAATAATTTCTGCCCAGTTAGATGAGTTCTGTGAAGTACTTTATACTGTATGAGTTGTAAGTTAGCATTTTTAGTCATGGAGTATATGTTTTTGCAAATCTGAGTCCAAAAATCAGCATTGGGAGTAATGGATAAGTCTGATTCCCATTTGGTGGTTGGTAGAGCTAATGCGTTGTCTGATTTTGATATCATTTTGTATATTTTGGAGAGTAATTTTTTGGAGGAAGATATATTAATAAACTCAGAGATTTGAGAGGAAAGGTCTAGATTGATTGGCTGGTTAAGTAATTTTGATTTAATTGATGATTTGATTTGTAAATATTCCAGGAAGCAATTACTCCCAATGCTGTATGTCTGGGCTATATGGGAAAATGGTGCCAGGTTGTTATTATTAATAATATGCTGTAGTTGTGTGATTCCCTTATCTGCCCATGTGCGAAAGTTTAGTGGCTTCTTGTTAGCTAAAAAATCTGGGTTATTCCAAATTGGGGTGTATTTACATGGTATGAGTGGGGAATTTGTGATCTGATGGAACTTCCACCAGGCTGTCAGAGTTGTTCCTATTGTTGGCATTTTAAAATAGTGATGTTTTTTGATTGTTTGACTGTGAAAAGGTAATTCTGAGATGCTAATGTCTTTGCAGATTGATTGTTCAATATCTTGCCATGTGTATTCTGAAGAGTTAGGTTGAATCCATTTGTATATGTTTTGAAGTTGATTTGCCAGAAAATAATTATAAAAATGTGGTGCCTCTAATCCACCTTGTGATTTTGGTTTCTGTAGGGTTGTTAATTTAATTCTTGGGGTCTTGTTTTTCCAGTAGAATTTTGTAATAATTGAATCTAATGATTTGAACCAGATACGAGTGGGCTGTGTTGGAATCATTGAAAATAAGTAGTTTATTTTTGGGAGTATAGACATTTTTGTTACTGATATTCTGCCCATGATTGATAATGGTAGGTTCATCCAACGTTGAAGATCGTCATCTATTTTTTTAAGTAATGGGGTATAGTTGAGTGTAAACAACTCCGGCAGCTTGGCGGAAACATTGATTCCCAAATAAGTGATGTAATTGGTGCACAAAGGGATTTGTGATGTCTGGGATGTCACATCCACACTGGTGGAATTTAATGGAAGTATAGCCGATTTATTCCAGTTAATTGAGTATTCAGAAATGTTTGAAAAGGTATCAATGAGTTTTATTGTTTCTTGTAATGATTTTTGGGGGTTTTGTAAGTATAATAATATATCATCAGCGTAAAGACTTATTTTATGGTGTATGTTTAATGTTTGAATTCCTTTGATGTAGTTGTTCTGACGGACAGCTGCTGCAAGCGGTTCGATGAATATGGTGAATAGAGATGGAGAGAGTGGGCATCCTTGTCTAGTTCCCCGGTGTAGAGTGAAGCTGCGTGATGTTAGTCCGTTAGTAATGACAGTGGCTGAGGGTGATGTGTAGAGAATTTTAACCCAGTTGATGAATGACTCCCCAAAACCAAACCTCTCTAATGTGGAAAACAGGAATTTTCAGTTTACTTTATCAAATGCTTTTTCTGCATCAAGAGTGACTATGACAGATTTGTTTTTGTTTATTGATGAGTGGTGAATTAGGTTTATGAGTCTGCGGGTATTGTTTGATGCTTGTCTACCTTTAATGAAACCGGTTTGGTCGGGATGGATTATAGTTGGCATGATTTTTTCTATTCTATGGGAAAGAGCTTTAGCAATTATTTTAGTGTCTACGTTAATTAGTGAGATTGGGCGATAACTTGATGGTAATGTTGGATCTTTATTGGGTTTGAGGAGGAGTGCGATTGTGGCTGTGTTCATGGTGTCTGGAAGTTTTGATTTTTGTTTTGATTCGCATATCAACCGGATGAAAAGTGGTGATAAGATTGTTTGTAGAACTCAGCAGGGAAGCCATCAGGACCTGGTGATTTATTGTTGGGCATGTGTTTAAGAGCATTAGAAAGTTCTTGTTCTGATAAAGGTAATTCTAGAGTATCTATTTGCTGTTTGTTAAGTTGAGGTATGTTGATATTGCTAAGAAACAGATTTATGTCATCCTGGGATGGATTCTTTTCAGGGGAATATAGTTTACTATAAAATTTTTGAAAGATTTGATTTATTTCTTCTGGTGAGTTGGTGGGTGTCCCTGCTGAGTCCTTAATGACTGATATAGTTGTTTTTTCTTTATTGTGTTTGATTTGGTTAGCCAGGTATTTACCAGATTTATTACTATGATGGAAGTGTTCTTGTCGTAGTCTGTGAATAAGGAATTGAGTATGCATATTGATTAGTTTATTTAATTGCGATTTATATTTTCTTAGCATATCCTGTGTTTCTTCTGTTGGGTTATTTATGTTGATGTCTTCTAGTTCTTTAATTTTCTGTTCTAGTGCATCTTGTTGTTCTTTCTCTTTCTTTTTTTTGTAAGTGGAATATGAAATTATTTTGCCTCTTAATACTGCCTTTCCTGTTTCCCACAGAAGAGATGGGGATGTTTCCGGGGAGTCATTCATCTCTAGAAAGCAAGCCCACTCTCTTTCAAAGTAGCTGTTGAAATCGTGGTCTTGTAGAAGTGAGGTATTAAATCGCCATCTAGAAATGGGTTTATGTGCAGTGGTTATATTCAATTTTAATGTTAATGGAGCATGATCACTAATGATTATTGGGTGGATCTTTGATTCGGAAATATTGGATATAATAGAATTACTGGTGAGAAAAAAGTCAATGCGAGAATATGAATGATGAACTGTTGAAAAAAATGAGAATGCTTTAATGTCCGGATGCTGGAGGCGCCAACTATCGCCAAGACCAAGATCCCACATGAACTGTTTTATGGTTTCTGCAGATTTCCAAATGCGTTTATTGTCAATGTTGTTACATCTATCTGTAGTTGGATCTAAAACTGTGTTGAATCACCTGCTATTATGATTGGACAATCAGAAATATTTGAAATGGAAGAAAAAAAATTCTGAAAAAAAGATGGGTCATCTATGTTTGGGCCATATAAATTTCCTATTGTGACTGAGTTGTTTTTAATTGAAATGTTAATTATGATAAAACGTCCCTCTGGGTCTGTAATTGTGGTGTTATGAATAAATGGTATTTTTTTATTTATTAGAATACATACCCCTCTCTGTTTCGTGTTGTAGTGAGCAGAGTATAAATGATACTGTGATGAATTGATTTTGTTTTGATCAGATTCAGATAAATGTGTTTCTTGGAGAAGACATATGTCTGCTTGTAATTTGTTTATATGATTAAAAATTTTGATCCTCTTTGTCTGGGAGCCAAGTCCACGGACATTCCAGGATAAAAAAGTGATTGGCGACATTTCTCAAAAAAATACAAAATTAATAAATAAATGATATGTATGTATATTAATATATGGGCTTGTTAGTACTGCATATGTATATATGTGAGTGTATGCATTTGAAAAGGTATGGTAGTGTACCTGAGTGTGTGTGTATGACAACGCAATGTTATTGTTATACTGATAGATGTACAATTTAGACATGGAGTTAACAAAACATACATAATAGAACAATGAACAAACAAACAAAAAATTAAAGACCAGCATAATGTTTAAAGGGGGGGGGGGGGGAGAGGATGAGACCTAGGTGCAATTGCAAAAACATAACTCAGTTATATGAAGGAGCTGAGTAAAGAGATAATGTAGAGTGATGTGTTCAAAAAAGCCAGGGGGTAATGTCCTTGTCACGATATAATTGTCCATCTATGTATAATTTGTCCACTGTTATGATTGCACGTTTTCCTTCATTCATTTTCTGTTTTCGGATTGGGAAGAGTTGTTTTCGACGTTCGAGGATGACCTTTGGATATTGTTCGTTGAGACCGTAAGCTGTACCTTTAAGTTGTCTGCCTTGTTTTTGAACCAGTTCTTTGTGTTTGTAGTGTTCAAATTTTGCGATGATAGGTCGCGGTCGGTTGTTGTTTTGTTGAGAATGGATGCGATGGACACGGTGAAAGGTGATGCTTTGTACAGTTTCAGCTGGTAGTTTGAGTTGTTTTGTCATGAAGTCCTTGATTAATTTTTCGGGGTCGTCTGGCGTCTGATCCGGGATGCCTGTGAACACTAGATTGTCTCTCATACTGCGTGCTTGTAAGTCCAGAATGTTTTCTTTCATCGATTTGTTTTCTGTGACAACGGAGGTGAGCTGAGCAGAAAGTGTGTGAACTGAGTCCTTTAAAAAGTTATTTTCTTTAGTGAGAGTGTCTATCTGTTCTTGGCTGAACTCTAAACTTTGACGTAGTTCTTGGAATTCCTTGTGAATGACTTCTATTAATGCGATTCTTGTGTTGAGTCCGGAAAGTTTGTTTTCAATTGAGCGTAATATATCGCTTACCTCGGCACAGCAAGATGGTGAAGATGGTGTTGAATTTAAACTTGAAGGTGAATCAGTACGGGGTCTCTTGGAGATTGAAGTGGGATTACCTTTGTTATTTGGCGTGTTCATGTTGCAGCCGAGTGTGTTGTAGTGAGCGTCGATGTATTCTTCGAGTTGATCCAGGGTGAACAGTGGAGGGAAAATAGTCCAGTTGTGTTGATTTAGTCCAATTTTCAATGTGTGGAAGAAAAGAAAACGGTAGAAAAAGAAAACACTGAGGTTGTTTGTTTCTAGCAGACGGACGCCGCCATTGTACGTCTTGCCATCGGTCTCGCGGGTTCTCGCGTTACTCGGCCATCTTCACATTTCTAATAAAAGGCAAAGTTTTGTTACTGGTCTTACTATTGTGTTTGTTTTGGTTTGAACTCGTACAGATCTAACCAAACCCTTTTTATCTGGGAAAGTCTCTAGTACTCTTCCAAGAGTCCAAGAATTGCGTGGGGCTGTAGAATCTGCAATGAGTACAATATCACCAGGCATAAGATTACGTCTCTCTTTGGTCCATTTTTGTCTTTCCTGTAACAAAGGCAAGTACTCTTTTATCCATCTTTTCCAAAAAAGATCTGAAAGGTATTGTACTTGTTTCCACCTTCTTCTTACATACTGATCTGATTTCTCAAAAAGACCAGGAGGATAGATTGGTTTTCTCTTCATTGTAATCAGATGATTGGGGGTAAGTGCTTCAAGATCATTTGGATCTTCGGAGACTTTGGTGATGGGTCGATCATTGAGAATTGCCTCGGCTTCACACAGAACAGTGTGTAATCCCTCATCATCCAGCGTTTGTTGATTCAAAACGGAGGACAACACCATTCTTACCATTCTGATGATGCGCTCCCATGCGCCACCATGATGTGACGCTGTAGGTGGATTAAAACTCCATTTAATTCCTTTGTGCGCTAAAACCTTTGTGATTTTATTTTGATTTAACTCTGCCAGTGCTCTTTTCAATTCCCTTTCTGAGCTAGTAAAATTTGTTCCATTGTCGGACCTCATATGACTTACTTGTCCTCTTCTGCATATGAATCGTCGCAAAGCATTTATGCAAGAATCAGTGTCCAATGAGTATGCCACCTCCAAATGAACTGCCCTACTGGCCATGCATGTAAAAATTACGCCATAGCGTTTCACACAAGTTCGACCTCTTTTTACATCAATTGGGCTAAAGTAATCTACTCCTACATTTGAAAAAGGTGGTAGATCTGCAGTTACTCTTTCTTTGGGTAAGTCAGAAATTTTTTGCTCTCCTAGCTTACCTTTGTGTCGTTTGCAGAAAGTACAGCTTGAAATAATCTTTCTGGCTGTTGCATTGGCTTGAGTAATCCAGTATTTTTCTCTTAATATAGACAGCATATGGTTTCTTCCACTATGGCCACTCTTTACATGAATATGCCTAAGAATCAGTTTGGAAATATGCTGATCTTTAGATAAAATAACTGGATGTTTCCTTTCTTCAGGCATAGCAGCTTTGCATAACCTGCCACCGATTCTCAGCAATCCATCTTCTAGAATGGGGCTTAATCTGTGAATAGCACTGTGTTTTCTGATTTCAGATCTTCCAGATTTCAGTGATGAAATTTCTTTGTTGAATCTTTCCCATTGACAGAACTGGATAATAGCCTTTTCCGCCTCCGAAAGGTCGTCTGGAGACAAGCACTTTCCTCCAAATGAAGCTTTGATTTGTTGTAATCTCTGTTCTAACGCATTGGAATCCTTTAAAGTTGTCATCAATTGTTTTCTTCGGCAACTTACTTCATGTAGAACTTTCTTTACTTTCAGCATCCATGCAACCGCAGTCTTGAGTCTTTTCCAATCAGAAAAGTAATTGATCAGCCTATGAGTTGCATTATTGGTATCTTCCATATTTACAACATTTGTTGAGAGCTGCTCTTTCTTTAGTTCTGGATCATCATCAACAATGTTTGAATCAATGTTGTCATTTGACCATTTTGAAACTGGTTCTCTTAGAAAATTTGGTCCATTTAACCATCTCTTGTTGGTTGCGAGCTGTTGTACAGTCATTCCCCTAGACGCATCATCTGCAGGGTTTTGTGAAGTATGAATATACCTCCACTGTGACACATCTGAAGCTTCTCTGATGGCAGAAATCCTATTTGCCACGAAGGTACGGAATCTCTTGTTTTCATTCCTTATATACTTCAGGACAGATGTGCTGTCAGTCCAAAAACAAGAACTTTCCAGTTGAAGCTGAAGTTGTTCTCTGAGCATTTTGTCAATGCGAATTGCTAGGACTGCAGCAGTCAGCTCCAAACAAGGAACAGTCACTGGTTTTAAGGGTGCCACCCTGGCTTTGCCAAGCAGAAAGGTGGCCGTGAACAGCATTGTTACAATTCTGTAGCCTCAAGTAGGTAACAGATCCATATCCACTTCCACTGGCGTCTGAAAAATGGTGTAGTTGGGCGCTAACCGGCTGTCCAAAATCACATGGTTTCAAACATCTGTCAACATTGAAAGTGCTTAACTGATCCAAGTCAGTAATCCATTTAACCCACCTTTGTTCAAGAACTTTAGGAATCTCATCATCCCAGTTGTAGTTTGTTCTTCACAACTCCTGGAGGATGAGTTTGACTGGAAGTGTCAGTGGTGCAAGATAATCCTAAAGGATCATACACTGAACTGATCACTGACAATATTCCACGCCTAGTTGGCATTCTTTCTTTGCAAACAGTTCTGAAATTGAAGGTGTCTGTCTGTACGCACCATTGAAGTCCTAAGGCCCTTTCCACTGGTAGTTGGTCTCGATCCAAGTTGAGCTCAGTTAGATTCTTTGATCTATCTCTTTCTACAATGGACTGCAAGACCTTACGGCTGTTACTGACCCATTGTGTTAGATGGAAGCCTCCCTTTTGACATAGAGTGGTCAGGTCTTTGACCATCTGGATTGCTTCATACTCTGTAGATAAGCTTTTTAAGCAATCATCCATGTAGAAGTTCTTATACACAGTGTCAATTACTTCTTCATTAAAGCAGTGTTGATTGTCTTTTGCAGTTCTCCTGAGAGCGAAACATGCGCAACTCGGGGATGAAACTGCTCCAAATAAATGAACAGTCATTCGGAAGACAGCAACATCCTGGGTAACATCTCCACCTGTCCACCACAGGAAGCGAAGAAAGTCTTTATCTTCCTCTCTCACTTTGACTTGGTAAAACATTGCTCTATTGTCAGTCATGAAAGCAACAAGTTCCTGTCTGAACCTCAGAAGAACTCCAATTAAAGAACTTGTGAGGTTCGGGCCTTGTAGTAGTTGATCGTTTAAAGATGTGCCTTGGTATTTTGCTCCACAGTCAAATACCACTCGTAACTTGGCTTTACGAGGGTGGTACACACCATGATGTGGAATGTACCAAACTTTACCGTCACATCGATCCAGTTGATGCTCTGGTACTTTCTCAGCATAGCCTTGGATAATCATATCGTTGACAAAGTCTGTATATTCTTGTTGAAATTTTACATTCTTTTCAAACTTTCTTTTTATCCCCATAAGACGCTGTTTGGCAATGTTAAGATTGTTAGACATAACAACATCTTTGTTTTTGAAAGGTAGCTTCAAACTATAATGTCCATCTTTGAAGCTCACAGATTTCTCCATGATTTCCATGAACTTTGCCTCCTCTCTGGACATTTCTTCTTTGTCCTCTGACATTTTTTCATTGAAATCATGCTGGCATTGCTTTTCCAATAGCAACTCCAAGGTTTCAACAGAGATCCTATTTACTCTAGCAGTATGTTGTTCATTTGATAACTGCCTAGAGAACCATTGACGACCCACCCCAATAGGGTTCGTATGGCATAGGGACCATCTCCCTGACTATTCACAACTTCCCACGGTTCCAGTAATTTGGAGGCGTTGGTACCTATCAACAACTCCACTTCAGCTTGAATGTGCGGAATGTGAATACCATGAAGATATGGCCACTTGGTTAGGTCTTCCTGATTGACCATGTTAGTTTGGTTTACAGGCATTAGTTTCTGTGTGTACACGTCTGGTAATTCATAAAAAATATTACCATCAAGACTTGAAATCTCCAAGTTGTTTACCACATAGCTTGAGACTGTTGTTTTGGGACTCATAGTAAGCAAATAATTTTTTGTCTTTCGTCCATTCAGGTGCAGCTTCCTCATCAAACTTTCTGAACAAAAAGTAGAGGTACTGCCTGTGTCCAGAAATGCATAGGTCTGAACAACTTGGTTGCCCCTTGCAGACTTTACTTGGACTGGAAGGATAGGTAAGATACCACTGCCACTCCCGGCCCCTATATGACCACGTTTGGGCAGGAACCAGCGTGTTGTTGATAGTTGTTTCTACATACTGTTCATAGTTTGTGTTGAAAGCTTTATCAACCTTGAGCTCTTTGAAATGAATGTGAAGAACACTGGGATGTTTCTGGTTGCACACTTTGCAAGTTAAGCACCTTTTACATTCTTTGCTCATGTGGCCAACATGTAAGCAACCAAAACAGACAGCTTTTTCCTTTATAAAGTTGACTTTTTCCCTATGTTTCTTCTTCTCAAACTCTTTACATTCTTCCAAAGAATGACCTTGTGAACAAAACAAACAAGTGGTGGAGATACTCTTGAATTGCCTGATTGCATGTTCAGCATTTACCCTTTGGATTTTACCAACAGTGGGTTTGTTAACGTTGGTAACATTGGTAGCAAAACTATCCCCTTTTAACTTTGGCTTTGACTGGGATTGTGACTTCAATTTGTAGACATCCTTCGGTTTACCACTTGTTTTCATCTCTACATGTTGAATGGACCCAAATATTGGGTCAGAAATGATTTGAACTTGGTATTCAATGAAGTTGACAACATCACTAAATTTGGCTCTTCTTTTCTGTCTTTCCATGATATCACATGCAGCTGTTCTCCACTTTTCTCTGAGTTTAAATGGAAGCTCTAGAATTACTGTTCGCATGTTTGTTGGCATGTCCAGTTCTTGCATGTACTCTAGATCTGCCAGCATTGCAACACCCACGTATAAAGAGTGCATAATCTTGAAGAGCTGTGGTATCTTCATACCTGATCATGGGCCATCCAAGCACCTTCTCCATATATGCAGCAGAAACAAAATAATCTTCTCCAAACTGCTGTTTAAGCATAGTTTTAGCTGTATCATAACCTCTTTCAGGTGCCATATTCATACAACTACAAACAATTTCTCTTGGGCGTCCTCTTGTGTATCTTTCAAGGAAATACAAGCAATCACCCTTGTTATTTGGTTTTTCCTCCACACAATGTTTAAAAGCTTTAGTGAACAAACTGAATTGCAATGGATCCCCTTCAAACATGGCATGTGTGTTGTTGGAGCCATTATGTTAATTTGTATTTTTTGTTTGTGACACTAGAGGGCGTATTAGTATTTGAGTATATTTAAGGTGATGATGAGGGACAGGTGTGAGATTGAAGGTCAAACAAACTTTTTGACTTAAATTGTAGGGACGCAGATTGCTTAGTCTGTTTCTGACGCGTGTTTTGTCTTGAGGTATAAAATATTCATTGTCCATATATTCTCAATATTCGGATATGCCAAATCCATTTATTGTCCATTTTGGCATTGCAAATAACAAATAAAATAAACAAAATTTATACTCAACTTATTGCTAACAAACTGTATTGGTATAAGCAGTCTTGTACAAAACATGACTCTCAAACACGGCACGGTCATAAAGTTTGTTTGACCTTCAATCTCACACCTGTCCCTCATCATCACCTTAAATATACTCAAATACTAATACGCCCTCTAGTGTCACAAACAAAAAATACAAATTAACATAATGGCTCCAACAACACACATGCACACAAACACATATTTTTTTTATAACACACATAGCAACCACACTCTGACATCCATACCAACACACCCACACAATTATCATTGCATAATTTATCCAATTGGCTCTATAATATGCCGAAGCAGAAAACAGGAATATAGCGAGTATTTGCTTTATAGGCCAAACCTGAAAAAAATGGCACCATCTGATAATTTTTTTTAAAAATGTAAATTTTGAAGCCTTGCCACCAGAATGAAAGCCTCTTAAAAAAACATTGCATCATTTTATAGTTAAACGGCACAGGGATTAAAAAATGCAGTTTTAATGGGTTTCAATGGGGACATTTTTGTCCAAAAGGTCCTGAGAGGAAGTATTTTGTGTAACTAGTGCAAAAAATTTTTTTCCAAAGGACATGGTGATGAAATAGTAAAATTACAATAAAAATACACACCTGTGCCAAAATTCATGCAGTTAGCATAAAAAAAAAAAAAAAAGTTACACATAGGTCCAAAGTGGACAAAAATGTCCAAGTAAAAAAACTCTCATAAAAATGTTACGCTTGGGAGCACAGACTTAAGTTTGGTCCCATTTTAAAGAAGACCCTTGGCAGATTGTTGTTGAAGTGAAAACATTGAAAAAAGTGCAACCAAAAAAATGTTATAGAAGTTTAAGTTTATGAAAAATATTTATGAACATTATAATCAATATTTTATATAAAATGTATATTTTATGAAATATTTGGAACTCTAAAACTGATATAAATTCAAAGCCATAAATCTAAACAAGTTGTGTTCCAAATTTGAGGATGATATCTAAAAAAAATGAGCTTTCAGTAAGATTTTGTTTGGGTGCAGTACCAGACTTTCCCCATTGGATGCCAGCAAAACTCCACTGGTGAACACAGTGATTGGATTTTAGATTTGCAGTTGAGTTTTTCTCTCTCAAATATTACAAGCACACAAACACACTTTTTATTTTATTACACACATACAAACCACACTTAGACATCCATACCAACAAACCCACACAATTATTGTTGCATAATTTATTCAATTGACTCTTTTCAATTGTTCAATTGACAGCGGTCCCACTGAAACAATTTCAGAGGCTCCTGGGGCATATGGCAGCCGCAGCCGCAGTAACGCCGCTCGGCTTGTTACATATGAGACCGCTTCAGCACTGGCTTCACGATCGTGTCCCGAGGTGGGCGTAGCAGAGTGGCACGTTCCGGGTCAAAGTGACCCCGCACTGTCGCCAAACCTTCTCCCCGTGGTCGGATCCTGCATCTCTTCGGGCCGGAGTGCCCTTAGTCCAGGTTTCCAGGCATGCTGTGGTTTTCACAGATGCCTCTGCCATGGGTTGGGGGGCCACGTACAAAGGGCATGCAGTATCAGGTCTGTGGCCGGGGCCCCAGCTGCATTGGCACATCAACTGCCTAGAGTTGCAAGCAGTACGCTTAGCCTTGTGTCGCCTCAAGGGGCTTCTCAAACACAAGCACGTACTGGTCCATACGGACAGCACTGCGACCATTGCGTACATCAATCGACAAGGTGGTCTACGCTCCCGTCGTATGTCGTGACTCGCCTCCCACTTCCTGGAGTCAGAAGCATCTGAGGTCGCTTCGTGCCGTTCATGTTCCAGGGGAGCTCAATCGTGTGGCCGACGAGCTTTCACAGCCACCTCCCCTGCCAGGAGCATGGCGACTCCATCCCCAGGTGGTCCAGCTGATTTGGCGAATTTTTGGAGCCGCGCAGGTAGACCTGTTTGCCTCTCCGGACACGACACATTGCCAGTGGTATTACTCCCTGACCGAAGGAACTCTCGGCACGGATGCCCTGGTGCACAGCTGGCCCCCGGGACTTACGCAAATATGTGTTTCCCCCAGTGAGCCTTCTTGCACAGACCCTGTGCAAGGTCAGGGAGGACGAGGAGCAGGTCCTTTTGGTGGCCCCGTATTGGCCAACCCGGACTTGGTTCCCAGAACTCATGCTCCTCGCGACAGCCCCTCCTTGGCCGATTCCTCTGAGGAAGGACCTCCTTTCTCAGAGACGGGGCACTCTATGGCACCCGCGTCCAGACCTCTGGAAACTCCATGTCTGGTCCCTGGATACCATCTCTTCAGCTAGAGCCCCCTCTACGAGGCGCCTCTATGCTCTGAAGTGGAACCTGTTCGTCAACTGGTGTTCTTCCCACGGGGAGAACCCACGAACTTGCCCGATCAGAGTCGTGCTCTCCTTCCTACAAGAGGGGTTGGAGCGAAGGCTGTCTCCCTCCACCCTCAAAGTGTATGTTGCCGCAATAGCTGCACATCACGATGTAGTTGAAGGTAAGTCCGTGGGGAAGCACGACCTGGTCATCAGATTCCTCAAGGGTGCTAGGAGGTAAATCCACCTCGCGATTTGTACCCTGTACCCTCTTGGGACTTAACTTTAGTGCTTAGAGCGCTCCAAAGTCCTCCTTTTGAGCCTTTGCCGACAGTAGAGCTTAATTTTCTGTCCATTAAGACAGCGCTCCTGTTAGCATTGGCTTCCTTCAAGAGGGTAGGGGATCTGCAGGCATTTTCGGTCGACGAATCGTGCCTAGAGTTCGGGCCTGGCCTTTCTCATGTTATATTGAGACCCCGACTCGGATATGTGCCCAAGGTTCCTACCACTCCCTTCGCGGACCAGGTGGTGAACCTGCAAGCGCTGCCCCAGGAGGAGGCAGACCCAGCCCTAGCTTTTCTCTGTCCCGTCCGGGCCCTCCGGGTTTATATAGACAGAACGCAAACCTCAGATCAGCTCTTTGTTTGTTACGGAGGCCAGCAGAAGGGGAAGGCTGTCTCCAAGCAGAGGTTAGCCCACTGGCTAGTGGGTGCTATCACCAGGGCTTATGAGTCCCAGGGTGAGCCTTGCCCACCCAGGTTGCGGGCTCACTCCACTAGGAGTGTTGGCGCTTCTTGGGCACTGGCACAAGGTGCCTCGCTAACAGACATTTGTAGAGCTGCGGGCTGGGTGACACCGAACACGTTCGCTAGGTTTTATAGCCTACGTGTGGAACCTGTTTCCTCCCGAGTACTCGCTACGACCAGTAATTAGAGGGAATAGGTATGTCGGCTTGTGACGCCATTCCGTGAGCGGATACATGCGTCTTTTGCTCCGTTGGTTACCCAGCAAACGGCTAACCTCGTGAGTTCCTCCATCACCCCCTCCGGTGCCAGGCGTTGCGGACTGCCCGGCACCAGGTCTGCTACCTTCAGTAAGGAGTTGCTAGTAGACTGGGTGCCTTTTCCAGTGGTCCCTGCGGCGACCCATGATTGCCACGTGCAGTTCAGCCGTGTCTTCCCCTTGACAGACTCATTCTGTCGTCCCTGTTGAGTACGCTCCTCACTCCTCCGGACTGGGACTACCTTCAAGGACTGCCATATGTTTCACTACCCTACGTGGTTAGTACATGTGTGTATTTGTGGGCCTTCCTCTAGGCGGCCTCAGCGTCCCCCCGTCCCCCCCCCATTATTTTCCTTGGGGTCGGACACGCTTTCCCAGTCTTATCTTATATCCAATGATTGGGTCTTGCGGAACAGCAGTGTGATTCCCTAGCTAGCTCCCGCAAAATTTCTGGAAACTGCTGCAGGGTAGCTTAGCTGGGTGCTGGAAGGGGCCAGCACCATGGCGTTTTGGTAGGGATCCCAATTTGTCAGGGGAACTCCCCCGACGAGGCGTCGGAGTTCCCTGATGACGAAAGGGAACGTCTCGGTTACGTATCGTTGTGAACGATTCCATTACCAGTCCAGCGTATTAAATGAACCTACTGAGTCCAGGGAACGGAGACGCCTCGTCCCGTCGCCATGTTGCTGTACCTTCGCGGAGGGCTGGACACTGTTCGGCTCCTCAGCGAAAAGCACTGTGTATGCGTTGCTTCCGTCTTTATATGCCCGCGCTGGTAGGCGGGCAGCGGAATGCAAATCTCGCATGCCAATTTTCATTGGCTCGTTTTAATTCACTCGAAGGCAATTGATCTCCCTAGCGTGATCCCAATTCGTCAGGGGAACTCCCCCGACGAGGCGTCTCCGTTCCCTGGACTCAGGGAACGAGGGTTACCATACGTAACTGAGACGTTTTGTGTAAGGTTTTGAGAAAGTGAGTGACGGTTTCAAGAAATGTGTTTTAGCAATTCAGAAAAACTGTAAAATACTGCTTCACTGTCACCAACCTTTTCTGGCAGCTGAAAGGAATGAAAGTAATCATCCCTTTCAGCTGCCAGAGAAGGATGTTATACAAACGTTAATGTTGCTAATCTGTTTTTTTTTTTTATGCTTTAAAAAGGTATGTTCTGCTCACCATGGCTGCATTTATTCTACAAATATACAGTAAAAATACAGTAGTACTGTGAAATATTACAATTTAAAAAACTGTTTTCTATTTGAATATATTTTACAATGTAATTTATTTCTGAGACACAAAGCTGAATTTTCAGCATTACTACTCCAGTCTTCAGTGTCACATGATCCTTCAGAAATCATTATAATATGCTTATTTGCTGCTCAAGAAACATTTTTGATTATTATCAATGATGAACAGTTGTGCTGTTGCATATTTTATTGTAAACAATGATGCATTTTTTCAGGACTCTGATGAATACAAATTAATAATAATAATAATAATAATAAATAAGTTCTTTCAAAAAACAAAACAAAACACTTACTGACCCCAAACTTTTGGGAGACATATGCAGGACTCAACACTAAGGATATTTTCCTACTGACCCAGTGGTTAAAAAGTTGCCCTGCCAAAAGTTTCACTGGCCCCACCACAAAAATGTAAATAAATTCAAATGTTACTGAATTGTGTTTGACCCTTGCAACCTTAATAACTAAGTTTATGACACCAAATTTCAGATACCAGTGAAATTTTCGATTCCTATTTTGCTACAGCAAAAACTACTAGCCTAATAGAATTTTATTAAAAACAAGTAAACAGTCAGTAATAAAATAACAAATAATAGGAGTCACACAAATAAATACAATAGAACAAGCATAAATGAAATAACCCGTGCTTTTCAGGATTTTCAGGTGGGCCGAACAATAGTTCCCTTTGGTAATCAGGGAACGGAGACGCCTCGTCGGGGGAGTTCCCCTGACGAATTGGGATCACGCTAGGGAGACCAATTGCCTTCGAGTAAATTAAAACGAGCCAATGAACATTGGCATGCAACATTTGCATTCCGCAGCCCGCCTACTAGTGCGGGTATAAAGGCGGAAGCAAGCGCATACATAAATGCTTTTTGCTTCGGAGCCGACCGGTTGTGTACTCTCTGAGTGAATGAGCTTAAGATTGTATCTTTCTTACGCTCTACGAGTCTGCTGTTTCAGGAGGGGATCTCTCTGTGTTGGTGAGACGGCGCTTCAGCGACCATGCGATTCCTGTCTGCCGGCTGCGTCTACACTGTTAATTCAAAAGCTGTTTTCACAGCTGGTAAACGGTTGAGTGCACACAGCGGGCTTGCAGTTTCCCCGCTGTGTTGCCGCGTTGGATCCCTGTGTGCTTAAGCACAATAAAGAGAGTACTTTCTTCCTGAAAGAGCAACACGGGTGAAGATCGCGTCCTTTTCAGGATGACGTTTCACTCGTGTGTTTCTGGATGCGATCGTTTCCTGTCCTCATTGACGGCCACGACCGCTGTTTCACATGCCTAATCAGTGTGTTGAAGCTGCGTTCGTGGGTGGTTCATGTTCTCTCATGAGTGCATGACCACGTCGGCACGTTGTTCGTCTCCCCTTTTTTAAGGATCGAGCCGTTCAGCGTGCCGTGTGCCGTCGAGCGCCGGCTGACAGCGCGGGTTGTCACGGCAACTCAGCGCGCGTCATTCGGCGCTCTAGATGCGCGGCCGAGACTCGTGTACCTCTACGAGGTTGAGTCCCAATTGCTTGTTCCCCAATTTAGTTCCTTTTCTAAAAAGAGGACTACTTTGGTTAATGAGCATTTGGTGGTCTGAGGGTTACAGTGCGGAACGTCTCGCCAGGTGAAAGACCCTCACAAGCTTCCTACTCCTCTAGTGCATCGCAAACATGCTGAGACTGTGTTCGTGGGTGGTTTATGCTTTCTTATGAGAGCATGACCACGTCGGCACGTTGTTCGCCTTGCCTGCAGGCTTGAGCGCTCAGCGTGCCATGTGTCATCGAGGCGATGGCCACGTTCACTGTCTTGCATGCCTGGTTGACGGCCACGATCACTGTTTCACATGCCTAATCAGTGTGTTGAGACTGTGTTCGTGGGTGGTTCATGTTCTCTCATGAGTGCATGTCCACGTCGGCACGTTGTTCGTCTCCTCTTTCTCATAAAGACTTCAGCCGCTCAGCGTGCCGTGTGCTGTCGAGGCTTTCGGATGGGGTTCTGGTCCTTCTCATGAGGGACCGAGCATTTCATTCGGGGCTCCAGGGAGGACAGATGTCGATTGCTACATCGGAGAGAGGGCTGTTATACTCTGAAAATGATGCTGAGTTCCTACTATAATGGTGTGTTCTCATGCTGAAGGTTCAGACTTGACAGCCACACTTTCCTGGGCTATTCTAAAGTGCCTGGATGTGTGTGAAAAATTTTGGCAGTACGGAAGCTTTTTGGTGCCAATATGGCAAGCCAAACATGCCTAAATCTGCAGAAGTTTTTCCTCTCTCACTACCCCTGCACTTTCACTGCACGTAGGTAGTTCTGACTCGGGGTGGAGCTGCGCTTAGTGACTGGCCGTGATTAGTCACAATGCTGGCCCTCGGTCAGACGATGTCCACACTAGTGGTCCAGGAGCGCCTCAAAACCAGCCCGCTCAGAGTTTGTTTCCCCCTAGCAAAAGGAAGGGAAATGACTCTGAGAGAAGCGACCAGAGTATGTGACGTTCTGCTCTTCGGGAGTGCGTGTCATCACCACTCCTTCCCCCGGTGGAGGGCCGGGTGGAGAATTTTGTTTCTGTTCCGCCGCTGGTCATCCAGTCAGCGGTAGCCAAAGTTTGAGCAGTCCACTTCCTCTAAGTCGCTCACAGGCCCCAGCGCTCAGATGGCAGTGAGGGCTTCGGCCTCGTCACTCTCGTCTCTCGCTGGGTGAGGCGGAAACCAGGACTCGATGCCCCCGGGCCTTGCTCCTCGTTTCCCCTCACGGTCGAGACTGGCAGTAAAATAAGACCAGTCTCCTCCGTCCGAGAGGGTCAGAATGGCAGTGCGCGCCGCCCCCGAGCTGCGCCGCTCTCGTTCCCCTCTCCCCAGCTCTCAGATAGCAGTGGCGGTGGGTTATGGCGGTGGGTTATGGCCAATCCTGGACCTGCGAGTATTGAATCGGGCCCTGCACAAGCTCCCGTTCAAAATGCTCACGCAGAAATGCATTTTTGAATGCATTCGTCCCCGGGATTGGTTTGCAGCGATCGACCTGAAGGACGCGTACTTTCATGTCTTGGTTCTTCCCCGACACAGACCATTTCTTCGGTTTGCTTTCGAGGGTCGAGCATATCAGTACAAGGTCTTACCCTTCGGGCTGGCCCTGTCGCCCCGTGTCTTCACGGAAGTCGCGGAGGCGGCCATTGTTCCCATGAGAGAACAAGGCGTTCGCATTCTCAACTATCTCGACGACTGGCTCATTCTGGCGCATTCGCAAGATGTGTTGTGCGATCACAGGGACATGGTGCTCCGGCACCTCAGTCAGTTGGGGCTTCAGGTCAACTGGGAGAAGAGCAAACTCTGCCCCGTGCAGAGGATCTCTTATCTCGGTATGGAACTGGACTCGGTCGCCATGACTGCGTGCCTCATGGAGGAGCGCGTCCAGTCAGTGTTCACCTGTCTCAGGTCTTTTTGAGGCAGGACAGCGGTCCCACTGAAACAATTTCAGAGGCTCCTGGGGCATATGGCAGCCGCAGCCGCAGTAACGCCGCTCGGCCTGTTGCATATGAGACCGCTCCAGCACTGGCTTCACGATCGAGTCCCAAGGTGGGCGTGGCAGAGCGGCACGTTCCGGGTCAAAGTCACCCCGCACTGTCGCCAAACCTTCACCCCTTGGTCGGATCCTGTGTTTCTACGGGCCGGAGTGCCCCTAGTCCAGGTTTCCAGGCATGCTGTGGTATTCACAGATGCTTCTGCCAAGGGCTCAGGGGCCACGTACAAAGGGCATGCAGTCTTGGGTCTGTGAAAAAAAAAAAAAAAAGGGCCCCAACTGCATTGGCACATCAACTGCCTAGAGTTGCAAGCAGTACGCTTAGCCTTGTGTCGCCTCAAGGGCTTCTCAAACACAAGCACTGCGACCGTTGCGTACATCAACCGACAAGGTGGTCTACGCTCCCGTCGTATGTCGCGACTCGCCTCCCACCTCCTCTTATAGAGTCAGAAGCATCTGAGGTCGCTTCGTGCCGTTCATGTCCCTGGGGAGTTCAATCATGTGGCCGACGAGCTTTCAGCCTCACGTCAGCCTCCCCTTCTGGGAGAATGGCGACTCCATCCCCAGGTGGTCCAGCTGATTTGGCGAATCTTCGGAGCCGCACAGGTAGACCTGTTTGCCTCTCCGGACACGACCCATTGCCAGTGGTATTACTCCCTGACCGAAGGAACTCTCGGCACGGATGCCCTGGCACACAGCTGGCCCCGGGACTTACGCAAATATGCGATTCCCCCAGTGAGCCTTCTTGCACAGACCCTGTGCGAGGTCAGGGAGGACGAGGAGCAGGTCCTTTTGGTGGCCCCGTATTGGCCAACCCGGACTTGGTTCCCAGAACTCATGCTCCTAGCGACAGCCCCTCCTTGGCCGATTCCTCTGAGGAGGGACCTACTTTCTCAGAGAAGGGGCACCCTAGTGCACCCGGGTTCAGACCTTTGGAAACTCCATGTCTGGTCCCTGGACGGGACGCGGAGGTTCTAGATGGCCTGGCTTCCTTCAAGAGGGTAGGGGATCTGCAGGCTTTTTCGGTCGACGAATCGTGCCTAGAGTTCAGGCCTGGCCTTTCTCATGTTATATTGAGACCCCGGCTCGGATATGTGCCCAAGGTTCCTACCACTCCCTTCGCGGACCAGGTAGTGAACCTGCAAGCGCTGCCCCAGGAGGACGCAGACCCAGCCCTAGCTTTTCTCTGTCCCGTCCGGGCCCTCCGGGTTTATATAGACAGAACCCAAAGCTTCAGGACCTCAGATCAGCTCCTTGTTTGTTATGGAGGCCAGCAGAAGGGGAAGGCTGTCTCCAAGCAGAGGTTAGCCCACAGGCTAGTGGATGCTATCACCAGGGCTTATGAGTCCCAGGGTGAGCCCTGCCCACCCAGGTTGCGGGCTCACTCCACTAGGAGTGTTGCCACTTCCTGGGCTCTAGCACAAGGCGTCTCGCTAACAGACATTTGTAGAGCTGCGGGCTGGGCGACACCGAACACGTTCTCTAGGTTTTATAGCCTACGTGTGGAACCTGTTTCCTCCTGAGTACTTGCTATGGCCAGTAATTAGAGGGAGTAGGTGTGTCGGCTTGCGACGCCATTCCGTGAGCGGATACGTGCGTCTTTTTGCTCCGTTTGGTTACCCAACAAACGGCTAACCTCGTGAGTTCCTCCATCACCCCCTCCGGTGCCAGGCGTTGCAGACCGCCCGGCACCAGGTCTGCTACCTTCAGTAAGGAGTTGCTAGTAGACTGGGTGCCTTTTCCAGTGGTCCTTGCGGCGTCCCATGTTTGCCACGTGCAGTTCAGCCGTGTCTTCCCCTTGACAGACTCATTCTGTTGTCCCTGTTGAGTACGCTCCTCACTCCTCCGGACTGGGACTACCTTCAAGGACTGCCATATGTTTCACTACCCTACGTGGTTAGTACATGTGTGTATTTGAGGGCCTTCCTCTAGGCTGCCTCAGCTTCCGCAGCGTTCCCCCCCATTATTATTTTCCTTGGGGACGGGCACGCTTTCTTTCCCAGTGTTATCCAATATCCACTGATTGGGGCTTGCGGAACAGCAGTGTGATTCCCTAGCTAGCTCCCGCAAAATTTCTGGAAACTGCAGCAGGGCTGTAGCTTAGCTGGGCGCTGGAAGGGGCCAGCACCATGGCGTTTTGGTAGGGATCCCAGTTCGTCAGGGGAACTCCCCCGACAAGGCGTCGGAGTTCCCTGATGACGAAAGGGAACGTCTCGGTTACGTATGGTAACCCTCGTTCCCTGAGTCCCGTCACCATGCTGCTGTACCCTCGCGGAGGACTGGACACCGTCTGGCTCCTCAGCGAAAAGCATTTGTGTATGCGCTTGCTTCCGCCTTTATACCCGCACTAGTAGGCGGGCTGCGGAATGCAAATGTTGCATGCCAATGTTCATTGGCTCGTTTTAATTCACTCGAAGGCAATTGGTCTCCCTAGCGTGATCCCAATTCGTCAGGGGAACTCCCCCGACGAGGCGTCTCCGTTCCCTGGACGTTTTCACTTTTCAGGTACAGAAAGTGAATAAAGTAATCAAATGTCAAATAACACTGCATTGAGAAATTCAATGACTGGATCTTTATTGACAGCACACAGCATAATGGAAGTAAACAGGTGAGTAGACAGTGCAATGAGACTTTCGATGAATGGAGATTGCTATGAATGGAGATTGTCAATAATGGAATGTCTTTTCCTTACAGATGTTGGAGATCGTGGATGGCTGAATGGACAGATGGCTGGAGCACAGATAGGAACAGGAGAAACACAGGGAATCAGGTGCTGGAGAATGACGCTGGAGAATAACGCTGGAGATATACGTTGAAGTAGCTCGCTGGTGACAGGTAAATAGTCCTCAAACTCTTAACAAGACCAAACAATGTACTAATGCAATGTGTGTGCTGAAGTAGCAGTTCTGGTGGCAAGGGAGATGGCGTGCAGGTGTGTGTGAATCAGTATTTTGGTTAGACTGTGCGCTGTGATTGGCTTGGTGTAGAGCCTGGCAGGTCTTTGGCAATAGTCTTCACTGTATAAATTAAATATATATTCATCCTTATTAAAGTTACCAAAGTTATTCAGACAAGAGCCATGAATTATATTTTTTCTTTGTACTTTGTTGTTTTCCACAGATGTATGTGCAATTGTTTATAGTTCATTGAAAAGGTATGAAAAACATTTTTAAACCCTTTCCAATAAAGATCTTTAAAACTTATTTGGATATTACAAAATTATCTTTAAAAATACAGTATCCTGGAAAAGGGACATTTCTTTTTTGCTGAAAATGACCCTTCTCTACCTTTTCTTAGGTAAATGTCTTTCAGATTTTCTAAGAGGCATGTAAACTACTTTCAACTGAACAAACCCATCCTTCAGTTACATTGATTATGTGGTTAATCCCCATTGTTGTAATAATACTCTAGATCTAATTTTATCACATGGAATCAATGTTGATGCCGTTGAAATTCTACAGCAGAGCGATGACATCTCAGATCTTTATCTAGTACCATAGTACTGAGACAGCTCTTATTAGAGTCACAAATTATTTGCTCTTATCATCCAATCCTGGTTGTATCTCTCTATTAGTGTTACTTGATCTTAGTGCTGCATTTGATACTATGGACTACAACATTCTTTTAAACAGACTCGAAAATTATGTTGGCATTAGTGGAATTGCATTAGCAAGGTTTAATTCATACTTATCTGACTGTTATCAGTTTATAGCAGTAAATGAAGAGAAGTCTTATCGATCAAAAGTTCAGTATGGTGTACCACAAGGCGCAGTACTAAGACCATTGCTGTTCAGTCTGTACATGCTACCCTTAGAAGATATCATTAGGAAGCATGGCATTAGTTTACACTGGTATGCTGATGATACTCGGCTCTATATTTCTTCACGCCCTGACGAAACTTACCAATTCACAAAATTAACGGAATGCATAGCTGATATGAAAAACTGGATGACTAGTAATTTCCTACTACTTAATTCTGAAAAAACAGAGATTCTAATTATTGGACAAAAAACTTCCACACATAATAACCTAGAATACTGTCTAACACTTGATGGCTGCTCTGTCAAGTCTTCGTCGTCGGTTAGGAACCTGGGTGTGGTCTTTGATACCAATCTTTCTTTTGAAAGTCACAAAGTCTGTAAAACTGCATTTTTCCATTTTAAAAATATATCTAAATTACGTCATATGCTCTCAATAACTAATGCGGAACAATTAGTTCATGCGTTCATGACATCAAGGCTAGATTATTGTAATGTTATTATGGGTGGTTGCCCTGCATGCTTAATAAATTAAATAAATAATAAACTACAGCTGGTCCAAAATGCAGCAGCTAAAGTTCTTACCAGAACCAAGAAGTATGACCAGATTAGCCCGGTTCTGTCAACACTGCATTGGCTCCCTATTAAACATTGTATCAATTTTAAAATATTGCTGATCACTTACAAACCACTAAATGGTTTAGCTCCCCAGTACTTGAGTGAGCTCTTAACGCATTATAGTCCTTCACGTCTATTGCGATCTCAAAATTCCAGCCAGTTGATAATACCTAGAATATCAAAATCGACTGCTGGTGGTAGATCCTTTTCCTATTTAGCACCAAAACTTTGGAACAGTCTTCCTAACATTGTTTGGGAAGCAGACACACTCTGACAGTTCAAATCTAGACAAAAAACACATATCTTTGGCCAAGTATACACATAACACATTATAGACTTTTATAATTCAATGTTAGAATGCATAGTTTAGGTCAGCCGGAACCAGGAACACGTACTTGTTACATCATAAGAAGGATGGCGTCTACGCTAATATTAGTCTCTCTGTTTATCCCAAGGTTTACCGCAGTCCACCGGATTCAGGCTGTGTCCAGATCTGATGAAGGACCTGCGCCTGGACACGACGACAACGTAGTCCTGAAGTGTCATCTAGGCTCTCCCCTGTGAAGGCCTCCTTCCCTTCCCTTTACCTCTGTACAGATAAAACATTGTCCTTTTATCTGTACAGAGTCAACACGTGCACCTTGGAACCTATTTCCGGGAGTGCGTTCTCGAGCCACAAGGCACTGTTTTGTGCGGATGGACGGCCAAAGTGCATTCAGGGTTTGCTGTTAGAATGGTGTTATGTTAGCGGCCCCTATGTTAATAACTAATGATCTTCGCAACAGAAGTGATTCAATCAATCAAAACTAACTTTAGCTGGACTATAACTTTATCCTAGTGCTGCTGTAAAGCCAACAAAAAACATCTCTGTTATTGTAATTTCCTATTATCACTGTAAAGCTGCTTTGAAACAATTCATATTGTTAAAAGCGCTATTTGAATGAAGGTGACTTGACTTGACTAGACAGAAAAAAAGGACATACTGTAGAAAGGTGTGGTAGATTTTTCCCTAAACCTAACTACGTCCTATAATATTTATACTCTAGCTCGTCTACACATCGGTGTCGGCCGAGTCTAACCCTAGACCCTAGCGCGTTTACACATCGACGTCGGCTGGGTGCTAATCCTATACTCTAGCGCGTGCGTCTACACATCGATGTCGGCTGAGTCTTATCCTATACCTTAGCGCAGGGTTTCTCAAACTCGGTCCTGGAGAGCCACTGTCCTGCACAGTTTAGCTCCAACCCTGATCAAACACACAAAGCTGTGAGTTTCTAGTGATCCTGAAGACATTGATTAGCTTGTTCAGGTGTGTTTGATCAGGGTTGGAGCTAAACTGTGCAGGACAGTGGCCCTCCAGGACAGAGTTTGAGAAACCCTGCCCTAGTGCGTCTACACATCGACGTCAGCTGGGTGCTAATTCTTGTTCCCCTAACTAGCTTTCTTCCTGCGCAGGAATAAGCGACAAACAGACTTCCGCAAATGTCCTCTAAATGCTTTAATCACGGCCGAAGGATCTTTCGAGAAGTTCTCAGAGAATCTCTCCCAAGAAGAAGCAAGACCGGATGATCTCAGACAAATTGCATTGAGAATCCCATCAGCTAACACGAATACAACAGTTTTTATAGAATAAGGAGGTATGGCAAAAATGTCATGCTGCATTACATAATTTCCCCACAATTTGATTGGTTTTCAAAGACAAACCCTTCTGTTACTAGGTAAAGCAAACTTTGTTTTAATGATTACTTCATTGTTAATCACAAGGTTCAAACTTAATCATCTGTCTAGTTTCATTTCCCATATTTGTTATTTTTACACTCACACAACCAAAGTAAAAGGAGTATGGCAACACAACATACAACATTCAAAAACACAGGACAGAACATTTTAGTACATTGTGTTTTGAAGTGTTATGTTAGGCCTAAAAAGAGAAATAAGGTTAGATGTTAGAAACATGGTTAGTTTAATATACAGTTTACTATTTTATCTATTAAAAATCCACCACAAAGGTCATTTATTATAACATATCTTCTAATGCGGCCTCTTAAACACTGCAACAATTATTATTATTATTTTTATAGTGCAATTTATGTCATTGGAACTGTGGCGAGCAGGACGAGGGCCGTAGGAGAGCGACACGAGGCCGGTGGCGTAATTACTGATGAGCGACACCTGCGCGACGCACCAGTGTCGTATCTCTCACTGTCGTCGCTCCTCCTTTATGCTTCCGCTCATCCTTGAGAGATACGAGACCGGTGCGTTGCACAGGTGTCGCTCATCAGTAATTACGCCACCGGCCTCGTGCCGCTCTCCCACAGCCCTTGGCCTCGTCCTGCTCGCCACAGGAACCTTATCCATTACCGAACCTATGAATTATGAATCCAATTACCATTGAATTATAAAAACCTGATAATACCTGAATTATACAAACTAGTTTGTTGCCCTTACAGCTCCTCATGTATAGGCACTTCCTCTTCCTCATTTACTGTGATGTTCAGTTCATCTTCAGTTATCTTGCCATCTGTGTTGCGATCTTGATTTTTGAACATGTCCTTTAGGACAGTGTCACTGTCTATTCCTGGATGTATGCGGCCTCTGCCTTCAGCCACCTGTATCATAATGAAAGCTGAAAACTGCAGAAGAAAAGAACAAAAATAATTGGTAAGCAGATGCAATATACATTCATGTCACAAGTCATACCAGTCACAGAGGTCTCTGTATTTTCTCTTCAAATGTGTGTGATAGGAGGGAGTCTGTTTAATTGTATGCTGACTTGATTAGACATTGTGTTCTCGAGTCACCAGGCACTGTTGTTGTGCAAATGAGCGAGCCAGAGCGCATTAAGGGTTTTCTGTTAGAATGGTGTCATGTCGACAATACATTTATTCTAGAGCTGTCGTAAAGCCAAAACAATCTCTGTTACATTAATTTACTATTATCACTGTAAAGTTGCTTTGAAACAATCTATATTGTTAAAAGCACTATGTAAATGAAGGTGACTTGACTTGACTAGATCGCTACAGACTGGGCCATTGGGCCAATCAGAGCAGAGCAGGCTCTTGGATAGGAGGGGTTTAGAGAGACTGATTCATCCATCGAGTCGTTTGAGAATCATTGAAAAATGTGGTGATTGCAATGTGATTTATCTAACGTGCCCGCGGAGTACCAGGACCTGAAGGAGGTGTTCAGTAAGTCTTGGGCTGCGTCTCTTCCTCCGCACCATCCTTATGACTGTGCAATAGATTTACTGCCAGGTACAACTCCGCCTAAAGGCAAGTTATATTCGCTTTCTGTTCCAGAGAGGGGGGCCATGGAGAAATATATTTCTGACTCTCTAGCAACAGGGTTCATCCGTCCTTCCTCTTCTCCAGCGGGGGCGGGGTTATTTTTCGTGGGGAAGAAGGATGGATCTCTGCGACCTTATTGAACGTATTGATTACTGAGGGCTGAACAGCATCATGATAAAGAATACTTTTCCTTTGCCGTTGATGTCTTCAGCCTTTGAGAGGTTGCAGGGAGCGTCTATCTTCACTAAATTGGACTTACGTAATGCTTATCATTTGGTCCGCATCAGGAAGGGAGATGAGTGGAAGACTGCTTTTAACACCCCCAGGGGGCACTTTGAATACTTGGTCATGCTTTTCGGTTTGTCCAACTTCCCAGCAGTCTTCCAGGCACTCGTCAACGACGTGCTGCGAGATATGGTCGACCAGTTCATATACAGTATGTCTACCTGGATGACATATTGATTTTTTCATCATCTCTCCAGGAACACGTGCAGCACGTCCGGCGAGTGCTTCAGAGGTTGCTAGAGAATGGGCTTTTTGTCAAGGCGGAGAAATGTGATTTTCATGCACAGTCTGTTCCTTTCCTAAGTTACATTGTGTCGTCTGAGGGAATATGTATGGATCCTGAGAAGGTTAAGGCTGTAGTAGAATGGCCAAGTCCAGATTCCCGTAAGGCCCTACAGCGGTTTCTGGGGTTCGCCAATTTCTACAGACGGTTTATTCGCAATTTCAGCCAACTAGCCTCACCTCTGACCGCCTTGACCTCCCCCAAAACTACGTTCAGGTGGTCAGACGCAGCTGAGGCTGCGTTTGCCAAACTCAAGAGCCGCTTTGTTTCGGCTCCCATCCTGATTACCCCTGATCCTTCACGTCAGTTCGTGGTGGAGGTCGATACGTCAGAGGTGGGGGTAGGTGCAGTGATATCCCAGCGTTCTCCCACAGACGACAGAATGCACCCATGCGCGTTTTTGTCCCACCGTTTGTCCCCTGCCGAACGCAATTATGACATTGGTAACAGAGAGTTGTTGGCAGTCAAGTTAGCACTGGAGGAATGGTGCCACTAGTTAGAAGGGTCGGGGGTACCTTTTATCGTCTGGACCGACCACAAGAATCTGGAATACATTAAAACCGCCAAAAGATTTAACTCCAGGCAGGCTCGTTGGGCACTTTTTTTCGGACGCTTTGATTTTACTCTCTCGTACTGCCCGGGTTCCAAGAACATCAAACCCGATTCTTTATCGCGCATTTTTGACCGTTCCGAACGCCTGTCTACTCCCGAGTGCATTTTACCCGATAATCTATATGTCTCCACACTCGTATGGGAGGTCGAATCGAAGGTCAAGACAGCCTTAGAAGGGGTAACGCCCCCGGTCAGTTGCCCACCGAATCGTTTATTTGTGCCGGTTAAGGTCTGACGTTATTCAGTGGGGGCATTGTTCCAACGTGGCTTGTCATCCAGGAGTTAGTCGCACCAAGTTTCTGGTTAAGCAGCGATTCTGGTGGCCACGTATGGCTCATGACGTTCACAATTTTGTGTTGGCTTGCTCAGTTTGCGCCACTGGTAAGACTTCCAATCGACCCCCTGATGGGCTACTTCAACCGCTGCCGGTCCCTTCGAGACCCTGGTCCCACATTTCGCTAGATTTTGTCACCGCCCTCCCACCCTCCAAGGGTAACACGGTAGTTTTGACCGTGATGGACCGGTTCTCGAAGGCGGCTCATTTCATTCCCTTGCCCAAATTACCCTCAGCCAAGGAGACAGTGTTGACCGTCATTAATCACGTCTTTCGCTTACATGGCCTCCCGACAGACGTGGTTTCCGACAGAGGACCCCAATTTGTGTCCAAATTCTGGCAAGAGTTTTGTAAGTTATTGGGGGCGACTGTCAGTCTGTCCTCAGGGTTTCATCCCCAGAGCAATGGTCATACTGAGAGAGCCAACCAAGATTTGGAGAGAACGTTGCAATGTCTGGTCTCCAAGAATCCTTCCTCATGGAGCCAACAACTGTCTATGGTGGAGTACGCCCACAATACGTAACCAGTGTCATCTATGGGCCTATCTCCGTTTGAGTGTAGTGTAAATGGGGTATCAGTCCATGGGCCGCTCAGTTCTATATACCTAGAAAGAAATGGTTCAACATTAATTAGCCAGACAGCAAAAAAACATACCTCCTCCAGTGGTACCTCCTGGTCTTGGTTCATATCCATGACAGGAAACAGTGGCTCAGGACTGTCCTGCAGCCAGATGAACAAAAAGCCCTCAGGAACACCCTTCTGCAGCTGTAGTAGTTCCAGCTCAAACAGCAACACTGCACTGCTGGGTACACCCAACGCTGGAGGAATGGAGAGAGAAACAGACAGACAGAAGGGATCAGGGAAACCTGCGATATCTAAGCGACCAAAACCTAGACGGTATACTATACATAAAGCCAGTACTTATTTTGCATACCATTGTAGTTATCGTGGCTATCAGTGGGCAGTAATGATTTAAGCTATTTACATATGAGAGTGATGTAGAAACAAGTTGTTGTTGTTTATGTTTTTTTTCAAGTAACATCACAACAATTTACATTAAAGTAAATGTACCATGACTTTCTCACTAACCGCCCTCAGTTTGTCAGACTCTGTCTCACTCTCTACCTCTCCTCCACCCTCACTCTCATCACCGGTTCCCCACAGGGATGTGTGCCGAGTCCACTACTCTACTGCCTCTATACAAATGACTGTATCCCTACACACTCCTCCAATCACATCATAAAATTTGCATATGACATCAGTGATCAGTGACTAAAAGAGTTAGCTGGCCTGGCACGAATTCCAGGCACGATTCATCGACCGAAAATGCATGCAGGTCCCCTACCATCTTGACAGAGGCCAATGCAAGCAGGAGTCTTTAACGACAGAATTGTTAACTCGACTGACTGCAAAGGCTCAAAGGGAGGTCTCTGAAGTGATAAGGTCTCTGGGAGGTCAGCACCAGAGATAAGTCCCAAGAGGGTATGGAGGGGACGCAAGGCAGATTCAATCTCCTCGCTCCCCCAAGGAACCTGATGACCAGGTTGTCATGCCGCTTGAAAATGTGTTTGTTTCAGCAGTTCAGTGTGGTTTGTTTATCTTGTAACCATAGTAATTTAGTACTAGTGCATGTTGGGAAACAGGAAGTAAAATTGCCATGTGGTAATCAGCTACAGGAATGTGTGTGCTCTATCAGTCGTTTCTGAGTCGATCGCTTTTCCTTCTCCCTTTTTGCTAAGGCAACGCCTGTAAGTATTTCTCATCGTGTAATATTTGGTTACTGCTTACTTTTAATTTTGTAAGATTATTGAGACGGCTAAATTAGCTTTGTTTATTGCTGCTGGTTGTTTCTACTAGCTTGATTGTGTTTGTCATATAGGCTACACTGCTATGTTAGCTAAGTGGTGCTACTTACACTGTTACTGTGTATTTGGGTTTGATTAATAATATAGACATCTCATTGTACTGTATTGCAGTTTCACAAAATTCCCAGTAAACTTCATGGAAATGAATCAACTGTGTCCTGGAGTTTCTTGGGAGTGTTTAAGCTGAATGGAACATAGCCCATGACACAGGTCGTGCCTTCCCACGGATTTCCTATCCACTGCATCGTGATGTGCGGCAATAGAGGCAGCAAACACTTTGAGGGTGGAGGGAGACAGCCTTCGCTCCAACCCCTCTTGCAGGAAAGAAAGCACGGTCCTGATCAAGCATCCTCGGGGGTCTTCTCTGTGAGAAGAACACCACTCAACAAACAGGTTCCACCTCAATGCGTAAGCATGCCTCGTAGAGGGTGCTCTTGCAGAAGCGATGGTGTCTACGACTGATTGTGGTAGATTACCTAGAACCTCTGCTTCCCATCCAGGGACCAGACATGAAGTTTCCAGAGGTCTGGGTGCGGGTGCCATATGGTTCCTGAAAGAGAAGGTCCTCCCTCAGAGGAATGGGCCAGGGAGGGGATGACGAGAGGAGCACAAGCTGTGTGCCAGTGCA
Source organism: Scardinius erythrophthalmus (assembly GCF_964197995.2). Taxonomy (NCBI): domain Eukaryota; kingdom Metazoa; phylum Chordata; class Actinopteri; order Cypriniformes; family Leuciscidae; genus Scardinius; species Scardinius erythrophthalmus. Next base: position 21,648,461 of record NC_138230.1, on the reverse strand, counting down.
TCCGTGCCGAGAGTGCCCTCGTTTAGGGAATAAAACATCTGGCAATGGGACGAGTCTGATTGGCAAACAGATCAATATATGCGGCTCCAAAGTGGTCCCAGATCAGCTGAACCACCTGGGGATGAAGTCTCCACTCTCCGGGGGCCACATGCTGTCGTGAGAGCTCGTCGGTGGCACGATTGAGCAGGCCGGGGATATGAGTGGCACGAAGCAACCTCAGATGCTTCTGACTCCATAAAAGGAGGTGGCGGGCGAGTTGTGACAAGCGATGGGAGCGAAGACCACCTTGATGGTTGATGTACGCAATGGTGTCCGTACGGACCAGTACATGTTTGCCGAGCAGTGGCATTTTGAGGCGTCTCAAAGCAAGGTGTACTGCCAACAACTCGATGCAATTGATGTGCCAATACAGATGGGAGTCTGTCCTGTACGTGGCACCCTAGCCGGTGTTGGAGGCATCTGTGAAGACCAAAGCATGCCTGGACACTTGTTTTAGGGGCACTCCGGACTAGAGAAACGAAGGGTCTGACCACGGGCTGAAGGAGAGGCGGCAGACTTGAGTGATTGTCACCCGTAGCATGCCGCTCTGCCACGCCCACCTCAGGGCTCAGCCATGAAGCCAGTGCTGAAGTGGTCTCATATGAAGCAAGCTGAGCGGCGTTACTGCAGCTGCGGCTGCCATTTGCCTCAGGAGCCTCTGAAAAAATTTCAGTGAGACCACTGTCCTGCTCTTGAACGTATTCAGGCAGTTCAGCACCGACTGGGCACGCTCCTCTGTGTGGCGTGCCGTCTGTTTGACTGAGTCCAGCTCCATACCATGAGAGATCCTCTCCCCGGGGGTGAGTTTGCTCTTTTCCCAGTTAACCCGAAGACCCAACTGGCTGACATGTTGGATCAACACGTCCCTGTGTTCACACAACTGTTCCCGAGACTGAGCTAGTATCAGCCAATCGTCGAGGTAGTTAAGGACACGAACACCACGCTCTCTCATGAGAGCAATGGCCGCGATCTTCGTAAAGACGCGGGGCGACAGGGCCAGCCCGAAGGTTAGGACTTTGTACTAATACGCTCGACCCTCAAACGCAAAACGCAGGAAGGGCCTGTGTCGCTGCAGGATGGAGACATGAAAGTACGTGTCTTACAGTTCAATCGCTGTTAGCATCTTGAATGGAATCTTGTAAAGGGCCCAATTCAAGACATGCAGGTCCAAGATTGGTCTTAACCCACCACCTTTCTTGGGTACAATGAAGTAGCGGCTGTAGAAGCCGTACTTCATTTTGGCTAGGGGAACTGGATCTATCGCATCCTTCACCAGTATGCTGATGGCAGCAGCAGGCCGCCGGGCCAGGATGTGTTGGATATCCTCCATCTGCTCCTGAGCAGCAGAGAACTGTTGGGCGCAGTTCTCCGCCGCGTCGCCGAACAACCCAACCTGGGAAATTGGGGATTCCAGGAACCGAACCTTGTCCGCATTCGCCATATCAACCAGGCTGAGCCAACTATGGCGCTTCTGAACCACCAGGGTGGACATCGCTAGACCGATCACACAGGCCGCAACGCTTGTGCTCCGGAGAGCCCAGTCAGTTGCAGTGTGGAGCTCACTCATGAGCACACGGTCTAGACACCAGCCACCATAGTCACATGTTTGCCGGGAGCCAGAGCGCCTGACATCAAAGTAAATTTAAAAGTGCTGGCTAATGCTAATCGTAAATTCTCTAACATTATTATTCACGTCGGCCCTAATGATGTTAGACTCCGCCAGTCGGAGATCACAAAAATTAACATTAAGAGGTGTTTGAACTTGCAAGTACGATATCAGGCACTGTAATTTGCTCTGGCCCCCTTCCTGTTCGCCGGAGTGATGAGATAGTTAGTAGATTGTCCTCACTCAATGGCTGGCTGTCGAGGTGGTGTCCGCAAAATAATATAGAATTTTGGGGCAGACCTGACCTTTTGAAAGAGATGGTATTCATCCCTCCTGTGATGGTGCTGCTCTTCTATCTAGTAATATGGCACATAGTCTTAGAGCTCAAACATGACAATCTGGGCCTCAGGTCAGGAAGCAGACAGACTGGCTAAACCGACTGTCTGCTAGCTGTCTCACGTCAACAAGGTCAGATAAATCCCATCACATAGAGCCTCTTTCACCTAGATATAAACATATAGAGACTGTGTCTGTTCCCCGACATACAAAAAACTCCTAAACCCATTCAAGGGTAAAATTTTTATTGATGTTCAACAAATAAAAAACAGATATAATACGGATGAACAAATGATAAGGCTCGGGTTGCTGAATATTCGATCCCTTACTTCAAAAGCACTCATTGTTAATGATATGATTATAGACTATAATCTAGATGTGCTGTGTTTGACAGAAACCTGGCTAAAACCAGACAATTATATTATTTTAAATGAGTCCACCCCGCAAGATTACTGTTATAAACATGAACCTCGTCTGAAAGGCAAAGTTGTTGCTGTAATTTACAGTAATATCTTCAGAATTACTGAGAAGTCTTGTTTTAAATATAATTCTTTTGAAGTGTTGTTGCTAAATGTAACACTGTCTATTCTAGTGTAAATGATAAATCACGTTTAACATTTGTGCTGGCTACTGTATACAGGTCACCAGGGCACCATAAAGACTTTAGCCAAGGCTGCAAAGTCGACTCTGTGTTACAAATATGTTAGACCTATCACTTCTGCCACTAAAGATTGCTTTATTAATGATCTTCCTGATCAGTTTCATCATCTCAGCATCCCAGATAGCCTAGAAGAACTAGATATTGCGACAGAAACTTTTAACTCTCTCTTTTCCAGCACTTATTATTGCTTATTTTTCAAACCTATTAGAAGAAAATAAACAAAACCCTATGTGTTTATTTGAAAGAGTGGCTAAACTAACGAAAAATAAATCTTCAACCCCAGACGTTTCCAAGCAGCACAGCAGTAATTACTTTATGAACTTCTTTACTAACAAGATTGATAATATCAGGGAGAAAATTATAACTATGCAACCATCTACTACAGTATCGCATCAGGCAGTGCATTGTAGTCTCCTTGAAGAAAAATTTGATTCATTCGTTGCTATAGGAGAGGAAGAATTTACTAAACTCTTTAAATCATCTAAATCAACAACATGTATGTTAGACCCTATTCCGACTAAACTACTGAAAGAGATGCTTCCAGAGGTCACAGATCCTCTTCTTAATATCATTAATTCATCTTTGTCACTAAGGATATGTACCGAGAACTTTTAAACTGGCTATGATTAAACCACTCGTTAAAAAAACGCAACTTGATCCTACAGAATTAGTAAATTACAGGCCGATCTCGAATCTACCTTTTCTGTCAAAGATACTAGAAAAGGCAGTATCCTCACAACTATGTTCCTTTTTAGAAAGAAATGATATCTGCGAGGATTTCCAGTCAGGATTTAGACCGTACCATAGTACTGAGACAGCTCTCATTAGAGTTACAAATGATTTGCTCTTATCATCCGATCATGGTTGTATCTCGCTATTAGTGTTACTCGATCTTAGTGCTGCATTTGACACTATCGACCACAACATTCTTTTAAATAGACTCGAAAATGATGTTGGCTTTAGTGGAATTGCATTAGCATGGTTTAAATCAGTGGTTCTCAACTCCAGTCCTCGGGACCCGTTGCTCTGCACATTTTGTATGTCTCTCTTATCTGACACACTCAGTTCAGTTCATGGAGTCTCTCTTAACGAGCTGATGATCTGATTCAGGTGTGTTAAATAAGGGAGACATACAAAATGTGCAGAGCAGCGGGTCCTGAGGACTGGAGTTGAGAACCACTGGTTTAAATCATACTTATCTGACCGTTATCAGTTTGTAGCAGTAAATGAAGAGATGTCTCATCGATCACAAGTTCAGTATGGCGTACCACAAGGCTCAGTACTAGGACCGTTGCTGTTCACTTGTACATGTTACCTTGTACATGTTACCCTTAGGAGATAACATTAGGAAGCATGGCATTAGTTTTCACTGTTATGCTGATGATACTCAGCTCTATATTTCTTCACGCCCTGACGAAACTTACCAATTCACAAAATTAACGGAATGCATAGCTGAAATAAAAAAAAACTGGATGGCTAGTAATTTCCTAATACTTAAATCTAAAAAAAAAAAAACAGAGATTCTAATTATTGGACAAAAAACTTCCTCACATAATAACCTAGAATACTGTCTAACACTTTATTGCTGCTCTGTCAAGTCTTCGTCGTTGGTTAGGAAACTGTGTGTGGTCTTTGATAATAATCTTTCATTTTGAAAGTCACGTGTCTAGTATCTGTAAAACCGCATTTTTCCATCTTAAAAATATATCTAAATTACGCCATATGCTCTCAATGACAAATGCGGAACAATCAGTTCATGTGTTTATGACATCAAGGCTAGATTATTGTAATGCTCTTATGGGTGGTTTCCCTGAATGCTTAATAAACAAACTACAGCTGGTCCAAAACACAGCAGCTAGAGTTCTTACCAGAACCAGGAAGTATGACCATATTAGCCCAGTTCTGTAAACACTGAATTGGCTCCCTATTAAACATCGTATCAATTTTTAAATATTGCTGATTACTTACAAAGCACTAAATGGTTTAGCTCCCCAGTACTTGAGCAAGTTCTTAATGCATTATAGACCTTCACGTCTATTGCGATCTCAAAATTCTGGCCAGTTGATAATACCCTAGAATATCAAAATCGACTGCTGGCGGTAAATCCTTTTCCTATTTAGCACCACAACTTTGGAACAGTCTTCCTAACATTGTCCGGGAAGCAGACACACTCTGTCAGTTCAAATCTAGAATAACAACACATCATCTATAGCAAACCAAAGCAACAGCAGCAGCAGGAGCAACAAAGAACAATTCTGTGCTTTCCATTCTGTGACAGTTCTTAGCTAGAAAAATAAAGAAGGCGTCTGAAAGTTATGTCTGGTCATCAGTTTGTGTGTAAATGTACATTTTTCATTTATCTGTGGCAGGTATAATGATGGCTGACTGAGTTCAGGTGGGGACCAGAAGGGATGCTGGAAAATGTAGTTCTGGTGACTTGGCTGGTGACTTAGGATTGTGATGCTAATAAATTACACCAGCATTCATCCCCTTATTTTTAAGGCATTCTTACAATTAGTATTGTTAGACATATTAAAATTAAAACAATGATTTCTATACTACAAAAAAAAAAAAAAACAGGAAAAGGGGAGGGGGAGGGGGAAGCCCTCACTCAAGACTTCCAGACCTTAAACATATTAATATGCCACCTATCTTAATGAAACATTTCCAGAAAAACATGACTATACACGCTAAACATGCTCTGTAAAAATGGCTTACTTATAGGGTCTAAACTCCCACTACAATATATTTTACATTTACATTTATTCAATTTGCAGACACTTTTATCCAAAGTGACTTACAAATGAGGAACTCAGCAAGTGATTGTGAAGAGGCAAATAAACACAAGAAGTGCTCAAAATACAAAGTTTCAGACATTGCTTAGAGTAGCAAAAGCTAGAATAGAGAGATATTAAAGGGAAGTGAACACATCGATTTTTAAAAAAAATTATGATGAGTGCTCACGGAAGATGATGAGTGCTCACGGAAGAGATGAGTTTGAATATTGTCAGGGATTCTGCATTCCGTATGAAGGCAGGGAGATCAGATCACTCCAGATTTTGTGCCTCTCTGTGATGGTGCCATCAGCCGTCGCTCATGCTCATAGGCTTCTGGTAGGGATGTAGACTCATAAGAGCGAGTGGAAGTAGGACGGTGCAGAGCCTGTGGTAGATCTGTAAGCAAGCATCAATGCCTTGAACTTGATGCAAGCAGCAAGTCGTAGCCAGTGCAGAGAGATTAAGAGAGGTGTGACGTGGGCCCTTTTGTGCTCGTTGATGACAAGACGTGGGGCAGCGTTCTAAATAATTTGTAGAGGTTTGATCGCACATGATGGAAGTCCAGCCAGAAGAGCATTGCAGTAATCAAGCCTAGAAATGACCAAGGCCTGGATGAGATTGTGTTGTTAAGGAAAGGCCTGATCTTTCTGTTGTGTAGTTCAAACCTGCATGAATGAGCTGTCTTTGCAATGTGGTCTTTGAAGGTCAGTTGGTCCTCAAAGATTACTCCAAGATTTCTGGCCAACCTTGATGGGGTGATTGATCATGAACCTAGCTGGATGGTGAAATCATGATGTAAAGTCGCATTGGCAGGGAGCTGCAGGTGATGTTTTTTCATCTGACAGACAGCTTGGGATTCGTGCAGCTAATGTGGGAACATTTGGTTGAAATGAAAGGTAGAGCTGTGTGTCATCAGCATAGCAATGGTAGATGAAACCATGTGCCTGTATAATGGGTCCCAGTTATGTAGTGTATATGGAGAAGAGGGAGGGTTCAAAGAACTGAGCAATGAGGACCCCCTGTGATTAGTTGATGTGCTTTGCATACCTCTTTCCAGGCAATCCTGAAAGACCTACCTGTGAGCTAGGATTCAAACCAGTAAACAGTTGTTCCTGTAATGTCCAGTGATGAGAGGGTGGAGAGAAGTATCTGATGATTCACAGTGTCAAAGGCAGCACACTGCAATGAGTTTCTGTAATTTGAACAGTATTTTACTGTAATATGTACAGTAAGATACTGTAAAATATGTATACAGTATGTTACTGTAAACAGCAAAGGATTATGGGACAATATATGGTCACTACTGTAATTCTTCCCTACTGTAATAAATTAACAGGAGTGAACTTGCCCACGAAAAACTGACCAATGGCAAGAGAGATTTCTTTTCAAGTGTTTTTTTGACGAGTTGAAGTGGCAGTTAATGCATGGACAAAAGATCATGTAACTCACCAAAAAGGTTAGTATATTATTTCTATTTTATTAACATTTTCAAATGTTTTTACTTATGTTAACAGCAAACTAACATGATTTATCGTTTTGTTTTCGTCTGAATGGTTTTGGTGCCTTTTTTTCCTGACTGTCCGTCAGAATGGTTTTGGTGCCTTACTGCATTTTTTCCTGACTGTCAGTCGGGTCGCTGTCACGGTGATAATATTAACTGGTGAGTAAGTTAAGTTCACCTATATTAGCCGAAATATTCTTTAGTTAAAACGATAAAAAATAATGTTTCTGTGTTCCTCTGCCTCTTAAGCAAGTTAGCTCATCAGGCGGGCGGAGTCGTCGGTAACGTTAACCGCAGCAAGCTAACGTGAAATACTGAGGTAAAGTGAGATAGACGCAACCCTTGTTTAAGTGCGGTTTTTAAACAATATTTTCACGTATATGCTTTGATTTATTTTCAGGTTTGTGATCTGGATAATGTCATCTGCAATCTGCAACGATGGAGGTGTGTGTTGGAGCCTTTTCATTGCCGTCATTATGAATAATAGTGATAAAATCAACTGGTAACATTAGGTTAACTTCACCTAAATTAGCCGAAGTAAACTTATTAAACAGAGAAGCATAATAACTTTGGTATGTTCCGTCTCCTCTTTCACAATTTAACTAGTTTGGTAGATGTACAACGTAAATACTGAGTAAAACTAAGTTAAAGGGATAGTACACCTTAAACAGATAATTATGTAGGGGAGACCGGGGACAGTTGCAACAGGGGATGGTTGCAACATGTAATTTTTCTCCAATCAGAAACAAGCTAGAGTGATGACACTCATATCGCACATGCACAGTTAGACCCTCCCCCCACCAAGAAGACAGTAGACATATTCAACATCTGCTGCTGCATTTATTGAACAAAACTTGTTTTGGAGGTATGAAAGTAAATTTTTTCATGAGATGCATTTTTGTCATACTGTCCTGACGTTTTGTAGCTCGATGGAGTTTTTAGCCCCCAATTGCTCCTTCCAGGCAGCTAACCCTAACCTCAACCTTAAACCTACCCATTCCCAATCATTTGATTATGAATTAATCAAAACTTACTTAGTTTGAATTATTGTTTTGTTGACTTCTAAGTGACATGGTTAGCATGTGTCAAAGCCAGTGTGTCTAGCAGGCATATGATGTTCTGTCATGGCTGATAGGTCTGGGGACGGTTGCAACAAGTTATAAATTGCATGTTTAATAAAAGTTTGTTGCATTGTAAATTGTTCAATTCTTCCTGTCTGACACTGAAATATGGAGAGATTGAATAGCATTGTGCGGTTGCAACATCTGGCTTCTTCCATTCAAATAAATACTGTGAACGATATGTCAGATATAATCATCTTTAAATGGTATGGGTAATTAGCAGACAGATGCAAGTTTAATATATACAAATTTGGTTGGTCTAGTCCAAATAGTCTCTGATACCCCTTTTCCACCAAAAAATAACTGGTTCGGAACTGGTGCTGGTTCAAATTTGGTTCAACTTGCGAACCTTCTCAGAACCTGTTTGTTTTTCCACTGACTAGAGAGCCCAGCGAATGACGTCATTGCGTCACTGTGTACGTTGCCATACGTCTTAGCTTTCGCCAACTTCAAGCATAACAATTACAATGGCAGACTACATCAGACTGTACATCACTGCTGACGCTCTCCACTAATACACAGAACGGGTTGACGTTGGAGGAGGAAGAGGAGGAGGAGGAGGAGGAAAGTGTTAGCAATATAACATTATCAATATAGCAAAGTTTTGCTAACTAATATTTTTAATGTTGTTTAATTGATTAAAAACTATAAACACCATACAACATCATGTCTTACCTCATCTTCACCCCACATGTTATTGTTGTTAGTAATAAGTTCTGTTATTGTATTTTAGTTTTTTCTGTAAACTATAACACTAAAAGGCTGCTGTGACTTTGTTTCAGGAGAGTCTGTTCTCTAAGCAAAAACATGGATGCTGACTATAAAGGGCAGAATCATCATCCAGTTACAACAGCTAACAGACTCTTCTTCTGCATTAGCTGTCTATTTTGTCGAATGCATAATTAGGTAAACCAAAATATATATATATCATATATATCATTTTTCAGCCACTAGTTGAGTTTGGTTCTCAGTCTTCCCACTGTGATTTTTCAGCCTTTATTTCAGATGGTATAGTTTCCCTGGTAGATGGCAACCAAAATGTTCCAGTTAAAATCTTAAGAGACACTGGAGCTTTAGATTCTTTTATTCTGGAATCTGTTTTGCCGTTCTCTAAGGGGTCTGATACTGGCAGTTGTGTAATGGTACGTGGTATGGGTTTAGTTCCATTCTCTTCTCCTTTACATGAAGTTACCCTAAAATGTGGTCTGGTAGAGGGTGATGTAGCTGTTGGGGTTAGACCCCAGTTGCCAGTAGAGGGAGTCCACATGATTTTGGGGAATGACTTGGCCGGTAGTAAGGTGTGGGCAGATGGCAAATTAAACATCTTTAAGAAGCAACCTTCAGTGCCCCGTGAATGTGTATCTCCAGATTGCAGCAGTGTGTCTCCTGAGGTGTTTCCAGTTTGTGCTGTTACTCGCTCTATCTCTCGTAAGGAAGTTGATAGTAAGCCAGAAAGTCTTGAGTTGCCAGTTAAACTACAGACAGAACAGTTGACTAGTTCTAGAGATTCATTGGTGGCTGAGCAAAAGGCCGATACTACTTTGGCTGATCTGTTTGATAAAGTTGTTCCTGATTCAGTGGTGAGGAATAGTGCTCAGTGTTCTTTTCTTCTTGATGGGCTGTTGGTCAGGAAATGGATTCCACACTGTGGTCAGGGTTTAGGAGAACCAATGTTTCAAATAGTTGTACCTACTACTTTGCGAAATAAAGTGTTGCAAACTTCACATGATGATGTGGCAGGTCATATGGGTGTTCGTAAAACTTATGATCGCATACTCCGTTATTTTTTCTGGCAACGGTTAAAGCGGGATGTCCATCCATCCATCCATCCATCTTCCTCCGCTTATCCGGGGCCGGGTCGCGGGGGCAGCAGTCTAAGCAGAGATGCCCAGACTTCCCTCTCCCCGGACACTTCCTCCAGCTCTTCTGGGGGGACACCGAGGCGTTCCCAGGCCAGCCGGGAGACATAGTCTCTCCAGCGTGACCTAGGTCTTCCCCGGGGTCTCCTCCCAGTGGGACGCGCCCGGAACACCTTCCCGGGAAGGCGTCCAGGAGGCATCCGAAACAGATGCCCGAGCCACCTCTGCTGACCCCTCTCGATGTGGAGGAGCAGCGGCTCTACTCTGAGCTCCTCCCGAGTGACCGAGCTTCTCACCCTATCTCTAAGGGATCAATGGTATTGCTGAGCCATGTTGTTCAAATTGGGCTTCACCCTGTCTTCTGGTCAAAAAGTCTGATTCCACTTTCAGACCCTGCACTGATTATAGAAAAGTAAACAATGTTACTAAAGCAGACCGTTACCCTCTTCCTAGGATGGAGGACTGTATTGATCAAGTTGGGTCAGCAAAGTATGTTAGCAAATTTGATCTTTTAAAGGGATATTGGCAAGTACCCCTTACCAAAAGAGCTTGTGAGATTGCTACCTTTATAACTCCATCTGGTTTGTTCTCTTATACAGTTATGCCTTTTGGCTTGCGGAATGCTCCAGCCACCTTCCAGAGGCTGATGAATCGGGTGGTCTCAGGTCTGGAAGGGTGTGCCGTGTATTTGGACGACGTGGTCGTCTACTCTGACTCCTGGGATGAGCATGTCCAAAGGGTGCAAGCCCTGTTCGAAAGACTGGTGTGGGCCAGGTTAACTATCAATTTGGCAAAATGTGAGTTTGCCAAAGCTACAGTCACATACCTAGGCAAAGTTGTTGGTCAGGGTTTTGTTTGTCCTGTGGAAGCCAAGGTTCAGGCTGTGAAGCAGTTTCCACAGCCCTCCACAAAGAAAGAACTGATGCGCTTTCTGGGAATGGTGGGGTACTACCGTGCGTTTTGTAAAAACTTTTCGGTAGTAGTGTCCCCACTGACCAATCTGTTGAAGGCCAAGGCTGAATTTATCTGGTCCACCCAGTGTCAAGAGGCATTTGATGCAGTTAAGGCTCTTTTGTGTTTGGCACCTGTGTTGGCAGCACCAAATTTTGGAAAACCTTTCAAATTGCAGGTAGACGCCAGTCAAATCGGTGCTGGGGCTGTGCTTCTCCAGGAAAATGATGGAAATGTTGAGTGTCCAGTCAGTTTCTTCTCCCGGAAATTTAATAAGTATCAGCAAAACTATTCTGTAATTGAAAAGGAGGCTCTAGGACTCATTTGGGCTCTACAGCACTTCGAAGTCTATGTTGGTTCCGGTTTGACCCCTTTAACTGTGTTAACTGACCACAACCCACTCATTTTTCTTAAATCCCTGAAAAAAAACCCAACCAACGCCTGATGCGTTGGGCTTTGTTCTTGCAACCATTCAACCTCGATATTAGACACATTAGCGGTAAGGATAATATCATTGCTGATGCCCTGTCCCGTGCTCCTTTAACCTAGTTTGTATCTTCTCTCTGCTAGCCCCTGCTGGTTGTCTGCACCTCTTTCTCTTAAATTGCTCCCCAGGTACCAGGGCTGCTGAGTTTGAGGGACGGACAGTCAGCCAGGGGACATGGGGCGACTGCAAGGAGCTGGGACTGGTATCCTTTTTTTTCTTTTTGAGGAATTTTGGATTGTTTTAAATCAGTTGGGCCAAATTTTGGGCTGAGGGTGGGACCCTCATTTTAAGGAGGGGGGTGTCACGGCCCCTCCTCTGCCTTGCAGGGGCGGTTCCTCCTGCAGGCAGAGGAGGGTCGTTAGTGATTGGAGCCACCTGGGCTCAGGGTATTTAAACTGCTTCACTAACCACTCTCTCTCTCTCTCTCTGCTCCTCCAGGTATGATCCTGTTTTGTTTGTTCCTTTGTAGTTATGATTTAGATTTTACTCAGTCATGTACACACACAGATTCACGCATCCATGCATTTTACATTACACCTTACATTATGACATTTCCACACCTCATTTCTTTTTCTTTGTTTAAAGTTAATAGTTTTGATTTACAATAAAGACAACCTTTTGGATTGGCCTATACTTCTTGTTTGTGTCCCCTCATTTTAAAGTAATGAAGAGATATGCAGAGGTTTCACCAAAATGTTGTCTGTGATGCAGTTGCGCTTATTAATTGGGTGAAGTAAATTATTTATTTGCTTCGCGGTCCACTCAAATCGCCCCTCCGCTCGCTCCAAAAAAGGAAAAAATCTACATGTATATCACTTTTAGCTTAGACCACAGCCTTACCTCCTAAAGAACTAATGAGCAACAACAACATTTTTCAAATAGAAATGTTTTATTTCAAATGACAAATTAGTCACAAAAATTCCTGTAAAATTAAATGAATAAATGGGCCTAATAATATAAATAAAAATTATATAAACAAAAATATACATAATATTGAGAGAGAGCCAATGGTAGTCAGAGTATCTTTGGTGAATGGAAAGACAAGGCCACAGCCTGGCACAAAATGGGAGGGTCCTTAGAAACTTCTAGTTCAGCATCGTCTTCACGTCAGCATCTCAGAGAAGAGTAAGAGAGAGCTAAGAGAGCTGATCTTGTGTTTTTAAGGCGTGAAGATGTCACACCCTCTGGGGGTGCAAGAGCCAATGAGAAGATTTCCCTTTGGAGGGAAATTTTACTTTACAACCTATTGTTCAAGCAGGCCTTTGAACATGTAGTTTGATTGGATGTTTAACACAAGAATCTTTAAGATGCTTATAATACTAATGCGTCACAAAGTTAGCAAAATGTAATGTAAATTAACAAATGGGAAACGAAGATTGGAGTTTATAGAGACCAAACATGCCACACATATGATTTTGGTTAACCATAATATGCAAAGTCTGAAACATTAACCCAATAGAGTTTACAAGAATACAAAAGCCAAACCACATAAAAGGAAAATCATGAGGTGGGAAAATTAGATACATGTTTACACATTTCTCAAGTGCTTATATATAGAATATATAGGATTAACAGGGTTTATTTCTCCTCCTCTACAAGAATTTAAGTGAGAGTCGCAGCTCTCTGGAAATTCCTTTGGGTCGTAAAACTCTTATCAGTCTCAGTGTGTCCTGTAACAGGAAACCGGGTTCTGCCAGTGTGTTAGTGTAGCTGCCAGCAGAGACAGTTGCATAATTTAAGTTCCACAAAAGAATAGTTTTAATTTAATAATTAACCACGTTTAAATATATCATAATATATTTATATTTATCTGCTTTTCTTTTACTTTGAAATATGTGTAAAAGCTTATATAGCGGAACTATTGTTTTGAGGTTCGTTTGATTCAGACGTTTATTGATGTTACACCAGCATCGGAGCATGTAGCGCATGCCGAGCTAACTGCGGCTCGTTAAGTTTTTGGTAATGTCATTACATTTGTAAGTTCACCGAGAGACACATGGAAGAGAAGTTGCCTTTGTTACCTGTTTTTCATTCCCTGGAGTTAACGCGGTCAATGAGTTCTCACGGCATGTTTGATGGCATCGAGGATGACATGGTTTGACTAATAAATGTCCGTAAACAAGAACGCCTTGTGTCCATGTCTGTTGACTGGAGGGAGCTACAGTGAGAACTCAGCCTGCTCGACACGAGGTGGAGACGTGGGGGAGATGATGATCCACGCCTGCCGTCCGTCGACGGAGCTGCACGCACGTACATTGAATGTGAGCATCAAAAGATAAGACTGTGCATACAATGTTAACATATTAAGAGGCAAGCAGAACCCGGGAGCATTGCATGGTTAAACCTACAAGAAGTCGAATATTTAAAACAAGTTAAATATTAAGAAGTGGAATAGCCTTCAACTGCTAAAGGGGCTCTATAAGTGCTAAAAGTTAAATGTTCATTTGTGATGTGCATGTTTACATGTTGAAGTGATTGCTCTACTCACCAAGTTATTTACTGCTAAGCTATTTGAAGGGTAAATAATTATTTAAAGGGACCATCATAATATTTCCAATTTTTTTTTTTTTCAATTTTATTATTATTTTGGTGTTAAAGAGAAATGTTTATTCTGTTTTAAGTGAAAATAAGTTAATTTGCATTGTGGAAAGTGTATTCTTTTCACTCCTCTGTCAGAAATCTTGCGAGGAGCACCTGGTCGAAGCAAATTTATGGTGAAATGATTGTCTTTCCACTTCCGTATTATGGCCCCAACAGTGCTCACTGGAACATTCAGAAGCTTAGAATGGTGCCTATAACCAATGCCATCATTATGTGTTGGAACAATTAGGTTGCGAAGGTCTTGAGACAGCTCTTTGCTTTTACCCATCATGAGATGAGACCTTTCTGTAGGTGTAGCATTTATACGCCCGTATAAATATCATTAATTATTATTCATAACGAATTATGATCAATAATTAATAATTCAATTATTTTCAGAATTTACTGTAACAGAATCAATAATATGATCATTTATCAGTTCATCCAATGAACAGAAAGCATAAACAATTATTAACTCTAGGAAATATAATATCTTCCTGGCCAAGAAAGAATAACCCCCTAACAGTAAATTAAGAAATAGGGTAAAAGCATCGGTAACTTTTGATCGAATTTCAAGACAATAAATTTGTTAAGCACATCCACAAGTAATCTCTTTTCAAATACAAACAATACTTTATTGATTATATACCAACACATACAGCTAATCTCTAACACAAACACACACACACACATTCATACCAGTTGCAGAAAGGAAGAGAGTGAGGGAAGAGTGAGATGATGAGTGAGATGATGAAATCTCACGATTCTATGCACTTATAAGACATGACCTGGAACGAACCATCAATCATTAATTAACCCTTCTATCGTTTCTTAGACAGGTTATTAAATTTATACCAATACACCAGTTGAGTTTTAGTCTGGAGGTACTTGCTTGTCTTTGCGTTCCTTTTTGGGAATTCCCTTCGTTGCGTAACAGAGGGTTTCCCCGGGTTCGTTCCTCGGCTGTGGTCTCCTTGTGCCTGGGTCTGCGGCGTTCCAGTCACGTGTTGTGCTGGCGGATGAATTGAAAGTCTTTGTCTGAAGCTGGCTTTGCAGAAGAAACGTGACTCGAAGTCTTGTCGCAAAACTTAACTTAGAACCGAGACTCACAACGGAAAATAAAGGAAATGATAACTCAGAAAAGAAAAGAAAATTTAGATGAGAGTAGTAAGATGGCTTGAATAAATCTAACCCATCTGATCTTAATTTGGGTTGGTCTGCTCCTCAGTTCCAGGTTATAGTCTGGTTCAGATCTTCATCTTTTTCTGCCCATCTCTCTTGAGAGTGATAGCAGAGCCTTTCTTGCAGAGAGCGAGAGCACAGAAAGAGCTTCGAGAGCAGCGAGAGAGAGAGTCTAGTTTTTGGGTCTAAGGTTTTAAACTAAAAGTTTGTCCCCCCCTCCTGAAGAGATCGGACCAATTAGACACTGGCTTTGTCTCATCGTAAATCATGCCTTATCTGGGGTGTTGGTGTGTTCTCTAGCTCTTAAGCAGAGAGGACAGAGGCTACAGTTTTGACATGATTTCTAATTAAAAGAAGATCAAAACATATTATACCGATATCATTCAAGCCATCTTTTGAATCTCGGGCATACGATCATACTGATATGCTGTGGTGTCATTTCTGAACCAATTTGTCTTTTAAAACCCCCCTCATATTGACAAGTTCTTCCTTTAGCTGGGCTCATAAAAGTTCTTAGTTGGGGGTTTTCGTTGGTTAGCGTAGACCAGCTGGAGCCTGATTTTATGGCCCCGGATTGGTGATTTGACCCTGGAATGTGAGGACTCTTGTGTGAGACCTTGGTCTCTGTCTTTCTCTTAAACAGTCAGCGTTTTGGCAACAAAGCTTAGTATTGACCAGCTATTTAGTTAGTGTTGGGGGGGGGCTCTTTTAAATAGCCAGAGTGATGAGGATCATTTGACGTTCTGAACAAATCTTCTGTTTTGTTCGGCAGGAAGTAGAGAGTTTGAATTAATTTTCTGGAAGAAAATTAGTCTGTGGTTGGTTTCTTCTCATTGTCGTTACATAGGCCATCCGTTGGGACTGAACCAGCTGTTATTAATTTGCACGGACAGGGGGCTGGATTGCTTTTTAATTACTAATAGTTTTAAGCTGTTGTCTTGGCTTTCCATGCCTTTTTGCACCTCCCTTTCTTCATGTGTTCAATACTTTTTCCCTGTGTCATTTCACATTATTACACATAACTTAATTTCTGAGCTTATTTGTTTTGGTTTCTTTGTATGTACTGATTCCTTGGGTTGTTATCAACATCTGGTGAAAATTTCATGTCAATAGCACCTTTGGAAATATATTTACTGAGAAAAATTGTGACGTGTTCAATACTTATTTCCCCCGCTTTACTTGGTTAAATCTAAAGGTAAAGTTAAAGGGCACCTATTATGACTCTTTTCACAAGATGTAAAATAAGTCTCGGATGTCCCCAGAGTATGTAAGTGAAATTTTAGCTCAAAATACCCAACAGATCATTTTTTACAGCATGTTTAAATTGTAATTTTTTGTGGCTCAGAAAAACACGCTGTTTTAGTGTGTGCCCTTTAAATGCAAATTAACTGCTGCTGCACGGCACAGGGGGCGGAGCCTCACGAGCTCGCGCTCAGAGTCAGGACAATCTCATCTCATAATATCAGAACAGAAACTCTCAGTTGCGGTGTTCATTTCGACTCGGAGTCAGACAATAATGCCCACAGAGCCAGAGAATATATGCTGTATGGACATAGAACAGGTATAGTTTAGTTTAATTATGGTTATAACTTATTTGTCATCTGCTTTTATCCACTAATACAAGCCTGCTGTAGCAAAACCCGTCCGAATGATGACCAAAATATACTGACGAGTTCAGTGAAGTTTATTGTTCATCACACAAAAGATGAGCATTAGTTTTACTCCAGAGAATCTCTGTAAGAGCTGAATAAACATAGTATAAGAAGTGCGCATTAAAGTCTTATCCATAAACTCTCTCTCTCTCTCTCCCTTTCATTATCAACAACATACACAGTGAAGTACACAAAATACTCGTTACAACTAACAGTAAACAAATATACACACCTTTTCAGTGGGTGCTAAATAAACTGGTAAACCTTATATCCGTAAAATGACTCGAAGAGCTGTCATAAAGAGAGTGCTCGCACTTTCATTTCTTCCGTGTCCAGTCACATTAGGCCTGTTGCTCTGGAGAGTGTAAGCTTGATCACAAACAGTACAGATCCATACTTGAGTAACAACAGGAGTAAATGAAGACTGCTATGTTCATTCTTACATCCATCAACAACACACCTCAATCGTTTAGGAGACATTCTTGTCTACAGCTGCTCAAGCGTCGAACAATGGCGGACTCTGTGTCCAGCTCACTCAGGGCGGGTCTAGGCTCAAACTGAAGTGTCACTCAACAGTCGTGGGAGGGGCCTGCTCAATTCTACGTCACATTGCGCCAAATCTGAGAACAGCTCATTCTGAGACAGTGCTTATGATTTATTGAGATTGTAAAAAAACCACTGGGTGGATTTTTATCATTCTAGGGTGGTTTTGCTCACACACTGCCAACACACATTTATGTTTAAACACCATGCAAAAGTGAATTTTGCATAATAGGTGCCCTTTAACACTAGAAGTGCCAGAATTCCATTACTACTAGAACTGCCGCAAGCGGTCATTTTGACCGCTAGATTCCAAACTCTATATCTTTAATGATAAATACCCAATTGAGAGATTAATGGATTTATTGTATTAGGATATCTTTTAAAAACAATACAACACCAAACTGTACATTTAAACAAGTTTAATTATACATCTATAAATAATAATAAGATGTCCTGAACAAAATGACGGAGTAGCCTGTTTTCATGTTTACACTGTTCGATCGCGCCCGCCAACACACACACACACACACACACACACACACACACACACACACACACACACACACACACACACACACACACACACACCATATTCCATTGCAATCTTGACATCGCAGCCTGTTCATTACAGCCATAATAAAATATAATAATAAAATAGCATAGTCAACCTAACATATAAAAATTCCACTGCTCTCTTTATATAGTCAGTAGTAGGCTACAATTCGTACCATTTTGCGCATGTGAAGGTGATAATTTTTTTCGTCGATTTTGGAACACGAGTGAAGTACAAAGCCTATAATAAAGAATAGTTTACCATCCAAATACATCGCAAATGTTGAAACATTTTGATTCTAATTAGAGAGTTACGTGAGCCGTTATGTGAGCCCAACGCCGCTTACTTTCACTTTCGCTTGAAAGTAGCCGATTTCATTTTGGCTTGTTTATTGTTTATTTATTTGTTATTGTTCTGTTCTGAATATCATTACATTTAAATGATTTGTTGTGGAATATGTTTTGTGTATTTTTTACCACATTTTATTGTTGTGTATATTGGTATATGTATAATAATACCACAAAATTCAGTGCGGTCAATATGACCGTCTATGGCCGAAATAGGTAAATATGTTAATTTGTTTTTTTGCATTACGTGTAATTTATATGAAAAGCATTTTAAATGAAAATACAGACACTTTTAGGAAAAGTCAGGTACCAGCAGGATTTTATTTATTTTTTTCAACAAAGTTATTGCAGATATAAAATTCAAAACGGTCAAAATGACCGCCATGGCAGTTCTAGTGTTAAGGTACATTATTACAATGTAAACAAAAGCTTACTGGTAACATTAAGATAGGTTTGTCACTTACTTTATTTAGCTCGTTTTAAGTTTTAGCTACTAAACAAAAGGTGTTAAGGTGCCAATTCAAAAATATTAAAAATGTCTCAGCACAAGTATGAGACAAATGAAAAGGGCTTAGATGCTAACAATGGAGCAACAGGTTTACAGCAGCAGTTTAAAGACCTTGATATAGATGCAAACCCATCAAAAGAGACTGAGGTAGCTGTAGAGACCCAAACTGCTGTAGAGGAAAGTCTAAGAAGAAGCCAAAGAACCTGAGAGCTTACTGAAAAGGGTCAAGAACTGTATGACAGCCTAAACTAAAAAGCTTCAACATCGCTTTACAACCTCTTATGACAAATGGAAAGTTCTTGCTAAAGAGACTAGGAAAGCAATCGATGGAACATTCTCCGCTGAAATCCTGCAAACCTACATAACCAAGATCAGTAACGCTTCAACAAGTGTAAAACAAGCTTATCAAGATTTACGCCAACACACTACTCCGGATGGCAAGACGCGCCGCCGAGTAGACACGTGTGATGCTGTCTCAGGAAAGCTATTGGAACATGCAGAGGATTCTCTTGAATTAAGAGAAAATATACCAGATACTCACAAAGAACGAGCATACTGGACTGAGACTGGCTCAGTGCTTACACGCGCAACCTCCAAAAGGTCTAGTATATGTTCACAAAGTTCAAAGTTTGCAAGCATCAGTTCAAAGCAATCAAGCCTGACCTCTTCAAAGAAACTGGAAGCTGCAGCAGAGCTAGCTGCAACTCAAGCCACACATTAGAGGACATGGAACTTAAGGAACAAGAGCTTGGGAACCTCGAAGTTGAGAAAAATGTATTAGAAGAGAAGCGCAGGCAGATAGAGCGCTTAGAGACAGTTAAGAAAATGAATGCTGCAAAAGCACTTCTACAGGTCTACGAACAGGAAGTGGGTTCGGACGAAGAGATATCGGAGTTGCTCCATAGCAGTAAGCTTGTGAAAACCGAAGCTAAAACTACCCAACTAAGTCTTTCTGTGCATCATGTGGCAACACCACAAAACGCCACACATGTACAACCTGCTGCCATTGCTCATCAAGAAGATAGCACTACAGCACTTGCCAAAGCAATAACAGAGTCGATCAACGCAAGCCATCTCCCAATACCAGAGCCTTCTGTTTTCAATGGAGATCCACTAAGGTACAAAGACTGGAAAACGTCCTTTGAGACATTGATCGGTAGGAAGAATATTCCAGTGAATGAGAAGGTCTACTACCTCCGCAAGTATGTTGGAGGACCTGCAAAGAAAGCTACTGTATTGAAGGTTACTTCCTGCTAGGCACGGATGCAACCTACTATTCAGCATTGGACATCATGGAAGAAAGGTATGGAAGACCCTTTGTGATTGCCAAGGCCTTCAGGGATAAGATAACTTAATGGCCAAAAATAGGACCCAAGGACAGCATTGAACTAAAAGAATTTTCAGGTTTTCTACGAAGCTATGAAGCAGCAATGTTGCAGATCAAGAGTCTTGCAGTCCTAAATGACTGCAGTGCAAACCAAAGAATGCTCAACAAGCTTCCTGATTGGCTAATAGCCAGATGGAACAGAAAGGTCCTGGCGGTTGAAGAATCAACACATGATTTTCCAAGCTTTAGCGAATTTGTTCAGTTTGTTGCAAGAGAAGCCAAGATAGCATGCAACCCTGTGACATCTCTTCATGCTTTGAAGTCTGGTGATAGTGAAAAGGTTAAGACACCAAAGCCTCGAAATGTTGGTGCAAAGGTGCTGGCAAGCACCTCAGAAGAAAACCCAGACCCTAAAACATGTGTCTTTTGTGAGAAGTTGCACCATGGCATTCAAGACATGTCGAAAGTTCAAAGAAAAGTCAGTCTCAGAAAAGGTCAAGTTTGTGCAAACTAAAGGACTGTGTTTTGGATGCTTGAAGACAGGACACCGTTCTAAGAACTGTGAATGGAGGAGTGTCTGCGACACATGTAAAAGGAAGCACCCTACCTGTTTGCATGAAGACTGGGTCAGGGATGACGGAAAGAAGGATCACAGAGATGACCAGGGAAAGGAGAGTTGGAAACAAGCCAAAGAGAAGGAGAGGTCAAAGGAAAGGACAGATTCTAAGCAGTCAAAGGAAGCTTCTAAGGAAGCCACCTCTAACCGTGTGGTGCAAAACATGAATGGAACATACACATCCACCGTTATTCCAGTGTGGTTGTCAACAAGTAGCCCAGAGCATGAAGTTCTCGTATATGCTTTACTGGATAACCAAAGTGACACCACCTTTATCCTGACAGAAAAGGCAGACGCTCTGGACACACAGAAGGAGCCAGTGCAACTAAAACTCTCAACATTGTCATCGAGAAATGGAAGCTTTAGCTAAGTTCTGCCAGGAAGACTCAATCACTACGTCACTTATTACCTTCATCTCTATCCAATCACGTCTTTATACCTTCTGTATAAAAGATAGGTACTTACTCACGTTTGAGTTCGCAGATGCCGACGCGACAACAACCTCCATCCTCCCCACCACCACCAGGATGGTCCTGTCCATACCTTCTAAGGGGGTCGGCTGCGCCCCTGCCTTCGTCTTCAGGTAGGAGATGCAGATCCGCTACCCTCGGATTACGATTACGGCTATGGACGGGGCCTACGCCAAAGAACTTTACAATGCTTGCCGGGCTGCCAATAAATATATGCTTTGTTACATCACTTTATCTTCTGAGTCTTTCTGGTAGAAGTACAGTCATTCCAAGTCAGAAGGTAACTGGGCAGATCAGAGGTTTTTATTCAGCGAAGAAAATCACTCTTCCGGTAAACCTATTCAAGAGACTTCATTCCTGTCAATGTAAGTCACATTCCCACACCCAAGACAGCAAGAGCATGGCCTCATCTAGAGCATCTTTGAGAAGAGATTGCTCCTTTAATTGACTGTGATGTTGGTCTGCTTATAGGTTACAATTGTTCTCAAGCCCTGTTACCCAGCAAAGTTGTGTCAGGCAGAGATGAGGAGCCTTTTGCTCAAAGAACAGACCTCGGCTGGAGTATTGTTGGCCCTGGTAGATCCTGTGTCGACTACGGAGATGCAATTGGAAGCAGCCACAGAACTATTGTCAGACAAGTAATGTCATGCCTTCAGTCATCTGCCAATCTGACAAGTGAAGTCCGAAACATATGTCGAACACAAGTCAATGAGTTCACTCGGCCAAATGTTATGAAGATATTGGAGTCAGACTTTAATGAAAGAAGCGTGGAGGATGCTCACTTCTCACAAGAAGATCTTCGCTCCATTTCAATAATGGAGGAAGGAATCAAGATCAAGCCTGACGGTCACTGTGAAATGCCTTTGCCATTTAAAGAGGACAGGCCGAGTCTGCTAGACAACAGGAAATGTGCTGTTCATCGCCTTAAGTGTTTGAGGAGGAGATTTGAGAAAGACAAACAGTACCACAAGGACTACTTAATCTTCATGAATGAAACAATGACGCGTGGAGATGCTGAGAAAGTTCCTGAAGAAGAAATCAACAAGAGCCCTGTTTGGTACATCCCTCATCACGGGGTGTATCACCCACAAAAACCAGGCAAGATACACGTTGTGTTTGACTGCTCAGCAAAGTTTCAAGGCGTGTCATTGAACGATCATCTGCTTACAGGGCCAGAGCTGACCAATACATTGGTAGGTGTTCTCTGTTGTTTCCGCAAGGGTCCAGTAGCAATAATGTGCGACAAAGAATGCATGTTTCATCAATTTCACGTAAGGGCAGAAGACGAAGACTTCTCTGGTGGGAGAATGGGGACTACCACTTCGAACCATCCGTCTTACGGATGAAAGTGCTCTTATTTGGTGCAGCCTCGTCTCCCGGCTGTGCAAACTACGGCCTAAATCACATTGCTGCACAAGGGCAAGGTCGTTTCAGTGAAGCATCCATCCACTTCATTGAACGAAACTTTTATGTGGATGATGGGCTGACCAGTGTGTCAACAGAAGAAGAAGCGAAACAGCTAGTCAGTGAAGCAAGACAGCTTTGTAGCGATGGCAAGCTACACATCCACAAATTTGTTTCTAACAGCCAGGAGGTGCTAGAATCAATCCCCAAAGAAGAGTGTGCTCAAACAGCAATACATCAAATGGAGTTCCAAATGGAGAGAGCCCTAGAGGTTAACTGGTGCATTACCTCAGATCAGTTCAGATTCAGAATAGTGGTGAGTGAACAACCGTTCTCTAGAAGAGGAGTGTTATCGACCGTTGCGTCTGTCTATGACCCTCTTGGCTTTGTAGCACCGTTCATTCTAGTCGGAAAGCAGATGCTTCAGCAAATGTGCCGGGACAAGGTCGGATGGGATGAACCACTGTCAGATGATCTTCGACCACAATGGGAATCCTGGCTCTTGGACCTAAAGAATCTAGGTGATCTCAAGATAGACAGATGTTACCTTCCAGCAAGTTTTCCAGAAGACCGGAAATATGAGCTCCATCACTTCTCTGATACTAGCATCACAGGATATGGAGAGTGCAGCTACCTGAAAGTGATCGGGACATCAGGACAAACTCACTGTTTGGATTGCTCCTGTCTGCCTCGCTGCCTGCTGTGAGTGTGTTTGTTTGCTTCGGTGCTGTAAGCTCCGTCTTAGCCTTGTATTTCTTTGTTTTGAACCATCATTTACTATCATTTCTAGTTGTTTATACTACTACATTTTACCCAACATCTCAGATTAACCTGACATCACTAGCTTCTGTTATTAGTACTACTAGCACAACACGCTAGTAATTCGCTAGCCTGTCAACGCGCCACCCGTGTGCTCAGCTATTTTTTATTTATTTATTTTTCTCTCGCGCGTCCACGCCTTTGAGTTCATAAAAAGCTCAGGTGAGTAAGAATCACTCAACAAACACAGTGAGTAATGTCTTGTCCTGTAATTGTCACCTGCACTTCATGTCACATGTTTAGTATAGCCTTCTCTGTCGGCAATATAGGATTTATATGTGATAAATGTAAGGAGACAGTTAGGTTGACAGAGAAGATTTCAGAATTAGAAACACGCATCCAAACTTTAATTGAGGATAGTAAGAGTGCTAGTGCTTTAGATGTTTTGGATGCGCATAGCATAGTGACCACTTTACATGAGTCGGTTCCGACTGAAGTGCCTGTGCAGCCGGGCAAATGGGTGACAGTGAGGGATCGCTCTAGTCGCGGATCTAAAAACCACTCTTCCGTTCCGATTACCATAACAAATCGATTTGCCCCGCTCAGTGAAACACCCACTGAGAATGATTGTGCCCTAGTTATTGGCGATTCTATTACACGGAACGTGAAAATGTTTGCCGGGAGCCAGAGCGCCTGACATCAAAGCAAATTTAAAAGTGCTGGCTAATGCTAATCGTAAATTCTCTAAGATCATTATTCATGTCGGCACTAATGATGTTCGACTCCGTCAGTCGGAGATCACCAAAATTAATATTAAAGAGGTGTGTGAACTTGCAAGTACGATGTCAAGGACTGTAATTTGCTCTGGCCCCCTTCCTGTTCGCAGGAGTGATGAGATAGTCAGTAGATTGTGTTCTCTTAACGGTTGGCTGTCTAAGTGGTGTCCGCTTAATAATATAGAATTCATAGACAATTGGAAAAGTTTTTGGGGCAAACCTGACCTGTTGAAAAGAGATGGTATTCATCCCTCCTGAGATGGTGCTGCTCTTCTCTCTAGTAATATGGCTCATAGTCTTAGAGCTCAAACATGACAATCTAGGGCTCAGGTCAGGAAGCAGACAGACTGGCTAAACCGACCGTCTGCTAGCGGCCTCGCGTCACCAAGGTCAGATAAATCACATCACATAGAGCCTCTTTCACCTAGCTATCATCATATAGAGACTGTGTCTGTTCCCCGAACTTGGAAATCCAAAAAAACGTTTTAACCCATCTAAGGTTAAAAATTTAATTGATGTCCAACAAATAAAAAACAGCTATAATACAGATGAGCAAATGCTAAAGCTTGGGTTGCTGAATATTCGATCGCTTACTTCAAAAGCACTCGTTGTTAATGATATGATTTCAGATAATAACCTAGATGTGCTGTGTTTGACAGAAACCTGGCTAAAACCAAACGATTACATTACTTTAAATGAATCAACCCCGCAAGATTACTGTTATAAACATGAACCTCGTCTGAAACGCAAAGGGGGTGGTGTTGCTGTAATTTATAATAATAGTTTCAAAACCACTAAGAAATCAAGTTTTAAATATAATTATTTTGAAGCATTGGTGCTTAATGTAAAAATATATAGTGTAAACGATAAATCACGTTTGAGATTTGTGCTGGCTACTGTATACAGGCCACCAGGGCGCCATACAGACTTTATCAAAGAATTTGCGGACTTTCTATCAGAATTAATATTGACTGCAGATAAAGTACTAATTGTTGGTGATTTTAATATACACATCGATATTGAAAAAGATGCATTGGGATTGGCATTTAAAGACATTGTAAATTCAATTGGAGTTAGACAACACGTGTCAGGACCTACTCATCGTCGTAATCATACTCTAGATCTAATATTATCACATGGAATAGATGTTGATGCCGTTGAAATTCTGCAGCAGAGCGATGACATCTCAGATCATTATCTAGTCTCGTGTAATTTGCATTTAGCCAAGGCTGCAAAGCCGACTCCATGTTTCAAATATGTGAGACCTATCACTTCTGCTACTAAAGATTGCTTTATTAATAATCTTCCTGATCAGTTTCATCATCTCAGCATCCCAGATAGCTTAGAAGAACTAGATATTACAACAGAAACTTTTAACTCTCTCTTTTCCAGCACTTTAGAAACAGTTGCTCTGTTGCGCTTAAAGAAGATTAAAGAAAATAGTCCAACGCCGTGGTACAACGAGCACACTCGGGCCCTTAAGAGAGCAGCCAGAAAAATGGAGCGCAACTGAAAGAAAACAAAACTAGAGGTTTTTCGCATTTCATGGAAGGAGAGCTCAATTACTTACAGAGAGGCTTTAAAATCTGCTAGATCTGCTTATTTTTCAACCCTATTAGAAGAAAATAAACATAATCCTAGGTATTTATTTGAAACGGTGGCTAAACTAACGAAAAATAAAGCTTCAAGCCCAGAAGTTTCCAAGCAACACAGCAGTAATGATTTTATGAACTTCTTCACTTATAAGATTGATAATATCAGGGACAAAATTATAACTATGCAACCGTCTACTACAATATCGCATCAGGCAGTGCATTGTAGTCTCCCTGAGGAAACATTTGATTCATTCGTTGCTATAGGAGAGGAAGAATTTACTAAACTCATTAAATCATCTAAATCGACAACATGTATGTTAGACCCTATACCAACTAAGCTACTGAAAGAGATGCTTCCAGAGGTCCTAGATCCTCTTCTTAATATCATTAATTCATCTTTGTCTCTAGGATACGTACCAAAAAACTTTAAGCTAGCTATGATTAAACCGCTTCTTAAAAAAACGCAACTTGATCCTACAGAATTAGTCAATTACAGGCCGATCTCGAATCTGCCTTTTCTGTCAAAGATATTAGAAAAAGCAGTATCCTCACAACTGTGTTCCTTTCTTGAAAGAAATGATATCTGCGAGGATTTTCAGTCCGGATTTAGACCGTACCATAGTACCGAGAAAGCTCTCGTTAGAGTCACAAATGATTTGCTCTTATCATCCGATCGTGGTTGTATCTCGCTATTAGTGTTACTCGATCTTAGTGCTGCATTTGACACCATTGACCACAACGTTCTTTTAAATAGATTAGAACATTATGTTGGCATTACGGGAAATGCACTAGCATGGTTTAAATCATACTTATCTGACCGTTATCAGTTTGTAGCAGTAAATGATGAGATGTCTCATCGATCACAAGTTCAGTATGGTGTACCACAAGGCTCAGTACTAGGACCGCTGCTGTTCACTCTGTACATGCTACCATTAGGAGATATCATTAGGAAACATGGAATTAGCTTTCACTGTTATGCCGATGATACTCAGCTCTATATTTCTTCAAAACCTAACGAAACTTATCAATTCACAAAATTAACGGAATGCATAGCGGATATAAAAAATTGGATGACTCGTAATTTCCTACTTCTAAATTCTGAAAAAACAGAGTTTCTAATTATTGGACAAAAAACTTCCTCACGTAATAACCTAGAATACTGTCTAACACTCGATGGCTGCTCTGTTAAGTCTTCGTCGTCGGTTAGGAACCTGGGTGTGCTCTTTGATACCAATCTTTCATTTGAAAGTCACGTGTCTAGTATCTGTAAAACTGCATTTTTCCATCTTAAAAATATATCTAAATTACGCCATATGCTCTCATTGACAAATGCGGAACAATTAGTTCATGCGTTCATGACCTCAAGGCTAGATTATTGTAATGCCCTACTGGGTGGTTGCCCTGCACGCTTAATAAACAAACTACAGCTGGTTCAAAACGCAGCAGCTCGAGTTCTTACCAGAACTAGGAAGTATGACCATATTAGCCCGGTTCTGTCAAAACTGCATTGGCTCCCTATTAAACATCGCATAAATTTTAAAATATCGCTGATCACTTACAAAGCACTAAATGGTTTAGCTCCGCAGTACTTGAGCGAGCTCTTAACGCATTATAGTCCGTCACGTCTATTGCGATCTCAAAATTCCGGCCAGTTACTAATACCTAGAATATCAAAATCGACTGCTGGCGGTAGATCCTTTTCCTATTTAGCACCAAAACTCTGGAACAGTCTTCCTACCATTGTCAGGCAAGCAGACACACTCTGTCAGTTCAAAGCTAGACTAAAAACACATCTCTTTGACCTAGCTTTCACATAATACATTATAGATTTCTATAATTTAATGTTAGGCTGCATAGATTAGGTCAGCCGGAACCGGGAACACTTCCCATAAATCCTGATGTACTCGTTACATCATGAAAAGAATGGCATCTACGCTAATTTTAGTGTCTGTGTTTATCCCGAGGTTTTCCTGCAGCCTGCCGGATCCAGGCCATATCCAGATCTGACGAAGGACCTTCGCCTGGACCCGATGTCAACGCAGTGCTGAAGTGCCAACTAGTCTCTCCCTATGGAGGATCCCTTTACCACTATACAGATAAGGCATTGTCGGGAAATTTCGTTTCGCGTTCCTACCCCAAAGCAACAAAATAAAATAAAATTCTTTATCAAAATTTATAAGGAAAGACAAGTACTTTGTTTAGGCTTGGCTTGTAGGGAATTCCAAACCTGCGTATATTCTAACGCACATAACTATAGAACCCATTCTAAATGTGCATGTGAACGCCATCAGCGTTTCTCACAGGTTAGCGTTTAAAGTCTGTGTAGAGGGAATGGTGTCGTCTTAGCGGCCCCTAATTTAATAACAAATGATCGTTGCGACGGAAGCAAATCAATCAAAACTAACTTTAGATGGAAAATAACTTAACTCGGCTATAAAGCCAAAACAATCTCTGATACCTTAAATTATACGCT
The DNA here is from genome assembly GCF_964197995.2 of Scardinius erythrophthalmus. Classification (NCBI taxonomy): domain Eukaryota; kingdom Metazoa; phylum Chordata; class Actinopteri; order Cypriniformes; family Leuciscidae; genus Scardinius; species Scardinius erythrophthalmus. The sequence goes on along the minus strand of NC_138230.1, from coordinate 21,620,338 downwards.
TATCTCTGTAAAGCTGCTTTGAAACAACCTACATTGTTAAAAGCGCTATATAAATGAAGATGACTTGACTTGACTCACTGTGCTTTGGTGATGGGAAAAGCCAGAGTGGCTCCTACGAAAGTCACAACCGTTCCAAGACTTGAGCTTTCAGCAGCTGTTGTTGCTGTACATAGAAGTGATCTGCTCAGAAAGGAGTTGGATATAGCAGAGGTCCAGGAATTCTTCTGGACTGACTCCAAGGTCGTCCTTATACGTCAACAATGATGCAAGAAGGTTCCATGTTTTTGTGGCAAACCGCATTCAGCGCATCAAGGACAGTACCAAACCAAGTCAATGGAGATACGTGTCCTCGGAAGAAAATCCAGCTGACCATGCGTCAAGGGGCCTTAAGGCAAAAGAGCTCATTGCCTTTAACTGGTTTAACGGTTCAGATTTTCTTTGGTGTGAAGAGCTTCCCAGTGGAGATAGTAAGGTGGGAGACATTGCAGTTGAAGACCCAGAAGTTCGTAGGGTCTTTGTGCATAAAACATTGTCAACAGAAGATTCACTGCTTAAACGCTTACTCAAGTTCTCCAGCTGGACGAGGTTGGTCAAAGCCATCGCTAGACTTAAGCGATGTGTCAAAGAGTTCAAAGGGTTGACATCAAGAACCAACGAAGCCAGCAGCCTGGAAGAGAGAGAAGATGCAGAACTTACCATCATAAGCATCGTACAGAGGAAGAACTTCTCTTTGGAGATTCAAAGTCTTCAGTGCAAAGAGGAAATAACCAAAGGCAACCTGCAAAGGCTAAATCCTTTTGTGGATGGACAAGGCATCCTCAGGGTGGGAGGTCAATTAGAGCATGCTGTTCTGCACCCTCACATCAGGCACCCGGCAGTCTTACCAAAGACCAGTCACATAACAAAGTTACTGGTTGCACACTACCATCAGCGAGTGCAACACCAAGGACGTGGCATTACAATGAATGAGCTAAGGGCTAACGGGATCTGGATACTTGGATGCAGTCATGTGGTGTCGTCCTACATCTACAAGTGTGTCAAGTGTCGAAAGTTCAGAAGGTGTACAGAGGAACAAAGAATGGAAGACTTACCTCGTGAACGTATGGAGACAACACCCCCCTTTACATATTGTGGGATGGATTGTTTCGGGCCATTCTACGTTAACTCCCTGGGGTCGGCGGTATCGCTGGCGAAACCAGCTCACTTTTGTTCTTATTGACTCAAATAAAATTTTTTGTCATACAGGCAAGTGTTGTACATAATTTAAAACTGTTAAATGTCTTCTTTTATTTGTGTACACTCATAATAAAAACAAAATGTTGTGTTTTTCGTAAAATAAAGAAAATAAACATGATACGCGTTCTGCCGTCTCTCTCAATGAGAAACTGATTCTGAAAAGCGACATGAAAATGACCTGTAACTCAGCGAATTTTTGTCACACAGACTTGAAACACATGTCTATACAACGCTTGGAGTCTCTATTTTTAAAGTATGTAAATTATATAAAAACAAATATTCTCTTTTTAAGTAATCCGTATGAAAGCAGCGGCATGTACAGTTTCTCAAATGCGTCCTAATTAACTATAATGTGACCACGCCCACGCGCGCACGAGCGATTGACATGCAAATGATCCATGCGGCAGAACGCAGACCTGTAAATGCCCTCATTACCTCAAAACTAAGAATCAGAGACTTCGGTAACTCACTTTTCTGCTTTTCATCGAGTTTGGAAGACTGTGTTTGTGCTGTGCTGTGCTGTTTACCTTGGATTTACCTCAGAAAAACGCGATTTGAAGATGAGAAGATTTTTAAGGTAAGACATGTTAAACTTGTCGTGCCAGATTAAAATGTATGTTATGAAATGAGTTTGGAGTAAAAACATGAACTAAGCCTAATATCGTACATGTATGTATCTATAAATAGACAGAAACATGTTGAAATGTGAACTAGACTGGTAGGCAACCTTTCAGTGCTAAATGTAAATAATATATTGCACTCAGTTTTGAATAGCTTATGACACTGATTATAATGCTAAAATACTTCCTTATGCGTAATGTAGCTTGTTTGCGAATATCTGCTTAGGTTATATAATGTGATTTAGTGCAAATATATTTCAACATCCGGTAAAATATGTGATACTGTCTACATTATATTTTTATATAAATGTTCGGTTTTGGTTAGCCTATGACACGCTTCAATACTGCCTTATGCATAGATGTTTGTGAATACAGGTGTAAATGTTTTAAATGTAGTGATGTGTGTTGTTCGCGAACGATCCGTTCATTGCGTGTCACTAAATGCGTGCGGATACCCATCAACAGATACTCGCGGTGACGCGGTCTATGGCCCATAAATAGATATTTTTCCGTCCTATGGCATCAAGCTCTCCTTCTCCAGCACTGCAGAGGGGCACGCAGGTGTCCTTCAGTTCTCAGTGCGATCGAGAATCATACTGAGTAAGTCCACAGACGTAATATTTTACGGATGAAATGTAGCCTAATCGTGTTTGGTAACCCTTCCTTTTACAGTCCCTTAATTACTAGGTATTTACCTGGTAAATATATGGTAAGTTATAGTTGGTTATTGGTAATTACCACAGGTAACAAGTATGTAAATGCAGAGAAACTACAAACTAATTACTGGGTATTTACCTGGTAAATATATGGTAAGTTATAGTTGCTTATTGGTAATTACCACAGGTAACAAGTATGTAAATGCAGAGAAACTACAAACTAACTACTAAGTATTTACCTGGTAAGCATATGGTAAATTATAGTATTTTAGTGTGTAATTACTTAAGGTGATTAGTATGTAATTACAGAGAAACTACCAGGGGAAAAAAACACCACTGTTAAATATCAACTCAACAAAGTACTGTGTACTTTTTACCTGTTTAGGTTGGTAATAACTCCGATTTAATTGTGTACTTCCTCAGAATGTAGGCAGACAATTTTTAGAAACACCTCCAGTATTTAGGCCTGTCGCGATAGTCGATAAGTAAATTAATCGCACGATAAAAAAAAATGAGCTCGATAATTTTCCGGCCGCGATAATTCCATTTGCATGCTTGTTTGTTTTCCTCGTCTCTCTCTCTCTACCAAAGAGACTGGATGACCACTCTCGGTTTTTTAGCGAGGACGAGTGAACTCTCTTGTCAGTTGCATGGTCTTTGTGTGGGGAGGCGGTGTTGTGCCGAATTTCTACCCCCGCCAAATTATTACCCCCCTAGTATTGGTAGGTTTAGATTAGTTGTGGGGGAGGGATTAGGATTAGGGGAGGGATTAGGATTAGGCAATCAGGTACTGACTTCAACGAGGGGGGTAAAAATTTGGCAGGGAGTCGAAATTCGGCACAACAGCGGCACGCGGCGCCTGTCAGTCACATGGGCTGAGTCCCAATTCGCCTACTTATACTACGACCTAAAAGTGTGTACTTTTTTTGTGATGAAAAAGTACATACTTTTGAGTGTGTAGCAAAAAGTATGCACGTTCTGGGACATACTTCGATGACGTCATGCAACGTGAACTTGAACGTGGTTGCCTAGTTACGCACACCGCGACTGTTAACAAAACATTTAACATTTCATTCATTCTTATATATCCAATATAATTTTATTTACTATTCCCGTCTTTTTTTCCACAATACATTTACAATGTGTTTACCAAATTGAGGAGTGAAGCAGGGCGTCTCGTAGATCAACCAAACGCAGGTCGTTTGTGAGGCGGCTGGTTCTGACGTTCATGTGCAAATGTGTGTAACGAAAGCTAGCGCTACTTATTTTCTGAGTTAAAATATTTAAAGTTTATAGTGTAACTATTGTTTAACGTATTTTATACTTAATCTTATACTTATGTATAATACTTAAAAATACCCCGATGAAAATGAACCATGCTTTTACTATAGTAAAAGTGTAGTAACCATGTTTCTTTGGTTGGACTGATAAAGTTAACATATACAGCCACAGTATTACTACAAATAAGTCAGACAGAAACATCAAAAGTAATACATAAAAAAAGACACTTGCATGACACTGTACTAGAGCCTTTTTATTTATTGTTTTGTAGTCTGCAATGAGGCGCTCGGTATCTTCATCGGACCCTACAAGATAAACACGGTACTTTTTTGGCACAACATAAACCCATTAATATTACGAGACAATAAAATATAACTTTAATTAGGGTTAAACATTTGAATTCTTACACTTAAAAACTGAGGGCGCATCTCCGTTTCTGCATCCGACTGCCAGGTTTACATCACCACTATCACCGCAAAGCTCCTCCCTCCCGCACGCAATGGGTTGTGGGCAATATTAGCCGTTAGAGTGTGCATTGATCTGCACTTCGAATTCTAACCGGAAATAGTAGACCATCCGGGTATCTTTGGAATACTCATTTCAACATGCTATGATTTGGGACGTACTAATTCTAGTTTCGCATACTATTTAGGACGGATAGTATGCGAATTGGGACTCAGCAATGGTCTTTGTATGGGAAAGCGCCGGCGGGACTGTTTGCGGCGATTGCCGGGAGAGAGAGAAGACGCTAGTTGTGAGTTGCGACCAGGGCCGTTTGAAGGAATTTGGGGGCCCCAAGCAAAATGGACATGGAGTCCCCCCCAATAAAAAATATATTATAATATGTAACCATATGCAATCCGTTCGAAAAAAAGTTGCACTAACTGTTTGTTACAAGCAGCATTTGCCGTCAGGCAGGTAGCTAACATAAACATATTTTTTTTCTAGCCTACGGTAGGCTGCCTACCTGCTGCAAAATTACACTATTTGTACAAGACAAGTGGAGCTATTTTATCCAGTGTAATTTATCACTTACCACAAGGGGTGTAACAAAATTCACGGTTCGGTTCAATACGATACACATGTGTTACGGTACGTTTTCGATACAGCAAAAAGAAAGAAATGCCAGAGAAATTTCCTTGATTTATTTATTTTTCTTCTTTTTTTTTTTTATTAAAACTAACATCATAAAATATGATTATTTATTTTTTACTTTGAGCAATTCTGGAGCTATAGGCTAATTGACTCTTCTTAGGAGCATATAAAACAAAACAGCTCCTTGGAAAAAATGAAATGTAATATTGTAGTTTATTTGTAGTAGTTATAAACAAATGTTTATTTTAGTTCAGATTAACATTTGAGGGCATTGTATTCATAATGTCAAAATAAAACCAACGTAATGTTACTTGAAGGCATTATAGCCTAGCCTGCTATTCCTGCCAAACTATGTGAATGTTTCTTACTAGATCTTGCAGCGATGTTATTACTTCTGTGGCGAATTCAAATGCTTTCTTTACTGGATCTCTTATTAGTGCTGTGTAGTAACAGTTTCGCATGATCACGATCGGCTCGCGCTGCTTTGGTCCAAACTGATAAACGGTCCTTCAACCACACAATAACGAGCAGTTTCGTTCCGCTTGCATTACGTTTGCCATTTGATGTTGGGCAATGTTGTGGTCGCGCCGGCGTCTCTACATTATGAGCGCGCTTGCCACGCACAACGCGCCTACATTTGAAATAACGAAATTTTGGTCGGAGGAAAAAATTATTTCTATAAATTATATATTAATATTTTGCCGGCAGCAGAGATCACGCAGTTGGCTGGCTGCTGTCAGCGACTACTGAGAGGGGCCCCTTGAGGGGGATTCCGATAACAGTGTCATTCCACTTTACTGCATTGACTATCAAAGGGGCGCTTACACAGTTTGTCGTTGCATTTTATTCTTAACCAGTCGTTGTCTTGGGGCCCCAGGCCAGCTCGGGGCCCCAAGCAATTGCTTGGTTTGCTTGCCTTGTCGCGACGGGCCTGGTTGCGACAGCGAGCCCGATCACATGAAAATGCGTATCTATACCACGAATGTTATTTCTCTTGCCATTTATACGCCAAAAATAGTTTTTGCGTGCATATGATACGCTCTTTATGGCGTGTAATACGCACGCACTCCTCACCCCTAATCCTAACCAAGTATTTATAGTGCGTAGCATACACACGTAATAAAGTGAGTCTCCGTCTTCCCGACAGTACACAATCACTTGACAAAGTAACAGGAGTAACAGTGCAAAATTGTGCGATATGGCTTGTTGAGGCTGTTTTTTATTTGTTTACAAAGGTCCTAACTGTCAGTTTTGCCTGTTATGGAATGTATCACTATTTATGCCTAATGTCTAAAGCCTAATGTTTAATATTTTTTAAAGTGCAATTTTGTTTACATCCATTTTATTTATTAACAGACATTTATTTTGTTAACAGACACTAAGAGTCCATTGCTTTTATTGTTTTTGGTTGATTTGTTCATTTTTTGGATATTTAACATGTTTTCCGTTTTCAATGTTTAATATTCTTTAGAAATAAAAGTTTATAGATCGTTGAAAAGGTGTACCTGCATTATTATGCCATTATAATTATATTAAATGAAAATGGTCTCAGAACGACAATATTATCGTTTATCGCGATAATTTCTTGGACAATTTATCGTCCAGCAAAATTTGTTATCGTGACAGGCCTACCAGTATTACCCATCAATTCAAGTTAGGTTCGTAGTTATCCTAGGGTTATGTTGGTAACAGTCCATGTTTATTTATTACTATCTTGAAATTAAGACGGTAGTTTCCAATAAATTACCTTGTCTTACATAGTTGTTGTTCATTGCTACACCCATTTATAGAGGGTTAATCAAATAATTTACCTTACACTTACTTGGTAACTACCCTGCAGGAACAGTTTTCCCTAATGTCATGGCACATCTTAAATACTGGGTATGTTCTTATGTTTTTACAATTTACTCAGTAAGTAAAGTGCAACTGTACTGTAAAATGAAGCCTTGTTTATTTCAATGGTATTACCGGAATTGTACCATATAACTTGATCATTCCCTTTTCCATATAGGCACAATTTTTTACCTCGTATGTCCTGCAACGTTACCAAGGAAAACATGAAAATTTAGTTAGTAAGTAAAGTGTAACTGTACTGTAAAATGAAGCCTTGTTTATTTCCATGGTATTACCGGAATTGTACCATATCATTCCCTTTTCCATATAGTCACATTTTTTTTTTTTTTTTACCTCGTATGTCCTGCAACGTTACCAAGGAAAACATGACAATTTACTCAGTAAGTAAAGTGCAACTGTACTGTAAAAAGAAGCCTTGTTTATTTCCATGGTATTACCAGACTCTTACCACATCCTTTGCTACTGCTTAAACATTTTTGAAATCACAAACTTTTACCGTGTGTTCTGCAACTTAACTAAAACATTCCAGCCTGGTCTCATTGTTAATACGTAGTATTAATACGTAATTTTCAAAGATAGAAAACTACATAGGCTACAATTATGAAGAAAAACAACATACGTGTAATCACAATAATTTATTGCGAAATGTCAAAACCGGTACCAAAAGTCGTTCACATGACGATGTGTTGCAGTCACAGTCCTCTCTTTCAGTATATAATAGTTTTGAATGAGGTACAGATCAGAATTTAAATTATTAATCCATGAAAATATTAATCCGGCTTCGCTCTGTGTGAAGGTGCGCGCGCTTCTCCATTTCAAATGTAGTTCCCTTTCGAAAGGGAACTCGCACTGCGTCGAATGACGCTTTGGGGGAACGCCTCAGGCGTGACAGGTGTCTGAAATCACTATCAAATCACGGCAATCATAATGACCGGCGACAGCCCGTGAATCATTAACGTGAATGATTAACGTGCGACCTGCAAATATAAAAGGGCGCCTTGCAAACATGACATCTTTTCGTCTTCAGGGACTGTCTGTTTGATTATCGCTGGGAAAAAAGTCGGCAAAGAAAAGAATATGAAACGCACGGAGAAGGCTGAAAGCTTCAGGAAGTGTGCAGATCCGTGCCCAAGGTATTTGACGCCGGGTGATACACACGAACTGTGCGTTCTCTGTCTGGGCAAAGAGCACGCACAGGCGGCTCTTGAGGGAGTTTTGCTTTGAAGACGCTCCGCTCTCGTCTAGCCCTCTTCTCGAGTGAGGAGGGCTCACCATCTGTACCTCGTGGCTCAGGTCCCGCTCGCGCTGAGGCAGAGCGGCGACTCGCATCATGGGGTTCCCAGAGGGATCTCGCCGATCGCCTTGAGAGGGGTGTTAACCTCTCAGATGATTCGGCGGATGACGAGGGTGAGTTGCAGGTGGATGACGAAGAGGATTTTTCTCCGACTATTCCTGCAACAGGTGCTCTTCAGGACGGGCAGGTGATGGATGATGAGGAGGTCATTCAGGTGGACCCTGAACCCTCTCAGCCACCCTGCCCCGTGTATGCTGAGCTGCTGGATGTAATGGAACGCGCCACTGACAGGTTGCAACTGCCATGGCGGCGCGTTAGGGGAGAAGTTGTTCGTGGCAGGCTGGACGATCGATTTCTCCCCGGCCATAGACCACCAGCTCAGGCGAGCCTTCCATTTCTTCCCGATCTCCATACAGAGATCGAGAGGGCATGGAAGAACCCATACTCTGCTCGGATCCACCGACATCAGCGGGCTAGTTTTGCTGATGTTGAGGGGATCGGCGAGTATGGGTATGTGTCGATGCCGCCCATTGACGAGACGTTTGCGAACCATCTCGTGTCTGGGCGGGCGTCGACGCTGAGTGCTCCAGCCCTGCCATCCAAACCGCTTAAGACCACAGCGCGTCTGAATGGCAGAGCATACACGGCAGCGGGTCAGGCCGGTGCTGCCCTGCACACTATGGCGGTGTTGCAGGCGTACCAGGCCGACCTGCTGGGGGATCTCGACCAGGGGGCAGGGCTGTCCCCTGAAGCGGTGGCCGAGCTGCGCTGCACCACAGATCTTGCTCTCCGGGCCACTAAACAGACTGCCGCTTCGATCGGTCGATCAATGGCGGCAATGGTGGCCACGGAGAGGCATCTGTGGTTGAACCTGGCTGGCATCGGGGAGAAAGAGAAGGCCTTTCTCCTTGATGCACCGGTTTCGCCCTCTGAACCTTTTGGCACCTCCGTGGAGGCGGTGGTCGGAAAGTTCAGGGAGACGAAGACGCGCTCAGCGGCGTTTAGGACCTGTATACCGCTGAGATCCGGGTCCGAGCCCAGACAGGCGGGAGAGCCTGGCCCTTCACGACCTGAGGGCCGTAGACAGGGTCAGAGAGCTAGTGTCGCCTCTCGTGCACCCCCTCCATGTAGGAGCAGGTCACAGAGGAGGCGTGACTCCCGCAGGAAAAAGAAGGATCTGAGGGAGGTGATCCAGTACAAACGATCACAGCGTTAGTGATGGATCATCTCCTGGAGGGCGTTACAATCCCAGCCTCTCCTCTTTTTCTCGACTCCCCAGGCGTTTCTTACACCAGGCCTGGGGCTGGGCCTATGATGAGAACAAAGTTCTGATGGCCCGCCCTGGCTTGGTTGGTGAGAGCGCCTCTTTCAGGCATGTAAAGTGATGGACCCCAGGTTCATAAAGAACTCTCTGGCGAGTCTTCACTCTGCACGCCGCAGGTGAACTGGTTGGTTTTTAAACATATTTCTGTGTGCATACTAACACTGATTTGTTTTTCTCTACAGACCTTGTTCCCTGTATAGATCTAGGGCAGGGCTATTCAATTAGTTTCATTCGAGGGCCGCATTATCAAATCGAAAAGTTGAGGTGGGCCGGTGGGTTGGTTTGGGGGTTTATCTTATTTATTGAAACATAACAGTTTCAATAAATAAGCTAAAGTAACCCTAAAGAAGTGTGGTATTTACTTGGAAATGAGGTACCCAACAGTATGCAAATATATAAAACCATAATAAATAAAAACTTGATAATTTACAGCTGTGTACAACTATTTTCCTTGGAACAAATAAATTATTTATACAAACTTATAGCTGTTGGTGAGAAATAATAATTATTTTATTAATAATAGTTATGCTTAAATGAAAATATTCTGACAGTGAGACTTGTTAACAGGCTCCCACTGTATAAAAAATGCCTAAACACAAGTTAAAAACTATACGCACCTTTACAAAGAAACTGACATAATTTCATAACAAGCATTAAATATATATTCCTCTACCCACCTAATAAAACTAATGCAATATAAATCACTATATTTACTATTAAACTATATAATATTATAGTATATATTTACTATATTTATTTATTACTACATAGTATTCAATATAAATATTGCACATTTCTGCCCAACCATGGTAAATTACTACAGTAAATGTGGTAAATGTTTGTAAGGGTGATTAGGGGATTAAAAGTCTTCTAATTTCGTTCATGCCACAATGTTTCTCCTGCTTTCCTCATCAGTCTTGTTGGGAATGTTGAGGCTGTTTCATCCGATTTATTACTAATTAAATCATCGAGTGATTTGTGGTTTGTAACAGAAATGTTTCTGTCGAACTGAAACGCTTCCACTGGTTGTCGCAACGCTGTTTAATATTAGTGTGTCCGGGACCGGGAGTAAACGCAACTCCGCGCTGGGCCGTGTTTAAACAACTAGTGAAACAACTGAAAACATCGCTATTTGTTGTAACTGTACTGAACGAGAAACCGCTTCAGATGATTCAGTGACGGAGCGGTCCGAATGAATCCGAATAGTTTTAGACCGTTATGCAAGCGCGTTTAGAAAGAATCGAACCAAAAGAATGATTCATTCACGAATGATTGGTAGCCTATCGCTGATTCAGTCAACATAAATTCGGGACACATATAATAACTGCTGAAATATTCACACGTAAAACGTTTCTCAGGTCAATCGGAGCGAAAAGAGGAGGAGGGAGGTTGGTGCCGTCGGGCCGCATGGAGATGATTGGCGGGCCGCCAATTGAATAGCCTTGATCTAGGGGGTCATTCCTAGAGGAGCAATGAGGTAAGGTATTGGACTTCAGGGCCCTGAAGCCTCCCCCCAGCTTGTGGCTAGAACGATTTAGGGAGAAGCTCAAAAAAAGTTTTGGCTCCCGTGCTGAGTAGGTGATGGCCTTCCTGTCATAATATTTTATATGCGTGGTGGGCCACCACTCATTTCTATTTTAGCCTCAGGGTGTTTAGCCACCCAGGGGTAGAGTAGTTGGTCTTCCTAAAAAAAAAAAAAAAAGAGCTTTTTTGCTTTAGGTTTAGACTGACGCTGGCGCTTCAGATAGATCTTATGTCCTACCTATCGGTTTGTGACAGTCATATCCTGAGTACTTCGCTCCCCTGAGCTCTATGGTGTCAGTAGGTTGAGTGTTTCACAGCCTCTCAATCTAGTAGGCTGTGGCTCCTCCGAGCCCTCAGGTAGATCTATGCTTGTAGGTCGGCCCTCACCCGGGCCGCCTCTGTAGCTGGCCTAGGCTATGCTAGGGGTATTGGAGGCGTTCTGCTAAGTATAGCTGCCGCATTCATACAGGTGTTAGGCTTCCTCCCTTTTATTTCAGCCTCCTCCCTTAAATGGGAGTTGTTGGCCAAGGCCTGCCCCTTTCACTGCATTCAGGGGTGATACAGTAATGCAGGGTGGTAGTTGAGGTATGATCCTTCAGGCAGGGTTAGGCTGTCTTTCGCTCTGCGATGTGATAGTTTGCTAGACCCTGCCAAACAGAGCTACTTATGGTTAGGCCTCTAGAGCTGGCTCCACTCAGCCCGTTGAGCTGAACTGCTCGAACGAGGGGTGAAAGTTGGTTGGCTTGTAAGCAAGCCCCCGCTCCCCTAGGCTGGGCACAGGACAAATCCCTGTCACCCTTTGGAGCCATTTGCAGGCCCGCTCCCTGTCAAATTTTTCAGGGGCATATGGTGTTACTCCCCCGCTAACTCAGGGTAGTTTTGAGTATTCCATTCTCAGCTCTGTATTTTCTACCTCACACCACGATGGCTCCGGTTGAGCAGGGAGTTCTAACTGCATTTTCATTCCGGTCTTTTTGAACTCCGCTCCCTTGAAGCCAGAGCATTGCCATGAGCTGACGCCCATGCATATAGTAGGTAGGCCCTTAAAGTGGGGCCTCCACTAGGAAGAGTGGCGTATGTTGTACTCCCCTGCTGTAAGGGTATTGCTTTTTGCTGAGTACACTGCCTTTGGCAATGTGATTAGGTACCAGGATGCTGTAAGCGCTGTAGTAACAGTTTTCTGCCACGAAGGCTGCATGGTTAGGTAGTAGGCCCCAGCAGGCCTCCTTGACCGGGTAGCCCCCAAAAAAGGGCTCCTAGGCCAGCTCACCTTTGTTGGTTGGCCCTGGTAGTTCTGGCGGAAGGCTCGCTGCCGAGTAGTAGGCCTTAACAGGCCTCCTCGGAGGTGGGTCCCAACATTGTGGAACCTACATTAGGGGAAAAAACTATAGATACGTTTTTTAATTTAATTTGGTATGCTTCCAGCAGTGGTCGTTAAAGTAGCAGAATAGACTCGCTATCAGCTAGTAGGCCCGACCAGGCCTCCCTGTTAGGCGAGTCCCCAGCAGTAGTCACCATGTAGCCCAGTTTGGCAGGCCTTAGCAGGCCGCCCTGGGACTGTAGGCCTCACCAGGCCTCCCTGAAGTTGAGTTCCCTCATGTCTTGGCTGTCAGATAGTAGAACGAGCTCCCACACACTGTAGTTTCCTGGTATGGTGTTATCAGGTTGCAGGCCTCACCAGGCCTCCCTGAAGGTGTGCTTCCACATATTGTGACTATCAGGTAGTAGGCCTACCAGGCCTCCCTGAAAGTGAGCTCCCTCAAGTCATGGTCGTCAGGTAGTAGGCCTCACCAGGCCTCCCTGAAGTTGAGTTCCAACTTACTTTAAGTTTCCACTTAAGGTGGTTATCTGGTAACAGGTAGTAGGCCTCTCTAGGCCTCTCTGTAGGTGAACTCCCACTTATGTGGTTATCAGATAGTAGGCCTCACCAGGCCTCTTTGTAGGTGAGCTGCCACATACTGTGGCTGTCAGGTAGTAGGCCTCTCCAGGTCTCCCTGAGAGTAGTTTCACAGTGATGCTGGGTTTTGTAAGCTAGTGGCCGCTTACTATCAGTTTAGCAGTCCTTATCAGACAGCTGCCGCAGGTGAGCTTGTGCCCTGGCTCGACCCAAGTTTTTTATTCTCTGCTACGGGTTCCCTCCTGGAACCTCTTTATCCTGCTACAGCCTGGTTGCCTATCAGGTAGATGTTATGCTCCCCTCTCTGAGGGTCATTATGAGTATGTGGTCTCCTGAGTCTGGTCAGTCGGTCGTAGGCCTCTCATGAGGCCTCCCAGATAGATCAGTCCTTAGGCCCTCACAGGCCTCCTCAGTGTTTTGAAACACAAACACTGGGTCGATCCAGGGATCGAGTAGAGAAACTCCCCTCGCTGGCAAGGGTTAAGCACTATGCTGAGTCATACTCTCCAGGATATCCAGTCTCTGAGATCCGGGCCGAGTGGTTCACTGCCTGCTTCGCAGTTCCTCGGGTTGGATGCCTTCCTAAGGCGAGTGTCCAGAGGCTCTGTCTACATACAGACAGGAAGTGGCCAGGCTGTAGGGTCTTATGTTGTGACACCAGGTTAGGCCTGCCTGGTGGCAGTTCAGGTGGCACGTTCTCCTGAATAGTGACTGGCTGAGGTTCCCTCGGGTTCCCTAGCCACACTCCCTAGAAAGGACCCCTTCTAAGATTGAAGTTGTGGTCCTAGGCCCTGGAGCAGGCCCAGGTAGACCTTTCACTAAACTATGTTTATGGAGGTTGTCTGTGGTATCATATAGCTTGGGCTATGACCGTAGGGAGTGCTGTCACTGACAGCCCAGTGTGACCTGAGGGTGAGTGGTTCTAGCGTTTCATTTGAATTTGCTGGTTCTGACAGTTGTCACTGCCGCCTGGCAGGCACTCCCCTTAGCATGGTGGCGTTGGTATATCGTTCCCCAAAGCGTCATTCGACGCAGTGCGAGTTCCCTTTCGAAAGGGAACGTCTCAGGTTACGACTGTAACCTATGTTCCCTGAGAACAGGGAACGAGACACTGCGTCTCCTTGCCATGCCTCGGGGCCTGCCTACCAAACAGTCCCTTCAGACGATAAGGTGTTTGTCATGTTTGCAAGGCGCCCTTTTATATTTGCAGGTCACACGTTAATCATTCACGTTAATGATTCACGGGCTGTCGCCGGTCATTATGATTGCCGTGATTTGATAGTGATTTCAGACACCTGTCACGCCTGAGGCGTTCCCCCAAAGCGTCATTCGACGCAGTGTCTCGTTCCCTGTTCTCAGGGAACATAGGTTACAGTCGTAACCTGAGACGTTTACCGACTGAAATACGGCATGTCGCAATCTGTGACGAACATAGACGAACAGGCGAGAGCCAATGAGCGTTTGATATCACTGCCGTAAAACATGTCGTAACGCTTCTTGAGGGCGCAATTTTTGAATTTGAATTCATCATCACGAGCGCGGGATTTGACAGTTACAGACTGCGCTGCTGTGATAGCCTGTGAAATGGAGATGAAGATCACTCACTGGATAAAGGGCTGAATTTGGATCTCTTTCTTGCAAACGTATGGATTCTAAAGATTTGGATTATATCAAGTATAATAAAATTGATGTCTTTAGTGAATTTATGTTGGGTTTTGGTATTATTGTTCTATTGGAGAAAACGCATTTTGTGTCTCACTATAAATAAACTAAATAATACAATGGTTAAACGATTAAATAAGGTATTTTTAAGATTTTAAAGTGTATTCTTGTTTAACTGCATGTATGCTAATGCTTTGCAGCAGAAGGCACGAACAGAGCGAAATGTTATTAGTCTATTTCTTGAGTAAACTGCATAAATGCGACTGAAAACGTAATTGATAAGACATTTGAATGCAATAGAGTCAAAACATTAATGCCACGATTTTAATATGCATAAATAAGAATACGTACAAATATGTACGTCAGTAGAGTTGTTCATACGTAAATAATTTACGTTTTTGTGCTGTTAATACGTAAACATTTTACGTTTTAGTGCTGTAAATACGTCAGTATTATACGTTTCTGTGTGTATAAGTAAATGTACGTATGGTAGAATTACACTTTACGTAAAAATACACACGTATTCTCATGAGATCACGTTGAACATTCTCAGAAAGTAAAGTGAAACTGTACTGTAAAAGGAAGACTTTTTATTTCCATAATGGAAATATAATGATATGGTACAATTCCGGTAATACCATGGAAATAAACAAGGCTTCATTTTACAGTACAGTTACACTTTACTTACTAAGTAAATTGTCATGTTTTCCTTGGTAACGTTGCAGGACATACGAGGTAAAAAAAATAAAAATAAATGAGACTATGGAAAAGGGAATGATATGGTACAATTCCGGTAATACCATGGAAATCAAAAGGCTTCCTTTTACAGTACAGTTTCACTTTACTTACTGAGTAAATTGTCATGTTTTCCTTGGTAACGTTGCAGGACATACGAGGTAAAAAATTGTGACTATATGGAAAAGGGGAATGATCAGGTTATATGGTACAATTCCGGTAATACCATGGAAATAAACAAGGCTTCATTTTACAGTACAGTTACACTTTATTTACTGAGTAAATTGTCATGTTTTCCTTAGTAACGCTGCAGGACATACGAGGTAAAAAATTGTGACTATATGGAAAAGGGAATGATCAAGTTATATGGTACAATTCCGGTAATACCATGGAAATAAACAACGCTTCATTTTACAGTACAGTTGCACTTTACTTACTGAGTGAATTGTCATGTTTTCCTTGGTAACGTTGCAGGACATACGAGGTAAAAAAAATAAAAAATAAATGTGACTATGGAAAAGGGAATGATATGGTACAATTCCGGTAATACCATGGAAATAAAAAGGCTTCCTTTTACAGTACAGTTTCACTTTACTTACCGAGTAAATTGTCATGCTTTCCTTGGTAAAGTTGCAGGACATACGAGGTAAAAAATTGTGACTATATGGAAAAGGGAATGATCAAGTTATATGGTACAATTCCGGTAATACCATAGAAATAAACAAGGCTTCATTTTACAGTACAGTTGCACTTTACTTACTGAGTAAATTGTAAAAACATCTGCAAGAACATACCCAGTATTTAAGATGTGCCATGACATTAGGGAAAACTGTTCCTGCGGGGTAGTTACCAAGTAAGTGTAAGGTAAATTATTTGATAAACCCTCTATAAATGGGTGTAGCAATGAACAACAACTATGTAAAACAAGGTAATTTATTGGAAACTACCGTCTTAATTTCAAGATAGTAATAAATAAACATGGACTGTTGCCAACATAACCCTAGGATGACTACAAACCTAACTTGAATTGATGGGTAATACTGGAGGTGTTTCTAAAAATTGTCTGCCTACATTCTGAGGAAGTACACAATTAAATCGGAGTTATTACAAACCTAAACAGGTAACAAGTACACAGTACTTTGTTGAGTTGATATTTAACAGTGGTGTTTTTTTCCCTGGTAGTTTCTCTGTAATTGCATACTAATCACCTTAAGTAATTACACACTAAAATACTATAATTTATCATATGCTTACCAGGTAAATACTTAGTAGTTAGTTTGTAGTTTCTCTGCATTTACATACTTGTTACCTGTGGTAATTACCAATAACCAACTATAACTTACCATATATTTACCAGGTAAATACCTAGTAATTAGGGGACTGTAAAAGGAAGGGTTACCAGGAGAGACTGCGCAGAGGAGGGTGAAAACAAAGACATTTCCATGTCCTGCACCTGTGACTGCATACAACACATTGATCTGTCTGATCAGCTGTTACAGTACTACACAACACAGCACAAAACCTTGAAGTGGTACAGTAAGATTTTTCTACACTTCTTGGACATTGCTTCCACCAACTCTTCCAGTGTGCACAAAGAGCTACATGGTAACTTGTCCCATAAAGAGTTTATGGAGCAACTTATAACAGAGCTCTGTGGTGTGTCACAGAAAACGGCAATGATTTTTAAATCAATGTTGGAAACCGTTGTGCTGGTAATATATTTTTTTATAACCTGTAATAGTTTTTTCAGGATTCTTTGAATAAAAATATTTTTTTATATAAAAAAAAAAAGTTTAGTCTTTTTTTCTTTCTTTTTGGAAAGGATGTATTAAGTGGTAGTAATAACTTTAAGTCTTTCCATTGTTAGGAAAGATTTCTATTTCTTTTTAACTTTTTATTCCTCAGTGAATCATTCTTAGTTCATCATTCTTTGTTCAGGCTGCCTCACAGCACCTTGATGGCCCATTAGCCATGGGGGGAGTGTCTTTAGTCACACCTCTGGTGTGAATCACATTCATGGACCACGCATACAGCAGTGCTGACACAAAAACTGACATGCAAAATTAAAATCGTTATATTGTTGTTTGTGAAAGAGTGGTCAGAATGATTTTCAGATCATTTTGTAGAAAAAATTCTAGCCTACAAGAATAGTAATTCAAAAGTCTTGTGGACAACTATTCAGTATGTGTTAAATGGCCTTATTGCAGTGACAATGTTTTTCCCAAAACATACTAACCACGCATAATATTTTTTTTTCTATAAAATGCAAACATGTACATCCATTTTGCTCACATATTATTGTAGCAGAGTTTGTGCTGAATACGACAAAATTACATGTTGGCCAATAGTATGTTGTAAGTAGCTGAAATAAGCACAAATGTCAGGTCATGTCAAAACATCTCAAGGGCCCCAAAAACACCTCAGACCCCAGAGGGTTAAAGATGGAAGGAGGGAAGTGAAGCGTTATGGCCTGCTATTCACTTGTCTGTGTTCTCGTGCTGTGCACATAGAAGTGCTTGATGATATGACGACCGATGCTTTTATCAATGCTCTTCGTGCTCTCATTGCTCTCATAGATCAGGACAATACGAAGTGTATTGACATCCATTCTAGATCAGGCATCCCAAAGACTTGACAGTTCATCTTTGAGAACTTACCTTTACGAAGTAATGACAATTATAAACAGCCGACCTTTAACAGCACATTTGCTGAGTGATCCAGCTGGGCCACAGCCTCTTACACCCAATCACATTTTGACGATGAAGTCTTCCATAGTCTTGCCACCACCTGGAGACTTCGTGAAAGAAGACCTTTATCTTCGCAAAAGATGGCATAAAGTTCAGCACTTAGCCAATGAGTTTTTGTCTAGGTGGAAAAAAGAGTACATGGTAGCCCTCAAACCGTATTCACTTTATAGCCCTTAATTCTGTAATTGTGGACAAATGTGGGCACAGAGGACTCAGATGTGATCCTATTTTTTATTTATTATAAATGTTATATCACTGTCTTCGATAAAATTTTGTCCATCCATTTATGGTGTGTTTTTTTATTTTGGGGGTATTTTTGAATTTATTTACTTCAAAAAGTACCATATTTTCTATGTAAATTATGCTTATTTTTTTTGTGTGAGTTTTTGCCATGATGAGAATGTTGTACAGGATCAGCCCTTCATTTGTGTGTATGTTAGATATGCATTGTATTGGATCTATTGATTTATTTTTACAAAAAAACAAGAAGAATGCTCTAAATTACAGTTTTTGCTCTAAATTACATTACTTTCACTTTCACTTTCACTGTCACTTTCACTTTAAATGTCACTTTCACTTTCACTTTTTCCCATTCATTTCTATGGGTGCCCATTTTTGACCCAAATACAAGATTAAGGATTTTTTTTTTCACCCACTTAACATTGTAGAATTGAGTCAAAAAAAATTGTGTGTGTTCAGGAGGCAAACTTAGGAAAAGTGGCCAAGTCTTGTACCGCTCAGATCAAGGGAAGTATTTTTTAAAAATAAATCAAAATTATTTTGCCCACATTTGTCCAGAATACGGTTTTAGGGTTAAATCTTCAAAAGAGACAAAAATGGCACAAAACTCGCAAAAAAAGCAGGTCAACGATATTGTGATCGTGCAAGATGACAATGCACCACGAAATGAGTGGAAACTTGCCAAGGTCACTGAAGTGTATCCTGTTGAAGATGGACATGTGAGAAAGCTGCGATTGCTGATCAGTGAATCAGCACTGGATGACCAAGGAAAGCGGCTCACAAAGCAGACTTATCTAGAACGGCCTATTCACAAGATGGTAACCCTGCTTGAAGCTGATTAATGCAGTCTTGGTTGTTGCTACCTCACTTAAACCAAGTCTCATAATTTTAAGTTGGAATCTTATGTTTATTAAGTTAATAAGAAATCACCAGTGCTTTGGTGGGAGTGTAGCTGCCAGCAGAGATAGTTGCATAATTTAAGTTCCATAAAAGTATAGTTTTAATTTAATAAGTAACCACGTTTACAATGTGTACAAGCTGACTTGTTTATGTAGGCTTATATAGCGGAACTATTGTTTTGAGGTTCGGTTGGTTCAGACATTTATTGATGTTACACCAGCATCGGAGCATGTAGCGCATGCCTAACTAACTGTGGCTCGTTAAGTTTTTGGTAATGTCATTACATTTGTAAGTTCACCAAGAGACACACGGAAGAGAAGTTGCCTTTGTTACCTGTTTTTCACTCCCTGGAGTTAACGTGGTCAATGAGTTCTCACGGCATGTTTGATGGAATCGAGGATGACATGGTTTGACTAATAAATGCAAATGGTGCACATGGTGCTCGATTATTTATGAGCGTCTATACACGAGGGAAGAAAAGACGGTTAAGTCCCGCTGCGGCTGGACCACCGTCAAAGCTTCACGCTCTGTCAGTCCCCGTTGCCACGGCTACTGCAGATGTTTACCTCGCAGCCAACGAACCGGTATATCTACCCGCTTGCCTGCGCGCAACCACCGTTCTCACGGCGACCCAGAGAAATCTCAAATGAGCATAATGTCCGGTTGCACGGCTCACGCCGTATGTGTTTCAAATGCAGTGAATGTGCCCATGTTTCCGTGTTCACCCCTGCACACAAGCACTATAAATCCCGTGTCTCTCACAGAGCCCACTCTCATAAAGTAGGCAGAAGCCGCTCGAGTGTTAAAAGTAGGTCACGTGTCCACCTCACCGTGCCCACACCTACTCACTGCCTGCTCTGTCACACGGCCCCTCACGACCGGTCATGTTTTAAATGTAAATCCTGTGCCCGCCCTCGAGCACTCACACATACTAACGAACATTTCGCCCCTGACGCCGCCCTCGCGCGTTGCGCCTCACACTATATGTTCCCCGTCCAAGCCACCGGGACACTGTGTGTAAAACGGCCAGCTATCGCTGTGTGCGATCCGCCGTATCTAAGCACAGAGAGCGCGCGCGCTGCGCCCGCCCCTCTGTTTCGAGCTCTCGAGCCCGCGATGCGCGGCGATCAGAGCCCGGAGGCCATTCTGCCCCTGGCTGCACACGCGAAAGCGTGGGAAGCTATTTCAGGCGCGTCAGAATGGGTGCTGAGCACAGTAAAACAGGGCTATACTCTGCAGTTCGCTCGCCGCAAATTCCGCCTTCGACGGTCAGGTATATCAGTACACCGTCCTGCCTTTCGGCCTGTCGTTGACACCCCGTACATTTACGAAGTGCATGGACACAGCCCTCGCTCCCCTGAGGGGTCAGGGAATGCGAATTCTGAATTACTTGGACGATTGGCTAATTCTAGCACAGTCAGAGGCCGAACTCATCGCCCACAGAACAGTGCTTCTAAGCCACCTGGACAGCCTGGGGCTCACGGTCAACTGGACCAAGAGCTCATTAGTGCACAGTCAATCAACCTCTTTTCTGGGTTTGGATCTGGACACTGTGGCAATGACGGCCCGCCTGTCGACACAGCGCGCGCACTGCATTCGACACCTGGCCGCGTCCTTTCAGCTGGGCAGCACTGCACCTCTCAAGACATTTGTCTCAAGACAAGACAAATGCCTCCACATAAACTGTTTGGGGATGATAGCGGTCGAGAACATGCTCAAGCGCTTCCTCCCATTCATACAGGATCACCATGTGCTAGTCCGCTCGGACAACATGTCCGTGGTGTCCTATGTGAACCGACAGGGCGGTGTCAGATCCAGGAACCTGTGCAAGCTGACAGAACGCCTTCTCGTGTGGGCTCACCGCTCGTTGCGCTCGCTCATAGCCGCGCACATGCCGGGCCACCTGAATGTCGGTCCAGACAGACTGTCCAGAGACAACATTCCCCCGGGAGAATGGTCCCTGCACCCCCAGACAGTCCAGTTTCTCTGGCGCCTATTCGGCAGAGCAGAGTTCGACCTCTTTGCGTCAAGAGACAACACTCACTGCCCGAAATTTTTCTCGAAAAGCGAGGACGCGCTGTCCCAGACTTGGCCCAGCCTCCCGCTGTACGCTTTTCCCCTGATCTCCTTGTTACCACAGGTCATTTCGAGGATCAGGGAAACGCACCACCCAGTGCTTCTTATAGCCCCGCGTTGGGAGAACCAAACCTGGTACCCAGAGCTAGTGAGGCTGTCGCACTCATTCCCATGGCCGATCCCGGTGAGAAAGGATCTCCTCTCTCAAGCGGATGGCCGTTGACCTGCCAGAAGGGGTCGTGAACACGATCACGCAGTCTAGAGCCCCCTCCACGGGACGGCTCTACGCGTCTAAATGGTCGGTGTTTTCTAAATGGTGCACTACTAAGAGCTTGGATCCACGTGCATGTGGGGTCCCGCGGGTGCTCTCCTTCCTACAAGAGCTGTTGGACAAGGGCAGGTCCCCTTCCACGCTCAAAGTGTATGTGGCGGCTATTGCAGCATTTCGCTGAGACAACGTGCGGCCGGGCAATAGGAAGGAATGAGCTCATTATCCGCTTCCTCAGAGGAGCTAGACGGATGAATCCCCCGCGGCCCCCCTCGGTTCCTATTTGGGATCTGTCCTTGGTCCTGGAGGGGATCTGTCCTTGGTCCTTTTCCCTTTGAACCGCTTGAATCCGTGGATTTAAAGTACCTGTCGCTCAAAACCGTTTTCCTGATAGCTCTGTCTTCAGTAAAACGCGTGGGGGATTTGTACGCTGTATCTGTTAGCCCTGCATGTCTTGAGTTCGGACCGAACGACTCGAAAGTCATTCTCAGACCGAGACACGGTTACGTCCCCAAAGCGATTGGAACCCCTTTTAGGGCACAAATCATTTCCCTTTCGGCTCTGCCAGCATCCGATAATGGGGACAGTGATAACCTCCTATGCCCTGTCAGAGCGCTGAGAGTTTACATCACGCACTCCGCCGCCTTCAGGCGTTTCGAGCAGCTCTTTGTTTCCTTCGGCGGGCGCACCAAGGGTCTCGCCGCCTCGAAACAGAGCCTGTCCAGGTGGATAGTGGACGCGATTGCAGCAGCTTATGCCTCCAAACACCTGCAGTGCCCTCTGGGTATCAGAGCCCACTCTACTAGAGGCATGGCCTCCTCGTGGGCCTGGTCCAGTGGAATTTCTATCCACGATATTTGTATGGCGGCGGGCTGGGCCTCCCCATCGACATTCGTGAGGTTTTATAACCTGGAAGTTCCCGCCTTACAGGCTAAATTGCTGTCAGTATAAGTGACATGTATGCTCTGCCCAGTCGCTTATGTGCAGACTACGTTCACATGCTGGCGATGTTTCGGGTATGGCACTTAGGGTGAAGTGTTTTATACTCAGACCGGCTTGGCCGCTCTGTTTTTCATTCCCCGTTACGCGCTGTTTACCGGAGCTGGCCCGCGCTGCTGGCCACCCGTCTTCCACTCTGTTGCGCGTGGGGGGTTATTCTCTTCATCAAAGACCGATGACGTCGCTCTTTATTACCCTAATGAGTGCTTATGTACTGTGTGGGCTCGCGCTGCCGGCCCCACTGTTTTGCATTGATATATACTTATAGACCGGCCACGCCGCTCTATTGTATACACTGAGTGAAGTGCTTTGTACTGTGTTTGCCCGTCTCTCCGACTGGCCACCTGTTCCAGCAGAATGTTTTTCCCCGGTCTCCCTGGGATTCATTTGCTGGTTGCTCGGCGCGCACGGCGTTGACAAGGGGTTACCGTAGCGTAAGCTATACTTACGCAATACGAGAGAGCCTCTCGTAAGAGAACGTACTCGGTTACCTAATGTAACCTCGGTTCTCTCTAGAAGAGGGAACGAGTATTGCGTAACCTGCCGTGTCGCGCCACAAGCTTTTGCGCTTCAGACTACGAAAACCAGATATTCAGCCTGTGAGCTCTCGTTATATACACACTGGCCACACCCATCTTGACGGTTAGAAGGGTGTGGAGGGCGCAAAGCGCCCTCATTGGAGGCCACGTTCCACTAGGCTCACTGATAGGCTTAAGCAGTTGCCGCCGAGCAGCCAATGAGCACGCTTATACAGCCTGCCTTGGTCTGTCGGCTGCCGCACTGCGTTGACAATGAATACAAAATTAAGGATACTTTTTGGCTTCAGATCTCGAAGAAAGAAGACTTTCCCGTAGCGTAAGCTATACTTACGCAATACTCGTTCCCTCTTCTAGAGAGAACCGAGGTTACATTAGGTAACCGAGTACGTTTTCTTTAGAGCGGCTATATACAGTATATATATGAACCAAATTAAAACTTTTTAACAACAAAAATTAGCCATAAGTGAACTTCCTTAAGCTGGACTGTGATGCTATTTTCTTCTAGAAACAAACTTTGTTGAATTATTTTCCTGTTATCTCTGTAAAGCTGCTTTGAAACAATCTGTATTGTAAAAAGCGATATATAAATAAAGGTGGCTTGACATACTGTTAATTTTCATAAATGGAAATCCATTAATCTGACAGTTTTTGCTCAATCTGTTTTTTCCTCTCTTCATGGTCTTTCATCAGCTCCTCTTGAAGACAATATTTAGCAGTTGAATAATGCTCTTGTCTCTAATCTGGACTCTTTCGCTCCCTTAAAGTCACACAATGTCACTTTTGCTCGTACTGCCCCTTGGTATAATGACAAACTGCGCTCAAAGAAGGCAGGTTGATAAAAAATGGAGCGTAAGTGGCGTGACTCTGGCTTAGATGTATTTGATCAAGTTTGGAAAGACCGCTCGGGGCAATGCAATTGAGTCTACTAGAACTGCTTATTTTTCTCAGACTACTGATAATAATCAAAGCAATCCTAGGCATCTCTTTCAAACTATAAACAGACTCCTCAAAGTTAACATTGGCACCTCTCTGCCTGTTTAAAATCATTTGTGTAATAATTTTCTACATTTTTTTCAGTTCTAAATGTACAATGTCCATACCCTAATTCATGCTACAACTGTTTCCTCTTCAACACCCTTGCCTAGTTTCTCTTTCACATCTTTTACTAATTTTTCTCAAATAAACTCTGAGTTGCTTACTAGGGAGGTATCACGTATGAAAGCCACCACTTGCACGCTTGATCCCCTCCCTACAAGCTTATTTACATTTTTTTTAACTCTTTGTGTCTGGCTGTTCCCAGCATTATTAATGACTCTTTGTGCACTGGTGTTCTACCAGCAGCATTGAAAACTGCTGATGTAACACCAGTTCCAAAAAAGCATAATATTGATTTGGACAATTTAAATAATTATCGCCCCATATCAAACCTTTCATTTCTGGCAAAAACTCTAGAACGAGTTGTGGCTGTACAGCTACACAATCATCATACTGTTAATAATATTTTTGAGCCCCTTCAGTCTTTTTTTTTTTTTTGTAAACTCCATAGCACAGAGACAGCTTTGGTCAAGGTCTCCAATGATCTGTTATTAGCTTCAGATTCTGGTTCTCTCTCCATCCTTATCCTTCTTGATCTTAGAGCGGCTTTTGATACTGTCAATCACAACGTCTAACTCAGCCAAAGTAAAAATGTCTTTGGTGTTTCTGAGACTGTTTTAACCTGGTTTAGATCTTATCTGTCTGATTGCCGCCAGCATGTTTTTATGAGTGGTTTCAGGTCTGGGCTTTGCTCTGTCACTTCTGGTGTCCCTCAGGGTTAAATTTTAGGCCCCTTGCTTTTTTAGCATTTATATATTTCCTCTTGGATTGCTCATAAGATCATTTGGGCTTAATTATCACTTTTATGCAGATTATACTCAGATTTTATATTCACTCTAAGCATGGTCGAAAAGTGGATGTTTATTTTCTCTCATTGTATTTCTGAGATAAAAATATGGATTACCCCAAAACTTTTTGTGTCTTAATAATGATAAGACAGAGGTCTTGGTTATTGGCTCTCGCCATCAGCTTCGTAAAGCTGGTTCACTAATGTTAAACGTAGATGGCTAAAAAAAAATTTGTAGGGATTTGATTCAAGTTTGTCTTTTGACCATTTACTGTTATGTACATAATGTTCAATTTACTGTTAAGAATTTTTTCATCAATTGCATTGTGTGCAAAAGTTTGCTGCTAGGATCCTGACTGGAGTCAGAAGAAATTAACACAAATCTCCATTACTGAAGTACTTGCAATGGCTGCCTAATGCTGGACAGTACAGCACTTTGTGCAATAATGAGTAATAACAATAAAAACAAAATCAAGAAAACACGGCTGTTATTCTAAATAGCAATCAATGTACGCAATAAATGACTTGCAACTGAATTAACAAAACATTCATAAAATGTTAGCTCACCACTTATTAATCATTTATGAACGTAATGTTTTGTAAATGATTAATTCATCATTAACTAATAACTTATAAGTGACTATATAGTCTATGACTATAGTGACTATGAAGTGTTACCCCTTCAGTCAGTACAGTGATCAGAGTTCTCCTACGAAGGTCATTGAAGTAGGATGCAACTATGTTCTTTATGCAGGAGGGCATATGGAAGAACTCCATGGAGTAGGTTAGCAGCTGGTGTGGGACTGATCCATATGCGTTTGCAAGGTCGAGCCAGACGACGTGCAGGTTTGTCTTCTCCCGTTTGGCCTTCTGGATCTGGTCCCAGATCATTGTAGAGTGCTCTACACACCCTGGGAAGCCTGGGACTCCCGCCTTCTGGCAGTTGGTGTCAATGTAGCCATTCTTGACTGAGATTAATCTAGTCAAATCAAGTCAAGTCACCTTCATTTATATATTGCACTTTTAACAATATGGATGGTTTCAAAAGCAGCTTTACAGAGATAATAGGAAATTACCATAACAGATTGTTTAGGCTTTACAACAGCTCTAGGATAAAGTTATTGTCCATCTAAAGTTAGTTTTGAAATATTGAAATATTGATTCACTTCCATTGCGAAGATCATTAGTTATTAACTTAGTGGCCGCTAACACAACACCATCCACACAAACAGTGCCTGGTGTCTCAAGAACACACTGCCTGAAATTGGTTCGAATGTGCAAACAATTATCCGTTATCTCTGTGCAAACCTCAAAACGCAAACCCGTGAAAACGCAGATGTCGCGCACATGCGCATTTCGTGTTCAGTCCAAAGGTATGCGCATTTGAATATATATGTGCACAGGCGTGTAGTCCTTCTTTACAAATCAACCCTCAATAAACTATTTGTCTGGCCTTAAAAATGTATAATACAGAATTTTTTTGTTGCGTCTGCATAGCCACGTGAACCCGAACTATCCCGACAACATTTATCTGTACAGAGGTAAAGGGAAGGGAAGGAGGCCTTCACAGGGGATGGCTTGGTTTACACACTTACACAACACACTTCAGGACTGTGTTGTCATCGTGTCCAGGCAAAGGTCCTTCATCAGATCTGGATACAGCCTGGATACGGCGGACTGCGGTAAACCTCAGATAAACAGAGAGACTAATATGAGCGTAGATGCCATCCTTCTTATGATGTAACAAGTACATCAGGATTTATGGGGAGTGTTCCGGTTCTGGCTGACCTATTCAGAATTAGCCTCATTAATAACTATTAACTAACTGAATACATCATTTTAACTTTGAATATAGTCATAAAATACATCACTAATTACTCAAGTGTTACCTAGTCACTATGCAGGAAATACTTGTGATTTGGACCATTATTTTAAAGTGAAAAACATTTTTTCACTTTAAAATAATGGTCCAGATCATTAGTAGTTCTTGAAGATTGTCTTTTTTTTACTCAGAACATGGTCATAAAATGCATCACTAAATACTCAAGTACCTAGTCACTCTTCAAGGACTACTAGTGATTTGGAGTATAATTTAAAGTGAAAAAGATATTTTAAAAGAATGGTCCAGTTGACTAGTAGTTCCTGCATAGTGACTAGGTAACACTTGAGTAATTAGTGACCACGTTGAGAGTAAAAAAAAGACAATTGCTAACGTCTCAGACACGTTTATGTTGTGATTAGTAATTAATTAGTATTTCTTTATAATTTGTCAGAATTACCTGTTAGTTCTTAATGATGCCAATCTCATTAAGTAATTATTGATTACCTAATAAGGAACTATCTCAGTCCTAAGTTTGATATTACTTACTGATTAGTTAAGCTTGTTTCCATATTAGTTAATAGTAGTAGCTGAAGTGTTAATGTAGTACTACTCATTTGTCCTGCATTACTTTCTGCATAGTTACTTATTAATGATGGACCATTATTCTAAAGTGTTACCATTAATTATTCTACATCAAGTTATTTCTATTAACTGACCCATATATTTGTAAATTATTATTCATATTTTCCTTGAGCTAATTTGCTACCTTCTGTTGGTAATGATGAAGCTGAATAATAACCACTCTTGGTTTCTCTCCTGCCACTGACTTGGCCGTGAGTGTTCTATGTGCTCTGTCGATCTCTTGAGGAGTCAGGAAAATATCCTTACTAGATACATTCAACAATGATTGAGAGGAGGGCAGATAAGGAACCTCAATCAATTCTGGTAAGCCGACTATTCTAATGTTGTTCCGTCTGTGCGACTCGGGAACGGTGACTGTAGCCTAGCGTTACTTTCCGACAAGGCCACACGTGTCTTCTCCAGAACAAGTAGACTCTTGTTACATTAGTGTTGGTTTTAAGTGAGGTAATCTTGTGACTATTGTCAGAGGCAGTGGATTGAATCAGATATATCTTAACTTCCACTGATGAAATGGCAGCTTTAAAAGAGTCTATTAGCGAAACCGGTGGCCATTAAGTGAACTGCATTCATCAACTTATTGCACTTAATATACAAGAGACTGATCGTGATTGAAGGCCCCTATATAAGGCAAAGTTTGTTTTATTTCTTCACTTAAAAACCATATTAAGTTCAGTGCCATTGTCTCCTAAAGCATCAGGTTTAGGATCCTTCTTATCTTGCTTCGACTATTTAGAAGTCATGGCAAAGACATAAAAATGCTCTGATATATTTCTGATCAATTAGAATAAAATAAAAATGTAGGGTAGTCTGAAAATAAGCAAAGATTACACTTAAGGGGAGCAATTGACACACGTCTAACTCCATTTGCAAGTAAACTTTTTTAAATGTATTTATTTACTTAGCATCAAATACACAAATATCAGCAAATTATAGCATGAAAAAAGTGTAAGAGAGAAAAAAAGATAAGATAATAAGATCATTTTTATAATTAAAAATGATTGCACAACAGCCCAGGAGGTGGTGACATGCATAACTCACCAATCGCCATTAAACAGAAGAAGAAGAAAAAATGAAGAATGGCATGTTTCTTAATAGCGTCTGTTTCAATGATGACTGTGAAATCAGTGATCCATTGACAATGTATTTATGTACTCACCATGCACGCAACGATTCAGCTATGTCTATTAAACCTTTGACAAGTACTATCACAGTGGAACATTCAAATCTGCATTGGCGCTGCTGTTGACCCAGAGAGAGCAGTTATGTATGTACAAGTATGAAACAGCTTAATTATCTTTCAATCAATCTTTTCAACCACACAGTATCATTATTTCTGTGTTAGAATAATTTTAATTATCACAGTAGTTCTGGGATATAAGTTTATAGTTCGGATATAAACACTGAAGCACACCAGTTAGCGAACAGACTCCACTTTCGAGAGGGGGCTCTAGCCTGAGTGATGGTGTCAATCACCACTGGTGATAGCCTACTCAAGTCTTCCA
Source organism: Scardinius erythrophthalmus (assembly GCF_964197995.2). Lineage (NCBI taxonomy): Eukaryota > Metazoa > Chordata > Actinopteri > Cypriniformes > Leuciscidae > Scardinius > Scardinius erythrophthalmus. The sequence continues at coordinate 21,591,543 of NC_138230.1, read as the reverse complement.
CATCCCATCCACAGGCCAGATGTGGAGATGCCAGAGGCGCGGGTGCGGGTGAGCTTGCACGACACCTGTGCAAGCAGGCTTTCTGGGGTAAACACATATTTGCGTAGACCCCGAGGATAGCTGTTTGCCAGTGCGTCCATGCTTAAGGTGGGCCTTGATCACGGAATACCACAGAGGACAATGGGAGGATTCCTGGGAGGCGAACAGATCTATCTGTGCTTCGCAGAATTGACTCCAGATCAGCTGGACCCCCTGGGGGTGGAGTCTCCACACACCTTGAAGCGTCATTCGCCGTGACGGTGCGTCTGCTGCGCGATTGAGCTTTCCTGGGATGTGACTGGACCGATTCCAAAGGAGGAGATGATGGGCGAGTCGCGACATTAATGTAAGCCGCCCTGGTAGTTTATATATGCAACCATCGCCGTGTTGTTTGTCCGGACCAACACGTGCCTGTCTCAGCCGAAACCCCCACAGGGCAGAAATACTGTCAGCAAATGGGGCAGTTGTAGCCTAATGGTTAAAGAGTTGTACTTGTAACCCAAACATTGCGGGTTTGAGTCTCAGTACCGGAATATAACCTGATTATTACATTTTTAAATGGAATTTGATGGGAATGTCAATAATCAATATTTTTCTTGACCCTTGTTTTACTGAGTTTGCTATGCATTCTGTGTTTGGGATTCTAAGTAAAGGATATAAATGTAACGCTTCCTTGAACACTTCCTGCAATAAATATATATTTCAGTAGCATATTTTTGGTGATAACCTTTTGGAACAGCCTTTGGAAACCTAGTAAAGAGATTCACTATGTCTCACTATGTTTGTGGTGCAATTACAATGAAACATCACTTTGCACAATCAGCATTTTTTATTTTTTTTTAAATGGTTATAATTATTTTATTTTTTTAATAGTATGGTTACTGACCTCCATTGGTGCCATGTGCGAGGTGGGGTGGCACAGTGATCTCTCTCCTCTCTAACACACACATGCCCTGCAAACCTTCATCCAGACCAGAGATCAACTTCCCTTGACCTAACGTGACACGCGGGGGTTCTGGGTAGTCATCTCTGCAGACAATTCATTAATAATGCTAACATTTCTAAAATAATAATAATAATAACTGTACACAACAATAACAACAACACAGTAAAACTCAAAAACAGGTAACACATTCAACTTGAATTATAAACAGACTTTCAATAATCCACAGAAAATACTTTGCAGTTTTCCCGAGATATAGATTTAGAGTTATATAAATATGAATAAATATAAATATGAATTATCAGGTTGATCATTCAGCCGTGGCCAAAAGTATTGGTAATGACATGCATTCTAGGTAAATGTGCAGATCAGATGCATTTTAAATAATTACAAAAAGTTTCATTGGCCAACATAAGTTAACTTTACAACAAAATCCCAAAATTAACTGTTTATTGGCCCTAGCACAAAATGACCAACTAATATAATTTCACTAATCATATCACCAACACATGGGAAAGTGTGAACAAGTACTAATCAGGTGAAATTAGAGGCAACCACTTCATTTTAATCATGATCCAAACAAAGATGCTACACATATGTAACATGAGCAATTATTTTTTATTTAATAATAATAATAATAATAGTAATAATAAAACATTTTATTTATATTGCGCTTTTCACAAACCCAAAGTTCTACAACAATAATAATGAAAACAGTAAAAAAGATTTGAAAAACAAGATTACAAAGAATACAAACAAACAAGCCAAAAAAAAAAAAAAGAGTCTTTAGTATAGAAGCAGAATGGTCTCAATAATATTTCATGCAAAAGACAATGCACACATGCATAGCCAATTTCACATGCATGAAACCTAATTCACGTGCACAAAAAACAATTCACATGCATGAAAAAAAAAATTGTTTCCATCATGTTTCACAGGCTTGCAATGCTTTTGTGAATTTCTGAATATATTGCAGATATTATATTTATCAGAGAGAAAAGAATAAAGTGCATTGCAATAGTCAAGCCTAGACAATAAAGGCGTGAACAAGCCTTTCTGCACCAGGCAAATAGTGTTGTTTTTGGCGGCCTGTTTTAATTTTAGTTTTAGTCTAGTCTTTGTGTCAAGCTGTCCTTTTAGTTTTTATTAGTTTTAGTCACGTTCATACTCTTTTTAGTCTAGTCAAATTTTAGTCGACGAAAACTGATGACATTTTAGTCTAGTTTTAGTCGACTAAAACTGATGACATTTTAGTCTAGTTTTAGTCAACGAAAACTGATGACATTTTAGTCTAGTTTTAGTCAATGAAAATTGTATTTTAGTCTCTATTTATTAATGCAATTCTATTTAACCCAGTCAATATAAGTCAAGTATATTTGTATAGCGCTTTTCACAATACAGATTGTATCAAAGCAGCTTCACTGTATTAAATTAAAATAATACAACAAGGTTTGTTTCTAGTGAAATTTATTGATTGATAAAATTAAATTAAATATTCCCAAAATATCCCCAACTGAGCAAGTCAAAGGCAACAGTGGCAAGGAACCGAAAAAACTCCATCAGGTGACCTAATGGTGAGCTGAAACTCCATCAAGTGACCTTATGGAGAAAAAAAAAAAAAACCTTGGGAGAACCCAGGCTCAGTCGGGGGCCAGTTCTCCTCTGGCTTTTTTATGAACTAGAGGCCGGATTGTAGTTTGAACTGTAAGATTAAGAATATTATATGAATGCCTGGCTGAAGAGATGCGTCTTTAATCTAGTTTTAAACTGGGAGAGTGAGTCTGAGCAACGAACAGTATCAGGAAGGCTATTCCAGAGTTTTGGAGCTAAATGTGAAAATGCTCTCCCTCCTTTGGTGGATCTGGATATCCTAGGTATGACCAAAAGCCTCGAGTTTAGTGATCTTAAAGAGCGCGATGGATTATGGGGCGATAGAAGATCCGTTAAATAGACTGGAGCTAAGCCGTTTAGTGCTTTATAAGTCAGTAGCAATACCTTATAATTAATACGGAACTTTATAGGTAACCAATGTAGTGATGATAAAATCTGTGTTATATGATCATATTTTCTTGATCTAGTAAGAACTCTAGCGGCTGCATTTTGGACTAACTGTAGCTTGTTTATTGAGGATGCAGGACAGCCAGCTAATAAAGCATTACAGTAATCTAGTCTCGAGGTCATGAATGCATCAGAACTGATAGCATGTTACGTAGCTTAGCAATGTTTCTAAGGTGGAAAAAGGCTGTTCTTGTAACATATGAAATATGATTTTCAAAAGACAGGTTGCAATCTAATATAACATCCAGGTCTTTTACTGTAGAGGATAAAGTAACAGGACATCCTACTATGTTAAAGTTGTATTGTGAGAGGTTTTGTGGGCGTTTTTTTAACCGATAAGTAGTACCTCTGTCTTGTCTGGATTTAATAAAAGAAAATTACGCGTCATCCAATCTTTTATATCTTTAAAGATGAACTGAACTGAAAATTTGAGTAAAGGTGATATAACGGATGTATTTTATTTATTCTCATTGGTACAATTATTAAAATGGCAGAATTTGCTAAAAGGGATAAAATGGTACATTGAAAATGTTGTTGTTGTTACACGGGCGCCACCATGTTGGATTTCAGCATTCCGCTACGTCACTGGAATGGTAAGCTACTCTGTTGCTAACCAACACAAGCAGAGCAGCCATAGCATGTACATAGTCTGAGGCTGAACGCTCACATCAGGCAGAGGACAGAGAAGTATGTTAACTGTTATCATGCTAGCAAGTATACTAAGCAAAGGGCTGTATGTAACGTTGTCACATACACAAAACATGTACATATTCACTTACACGCACATATAACGTGTAACGTTAGGCTTTATAGCGTTCAACAAAAGTGAGACTGACACACTCTGCATCCATTGAAATTGAACTTGAGTAACAAAACCAAGCTAGATACCAAACGATCCAACCTAGGTAAAGAGCTAGCAGCTAAACACGTTGGAAGCACTTTTGTCAAACTCCACAAGCTAGCCACCACTCCGACCATATAAATAAATCATAAATCATGACTCCGACGATAGCACAGATCGATAATAATGCATTTACTAGCAGCTAACTAAACCGCAGCAGGTCTGTAAACAGAATCCAATGTCCCTTTACTCACCCTGAAGCTAGCTGATGTTCATCGTGTCTGGAAACATTGTTGATGCAGGGAGTTCAACTCGCAGAACTAACGTTAGCTGCTAGGTCCATAGTAAGAGGTAGCCTATCTGTGCAGTAACCGGCCGTGCAGTATTTTGATTTTAACATTTTGCGTGCAGCTAACTTAACAAGCGATCCCACTGGATGAATTCGTCCAATCACATTTGCCATTTTATCTGCCTCGATTTTCTAAAACGCACAGTACCTCAACCATGTTTTAGTATTTTTCTCTAAATGCACACGACATATACAAGCAGTCTCTATTAAAATACATAGGGCCCTATTTTAACGATCTGAAACGCAAGTGTCAAAGCGCAAAGCGCAAGTAACTTTGTGGGCGGGTCTTGGCGCTGTTGCTATTTTCCCGGCGGGATAAATGACTCTTGCGCCAGGCGCAAATCTAAAATGGGTTGGTCTGAAGTAGCTTCATTATTCATAGGTGTGGTTTGGGCGTAACGTGAAATAAACCAATCAGAGAGTCATCTCACATTCCCTTTAAGAGCAGACAAGCTTTTTCTAAAGCGGATTCCTATTGTAACGGCGGATTTGCTAGGCGCGCGCCAGGAGCGGTTCACAGCCAAGGAGAGCAACGCTCTCGTCAGGGACGATGGGGATGGAGAAACACACCCAAATTAACTTCGGTTAAAAAGGCGTATGATAATTTGGGTAAATGTGTAAGCTAGATGTATGCTTTTATAATAAATTGTCTATCTATCTATCTATCTATCTATCTATCTATCTATCGTAATAATGTATGATTTGCAAATAATGAAAACTGCTGCTTCTGTGTAGATGAGAGAATCAAAGTGTATGCGCGTTGTGCACACGCTACATTGATTATGGCCAAGCATGCGCCCTTAAAATAGCATATGAATAACATGCGCAACGCGCCACTGACTTTAAACTATTTTTTCCTGGTTAGTGGCGCAATTGTTTTCTAAACCTGCAAAATAGCATGAAGGAACGTTTGCGCCGGAACACGCCTCCTTTTTTGCGCTGAACCGCCCAGGGAGCGCAAGTTCATTCCCTAGTTTAGCGACGTGCTTCTGTGGAGGGAAAAGTCTGCTTTGCGCGGGTTCAAAATAGGAATGATACATGCGTCGGTGTACAAAGTCAATTGCGCTGGGTGCAAGATAGGGCCCATAATGTGCTTGTATACAATAAATGAGAGTGCATGACAGGCTATAGCCCTCCAACCTCCCACCACATTTCCTTCTTATAACACCATGAACCACTATTGCTCCATTAATAATTGACTATGTACATTGCAAACACAATCTGTATCATACCTGCATTACTTTTATTTCGTGTAATTTACAACGTAGCGGCGTTGCATGCTCGTAGTTTCTTTTGCACTTGATCAGTGAGGCGATACAGCGCGCGCCGCTGCATTTGCGCGTGCAATTGAAGAGTGTGCGCTACGAGAACAGGATAACGGCTGACAGGACAAGAAAGTCCGTTTTTCTGAGGTGAAAGACTTTATTTCAGCATACACTTATGTCACTGCCTGGTAGTTCCTATTGTGCTGGGTTTTCTGAAGTAGTCATGATTCACCACATAACATGCTCTAAACACGCACGCAGAGTGGAAAAGGAGGAGCGGGGGCGCGGGGAGCAAGGATCACAAATTTGAACTATATCGATATATGCGATATGGTCTAATTCCATATCGCATTTCAAAAAATAAATGTTCCAGTTTGACATCTCTGCAACAGATCGATTCCGGTGCACTGTCCATGCTCTGGCAGTGCCCGCACCCACACCAGTCACTTCCCCCCCAAACGATCCTGTACTGTAGGTGGAGCCTGAAACTGATCGTCCTCCTTGTGGTGGTAGTCAGGTACTACTGGCCTGTCCCTCACAGGCTCAAATGCGTAACCAAAATGACTCATTTTCGTGTGTATAGGACCTGCAGCTGCAGCTGCCTATATACCTTCGCAGGTCCTACCATTCCAGTGACGTCATCAGAATGGCAAGCGTTCTTATACTAACAAACGCAATTTTTGTGTTGCTTTTTAAAGAAGCTATATTGATATTTTTAATTTTTTTTTTTTTGGTGTAATTTACTTTTAATTGTCATAAACAACACGTTATCAATGTTGATTCTTTCAGTTCAGTTCATCTTTAATACACTCTGTCAATTTGGATAATTTAGCGTTTTCATCCGGCTGTGATGAAATATATATTTGAGTGTCATCAGCATAACAATGGAAACTAATTCCATGTTTCCTTATAATATTTCCAAGTGGCATCATATATATTGAGAATAATAGAGGGCCTAACACAGATCCCTGCGGCACTCCATAGTTTACTGAAGTTATGATCGATTTTTCTCCATTTAAATAGACAAAATGGTAGCGGTCAGATAAGTATGATCTGAACCAGCTAAATGCTTGTCCTTGAACACCAGTATAATTTTGTAGTCGATCTAAGAGTATTGTGTGATCTATAGTATCGAACGCAGCCTTGGTCAGAAATTAAAGGAAATCATTTGTGATTTTAACGAGTGCAGTTTCAGTGCTATGGTGCGGCCTGAATCCAGACGGAAACTTTTCATAGATGTCATTTTCTTGCAAGAAAGAGCCCAGTTGAGCGGACACCACTTTTTCTAATATTTTAGACATAAATGGAAGATTTGAAATGGGTCTATAATTTGCTATGTTATTATGATCTAATTGTGATTTCTTAATGAGTGGTTTTATAACTGCCATTTTAAATGTTCTTGGAACATGACCTAAAGTTAAAGATGAGTTAATAATATTGAGGAGAGGCTCTTCCACTATAGGTAACACTTCTTTCAGTAGTTTAGTTGGTATAGGATCTAATAAACATGTTGTTGTTTTAGATGAAGTGATAAGTTTATTTAACTCTTGTGTTCTATAGTTGTAAAGCACTGTAATTGTTCTTGCGGGGTGATAATTGAGGCTGAATTATAAGGCGCGATTGAAGATTGAATGTTTACAATTGTGGTTCTGATGCTTTCTATTTTCTCAGTGAAGAAGTTCATGAAATCATTACTACTAAACTGTAACGGGATATTTTGTTCAGATGACGTCTGTTTATTTGTTAGTCTAGCCACGGTGTTAAATAAAAACCTTGGATTATTTTGGTTATTTTCTATTAGTTTGCGGAGGTGCTCAGCCCTGGCCACTTTTAGGGCCTTTTTATAACGTGACATACTGTCTTTCCACGCGATTCTAAAGACCACTAAATTAGTTTGTTTCCATTTACGCTCTAAATTACGGGTTTCTCTCTTTAGAACATGCGTAGTATTGTTGTACCATGGTGCTTTAATTTTCTCTCTGACCTTTTTTAATTTAATGGGTGCAACAAAATCCAGTGTTCTAGAGAGAATGGTGCTCATAGTGCTAGTTAGTTTCTCTAGTTCATCTGTTTGTTTGGGTTCAGGCAGCAGCTGAGACAGATCAGATAAGCAATTTGAGAAATTATCTATGGTGGATGGAAGGATTGTTCTGCCTGGTCGATAACGCGGCGCCGCATTACATATTACAGCAGTATGTAATATGCAAGTTACCATGTAATGGTCAGTGACATCATCACTTTGTGGAATGATATCTATATCGGTTGGATCGGTTCCATATGATATAATTAAATCGAGTGTATGATTTAGACGATGAGTGGGACCAGTGACGTTTTGCTTGACCCCAAAGGAATTTAATAATTCTGTAAACGCAGCCCCTAACGCATCATTTGAATTATCTACGTGTATGTTAAAATCTCCAACAATTAATGCTTTATCGACGTTGACCAATAGATCTGAGAGAAAATCTGCAAACTCTTTTAGGAAATCAGCGTAAGGCCCTGGTGGTCTATATACGGTAGCCAAAGCTAGAGATAATAGGGATTTTTTTCTTACATCTGAGAGCGTAACATTTAGTACAAGTACTTCAAATGAATTAAACTTGTCACCTGTTTTCTGGGTAACATTAAGAATATCTCTATAGTAGGGATGGCGAAAACTAAAAATTTTCTTGACCAACCACCGAGCCTCATTAGCCGGTTGAAACCGGTTAACCGATTAGTTTAAAATATGCTACGCTATTTGAAATAACAGCCATTTCGAGCCGCGCCTGCAATTTCGCAACTCTGTCGCGTCGCATCTCTCTGCCGCTCTGCCTCCCGGCGCGCCGCTCACACACACACACTCATGTCACTTTTGTTAAATCCCCTGCAGCGCGAAATATGAGTCCCGCAAACGCGGCACCGAGGAGCTTGTATGTAATCGGAGGACAAATGGCTCCTTAGTTTCGAAATGGTTTGGATACAAGGTGATCGCGTTGAAAACTAGATCCGGTACGCATGGCGGTACAAAATATGACCGCCGCTCAGGCCTGCACTGGCTTTCCACAAAAATAAATGACGTGGAGCAATTTGGCTGTATTGCGTGTTTATGTATATAAGTTGTATATTTTAAAAGACTGTCTGGAGTATTCCTGTGGATCATGGATAATTTAGAGTTTTGTAATTATTTGCCATTACTATTTAAGTTTTATATCAAAAGTCATTAGTTTAGACACTTAACATCCATAATGTGAAAACGTCACATCCATAACAGTGGTTTTCCCTACATAATGTATTACAAAAATGAGTTTCAAAAACACACTTATTGTGTTCAAGCAAGTCTTTTTCATGCTACATCGGCAGTTTGTTTAATAATTCACAGAGTTTGTAGGACACTTGTAAAGTGTGTGTATTTCATGTTATGTCCATAACGCTGATAAAATGTATCCATAGTGTGTGTCTGTGTGTGTGTGTGTTTGTGTCTGTGCGTGTATGTATGCGTGCGTACATGTGTGTGCGCGTGTGTGTGTGTCTGTGTATGTGGATTTGTATGTGTGTGTATGGGTGTGTGTCTGTGCGTGTGGATGTCAGTGTGTGTGCATGCTTGCGTTTGTTTGTATTCCTGCATGTGTGTGTGTGACAGTATCATCCTAAACCAGCAACCCTTCGCTCAACAGCACCATCTACAGGCCGATGAGTGTACAGTCACTAAATGTGCACATAAATGAATTTATTTTATACCCCCCCAAGGATGAAATTCTACGAAACTTAGCATACCCCCAGAGGATGTCAAGTTAATCATACACATGAAATATGGTGTAGTTCTGAACATCTCAACTGAAGATAGGGGCGATTAAAGCAGAATAATATTGCATTTTCATTTTTTATGGGATGGGGCGCAAATCACAAATGAGTTATTATGGGCTAGGTTGATGTGGGCCCTTAAGACCAACATACCATAAAAATGTCTTCATCCTCGGTGCCACGGTTCAGGTAGTTATTTAGGAAAAACTGCATTTTTTGGGTTTGGGGGGGCCCAGCGCGGGGGGGAGTGGCCCCCGGGGACCAAATGAAATGTTTCCGTAAAAGTCTAGTGGGGCTACATGCCCACCAAATTTCATGTTCCCCGGTGTTTTGGTGTCCCTGGTATCGTTGACGAAAAATTCAGTAGATGACAAAAAAAAAAAAAAAAAACACTTTGACAATCCCTATATGACTGCTTTCGCTAGCTATGCTAGCGGCGGTCATAATAAAGATGTTTGTCTAGCGTTAGAAGCTCATTTAAGAAAATGACAGCTCCGAAGAGACGGCGCTTTAACCTCGAGTGTTTTAGCCTGTAGCCTTTACTTTTCGCAAAACTTGTGAGCGCGCGAACCCAAACGCTATGACCTCGCGCCAAATGTTTTTATTGGTTTATTAAGTACAAACAGGCGAGTTATGAAAAATTGAGTGTGAGGGATTTGTTCACTTCACACAAAAAGATCTTGGAATGAGATGGCTAACTGTAGTAGCGTTTAGTCTACTGTCTATAATAGCCTAACTAAGAGATCCCTTTTTTTTTTTTAACTGACTACCGACAACTTTGATCGGTTAACGTTGATACGGTCAACCATCGGTCAAACGGTCATCGGTTAACATCCCTACTCTATAGATTGTTGCAACACCGCCGCCACGACCAATCAGACGGGGCTCATGCTTATAACAGTAACCTGATGGAGTAGACTCATTTAGACCGAAATAATCATTTGGTTTAAGCCAGGTTTCAGTAAGGCAAAGTACATCGATGCTATTATCTGTGACTATAATACACTATGTGACTATCTGTAACTGCCTTAGGTGTGAGTGATCTAATGTTTAGAAGACCTAGCTTTAGAAATTGTTTTTGTTCACTAATAGCGAAATTTTCTGTTTTAATAACAATTAGATTTTTTCTCGATTCTGCAGTAGATTTATTATTTGATCTCACTAAACGAGGAATATACACAGTTTCTATGCAATGTTCTACACTAATATTTATATCAATTAAGTTGGTGCAGCAGAGACTGTAATTTGGACTTTTGGTTACTAGTCAAACGGTATTTAACGTCTTGGAGATGTTATCAGACAGAAGATCTGCTCCGATTCTACTTGGGTGTAAGCCATCAGCGTGGAAAAGCCTAGGACGCTCCCAAAACAGATTCCAATTATTTACAAAGAGCAGTTTCTGCTCATTGCACCATGACATTAACCATTCATTTACCGCGAATAATCTACTGAACTTTTCATGCCCTTGTCGGTACGTGGGAAGCGGTCCAGACACAATGATCGTTATATCAGGCGATGTGCTGCGTACCGTCTCAATCAGGCTCCTGAAGTCTTCAGAACCTCCGTCTGCCGCAGCCTGATATCGTTGACTCCCGCGTGCAACACGACGGCTCCGACACGCTCGTCACCATTCAAGATCTCGGGTACCCGCGCAGTGATATCGAAAACACGAGCACCAGGAAAGCAGTGACTGCGTACCTTACTTTTACCTAACGTAGGGTGGACGTGCCGGACGATGGAATCGCCGATGATGACAGCATCGCATTCCGTTTCGCGAAGAGGGGAGAAGCGGTTCTTGGTTGAGATCTCGAAAACCGGGAGGGGCGGAGAGATTCTTGCTCTGGTCCTGGCTCGCGTCTTCCGGTGCGGAACCACCCAGGCTTCGTGGTGGTGTGTTGGAGCCGGAGTGAACGAAACCATGGCTGATCGTGACCTGGGCGCTCGGGACCAATGCTGAGAAATGCACGGAGTAGACGAGGTCGGGGTCAGCGGATTACTAATGCTAGTCGCTGATTTGTGTGCATCGGCGCGTGATGTTTCAAGAGCTAAACGCCGGTCTCTAATCGACGCATCGGCGCGTGCTGTTTCAAGAGCTAAACGCCGGTCTCTCATCGACGCATCGGCGTGTGCTGTTTCAAGAGCTAAACGCCGGTCTATCAGCTCGGCTTGTCTCTCTAAAAGGTCGCGGATCTGCTTCTCTACAGCTTCCAGCTCAGACAGCACTGCGTGCAGCTCGAGTGAGTCTTCACCTGCACCAAAAGGTAGACAACATACATCTGATATATTCGCCATTTTAACAGATGGGCAGTAAGTTAGCAACGACGCTACCAGTGATGCTATCAATATTAATACTAATTTATGACTGAAGTCTTGGATATAATCCGTCTTTTTAGTGGTACGGGTGTAATGTAGACGCACGATAGGCAAGAAAATGTTAGTTTGTAAGTGAGTGTAAAGAAGACGCGCTCAGCCGTGACCCACAGGGTTACCGGTCCAGTGTTGGGTCACAAATCGGCTTGAGACGCGTCTGCTAAACAGTCCGCGTTGGAACTATGAGGTTTGAGCAGCAGTGCTTCTCAGTGAGGAAAAGTAGAAAATGTTCGTTGTAAGTGAGTTTAAAGAGAAAAATCACGGATTATGAATCAAATCGATGGAGCTCCAAATACAAACAACGCGTTCAGACGCGACGCATGCGCAGATCAACAGTTCAGATCAATAACCTAATAACCCCAATATAGTATTTCAAACAAGTTTATCTTGTTATATTTAGGGCTGTGACAGTGGCAGTTTTTTTTTACCACCGCGGTGTTAATGGACCAACTACCGGTGGTGGTTGGGGGGTTGTTTAAAAAAATAAAAAATAAAGGTAACACTTTATAATAACTGCACACTATTAATCAATAGTTAAGCATTAGTTAACAGTTCATTCATCATTTATAAAGCATTAATAGACATTAATTAGCAGTTTATAAATACGGCTATAAATTCTTTAATCTTGATTTATAAGCATATCTATAATGTGTTTAATAATTGTATTTTCATAATTTATTAATGATCACTTTATCATTTTTAAATTAAGTATTGCATTATTTACAAACTGGTTATTTAGGTGTTGTCATTGATTCATAAGATCACTTAGAAAGTGTAAGTAAATGTAGTAAATCCAGGTAGTTATAAAGCATTTATTAATGATCAGTTCACTATGTGTGTGAGCTCATCTAAAGTGAGGACTAGTTATGCTTTGTAAAGCGTTTACAAAGGAGATTTAAAGGCTCACTGATCTTCTAAACAGAAAAAGGAAAGAAACACAACACAGTGATACAGAACATAAAAATATTTAACAGCCTTTAAATCTCCTTTGTAAATGCTTTACAAATCATAAATAGTCCTCACTTTAGATGAGCTCACAAAAATAGTTAACTGACCACTACTAAATGCTTTATAACTCCCTGAATTAACCATGAATTACAGTAGAAATACATGTTAATAAAGCATTTATTAACACACTAAGTAACTATTACTCTATGTCTAAATAATAAGATGTATGATTGTACATTTAAATAGTTTATTAATCATTTACTTACACTTTCCAATTGATCTTATGAACCACTGACAAAACCTAAATAACTGGTTTGTAAATAATGCAATACTTCATTTAGAAATGATAAATTTATCATTAATAAAGTATGAAAATACAATTGTTAAACACATTATAGATATGCTTTTAAATCAAGAATACAGCATTTATAACTGTATTTATAAACTGCTTATTAATGTCTATTAATGCTTTATAAATGATGAATTAACTGTTTACTAATGCTTAACTAATGATTAATAGCGTGCAGTTATTATAAAGTGTTACCAAAATAAAAACTTGTTTTATATTTCCACACAAAGACGCGTGATATAGGGCCTACCACTCTGCGCTTTGAGAGGGATGTGGGACACGAGCAGGAAAGAGACGATCTCTTTTCTGATATCTTTATGTTTTATACTTGATGGAAAATGGTCTGAAGAGCGAATTTTATCCTCCACAAGGGCGAGATATTTAGGCTATGTTTGAGATTATGCTGCCAGAGAAAGTGAAACTAAAACTCATGAAAAATGTGAAACGCGCTTTACCACTAAACTTGACGCGCCTTACCATGTCTAATAACAAGCACAAACTGTTAAAAAGAATTTGACATTAAAGTACAAATGTTGGCTATCTGTCCTACAGCGTTTTTCTACTTTACCACAGTAAAGAATACGAATATAATAGGCCTAATTAAAAGCGAACCAATGAAGAAACGTTTATAATCCCTTTAGAAAATGGGTGAGACCTGAGTGAAGATTTAGGAAAAGAAACAAAAGATTCCATGCAGGGATGAGTCACGATTCGCTGATAATCGGGTGACCGCCTAAACCAGAATTTAAAGCCGACAAAGCTATGGGTCCACGGCACGCACAACTCTCTCGTCGTGACGTTATAACATTTCGTCTCGTCTCGTTTTGGTCAACGAAAACTGCCCTGCAGTTCTTGGCAGCCATCAAACACATCTTGCCCCAGCATGACTCTAGCACCAGCTTTAGTCTGCCGACGGCACGCACCCCATCTACTTGTAGCCGAGGGCAGCTCGCCTGCCACACCAGCTCCGCTGCAGCCCGAGTCCACAGCCCCGCCACAGCATCGAGCCTCCCGCAGGAAAGTTGCACCGCCCGCTCATCAGGCGACAGCCAAGAACCTGAAGAAGGCCTTGAAGCGTCCCTGAGACGGGCAACCTAGGAAAGGCAGGGACTGCTCTGTTCCAGGGAGCGGTGTGCAGGCCACTCCTTCCCCCGTTGGAGGGCCAGGGAAAAAAAAGCGACATGAATTTCCATCTTACCACACGCCCGAGTGGCGACAGACACCACATTTTCAGAAAAAGAACAATTTTCTCATTATCTTGGTTACACAGTTCACAGATTGAACTTTCTAGACACGAGTATCTCGCCTTCTCATGTTCAACCATGACTCACACAAATTCTCGCTCTGGCCAGTATGACATGCACTGCTTCCTCTCCCATCTCAGGCCAGTTGCAGTGGGGACACAAGGAGCAAGGTAGGTGTCTATATGCACCCAGAGTCACAAATTCAGGATACTAAGCCTTCTGACGAGGCAACCATTGGTACGCTTTGCCGCCCTACCGCAGGTACGTCAGTAATGATTGTCTCATATGTACCACTCATCAAGAGTCTAGCCATATGATTGGCACTTCCCAACCCATCGCACTAGCTCATCATGACAGTCAAACTTGTGATTCAGTTCCCCAGGCACCCACCCAGGTTCAGTTGCATCCTATTTATCTCTTTGGCAGAGAAAGATGCCCCTGTCCTGAGTGCAGAAATTGCAGTCCTCTTGGCGACGGATGCAGTAGAGCCGTACTGAAAAAAGGCAGGACCAATTCTAGACCTGGTTCTACATTGGTTCACGGCAATAGACCTGCAGAATACATACTTTGATGTCTCAATACTACCACAGCGTTTCTTTGGTTTGCTTTGGAGGGTCAGGCATATCAGTACAAGGCCCTCCCTTTCGGACTGTCCCCGTCACCTTGTGTCTTCATGAAAGTCGCAGAGGCTGCCTTTGTCCAATTGAAGGAAGATGGTATCCACATTCTCAATTATTTCGAAGACTGGTTGATTCTAGCTCACTCTCGAGATATACTGCGTGCAAGCCGATTAGGGCTTCAGGTAAACTGGGAAAAGAACAAGCTCAGGATGGAGTTGGACTCAGTACACATGGCAGCGTGTCTCATGAACGAATGTGTACAGTCGGGGCTGAACTGTCTGAAGACATTCAGGGGGAAGACAGTGGTTCCACTGAAGCAATTTCAGAGGCTCCTCAGGTAAGAGGCATCCTCCGCACTGGCTTCATACTCGAGTCCCAAGATGGGCATGGCGGCCCGGTACACATTGCATGGTCATCGCGCAGATCTATCACCGTACATTCATACATACATCTATCATAGACATAGATCTATCACCATACATTCGTACACCGCACACCATAGATCTATCACCGTACACCGTACATTCATACATCTATCATAGACATAGATCTATCACCGTACATTCATACATACATCTGTTTTTCTGGGGTACCCTGACAGCTATGGTCATAGGGGTCATTGAAATCAATAGTTTAAGGGACCATTTCTCAGTTAAAGCTTTACTTTACTGTGTTATATTAAAGTATACTCTCCTTGAGAGAAAGAACGTATTATCTTGATGTTTTGAGAATACTCTCCTGTTTATAGTTAGAGCCTGGCCAAATCCAACCTTGAAGAAGCTGTGTGTCAGTGTGTGTGTTAGTCTTTTTGGTTACAGGTTAAGGAACCACTGGCATTATTGGAGATTGACTGAGTTGTTGTTCGAGACAGGCTGGTTTAGAATATTGCCAAAAAGTATTCTGGTGGTGGTTTGGAAAGTGAGAAATGCATCGGTAAAACTTTAAAGACAGTTTAAAGACTTCTTAATGTGTGCTTTAAGCAAAGAATTTCATCATCGTGTGTCTGATGCCAGCAGCCAATCACAGCACTGGAATAGAGAAGGGCCAAATTGCAATCTTCTCCTCATTGGAAAGGGATAAAGGTACCCTTCCAGCAGACATCTTTCTGAGTCCCAGCCTGCAAGGGTGAGACTGTAACAGATCAACCACATTTTGGGTCTCAGTCCTGTATGAGGAGAGACATTAACAGATACACTACAACATTCTGAGTATATGGCCTGTTACAGGGAAGGAAGCAACAGATACAAGATCAGATTCTCCGGCTTGCGAAGGTGAGACAGAAACAAATCAACCAAGGTCTGAGCCATCAGGTGAGACATAACAGATACACCGTTCTGAGACTCCGGTTCGTCCAGAGACAAAAACAGATTGACTAAGTTCTGAGTATCTGGCACAGACACTTCAAGGTTAACATCTTAAGCTTCACAAGGACTGAATCATTCTTTGTTGATATTAGTTCAAAGTTTTAATGTAAAGGATTGTACCCAGATAGCAGGTGACATTGATACAATGATGGTTTTGATCCAAACCATCATTTTGGATCAGCATTGACATTTTGATGAAAGCCAACAGCACACATGGTTGGAGACAGTGACATTGAACTAACGGTGATTTGTAGTTGAGAACAAGATCATTCAGGCATGTATCTCTGCAGAACACTAGTGGGTGTTACTCAATCAGTAGGGCGTTTTCACTTTGATTTCAGCAAGTCTGTTGAAAAATGGTTGAAAAACATTTAAAGCTTGTTCGACTTCATACAGCGCTGCGCAGACCGATCGGTGGCTGACTTAAAGCAGTGCATGCCGGTTAGAAATTATGTCTGACTTAATACAGTGCAGATGCCACGTGACTGTGACGTATGCCATCAAAGTACCGTGAGAGCGATTCGTGAGCAGCCGACTGATTCATTCTGTGCAGCTTCTCCAGAGCGGCTGCACGAGCTCTGATGACGACACAACTATTCCGCGATTGGCTGAATCCACCGCATGACAACGATCAAGTGTGTTTTGTGTTTATTCGAATACCTTCAGTTCCACTTATGTTCACAAATCTGTTTTTTTATAACAGTAAAATCTCTTTTCATGTAATCACAATGTTATATTGTGTCATGTTTATCAAAATAAAACTGATAAAAAAAAACCCAAAAACTCAGACCCCACTACATTTTATTTAAACAGTATAGGCTTATGTTCAACTTTATTCTTGTACAAACAGACGCTGTATTTAGCAGTACAAAGTATTAAATGGAAACATATCTGAAACATCTGTGTATTTGACAAATATTGCAATTATTTCACTTCAGCTGTGATTAAGTATGCAAACGCAGCATGAGAGTCACTACGGGAATCAGAAAGCGACTTTATTGTACTTTCTGATTCATGTAGTGACTCTCGCTTTGTGTTTGCATTCTTTATCACTTCACGTCTCCGTTTTCAGCTCCTCCCCGCCTGTACGCGGCATCTCTCGCAGATTGGTTTGTAACACAAAGTTGAGATGTTGTTGCGCGGAGAGAAGAACAATAAGTGGTGTCGGAGGAAAATATGTGCGAGAGACGAGAGATGGCGTATTTTCCCCGGGTTTAATAAAATGACTTAAACGCCATGCTCATCCGCATACATGGGGATTGAGTGAGAAAAAGCATACTAATAATCATTCAACTCCGGTCACAAATAGAAAGGGAAAAAAAGTGTATAAAAGTCGGTAGAGCGGTTATCTCTTCTCCTCACATCTATTACAGATTCACTCTTCTCATTATACCTTGAAAAGTGCGTCATACATCATTAAGCTACTTCAACGTCATTGCACATGCGCAGTCCTTTAAGTTTCGGTTTTCAATCCGATCAAGTGTTTACATGTCCTCTCGATCTGATTAGAAAAGGAATAAATCACCCCTTTCAATATGATAGAAATTTTTGGAACATTCGGAACAAGCTCAATCGGATCGATTAAGGTGTTTACATGAAGGCTTTTCAGTCAATCGGTCAAACGGACATGGTTGCGTGTAAACATAGCCACTGGTTATTGTTGTCAACAGCATAATCACCTGACCTACAGTAGGACTTGATGATATCCTGTGCCTTATCACTGCTTAATCAGGTAATCATTCATATTCCTGAATTCCTGAAATGATAAACTGATGATTTTCATTCAGTTTAGCATGTTTCCACTGAAACACAATCACAAAAAACATCTTGTGTTTATTGAGAAAGTGACTGACATGGCTATTTTGTGAGATTTAAAGAGATTAATGTCTAAGGTGAATCTGCTTCAAAGGGATAGTTAAGCCCAAAATGAAAATTATGTCATCATTTATTCACCCTCAAATTGTCCCTAACCTGTATAAATTTCTTTCTTCTGCTGCTGCTGCTGCTGCAAAAAAAAAGAAGATAGAGTGAAGAATGTTGGTAACCAGACAGTTGATGGTAGCCATTGATTGCAGCCATGTTATTTTTTTCCTACTATGGAAATCAATGGCCACCGCCAACTTTCTGGTTCCCAACATTCTTTAAAATATCTTCTTTTGTGTTCAACAGAAGAAAGAAACTCATACAGGTTTGGAACAACTTGAGGGTGAGTAAATGATGACAGAATTTTCATTCCGTGGTCAATTATCCCTTTAAAGAAATTCTCATTGAAAAAACCTAAGCTCTTTTATTCTACAAGATAAACTTGTTACTTGAATGCTATGTAGTTTCACAGAAAATGAACTGAGATATAGTTAATGGCTATAGCTCAAAGGTATTTGTTCCTCATGACGAGCTTAGTTTTCATTGATCCTAATGACCTTGATTAGCTGCTTCAGGTGTGTTTAATTAGGACTGGAGATAAAATCGGTCACCCCTGCCATAGTCTTTTCTTTTGATATTGAAGCATTAATAGATTTTAGAAAATTAAATTAAATAAATATAATTTAATGATACTATAATCGTAGTTAGAATAATTTGTGTTCAGCAACTTTTTTTTTAAGTGAATCATATTGTGTATATTCTTGAATGTGACTGTATGTATCACAGCTGAATTGACTTGTTCTTAATTAACATAATGTTTTCTTTTTCAGATTTCAGAGAACCCAAAGGAAAAGAGGCAGTAGTCTGATGTAAGACCGATTTTTAAAAACCTGAACCATTGGACCACCTGTAGTTATGTCATCAGACTTCTGAAGCCAATTTTTTATTTCTAAAGGTTGAAACGCTTTTGTCCTATTTCTCCCCCATTCTTTTTTTAAAGAATGATCTTTTAATATATTTTTGTCAGTGATTGATTAAATAAAATAAATTGACTCTACTGCTGGAAAGGTGTCATTTATATTTTAAAAGGTTTTCCCCAAACTTTGAAATGGTCAGTAATTTGTTGACGCACCATTGAAGTCAGTGGCGTCATGCCCATTCAAAGTGAGGGGGCACGTGCCCCCTCAGATTTTTACTCCCTGATAATTTTTTTGTCACAACTTTATTCCTATTATGCTCCATAATATACCAGAGCCTATAACGACTCAAATGTATTCTTCTGGATGTGTAATAAATCGGTCAGCATCAGCCCGCCCCTTTTTCCTAATATGGTGTCTGTGTATCAAATCTAGAGCGCTACGCGCATAGCGCTCTAGAATCTTTGCTGTGTATGTTCCAACAACTCACTCGTCTCGCACGTTGAGCTGGCAATGTTTTACAGATGGTCTTGAAGTGGTAAGTGGGCAAAGCAACAAATCGGCATTGAATTAGTTATCGGATGATATTAAAAGGTAGTGGGATTATTTGTGGTTGACCTGGAAATTTTAACTTGATCAAAAAGTTATGGATTTGATATTAGCTGCGAATTCAGAGCATTAACTTATGTTGTGTCAGTGTAACGTTATCGATAGCTAGCCTAGTCTAACCGTAAACCTTATTCGGCACTGAAATCTGTCAAACTTCTTTCAAAGTCCTTCATCACATATTAATATTAATATTAAAATAACTTTATTTCAGAGCAACACAAAGTCAGACCTCAGCACCTTTGTGTAGGCTACCTTTAATGTAAGATCGTTCTTAGGTAACATACCAATTTAAAATCATAACATAAAAACTGCAATGGTACTGTTTTTAAAATCATGTGTAGTAGGCCTAAGTGTACAGTAAGTGTGTGTGTAAACATGCTTTAATGAAGTAGACTTCAAAAGCTTTTGAATTTGAGCTTACAGTTCTTTCATCAACCTGTCTTTTACATAAACTTACAAAATAGATACTTTAACTTAGTCCTCAGATAGAGGAGGGTTGCTGCTAGCTCCGTTAAGGATATTTCTGTCCCTCCCAAACTGCATTGAAATGGTATGTTTAGCAGCCAGAATGTAAAAATTTTCAGGGGGAGAAACCCCCTGACCCCTCCTAACATGATCCATATCACCGGTCAGAAAACAATTGCAACGTCTCAGATTGTGCCCCCCCAGAATTTTGGCTTGCATGACGCCCCTGATTGAAGTGTAGTTGAAATATTAATGATAGTGGGTGCTTCTCAATTCTTATTTGTGCATCCTTGTTTCCTTTCCTCGCTTCCTTTTCTCGCGTCTCAGCTCCACCCCCTGTAGGATGCGAGGAAAGGCTGCAAGGAAAAAACGCGAGGACGGAGGGATCGAATGAAAGCTTTTTTTATACATTGGAATACTTGATCACTCGAGCGTCACTTCATAGCGTCATCAGCAGCGCTCAATGGATCTGCCCTTATGTTGTTGAAGTTTGTTTATTTAAGAAATTCATAATAAATAATAATAAAGCATGATACCCTGTTGAAATATGTGAGATGTGTGGTTTATATAAACTGCAAAGGTAAAGTATAAATTAAAATTATTGTGACAGATGTGAAGGGGGAGGAGAATTTATACGTGCGTCACGTTTAAGTCGATAAAACACCTGTGTATCCTCGCTCATGACTCCTCGGGAAGCCTCCTCACTCCTCGATCCTCGACTCCTCGCGGTGCAATTAGAGAATTGAGATGTCCTTCAAGATGGCTGAGCTGGATCGGTTTCCGGGTCATAGGATGGAGGACGGAGGAGCGAGGAGACGAGGAGGGATATTGAGAAGCACCCATAGAATCAGCATCACATTGTAACATTGATCAAACCATATTATCAAAGATTATTTTTGTTAATTTCAGTGTTGATTCAACAGCCATGATGTAGAATACACCATAGTATAACACTTATTCAACAATATTACCATTGATTATTTTTGTTAATTTTGATATTGATTCAGCATCAGCGATGTAGAATCAATCATAGTGTAATGTTGATTCAATAGCATTACCATTGGTTTTTTTTTTTAACCATTGTTTCAACATTAACTGAGGATGCAAAAGTGATGTTGATAAAATATCACTTTGTAATGTTGAATCAATACTATTACTGTTGATTTTTGGTAGAAATCTCAATATTGCTTCACCATTAGCTGAGGGTGCAAGAATGACACTAAAGCAACATCACTTTGTGTGATGAATAATGTTAATTCAATGCAATTAACGTTGACGCATCAACACTGACTCAACATTGTTTCAATGATTACATGCTATCTGGGTAATTACCTCGACAAACTATGCATCATTAAAAATATCTAAGACTCAAGCTTCAGTATTTGACCTCTATTTTATACTGAAAATCTTATAGTGGCAGTTATGTCTTATTTTGTGTCAGGGGTTATGAAAATTAAAAAAGGAGTCGATACCTTTAATATGAATTATGACTGTCAGCCACTCCCATTCACAAAAAAAAAAAAAAAAAACTCCTGTATGGTCATCATGAAAGCTCTTGACAAAAAATGCCCCTCAGGGCTTTTATTTCAAAAGTGTGCAGATTTGGAGAAATATTGAAAGATTCTCAAATGTTTGCATCAAAATTCTATATATTAGAGGAGTAATATTTATACATTTTTAACATAAAATGCGGTGCTTTGACTGTGCAGTACCACTGAACTCTCTCATGTACTGTGATTCATTCAAACTGAAAACTGGAAGGCGCTCTATGCATGTTTAGTCCACAAACAAGACTCATATTGAACAGTCATTTCATGTGACATTCCAGGAACTCCTTTACATAAACAAGGCTTCCAGCGATTGCTCTAACATGCAGATAAAGACGTTTTGGAGACAATATACACAAGATTGCAGCGATATATGATTTATCTGTGTTCTTCAAGCCATGTCGGTTTTTTTCATAATAATAATTTATATTTATAATGCAATGCTAATCGATAGCCTTTATCATTGTGCAGAATACTATAAAAGAATATATTTTGTCAGATTTTTATTTATTTATCTGAAGCCACATCAGATCACAGAAGATTATTTAAAACACTTGACTTGCGTTATAAAGTTTAGAGCAAAAACATTAAAACATTTTAATCTCATAAATTGTTGTCTACATGTTAAGTAGCCCTAAGATGCACTTGCCACCTAGATGAGAAAATACGTTATTTTTATGAACAATTTTGAATAGTAAAGCTCACTGAAATGTTTAATTTTTCAAGAAGGGCATTTTGATACAGTTTCAAAGAAGGTGAAGTGAGAAGTTGGATCAAATAAATGAGGGATTAAATCAGTGTGAATAGAAAGTTGTCAGTAATTATAATGAAGACAAAAGAAAAGATTAATTAGAGCCATAACCAGGCTGGAGAGGTGTGAATGTGTGCAGGGAAGACTGAAACTGAATGGGGCAGTTTGCACCACAAAACAATAGAGACAATAATGGATGCTTAGAAAATGAGTATTAGATTTATCATCTTCAGATTTGAAATATAACATGGTCAGACATGTGACATGCTTCAGTGCATTTCTAGATAAAAACAATGCCACCTTAAATTTTAGTTTCATAAAGAATATTTCATAATATTAAATAATATACTATAATAATAACTTTGAAAAGATTTGAAGCTATTTATAACTATTTTTTTCATTATGAAAATAATTAATTCTGTTTTGACAATAAACTGCCAAGTGTCAAATGAGACCATACTTGTGCTTTTAGTGCAAAGGGTTCATGAACTGTATCTGTTTAAGTTTGGTTCTGTCAGGACCACTATCGTGAAATACGATTGACAGTAGCAGTTTGGATTGGTAGTATGGTTCTGTTCTGGGCAAGAACTCTCTGTGCATCCATGCAGCCTAGCATGGATAAGAGCAGGGAGAGCAGCAATACCCCCCTGACTGACGAGAGGAGGAGCTGGGAATGGAGAAGGGAATTGGCTCGTGAGAAACGCAATATCTGTTCATAATACTGAAGGAGCTTATACAGTATATGAATACAGGGATAGGCGTCATATTCATATAGGTAGACGTGGATTAGCTGAGAGTCAGCTGATACGAGTTTGACTAACCAAGCGAGCTTTGTTCCTGCCAGAACTTACGCTACGCTTGATGTATGCCATTTCTTGGGATTTTTTCAAAAGTGGGTGAAGGCTAACAGGTTAAGCTCAGGAGTGCAAATCTTCACTTTAAGGTTCCTTCATCTGTGTGTTCCAAATTGTTACTGACCTTCTGCACCTACTTCAGGGCCTCATCTGCATGTTCCAGTGCAGGGATGGGCAACTTCGGTCCTGGAGGGCCACTGTCCTGCAGAGTTTAGCTCCAACCCTACTCAAACACACCTGAACAAGCTAATCAGCGTCTTAGGATTATTAGAAAACTACAGGCAGGTGAGTTTTATCAGGGTTGGAGCTAAACCCTGCAGGACAGTGGCCCTCCAGGACTGAAGTTGCCCATCCCTGTTCCAGAGTTTAAGACCCTTTTGGTACTCCAGGTGATCAGCACACCAGTGGAAGACTTCACCGCCATCGGACTGCTCACTCAACTATGTGGAACGTAAATATCACTTTACCAAATCTCTTTCCAGAGACCTTGGCATTTTTGTATTTTCTCAGTATATGATTTTCTAATTTAAATTAGAGGTAATATAGCTGATGATAATTAATAACAAATAATCTTATAATGTTATTTGTTTGATGCATAATAAGGTTCTTATTAGTTTCAGAGAAACAACAGTTTATCTTTCCATAAAATAACGTAACTCTGTCGTAGCTACACCCAACTTAATCTCTTGCATTTTATGCATCGTATGCACTTTATTCTTTTGTAGGATTTAAGAACAAGATAATGGCAGAAGTTGTTTGATCCCAAGACAAAGATCTAAAACAAACCACCTTCTTAAGGACTTCTGAACGACCCCAGGGTTGAAATCTCTTAAAACCACAGAGACTGAGACTTTACATATCAAAATACATAAAATCATCCCAAAACAATTACTGACGGACTTATAATAAAACATTGTTCAACTACATAATTCTATATCATGTCTACAACATATATGTGACTACTTAGATCACATATAAGTCATGCAATAGTTATAAGTATTATTTGGTTGGTTGAAAATGTTTCTTGTGTCCTATCAGTATGATTGTATGCTCATAATTCAGAAGATGGCTTGATTGAAATCTGTGTAAAATATATTGTATCCTTATTATTAAGAAATCATGACTAAACTTTACTCCCGGTAATCTCTGCTTAGAGCGGAAAGGTAAAAGACCACACAGATAAAGGTTATTTATGATGCGAGGTGGAGAAAATGCCACCTCTTAAATAAAGATAGTGTCTAATTGGTCAGAACTCATCCAGGAGGCTGGACAAACATTTGAGTTTAAAACCTTAGGACACAAACAAAGCATCAGAGTAGATATACAGACAATCATTAGCCAAGGAGTAGCCATGATGGAGCAGCCATGACGATGAAAACCATGTAGACGAGAAGATGAAAGAAACCAAATCAAGATCAGAAGATCATGGGTTAAACAGCTTCATTCAAGCCATCTAACTACTCTCGTCTCACTTTTCTTTCTCTTACTTAGTTTCTTTTCTTTTCCGTTGACAGTCTCGGTTCTAAGTTAAGTTTTGCTGTAAAGTTTTGGTCAACGATTCGACTGCAAAGCCCGCTTCCAACTTCAAAGACTTTCCATCCAACCACCAACACACCACGTGACTGGCCGCCCAAGACATCAATCCAGGCACGACAAGACTGGCAGTCAATAAACGAACCCGAATGCCAACAAAGGAAATTCCATTTTCGAGCAAAGGAACTCAACAAACACAAGTAGCCTCCAGACTCTTAGCTGAACTGGTGCATTGATATACATCTTGAGGGCACAATTTTTGAATTTGAATTCATAACCAGCACGGGATTTGACGTTTACGGTCACTCCTGAGAATGGAGAAGAAGATCGATGGATAAAGGGCTGAATTTGGATCTGTTCCTCGCAAACATATGAAATCTAAAGATCTGGATTTCTGCAAGTGAATAAAATGTATGTCTTTTGTGAATTTATGTTGTGTTTTGGTGTATTTTATGGTTCTATTGTCAGTCGTCAGGAGAAAAAGCCTTTTGTGTCTCACGGCAACCACACTAAATATTACAGAATGGTTAAATGATTAAAGAAATGTTAATAATTTTTAAGGTTTTAAAGTGTAGTGTTGTTTAACATTATGTAATCCTCCGAAATTTTTTTGCAGCAGAAGTCATGAACAGAGTGAAATGTTATTATATCTTATTTAGTAAGATACGGGTCCCACGTCTGTCGAGGCAGCGCGGTGCATGCACTCATGGGGATCGCAAATTGAGCTGGCAGATGATGCTGAGACGGCTTCGGGCCTTTCTCAGCATTCAGCAACCAGCTCCATTGGTCCCGCGCATGGCTCGGAAGCCTGCTCTGCAGCCTCTTCCGCCCATGACAAGGACCTGATGTCTGAATTATCTTGCTCCGAGGAGTTAGATATTTTGAGCATCGAGGCAGGAGAATGTGAAGATTTGCCACCCCATTCTCCTGCCTTCGAGGAGGTTGTGACCAGGGCAGTGGCTAAATTAAATATTGTATGGCCATCTCGATCTCCAAGTAAACTCGATGAGCGCTTCCTGCAAGCCCGGTCACAGCCTTGGCGGCAGAGCTTTCCTTTCTTCTCTGATCTCCACACCGAGGTGTCGAGATCGTGGAGTAAACCATTCTCATCTCGATTATTTAGCCCCCGTGTTCATTTTTATTCATCTATTGTTGGCTCGAAGGAGAACGGCTATGGGGTGATGCCGCGGGTGGAAGAAACTCTTGTATCATATTTTTCACCCGACGCTGCGTCATCCCTGAGAGCTCCATCGCTCCCCTCCAAGCCCTGCCGTACTACATCGGCCCTGGTGGGGAAGGCATATATGGCGGTGGGTTGGGCTGGTGCATGCCTGCACACGATGGGGTTATTGCAGGCATACCAGGCCGACCTCCTCAAAGAGGTGGATGACAGCTGGGAGGTTGCCCTCGACGGTATTACCAAACTTTGTAGAGTGGTTGACTTGTCTCTCTGTGCTACTAAAGAGATGGCCCGTGCCATTGGCCGCTCTATGGCAGCATTAGTAGCCACGGAGAGACACCTGTGGTTGATCATGTCGGGCATCGGGGAGAAGGACAGGGCGTTCCACCTCGATGCCCTGCTCTCACCTTCTGACCTTTTCGGCGACGCAGCCAATACTGTTGTCGAGAGGTTTCAGGAAGCGAAGCGACAGTCAGCTGCATTTAAACAGCTATTCCCCCACTGTCGTTCCAGGTCTCGTGGGTCTGCTGCCAGGGGGCAGTCTCACGAGGCAGCCGCCAGCTCTTCACACCTGCAGCAGCAGGAGAGTGTTGCCTCTCGTGCACCCCCACATAAGGCCTGGGGCCTGAGACAGCACTTTCAGACGAAGTCCTCCAAACTGAAGGCAGGTCTGAGGACTGTCATTCAGGTGAGGAAGTTCTCGGCGAAGGGGTCCTGCCGCAACGCGCAAGCCTCTGAGGGCGGTCCCCCCCACGAGTGAGGATCAACATCTCGCTCCCTCGCGGAGCCCTCAGGAAATAGATGTTTGCTTCCAGCTGCCACCGGCGTTTCGGGACGCATTGGTTTCCAGCGAACGCAAATTGCAGTGTCCGACCGAAAATGTTGCGGCCCTGTCGAGATTTAAAAAATAAATCAGTTAATTCCTGCCAGTCAACTGCTTCAGGTCACTGAAATCGCTCAAAGTGCAACAGCCGAGGCCAGTCCCAAGAGACTGGTCCCCCTAGTAGTATATTTAGACACCTGAAAGGGTCTTCAAAATATATCTCAATGGGTCCTGCGCACAGTGGAAAAAGGGTACAGAATTTAGTTTGAGTATCATCCACCGAAATTCAGTGGGGTGGTTCACACGCTTGTCAGCCCCGAGCAGGGTCGGGTCATGGAACAAGAAGTTCAGTCCCTCTTAGCAAAGGAAGCCTTAGAGCAGGTTCCTCTTTAATAAAGGGAATCCGGGTTCTACAGGGAATCCGGGTTCTGAGGTTGTTGAGAATCCGGGTTCTACAGTCAGATCAGGTCCGAGGACTGGTTTGTCACGATAGATCTATAAGACGCGTAATTCCTCATATCCATCCTTCCCCATCACAGGAAGTTTTTGAGGTTCGCTTTTGGGGGAAAAGTGTATCAATACCGAATTCTTCCATTCGGCCTAGCATTGTCACCTCGCACCTTCACGAAATGCATGGATGCTGCTCTAGCTCCACTGAGATTTCAGGGCATTCATATTCCCGACGACTGGCTCATTCTGGCACAGTCATAGGAGATTCCGGTTCAACATCGAGATGTTGTTCTGAGCCATCTGAGGTACTTGGGGTTGAGACTCAACGTCAAGGAAAAGTTCACTAATTCCTCTTCAGAAAATAACATTCCTGGGGGTAGTGTGGGATTCAGTTATGATGAGGGCACAGTTGTCTCATATAAACACCTTCTTGACCACAATCATGAATATCAAGCAAGGCCAGGCCATCACTGTCAAACATTCTCAAAGAGTTTTGGGTCTTCTGGCAGCAGCGTCCAACATAATACCTTTTGGCCTGCTGCACATGAGGGCCCTGCAGTGGTGGCTCAGGACCAGAGGGTTTTCCCCGAGGGGGAACCCATTTCGCACGATCAGAGTAATGCGCAGATGCCTTTGTTCTCTGGTCATGTGGAAGAAACCATGGTTCCTGTCCCTAGGCCCTGTGTTGGGAGCACTGTGTCAGAGAAAAAAATTGACCACAGATTGTCCCTCACAGGCTGGGCAGAGGTCATGGAGGGCCGCTACACCAGAGGTCCATGGAAGGACCACCATCTCTCGTGGCACATCAATTGCCAGTAGATGTTGGTAGTATTTCTGGCTCCCAGACATCTCCTTTCAGACCTCAGAGGCCATCATGTTATAGTACAAACAGACAATACATCAGTGGTCTCATATATAAATCGACAAGGGGGCCTGAGATCGCGCCCTCTATGCAGACTGGCACACCAGGTCCTTCTGTGCTCCCAGGACAAACTACTCTCAATTAGAGCAATGTTTATTTCTGATGACAAAAATTTGGCAGACATCCTGTAGAGGAAGGGGGTGAGGCCCGGGGAATGGAAACTCCACCCCAAGTTGGTGGAGTTGATATGGAGGAAGTTCGGTCAGACGGAAGTGGATCTGTTTCCCTCTCACGTGAACACCCACTGTCCGCTCTGCTTTTCCCTCACCCATCCAGCTCCTTTGGGACCGGATGCCATGGTGCAGGCATGGCCGAGGCTACGTCTGTATGCATTTCCCCTGATCGCTCTGCTCCCAGGGGTTCTAGAGAGGGTCCGGCGGTACGGGATCAGCTTGCTCCTAGTAACCCTGTACTGGCTGGCCCGAGTATGGTTTTCGGACATC
The DNA here is from genome assembly GCF_964197995.2 of Scardinius erythrophthalmus. NCBI lineage: Eukaryota > Metazoa > Chordata > Actinopteri > Cypriniformes > Leuciscidae > Scardinius > Scardinius erythrophthalmus. The sequence goes on along the minus strand of NC_138230.1, from coordinate 21,563,013 downwards.
ATGGCTCTTCTAGCAGGCCCTCCGTGGCAAATCCCAATCAGGAGGGACCTTCTTTCTCAGGCCGAGGGCGCAATATTGCACCCTCAGCCAGAGCTGTGGGTCTGGCCCCTGAGGGGGACCAAGTCATAAATGCTGGTCTCTCAACTGAGGTTGTTGAGACCATCTTAAACTCTAGAGCCCCCTCCACGAAGAAACTGTATGCATTAAAATGGAATGTATTCAACGTATGGTGCAGAGAACATCAGTTGGACCCAGTTAACTGCCCAGTGGCTTCAGTACTGGAGTTCCTCCAGAGTCGCTTCGCTTCTCTGACGGGCTCTCCCCGTCCACGCTTAAGGTCTATGTGGCGGCCGTAGCTGCCTTCCACACGCCTTTAACCCTCTACTGCACGGTGTTGCCATATGGCAACATACCCTTTCTTTGGACATTTCTTGAAATTTGAAAATAAACATGAGCTCTGATTGGTCTTAAATTCATGGTAGAACCTGGTGGTAACCAATGATATGCTTTGATGACATCACATGACACTACACACCCTTGCACTGTCATTCTTTTCACACACTTTTGATGACTCCAGTTGCTTAAGAAGTGCTCGTGAATATGTGAAGATTTTCCTCAATTTTTCATATTTCTTCAGAATTTTAAATTACATCAAGCATCTGGGGTAAGTTCTAATCTTTTTTCAATCACTGTCACATTGTTTTGATACTACTATTACCTTTTTATTTAATAAAATAGGTATGTTGCCATATGGCAACATTGTGCGGTAATGGAACAATATTTTGCCCATGCTAATGCAGAGCAGCTTTGTATGAATGACAATGTATGGATGCACTGATATAGTGGTGCAGGCATGGTTGCTTTACCGCAGGGACTCTGATGCCAAGGGAATTTCACAGAAGACACAATTGAGCTTACTGGACTTCAAGGTCAATGTGGCACTCTGCCTTACACAGGTCAACAAGGGCACCACCAAACGAAAAGGTAGACCCTCACAGAGTTTGGAGGTCCGTATAGAAGAGAAGCGGCACAAAGGACCCACTGCCCCCCTTCCACCAAGCAGCATCCGTCTTGACCGCTTTGATCACTGGCCAGAGATGGGTGCACCAAAAGGAAGGTGCAAGAGTCCTGGCTGCAAGGGCATCGTCAGAGTGGTTTGCTCTAAGTGCAAGGTGCACCTCTGCCTTAACGGAGAGAACAACTGCTTTAAGGCATTTCACATTGAGTAGTTTCACTTGAACAGTTCTTATGAATTTGTGTCAGATGTTTTGTAAATGTTGTTGAAATAATCGTTTCACATTGTTGAACAGTTCTTATGAGTTTGTGTCAGATGTTTTGTAAATGTTGTTGAAATAATCGTTTCACATTGAGTAGTTTCACTTGAACAGTTCTTATGAGTTTGCGTCAGATGTTTTGTAAATGTTGTTGAAATAATACTTTGAAAATTAGTTTCATATTTTGTACACAAAGCTCTTGAAAACATTTTAAATAATAAAAACAATTTCATTTCTAAAAGACAGGTCTGTAATCATCTATGAATTTCATGTCATTTTGGGAGAAAACACATCAGGCTGTTCCATTGTCGCACAATGTTGCCATATGGCAACGCACCCAAAAGTACCCCCCCCCCAAAAAAAAAAAAAGTTAATTTGAGTCTATTTTATCTATAAAAAAACACTGTAACATTTTTTTCCATGATTGCATAATAATGCGTGCAGTAGTTAAGGGTGGGCACCTTGGGGACACACCCACTTATAGTGCGTTTCCTTCATGGAGCTAGGAGGATGAGGCCTGTCATCCAGTCCAGGGTCCCCACGTGGGACCTGGCAGTGATTCTTGAGGGGTTATCCCTGGCACCCTTCGAACCCTTGGATGAGGTGTCTGAGAAATTTTTATCTTTAAAGGTAGCTTTCCTGCTCGCTATTACTTCCCTGATAAGAGTCGGCGATCTGCAGGCGCTATCCGTTGCTCCCTCTTGCCTCGAGTTCATTCCTGGCAGAGTGAGAGCCATTCTCCACCCTAGACCCTATGTGCCTAAAGTGCCTATAAGTGTGGCACACTCTATAATTCTTCAGGCATTCCATCCTTCACCGCATGTGTTGGCTGATCAAGCTAAGCTACATCAATTATGCCCGGTCTGAGTTCTGGAGGCCTACTGTATGTACATAGGTCCTCGGGCTGGAGGAAGTCGGACCAAGTCCCCTGCCTCTAAACAAGCTATTAGCAGATGGATAGTAGAGGCCATTTCTTCAGCGTACGAGGTGCGCAATTTGCCTTCGCCTCTCCTGATAAGAGTCCACTCAACTAGAGGAGTGGAATCCTCTAAAACCCTGCTAGCAGGGTTTCCCTTCAAGAGGTTTGTGATCCCGCTGGCTGGGCCTCCCCACACACCTCCATAAGACATTACAGTCTGGATCTGCCCTCTACACCGGTTTCACAAGTTCTCTCGTCTTGAGTGTGCCAGATTACTTCACACCAGGGCGCGTACTACTCAGCGTGGCGCTGTGGGCATTTCGTTCCCCAAAGTGACGATTCGCGACGCAGCGCGAGTTCCCTCGAAAGGGAACATCTTGGGTAACGACTGACGCATCATGCTGAAGGCGTTCCCCAAAGTGTCGATTCTCGATACAGCGTCTCGTTCCCTGAGAAGATTTGTTTAATGTACGGATCTGTTTTGAAATAGGATGTTTTTCTTTTGTTACTATGGTTATTGTCATGTATTTACTGGAAAAAACGGTAACACTTTATAATAACTGCACACTATTAATCATTAGTTAAGCATTAGAAAACAGTTAATTCATCATTTATAAAGCATTAATAGACATCAATAAGCAGTTTATAAATACAGCTATAAATGCTTTATACTTGATTTAAAAGCATATCTATAATGTGTTTAATAATTGTATTTTCATACTTTATTAATGATCAATTTATCATTTCTAAATGAAGTATTGCATTATTTACACAAGTTATTTAGGAGTTGTCAGTGGTTCATAAGATCACTTAGAAATTGTAAGTAAATGATTAATAAACTACTTAAATGTACATTCATACATCTTATTATTCAGACATATAGTAATAGTTACTTAGTGTGTTCTAAGTTAGTTCTTAGTTACTACTGTAATTCAGGGTTAATTCAAGTAGTTATAAAACATTTAGTAGTTGTTAGTTAACTATTTTTGTGAGCTCATCTAAAGTGAGGACTAGTTATGCCTTGTAAAGCATTTACAAATGAGATTTAAAGGCTGTTAATATTTCAATGTTCTGTATCACTGTGTTGTGTTTGTTTCTTTTTTCTGTTTAGAAGATAACTGAGTCTTTAAATCTCCTTTATAAATGCTTTACAAGGCATAAATACACAAAAATAGTTAACTTATGCTTAAGTTATAAATGCTTTATAACTACCTGAATTTACTACATTTACTTACAATTTCTAAGTGATCTTATGAATCACTGGCAACTCCTAAATAACTGGTTTGTAAATAATGCTATACTTTATTAAGTTGGCTTGAGAGAGCCAACTTACTGAAATCCTATTTAAACTTATTATTAAGTTGGCTTGAGAGAGCCAACTTACTGAAATCCTATTTAAACTTATTATTATTAAGTTGGCTTGAGAGAGCCAACTTACTGAAATCCTATTTAAACTTATTATTAAGTTGGCTTGAGAGAGCCAACATATTGAAATCCTATTTAAACTTATTATTATTATTATTATTATTATTAAGTTGGCTTGAGAGAGCCAACATATTGAAATCCTATTTAAACTTATTATTATTATTATTATTATTAAGTTGGCTTGAGAGAGCCAACATATTGAAATCCTATTTAAACTTCTTCTTATTATTATTATTATTATTAAGTTGGCTTGAGAGAGCCAACATATTGAAATCCTATTTAAACTTATTATTATTATTATTAAGTTGGCTTGAGAGAGCCAACATATTGAAATCCTATTTAAACTTATTATTATTATTATTATTATTATTATTATTCTTCTGACCGTAAAAATTTACAACTCAAACTCCTCCTAGAGCTTTAACTCTACATACTCCAAACTCGGCTCAGACACTCAAACTGATCTGACTCGCGTTGCTATATCTTTTCAGACTGATCGGACTTACGGTTTTCCTAAAAATGACGATCAAAACTCGAAAAAACTCATTCAAAAACTCCATTGACTTACAATGGGAGTTCTAAAAAATTCAAACCGACGAAAATTCAAATCAAAACACCTTGAAGACTAAACCAAACTGCCGTTCTATATACTATATGAGCCATTGAGACTCATTTAAACTAATGAACTCTAAACTCAAAACGTGTGTGTGTGTGTGTGTGTGTGTGTGTGTGTGTGTGTGTGTGTGTGTGTGTGTGTGTGTGTGTGTGAGAGAGAGAGCGTGTGTGTGAGTAAACTCAAATACTTGTACATACTCATTTAAACTTATAAACTCTTAACTCAAAAACTTGTACACTTATAAACTCTGAGTGTGTGTGTGTGTGTGTGTGTGTGTGTGTGTGTGTGACAGAGAGAGAGTGTGTCTATGTGCGTGAGTGTGTGTGTGTGTGTGTGTGTGTGTGTGTGTGTGTGTGTGTGTTAATGAGCTTGTCTGTGTGTGTGTGAGTGAGTTAGTGAGTGTGTGTGTGAGAGAGATAGTGTGTGTGTGTGAGAGAGAGTGAGAGTCTGTGTGTGCATGCTTGTGTGTGTGTATGTCGAAAATTTAAATCTAAACACCTTGAAGACTAAACCAAACTGCCGTTCTATATACTATATGAGCCATTGAGACTCATTTAAACTAATAAACTCTAAACTCATACACTTATAATTAGAATAAGTGTATGAGATTAACTAATTAACTTAGAAACTCATGAATTCATAGACTTATAAACTATTAAACTCATAAATTAATAAACTCTGAACTCTTAAACTCATTTAAACTTATAAACTCTAAACTCATTTAAACCTTTAAACTCAAAACTCAAAAACTCATACACTTATAAACTCTAAACTCAAACTCTTGAGTGTGCGTGTGTGTGTGTCTGAGTGTGTGTGTCTGAGTGAGTGTGTGAGCGAGTTAGTGTGTGTGTGTGTGTGTGTGTGTGTGTGTGTGTGTGTGTGTGTGTGTGTGTTTATCTATCTATTAACTTATCTATCTACCTGCCATAAACTTCAAACTACTGTAAACTACTTTAAACTTCAAACCACTTTAAACTTCTTACGTTTAAAGCTCCCAGCTCCCAAGCAACACCATAGCAACCAAACTTGAGTACCCTAGCAACCGTTTTGCAAGACCTATATCTCTGTATCAGAACATCGTATAGAGATGAGGTTTGGCTCTTTTGACTCATGCTAGCAAACAGCACTTCCAACATGCTACACATGCTAGCAGTGAATAGCTACATGCTAATAGCAATTAGTTAAGTGCTAAATCATCCCAAGATCATGCAAACAACTATATCTAAACTCCATAGTAACCATCTGTGACAACTACCAACCACCTAGCAACACCATAGCAACCACCCAGAACACCCTAGCAACCGCCTAGCAACACCATGGCAACCACCCAGAACACCCTAGCAACTGCCTAGCAACCACCCAGAATACCCTAGCAACCACCCAGAATACCCTAGCAACCACCTAGCAACACCATAGTAACCACCCAGAACACCCTAGCAACCGCCTAGCATCCACCCAGAATACCTTAGCAACACCATAGCAACCACCCATAACACCCTAGCAACCGCCTAACAACACCCCAGCAACCGCCTAGCAACCACCCAGAACACCCTAGCAACCGCCTAGCAACACCCTAGCAACCACCCAGAACACCCTAGCAACTGCCTAGCAACCACCCAGAACACACTAGCAACCGCCTAGCAACCACCCAGAATACCTTAGCAACCGCCTAGCAACACCATAGCAACTACCCAGAACACCCTAGCAACCGCCTAACAACACCCTAGCAACCGCCTAGCAACCACCCAGAACACCCTAGCAACCGCCTAGCAACACCATAACAACCACCCAGAACACCATAGCAACCGCCTAGCAACACCAGAGCAACCACCCAGAATACCCTAGCAACCACCTAGCAACCGCCTAGCAACCACCCAGAATACCTTAGCAACCGCCTAGCAACACCATAGCAACCACCCAGAACACCCTAGCAACCGCCTAGCAACCAACCAGAACACCTTAGCAACCGCCTAGCAACACCATAGCAACCACACAGAACACCCTAGCAATCGCCTAGCAACCACCCAGAATCCCCTAGCAACCGCCTAGCAACCACCAAGAACACCCTAGCAACCGCCTAGCAAAAAACTTTCTGGTCCAAACTTTCTCAAGCCAACTTAAAGTTTGTCTCGACGAACTTTTGCATCTAGTTAAGTTGGCTTGAGAGAGCCAACATATTGAAATCCTATTTAAACTTATTATTATTATTATTATTATTCTGACCGTAAAAATTTACAACTCAAACTCCTCCTAGAGTTTTAACTCTACATACTCCAAACTCGGCTCAGACACTCAAACTGATCTGACTCGCGTTGCTATATCTTTTCAGACTGATCGGACTTACGGTTTTCCTAAAAATGACGATCAAAACTCAAAAAAACTCATTCAAAAACTCCCATTGATTTACATTGGGAGTTCTAAAAAATTCAAACCGACGAAAATTCAAATCAAAATACCTTGAAGACTAAACCAAACTGCCGTTCTATATACTATATGAGCCATTGAGACTCATTTAAACTAATGAACTCTAAACTCAAAACGTGTGTGTGTGTGTGTGTGTGTGTGTGTGTGTGTGTGTGTGTGAGAGAGAGAGAGAGCGTGTGTGTGTGTTTGTGTGTGTGTGTGTGTGTGTGTGTAAACTCAAATACTCGTACATACTCATTTAAACGTATAAACTCTTAACTCAAAAACTTGTACACTTATAAACTCTAAACTCATATAAACTCTGAGTGTGTGTGTGTGTGTGTGTGTGACAGAGAGAGAGTGTGTCTATGTGCGTGAGTGTGTGTGTGTGTGTGTTAATGAGCTTGTCTGTGTGTGTGTGAGTGAGTGAGTTAGTGAGTGTGTGTGTGAGAGAGATAGTGTGTGTGTGAGAGAGAGAGTGAGAGTCTGTGTGTGCATGCTTGTGTGTGTGTATGTCGAAAATTTAAATCTAAACACCTTGAAGACTAAACCAAACTGCCGTTCTATATACTATATGAGCCATTGAGACTCATTTAAACTAATAAACTCTAAACTCATACACTTATAATTAGAATAAGTATATGAGATTAACTAATTAACTTATAAACTCATGAATTCATAGACTTATAAACTCTGAACTCTTAAACTCATTTAAACTTATAAACTCTAAACTCATTTAAACGTATAAACTCTAAACTTATTTAAACGTATAAACTCTAAACTCAAAAACTCATACACTTATAAAGTCTAAACTTGCTGAGTGAGTGTGTGAGCGAGTTAGTGTGCGTGCGTGCGTGCGTGTGTGTGTGTGTGTGTGTGTGTGTATCTATCTAACTTATTTATCTATCTGTCATAAACTTCAAACTACTGTAAACTACTTTAAACTTCAAACCACTTCAAACTTCTTAGTTCTTACGTTTAAAGCTCCCAGCTCCCAAGCAACTCCATACCAACCAAACTTGAGTACCCTAGCAACCGTTTTGCAAGACCTATATCTCTGTATCAGAACATCGTATAGAGATGAGGTTTGGTTCTTTTGACTCATGCTAGCAAACAGCACTTCCAACATGTTACACATGCTAGCAGTGAATAGCTACATGCTAATAGCGATTAGTTAAGTGCTAAATCATGCCAAGATCATGCTAAGAACTCTATAAAAACAACTACCAACCACCTAGCAACACCCTAGCAACCACCTAGCAACACCATAGTAACCACCCAGAACACCCTAGCAACCGCCTAGCAACCGCCTAGCAACCACCCAGAATACCTTAGCAACACCATAGCAACCACCCATAACACCCTAGCAACTGCCTAACAACACCCTAGCAACCGCCTAGCAACCACCCAGAACACCCTAGCAACCACCTAGCAACACCATAGCAACCACCCAGAACACCCTAGCAACCACCTAGCAACACCATAGCAACCACCCAGAACACCCTAGCAACTGCCTAGCAACCACCCAGAATACCCTAGCAACCACCTAGCAACACCATAGCAACCACCCAGAACACCCTAGCAACCGCCTAGCAACACCATAGCAACGACCCAGAACACCCTAGCAACTGCCTAGCAACCACCCAGAATACCCTAGCAACCGCCTAGCAACCGCCTAGCAACCACCCAGAAGACCTTAGCAACACCATAGCAACCACCCAGAACACCCTAGCAAACGCCTAACAACACCCTAGCAACCACCCAGAACACCCTAGCAACCGCCTAGCAACACCATAGCAACCACCCAGAACACCCTAGCAACCGCCTAGCAACCACCCAGAACACCCTAGTAACCGCCTAGCAACACCATAGCAACCACCCAGAACACCCTAGCAACTGCCTAGCAACCACCCAGAATACCCTAGCAACCGCCTAGCAACCACCCAGAATACCCTAGCAACCGCCTAGCAACACCATAGCAACCACCCAGAACACCCTAGCAACTGCCTAGCAACCACCCAGAATACCCTAGCAACCGCCTAGCAACCACCCAGAATACCCTAGCAACCGCCTAGCAACCGCCTAGCAACCAACCAGAACACCCTAGCAACCGCCTAGCAACACCATAGCAACCACCCAGAACACCCTAGCAACCGCCTAGCAACCACCCAGAATACCCTAGCAACCACCTAGCAACCACCCAGAACACCCTAGCAACCGCCTAGCAAAAAAACGTTCTGGTCCAAACTTTCTCAAGCCAACTTAAAGTTTGTCTCGACGAACTTTTGCATCTAGTTAAGTTGGCTTGAGAGAGCCAACATATTGAAATCCTATTTAAACTTATTATTATTATTATTATTAATATTATTATTATTCTTCTGTAAAAAAACTGTTGACTCAAACTCCTCCTAGAGCTTTAACTCTACATACTCCAAACTCGGCTCAGACACTCAAACTGATCTGAAGTTAGTTGCTATATCTTTTCAGACTGATCGGACTTACGGTTTTCCTAAAAATGACGATCAAAACTCGGAAAAACTCCCATTGACTTGCATTGGGGAGTTCTAAAAAATTCAAATTTAGATTCAAACTCACCAACCGACGAAAATTCAAATCAAAATACCTTGAAGACTAAACCAAACTGCCGTTCTATATACTATATTAGCCAATGAGACTCATTTAAACTAATGAACTCTAAACTCATACACTTATAAACTAATTAACTTATAAACTCATGAATTCATAGACTTATGAACTCTTAAACTCATAAATTAATAAACTCTGAACTCTTAAACTCATTTAAACTTATAAACTCTAAACTCATTTAAATTTATAAACTCAAAAACTCATACACTTATAAACTCATCAATTGATACACTTATAAACTCTAAACTCATAAACTCTTGAGTGTGCGTGTGTGTCTGAGTGAGTGTGTGAGCGAGTTAGTGTGTGTGTGTGTGTGCGTGTGTGTGTGTGTGTGTGTGTGTGTGTGTGTGTGCGTGTGTGTGTGTGTATCTAACTTATTTATCTATCTATCTGTCATGAACTTCAAACTACTGTAAACTACTTTAAACTTCAAACCACTTTAAACTTCTTACGTTTAAAGCTCCCAGCTCCCAAGCAACTCCATAGCAACCAAACTTGAGTACCCTAGCAACCGTTTTGCAAGACCTATATCTCTGTATCAGAACATCGTATAGAGATGAGGTTTGGCTCTTTTGACTCATGCTAGCAAACAGCACTTCCAACATGCTACACATGCTAGCAGTGAATAGCTACATGCTAATAGTAATGAGTTAAGTGCTATATCATGCCAAGATCATGCTAAGAACTCTATAAAGACTCCATAGTAACCATCTGTGACAACTACCAACCACGTAGTAACATCATAGCAACCACCCAGAATACCTTAGCAACACCATAGCAACCACCCAGGACACCATAGCAACCGCCTAGCAACCACCCAGAATACCTTAGCAACTGCCTAGCAACACCATAGCAACCACCCAGAACACCCTAGCAACCGCCTAGCAACCACCTAGAATACTCTAGCAACCACCTAGCAACACCATAGCAACCACCCAGAACACCCTAGCAACTGCCTAGCAACCACCCAAAACACCCTAGCAACCGCCTAGCAACCACCCAGAACACCCTAGCAACCACCTAGCAACACCCTAGCAACCACCCAGAACACCCTAGCAACCACCTAGCAACACCCTAGCAACCACCCAGAACACCCTAGCAACACCCTAGCAACCACCCAAAATACCTTAGCAACTGCCTAGCAACACCCTAGCAACCGCCTAGCAACACCCTAGCAACCACCCAGAACACCCTAGCAACCACCTAGCAACCACCCAGAATACCCTAGCAACCGCCTAGCAACACCATAGCAACCACCCAGAACACCCTAGCAACCGCCTAGCAACCACCCAAAACACCCTAGCAACCGCCTAGCAACCACCCAGAAAACCCTAGCAACCGCCTAGCAACACCATAAAAACCACCCAGAACACCCTAGCAACCACCCAGAATACCCAAAACACCCTAGCAACCGCCTAGCAACCACCCAGAACACCCTAGCAACCAACCCAAATACCCTAGCAACCACCTAGCAACAGCATAGCAACCACCCAGAACACCCTAGCAACCGCCTAGCAACCACCCAAAATACCTTAGCAACCGCCTAGCAACATCATAGCAACCACCCAGAACACCCTAGCAACCGCCTAGCAAAAAACTTTCTGGTCCAAACTTTCTCAAGCCAACTTAAAGTTTGTCTCGACGAACTTTAGCATCTAGTTATTATTATTATTCTTCTGTTAAAAACTGTTGACTCAAACTCGTCCTAGAGCTTTAACTCTACATACTCCAAACTCGGCTCAGACCTTCAAACTGTTCTGAAGTTAGTTGCTATATCTTTTTAGACTGATTGGACTTACGGTTTTCCTAAAAATGCCGATCAAAACTCGGAAAAACTCCCATTGACTTACATTGGGGAGTTCTAAAAAATTCAAATCCAGATTCAAACTCACCAACCGACGAAAATTCAAATCTAAATACCTTGAAGACTAAACTAAACTGCCATTCTATAGTATATACTATATTAGCCAATGAGACTCATTTAAACTAATAAACTCTAAACTCATACACTTATAAACTAATTAACTTATAAACTCATGAATTCATAGACCTATGAACTCTTTAACTCATAAATTAATAAACTCTGAACTCTTAAACTCATTTAAACTTATAAAGTCTAAACTCATTTAAACTTATAGTCTAAACTCATTTAAACTTATAAACTCTAAACTCATTTAAAACTTATAAACTCTAAACTCAAAAACCCTTACACTTATAAACTCATCAATTTATAGACTTATAAACTCTAAACTCATGAACTCTGAGTGTGTGTGTGTGTGTGTGTGTGTGTGTGTGAACACACACACACACACACACACACACACATACACTCTAAACTCATTTAAACTTGTAAACTTGTAAACTTGTAAACTCAAAACTCGTAAACTACTTTAAACTTCAAACCACTTTAAACTTCTTAAGTTTAAAGCTTCCAGCTCCCAAGCAACTCCATAGCAACCAAACTTGAGTACCCTAGCAACCATTTTGCAAGACCTATATCTCTGTATCAGAACATCGTATAGAGATGAGGCTTGGCTCTTTTGACTCATGCTAGCAAACAGCACTTCCAACATGCTACACATGCTAGCAGTGAATAGCTACATGCTAATAGTGATTAGTTAAGTGCTAAATCATGCCAAGATCATGCTAAGAACTCTATAAAAACTCCATAGTAACCATCTGTGACAACTACCAACCACCTAGTAACACCATATCAACCGCCCTGAATACCTTAGCAACCGCCTAGCAACACCATAGCAACCACCCAGAACACCCTAGCAACCGCCTAGCAACCACCCAGAATACCCTAGCAACAGCCTAGCAACACCATAGCAACCACCCGGAACACCCTAGCAACCGCCTAGCAACCACCCAGAACACCCTAGCAACCGCCTAGCAACCACCCAGAATACCCTAGCAACCACCTAGCAACACCATAGCAACCACCCAGAACACCCTAGCAACCGCCTAGCAACCACCCAGAACACCCTAGCAACCGCCAAGCAACAACCCAGAACACCCTAGCAACCACCTAGCAACATCCTAGCAACCACCCAAAATACCTTAGCAACCGCCTAGCAACACCATAGCAACCACCCAGAACACCCTAGCAACCGCCTAGCAACCACCCAAAATACCTTAGCAACTGCCTAGCAACAACATAGCAACCACCCAGAACACCCTAGCAACCGTCTAGCAACCACCCAAAAGACCTTAGCAACCACCCAGAACACCCTAGCAACCACCTAGCAACCACCCAAAATACCCTAGCAACCGCTTAGCAACAGCATAGCAACCACCCAGAACACCCTAGCAACTGCCTAGTAACCGCCTAGCAACCACCGAGAACACCTTAGCAACCCACTAGAAAACCCCCAACAACTTTTTAACTTAAAACTACCTAATTTAAACTTTAAACTACTTTAAACTTCAAACTAATTTAAACTTTAAGCTAATTTTAACTTAAAACTAATTTAAACTTTAAAGTACTTTAAACTTTAAACTACTTTAAACTTCAAACTAATTTAAACTTTAAACTACTTTAAAATTTAAACTAATTTAAACTTTAAACTACTTTAAACTTCAAACTAATTTAAACTTTAAACTACTTTAAACTTTAAACTAATTTAAACTCCAAACTATTTTAAACTTCTTTAAACTTTCTGGTCCGGCTTTCTCAAGCCAACTTAAAGTTTGTCTCGACGAACTTTTTAATCTAGTTATTATTATTAAGTTGGCTTGAGAGAGCCAACATATTGAAATCCTATTTAAACTTATTATTATTATTATTATTATTATTATTATTATTCTTCTGACCGTAAAAATTTACAACTCAAACTCCTCCTAGAGTTTTAACTCTACATACTCCAAACTCGGCTCAGACACTCAAACTGATCTGACTCGCGTTGCTATATCTTTTCAGACTGATCGGACTTACGGTTTTCCTAAAAATGACGATCAAAACTCAAAAAAACTCATTCAAAAACTCCCATTGATTTACATTGGGAGTTCTAAAAAATTCAAACCGACGAAAATTCAAATCAAAATACCTTGAAGACTAAACCAAACTGCCGTTCTATATACTATATGAGCCATTGAGACTCATTTAAACTAATGAACTCTAAACTCAAAACGTGTGTGTGTGTGTGTGTGTGTGTGTGTGTGTGTGTGTGTGTGTGTGAGAGAGAGAGAGAGAGCGTGTGTGTGTGTTTGTGTGTGTGTGTGTGTGTGTGTGTAAACTCAAATACTCGTACATACTCATTTAAACGTATAAACTCTTAACTCAAAAACTTGTACACTTATAAACTCTAAACTCATATAAACTCTGAGTGTGTGTGTGTGTGTGTGTGTGACAGAGAGAGAGTGTGTCTATGTGCGTGAGTGTGTGTGTGTGTGTGTTAATGAGCTTGTCTGTGTGTGTGTGAGTGAGTGAGTTAGTGAGTGTGTGTGTGAGAGAGATAGTGTGTGTGTGAGAGAGAGAGTGAGAGTCTGTGTGTGCATGCTTGTGTGTGTGTATGTCGAAAATTTAAATCTAAACACCTTGAAGACTAAACCAAACTGCCGTTCTATATACTATATGAGCCATTGAGACTCATTTAAACTAATAAACTCTAAACTCATACACTTATAATTAGAATAAGTATATGAGATTAACTAATTAACTTATAAACTCATGAATTCATAGACTTATAAACTCTGAACTCTTAAACTCATTTAAACTTATAAACTCTAAACTCATTTAAACGTATAAACTCTAAACTTATTTAAACGTATAAACTCTAAACTCAAACTAAACTCAAAAACTCATACACTTATAAAGTCTAAACTTGCTGAGTGAGTGTGTGAGCGAGTTAGTGTGCGTGCGTGCGTGCGTGTGTGTGTGTGTGTGTGTGTGTGTATCTATCTAACTTATTTATCTATCTGTCATAAACTTCAAACTACTGTAAACTACTTTAAACTTCAAACCACTTCAAACTTCTTAGTTCTTACGTTTAAAGCTCCCAGCTCCCAAGCAACTCCATACCAACCAAACTTGAGTACCCTAGCAACCGTTTTGCAAGACCTATATCTCTGTATCAGAACATCGTATAGAGATGAGGTTTGGTTCTTTTGACTCATGCTAGCAAACAGCACTTCCAACATGTTACACATGCTAGCAGTGAATAGCTACATGCTAATAGCGATTAGTTAAGTGCTAAATCATGCCAAGATCATGCTAAGAACTCTATAAAAACAACTACCAACCACCTAGCAACACCCTAGCAACCACCTAGCAACACCATAGTAACCACCCAGAACACCCTAGCAACCGCCTAGCAACCGCCTAGCAACCACCCAGAATACCTTAGCAACACCATAGCAACCACCCATAACACCCTAGCAACTGCCTAACAACACCCTAGCAACCGCCTAGCAACCACCCAGAACACCCTAGCAACCACCTAGCAACACCATAGCAACCACCCAGAACACCCTAGCAACCACCTAGCAACACCATAGCAACCACCCAGAACACCCTAGCAACTCCCTAGCAACCACCCAGAATACCCTAGCAACCACCTAGCAACACCATAGCAACCACCCAGAACACCCTAGCAACCGCCTAGCAACACCATAGCAACGACCCAGAACACCCTAGCAACTGCCTAGCAACCACCCAGAATACCCTAGCAACCGCCTAGCAACCGCCTAGCAACCACCCAGAAGACCTTAGCAACACCATAGCAACCACCCAGAACACCCTAGCAACCGCCTAACAACACCCTAGCAACCACCCAGAACACCCTAGCAACCGCCTAGCAACACCCTAGCAACCACCCAGAACACCCTAGCAACCGCCTAGCAACCACCCAGAACACCCTAGTAACCGCCTAGCAACACCATAGCAACCACCCAGAACACCCTAGCAACTGCCTAGCAACCACCCAGAATACCCTAGCAACCGCCTAGCAACCACCCAGAATACCCTAGCAACCGCCTAGCAACACCATAGCAACCACCCAGAACACCCTAGCAACTGCCTAGCAACCACCCAGAATACCCTAGCAACCGCCTAGCAACCACCCAGAATACCCTAGCAACCGCCTAGCAACCGCCTAGCAACCAACCAGAACACCCTAGCAACCGCCTAGCAACACCATAGCAACCACCCAGAACACCCTAGCAACCGCCTAGCAACCACCCAGAATACCCTAGCAACCACCTAGCAACCACCCAGAACACCCTAGCAACCGCCTAGCAAAAAAACGTTCTGGTCCAAACTTTCTCAAGCCAACTTAAAGTTTGTCTCGACGAACTTTTGCATCTAGTTATTATTATTCTTCTGACCGTAAAAATTTACAACTCAAACTCCTCCTAGAGCTTTAACTCTACATACTCCAAATTCGGCTCAGACACTCAAACTGATCTGACTCGCGTTGCTATATCTTTTCAGACTGATCGGACTTACGGTTTTCCTAAAAATGACGATCAAAACTCGGAAAAACTCATTCAAAAACTCCCATTGACTTGCATTGGGGAGTTCTAAAAAATTCAAATTTAGATTCAAACTGACCAACCGACGAAAATTCAAATCAAAATACCTTGAAGACTAAACCAAACTGACGTTCTATATACTATATGAGCCATTGAGACTCATTTAAACTAATGCACTCTAAACTCATACACTTATAAACTAATTAACTTATAAACTCATGAATTCATAGACTTATGAACTCTAAAACTCATAAATTAATAAACTCTGAACTCTTAAACTCATTTAAATTTATAAACTCAAAACTCATTTAAACTTATAAACTAAACTCAAAAACTTGTACACTTATAAACTCATCCATTTATACACTTATAAACTCTAAACTCATAAACTCTGAGTGTGTGTTTGTGTGTGTGTGTGTGTGTGTGTAACACACACACACACACACACACTCTAAACTCATTTAAACTTATAAACTCAAAACTCAAAAACTCGTAAACTACTTTAAACTTCAAACGACTTTAAACTTATTAAGTTTAAAGCTTCCAGCTCCCAAGCAACTCCATAGCAACCAAACTTGAGTACCCTAGCAACCGTTTTGCAAGACCTATATCTCTGCATCAGAACATCGTATAGAGATGAGGTTTGGCTCTTTTGACTCATGCTAGCAAACAGCACTTCCAACATGCTACACATGCTAGCAGTGAATAGCTACATGCTAATAGCGATTAGTTAAGTGCAAAATCATGCCAAGATCATGCTAAGAACTCTATAAAAACTCCATAGTAACCATCTGTGACAACTACCAACCACCTAGTAACACCATAGCAACAGCCCAGAACACCCTAGCAACCACCTAGCAACCACCCAGAATACCTTAGCAACCGCCTTGCAACACCATAGCAACCACCCAGAACACCCTAGAAACCACCTAGCAACCACCCAGAATACCTTAGTAACCTCCTAGCAACACCATAGCAACCACCAAAACACACTAGCAACCGCCTAGCAACACCCTAGCAACCACCTAGAATACCCTAGCAACCACCTAGCAACACCCTAGCAACCACCCAGCATACCCTAGCAACTGCCTAGCAACACCATAGCAACCGCCTAGCAATACCATAGCAACCGCCTAGCAACATCATAGCAACCACCTAGAACACCCTAGCAACCGCCTAGCAACACCCTAACAACCCCCAGAATACCCTAGCAACCGCCTAGCAACAGCATAGCAACACCCTAGCAACCAACCAGAATACCCTAGCAACTGCCTAGCAACACCATAGCAACCACCAAAACACCCTAGCAACTGCCTAGCAACATCATAGCAACCACCTAGAACACCCTGGCAACCGCCTAGCAACACCCTAGCAACCCCCCATAATACCCTAGCAACAGCAAAGCAACCACCAAAACACCCTAGCAACCGCCTAGCAACAGCATAGCAACCACCAAAACACCCTAGCAACCGCCTAGCAACAGCATAGCAACCACCCAGAACACCCTAGCAACAGCATAGCAACCACCCAAAACACCCTAGCAACCGCCTAGCAACCACCCAGAATACCCTAGCAACCGCCTAGCAACACCATAGCAACCACCCAGAACACCCTAACAACTGCCTAGCCACCACCCAGAACACCCTAGCAACCGCCTAGCAACCACCCAGAATACTTAGCAACCGCCTAGCAACACCATAGCAACTACCCAGAACACCCTAGCAACCGCCAAACAACCACCCAGAACACCCTAGCAACCGCCTAGCAACCGCCTAACAACCACCCAGAACACCCTAGCAACCGCCTAGCAACACCATAACAACCACCCAGAACACCCTAGCAACCGCCTAGCAACACCATAGCAACCACCCAGAACACCCTAGCAACCGCCTAGCAACCAACCAGAACACCCTAGCAATCGCCTAGCAACCACCCAGAATACCCTAGCAACCGCCTAGCAACCACCCAGAACACCCTAGCAACCGCCTAGCAAAAAACTTTCTGGTCCAAACTTTCTCAAGCCAACTTAAAGTTTGTCTCGACGAACTTTTGCATCTAGTTATTATTATTCTTCTGACCGTAAAAATTTACAACTAAAACTCCTCCTAGAGCTTTAACTCTACATACTCCAAACTCGGCTCAGACACTCAAACTGATCTGACTCGCGTTGCTATATCTTTTCAGACTGATCGGACTTACGGTTTTCCTAAAAATGACGATCAAAACTCGAAAAAACTCATTCAAAAACTCCATTGACTTACAATGGGAGTTCTAAAAAATTAAAACCGACGAAAATTCAAATCAAAATACCTTGAAGACTAAACCAAACTGCCGTTCTATATACTATATGAGCCATTGAGACTCATTTAAACTAATGAACTCTAAACTCAAAACGTGTGTGTGTGTGTGTGTGTGTGTGTGTGTGTGTGTGTGTGAGAGAGAGAGAGAGAGAGAGCGTGTGTGTGTGTGTGTGTGTGTAAACTCAAATACTTGTACATACTCATTTAAACTTATAAACTCTTAACTCAAAAACTTGTACACTTATAAACTCTGAGTGTGTGTGTGTGTGTGTGTGTGTGTGTGTGTGTGTGTGTGTGTGTGACAGAGAGAGAGTGTGTCTATGTGCGTGAGTGTGTGTGTGTGTGTGTGTGTGTGTGTGTGTGTGTGTGTTAATGAGCTTGTCTGTGTGTGTGTGAGTGAGTTAGTGAGTGTGTGTGTGAGAGAGATAGTGTGTGTGTGTGAGAGAGAGTGAGAGTCTGTGTGTGCGTGCTTGTGTGTGTGTGTATGTCGAAAATTTAAATCTAAACACCTTGAAGACTAAACCAAACTGCCGTTCTATATACTATATGAGCCATTGAGACTCATTTAAACTAATAAACTCTAAACTCATACACTTATAATTAGAATAAGTGTATGAGATTAACTAATTAACTTATAAACTCATGAATTCATAGACTTATAAACTATTAAACTCATAAATTAATAAACTCTGAACTCTTAAACTCATTTAAACTTATAAACTCTAAACTCATTTAAACTTATAAACTCAAAACTCAAAAACTCATACACTTATAAACTCTAAACTCAAACTCTTAAGTGTGCGTGTGTGTGTGTCTGAGTGTGTGTGTGTCTGATTGAGTGTGTGAGCGAGTTAGTATGTGTGTGCGTATGTGTGTGTGTGTTTATCTATCTATCTATTAACTTATTTATCTACCTGCCATAAACTTCAAACTACTGTAAACTACTTTAAACTTCAAACCACTTTAAACTTCTTACGTTTAAAGCTCCCAGTTCCCAAGCAACTCCATAGCAACCAAACTTGAGTACCCTAGAAACGGTTTTGCAGGACCTATATCTCTGTATCAGAACATCGTATAGAGATGAGGTTTGGCTCTTTTGACTCATGCTAGCAAACAGCACTTCCAACATGCTACACATGCTAGCAGTGAATAGCTACATGCTAATAGCGATTAGTTAAGTGCTAAATCATACCAAGATCATGCAAACAACTATATCAAAACTACATAGTAACCATCTGTGACAACTACCAACCACCTAGCAACACCCTAGCAACCACCTAGCAACACCATAGTAACCACCCAGAACACCCTAGCAACCGCCTAGCAACCGCCTAGCAACCACCCAGAATACCTTAGCAACACCATAGCAACCACCCATAACACCCTAGCAACTGCCTAACAACACCCTAGCAACCGCCTAGCAACCACCCAGAACACCCTAGCAACCACCTAGCAACACCCTAGCAACCACCCAGAACACCCTAGCAACCGCCTAGCAACCACCCAGAACACCCTAGTAACCACCTAGCAACACCATAGCAACCACCCAGAACACCCTAGCAACTGCCTAGCAACCACCCAGAATACCCTAGCAACCGCCTAGCAACCACCCAGAATACCCTAGCAACCGCCTAGCAACCGCCTAGCAACCACCCAGAATACCTTAGCAACCGCCTAGCAACACCATAGCAACCACCCAGAACACCCTAGCAACCGCCTAGCAACCATCCAGAACACCCTAGCAACCGCCTAGCAACACCATAGCAACCACCCAGAACACCCTAGCAACCGCCTAGCAACCACCCAGAATACCTTAGCAACCGCCTAGCAACACCATAGCAACCACCCAGAACACCCTAGCAACCGCCTAACAACACCCTAGCAACCGCCTAGCAACCAACCAGAACACCCTAGCAACCGCCTAGCAACACCATAGCAACCACCCAGAACACCCTAGCAACCGCCTAGCAACCACCCAGAATACCCAAGCAACCGCCTAGCAACCACCCAGAACACCCTAGCAACCGCCTAGCAAAAAACGTTCAGGTCCAAACTTTCTCAAGCCAACTTAAAGTTTGTCTCGACGAACTTTTGCATCTAGTTATTATTATTATTCTGGCCGTAAAAATTTACAACTCAAACTCCTCCTAGAGCTTTAACTCTACATACTCCAAACTCGGCTCAGACACTCAAACTGATCTGACTCGCGTTGCTATATCTTTTCAGACTGATCGGACTTACGGTTTTCCTAAAAATGACGATCAAAACTCGAAAAAACTCATTCAAAAACTCCATTGACTTACAATGGGAGTTCTAAAAAATTAAAACCGACGAAAATTCAAATCAAAATACCTTGAAGACTAAACCAAACTGCCGTTCTATATACTATATGAGCCATTGAGACTCATTTAAACTAATGAACTCTAAACTCAAAACGTGTGTGTGTGTGTGTGTGTGTGTGTGTGTGTGTGTGCGTGTGTGTGTGTGTGTGTGTGTGTGTGTGTGTGAGAGAGAGAGAGAGAGCGTGTGTGTGTGTGTAAACTCAAATACTTGTACATACTCATTTAAACTTATAAACTCTTAACTCAAAAACTTGTACACTTATAAACTCTGAGTGTGTGTGTGTGTGTGTGACAGAGAGAGAGTGTGTCTATGTGCGTGAGTGTGTGTGTGTGTGTGTGTGTGTGTGTGTGTGTGTGTGTGTGTGTGTGTTAATGAGCTTGTCTGTGTGTGTGTGAGTGAGTTAGTGAGTGTGTGTGTGAGAGATAGTGTGTGTGTGTGAGAGAGAGTGAGAGTCTGTGTGTGCATGCTTGTGTGTGTGTATGTCGAAAATTTAAATCTAAACACCTTGAAGACTAAACCAAACTGCCGTTCTATATACTATATGAGCCATTGAGACTCATTTAAACTAATAAACTCTAAACTCATACACTTATAATTAGAATAAGTGTATGAGATTAACTAATTAACTTATAAACTCATGAATTCATAGACTTATAAACTATTAAACTCATAAATTAATAAACTCTGAACTCTTAAACTCATTTAAACTTATAAACTCTAAACTCATTTAAACTTATAAACTCAAAACTCAAAAACTCATACACTTATAAACTCTAAACTCAAACTCTTAAGTGTGCGTGTGTGTGTGTCTGAGTGTGTGTGTGTCTGAGTGAGTGTGTGAGCGAGTTAGTGTGTGTGTGCGTATGTGTGTGTGTGTTTATCTATCTATCTATTAACTTATTTATCTACCTGCCATAAACTTCAAACTACTGTAAACTACTTTAAACTTCAAACCACTTTAAACTTCTTACGTTTAAAGCTCCCAGTTCCCAAGCAACTCCATAGCAACCAAACTTGAGTACCCTAGAAACGGTTTTGCAGGACCTATATCTCTGTATCAGAACATCGTATAGAGATGAGGTTTGGCTCTTTTGACTCATGCTAGCAAACAGCACTTCCAACATGCTACACATGCTAGCAGTGAATAGCTACATGCTAATAGCGATTAGTTAAGTGCTAAATCATACCAAGATCATGCAAACAACTATATCAAAACTACACAGTAACCATCTGTGACAACTACCAGCCACCTAGCAACACCCTAGCAACCACCTAGCAACACCATAGTAACCACCCAGAACACCCTAGCAACCGCCTAGCAACCACCCAGAATACCTTAGCAACACCATAGCAACCACCCATAACACCCTAGCAACTGCCTAACAACACCCTAGCAACCGCCTAGCAACCACCCAGAACACCCTAGCAACCACCTAGCAACACCATAGCAACCACCCAGAACACCCTAGCAACCACCTAGAAACACCATAGCAACCACCCAGAACACCCTAGCAACTGCCTAGCAACCACCCAGAATACCCTAGCAACCACCTAGCAACACCATAGCAACCACCCAGAACACCCTAGCAACCGCCTAGCAACACCATAGCAACCACCCAGAACACCCTAGCAACCGCCTAGCAACCACCCAGAATACCTTAGCAACCGCCTAGCAACACCATAGCAACCACCCAGAACACCCTAGCAACCGCCTAACAACACCCTAGCAACCGCCTAGCAACCAACCAGAACACCCTAGCAACCGCCTAGCAACACCATAGCAACCACCCAGAACACCCTAGCAACCGCCTAGCAACCACCCAGAATACCCTAGCAACCGCCTAGCAACCACCCAGAACACCCTAGCAACCGCCTAGCAAAAAACATTCTGGTCCAAACTTTCTCAAGCCAACTTAAAGTTTGTCTCGACGAACTTTTGCATCTAGTTAAGTTGGCTTGAGAGAGCCAACATATTGAAATCCTATTTAAACTTATTATTATTATTATTATTATTATTCTTCTGACCGTAAAAATTTACAACTCAAACTCCTCCTAGAGCTTTAACTCTACATACTCCAAACTCGGCTCAGACACTCAAACTGATCTGACTCGCGTTGCTATATCTTTTCAGACTGATCGGACTTACGGTTTTCCTAAAAATGACGATCAAAACTCGAAAAAACTCATTCAAAAACTCCATTGACTTACAATGGGAGTTCTAAAAAATTAAAACCGACGAAAATTCAAATCAAAATACCTTGAAGACTAAACCAAACTGCCGTTCTATATACTATATGAGCCATTGAGACTCATTTAAACTAATGAACTCTAAACTCAAAACGTGTGTGTGTGTGTGTGTGTGTGTGTGTGTGTGTGTGTGTGAGAGAGAGAGAGAGAGCGTGTGTGTGTGTGTAAACTCAAATACTTGTACATACTCATTTAAACTTATAAACTCTTAACTCAAAAACTTGTACACTTATAAACTCTGAGTGTGTGTGTGTGTGTGTGTGTGTGTGTGTGTGACAGAGAGAGAGTGTCTATGTGCGTGAGTGTGTGTGTGTGTGTGTGTGTGTGTGTGTGTGTGTGTGTGTGTGTGTGTGTGTTAATGAGCTTGTCGGTGTGTGTGTGTGTGTGTGTGTGAGTGAGTTAGTGAGTGTGTGAGAGAAGATAGTGTGTGTGTGTGAGAGAGAGTGAGAGTCTGTGTGTGCATGCTTGTGTGTGTGTATGTCGAAAATTTAAATCTAAACACCTTGAAGACTAAACCAAACTGCCGTTCTATATACTATATGAGCCATTGAGACTCATTTAAACTAATAAACTCTAAACTCATACACTTATAATTAGAATAAGTGTATGAGATTAACTAATTAACTTATAAACTCATGAATTCATAGACTTATAAACTATTAAACTCATAAATTAATAAACTCTGAACTCTTAAACTCATTTAAACTTATAAACTCTAAACTCATTTAAACTTATAACCTCAAAACTCAAAAACTCATACACTTATAAACTCTAAACTCAAACTCTTGAGTGTGCGTGTGTGTGTGTCTGAGTGTGTGTGTGTCTGAGTGAGTGTGTGAGCGAGTTAGTGTGTGTGTGCGTATGTGTGTGTGTGTTTATCTATCTATCTATTAACTTATTTATCTACCTGCCATAAACTTCAAACTACTGTAAACTACTTTAAACTTCAAACCACTTTAAACTTCTTACGTTTAAAGCTCCCAGTTCCCAAGCAACTCCATAGCAACCAAACTTGAGTACCCTAGAAACGGTTTTGCAGGACCTATATCTCTGTATCAGAACATCGTATAGAGATGAGGTTTGGCTCTTTTGACTCATGCTAGCAAACAGCACTTCCAACATGCTACACATGCTAGCAGTGAATAGCTACATGCTAATAGCGATTAGTTAAGTGCTAAATCATACCAAGATCATGCAAACAACTATATCAAAACTACATAGTAACCATCTGTGACAACTACCAACCACCTAGCAACACCCTAGCAACCACCTAGCAACACCATAGTAACCACCCAGAACACCCTAGCAACCGCCTAGCAACCGCCTAGCAACCACCCAGAATACCTTAGCAACACCATAGCAACCACCCATAACACCCTAGCAACTGCCTAACAACACCCTAGCAACCGCCTAGCAACCACCCAGAACACCCTAGCAACCACCTAGCAACACCATAGCAACCACCCAGAACACCCTAGCAACCACCTAGCAACACCATAGCAACCACCCAGAACACCCTAGCAACTGCCTAGCAACCACCCAGAATACCCTAGCAACCGCCTAGCAACCACCCAGAAGACCTTAGCAACACCATAGCAACCACCCAGAACACCCTAGCAACCGCCTAACAACACCCTATCAACTGCCTAGCAACACCATAGCAACCACCCAGAACACCCTAGCAACCGCCTAGCAACCACCCAGAACACCCTAGTAACCACCTAGCAACACCATAGCAACCACCCAGAACACCCTAGCAACTGCCTAGCAACCACCCAGAATACCCTAGCAACCGCCTAGCAACCACCCAGAATACCCTAGCAACCGCCTAGCAACCGCCTAGCAACCACCCAGAATACCTTAGCAACCGCCTAGCAACACCATAGCAACCACCCAGAACACCCTAGCAACCGCCTAACAACACCCTAGCAACCAACCAGAACACCCTAGCAACCGCCTAGCAACACCATAGCAACCACCCAGAACACCCTAGCAACCGCCTAGCAACCACCCAGAATACCTTAGCAACCGCCTAGCAACACCATAGCAACCACCCAGAACACCCTAGCAACCGCCTAACAACACCCTAGCAACCGCCTAGCAACCAACCAGAACACCCTAGCAACCGCCTAGCAACACCATAGCAACCACCCAGAACACCCTAGCAACCGCCTAGCAACCACCCAGAATACCCTAGCAACCGCCTAGCAACCACCCAGAACACCCTAGCAACCGCCTAGCAAAAAACATTCTGGTCCAAACTTTCTCAAGCCAACTTAAAGTTTGTCTCGACGAACTTTTGCATCTAGTTAAGTTGGCTTGAGAGAGCCAACATATTGAAATCCTATTTAAACTTATTATTATTATTATTATTATTATTATTATTATTATTCTTCTGACCGTAAAAATTTACAACTCAAACTCCTCCTAGAGTTTTAACTCCACATACTCCAAACTCGGCTCAGACACTCAAACTGTTCTGACTCGCGTTGCTATATCTTTTCAGACTGATCGGACTTACGGTTTTCCTAAAAATAACGATCAAAACTCGAAAAAACTCATTCAAAAATCCCATTGACTTACATTGGGGAGTTCTAAAAAATTCAAACCGACGAAAATTCAAATCAAAATACCTTGAAGACTAAACCAAACTGCCATTCTATATACTATATGAGCCATTGAGACTCATTTAAACCAATGCACTCTAAACTCATACACTTATAAAGTAATTAACTTATAAACTCATGAATTCATAGACTTATGAACTCTAAAACTCATAAATTAATAAACTCTGAACTCTTAAACTCATTTAAATTTATAAACTCTAAACTCATTTAAACTTATAAACTCAAAACTCATTTAAACTTATAAACTAAACTCAAAAACTTGTACACTTATAAACTCATCCATTTATACACTTATAAACTCTACACTCATAAACTCTGAGTGTGTGTGTGTGTGTACACACACACACACACACACACACACACACACACACACACACACACTCTAAACTCATTTAAACTTATAAACTCAAAACTCAAAAACTCGTAAACTACTTTAAACTTCAAACCACTTTAAACTTATTAAGTTTAAAGCTTCCAGCTCCCAAGCAACTCCATAGCAACCAAACTTGAGAACCCTAGCAACCGTTTTGCAAGACCTATATCTCTGTATCAGAACATCGTATAGAGATGAGGTTTGGCTCTTTTGACTCATGCTAGCAAACAGCACTTCCAACATGCTACACATGCTAGCAGTGAATAGCTACATGCTAATAGCGATTAGTTAAGTGTTAAATCATTCTAACAACTCTATAAAAACTCCAGAGTAACCATCTGTGACAACTACCAACCACCTAGTAACACCATATCAACCGCCCTGAATACCTTAGCAACCACCTAGCAACCACCCAGAATACCCTAGCAACCTCCTAGCAACACCATAGCAACCACCCAGAACACCCTAGCAACCGCCTAGCAACCACCCAGAACACCCTACCAACCGCCTAGCAACACAATAGCAACCACCCAGAACACCCTAGCAACCGCCTAGCAACCACCCAGAACACCCTAGCAACCAACCAGAATACCCTAGCAACCACCTAGTAACACCATAGCAACTACCCAGAACACCCTAGCAACCACCCAAAACACCCTAGCAACCTACCAGAATACCCTAGCAACCGCCTAGCAACCACCCAAAACACCCTAGCAACCACCTAGCAACCACCCAGAACACCCTTGCAACCCCCTAGCAACACCCTAGCAACCACCCAGAACACCCTAGCAACCGCCTAGCAACCACCCAAAATACCTTAGCAACCGCCTAGCAACCACCCAGAATACCCTAGCAACCGCCTAGCAACACCATAGCAACCACCCAAAACACCCTAGCAACCGCCTAGCAACCACCCAGAACACCCTAGCAACCGCCTAGCAACACCATAGCAACCACCCAGAACACCCTAGCAACCGCCTAGCAACCACCCAGAACACCTTAGCAACCACCCAAAACACCCTAGCAACCAACCAGAATACCCTAGCAACCGCCTAGCAACCACTCAAAACACCCTAGCAACCACCTAGCAACCACCCAGAACACCCTAGCAACCGCCTAGCAACACCATAGCAACCACCCAGAACACCCTAGCAACCGCCTAGCAACCACCCAGAACACCCTAGCAACCGCCTAGCAACACCATAGCAACCACCCAGAACACCCTAGCAACCGCCTAGCAACCACCCAGAACACCCTAGCAACCAACCAGAATACCCTAACAACCACCTAGTAACACCATAGCAACCACCCAGAACACCCTAGCAACCACCCAAAACACCCTAGCAACCAACCAGAATACCCTAGCAACCGCCTAGCAACCACCCAAAACACCCTAGCAACCACCTAGCAACCACCCAGAACACCCTTGCAACCGCCTAGCAAAACCCTAGCAACCACCCAGAACACCCTAGCAACTGCCTAGCAACCACCCAAAATACCTTAGCAACCGCCTAGCAACCACCCAGAATACCCTAGCAACCGCCTAGCAACACCATAGCAACCACCCAGAACACCCTAGCAACCGCCTAGCAACCACCCAGAACACCCTAGCAACCGCCTAGCAACCACCAAGAATACCCTAGCAACCGCCTAGCAACCACCCCAAATACCTTAGCAACCGCCTAGCAACCACCAAGATTACCCTAGCAACCGCCTAGCAACACCATAGCAACCACCCAGAACACCCTAGCAACCGCCTAGCAACACCATAGCAACCAACCAGAATACCCTAGCAACCGCCTAGCAACCACTCAAAACACCCTAGCAACCACCTAGCAACCACCCAGAACACCCTAGCAACCGCCTAGCAACACCATAGCAACCACCCAGAACACCCTAGCAACCGCCTAGCAACCACCCAAAATACCTTAGCAACCGCCTAGCAACCGCCTAGCAACCACCCAGAATACCTTAGCAACCGCCTAGCAACACCATAGCAACCACCCAGAACACCCTAGCAACCGCCTAACAACACCCTAGCAACCAACCAGAACACCCTAGCAACCGCCTAGCAACACCATAGCAACCACCCAGAACACCCTAGCAACCGCCTAGCAACCACCCAGAATACCTTAGCAACCGCCTAGCAACACCATAGCAACCACCCAGAACACCCTAGCAACCGCCTAACAACACCCTAGCAACCGCCTAGCAACCAACCAGAACACCCTAGCAACCGCCTAGCAACACCATAGCAACCACCCAGAACACCCTAGCAACCGCCTAGCAACCACCCAGAATACCCTAGCAACCGCCTAGCAACCACCCAGAACACCCTAGCAACCGCCTAGCAAAAAACATTCTGGTCCAAACTTTCTCAAGCCAACTTAAAGTTTGTCTCGACGAACTTTTGCATCTAGTTAAGTTGGCTTGAGAGAGCCAACATATTGAAATCCTATTTAAACTTATTATTATTATTATTATTATTATTATTATTATTATTCTTCTGACCGTAAAAATTTACAACTCAAACTCCTCCTAGAGTTTTAACTCCACATACTCCAAACTCGGCTCAGACACTCAAACTGTTCTGACTCGCGTTGCTATATCTTTTCAGACTGATCGGACTTACGGTTTTCCTAAAAATAACGATCAAAACTCGAAAAAACTCATTCAAAAATCCCATTGACTTACATTGGGGAGTTCTAAAAAATTCAAACCGACGAAAATTCAAATCAAAATACCTTGAAGACTAAACCAAACTGCCATTCTATATACTATATGAGCCATTGAGACTCATTTAAACCAATGCACTCTAAACTCATACACTTATAAAGTAATTAACTTATAAACTCATGAATTCATAGACTTATGAACTCTAAAACTCATAAATTAATAAACTCTGAACTCTTAAACTCATTTAAATTTATAAACTCTAAACTCATTTAAACTTATAAACTCAAAACTCATTTAAACTTATAAACTAAACTCAAAAACTTGTACACTTATAAACTCATCCATTTATACACTTATAAACTCTACACTCATAAACTCTGAGTGTGTGTGTGTGTGTACACACACACACACACACACACACACACACACACACACACACACACTCTAAACTCATTTAAACTTATAAACTCAAAACTCAAAAACTCGTAAACTACTTTAAACTTCAAACCACTTTAAACTTATTAAGTTTAAAGCTTCCAGCTCCCAAGCAACTCCATAGCAACCAAACTTGAGAACCCTAGCAACCGTTTTGCAAGACCTATATCTCTGTATCAGAACATCGTATAGAGATGAGGTTTGGCTCTTTTGACTCATGCTAGCAAACAGCACTTCCAACATGCTACACATGCTAGCAGTGAATAGCTACATGCTAATAGCGATTAGTTAAGTGTTAAATCATTCTAACAACTCTATAAAAACTCCAGAGTAACCATCTGTGACAACTACCAACCACCTAGTAACACCATATCAACCGCCCTGAATACCTTAGCAACCACCTAGCAACCACCCAGAATACCCTAGCAACCTCCTAGCAACACCATAGCAACCACCCAGAACACCCTAGCAACCGCCTAGCAACCACCCAGAACACCCTACCAACCGCCTAGCAACACAATAGCAACCACCCAGAACACCCTAGCAACCGCCTAGCAACCACCCAGAACACCCTAGCAACCAACCAGAATACCCTAGCAACCACCTAGTAACACCATAGCAACTACCCAGAACACCCTAGCAACCACCCAAAACACCCTAGCAACCTACCAGAATACCCTAGCAACCGCCTAGCAACCACCCAAAACACCCTAGCAACCACCTAGCAACCACCCAGAACACCCTTGCAACCCCCTAGCAACACCCTAGCAACCACCCAGAACACCCTAGCAACCGCCTAGCAACCACCCAAAATACCTTAGCAACCGCCTAGCAACCACCCAGAATACCCTAGCAACCGCCTAGCAACACCATAGCAACCACCCAAAACACCCTAGCAACCGCCTAGCAACCACCCAGAACACCCTAGCAACCGCCTAGCAACACCATAGCAACCACCCAGAACACCCTAGCAACCGCCTAGCAACCACCCAGAACACCTTAGCAACCACCCAAAACACCCTAGCAACCAACCAGAATACCCTAGCAACCGCCTAGCAACCACTCAAAACACCCTAGCAACCACCTAGCAACCACCCAGAACACCCTAGCAACCGCCTAGCAACACCATAGCAACCACCCAGAACACCCTAGCAACCGCCTAGCAACCACCCAGAACACCCTAGCAACCGCCTAGCAACACCATAGCAACCACCCAGAACACCCTAGCAACCGCCTAGCAACCACCCAGAACACCCTAGCAACCAACCAGAATACCCTAACAACCACCTAGTAACACCATAGCAACCACCCAGAACACCCTAGCAACCACCCAAAACACCCTAGCAACCAACCAGAATACCCTAGCAACCGCCTAGCAACCACCCAAAACACCCTAGCAACCACCTAGCAACCACCCAGAACACCCTTGCAACCGCCTAGCAAAACCCTAGCAACCACCCAGAACACCCTAGCAACTGCCTAGCAACCACCCAAAATACCTTAGCAACCGCCTAGCAACCACCCAGAATACCCTAGCAACCGCCTAGCAACACCATAGCAACCACCCAGAACACCCTAGCAACCGCCTAGCAACCACCCAGAACACCCTAGCAACCGCCTAGCAACCACCAAGAATACCCTAGCAACCGCCTAGCAACCACCCCAAATACCTTAGCAACCGCCTAGCAACCACCAAGATTACCCTAGCAACCGCCTAGCAACACCATAGCAACCACCCAGAACACCCTAGCAACCGCCTAGCAACACCATAGCAACCAACCAGAATACCCTAGCAACCGCCTAGCAACCACTCAAAACACCCTAGCAACCACCTAGCAACCACCCAGAACACCCTAGCAACCGCCTAGCAACACCATAGCAACCACCCAGAACACCCTAGCAACCGCCTAGCAACCACCCAAAATACCTTAGCAACCGCCTAGCAACCGCCTAGCAACCACCCAGAATACCTTAGCAACCGCCTAGCAACACCATAGCAACCACCCAGAACACCCTAGCAACCGCCTAACAACACCCTAGCAACCGCCTAGCAACCAACCAGAACACCCTAGCAACCGCCTAGCAACACCATAGCAACCACCCAGAACACCCTAGCAACCGCCTAGCAACCACCCAGAATACCCAAGCAACCGCCTAGCAACCACCCAGAACACCCTAGCAACCGCCTAGCAAAAAACGTTCAGGTCCAAACTTTCTCAAGCCAACTTAAAGTTTGTCTCGACGAACTTTTGCATCTAGTTATTATTATTATTCTGGCCGTAAAAATTTACAACTCAAACTCCTCCTAGAGCTTTAACTCTACATACTCCAAACTCGGCTCAGACACTCAAACTGATCTGACTCGCGTTGCTATATCTTTTCAGACTGATCGGACTTACGGTTTTCCTAAAAATGACGATCAAAACTCGAAAAAACTCATTCAAAAACTCCATTGACTTACAATGGGAGTTCTAAAAAATTAAAACCGACGAAAATTCAAATCAAAATACCTTGAAGACTAAACCAAACTGCCGTTCTATATACTATATGAGCCATTGAGACTCATTTAAACTAATGAACTCTAAACTCAAAACGTGTGTGTGTGTGTGTGTGTGTGTGTGTGTGTGTGTGTGCGTGTGTGTGTGTGTGTGTGTGTGTGTGTGTGTGAGAGAGAGAGAGAGAGCGTGTGTGTGTGTGTAAACTCAAATACTTGTACATACTCATTTAAACTTATAAACTCTTAACTCAAAAACTTGTACACTTATAAACTCTGAGTGTGTGTGTGTGTGTGTGACAGAGAGAGAGTGTGTCTATGTGCGTGAGTGTGTGTGTGTGTGTGTGTGTGTGTGTGTGTGTGTGTGTGTGTGTGTGTGTTAATGAGCTTGTCTGTGTGTGTGTGTGAGTGAGTTAGTGAGTGTGTGTGTGAGAGATAGTGTGTGTGTGTGAGAGAGAGTGAGAGTCTGTGTGTGCATGCTTGTGTGTGTGTATGTCGAAAATTTAAATCTAAACACCTTGAAGACTAAACCAAACTGCCGTTCTATATACTATATGAGCCATTGAGACTCATTTAAACTAATAAACTCTAAACTCATACACTTATAATTAGAATAAGTGTATGAGATTAACTAATTAACTTATAAACTCATGAATTCATAGACTTATAAACTATTAAACTCATAAATTAATAAACTCTGAACTCTTAAACTCATTTAAACTTATAAACTCTAAACTCATTTAAACTTATAAACTCAAAACTCAAAAACTCATACACTTATAAACTCTAAACTCAAACTCTTAAGTGTGCGTGTGTGTGTGTCTGAGTGTGTGTGTGTCTGAGTGAGTGTGTGAGCGAGTTAGTGTGTGTGTGCGTATGTGTGTGTGTGTTTATCTATCTATCTATTAACTTATTTATCTACCTGCCATAAACTTCAAACTACTGTAAACTACTTTAAACTTCAAACCACTTTAAACTTCTTACGTTTAAAGCTCCCAGTTCCCAAGCAACTCCATAGCAACCAAACTTGAGTACCCTAGAAACGGTTTTGCAGGACCTATATCTCTGTATCAGAACATCGTATAGAGATGAGGTTTGGCTCTTTTGACTCATGCTAGCAAACAGCACTTCCAACATGCTACACATGCTAGCAGTGAATAGCTACATGCTAATAGCGATTAGTTAAGTGCTAAATCATACCAAGATCATGCAAACAACTATATCAAAACTACACAGTAACCATCTGTGACAACTACCAGCCACCTAGCAACACCCTAGCAACCACCTAGCAACACCATAGTAACCACCCAGAACACCCTAGCAACCGCCTAGCAACCACCCAGAATACCTTAGCAACACCATAGCAACCACCCATAACACCCTAGCAACTGCCTAACAACACCCTAGCAACCGCCTAGCAACCACCCAGAACACCCTAGCAACCACCTAGCAACACCATAGCAACCACCCAGAACACCCTAGCAACCACCTAGAAACACCATAGCAACCACCCAGAACACCCTAGCAACTGCCTAGCAACCACCCAGAATACCCTAGCAACCACCTAGCAACACCATAGCAACCACCCAGAACACCCTAGCAACCGCCTAGCAACACCATAGCAACCACCCAGAACACCCTAGCAACCGCCTAGCAACCACCCAGAATACCTTAGCAACCGCCTAGCAACACCATAGCAACCACCCAGAACACCCTAGCAACCGCCTAACAACACCCTAGCAACCGCCTAGCAACCAACCAGAACACCCTAGCAACCGCCTAGCAACACCATAGCAACCACCCAGAACACCCTAGCAACCGCCTAGCAACCACCCAGAATACCCTAGCAACCGCCTAGCAACCACCCAGAACACCCTAGCAACCGCCTAGCAAAAAACATTCTGGTCCAAACTTTCTCAAGCCAACTTAAAGTTTGTCTCGACGAACTTTTGCATCTAGTTAAGTTGGCTTGAGAGAGCCAACATATTGAAATCCTATTTAAACTTATTATTATTATTATTATTATTATTCTTCTGACCGTAAAAATTTACAACTCAAACTCCTCCTAGAGCTTTAACTCTACATACTCCAAACTCGGCTCAGACACTCAAACTGATCTGACTCGCGTTGCTATATCTTTTCAGACTGATCGGACTTACGGTTTTCCTAAAAATGACGATCAAAACTCGAAAAAACTCATTCAAAAACTCCATTGACTTACAATGGGAGTTCTAAAAAATTAAAACCGACGAAAATTCAAATCAAAATACCTTGAAGACTAAACCAAACTGCCGTTCTATATACTATATGAGCCATTGAGACTCATTTAAACTAATGAACTCTAAACTCAAAACGTGTGTGTGTGTGTGTGTGTGTGTGTGTGTGTGTGTGTGTGAGAGAGAGAGAGAGAGAGCGTGTGTGTGTGTGTAAACTCAAATACTTGTACATACTCATTTAAACTTATAAACTCTTAACTCAAAAACTTGTACACTTATAAACTCTGAGTGTGTGTGTGTGTGTGTGTGTGTGTGTGTGTGTGTGTGTGTGACAGAGAGAGAGTGTCTATGTGCGTGAGTGTGTGTGTGTGTGTGTGTGTGTGTGTGTGTGTGTGTGTGTGTGTGTGTGTGTGTGTGTGTGTTAATGAGCTTGTCGGTGTGTGTGTGTGTGTGTGAGTGAGTTAGTGAGTGTGTGAGAGAAGATAGTGTGTGTGTGTGAGAGAGAGTGAGAGTCTGTGTGTGCATGCTTGTGTGTGTGTATGTCGAAAATTTAAATCTAAACACCTTGAAGACTAAACCAAACTGCCGTTCTATATACTATATGAGCCATTGAGACTCATTTAAACTAATAAACTCTAAACTCATACACTTATAATTAGAATAAGTGTATGAGATTAACTAATTAACTTATAAACTCATGAATTCATAGACTTATAAACTATTAAACTCATAAATTAATAAACTCTGAACTCTTAAACTCATTTAAACTTATAAACTCTAAACTCATTTAAACTTATAACCTCAAAACTCAAAAACTCATACACTTATAAACTCTAAACTCAAACTCTTGAGTGTGCGTGTGTGTGTGTCTGAGTGTGTGTGTGTCTGAGTGAGTGTGTGAGCGAGTTAGTGTGTGTGTGCGTATGTGTGTGTGTGTTTATCTATCTATCTATTAACTTATTTATCTACCTGCCATAAACTTCAAACTACTGTAAACTACTTTAAACTTCAAACCACTTTAAACTTCTTACGTTTAAAGCTCCCAGTTCCCAAGCAACTCCATAGCAACCAAACTTGAGTACCCTAGAAACGGTTTTGCAGGACCTATATCTCTGTATCAGAACATCGTATAGAGATGAGGTTTGGCTCTTTTGACTCATGCTAGCAAACAGCACTTCCAACATGCTACACATGCTAGCAGTGAATAGCTACATGCTAATAGCGATTAGTTAAGTGCTAAATCATACCAAGATCATGCAAACAACTATATCAAAACTACATAGTAACCATCTGTGACAACTACCAACCACCTAGCAACACCCTAGCAACCACCTAGCAACACCATAGTAACCACCCAGAACACCCTAGCAACCGCCTAGCAACCGCCTAGCAACCACCCAGAATACCTTAGCAACACCATAGCAACCACCCATAACACCCTAGCAACTGCCTAACAACACCCTAGCAACCGCCTAGCAACCACCCAGAACACCCTAGCAACCACCTAGCAACACCATAGCAACCACCCAGAACACCCTAGCAACCACCTAGCAACACCATAGCAACCACCCAGAACACCCTAGCAACTGCCTAGCAACCACCCAGAATACCCTAGCAACCGCCTAGCAACCGCCTAGCAACCACCCAGAAGACCTTAGCAACACCATAGCAACCACCCAGAACACCCTAGCAACCGCCTAACAACACCCTAGCAACTGCCTAGCAACACCATAGCAACCACCCAGAACACCCTAGCAACCGCCTAGCAACCACCCAGAACACCCTAGTAACCACCTAGCAACACCATAGCAACCACCCAGAACACCCTAGCAACTGCCTAGCAACCACCCAGAATACCCTAGCAACCGCCTAGCAACCACCCAGAATACCCTAGCAACCGCCTAGCAACCGCCTAGCAACCACCCAGAATACCTTAGCAACCGCCTAGCAACACCATAGCAACCACCCAGAACACCCTAGCAACCGCCTAACAACACCCTAGCAACCAACCAGAACACCCTAGCAACCGCCTAGCAACACCATAGCAACCACCCAGAACACCCTAGCAACCGCCTAGCAACCACCCAGAATACCTTAGCAACCGCCTAGCAACACCATAGCAACCACCCAGAACACCCTAGCAACCGCCTAACAACACCCTAGCAACCGCCTAGCAACCAACCAGAACACCCTAGCAACCGCCTAGCAACACCAGAGCAACCACCCAGAACACCCTAGCAACCGCCTAGCAACCACCCAGAATACCCTAGCAACCGCCTAGCAACCACCCAGAACACCCTAGCAACCGCCTAGCAAAAAACATTCTGGTCCAAACTTTCTCAAGCCAACTTAAAGTTTGTCTCGACGAACTTTTGCATCTAGTTAAGTTGGCTTGAGAGAGCCAACATATTGAAATCCTATTTAAACTTATTATTATTATTATTATTATTATTATTATTATTCTTCTGACCGTAAAAATTTACAACTCAAACTCCTCCTAGAGTTTTAACTCCACATACTCCAAACTCGGCTCAGACACTCAAACTGTTCTGACTCGCGTTGCTATATCTTTTCAGACTGATCGGACTTACGGTTTTCCTAAAAATGACGATCAAAACTCGAAAAAACTCATTCAAAAATCCCATTGACTTACATTGGGGAGTTCTAAAAAATTCAAACCGACGAAAATTCAAATCAAAATACCTTGAAGACTAAACCAAACTGCCATTCTATATACTATATGAGCCATTGAGACTCATTTAAACCAATGCACTCTAAACTCATACACTTATAAAGTAATTAACTTATAAACTCATGAATTCATAGACTTATGAACTCTAAAACTCATAAATTAATAAACTCTGAACTCTTAAACTCATTTAAATTTATAAACTCTAAACTCATTTAAACTTATAAACTCAAAACTCATTTAAACTTATAAACTAAACTCAAAAACTTGTACACTTATAAACTCATCCATTTATACACTTATAAACTCTACACTCATAAACTCTGAGTGTGTGTGTGTGTGTACACACACACACACACACACACACACACACACACACACACACACACACTCTAAACTCATTTAAACTTATAAACTCAAAACTCAAAAACTCGTAAACTACTTTAAACTTCAAACCACTTTAAACTTATTAAGTTTAAAGCTTCCAGCTCCCAAGCAACTCCATAGCAACCAAACTTGAGAACCCTAGCAACCGTTTTGCAAGACCTATATCTCTGTATCAGAACATCGTATAGAGATGAGGTTTGGCTCTTTTGACTCATGCTAGCAAACAGCACTTCCAACATGCTACACATGCTAGCAGTGAATAGCTACATGCTAATAGCGATTAGTTAAGTGTTAAATCATTCTAACAACTCTATAAAAACTCCAGAGTAACCATCTGTGACAACTACCAACCACCTAGTAACACCATATCAACCGCCCTGAATACCTTAGCAACCACCTAGCAACCACCCAGAATACCCTAGCAACCTCCTAGCAACACCATAGCAACCACCCAGAACACCCTAGCAACCGCCTAGCAACCACCCAGAACACCCTACCAACCGCCTAGCAACACAATAGCAACCACCCAGAACACCCTAGCAACCGCCTAGCAACCACCCAGAACACCCTAGCAACCAACCAGAATACCCTAGCAACCACCTAGTAACACCATAGCAACTACCCAGAACACCCTAGCAACCACCCAAAACACCCTAGCAACCTACCAGAATACCCTAGCAACCGCCTAGCAACCACCCAAAACACCCTAGCAACCACCTAGCAACCACCCAGAACACCCTTGCAACCCCCTAGCAACACCCTAGCAACCACCCAGAACACCCTAGCAACCGCCTAGCAACCACCCAAAATACCTTAGCAACCGCCTAGCAACATCATAGCAACCACCCAGAACACCCTAGCAACCACCTAGAAACACCATAGCAACCACCCAGAACACCCTAGCAACTGCCTAGCAACCACCCAGAATACCCTAGCAACCACCTAGCAACACCATAGCAACCACCCAGAACACCCTAGCAACCGCCTAGCAACACCATAGCAACCACCCAGAACACCCTAGCAACCGCCTAGCAACCACCCAGAATACCTTAGCAACCGCCTAGCAACACCATAGCAACCACCCAGAACACCCTAGCAACCGCCTAACAACACCCTAGCAACCGCCTAGCAACCAACCAGAACACCCTAGCAACCGCCTAGCAACACCATAGCAACCACCCAGAACACCCTAGCAACCGCCTAGCAACCACCCAGAATACCCTAGCAACCGCCTAGCAACCACCCAGAACACCCTAGCAACCGCCTAGCAAAAAACATTCTGGTCCAAACTTTCTCAAGCCAACTTAAAGTTTGTCTCGACGAACTTTTGCATCTAGTTAAGTTGGCTTGAGAGAGCCAACATATTGAAATCCTATTTAAACTTATTATTATTATTATTATTATTATTCTTCTGACCGTAAAAATTTACAACTCAAACTCCTCCTAGAGCTTTAACTCTACATACTCCAAACTCGGCTCAGACACT
The DNA here is from genome assembly GCF_964197995.2 of Scardinius erythrophthalmus. NCBI lineage: Eukaryota > Metazoa > Chordata > Actinopteri > Cypriniformes > Leuciscidae > Scardinius > Scardinius erythrophthalmus. Next base: position 21,524,983 of record NC_138230.1, on the reverse strand, counting down.
CAAACTGATCTGACTCGCGTTGCTATATCTTTTCAGACTGATCGGACTTACGGTTTTCCTAAAAATGACGATCAAAACTCGAAAAAACTCATTCAAAAACTCCATTGACTTACAATGGGAGTTCTAAAAAATTAAAACCGACGAAAATTCAAATCAAAATACCTTGAAGACTAAACCAAACTGCCGTTCTATATACTATATGAGCCATTGAGACTCATTTAAACTAATGAACTCTAAACTCAAAACGTGTGTGTGTGTGTGTGTGTGTGTGTGTGTGTGTGTGTGTGTGTGTGAGAGAGAGAGAGAGAGAGCGTGTGTGTGTGTGTAAACTCAAATACTTGTACATACTCATTTAAACTTATAAACTCTTAACTCAAAAACTTGTACACTTATAAACTCTGAGTGTGTGTGTGTGTGTGTGTGTGTGTGTGTGTGTGTGTGTGACAGAGAGAGAGTGTCTATGTGCGTGAGTGTGTGTGTGTGTGTGTGTGTGTGTGTGTGTGTGTGTGTGTGTGTGTGTGTGTGTTAATGAGCTTGTCGGTGTGTGTGTGTGTGTGTGAGTGAGTTAGTGAGTGTGTGAGAGAAGATAGTGTGTGTGTGTGAGAGAGAGTGAGAGTCTGTGTGTGCATGCTTGTGTGTGTGTATGTCGAAAATTTAAATCTAAACACCTTGAAGACTAAACCAAACTGCCGTTCTATATACTATATGAGCCATTGAGACTCATTTAAACTAATAAACTCTAAACTCATACACTTATAATTAGAATAAGTGTATGAGATTAACTAATTAACTTATAAACTCATGAATTCATAGACTTATAAACTATTAAACTCATAAATTAATAAACTCTGAACTCTTAAACTCATTTAAACTTATAAACTCTAAACTCATTTAAACTTATAACCTCAAAACTCAAAAACTCATACACTTATAAACTCTAAACTCAAACTCTTGAGTGTGCGTGTGTGTGTGTCTGAGTGTGTGTGTGTCTGAGTGAGTGTGTGAGCGAGTTAGTGTGTGTGTGCGTATGTGTGTGTGTGTTTATCTATCTATCTATTAACTTATTTATCTACCTGCCATAAACTTCAAACTACTGTAAACTACTTTAAACTTCAAACCACTTTAAACTTCTTACGTTTAAAGCTCCCAGTTCCCAAGCAACTCCATAGCAACCAAACTTGAGTACCCTAGAAACGGTTTTGCAGGACCTATATCTCTGTATCAGAACATCGTATAGAGATGAGGTTTGGCTCTTTTGACTCATGCTAGCAAACAGCACTTCCAACATGCTACACATGCTAGCAGTGAATAGCTACATGCTAATAGCGATTAGTTAAGTGCTAAATCATACCAAGATCATGCAAACAACTATATCAAAACTACATAGTAACCATCTGTGACAACTACCAACCACCTAGCAACACCCTAGCAACCACCTAGCAACACCATAGTAACCACCCAGAACACCCTAGCAACCGCCTAGCAACCGCCTAGCAACCACCCAGAATACCTTAGCAACACCATAGCAACCACCCATAACACCCTAGCAACTGCCTAACAACACCCTAGCAACCGCCTAGCAACCACCCAGAACACCCTAGCAACCACCTAGCAACACCATAGCAACCACCCAGAACACCCTAGCAACCACCTAGCAACACCATAGCAACCACCCAGAACACCCTAGCAACTGCCTAGCAACCACCCAGAATACCCTAGCAACCGCCTAGCAACCGCCTAGCAACCACCCAGAAGACCTTAGCAACACCATAGCAACCACCCAGAACACCCTAGCAACCGCCTAACAACACCCTAGCAACTGCCTAGCAACACCATAGCAACCACCCAGAACACCCTAGCAACCGCCTAGCAACCACCCAGAACACCCTAGTAACCACCTAGCAACACCATAGCAACCACCCAGAACACCCTAGCAACTGCCTAGCAACCACCCAGAATACCCTAGCAACCGCCTAGCAACCACCCAGAATACCCTAGCAACCGCCTAGCAACCGCCTAGCAACCACCCAGAATACCTTAGCAACCGCCTAGCAACACCATAGCAACCACCCAGAACACCCTAGCAACCGCCTAACAACACCCTAGCAACCAACCAGAACACCCTAGCAACCGCCTAGCAACACCATAGCAACCACCCAGAACACCCTAGCAACCGCCTAGCAACCACCCAGAATACCTTAGCAACCGCCTAGCAACACCATAGCAACCACCCAGAACACCCTAGCAACCGCCTAACAACACCCTAGCAACCGCCTAGCAACCAACCAGAACACCCTAGCAACCGCCTAGCAACACCAGAGCAACCACCCAGAACACCCTAGCAACCGCCTAGCAACCACCCAGAATACCCTAGCAACCGCCTAGCAACCACCCAGAACACCCTAGCAACCGCCTAGCAAAAAACATTCTGGTCCAAACTTTCTCAAGCCAACTTAAAGTTTGTCTCGACGAACTTTTGCATCTAGTTAAGTTGGCTTGAGAGAGCCAACATATTGAAATCCTATTTAAACTTATTATTATTATTATTATTATTATTATTATTATTCTTCTGACCGTAAAAATTTACAACTCAAACTCCTCCTAGAGTTTTAACTCCACATACTCCAAACTCGGCTCAGACACTCAAACTGTTCTGACTCGCGTTGCTATATCTTTTCAGACTGATCGGACTTACGGTTTTCCTAAAAATGACGATCAAAACTCGAAAAAACTCATTCAAAAATCCCATTGACTTACATTGGGGAGTTCTAAAAAATTCAAACCGACGAAAATTCAAATCAAAATACCTTGAAGACTAAACCAAACTGCCATTCTATATACTATATGAGCCATTGAGACTCATTTAAACCAATGCACTCTAAACTCATACACTTATAAAGTAATTAACTTATAAACTCATGAATTCATAGACTTATGAACTCTAAAACTCATAAATTAATAAACTCTGAACTCTTAAACTCATTTAAATTTATAAACTCTAAACTCATTTAAACTTATAAACTCAAAACTCATTTAAACTTATAAACTAAACTCAAAAACTTGTACACTTATAAACTCATCCATTTATACACTTATAAACTCTACACTCATAAACTCTGAGTGTGTGTGTGTGTGTACACACACACACACACACACACACACACACACACACACACACACTCTAAACTCATTTAAACTTATAAACTCAAAACTCAAAAACTCGTAAACTACTTTAAACTTCAAACCACTTTAAACTTATTAAGTTTAAAGCTTCCAGCTCCCAAGCAACTCCATAGCAACCAAACTTGAGAACCCTAGCAACCGTTTTGCAAGACCTATATCTCTGTATCAGAACATCGTATAGAGATGAGGTTTGGCTCTTTTGACTCATGCTAGCAAACAGCACTTCCAACATGCTACACATGCTAGCAGTGAATAGCTACATGCTAATAGCGATTAGTTAAGTGTTAAATCATTCTAACAACTCTATAAAAACTCCAGAGTAACCATCTGTGACAACTACCAACCACCTAGTAACACCATATCAACCGCCCTGAATACCTTAGCAACCACCTAGCAACCACCCAGAATACCCTAGCAACCTCCTAGCAACACCATAGCAACCACCCAGAACACCCTAGCAACCGCCTAGCAACCACCCAGAACACCCTACCAACCGCCTAGCAACACAATAGCAACCACCCAGAACACCCTAGCAACCGCCTAGCAACCACCCAGAACACCCTAGCAACCAACCAGAATACCCTAGCAACCACCTAGTAACACCATAGCAACTACCCAGAACACCCTAGCAACCACCCAAAACACCCTAGCAACCTACCAGAATACCCTAGCAACCGCCTAGCAACCACCCAAAACACCCTAGCAACCACCTAGCAACCACCCAGAACACCCTTGCAACCCCCTAGCAACACCCTAGCAACCACCCAGAACACCCTAGCAACCGCCTAGCAACCACCCAAAATACCTTAGCAACCGCCTAGCAACCACCCAGAATACCCTAGCAACCGCCTAGCAACACCATAGCAACCACCCAAAACACCCTAGCAACCGCCTAGCAACCACCCAGAACACCCTAGCAACCGCCTAGCAACACCATAGCAACCACCCAGAACACCCTAGCAACCGCCTAGCAACCACCCAGAACACCTTAGCAACCACCCAAAACACCCTAGCAACCAACCAGAATACCCTAGCAACCGCCTAGCAACCACTCAAAACACCCTAGCAACCACCTAGCAACCACCCAGAACACCCTAGCAACCGCCTAGCAACACCATAGCAACCACCCAGAACACCCTAGCAACCGCCTAGCAACCACCCAGAACACCCTAGCAACCGCCTAGCAACACCATAGCAACCACCCAGAACACCCTAGCAACCGCCTAGCAACCACCCAGAACACCCTAGCAACCAACCAGAATACCCTAGCAACCACCTAGTAACACCATAGCAACCACCCAGAACACCCTAGCAACCACCCAAAACACCCTAGCAACCAACCAGAATACCCTAGCAACCGCCTAGCAACCACCCAAAACACCCTAGCAACCACCTAGCAACCACCCAGAACACCCTTGCAACCGCCTAGCAACACCCTAGCAACCACCCAGAACACCCTAGCAACTGCCTAGCAACCACCCAAAATACCTTAGCAACCGCCTAGCAACCACCCAGAATACCCTAGCAACCGCCTAGCAACACCATAGCAACCACCCAGAACACCCTAGCAACCGCCTAGCAACCACCCAGAACACCCTAGCAACCGCCTAGCAACCACCAAGAATACCCTAGCAACCGCCTAGCAACCACCCCAAATACCTTAGCAACCGCCTAGCAACCACCAAGATTACCCTAGCAACCGCCTAGCAACACCATAGCAACCACCCAGAACACCCTAGCAACCGCCTAGCAACACCATAGCAACCAACCAGAATACCCTAGCAACCGCCTAGCAACCACTCAAAACACCCTAGCAACCACCTAGCAACCACCCAGAACACCCTAGCAACCGCCTAGCAACACCATAGCAACCACCCAGAACACCCTAGCAACCGCCTAGCAACCACCCAAAATACCTTAGCAACCGCCTAGCAACAGCATAGCAACCACCCAGAACACCCTAGCAACCGCCTAGCAAAAAAACGTTCTGGTCCAAACTTTCTCAAGCCAACTTAAAGTTTGTCTCGACGAACTTTTGCATCTAGTTATTATTATTCTTCTGACCGTAAAAATTTACAACTCAAACTCCTCCTAGAGTTTTAACTCCACATACTCCAAACTCGGCTCAGACACTCAAACTGTTCTGACTCGCGTTGCTATATCTTTTCAGACTGATCGGACTTACGGTTTTCCTAAAAATGACGATCAAAACTCGAAAAAACTCATTCAAAAATCCCATTGACTTACATTGGGGAGTTCTAAAAAATTCAAACCGACGAAAATTCAAATCAAAATACCTTGAAGACTAAACCAAACTGCCATTCTATATACTATATGAGCCATTGAGACTCATTTAAACTAATGCACTCTAAACTCATACACTTATAAAGTAATTAACTTATAAACTCATGAATTCATAGACTTATGAACTCTAAAACTCATAAATTAATAAACTCTGAACTCTTAAACTCATTTAAATTTATACTCTAAACTCATTTAAACTTATAAACTCAAAACTCATTTAAACTTATAAACTAAACTCAAAAACTTGTACACTTATAAACTCATCCATTTATACACTTATAAACTCTACACTCATAAACTCTGAGTGTGTGTGTGTGTGTACACACACACACACACACACACACACACACTCTCTCTAAACTCATTTAAACTTATAAACTCAAAACTCAAAAACTCGTAAACTACTTTAAACTTCAAACCACTTTTAACTTATTAAGTTTAAAGCTTCCAGCTCCCAAGCAACTCCATAGCAACCAAACTTGAGAACCCTAGCAACCGTTTTGCAAGACCTATATCTCTGTATCAGAACATCGTATAGAGATGAGGTTTGGCTCTTTTGACTCATGCTAGCAAACAGCACTTCCAACATGCTACACATGCTAGCAGTGAATAGCTACATGCTAATAGCAATTAGTTAAGTGTTAAATCATTCTAAGAACTCTATAAAAACTCCAGAGTAACCATCTGTGACAACTACCAACCACCTAGTAACACCATATCAACCGCCCTGAATACCTTAGCAACCACCTAGCAACCACCCAGAATACCCTAGCAACCGCCTAGCAACACCATAGCAACCACCCAGAACACCCTAGCAACCGCCTAGCAACCACCCAGAACACCCTAGCAACCGCCTAGCAACACAATAGCAACCACCCAGAACACCCTAGCAACCGCCTAGCAACCACCCAGAACACCCTAGCAACCAACCAGAATACCCTAGCAACCACCTAGTAACACCATAGCAACCACCCAGAACACCCTAGCAACCACCCAAAACACCCTAGCAACCTACCAGAATACCCTAGCAACCGCCTAGCAACCACCCAAAACACCCTAGCAACCACCTAGCAACCACCCAGAACACCCTTGCAACCGCCTAGCAACACCCTAGCAACCACCCAGAACACCCTAGCAACCGCCTAGCAACCACCCAAAATACCTTAGCAACCGCCTAGCAACCACCCAGAATACCCTAGCAACCGCCTAGCAACACCATAGCAACCACCCAAAACACCCTAGCAACCGCCTAGCAACCACCCAGAACACCCTAGCAACCGCCTAGCAACACCATAGCAACCACCCAGAACACCCTAGCAACCGCCTAGCAACCACCCAGAACACCTTAGCAACCACCCAAAACACCCTAGCAACCAACCAGAATACCCTAGCAACCGCCTAGCAACCACTCAAAACACCCTAGCAACCACCTAGCAACCACCCAGAACACCCTAGCAACCGCCTAGCAACACCATAGCAACCACCCAGAACACCCTAGCAACCGCCTAGCAACCACCCAGAACACCCTAGCAACCGCCTAGCAACACCATAGCAACCACCCAGAACACCCTAGCAACCGCCTAGCAACACCATAGCAACCACCCAGAACACCCTAGCAACCGCCTAGCAACCACCCAGAACACCCTAGCAACCAACCAGAATACCCTAGCAACCACCTAGTAACACCATAGCAACCACCCAGAACACCCTAGCAACCACCCAAAACACCCTAGCAACCAACCAGAATACCCTAGCAACCGCCTAGCAACCACCCAAAACACCCTAGCAACCACCTAGCAACCACCCAGAACACCCTTGCAACCGCCTAGCAACACCCTAGCAACCACCCAGAACACCCTAGCAACTGCCTAGCAACCACCCATAATACCTTAGCAACCGCCTAGCAACCACCCAGAATACCCTAGCAACCGCCTAGCAACACCATAGCAACCACCCAGAACACCCTAGCAACCGCCTAGCAACCACCCAGAACACCCTAGCAACCGCCTAGCAACCACCAAGAATACCCTAGCAACCGCCTAGCAACACCATAGCAACCACCCAGAACACCCTAGCAACCGCCTAGCAACCACCCAAAATACCTTAGCAACCGCCTAGCAACCACCAAGAATACCCTAGCAACCGCCTAGCAACACCATAGCAACCACCCAGAACACCCTAGCAACCGCCTAGCAACACCATAGCAACCAACCAACCAGAATACCCTAGCAACCGCCTAGCAACCACTCAAAACACCCTAGCAACCACCTAGCAACCACCCAGAACACCCTAGCAACACCATAGCAACCACCCAGAACACCCTAGCAACCGCCTAGCAACCACCGAGAACACCTTAGCAACCCACTAGAAAACCACCAACAACTTTTTAACTTTAAACTACCTAATTTAAACTTTAAACTACTTTAAACTTCAAACTAATTTAAACTTTAAGCTAATTTACACTTCAAACTAATTTAAACTTCAAACTAATTTAAACTTTAAACTACTTTAAACTTCAAACTAATTTAAACTTTAAACTACTTTATACTTCAAACTAATTTAAACTTTAAACTACTTTAAACTTTAAACTAATTTAAACTCCAAACTATTTTAAACTTCTTTAAACTTTCTGGTCCGGCTTTCTCAAGCCAACTTAAAGTTTGTCTCGACGAACTTTTTAATCTAGTTAAGTTGGCTTGAGAGAGCCAACATATTGAAATCCTATTTAAACTTATTATTATTATTATTATTAATATTATTATTATTCTTCTGTAAAAAAACTGTTGACTCAAACTCCTCCTAGAGCTTTAACTCTACATACTCCAAACTCGGCTCAGACACTCAAACTGATCTGAAGTTAGTTGCTATATCTTTTCAGACTGATCGGACTTACGGTTTTCCTAAAAATGACGATCAAAACTCGGAAAAACTCCCATTGACTTGCATTGGGGAGTTCTAAAAAATTCAAATTTAGATTCAAACTCACCAACCGACGAAAATTCAAATCAAAATACCTTGAAGACTAAACCAAACTGCCGTTCTATATACTATATTAGCCAATGAGACTCATTTAAACTAATGAACTCTAAACTCATACACTTATAAACTAATTAACTTATAAACTCATGAATTCATAGACTTATGAACTCTTAAACTCATAAATTAATAAACTCTGAACTCTTAAACTCATTTAAACTTATAAACTCTAAACTCATTTAAATTTATAAACTCAAAAACTCATACACTTATAAACTCATCAATTGATACACTTATAAACTCTAAACTCATAAACTCTTGAGTGTGCGTGTGTGTCTGAGTGAGTGTGTGAGCGAGTTAGTGTGTGTGTGTGTGTGCGTGTGTGTGTGTGTGTGTGTGTGTGTGTGTGTGTGTGTGTGCGTGTGTGTGTGTGTATCTAACTTATTTATCTATCTATCTGTCATGAACTTCAAACTACTGTAAACTACTTTAAACTTCAAACCACTTTAAACTTCTTACGTTTAAAGCTCCCAGCTCCCAAGCAACTCCATAGCAACCAAACTTGAGTACCCTAGCAACCGTTTTGCAAGACCTATATCTCTGTATCAGAACATCGTATAGAGATGAGGTTTGGCTCTTTTGACTCATGCTAGCAAACAGCACTTCCAACATGCTACACATGCTAGCAGTGAATAGCTACATGCTAATAGTAATGAGTTAAGTGCTATATCATGCCAAGATCATGCTAAGAACTCTATAAAGACTCCATAGTAACCATCTGTGACAACTACCAACCACGTAGTAACATCATAGCAACCACCCAGAATACCTTAGCAACACCATAGCAACCACCCAGGACACCATAGCAACCGCCTAGCAACCACCCAGAATACCTTAGCAACTGCCTAGCAACACCATAGCAACCACCCAGAACACCCTAGCAACCGCCTAGCAACCACCTAGAATACTCTAGCAACCACCTAGCAACACCATAGCAACCACCCAGAACACCCTAGCAACTGCCTAGCAACCACCCAGAACACCCTAGCAACCACCTAGCAACACCCTAGCAACCACCCAGAACACCCTAGCAACCACCTAGCAACACCCTAGCAACCACCCAGAACACCCTAGCAACACCCTAGCAACCACCCAAAATACCTTAGCAACTGCCTAGCAACACCCTAGCAACCGCCTAGCAACACCCTAGCAACCGCCTAGCAACACCCTAGCAACCACCCAGAACACCCTAGCAACCACCTAGCAACCACCCAGAATACCCTAGCAACCGCCTAGCAACACCATAGCAACCACCCAGAACACCCTAGCAACCGCCTAGCAACCACCCAAAACACCCTAGCAACCGCCTAGCAACCACCCAGAAAACCCTAGCAACCGCCTAGCAACACCATAAAAACCACCCAGAACACCCTAGCAACCACCCAGAATACCCAAAACACCCTAGCAACCGCCTAGCAACCACCCAGAACACCCTAGCAACCAACCCAAATACCCTAGCAACCACCTAGCAACAGCATAGCAACCACCCAGAACACCCTAGCAACCGCCTAGCAACCACCCAAAATACCTTAGCAACCGCCTAGCAACATCATAGCAACCACCCAGAACACCCTAGCAACCGCCTAGCAAAAAACTTTCTGGTCCAAACTTTCTCAAGCCAACTTAAAGTTTGTCTCGACGAACTTTAGCATCTAGTTATTATTATTCTTCTGTGAAAAACTGTTGACTCAAACTCGTCCTAGAGCTTTAACTCTACATACTCCAAACTCGGCTCAGACACTCAAACTGATCTGAAGTTAGTTGCTATATCTTTTTAGACTGATCGGACTTACGGTTTTCCTAAAAATGACGATCAAAACTCTGAAAAACTCCCATTGACTTACACTGGGGAGTTCTAAAAAATTCAAATCCAGATTCAAACTCACCAACCGACGAAAATTCAAATCTAAATACCTTGAAGACTAAACCAAACTGCCGTTCTATATACTATATTAGCCAATGAGACTCATTTAAACTAATAAACTCTAAACTCATACACTTATAAACTAATTAACTTATAAACTCATGAATTCATAGACTTATGAACTCTTTAACTCATAAATTAATAAACTCTGAACTCTTAAACTCATTTAAACTTATAAAGTCTAAACTCATTTAAACTTACAAACTCTAAACTCGTTTAAAACTTATAAACTCTAAACTAGAAAACTCTTACACTTATAAACTCATCAATTTATACACTTATAAACTCTAAACTCATAAACTCTGAGTGTGTGTGTGTGTGTGTGTGTGTGTGTGTGTGTGTGTGTGTGTGTGTGTGTGTGTGTGTGTGTGTGTGTGTGAACACACACACACACACACATACACACACTATAAACTCATTTAAACTTGTAAACTTGTAAACTCAAAACTCGTAAACTACTTTAAACTTCAAACCACTTTAAACTTCTTAAGTTTAAAGCTTCCAGCTCCCAAGCAACTCCATAGCACCCAAACTTGAGTACCCTAGCAACCGTTTTGCAAGACCTATATCTCTGTATCAGAACATCGTATAGAGATGAGGTTTGGCTCTTTTGACTCATGCTAGCAAACAGCACTTCCAACATGCTACATATGCTAGCAGTGAATAGCTACATGCTAATAGCGATTAGTTAAGTGCTAAATCATGCCAAGATCATGCTAAGAACTCTATAAAAACTCCATAGTAACCATCTGTGACAACTACCAACCACCCAGTAACACCATATCAACCGCCCTGAATACCTTAGCAACCGCTTAGCAACACCATAGCAACCACCCAGAACACCCTAGCAACCGCCTAGCAACCACCCAGAATACCCTAGCAACCGCCTAGCAACACCATAGCAACCACCCAGAACACCCTAGCAACCGCCTAGCAACATCCTAGCAACCACCCAAAATACCTTAGCAACCGCCTAGCAACACCATAGCAACCACCCAGAACACCCTAGCAACCACCCAAAATACCTTAGCAACCACCCAGAACACCCTAGCAACCGCCTAGCAACCACCCAAAATACCCTAGCAACCGCTTAGCAACACCCTAGCAACCACCCAGAACACCCTAGCAACTGCCTAGCAACACCTAGCAACCACCCAAAATACCCTAGCAACCGCTTAGCAACACCCTAGCAACCACCCAGAACACCCTAGAAACCGCCTAGCAACCACCCAAAATACCTTAGCAACTGCCTAGCAACACCATAGCAACCACCCAGAACACCCTAGCAACCACCCAAAATACCTTAGCAACCACCTAGCAACACAATAGCAACCACCCAAAACACCCTAGCAACCGCCTAGCAACCACCGAGAACACCTTAGCAACCCACTAGAAAACCCCCAACAACTTTTTAACTTTAAACTACCTAATTTAAACTTTAAACTACTTTAAACTTCAAACTAATTTAAACTTCAAGCTAATTTAAACTTCAAACTAATTTAAACTTTAAACTTCAAACTAATTTAAACTTTAAACTACTTTAAACTTTAAACTAATTTAAACTTTAAACTACTTTAAACTTCAAACTAATTTAAACTTTAAACTACTTTAAACTTTAAACTAATTTAAACTCCAAACTATTTTAAACTTCTTTAAACTTTCTGGTCCGGCTTTCTCAAGCCAACTTAAAGTTTGTCTCGACAAACTTTTTAATCTAGTTTATACTTAATAATGCTATAGAAATGATAAATTGATCATTAATAATGTATGACTGCAATTATTAAACACATTATAGATATGCTTTTAAATCAAGTATAGAGCATTTATATTTGTATTTATAAACTGCTTATTAATGTCTATTAATGCTTTATAAATTATGAATTAACTGTTTTGTAAAAGTATGCAGTTATTGTAAAGTGTTTTCTCTTTTTGATTGATGTTTTTTTAATTTGCTGATTAATTAAAGAATTGCCAAACAAAAACTCTTGTACAAATCACGTAGTCAAAATGGAGGAAACTCTCATTCTGCATGCTCACCTAATAGCGCACCGCCTTTTTATCTCATGCTCTCACAGCCAATCTCAAGCAAGATCAAAAGTCAACTCAAACAAAGTTAACACTATTCAAATACAATTTGCTTACAAACAAGTTTACACAAAAGTGTTAATACACTATCCCTGTCAATCATCTCAATTTCATGAGTAACTCACAAAACAATAATTTAGCAGAAGACAAGCTTCTTCAGGCCATTGTGACTTTCTGGTGTGATCACCTGACAGAATTCAGAGACAATAGATACACTGAGCACCTTCAGAAGGTTTTTGTCAGCTGTGGTACAGTGCAACAGGAATGTAGCAAATTTATTGTAATGATGTAACTTGCCATTATCTATTACAGGGCTTCTCAACTGGTGGGTCGCAACCCAAAAGTTGGTCGCAAGACAGTTTTGAGTGGGTCGCGGAGTGTGCAGTCAAAGAAAAAACAACAAATGTAATTCTGTTTCCTTTCAGTTTGTCATGTTCGGCGTCACATAGGAACGTACCGACGAATTGGGAAATCGCCTGAGAGATCCCAGAGAGAGGCCATTTACCCTGTGAGCTTCAGCACTATACAGAGAGCTACATTTCCCTGAAAGAGCAAACACGGGTGTGATGTTGTGTCTTTTTAAATATGTCATTCCACCTGTGTGTTTCTGGATGCAGTCGTTACATGGAGCTGGCTGACAGTCACAGACCATTCCTACGCTTTGCATTCGAAGGACGGGCATATCAGTACAAAGTCTTCCCCTTCGGGCTGTCCCTGTCACCTCGCATCTTTACAAAGGTCGCAGAGGCGGCCTTGTTCCCCTGAGAGAACATGGCATTTGCATCCTAAACTATCTCAATGGCTGGCTCATACTGGCCCAGTCACGAGATCAGTTATGGGAACACATGGGACATGGTGGTCAGACACCTCAGCCAGTTGGGGCTTCGGGTCAACTGGGAAAAAAACAAACTCTCCCCCGTGCAGAGGATCTCTTTTCTTGGAATGGAGCTGGACTCGGTAAACCAGAGAGCATGCCTCACAGAGGAATGTGCTTGGTTGGTGTTGAACTGCTTCAACTGCTTCCTTCAATGTACAACGGACATGCAGTTTCGGGTATTTGGACAGGTCCCCAACTGCATTGGCACATCAACTGCCTTGAGTTGCTAGCAGTATGTCTTGTGCTGGGCCGAACTTCAAACTAATTTAAACTTTAAACTACTTTAAACTTCAAATACTTTAAACTTAAAGCTTTCAAAACTTCTTCAAACTTGTTCAAACTATTTGGTCTGGCATATCCATTACAAAACATGCATATTGATGAAATATTGAATTAAAAGCTTGAAAATCTGAAATTTCTGCCATGTTACTTTTCGTGTTTTCAGAGGATGGACGCTTCGATAATATCACACTACACTGTGTGGGGTGCTTTGATTAATCACCAAAGGCGTTATTGCAACTGGTTAGCAACAAGCTGGTTTTGTTTGCATCAGCATGGGTTTGAAGAAACTGAAAAAAAAAAAAACGAGACAGACTAAATCAAGAAGAACTGCGGCGACGTCTTCAAGACACTTGAAGAAACCTGCCTGCAAAGTTACCTGAAAAACTATGTGCAAGTGTACCTAGGACAAAAGCTGTTTTAAACACAAAGGGTGGTCACTAGGGTTTCCAGCTTCTGGAAAGGAAAATACGGGACAATCATGGTTCTTTATGAAAATAAGGGACAGAATAATGGACACTCAAAATATTTGTACTGTACCACACAGTGCATGTCATTTCAGCATCTGCAGTTAAATATGTGTACAAAAGATTTGTAAAAGGTCATTTCATGTCATAATCAACCAAATTTAAGAAACGTTCCCGGCTCAAATTTTTGATTTTGAAAGAATTCTGAAGAAAAACAAATGATGGATGGATGTATATTTACTGAGAAATTTACTGTTTTGTAAAATGGGTCAAACAATTTCTACCTGAGATTTGGAGTCAGATTACAGGGGGGTTAATATGACTTTAGAACAGCATCATTATTTTACTTTTATTTTCCGTATGGCTTTCATACGGGACGCTTCTTTGATGCCTTCAATACGAGACGATTCCGAATTATACGGAACAGTTGACAACCCTAGTGGTCACACCAAATATTGATTTGTTAGCTGTTATGTTAGCTGTTATGCAAGACACAGGCCATGCTTGGCCATATAGTCACCTTGTTAAATTAATAAATAAACACAAGTTGCAAATGGAGAGCACTTACGAAGAATAGAGACGTGTGCCATCCAGCAGAGAGCAGTTGTACTGGTATAAAATCAGGTCATTTTCAGCACTTGTCAGGTTGCAGTCAGCTGGTTTGTAGGTCACTTTGATGTCCACTTGGTCTTTAGGGTTGTGAAAGTCAATGACGTGCAGGTGAAAAATTAGTACGGCAGATCCTGGGATCAGCTCACCTGAGAAAATTTTCGCAAAGAATAGAGCAGATGAGAAAAATTTGGTCACATTGAATAAGCAGTATTCTACCATCAGTCTCAGTCTACCTGAGTCTACTCCGTAGACTCTATAAAAACTACAATTAGAAATTGAGTACATTTTTAATTTTAAACCATGAAGACTTATTGAAACTAAACTGAAATCTTAAACCAACATACTTGTTTGAACACAACAATGCATCCTGTAACATTTCCAAATAAATAATATTGTTTAAAATTATTAAACAATACTAAACATTTTAGCATGCTTATGTTACATTATGTACGTAAATTAATAGTGCATAATTACATTACATAAAGTGCTTTATTCATCTCTTCTAATTTGTTTCTAAAAGTCACCTGATCCATTTTCTCCATAGGCCAGATGAGGTGGCACAGTGACTCGTCTCCACTCACCCACACATACCCCCTGAAGGGCTTTGTCCATGCCAGCAATCACATAACCCATGCCAATAAACGTGTTGTAAGTGCTGTTTCGAGAATAACTAGGAAAAAAATAAAAAATCAAGTGAAGTACAAAGTTGACAGGAGAGTTTCAACAATCTTGTGAAATCAAAATGCTCAGCATTTTTCTAACAGCACTTTACACTGCACTGCACTGACACTGAATGTTAAACAAACAAAAAACAAACATGTGCAATACTCATTGTTATGTGAACATATTTATTTTCCAGATGAAAGACTTACCTGGAATCGAAGACAGTGCCATCTTGAAATGTTCCATTATAATGGTAACGTATGAAATCTCCCGCCACTGCCTTTCTCCTACATGGCTGTGGAATCTTTTGAACCTCCACGTTCACATCATCCTTCACGTTAAACACGTCCACCAGTAACACATCAAAAATTACAGTTGCATATGGAGGGATCTTTGCACCTGAAGATGAAGTTCCTTCAGACTATGCTTCAAAACAAATCATATTTACACAAAACCAGGATGTTGTTAAACACAGTTGATATAAAAAGTCTACACACCCATTAAAAAAGATGATTTTTGGGGGAGGATGTAAAAAATTAAACAAGGATAAATCATACAATAACTTTTGCACCTTTAATGTGAAAATTACAACCTATGCAATGCCACCAAAAACCAGGGACCAGAAGAACCAGGAGCCAGGAGGAGCAGGAGGATGACTCAGAGCCATGACAGGTAGAAGTTCCATGGTGAAGCCTTGGTAGGAAAACTAAGCGGAACCAGCGTGACTGACAGAGGTGGAGCCGGTAGAGTTGGAGACCCAGGTAGAGCCGAAGAGCCAAAGAGACTGGCAACACTGAAGGTCCTGAAGGCCAACACAGAGCCGTGGTGATGAGAGGCAGAGGTGGAGCCAGGGTGACAGAGAACTGAGGAGGAGCCGCTGAGGCCGAGGGCCAAGACGGAGTCCGACAGAGTGAAAGGGGTGGAGGGACGAGGCGCAGTCAACGGTCCAGAAGTCTGTTGTATTGGCAGAGCTACGACTGACCAAGGCGAGGAACGATGAAGCCTGGTGAACACATGAGAATGATGGTCCCAGGTGGACAAAAGGGAGCCAACTCGTCGACATCCCGAGTTTAAGAATGGGAACCACTTGCCAAGGCAGACTGAAGACCCGAGGCGGATCCGTGCAGCAGAGTGGAGAAGAGGAACTGAAGGGGGACAGCAGAGGTGGGGCAGAAGAATTGGATGGGTTTGGTAGCGAAGGGGGGAGTGGGAGGCTGGGTGTGACCATCCGTTATGAAGGAGACTTGGAGCTGGGCAATGAAGACTTGGTGCTAGGCTTAACCAGGGATGACTTAAATACTTATGCAGCAATGAATTGGAACTGGACTTAACCAGCAGAGACACAGAAGACTTGGAGCTGGGAGGGACCAGCGGGGGCAGTAGACTTCAGGGAAAAACCTCTTCAAATTCATCAACATTTTTATAGAGATCTGGCACAGCTGGCACAGCTCAGGGAGTATGGACGGGGCTCCAGGTGTGTAACAAACAAACATGAACCATGACAACTAATAATGAACAAGAACTCAGGCAAATGGTGAGTTTTATTATAGCACTAGGTTTTATTATAGCACTAGGAGTCTATCAGCTTGGCATATCTTGACTTAGAATATTTTCCCACTCTTCTTTGCTAAAACATTCCAGATTTGTTAAATTGTGAGGGCATCTCCTGTGCACATCCCTCTTCAGGTCTCTCACATATTTTCTATAGGATTCATGTCTGGGCTCTGGCTGGGACATTCCAAAAAATAATCTTCCATTGAAAAGTTCTCTTTATTTTCAGCTGTCTAGTAGATACCAAAATGTTCTGTGCCAATATCAACTGGTACTTGGAGCTATTCATGATTCCCTATCCAAAGCATGATGCTCCCACCACCATGTCGGTATGATGTTCTTTTGCTAATGTGCGGTGTTATTTTTTGCGCTAAAAATACTATTTACAATTTTGGAAAATTTTTACAAAGAGAAACTTCTTGGTCTCATCAACCCATAACACATTTTACAGTATGTATTTTAGTTAGAAAAGGCTTGCGTTTTGCTACCCTATCTCATTGCCCAGACAGATGGAGAATACCGGATATAGGTGTACCATGTAGGGAGCAACCAGTAGGCTACTTGTTAGAATGTTGATGAATTGTTAAAGACTGTCTTAGACTAAGCCTTAGAATTTTATTTTATTTTTTGAATTTTTTTTAAGCCCTCACCTGAGCGATAACTTTTAACCATGAGATCCTGTTCATGCTTTGTAAGCTCTTTGTGGTTCTTGTAGCATGCCGCCAAGAAGATCTTACAAGAACAGCTAAGATTTATTTAAAGTTAATCTTAGTGACTCAAGGTGAAGATAGGTGTGTACTATTTCAAATGAGCTGGGTAAACAGTTCGTTCTGAAAACAGCCCCAAGCCCAATTATAAAAGTTATTTCATTTTTTACATTACAAAAACCATCTGTTTTAGGGGTGTGTAGACTTTTTATATCCACTGCATAAAAATATTACACTTGTCAAAAATGTCACTCATATACTTTATTATTATTATGCATTATTAATTTACAGCTGCACAATAAAAGTATAATAATGTATGCATAATAAATTAGTCAAGAAGATTAATCAATATATATCATATAGATGAAAGCAATAATTATACCATATCCTTTGTCATCATAAGCCATAAATGGTGGGATAATAATTGATCGCCTCTCCCCAACACACATGCCCAGAATGCCTTCCTCCATGCCTTTGATGAGATTGCCCTCTCTCACATATGTGTTGTATGTTGAGTTTTGAAGATGGCTGTGATAAGAATTTACAGACATTATAATAAAAAACAAGAGACAGAATACAGTATATTAATATCCATAATTACATACATTTAACAATTACATACTGTACATACAGTATGTATTTGGACAATTTAAGTCACAATTAAACATGTATTAATATGTTTTTTTATTTATCAAAATATCAAAACAAGCGGCACATTGGCTTTAAAAAAAAAAAATAGCACAAGTACACCTTTTAATCAAAACATTATAGAAAATGAAAACATTAACCCGAAGTATTCTCCTCAAAAAAGCAGATAGCAAAAATACAGAACATCAGCTGGAGTAAGGTTTGTCTAAAGCACCTAAAAGAATTGTGGAGTGCGAGGCTGTGGGTATGGTGCTCATGGGATAGTGCAAAGTATTTTACAATACTTATGTGTTGGAGGATGTATTGCATTAGAATGTATGCATCTGGGGAAGTTAGAATGAATTGGGCGTGCCAAAGGGTATCAATTTGGACGTGTGCTGGACGGCCTGGTGAGGGATGATGAAGTGGGTTTGCAGGTGATGCTTATTAGTAGATTAACTGATTAGGGTTTGCTGAGCTTTACTGATGTGGAAGCGGTAAGACCTGATTAGAGATAAAGCAATAAGAAAATTTCGTATCACAAATAAAGTGAACCAAAATTATCACGGTTATCAATATCATGATGGTATTTTTTTTTTAATGTGCTGGAAATCTTTAAAAAAAGTAGCCTACTGATACAAACACTGATATAATTTCTCCAAGTTTTTTGTACTAAAACCTACAAAAAAATTAGCAGCACTATATGAAACTTTTGTTTGAATTAACATTAAAATGATAACATTAAAAAACAATGGCCAGATTTTAAACTAACAAAGAAAAAACTTGTCTGGGTCACTTACCACATAACATATCTACTAAAATTGTTCAAATAAAGTTTTGACAAAACAAACTTTTATAAAAATGATAAACCTCACCTTTCAGCCTTTAAATAATTTTTATAAAACAAGGTTGAGTCAAAATGACAAATTATAGGTGTTTTATCTGCTCCTTAAACAACATAAGCTGCCTTATTATTCGAACTGTTGAGAATTTCAGAAATTATCTTATTTTCCATCTACCGGTTAACATTTTTTGCATTCATCTGAACAAAAAAGGTAGACAGGCTAAATTAAAGTCAAGTCAAGTCAAGTCACCTTCATTTATAAAGCGCTTTTAACAATATGGATTGTTTCAAAGCAGCTTTACATATTTAATAGGAAATTACCGTAACAGATTGTTTAGGCTTTACAACAGCTCTATGATAAAGTTATTGTCCAGCTAAAGTTGGTTTTAAAGCTGCAGTCGGCAAGTCTGGCAGATTGGGTCGACTTAGCCAAAATTTTGAATGTTTACAACTCCCATGCCCCTCCCCCACTACCAGCGAGCACCTCCCATCGTGGTCGTGCTCGTCAGTGCGTGTGTACCTGATTTTCTGTGAACGCGTCAGTCTTTTCAGCATCGATCAACACCATGGACTCGGAGGTAGGCTGCCCTGGCTAATCTATCCATAGATAGCAATAACCGAGGAATTGGAAGCTTGTTAGTAGATTTTCTCTCCGCCATCACGCTTCGTACAATATTCAGGCAAACTTCAGGCGTGTCGTGTGCATGTGATATTGTAACGTGCGTGAGCCGCGAGGGAGTGGGGATCTGTGGCGTGTGCACGAACTGTGATTGACAGTCAGATCGCACACCCCCCTGCGCTGATTGGACCCGATGATCCGGGAGTGGTGGATTTTTGCAAAACAAATAACACGCTCCAGGTTGAGTTTGAAGCTCGGGTTTTTTTCTAAAACCAACTTATTTATGTTGTTCTGTCGGTTCTGTCGATTTCACTGAATATGAGCAAAAAATGTTGCCGACGGCAGCTTTAACTGATTGATTCACTTCCGTTGCGAAGATCATTAGTTATTAACTTAGAGGCCGCTAACACAACACCGTTCTAACAGGAAAATCCCTAACGCGCTCCAGCCGCCGATCCGCACAAAACAGTGCCTGGTGTCTCGAGAACCCACTCCCTGATATAGGTTTGAAGGTGCAAACGATTATCCGTTATCTCTGCGCAAACCTTAAAAACGGAAACCCGCGAAAACGTAGACGTTGCGCACATGCGCATTACGTGTTCAGTCCAAAGGGAAGTGCGTTTGAATATATACATGTGCGCAGGCGTGTAGTCCTTCTTTAAAAATCAACCCTCAATAAACTACTTTACCTTTATATTTTAACTTTACCTTAAAAATTTATAATACAGATTGTTTTTGTCGTGTCTGCGTAGCCACATTAAAGTAGTCTACTCTCTGACAGTAGGTAGAACTTATGGAACATCAGAAATACAGCTGTTTCCCCAGTAACCTCTGTAAACAAAGCAGCACTGTGCTTATAATACTACTGTTTAACGGAGGGAAGACGAAAAGCTAATGTCATCAAATCTTTTCTGAGACGATCAGTTTCCCCTTAGAGATACATAATTCATTCATTCAATTATATTCTTTCATATAATTTCTCTCAGCACTTTTCCTTCTGTCATGTTTTCACACAAAACAAAAACTATGCTGCATGCTGCGCCTGCATGAGATTGTTGCTTACTTTGCTTAATAATGCTGAACAGCATTTACCGTGAGTGTTTCCAATAGCGATAATCAAATACGGTTTTAATGATAATTAAAATATGAAATAATAGCGGGTCGAATGGTGAAATTTGGCTTGGTATGTCTTGCTTTGTTTAATGAAAAAGGAAGTGGTTTCATTGTCTATTTATTACCAGCAAATCTGAATTTGTAGGATGGACTTTTGAGTTAAAACTGGAGTTGAAGGTGAGTTCAGAGCAGCAAAGAAAACCGAAGACAGCTAAACTGAACATTGCATTGAGTGTATGGGAAGTATTGATGGAATGGTAGCCTAGGCAGAGAGTGGAGATACATTTGGTAAGTCTATGGTAAATGGTTGTCTGGTATCTGGGCGGGCGGTTTGGGTTCTCTGGATACCTTTAATGAGGAGGGAGGTCTGAGGTTTGCTTATTGCGGGAGAGGTTTGCTGTGAAATGTTGATTCTCTTCATATACAGTACTGTGCAAAGGTCTTAGGCATGTTAATACCCCCCCCCCCTCTCCTCCCCTCCCCTCCCTCCCTCAAGACTTTTGCACAGTACTGTAAACTGATGGATCTGGCTTGGAGTCCTTTGCCACTATTAAGATAAGAAATGAAAGACGTGACAGATAAAAGGAAAAAATCAGGAAACGGGAGGTTGTAGATGCGGTGAGATCATTTACAGTCCAGTAGGTTTGGAGTGTTCTTGGCAAGGCGGTTTGTAGGATGGAGTTGAGGGAGATGTCAAGAAGTGGTTTTAGCAGGTGATTTAATTAAAAATTAGGTACCGAGGCTGGGGTTGAATTCGCCTCTGAGTTAGGGAGATTTGGTCCTCCAGAGCGGGAACAGAAGACTCAAGGAAAAGAAAAGGCAAAATAAAGGGTCGGCAGAGCAGAGAGAGAACTTTGCGTTTAGAACAGTTTAAGTTTAAGGAGGTTAGATGTGATCAAGATAATTATGGAGCTTATAATATGACAAAATGATTTGAATTTGAATTGTGTAAATTTGAATTATTTGCAAGTGTAATCTAAAAAAATTTAATTTTAGGTGGTAGTTTAAATAGTTCTGAATTAGATTTTTTTTAAACGAATATTGAACATTTGAAATTTAACAAATTTAAATGTTTTTATGGCTGAATTTTATAGACATGTATTTTCAAACAGCTAGTTTTTTTTTTGTTCTAAATTCTTATACTGCAAATATTCAGTTTAAAAAATACAGATTCAAGTTTTCAAGATGATGAAATTCGGAACTTCAAATTCAGTTTTCTAAAATTCAATCTCAAAAATTCTAATTCAAAAATTCAGATCTTACAGAAAGTAGGTCACAGGTCATCCACAGGGAAGAGTAAAGGATCTCAGATAAGTCGAACAGAGCATTTTGGCTGCACTGCAGTAGTTTTCTGCCGCAAACGCGGTGGTGGTTCAAGAGAATCCGTGTATCTTTCGTTCAGTCGTTTTTTTATTTAATATTAAGAGAAAGAAAAATGAGAAAACAACTTGAGTATTAGATTTCTAATATTCTAGTAATAATAGTCCGCTGCAGTAGTAGCACGGAGCATACAAAACTTAACGCGTGTAGCCTATTGCAAGTATAGGCTACATTTAATTTTCTCATCAAACAACTAGACTAACGAATGGCTCGGTACAACAGAAGAACCAAGAAAGGGCTTTTTCTCTGTATAGACCAACAGTTGGTCTGAATTTGCTATAAGCTATAGCCTATTTTCCGGACTGTATAGGCTAAGTCACGTTTTATCATGAAACGCGCTTTGATTTATTCCAAAGTGACTCAGGCATATATAATGCATTTAACGTTAAATAGTGTAAATGTTGACTTTCAAAAGTAGGCGCGCCAAGAAGGCTATTCGCTGTATTTTGGTTCATTTTTGGTGAGCGCCAGAAAAATCTAAAGAGACCGAGATGCGCTAAAGCAGCGCATCATGTTGTTTTATTTATTTTTCAATGGCATGATATTTTGTAGTCATTTTGAATGTACACAAATAAAAATATACATTTTACTGTTTCGAATGATGTCATATTATCTGTATGACTATAAATAACAGAGTATTAAGTTATTTCCCAGCAGTGGAACAAATCCAAGTGATGGCGCAGGCGCATTGCGCTCTCACACAACATAGTATCAGCTCTGGCGTTGCTTCATATCGCAGACTGCTCATTATCAAAATGAAACACAGTCAACCAAACATATAAAAAGTTATTCTGTCTAATTTAATTGGTCTGTTGTACAATATAAAGGGCAAGTTGTGCCGCACACAGTTCTACTTGTTATTCCAAACATTTCCCTTGCTGTGAAGACGCTGATTTAGCCTATACGTGTATTCTGGGACTCGACTGAAGTATGACGCCTTCTTTAGGAAATAGTTAGCATCCACATGTTACATTGCAAATATGAAAACTTTTGACTGAATGAGAGATGCGCGACCGTTTCGATTTAAATAAATTTGTTTGGCGTTTAAAATAGGCTAAATGTTGTTTGTAATAAAGGGCACAATATAGGCTATTTTTATAGGCTATGTAGCCTTTATTTTATTATACATGAAGGCTATTTTTGGCTACTTATTTTTCATTCTTGGTGTTTTCTGCATTCATTTAAGGATTTGTCATACAGTAAGGGAAAGTAAAATAGGCAACACATAGCCTACATGTTAATAGTGTTTATCATGTAAATGTTGTATTTTATTTACAGGTCTTTTACACTATTGCTGAATAGGCTAATATTAAAATGCGTTTTTTATGACGATTTGACGCGCGCGCGCACGTTTCTCTCTCAACATGATCCGGTGTGACTTGCACTCAGGTGCATGCGACTTATTTTCTGGCAAATACGGTCAGTTAAATTTTTTTGCTGTATTATTACAAAATGCATAGAGTGGAGACCATTTGGGCAAAAAAACAAACAAACAAACATATTGTGTTCATTACCCCCACCCACATTTGGGCTTAATCACTGTTATTATTAGGGGGTCCTTGGAAATGTATTTAGGTGTAGACAAAATCAGTTATGTTTATTTCATAAATATGAACGTACCTCGCATCTCCCGGACACTAGCCGTTAGTATACTTCTTTGGCCTATTTTATTAGCTGGCCAATTCTCAAAATCTGTGTGGAAAAGCTGTGGAGCGCGGAGAGAACGCACAATGGCTTTGCTTTGGAAGTTTTTTTATTTTTTTATTATTATTTATTTTGGAAGTTTAGTTGCCAGAGAAAATAAGTTTTGTTTGACATCAATTGATACTCAATATTAATGAAATAAATAAATGTAATGTCAGAGAATGCACAAAGCGCATCCTTTTGATAGGCTATGTAAATTATAATACATTTGAATTAAAATAAGGCCCCGTTTACACGATGGGAAAACGCAGGGAAACGAAGGCGTTTTGGCCTGTCATTTACACGAAAACGCCGTTTTTATCCCAGAAAACGATTATTTCTAAAAACTCCGGCCAAAGTGGAGATTTCTGAAAACGCCGGTTACAGTATGTGTTGCCGTGTCAACTGGGAGAAACGGGGTTTTAGGTTCTCAAACGTCACATTATGCGCCAGAAAATGCTTACGTCATGTGAGCGCCCTATGTTTAGAGTTTGTTTGGCTACTATTTGATCATCGATGCTGTTAAAGTGGTACTCATTTTTACTTTTGTGCAAACGCTTTTGGCCTGTTTGCATTTGCTTCGCTGTCTGTCCACACGAACGAACCTCGCGCCATGTCTGTTGTTTTAAAAGGAACAGGAAGTCGCTCGTGCTATTCGTTGTTGTCGATTTTGAGGATTCTGATTGGCTTGCATGGCTTTATCCTTCTCCCTACACTGCCGCCCATTGTATTTATGCGGGTTGATGTAAACGACAACTTTTTTTGAAAACGATGTTGTGTGCACGATGTTATTTTTGAAAACGGAGGGGGAGAAATATTCGTTTCTCTAAATACCCGGCTATGTGTAAATGTGGCCTAAAACACACAAGGCCTACATCAGGTGTGCCCAATCCTGCTCCTGCCGATCGACTGTCCTGCACAGTTCATCTCCAACCCTAATCAAACACACCTGCCTTTAATTTTCAAGTGATCCTGAAGACCTTAATTGGTTGCTTCAGGTGTGTTTGATTTGGGTTGGAGATGAACTGTGCAGGACAGTCGATCGGCAGGAGCAGGATTGGGCACCCCTGGCCTACATCATAAAACTCAGAAGATTATGTATTTTAATATATTATATTATATATTATGTTAAGGCGTCATACTTCAGTCGAGTCCCAAAATACACGTATAGGCTAAATCAGAGTCTTCACAGCAAGGGAAATGTTTGGAATAACAAGTAGGACTGTGTGCGGCACAGCTTGCCCTTTATATTGTACAACAGACCAATTAAATTAGGCAGAATAACGTTTTATATGTTTGGTTTACTGTGTTTCATTTTGATAATGAGCAGTCTGCGATATGAAGCAACGCCAGAACTGATACTATGTTGCGAGAGCGCGATGCGCCTGCGCCATCACTTGGATTTGTTCCACTGCTGGGAAATAACTTAATACTCTGTTATTTATAGTCATACAGATAATATGACATCATTCGAAACAGTAAAATGTATATTTTTATTTGTGTACATTCAAAATGACTACAAAATATCATGCCATTGAAAAATAAATAAAACAACATGATGCGCTGCTTTAGCGCGTCTCGGTCACTTTAGATCATTCTGGCGCTCACCAAAAATGAACCAAAATACAGCAAATAGCCTTCTTGGCACGCCTACTTTTTAAAGTCAACATTTACACTATTTAACGTTAAATGCATTATATATGCCTGAGTCACTTTGGAATAAATCACAGCATGTTTCATGATAAAATGTGACTTAAGGCCCGTTCACACCAAGCACGATAAAGATAACGATAAAGATAACTATATATGCGTCCACACCAACGACCGATAACGGTCTTTTTATTCTAAGCACGCGCGCCCGGATGATCCAGATCCATTTTAAATGTGCGAGACCTTTAAATTAGAATGGATTCTGATTGGCTGTCAGTGTTTTATCGTTCGACAGCTGGAAAAAAATCGTTCTGAAAGTGATCCCAACGATATCGTTCCTCATATCTTTATCGTTATAGTTGTGGTGTGAACTCTGTTATTCTTTAATATGGAGAACGATTTTTAGAATTATATCTTTATCGTTATCTTTATAGTTATCGTCCTTGGTGTGAACGGGCCTTTAGCCTATACAGTCCGGAAAATAGGCTATAGGTTATAGCAAATTCAGACCAACTGCTGGTCTACACAGAGAAAAAGCCCTTTCTAGGCTCTTCTGTTGTACTGAGCCATTCGTTAGTCTAGTTGTTTGATGAGAAAATGAAATGTAGCCTATAGTTGCAATAGGCTACACGCGTTAAGTTTTGTAAGCTCCATGCAACTGCTGCAGCGGACTATTACTACTAGAATATTAGAAATCTAATACTCAAGCTGTTTTCTCATTTTTCTACTCTTAATATTAAAAAAAAAAACGACTGAACGAAAGATACACGGATTGTCTTGAACCACCACCGCGTTTGCGGCAGAAAACGTACTCGTTACTAACGTAACCTCGGTTCTCTCTAGAAGAGGGAACGAGTACTGCGTAAGATATCTTACGCTAGGGGAAAATCCTTTTTCCGCGAGATATTGATGCCAAAAATTATCCTTAATTTTGTAATAATGCAAAACGCGTTGCGGCAGCATACAGACATAGGCGAGGGAGCTCGCGCGACTATTGGCTGTTCTGCGGCAACTGCAGCAGCCTATCGAGCGAGGCCTGGCGTGACGCCAGACCCAATGAGGGTGCTTTGCGCCCGCTGCGTCACATCCCGCCGAAACGGGCGTGGTCTAGGCCTATAAATACCGCTCACAGGCAGCTATTATCTGGTTTTTCATCATCGAAGCAACCAGAGCGTGTGCATGCACGGCAAGATACGCAGTACTCGTTCCCTCTTCTAGAGAGAACCGAGGTTACGTTAGTAACCGAGTACATTCTCTTACGAGAGGTCTCTCGTACTGCGTAAGATATCTTACGCTAGGGGACTCAATGCAAAACGCTGTGCATGCTGGGATCTGACACCAAAGACCCAAGGGCGAAAGCCCGGGGTTCATATAGTGCACAATCACCCAGGGAACTCACACGGAGTCCGGGAAGAGGGAGGGGCGAAGCCGCACTCTTCCACATATGGCAGCGTCGCTTAGACGCGAATTTCATCATACAGACAGGGCGGGGTATGGTCTGAACTGATGGGGAAATGTGGGTCTTACACAGTTTGCCCAGGCACATCTTTGTGCTACTGCTTTTCACTGTCGATCATCGAGCTGTGCTCAGTAGACGCAGCATTCTGAGTTGATAGCATCAGGTCAGATAATACTGGTTGCCTGGCCTGCAGGGCGGGAACCTCTAGGTTGTAAAACCTTATAAATGTAGACGGGGAGGCCCAGCCCGCCGCCGTACAAATATCTTGCAAGGCAATCCCACTCGACCAGGCCCACGAAGAGGCCATGCCTCTCGTGGAGTGCGCTCTGACACCCAACGGGAACTGCATGCCCTTGGAGGCGTATGCTAGCGCTATAGCATCAACTATCCATCTGGATAGGCTCTGTTTCGACGCGGCTAGTCCCTTAGAACGCCCGCTGAACGAAACAAAGGGCTGCTCTGTCTGTCTGAAAACAGACGAGCGAGACACATAAGCTCGTAATGCCCTGACTGGCAAAGGAGGCTCACGTCTCTTTCCTCATCAGGGACCGGTAGGGCTGACAGGGAGATGACCTGCGCCCTAAACGGTGTGTTGAGGGATTTTGGAACATAACCGTGCTTAGGTTTGAGTATAACCTTTGAGTTGTTAGGCCCAAATTCCATGCACGTCGCGCTCACAGAGAGCGCGTGTAAGTCCCCTATGCGCTTCACTGAAGCGAGAGCCAGCAGAAACACAGTCTTGAAAGACAGATGTTTCAGATCAATCGTCACAGATACACAGATACACAGTACACAGATTGTTCTGGTCGTGAGCATTCTGAACTGTCGCTTCACAAGCACTCTGTTCAGTTGCCTTAGATCTAGTATGGGTCTGAGACCCCCGTCTTTTTTCGGTACCAGGAAGTATCTGCTGTATAGCCCTCCTTCGCTCTGAACTTGAGAGAGAGGCTCTAAGGCCCCTTTGCTCAATAGTTTCGCCACTTCGGCTCGAAGTAAATGTGCTACTTCTGTTTTTACCGTGGTCTCGACGCGCGCCGTATAGCGGCGAGGGCATCGGCGAAACTGCAGCGAATAGCCTCTTTTTATAATGTTTAGCACCCACTTCGAAACCCCAGGCAGCTTTGCCCATGCATCTGCATGAATAGCTAGGGGTTGAATACGAAGCGTGCTCCGTTCGCTCAGCGATGGAGAGGCTTCGGTGTGCTGTAACACAAGCGTCGCGCTCGTGACATTTGAGGCAGGGGCGCGCTGATAACAGCGGGCAGATTGCCCGCGCTCGACTCCTCTGCGGCGGTCAACCGAGAGGGGGAGGGCTGGGCGAGTCCCGTAGGAACTGTCATGTCTGTGCGTGGATGTGGGCGCGGGATAGCGGGCACATTTACCACACCGAAAGCATTGTTCGCTTGAGTGAAGCGAATGCACGTTGGTTTCATTTTTACAGAAACCGTGAGACATGCATAATGTAGTGTTTGTGGGCACTGGGTAGTGGGCACATTTACCACGTTTGATGCGCAATCGATCCGAGTCGATTTTATGTGCGCGAGCCCTGTGTGACGGGCTGTGCTTGTGTGTAGAGATGGGCACTGGGCAGTGGGCATTCTTTCTACACATAAAACACCATAGGCCGTGGCAGGGACACCAGAAAATTAACTCCTATGGGATTTATCTGGGTAGCCGTAAAAGCGGCGTTTGTGTGCAGACAAGCGTGCTGCGTCGCCGACTTGTTTACTGCAGAATACACTGGAACAGTCACATTTACTGGAACTGAACGAGCGAAAAGTTGCCATAGAAACAGAGAGCGTCAACATGCTGGCGTTTATTTGCAGGCCTGCGTGCATTACAACAGGCTCGTTCACTGCAATATTGACATTTCCAGTCGCCTGAATTTCAGAGGGGAATGAGAAATGTATGAGAAATGGAGGTCGGTCCGTCCGCAGCGGGACCAGAAACACTCTCTTTTCTCCTTACGCCAGTGACGCACGGAAAACCATAGAAACGGTGTTTGGGTGCAGGCGAGCGGGTTGTACAACGTGCTCGTTGGCTGCAAAATACACATCTGCAGTCGCCTTTTCAGGGAACTGACAGAGCGAGCATCGACGGCATAATTTTATCTGCCGGTAGACCCGGGATCGAACAAGGGTCTCTCGCGCGCAAAAACCCGAGAGTCTGCCACTGGGCCACAGGGGGAGACACATTGTCACTCAGTTAGCGCGAGTATTATCAGAGAGCGTCAACGTGCTGGCGTTTGTTTGCAGGCATGCGTGTATTACAACAGGCTTGCTCACTGCAATACTGACATTTCCAGTCGCCCCAACTTCAGAGGGGAATGAGAAATGTATGAGAAATTGAGGTCAGTCCATCCTCGGCGGGACTAAAAACACTCCTTTCTCCTTTCGCCGGTGAGTGACGCATGAATGGGGCGCAGAGGCAGGGTAGCTTTCTTATAACGTAAAGAAAAACTAACCCCGACCGTCCGCTTCCAGCCTCCCTTGTGAACGGCGCAGTTTGCGTGGCTTGAACAGAGGGAGAGAGAAAGCTAGCCCCGTGACCGTCCGCTCCTGACATCCCCTGTGAGCGGCGCGGTTTGCGCGGCTCGAACAGAGGGAGAACAGGTATCATCCCCCAAGCAGGCAAGGTGAGCGGGCGAACCGGCGAGCTTTGCAGGTTGGGGGGGGGGGGGGGGGGGGGGCACATACACATACATAAACACAGTAGCAGAGAAAGGATATAACGCCGGATAGCACAGCAGGAAGGCAAGGAAGGCGGCGCGGCCAGCGACTTCAGTGACTCGTCCCGCTGAAGGTGCTCTCTCTCAGACGGCGCGGCTTCTCTCCAGCTCCAGCGATGCGTGTGCTTCGCTTGAAGGATGAAAAATCAGATAATAGCTGCCTGCGAGCGGTATTTATTGGCCTAGACCACGCCCGTTTCGGCGGGATGTGACGCAGCGGGGCGTGAAGCACCCTCATTGGGTCTGGCGTCATGCCAGGCCTCGCTCGATAGGCTGCTGCAGTTGCCGCAGAACAGCCAATAGGCGCGCGAGCTGCCTCGCCTATGTCTGTATGCTGCCACAACGCGTTTTGCATTATTACAAAATTAAGGATAATTTTTGGCTTCAATATCTTGCGGAAAAAGGATTTTCCCCTAGCGTAAGATATCTTACGCAGTACGAGAGACCTCTCGTAAGAGAACTACTGCAGTGCAGCCAAAATGCTCTGTTCACTTATCTGAGATCCTTTACTCTTCCCTGTGGATGACCTGTGACCTACTTTCTGTAAGATCTGAATTTTTGAGTTTGAATTTTTGAGATTAAATTTTAGAAAACTGAATTTGAAGTTCCGAATTTCTTCATCTTGAAAACTTGAATCTGTATTTTTTTAAACTGAATATTTGCAGTATAAGAATTCAGAACAAAAAAAACTAGCTGTTTGAAAATACATGTCTATAAAATTCAGCCATAAAAAACATTTCAATTTGTTAAATTTCAAAATGTTCAAAATTCGTTTAAAAAAAATCTAATTCAGAACTATTTAAACTACCACCTAAAATTCAATTTTGTTAGATTACACTTGCAAATAATTCAAATTTACACAATTCAAATTCAAATCATTTTGTCATATTATAAGCTCCATAGATAATTCTGTTGATTTTTTTCCTTAGGCAACAATGCTTGGAAATGAATCAGGGAAGGTTAATGCCTATAAGCTCAATGAACGTGGCTGGACGAGGCATTTTGTGATTATTTATATTATACAACATGTCTAGGGGTATTAAGGGGTGCTGAATCCAAATCTGCTGTGTATGAAGCTCAAAAATGTCCCAAAATGCCTCAAAATTGAGAAATTCAAAATGGCCGCCACCGCCAGGCTGAAATATATTTTTCAATATATTTTTTTGACTAAACAAGGTACAAACATGAAATAAGTGTGCTTTTGTAAGTTTTCCTACATGGGCAATTCAATGCCATATTCAGATTTGAGAAGTGCTGTGAAGAAACAGCTTAGATATAGCAAAAATTGTTGTTTTTAACTATGAATAATTACTCAATTATTATTATAATTATTATTATTATTATTATTATTAGGGGCCAAGCACCGAAGGTGCGGAGGCACCTATTGTATTTGTTCCGGTTCTTATTATTATTCTGCTTTTTCTTCCGACTGGGCATCTATGGCAGCCCATAGAACCGTTTGCGGGAAAGTTGTTTTGGTTAGATATTCTGATAGAGCACAGTCCCAACATTAAATACACCAAATTTGGTGTCTTCAGCTCAATCCCTCTAGCGCCACCACCTGTCCAAAGTTTCACTCATATTTACTCTAATAACTTTTGAACCGTAAGGCCAATCAACAAAAATATTCCTCTGTTTCCTGAGCTCATTCCGATTCGATTGCACCCTATGACATCATTTTCCGTTATATAATTTCGAACTCGTCCTAGACAGGCCCTTTGTCCGATTTGCACGAAAATTGATCCAGATCATCTTCAGGTAGTGCTGACAAAAAGTTATGGAATTCAAATTGATTCGTCAAACCGTTTTCAATAAACGCACGAATAAATTTTACGTAGCGCTAGCAAAAAGAGTCATAAGGCTGTATCTCCACAACGGTTTATCGTATTCAGACCAAACTTGGTACATGTACTCACAAACATGACCTGAGGCAACATGCTGCGTTTTGGCGCAGCGCCACCTACTGGTCCGGAGATATGAAAAATGCCTATTTTTGCTTATAACTTCTGAACAGTTTGTCCAAAAATCATAAAATTGGTCTTGTTCAGGGCAACATGCCGAGTCGACTGATATCCAATTTGACCATATCGGCCATTTTGGCTGTCAGCCATTTTGAATTATGTGCTAAAATGCTGTATTTTAAGAACACATGAACGGATTGTTACGAAACTAGGTATGGGTCATCAGCACAATGTCCTGAAGGAGCGTGAGAAGTTTCGAAACAGCGCCACCTAGTGGTGAATTTTTTTCCCAAATGCTTAGAACTTCGGGTGTGGTCGACTTATTTTCACGAGACTCATCTAATTAGACTCCTGAATCCTTGCCGAGTCCTACGATACCAAACATGCTAGGTTTCGCCTTACGGTTTGTGTAGCGTTGTGATTTAGCGCTTAAAAAAACATTTGGCTATATCTTCGAAACCGCTAGTCCGATCGAGACTAAATCACCGTCAGAAGTTTGGAAACATAGGTCGATAGTAAAATGCCAATGCCCAAATGCAAAAATATTGATAGTAAGGGGTAGTAAAATCCAATCAAAGTCATGTGTCAGTCATTTTTTACGTGTTTTTTTCATATAAATGTCTATAACTCTGAAGCGAATTGAGATATTTTCAGCAAAATTGACACACATATGTATGGGCTCACTCTGAGGACACATAAAAAAATGGTGGGACTGAGCCTCTTGGTGGCGCTATAATAGAACAAAACATGAAATTCCCATTGACTTCAATACAGTTTTGTGAAATAAAATGCTATACTAAACAAATGCATTGGTGTAATTTAATGAAACTCAGAATGTGCCATCAACACCACCCCCTGAAAGTACCCAACATATTTCGAGACAGCGCCACCTTTTGGTCAAAAGTTATAACAAAATTTCTAAAAATGCTAATAACTTTTGAATAAATCTGGCTTTAGAAATGCCACTGGTCTTAATAGATTCCTTGGGTCAAGCCGAGAACATAGATACCAAGTTTTCCTTATTTGGCCGAACTTCCTGTCCACCATTTTGATTTTGATTCAAAACCTACTTTTTCGGGGGGCGCTAGTGAGCACCGCATGGATTAGACGCTTTCTCGTGGAGCTCCGTCAAACCCTCACAAAAATTGTACTAAAAATCCACGCTTGCATCTTTTAAGTACAACCATGGGCAAACCTAAAGCTAAAGGGAAAACTATGAACCCTGATTCTCCTGCCAAAGAAGACAGTAAGACAACTTTATTCGTTGAAGAAGACGACGACGCTAGCAACCAAACCGAACTAACTACAGACGCAACCACCAGCACCAGCGGGACCCCAAGTTCACAACCCACTCTGGCTAACATCCTAGCGGCTATTGGAAAACTGGAAGGGGACATAACGGCCAGATTTAATGGCCTGGACTCAAAACTGCACTTCGTTCAAACCTCCCTTACCAACCATGCAACACGCATTACTGATCTTGAGAGAGCAATAACCGACCATGACGCCCGCATAACAAGTCTCGAGCGCCGCTGTGAGGAAATGATAGAATCCAACACAGCCATGAAGCGCAAATTAACTGACCTCGAAAGCCGCTCAAGACGGTCAAACATTAAAATCGTGGGCTTACCAGAGAAAGTTGAGAAGGGAAATCCGACTCATTTCATAGCCGACCTCCTGCCAAAACTTCTCGGATCCGACGACTTCCCCGCTGGCCTGAAAGTGGACCGAGTCCATCGGATAGGCGCACAATCCTCATCGGCGCGGCCGCGCTCGATGATCGTCAAAATACACCACTTCCCAGAGAAGGAGAAAATACTCAACCTCGCCCGCCTGCAATCTCCACTGACATTCAACGGAGCCCGGATCAGCATTTATCCAGATTTTCCACCTGAAGTTTCCGAGCAGCGCCGGCCCTTTGATGGCGTAAAGAAGAAACTGAGGGAAGCAGGAATAAAACACGGTCTCCTTTTTCCTGCGCGTCTGATTCTCACGTTTGGGACCGAGCAGAAAACATTTCTTAAGCCTACTGATGCCGAGGCATTCATAGGCAAGTTTGTTACACCTGCTGCTACCGCACAGCCGACCTGAGACACTCCCGCTCTCTCACAGCTGTTTCCAGAGGCGCGACGCCGGACCAGCCAGCTGTCTTCCGTCTTCTCACGTTGAGCAAGTTCTGTTCCCTGCCCACCCTAGCTTATATGTAAGCAAATAGACATGAGGGTAGACGGGGCCACTCAGAGGGCCCACTGTTAAGGTAATTGTATGCTATGATTATTTCATTGAACCGTACAATTAGTCTGACGGGACATTTCCTTGTAGTGTTAAATCGTTTCCCAATGTTTATGAGGGTATTCATGTTCTGCTTCATTTGGGGTATTCATGTTCTGCTTCGTTTGGGGAAGTAGACAGTGGGGTGGGATTAATGTTACCATCTTGTTGCCATTTTTTCCTCTGTTATGTTTTTGTTTTTTGTTTTCTCGTTCTTTTATTCTGCTCGTGCATTCAGTGCCGATACCATTATTGCTGTTATCACACCACATTATTCTGATATTATCTCCTCATGGTTACTAGCACTTTTTCATCCTCGCCACAAGGTGGCAGTCTAACCTTATTAAGCTGGGATGTCAGAGGTTTAAGAATCAATTTAAAGAGAGGCAAGGTTTTCTCCCACTTGAAATCTCTGTCTGGGGACATTATTTTTTTACAGGAAACGCACATTAAACATTCAGATCAATGGAGGCTAAAATGCAGTTGGGTGTCACAAATTTATCAGTCAACATTTTCTTCTAAAGCAAGAGGAGTAGCTATATTATTTCGCCGAAATGTCCCATTTCAACACATTTCAACCATTTCTGATCCAAACGGTCGCTATATCATTGTAACGGGTCATATTTTGTCACGGCATGTAACATTTCTTAATATCTACGCGCCCAATTTTGACGACCCTGGCTTCTTTAGAAAAGTTTTTAATCTTATTCCGGACTGTTCCACCACTCACTTAATTGCAGGAGGAGACTTCAACAATATATTGGATTGTTTTACTTATAGGCTTTCTACACGCTCGATTGCTCCTTCCAAGTCCACCATTACCATAAATAACCTAATTAGATCTATGAACCTTGTTGATATCTGGAGGCTTCAACACCCCGCTGCTAGAGATTACTCTTTTTTTTCACATGTACACAAATCATACACAAGAATTGATTATTTTCTAACAGATGCTAAATTGACCTGATATTATCTACACCAAATACCACAACATTTTAATCTCCGACCACTGCCCTATAGAACTAAAGATAGACTTAGGCAGGACAAAACCCACATTTGACTGGCGACTCAACCCGCTACTACTCAACAATATGCATTTTCGCCAACAAACAGCCAACCTCATAACAGACTATCTATCCCATAATGACACATCTGATGTTACAGATTCCACTCTATGGGAAGCTTTTAAGGCTGTTATGCGGGGCCACATCATAGCCTACGAGGCTAAACTGAAAAAAGACAGACAGAAGGAAATGTCAGAAATCACAGCTCAGTTGTCAGTCCTTGAAAGCGACTTTCAACAATCTGCCTCACCTTCTAAACTGAATGAGATTGTGAAACTTAAATTCAAATATAACACTATTCTTTCTAACCAAGTGAGTACTATGCTGTTAAATGGTCAAACAAAAACATTTTGAACTGGCCGACAAACCAGATAAATTATTAGCCCGTCAGCTTAAAAGCATACAGGCTAAACGAACAATCCATAAAATCAAGACAAAAACAGGTACTATCACCACAGATCCAAAAGAGATTAATAAATGTTTCCGCCAATTTTATGAAGACCTTTACACATCGAAAACCACTGCAGATGCCACGCAAATCTCTGACTTCCTTCATACCCTCCATCTACCTAAATTGAACACCTCAGCACAAGCAGACCTAAACGCAAATAAAACTCCAGAGGAAGTTGGGGGGGCAATACGCTCCTTCCCGAACGGAAAAGCGGCTGGCCCAGACGGCTTTAACATAGAGTTTTACAAAGCATACTCAGACAAAATAACTCCTCTCATGTTACGGATGTTCAACCACTCCACCGCTACTGGCCTGCTTCCTGACACCTTGTATTCAGCCAACATCTCCTTGATATTGAAAAAAGATAAGGATGAGTTAGACCCCGCTTCATATCGCCCTATTGCCCTCCTTAACTCTGACCTTAAGGTGTTCACCAAAGTGCTTGCCAACAGACTAAATAAGTGTATAACAACCATAATCCACCATGACCAAACTGTATTTATTCCAGGGAGATTTTCCTTTTTCAATGTTAGACGGCTGATGAATATAATGTATGCCAGATATGACAGAAGCTCCAAAATCTCTGTTCTAGCCCTTGATGCTAAAAAAGCTTTCAACCAGGTCGAATGGAAGTACATCCTGGCGGTGATAAAGGAGTTTGGTCTGGGTGATAATTTTGCCTCCTGGGTCGAAATGCTATACGCCCACCCGACAGCCTCGGTTGTCACCAACTGTGACAAATCACCCATTTTTTCATTGCAACGTTCCTGTCGTCAAGGCTGCCCGCTAAGCCCACTACTTTTTGCACTGGCAATGGAACCTCTCGCCACCAATATCAGGAATCACCCCTCCATTGCTCCTTTAATCCTAGGCAAAGTGGAGCACCGTATTTCGCTTTACGCGGACGATGTAGTCCTGTTCCTCTCCCATCCTGAAGAATCGGTTCCTCCTTTACTCGAACTTATTAATAAATTTGGTGAACTGTCTGGCTACACTATAAATTGGGACAAAAGCGAATTCTTATCTCTCAAAAATAACTTGAGCCCAAATTTTGTTAACAGCTTGCCCTTCCATATTGTCACAGACAAAATAAAATATTTAGGATTGGTTATTCCCAAAGACCCCAAACAAATTTATAAATTGAACTATTTAAATATGTTAGAAAAACTTAAATCTAATATTGAAACCTGGAGGCTGTTACCCTTATCTATGATAGGGCGCATGAACGCAATTAAAATGATGGCTCTCCCCAGGTTCCTCTATCTTTTCCAATCTTTACCTATATTCATACCGAAAACATTTTTTAAGCTTTTGAACTCCATAATCTTTTTTTTCATTTGGGGATTTAAGGTACACCGCATTTCTAAAAAACACATCACCAAACCCAAATCGACAGGAGGCCTTAGCCTGCCTAATTTCCAGCACTACTACTGGGCCGCAAATTGTAGAGCCTTGACGTATTGGCAAAATGCACACCCAGGTAATGTTACAGATTCTACCCCTGCATGGCTTGCAATTGAACAGGACCTTCCCGAAGGCTCTCTTCCCGCTCTTCTCTTTTCAACAAACAAACTTCCGACAGCTATCGCTGGTTATAGGTTCATAGTTGCCAGCTCCCTAAGAATTTAGCAACAAATAAAAAAAAACATACAATCTACCCGATTTTTCAGCTTACACCCCTATTTGCCACAACCCCACTTTCCCCCCCTCTTTAAGTGATAACACTTTTGTGATCTGGAAGAACAAAGGTCTTGCCACTTTAGCAGACCTTTACATTGAAAAAGCTTTCGCTACCTTCACGCAACTGAAGGAAAAATATGCACTCCCACCTTCACATTTCTTCCGTTTCCTCCAGATTAGGGATTACACACGCAAAAACATAAACTTTGAGTCACTCCCTGTCTCCACAGATTTGTACGCTCTACTAAATCAGGCCCCTGACTCGAGGAGACTTGTCTCTCATTTTATCAACATTTTTACAGCTTATGAGCCTGCTCCTACTCGACACCTAAAGGAAGCCTGGGAGAAAGATCTTGGTATTACAATCAGTGTTGATGACTGGGATACTTGCCTTTCCGCCATCCACTGCTGCTCGATAAACTCTCGACATCAACTCATCCAATTCAAAGTAATCCATAGACTCCATTATTCCTGCACTAAACTACACTCTTTTTATCCCTCTGTTTCCCCAATCTGTCCAAAATGTAAAGCAGAAGAGGGCACTCTTGGTCATCTCTTCTGGTCCTGCCCCAAATTAAACGAATTCTGGTCTGATATTTTCAATTGCCTCTCCACGATTCATGGTTGTGATATCACCCCAGACCCTTACACTGCTATATTGGGCGGGGCCCGACACCTTACTACTCTAACCCATCTTCAACAAAAAACGGTACAATATAGTATGGTCATTGCAAAAAGAAATATTTTAACTTTATGGAAAAATGAAAATGTGCCATCTTTTAAGACCTGGTTGTTAGAAATCACTCATCTATTGCATCTAGAGTTGCATCTAGAGAGGGTTCGACATAGCGTTTGTTTGACCTCTGTGACCTTTAATAAAATGTGGCAGCCTTTTATGTTGTACTTGTCGAGACTATAACCCTGTGGGTATTTAGATGTGTATGCATTATCGGTGCTTCTCGCCATGTACATGTATTTCACTTTGTTGAGATAACAAGCATGTTCTTACTGGTGCTGATTGCGACTTTACTAACAGTGCTTTGTATTACTTCTGAGCAGTTTTTTTTTTTTTTTTCTGTAGTTGATTTTACTTTTATATTATTATCTACTATTTTGTTTCTTTCTGAGGGAGGGAATGTGTATTCCACTTATTTCATTTATATTTGAGTTTATGTGTCTTTATTTGTATTTTTTCTGTCTATATTTACACTGTTTGTGTAACTGAAAATGTGTAAAAAAAAAAAAATAATAATAAAAAAAAAATACTTTTTCGAACTCCTCCTACACCGTTTGTCCGATTTTCACCAAAATCAAATCGTATCATCTCCAGACCGTGCCGACTAAAAGTTATGGATTTCGTGTTGATTGACGAAATCGTTTTCGTATAGCGCAGCAGCAAATTTGAGGCATGATGCTAAAAGCACTATTCAGGCTTTATCTCTGCAATGCCTTGACATATTGACACCAAATTTTATATGTCATTGTCACTTCACTCTGACCACATCACATCAGTTTTGTAACTGCGCCACCTATTGTTCGAAAGTGATAATCCATTAAATCATATTTTTATTTACTGTTTCTATGATTTTTCAGGCATTTTGCCTAAAATCCTCTTTAATGTCTTTAATTGCTCATTGTTGCAGTTGGTCTGACACTTTCAGCAATGTTGGCATGTCTTGTCATCTGATTGTGCTTGGCCCCGATAATTGCTGCTTGCAGCTATATTTATTACTATTATTGTTGATATTATCAGGCTACATTTACTTACTTTGTATTTTTTTTAGGTCAAATGTACAAACAAATACAAAAAGTTACAAACTTTAATTAAATGTTCACAGGTTTTCACACATGGGGAATTTAACATCCTGTCCTGATTTAAATCAAGTGTCAATAATCAGCTTGAAAATCACACAAGTATAGGGAAAAGGTGGTTGGATCTAATATTCAATGATATTCAATGGATATCACCATGATCCATGGATCTTCCTGCTTTTGGATCTTATTTGATTTACAACTTCTTTATCACTAATGACCACCTTTTTCTCTATACTTGTGTGATTTTCAAGCTGATTATTGATACTTGATCTAAATCAGGACAGGATGTTAAATTCCCCATGTGTGAAAACCTGTGAACATTTAATAAAAGTTTGTAACTTTTTGTATTTGTTTGTACATTTGAACAAAAATAAAATAAAAAATACAAAGTAAGTAAATGTAGCCTGATAATATCAACAATAATAGTAATAATTATAATAATAACTGAGTAATTATTCATAACTATTTTTACAATATCTAAGCTGTTTCTTCACATTACTTCTCAAATCCGAATATGGCATTGCATTGCCCATGTGGGAAAACTTACAAAAGCACATTTATTTTATGTTTGTACCATGTTTAGTTAAAAGATATACTGAAAAATTGATTTCAGCCTGGCGGTGGCGGCCATTTTGAATTTCTCAATTTTGAGGCATTTTGGGACATTTTTGAGCTTCATATACAGCAGATTTGGATTCAGCACCTCTTAATACCCCTAGAAATGTTATGCAATATAAATAATCCCAAAATGCCTTCAGGGTTCTGATTTTGTGAAAATTGACCCTGTCTATATGGAACTGCATAATTATTGGAAAAAATCCAGCATATTGCTTCAGACAACATCTCCACAATTTTGTGGGTGCTTTTGCTGCAGAAGGTTAAACAAACGTTGAAATAAAATCTCGACCCAACGTACCCCGAATAAATGCCATAAATCTAGATGGATGGGCATTACTTTAAAGGGATGGTTCGGAGTAAAATCAACCTAGGGTCCTTTGCACCATGACATTGAGCCAAACACAAGTCTCAGGTATCCCCAGAATGCATCTGTGAAGTTTCAGCTCAAAATATCCCACAGACCAGTGGATTGCAGCGGAGATTCCTCAGAGATGAAAGATTTTGTTAGATAGGAATACAGCGCGATTTGGGATATTATGGGCACTTAGGGCGGAACGGGGCCAAACGACGTAAAACTGTTGAGGAACGGAGGTGGGAGTTGACTGTTTATAGGCTTCCTATTGTGCTGATTGGCTAGATTACCTGAAAATGCTTCTCCCGAACTTTGTTAAAATTGACTAAATTTAAAATAAAGACAAAAGGAAAATGTTTTTGTTAATGTAATAAACAACACCTGTGAAAAAAGATCTGGCATAATTTGCTTGCTTGTTTGTAGATGCCACTTGGTTTGATATTTTGTATCTAATGCTATGAAATTCAGACAAAGTACTTTATGCACATACTGCAATAGCTATCATTGTTCTCCATAATTTTTTTTTTCCAAAAAGTCACATTTGTTATTTTGGCCCACCTGGACTCAAACACGTTTCCCACTAACAAAGATCCATTGTAATGATAACGGACAAAGTCAGTGGGCATCACTGTCCGCGTGCACTTCTGCGGTCTGTGAAGCATACGAATTTGAACTTTGTCTTCTTTATTCCACAAATCCAACAAAAGCACATCAAACACCAATGTTGCATCAGGTGGGATAACTGAACCTAGAGAGAAACACCAGTGTTGAGCTACAGGTAGATGGGATAACAGAACATAGAGAGAGTGTGAAAACTTAACCCACCCAAAACATGCCCACTTGTTTTGTGGAAAATGTTACACCCTACTAACTTACTACATCAAGGGCCTAAAATTAGAATCAAGTGCATCAATTAGTAGAATTAAGTGCTCATTGTTAGAACATAATTAAAAAGTATGACCACACTGGGGGTTTAAAATATATTTAAAATCCACCATTACACTATGCATAAAATAAAATTCACCCAGTGCAAGACACCCCAGGAAGTCTGCAAATTTTACAAAGACATGCTTTGGGTGTAGATTCCAGGTCATTCTTAGTTCTCTGTTGGCAAGTTTCCACCGAAAAGATCATTACAACTCCAGCCCTAAAAACTTGAATGGAGTCGAATGGAGCTGGGGGCAGGGGGCTGGAGAATGCTGACACTGTCTATGAAATAACATTGCATTGCATTGCTCTGTATGTGTGTGCAAGAGAGACTCGTGTGTGACATTGCAAGTTAATCAACGGTTTCAGTTTAAATATAATTGCAGAAAGGACAAAAGAGGGTTCCGACGGTTTATATAGAGCTATTGGTAAGCTGGAATCACTACTAGTACTGTGAAAAGCAAAATGTAAGTGTCTGTACCAGGGCTTGACATTAACACCCGCCAACCCACCAAATGCGGGTGGATTTTGCTCGTGGCGGGTAACATAGTCACTCCAACTAGCCACTTTGGTGGGTTGAATAATTGTAGTCTTTTCAAAAGGTATCTGAAATAAGTGTGACACTACGACACTACAACTCCCATGAGTATTAGGGCTGTCAACGAATATTCTAAATTCGAATATATATTCGAATAGTTTTAAAAAACAGAATTTCAAAGGTGAAAATGAATATTCGAATGTGGAAAAACGCCCGTGGTAACAGACAGGCTGTCTGCTTTGCGAGTGAGCGCGCTGCCTGAGGGGTCAGGGACAGGTAACAGGAAGAAGCGTTAACGTTAAACAGAAACATTACTAAAGTGTAGGCTACTGTGCTGACTGAATAGATATTGCATGAATAAGGTAGGTTAGATACAGCAGTTTCATGCACTGCAGGCTTCCACTGGTTTGATTATTTACTGTTTCATGTCAAGGAAAAGTTCCATGTTTACCACAGCACAGCTCGCTCGGAGCGTTCAATGTTGGTTCTATATACTGTAAAACTTCAATTAATGTTAATAATATTTGTTTCAATCAAGTCGCGACCTTAAATTGCTTGCATAAAACTCTTGATCAGCACTCAACATTTGCTTATTGTTGTTGTTCATTTAACCCCCTGAGGTCGGCTATCGCACCGGCGCGATAGGCTCGTTTTTTTCCTTATCAGTGGAAAAAAAAAAAAAAAAAAAAAAAAAAAATTATCTTATATGCTAGTGTTATACATCAATCGATCCTGTTAAGTGTGTATTATTTTTGTGTATACTAACAATAAAAACAAAGTGTTGTGCTTTTTGCCAAATAAAGAAAAATAAACATGATGCGAGTTCTGCCTCCTCTCCGTCAGTGTAGTCCATTCTGAAACGCGTCCGAAAATGAACCATAACTCAGCGAATACTCAGTCAAACAGGCATACAGACACACAGGCATGAAGCTTGAATTATCGTCTTTTAAATGAAGTAATTTTTATAAAAAACAAATATTCACAGTTTATGTAATATGTATGCAAAGAGAGAGATGTCAGTCGTTCTCATCACAGCTCATTAAGTTTTAATGTGCTCCGCCCACGGAGAGCGCGCGCTATTCAAACGCAAATGATCTGAGGCAATCCATACAAACCTGTGAAACGCCCACATCAGCTGGATAACACACACCGCGAGTTCACTTTCAGACTTATGTACTTTACGATGCTGTGAGGAATAATACTATCTTGATAATAATCCTGGAAAATTTACCTCAGAAGTTCTGGAAGTATCATTTCGAGGAGCAAACGGATCCCGCTGAGGAATAGGCCAG
Source organism: Scardinius erythrophthalmus (assembly GCF_964197995.2). Taxonomy (NCBI): domain Eukaryota; kingdom Metazoa; phylum Chordata; class Actinopteri; order Cypriniformes; family Leuciscidae; genus Scardinius; species Scardinius erythrophthalmus. The sequence continues at coordinate 21,482,223 of NC_138230.1, read as the reverse complement.
TTCTATTTGCTTTGTTCTAATCTGAATGAATGAACGCACAGATGCGTGCTGTTGTGGAGCTACTACAGCTGGCAAAAGTACTGTTTAAATATGAATCGCGTTTCTGTGTATGAATGAATGAACGAACGCACAGATGCGTGCTGTTGTGGAGCTACTACAGCTGGCAAAAATACTGTTTAAATATGAATCACGTTTCTATGAATGAATGAACGCACAGATGCGCGCTGTTGTGGAGCTACTACAGCTGGAAAAAAGACTGTTTAAATATGAATCGCGTTTCTATGTATGATTGAATGAACAGCTTTTATCAAACTCTATTGCTATACTGAGATGTGTAAAAATCGACTACAAAATCGGATAGATTATAAAGTTTTTACTGTAAAATACTGCCACATCAAATAAGCTTATAATGTTGCCAATTTCTTCTCATATGAATTGAATTACATATGATAAAATGTATACTTTAGTTTTTACAAAGAAAGATTACACTGGAAATATTGTTACAATTTTAAATGTTGTTGTAAAAACTATATTTTTATAAATAATATTTATAAAAATGTTAGACAAACATTTTATTACATTATAAAATATATATATATATATATATATATATATATATATATATATATATATATATATATATATATATATATATATATATATATATATATATATATATAGGATAGATGTAAACAAAATCTTAAAAGGTCATTATAAGCCTTCTCTTTAAATAATTTATTTGGCTTTATTAGTGACACATTTGGGAAGAGAATATATTCCAAATCTGAAAATACAGTATGAGAACAATTAACTGCACAATTACTAGAAATGTTTACCTTGGATATTGTACAATTTGCAAGCACAATTTGTGGAAAAAACAACAACAACTGTGAACCAGTTATATCTATATTGTCCTTGCATTCTTGTGGCTCAGTCACACACCTGAATGAAAGGCTCATTACGTATGCAGCCTCATTATGCGGGCCCCATTGTCTCCTAAGGTGTGAATCACGCCCACCCGCATATGGCCTTTCCAAACAAAAAGTGTTTTACAAGATTTAAATCAATGTATTGTGTTATGTGAATGATTAGGCAGGATGATTTTCACATGATTTTGAAGAAAAAACTATAGGCAACGACATCCATTGGTCAAAAGTCTTATTGACACATATTTAGTATGTGTTTTGTGGCCTTATTTCAGAAACTTTAGTTTTTTTGTTTTTTCAAAAACCATGCATAAACATTATTCTCTCAAAAATACAAACATGTACATGCAAGTTGTTCACATATTATGGTAGCCCTGTTTGTGCTAAATAGAGTGTAATTACACCTTTGCCATTAATATGCTTATAAGCAACTGAAAAAAGCACAAATGTCAGGGCATGTCAGAACATCTCAAGGACCCCAAAAAAACCCCAGACCCCAGAGGGTTAAACCGTTATGCGCAGAGAGCGTGACGCCTCAAGCGTGGTTCGCGCCGCAAGACCTCCAGACGCCCGTAAACGCGTCTTCACATTGACTTAACATTGAAATCACTCTCGCCAGACGCTCTATTCGCGTTTGGTGTGAACGCAGCATGAGGGTGAGGGCGAGAGAGAGAAAGAGTGCGAGTGAGCGAGAGTGAGGTCTGTGGTCTTGGCCATTAGTTGATTTACTTGTTTTTCTGTAGGTAATACGTTGTCAAATATGTTTAAACTTAAATAAACTACCTATACAAGTAGTTAGCCTATGTCTCTTTTTATTGTCCTGTTATTGACGTAATGTGCAACCAGATGTTCAAATAGTTTGAATATAGGCTATGTGTTTTTTTTTTAGAGGGAATATTCGAACGTCATTTTTGAGCAATTTTGACTGCCCTAATGAGTATTTGTGCTTGCGCGCTAGTGACCGACAACACAGAAACAAAGCGACAGCTAGCTGCCCTGCTGGAGTTACGTCGTATGCCGGTGGAGCAATGTGGCGACATATAATACATAATAGGCCTACATGGTTTTATTTTTAAAAAGGAGCTTTACACACAACCTTATCAGAGCTAATGATAATGACCTGTATTGTTATATATTTATGTAGTCTTGATTTGGGTGTGTACAGTGGTTTTACATTTAAAAGGGTTGTAAATCTAGTTCAAGTAAATTTTAGCACGCCATAGTCAACTTTTATCAGGTAATTTCACAACAACAAAAATGTGGCTAGTAAAAATGCTGTGTGGCTAGTAACTTTGGAAAACCACTAGCCACATTGGCTAGTGAGCAAAAAAGTTAATGTCAAGCCCTGGTCTGTACAAACAGCCAGACAAGCAATGTTAAGCTAGTTGTAGTCAAGTAAACAACATGTAGCAGCATGTATGACACTGCTTGTTTCTTGGGAAGTCTTTGGGAAAACTCAGCCGTTTGTGATAGGCTATACTTTCAGGGTTGCCAACTATGGGACTTTGGCTGGAGTGAGACTCTGTAAAATATCAGTGTGCGTGCGTAACCCAACCCTAATTTTAAAAATGTCGGTCCTTGTTTACTTAGGATAAACCCTGATTTATGAAAAAAAAAAAAAAAATGTTTTTTCAAAATGTACAATTAATTTATTGATTGCACTATGAAAAAAATAAGAAAGAGGTGATTAAATAACAAACATGTAAAACAACATCAAAACAAAAAAATCTCAAATCAAAAGGGACACATAATAGTTACCTCCCTCCCCAGAAAACCACAACACAAGTTTCACACATCAGGCCTGTTGTAGCCTATGCCGCAGTGGCAGTGTTGGCCTGCTTTACTACCTCTGCAGGAGGCTCGTATCTGAAGCAGTGTTCAATCCGTTCATGAACGTTCATTGCGTCGGTCACGTGACAAATGAACCAAAGACTCGGAAGGTAAAGTAATTATTTATGTTCCCTGTAAATTATTTTTGACTGCATTATAATGATTTCTTAATTCAGAATATGATAAAGACTGCATAGGTGGATGTGTTCGGGGAATTTGGCTGTTAAAAGTATAACATTTAAAGCCACTTAAATGAACGAAATGACTCGAAAAAAGATTCGTTCATTTTAATGAACGAGATCGAACAAGCGAGTCAGTAAAATGATCCGAACTTCCCATCACTCACATCAAGTGACAGTCTGTTCCTGGTGTCAGTCTTGTTTAGGCCAATAACTGAAAAGGTTCGCTCAGCATCCGCATTTGAGTGTGGCAGGCTCAACACAATCTGGGCAACCTTTGATCATTTGGGGAATTAAAATGCCACTTGCCCGATTTGCCAAACGTAATTTGTACCATGAGCCTATTTTTATTGAGCAATTTAGCTAGCCCACATAACGCACGTCAGACAACGTCCGCAACTATAGTTGAAGTCTGTACTCTCGGCACACAGACTGATTAGGCAAGGCTATGTCTGTAGTGAAAGGCACACCATTTTATTATCTGCTTACCTTGATTGTCATCCAAACTTTCAAACGCGCATCAGTGGGCTCCAACTCCGAACCTATGCTCTGAACTTTTCACACGCAACTGACGTATCAGGTGCAAGATTTTCAGCGAATCAACAACCAGAGAATACTGCAGTGAGAACGTTGTAGGCAGATGTTACAGCTGTGGGCCTTAAACTCCTCTCCTGTCATTAATACGCTGTGGTCTAGTCATCAACAGAAAATTAACGGATTGAGAGGGGAGAAAAATGGATTTTGGCGTGACATTTCTTGCGTGTGTGTGAGACCGTGAGATTGATGCTGAAAGCGTGAGTGTCACGCCTGATGCGTGAGAGTTGGCAACCCTGTACTTTGCTGGCCAAAAACGAGCTTGGGCTCGAGAACGCAGACCATACTGCTCGGGAAAAAGGTATTAAAGAACCACAGAGCATCGCAATGTAAATGGCTTTCTTTATTTGTGTGTACAATTTAGACTAATATTCTCTATATTTACATTGAAATATGTTATATGTTAAAATTGTACACTGGCCCTTTAAGAATTGTGACAGTAAGTGATGCGGTTGTGCATCCTTTATAGGAAATAGAGTGGAGTCTCACAGTTTTCTTTACCACATCCGTGATATTTATTATTAAAATAATATTTTTATTTTATTTTATTTGTTTGATTTATTAATGCGTCTGGATTAAAGAAAGATTTTTCATTAAGAAAATGGAATAGGCCTACGTGAATTGTTTTTATTGGACACGGAGCGAGTTGACAGAAATTAGTTGCAATGTGCTGTTGTATTACAAATTTATTAAATGTTTAAGTTAGGTTTCCACTACAATATTATATAAACTGGGAAAGTGATTATTGAGTTTACAGCAAGAGGTTCCTGCCAGACCTGTTTTTCCTGTGTAAGTTAACCTGTTAACCCCCTGAGGTCGACGGTATCGCCGGCGATACCAGCTCGCTTTTTTTTTTATCAGTGTAAAAGAAACTCATAAATACTCTGTTGACTTTGATTTTGCATAGGAGTTTCATACATCAATCGATTCTGTTAAATGTGTATTATTTTTGTGTATACTCACAATAAAAACAAAGTGTTGTGCTTTTTGCCAAATAAAGAAAAATAAACACGAACCGAGTTCTGCCTTCTCTCTGTCCGTGTAGTCCATTCTGAAACACGTCCGAAAATGAACTGTAACTCAGCGAATACTCAGTCAAACAGACATACAGACACACAGGCATGAAGCTTGAATTCTCTTCTTTTAAATGAAGTAATTTATATAAAAACAAATATTCTCAGTTCATGTAATCTGTAAGAAAAGAGCGAGATGTCAGTCGTTCTCATCTCATCTAATTACTTGTAATGTGACTCCGCCCTCGGAGAGCACGCGCTATTCAAACGCAAATGGCTGAGGCAATCCGTGCAAACTGTGAACGCCCCCCATCAGCTCGAGAAAACAAGTTGAATCAGATCATTGTAGCCTACTTGTTTACACCGTCTCACAGCGCTGTGAGGAATAATAATAATGGAAAATGTCCCTCAGAAGTGCGGGTATATCGAGGAGCGAGCTGAGGAATGGTGTAGTAAGTTTTTTTCCTTCTCACGTGAATCGGGTTTCTGTTTATGAATGAATGAACGACAGAGATGCGCGCTGTTTACCACAGCTCACAAAAAGAGTTTAAATTTAAATCGCGTGTGTGAATAAATGATGATGTTTTAGCAAACTGTATTGCTATACTGAGATGAGTAAAATCGACTGAAATATGTTGAAATAAAGTGTCTAGGTTTTGACATAAATGCAAATATAAATGTTGTAAGAACAATGGGTTGTACATTAATATTAATATTAACTCAAATGATCTATAGGGAATTTTAATAATTAATCATGAATATGATTAATATTTTGCATATACAGTTACATTAATTTATCGCAGCTGAACTAGATTGATATATGAACGATTACCATAACGGGTTATGGTTCGGCATTAATACATCAATTGTTCTTATTTCAGCTCGAAGTTATGGGATAACTTTAATGGAATTAATTTAGTTATCAAACAATCTGTTTGTCCAGCAAACATTGAACGTAAGATTAACTTAACTCTCAAGGAAAATTATCCTTACAACCACGAGAAAGAGTATCTTTTCCAGGCCTTGAAAAGACACCTTTCTGTGTTTGTAAAATTAGGTTACTTAAATCGTACCAAGAGAAAGCATATAGCTAAGATCGAACATTTCAGGGACTAAGTAATATGGGCAATTAAATCAGAGTCAGTCAAGGGCATATGGAATTTAATAATACATCGAACTAAGGAATATATCAAACTACACAATACACACGGATTATATGTATGTACATAAAATACAGTTAAACAATACAAGATAACGAATAACAGTGAGAGAGAATGAAATGATCAGAGTTAGAAAAAGATAGAATGACAGAAAGGGATGAGAGATGAGATCGGAAGTGAAAGCAAAAATCTGTGATCAGAGATCGCAGTTGGCTATGGCAAAAACACAGACAGTAACCCTTAAGACACAACAAAGAAATCACATTAAAAGTTCAATTCAATAATCGATACTTGCATGGCATATGGTTCTCTTTGTATGAGGTAGGAAGGCAGGGTTCTGCATGTCTTTAAAAGCAGCGCGAGTCGTCTGAGGGGAGGCGTGCGCGTGCTGTGTCTTCCGGCGCGCGTGCGAGCGCGGGAGCTTCAAAGAGTCTTTCTTTAAGGTGAAGTTGCCGGGAATGATTCAGGCTAAGGTCATTCAGCTCGTGAATGAACAGAGGCGAATAGGAAAACGAAACTAGACTATAGAAAAACATAAAAGAAACAAAAGAAAAGAAAAGAGAAGCAGGCCGAAGCCGGTCCGGACTTGGGTTTCCAGAGTTTTTGGAGGAGGGAGAAGAGAGAAAAGAAACTGAAGGTTTTGGCTTTTATCAGTGTCCCGTGTACCGTCCCCTTTCTCTGGATGACGAATCAGTTTAGAGCAGGAAGATTGTCCTGGTGTGTTAATGCCGCCCGACCCTCGTGTGGAATCACGAGGGGCAAAATGTGATATTATGCTCGGGGAATTAAAACGCATGGAACCATAACGTTTATCACAGTCTCTTATCAAAAATCTTCTTCTTCATGCCCAGGGGATCAAAATAACACTAAGAACGACTATTGACAAGGATAGCAACATAGAGATACATTATTTGTGGACACAAAGGCAGTTTAAGATTACATTACTGTAATTCAAAAACACAACTACTCTAATATCATTCTGGGGAACATGCAAATCACCCAGAACACTCTTTACACAGTTGTAATAGTTGGTAAAATGAGATTTTACTAGTGGAAGTCCATATATGGTAGTGTGCGTGTCTGCGTGTATCTGTGAGGTCAGCATCGGTTGCATCTCGTGGTGCATACCACGTGAGGGGTTGGGGGCTATTTGAAAATGTGTTACTCGGCAAAAACAAAGGTAGTTCTGTGGGCAGACTAACTTGACAGCCTGAGGCGTCATATAATTTTGCTGAGAGAAGCAAGATAGTCCTAGTTGTCCAAAACAACTGAATGGGGTAAGTCTTGTAATTTTGCCTTCAGTACACAAAGGACAAACGTTAGACACAGTAAGGGAATTGTGGTCGCAGCACGTGATAGTATGAGAAACAAACAGGGGCCTGTTCGTTTATTTCATTAAGTCGTGTAAAACATTAACCAGGGCCTGCTTGTAGACACGTGTGTCAGAAAGCTAGTCAACTAGGCCTTTCTGGGTATATGCTCATAGGTGTTTTAGCATGAGAGAAACAATCAGGATTCGCTAATTCAGAGCATCTGGCCGGATAGACTGTCAGTGTCGTTACATCTCCCCCTTTTCGTCGGATGAAGTCCCTGTGTGGACATCATCGGACGACAATCATCACGATGGGCTGATGACAGGTGAATCCTGATGGTCGTGTAGCAGGTGGATCATGATGGTTGTGTAGCAGGTGGATCATGATGGGGGAAGGCAGGTGGTTCTTGGAGCTGAGGCTTCAGCTCGCTGAGGTTTGGCGTGGTCTCTGACTTGACACCCCCTTTCCGGGGATTCCATCTGAGACCTTCGGACACAGCTTTCGTGAGCTTGGCTGTATCGCATCTTGTTGAGTCTTCTGTACAGGATGGAGGCCAACCTAGTGTTAGGGTGTGGCTGATTACCTGCAGAGGTGCACTGCACAATGTCGGCAGCGTTCCAGCCTCGAACCGCAGATGAAGTGTTCAGAACGGGCCGTCGAGTCGGTGCTCGGAGGGCTTTGTTGGCAGGAGCAATGTCATTGAGTTGGGACCCCCTTTTCTCACTACGGGGTTCTAGTTCTGGATCTAAGGTGAGGTTGTAGTTCTTGGAGGATGGGAGTTTCAGTGCTGTCTGGTACTCTTTGCTCGGAAGATGGTACCATGCCAAGCCATCAAGGTGTAGGGTGACACCTTTCGATACTTGAAGTCCCGTATTCTGGTTGAGCATGTTGACACGGCTGTTTGTGTCATGCTGGTCGTGAGTGACAGTGGCGGTGTGCACAGGTGTGTTAGCAAGCCAACTTTCACCTACAATCTCTGCTTGCGTCTCTGTCACTTGTGTGTGAGGCTTAGCTTCGGCAGGGCAGAGATAATAAATGTCTTTGGTCATAGTGCACAGGTGCAGGTTTGGGGCTGAGTACGGTTGTGTGTCGCTGTCGTGGTAGGCCACCACGTCTGGAGTGCGTATCTTGATGTGTGTGTTGCGTTTCCAAACCCTGACCTTGCAAATGTCTGTAAGTCTGTAGACTTGGCTTGACTCGATGATGGGCAGATGTAGGAGAAAGCACACTTCTCTCTGCTCAGGATCGACGCAGAGTGAGATGGCACTACCCAGAGAGTAGGCCAGGTGTTTTTGTAGAAGGTCAGCTGGCGTGTTGATGGCGGAAGCCAGCACAGTTAGCATCAGGCTTAGTATCAGGTACGGTGGGATTACACCTGTGGCTATGCTGTCATTGGAGGAGCTAACCTCCCACAGCATGTCTGTCGTTGGCGCTGTAACCAGCTGAGTCTGGACAAAGTCACTCTGTAAGACACTAAACCGCGGCTTCATGGAGTTTGCGGTCTGGTTCGCTGCATTTACACTGGACATACCAATGTTAAACAGAGTTCTGGCGGCAGCTACGGCTTCGAGCAACGCTCCCAGAAACCGGCTGGAGTGGTGGTTGGTGCTTAGGAGTCCCGATTGTGCAACAGTCACTTTCTCAAGTTGGTTGAACATGTGTTCGACCTTGGCCTCGGCGTGAGAGAGGGAGTCCTCTGTCCGTCGGACACTTGTCCAGATGTATTGGGCTACGGAGCTGGGGTAGTGTGCTCTGTAGACCGGGCGGGGCTGGATGAGTCGAACATGCACTTGCTGGGGGTAGGTCCTGTCGTCGGTGATCTGGAGTCTCAGTTGTTCTCTCAGTGGCAGCTGTCCTCTGGTTGGCTGTCAGTACAGCATGGCGAACCACGGCAGCAACCTGGTACAGACAACAGGGAGAGAGAGAGAGAAAGGGGAGGAAGAAGCCAGCAAGGGTTGTCTTTGATTGGACAGGGCAGTCTTTTTACTTCGTGGGCGGCGACTGGGTTTAGTTCGCCTTGGCCCATGTTTTGCCACATCTTGCTGTCGGCTTGTCGCTTGCTTCAGTGTCTCGTCAGTGTCTCTGGTGTCGCGGTGTGCAGCACATGATGCGTTATAGACGAACATTAGCAGTTTATCCCCCTTTGTGCGCCGTGGCATTACATGCCTTGGCATAGTGATGTCAATCGGTGCACAACTCATAATGTTGTTCTGTACGCGCAGCATGTGCGTTGAGTCATGCACAGGTCTGAGGCACTGGTTGTCAGTGGGGTCAGACGGCGTGTGAGGGTGGATAAGGAGAGTCTGTATGTAGGTGACAGAAGTCCGCATGTCCATTATGGTTGTCTTTTCAACTAGCGGAGCCAGCGTAAGCGGCTCTGAGGTAGGCAGTTGAGCTTGTAAAGTTTTTATGCTGTGTGTAAGCTCTTCAACCTCTAGGGTGGGTGGGTGGGTTGAAAGTGACCACAGCTTGTTGTTTAATGCACCAGGCTTGGCAATGGCTTGAATGAGGTCATGTCGCTGCAGGTCAGTCATGACATTGAGGCAGCAAGTGTCAAAGTCTTTGGTGGGCTGTAAGGTGCAGGGTAGCGGATTCAAACCTTCAGTTGGTGCTGAGTCTGTGTCTTCCTGGCTGGCTGTGGGAGTTCCCATGAACTCTGTGACCTTTGTGACCTGACCGTCTGGCTGTGACTGGAGGGGGCAAAGTTCTCGTACTTGAGCCCAGATCTTGAGCTGTTTCAAGTCCAGTAACGGTTCAAAATGATCTAGAAGGTCTCTGCCGATGAGGAATGGAAAAGTGTCCATTTTTGAGATGAACACTGGACTGAGTAGACTCAAAGGACCAATTGTCAGGTGAATGTGAGCTACCTGTTCGAGCCGGATGTCATGTTGACTGTATGACTGTACGTTCAGTTCACAAGTTTGAGGTGTAAGAGTTCGGTCTTGTCTCTTAGCTTCAAATTGGAGTCTTTGGAACAGTTGGACTGAAATTATCGTAATGTCTGATCCTGTGTCGATCAAGGCTTCCATGCTCACTTCCTTTTCCAACGTGACGTTCAGGTAGAGTTTTTGGGCCACCCCCTTTTTGATCAGGTTGCCCAAAAACATTGGCATCGGGACAGGTGTAACGGTCGTTGGGTGGTTAGGACTGGTCTCTTGTAGCTTGCTGTGGAGGCAGTTAGACAGAACAGCGTTTCCTGGTACCTTGGTATTTTGGTACCTGGTGTGAGGAAGTGTGCCGTCTCGTTCAGGGTGTGCAGCTGTCAGCTGTGGAGCTTTGGTGATGCTGTCACTTTGTGATGTGACAGTTAGCTCTGTGGTCTGTGGATGACGAGCAGTGTTCGGGGTGCTTGGCTCAGTCAGATGGCGGTCAGACGGTTTGGTTTCAGTTCTTATGCTTAGGCATAAGATGTCTGGCTCGTCCTTCTTGTCTTTCTTGCAGCGTTTCTGGTGAAGAAGCTCTTTCAGCACCCTTAGGATCTCTGCTGTTTCAGACGTGGCTGCACTGTGGTTATGTGATGTGAGCTCAGGCTTGAGCTTACCAGTGTCGTGTCGAGAGTGGTTCCACTCTCTGTCTGGGCTTGTTGTCCTGGACGGTGGAGGTCGGCTCTTCTTGGGTTGCCGGCCGGCTTCCCGGAATCTTTCAGAGCGCTCGCTCTGGTGCTTTGGACGAGCACCACCGCGATTGTGTTGCCCTCTGCTGGTTTGGAACGGTCGTGACTCTCTGTAAAAATGTCTGTGACTGTGGTGTTGTGGGGCACCCTCTAAAGTCAGTTCTGAACAGTGCTCAGAAACAGAATAGATTGTGGGGTTTTTCACAGTCTTTTCAGAAATAGTCTTTTGCTTGGTGTAAGCTTTATGGGCTAAGTCACGCAGCTGTTGGGTAGACATGGTCCGTGCATCGGCCAGAACCCCAATATGATGGGATAAGGTTGGATGGAGATTCCGCAGGAAAAGAGTTTTAAAGGTAACATCCTGTTCCATCCCGGGCTCATTCCGTGCTCCAAAGAAGGCTTGTCGGAGTCGGTTGTAGTAGATCTGGGGGTGTTCACGCCGACCTTGCTTGAGGTCTACAGCAACGATGAAACCTTGATCGGAGTCTGGATCAGAGAATTCGCGGATCAAAGCTTGCCGTAATTGTTGGATGTCCGTTTTGACAGCCTCAGTTTGACGGTCTAGGAAGCTACGAACATCACTGCTAGCCGTTATTCTTAACAGATACAAATTGTCCCAAGCTGTCAAATTGGCGACAGTTTGCAAGTGAAAGTCAATATCTTTTAAATAAGCATGAATGTCACAACCTTCTGCAGAATCTGGATCGAACATAGGAATGTTTCGGGCTAGCTTGTCAAGTTCTCGGGGGGTCGTGCCGTGGTTAGTAGCATGGGTTGTCTGAAAGGGTCCTCCCCCTTTTGCTGCTGACAGGTGTTCTTGAAAGCTGGCTGGTGATGTCTTGAGCCGTGGGCTTACATCTCCCTTTTCAGCTCTGGGTTCTTGGCTGAAAGGGTTGGGGTGGCTGGCCGGGAGAAACTCTGTGATGTGTGTTTCTCTGTTCCAGCCACTCTGTAGTCTGTAAGAATGTCTCAGTTCTGCATGAACAGTGTCAAGTTCATCTTGGAGCTCGTCTCTCTGCAGAGTAAGCTCGCTGATTTTCGCTCGGGCCGCTTGCAAGTGTTTTTCGCAGGCCCTGGCTTTAGCGTTTGTTTCCTTTAGTTCAGTCTCGGCTCTCTCTAGGAGAGCGTCACTTTGTTGGAGTTTTTCGTCGAGTTCTTTTCTGGATTCTCTCTCCAACTGTTCTCTTTGGTCTGTGTCAAGGCGCAGATCTTGCAGGGCATTTCGAAGTCTTTCTACTTCTTTCTGTAGCGCTGGATCTGTGGCGTCCTCTTTCTCGCGCTGGTTCTGGGTCTCGAGGAGGAGCTGATCTAGACGACTCTGGGTTCGGGCCTGGTCTTTCCAGGCCTCCTCCACTTGAAGCTGTAGCGCTGCTGCTTGCTGCTCCAGGTCGATGTTGCGCCGTTCGCTGAGCCTCGCCTGGGCGACGACGTTGTGGGTGACGCTGCTGACGATCCTGGCCCAGTCTTTGTAGTTGTAGCTTTGGGTAGGATCGTGTGTTATCAGCTCGTCTAGCTCGGTGTCCAGTTGCGTTTGGCTCAGATGCTGCAGGTCACTGGCGTCCTTGGGCAGGAAGGGGGTAGTCATTGCTTTCAACCATGTCGAGAGGCTGCCCCCGTGGACTGCTGGACTGGATGAACGGGACATCCTGGCTCACTGTGGGTGAGAGAAGCACAGCACACACAAAAAGAGACCAATGCAAGTTCGTTCTAAGGTTAACGAGCTATACTCATACGGGCTATGCCGTTTATGAGAATTTTGGGGCTAACTGATGCACAGTTAGACAGTTCCAATTAACTTGGGTCGACAAAGGACCTGCAATGGAAATTTGACAGGCAGTAGCCTAGCGGGTCACGTGGTGACACTGGCTGCTGGTTATCACTCTACTATTTAGCTTCCTTGGTGGCTCTCACAGGTTACTGTCTCTAGGTGAAATGAAAGAACCAAATCACAACAGAACAAAGGATAGAAAAGACTGAGGTAAAACAAAACACTAGTGATGACTAGGTCTGAAATTAAATAAACAGAATAGTAACACAGTACGTGTTCAAGAGGATAAAGAGACCTAAGCTATTACCACTGCTAGGGTTTGAGATAGGCCAACAGGTGAGTGGGGCTATCGGGGTAGGAAACCTAGGAAGATGGTATGGCTTAGAGAAGAGATGGGCCAAACATCTAGAATGTACCCAAGGGAATATCTAATCTTTTGTGGCTTAGACAGGAAAGGGGTTTTACTAAATTTAGTTTACCTGTGGTGAATTGAAGCCGCTCTGGTGGGACCCGTGGCTCAGTCAACCCCTCCGACGGTTCCCAACACCTGACCGCAGTGTCCTCAGGCAGCTTCGTTATCTCCCTGTACCTCGCTGCGCCCTCTCAGACAACTTGCGACTTTACAGCACAACCTGGCAACACCAAGGTTTCCCCGGCCAGACAACACGGCAAAATTGGGTTTTAGCCCGGAACTCTCCTGAAGAGTGGCCCACTTTTAGGCCCCAGTTCGGGTTTATTGTCCCAAAATTGCTTTGTGTGTGTCGGCTGGCGCGGTTGACCTTTGGAGTGGCAAATTGCTAATGTCGCAGTTGCGTGCCGCAACGATGGTACGGGATTTGGAAGTGTCTGAAATTCACGTAACGGCAAGTGTCAGTAACGCCAGTTGGGCAACCTCGCTCGCGGAAACCAACCCGAGATGACTGCAACTCCCCACAGTGCTCAAGTGAATGCCACCTATAAATACACAGAGGATAAACAAGTGAAACTTAAAGTGAATTAAGGCTAGTTTGTTTAAACCAAATGGATTGTTTATGTGGCAATAGGAGTCAAAGGTTTTACTAAATAATAATAAAATGAAAAGGAAATTATGATAATGATGGTAATTATCAAAATAACCTAACCCAAAAGAGAGATAGGAAAAAGTAGAATAAAATAATAGAATAAAAATAAAATTTGAAAATCAAAATCAAAATGAAATGACAGGATGAACCCAGGAGAAGAAGCAGGCCGCAGTAGTGGGTTTTCACCACAAGGGGGCGTGCTCCCTCTCTGTGCTCAACCTGGCAAACCGAAAACTTAATTCAAATTAAAAATTCAAAACTTGTTTAAATTAAAATTTAAAATAAGCATGTAAGGAAATGTAAAGATCAGAATGATATCTTATACTAATCCAGATACCCTAAAGTATCAGTCCTACTTATAAAAATAATCAGGAGAGAAAGACAATATAAAAGAGTGAAAGGAGGAAAATAGTGATGCCGACTTAGTATCCACAAGGCCACACGATGGTGCTGTTTCCTTCAAGTGGATGTAAGTGGCTGAATGCACAACTCAATTTAAATTTAAAATTCAAACTAGTTTAATAAATGAGCATGTAAAGAAACGGAGAACTCAGAATAATATCACATAATAATTAATAGTAACAGTGAGGTGTTACAATAATTATAAACAATCAAAAGAGAAAAGTAGAAATAAAACAATTCATGACAGGATTTGAAAAGAGAGAAAAGAGAGCTGAGTGGACCGACCTAGCGGGAGGCGGCCACTAGGTGCCGTTGTTTCCTCTAAGGGAATGGCTGAGATTTAATCTAAGTTTTAATTCAAATCTTGTTTGAACCAAACTCAGAGTAAATGTATCAGTTAAAAGCAGGAAAATGGTCTAACACAAATTAATATTCGCCCGAGCAAAGCTGTAAATGCGAATAGTTATTTAGAGTTTAGACATTAATTCACAGGGAAAAAAAAACTTCAGCAGTAAAGAGAGCGTTATTTGATAACTGGCCACAAGGTGGCGTAATTGCGCTCATGCAGGCTGACGTCAGTGGGAGGCGGCGCTCACGCAGGGTGACGTCGGTGGGGGCGCGTAATTTGAAACTTCTAAACACTTAACGAACGCCCTCTGGCGTTTAGTTAATGGAATTACACCCAATTTCCATGTGATTCAGCTTTTCAGATCGCGTAACGCGCTGATTTTCTGCAACAATCACAAATTAGACAGAGGTCTCGGCGGACCTTTTGGTGCTATTAATACTGCACAAGAGAGTATGGCGGGGTTTCTTCGCCGCAAATACTCAAATGTGGACAACAGGAATTGTACGTCTGTTGCACTCCCATACGCACTTTATCAAAATAGCACTTTATGATTTAAGTGTGTTGGTTTAAAAATTGGGTAGCTAATCCATTTTTTCGACCAGGAGTTTTATCGTTAATTTTTGAATATCACTGTGGTTCACCACAAATTCAATAACGACATTTGCATGCAAGGTATGTTTAGAAGGAAGCTCGCTTCAAAACATATTTATTAATACCGGTAATACGCACGTGAGAATTTTTCGTTCACAGCGATTTAAAACAAATATTAGAAATGTATCAACTGCAGAGATATTTCTTCATCTCTTAACAGGACATTTGTAATACTAAATACTGCAGTGTACGTAGCATTTAACAGTGCTAAAATCGTCTAGGCATATTTTAGCAATTTGTTAAAATGTAACGTTAGGTCTACTGACTTCGGCTTTTTGCCTTGGACAGTTAGGAGTGAGTTCGCGTTAGCGACTTAACTCTCAAATTCATAATTTCATAATGCGCAAAAATGATTAATAACCATATAAACAGACTGAAACTGAATATTGCCCATAAACAAAGTTTGAAATGCGTCGCGTTCTCCACCAAAACTGTAAGAACAATGGGTTGTACATTAATATTAATATTAACTCAAATGATCTATAGGGAATTTTAATAATTAATCATGAATATGATTAATATTTTGCATATACAGTTACATTAATTTATCGCAGCTGAACTAGATTGATATATGAACGATTACCATAACGGGTTATGGTTCGGCATTAATACATCAATTGTTCTTATTTCAGCTCGAAGTTATGGGATAACTTTAATGGAATTAATTTAGTTATCAAACAATCTGTTTGTCCAGCAAACATTGAACGTAAGATTAACTTAACTCTCAAGGAAAATTATCCTTACAACCACGAGAAAGAGTATCTTTTCCAGGCCTTGAAAAGACACCTTTCTGTGTTTGTAAAATTAGGTTACTTAAATCGTACCAAGAGAAAGCATATAGCTAAGATCGAACATTTCAGGGACTAAGTAATATGGGCAATTAAATCAGAGTCAGTCAAGGGCATATGGAATTTAATAATACATCGAACTAAGGAATATATCAAACTACACAATACACACGGATTATATGTATGTACATAAAATACAGTTAAACAATACAAGATAACGAATAACAGTGAGAGAGAATGAAATGATCAGAGTTAGAAAAAGATAGAATGACAGAAAGGGATGAGAGATGAGATCGGAAGTGAAAGCAAAAATCTGTGATCAGAGATCGCAGTTGGCTATGGCAAAAACACAGACAGTAACCCTTAAGACACAACAAAGAAATCACATTAAAAGTTCAATTCAATAATCGATACTTGCATGGCATATGGTTCTCTTTGTATGAGGTAGGAAGGCAGGGTTCTGCATGTCTTTAAAAGCAGCGCGAGTCGTCTGAGGGGAGGCGTGCGCGTGCTGTGTCTTCCGGCGCGCGTGCGAGCGCGGGAGCTTCAAAGAGTCTTTCTTTAAGGTGAAGTTGCCGGGAATGATTCAGGCTAAGGTCATTCAGCTCGTGAATGAACAGAGGCGAATAGGAAAACGAAACTAGACTATAGAAAAACATAAAAGAAACAAAAGAAAAGAAAAGAGAAGCAGGCCGAAGCCGGTCCGGACTTGGGTTTCCAGAGTTTTTGGAGGAGGGAGAAGAGAGAAAAGAAACTGAAGGTTTTGGCTTTTATCAGTGTCCCGTGTACCGTCCCCTTTCTCTGGATGACGAATCAGTTTAGAGCAGGAAGATTGTCCTGGTGTGTTAATGCCGCCCGACCCTCGTGTGGAATCACGAGGGGCAAAATGTGATATTATGCTCGGGGAATTAAAACGCATGGAACCATAACGTTTATCACAGTCTCTTATCAAAAATCTTCTTCTTCATGCCCAGGGGATCAAAATAACACTAAGAACGACTATTGACAAGGATAGCAACATAGAGATACATTATTTGTGGACACAAAGGCAGTTTAAGATTACATTACTGTAATTCAAAAACACAACTACTCTAATATCATTCTGGGGAACATGCAAATCACCCAGAACACTCTTTACACAGTTGTAATAGTTGGTAAAATGAGATTTTACTAGTGGAAGTCCATATATGGTAGTGTGCGTGTCTGCGTGTATCTGTGAGGTCAGCATCGGTTGCATCTCGTGGTGCATACCACGTGAGGGGTTGGGGGCTATTTGAAAATGTGTTACTCGGCAAAAACAAAGGTAGTTCTGTGGGCAGACTAACTTGACAGCCTGAGGCGTCATATAATTTTGCTGAGAGAAGCAAGATAGTCCTAGTTGTCCAAAACAACTGAATGGGGTAAGTCTTGTAATTTTGCCTTCAGTACACAAAGGACAAACGTTAGACACAGTAAGGGAATTGTGGTCGCAGCACGTGATAGTATGAGAAACAAACAGGGGCCTGTTCGTTTATTTCATTAAGTCGTGTAAAACATTAACCAGGGCCTGCTTGTAGACACGTGTGTCAGAAAGCTAGTCAACTAGGCCTTTCTGGGTATATGCTCATAGGTGTTTTAGCATGAGAGAAACAATCAGGATTCGCTAATTCAGAGCATCTGGCCGGATAGACTGTCAGTGTCGTTACAATGTAATTTTACAAAATATTATCGATTTTCAAATACTGCTGTGTATTGAATGAACAGCTTTTAGCAAACTCTATTGCTATACTGAGATGAGGAAAAATATCAAAAATTATCAAAAATAAAGTCATCAAATAATACGTTTTGTATACTTTAGTTTTAAAAAGAAAGATTACACTTGAATTGTTGTAATTGTAACCTTTTTAATAAAAATGTGTGTGTGTATATATATGAAGAGTTCAGATGCAAAAGCCTCTAAATGCCATCAGAAATTTTCTTCTAGAATGATCATTTTTATGAAGCTTGTATATTTAAGTTAGCTATAGGTGACACACCTGAATGAATGGCTCATTAAGTATGCAGGGGCATTGTCTAATCAGGTGTGAACTACTAAATATGCATGATCGTTTACGCTCCATCCGCATATTGGCTTTCCAAACTAAAAGTGTTTCGCAAAACTTAAATCAGTGTATCGTTTTATGTGAATGATTAGGCTAGATGATTTTCAGATCATTTTGAAGAAAAAACTCTAGGCGAGGACATCCATTAGTCAAAAGTCTTATTGACACATATTTTGTATGCGTTTTGTGGCCTTATTTCAGAAACTTTCATTTTTAGTTTTTTCAATAACCATGCATAAACATTATTCTCTCAAAAATGAAAACATGTACATACATGTGGCTCACATATTATGGTAGTCCTGTTTGTGCTAAATAGAGTGTAATTTTTTTTTTGCCATTGATATGTTTATAAGCAACTGAAAAAAGCACAAATGTCAGGGCATGTCAGAACATCTCAAGGACCCCAAAAACACCCCAGACTCCAGAGGGGTTAAGCTGCAACCCCACTTTTGAAAAATCCCCAGAAATGACATACCCAAACTGAAACAGATACAGTTCATGATCCCTTTGCACTAAAAGCACAAGTATGATCTCATTTGAAAGCTGACACCTGGCAGTTTATTGTAAATGTAGAATTAATTATTGTCATAATGAAAAATATAGTTATAAATAGCTTCAAAATTTTGTAAAGTTATTAGAAATGTATTTTTATGAAACATTTTCATGAAAATAAAATTGAAGTTGGCACTGTAGCAATCTAGAAATGCACTACAGCTAAAGCCACATGTCTGACCATGTTATATGTAAAATATGAAGATGATAAGTCTAAAACTCTGTATTTAGTTAAATGTTTTTCAAGATCATGTCATGACTTTATTTTGATTAGACTCTAAAATGCTACTGATGTTTATAGTCATCTTCTAAGTCATCTATTCAGTCTTTTGTCTCTATTGTTTTGTGGTGCAAACGAGCCCCATTCAGTCTCAGTCTCCCCCTGCACACATTCACACCTCTCCAGCCTGGTTATGGCTCTAAATATGCATTCCTTTTGTCTGCATTATAGTTATTAACGACTGGCTATTCACAGGCTATTCATACAAGGTTTCAGTCCCTAATTTCTTTTATCAAAGTTCTCACTGTATCTAACTGTATCAAATGTCCTTCTGGAATAAAGAAACATTTCAGCAAACATTCCTATTTAGAAACAAAATCATAAAAGATAACTTCTAGGTTGCAGGTGCACCTAGAGCTAGCTAGCATGTTAGCTTAGCACACCATCAATACACAACAATTTATGAGATTAAAACCATGTTTGTGCTCCAAACTTACTTTATAACGCAAGTCGAGTATTTTAAATAATCTTCTGTGATCTAATTTGGCTTCAGATAAAACAATCAGACAGAAAATATACTATTGTATGGTATTCTGCACAATGAAAGTCTATATAGATTAGCATTACATTATAAATATAATCTATTATTATGAAAATACCTGGCATGGCTTGAAAAACACAGGTAACTCAAATATCATTGCAATCATGTTTATTGTCTTCAAAACATCTTTATCTGCATGTTACAGCGCGATCTCTGTTAGCTTTGTGTGTGTTCGAGGCTTCCTGGAATGTCACATGATCATGGCTCTTCTTCGTGTTCTATATATGGACTATTATTGTGCATATAGCGCCCTCAGGCTATTGGTATGAATTGAAAACACAGTATCAGAGTATGCAAGCGCTCATAATGATTACATCGACGCATTTGGGTATAAATTCAATAAATATTATTACTGTCTATAGAAATCTGATGAAAACTTATGAAAATATATCAATATTTCTCCAAATCTGCACATTTTTGAGCTAAAGCCCTGAGGGACGTTGTTTTGTGTATCGCTGTCATGACAACAGCACGGAGTTTTTTTATGAATGAAAGCGGCTGACGCGCATAATTCATATTAAAGGTATCGACTCATTTTTTCATTTCATAACTCCTGACACAAATTAAGAAATAACTGTCGCTATAAGTTTCTCAGAATAAAATAGTGGTCAAACACTGAAACTTGAGTCTTATATCTTTTTAATGATGTATAGTTTGTCGAAGTATAACATTAAATCTGATAGTAACTTTGAGCTATATATAAAAAAAACCGCTTCAGTGCACCGACGCACTGGTGCAGCTTAACAGGTTAACATAATGTCTGTATGTTGGTAAACTTGTATTTATCAACAGGATGTGAGGAGTTATATTTATTCTACTGCTTTTTATATTTGTATTGTTCACTGTAATCTTTTTATTGTGTTTTTTTAGGTAGACAATTTTAAGATCTGTCCAGGGACAACGGATGAAAAATAGCCTTTTGGCTAATTCTGGTGCATTTGCAGAAATGCTAATTAATGTACACTGTCCCTGTCAAATAAATTAATAAATAAATATTGCTAAGTTAAAAGAACAGAACAAACAATTGCACACTCAAGTGTTCTCTCTCAAGAAAACGGTGGGCCTCAAGGCCTCAACCAAATGTGACTCAGAAAACCAACAGTCAGATGAAAGCTATCCTGATTTACAGTCTTTTGATAGAATAAAGGACAATGTCAATGCAATGATGAAAGATGTAAATGCAGTTGAAGTGTGTGGAGCAAGACAAAAGGCTCAGAATAGGAGAAAAGGGGTTAATCCAGTTCCATCTGTAACCCCCATACAAGCAGTCAACACAGCTTTAGGTCCTAAAGATATTGAGAGAATTGCTGAAAGTTTGCCATCAGTGCAAAGAAATTTTTCTGAGTTTAGGAGAGAGTTGTCCAAAAAGATGCGGCTTTACGATATTTCTCTAGCTGAAGTCACCCAGCTGGTATCACAGATCTTGACTGAGTCAGAATTCAATGATTTTGAAAGTGCTGTAAACAATTCTAAACTGCAGCAGGCCAGTAAAGATGAATTGAGAGAAGAAGTTCTGAGAGTGTTAACGAACATTGTTGGACCGAACGTGGACTGGTCGAAGCTCACTAGTTGTTTGCAGAAGAAGGGTGAAACTGTTTGTGAGTACACAAAGATTTTGCCAGACCGCTGCAGCTTACAGCAGAATTGCTGACACTTCAGAGAAGGTGCTAGATGATAATGGTCCCCTCGTTCGCGCATGGCTTCAGGGTCTTTTGTCAGAACATAAAAATGCATTGCCTTACTTAGAATTAACATGGTCCAGTAGAACCCTGCAAAACAACTTGGACAGGTTAGCTACTTGGGAAAGAGACTCTGATGTCAAGGCAAGAGTAAAAATTGCAGCAGCATCCTTTAAGGTCAACACACAGAGAATGAACAGAAACGCAAACGTCCTAAGAGAGAGGGCAGCTGTAATTACTGTGGTAAACCTGGCCATTGGATGAATGAGTAGGAAAAGCAAAAAGAACTTTAAAGAAGTTAACAAGGTTACTCAGCTTCTGCTCAGCCTGCTTGCTATTCTGAAGCAGCCCCTCCCCTCCTCGTTAAACTCGTGGGGCAACTTGATACGGTGTTAACCATTTAGGCTGTGCTTAATTTCCCCAGAAACAACAACAAAGATGAAATATAGCTGCAAGCAGCCATTACCGGGGCCAAGCAGAATAAGACGACAAGACATGCCAACATGTCTGAAAGTGTCAGACCAACTGCAACAATGAGCAATTAAAAACATTTAAAGAGGATTTTAGGCAAAATGCCTGAAAAATCATAGAAACAGTAAATCAAAATATGATTTAATGGACTATCACTTTCGACCAATAGATGGAGCAGTTACAAAACTGATGTGATGTGGTCAGAGTGAAGTGACAATGACACATACAAAGTTTGGTGTCAATATGTCAAGGCATTGCAGAGATAAAGCCTTAACTAGTGCTATTAGCATCATGCCTCAACTTTGCTGCTGCGCTATACGAAAATGGTTTCGTCTATCGACTCGAAATCCATAACTTTTAGTCGGCACGGTCTGGAGATGATAAGATTCGATTTTGGTAAAAAACGGACCAACAGTCTAGGAGGAGTTCGAAAAAGTAGGTTTTGAATGAAAATCAAGATGGCGGACCGGAAGTTCGGCCAAATAAGGAAAACTTGGTATCTATGTTCTCGGCTTGGCCCAAGGAACCTATTAAGACTAGTGACATTTCAATAGCCAGATTTATTCAAAAGTTATTAGCCTTTTTGGAAATTTTGTTATAACTTTTGACCACAAGGTGGCACTGGTTCGAAACTTCTCACGCCCCTTCAGGGCATCGCACTGATGACCAATACCATGTTTCGTAACAATCCGTTCATGCGTTCCTAAAATACAGCATTTTAGCACATAATTCAAAATGGCCGACAGTCAAAATGGCCGATATGGTAAAATTGGATATCAGTCGACTCGGCATGTCGCCCTGAATCTAACAAGACCACTTTTATGATGTTTGGACAAACCATTCAGAAGTTATAAGCAAAAACAGCCATTTTTCATATCTCCGGACCAGTAGGAGGCACTGGGCCGAAACGCAGCATGTCGCCTCAGGTCATGCTTGTGATGATATGTACCAAGTTTGGTCTGAATACGAAAAAGCGTTGCGGAGATACAAGCTTGTGTCTGTTATCGCAAGCGCTAAGTAAAATTTGTTCGGGTTTATCGAAAACGGTTTGACGAATCAACTTGAATTCCATAACGTTTTGTCGGCATGGTCTGGAGATGATCTGGTTCAATTTTCATGAAAATCGGAGCAACGGCCTAGGAGGAGTTCGAAAAAGTAGGTTTTTCGAAAAACTCAAAATGGTGGAAAAATTTTCATGACGGAAAATGACGTCATAGGGTGCAATCGAATCGACTTGAGCCAGGGAATCAGAGGAAAAAAGAATTTTGTTTCTAGCCCTTGTGGTTCAAAAGTTATTAGCATACACATGAGTGCAAATTTGGACAGTTAGTGGCGCTAGAGTGATTGGTTTTAAGACACCAAATTTGCTCTGGTGACAGATTAGACTGTCCTCTATCAGTGTGCCAAATTTCATAACTTTCCCGCAAGCGGTTCTTTGGGCTTCCATAGACACCCAGTCGGAAGAAACGGCAGAATAATAATAAATATAGCTGCAAGCAGCCATTACCGGGGCCAAGCAGAATAAGACGACAAGACATGCCAACATGTCTGAAAGTGTCAGACCAACTGCAACAATGAGCAATTAAAGACATTTAAAGAGGATTTTATGCAATATGCCTGAAAAATCATAGAAACAATAATTAAAAATATGATTTAATGGATTATCACTTTCGACCAATAGGTGGCGCAGTTACAAAACTGATGTGATGTGGTCAGAGTGAAGTGACAATGACACATACAAAAATTGGTGTCAATATGTCAAGGCATTGCAGAGATAAAGCCTGAATAGTGCTATTAGCATCATGCCTCAAATTTGCTGCTGCGCTATACGAAAACGGTTTCGTCTATCGACACGAAATCCATAACTTTTAGTCGGCACGTTCTGGAGATGATACGATTCGATTTTGGTGAAAATCGGACAAACGGTCTAGGAGGAGTTCGAAAAAGTAGGTTTTGACTGAAAATCAAGATGGCGGACAGGAAGTTCGGCCAAATAAGGTAAACTTGGTATCTATGTTCTCGGCTTGACCCAAGGAATATATTAAGACCAGTGGCATTTTAATAGCCAGATTTATTCAAAAGTTATTAGCCTTTTTGGAAATGTTGTTATAACTTTTGACCACTAGGTGGTGCTGTTTCGAAATATTTTGAGTACCTTCAGGGGATGGTGTTGTTGGCACATTCTGAGTTTCGTAATATTACACCAATGCATTTTTTAAGTATAGCATTTTATTTCACAAAACTGCATTGAAGTCAATGGGAATTTCATGTTTTGTTCTATTATAGCGCCACCAAGAAGCTCAGTCCCACCATTTTTTTTATGTGTCCTCAGAGTGAGCCCATACATATATGTGTCGATTTTGGTGCAAAAATCTCAATTTGCTTCGGAGTTATAGACATTTATATGAAAAAACACGTAAAAAATGACTGACACATGACTTTGATTGAATATTACTACCCCTAAACATCAATATTTTTGCATTTGGGCATTAGTATATCGCTATCGACCTATGTTTCCAAACTTCTGACGGTGGTTTCGTCTCAATCGGACTAGCGGTTTCGAAGATATAGTCAAATGTTTTTTAAGCGCTAAATCACAACGCTACACAAACCGTAAGGCGAAACCTAGCATGTTTGGTATCGTAGGACTCGGCAAGGTTTCAGGAGTCTAATTAGATGAGTCTCGTGAAAATAAGTCGACCACACCCAAAGTTATAAGCATTTGAAAAAAAAATTACCACTAGGTGGCGCTGTTTCGAAACTTCTCACACTCCTTCAGGACATCGTGCTGATGACCCATGCCAAGTTTCGTAACAATCCGTTCATGCGTTCCTAAAATACAGCATTTTAGCACATAATTCAAAATGGCCGACAGTCAAAATGGCCGATATGGTAAAATTGGATATCAGTCGACTCGGCATGTCGCCCTGAATCTAACGAGACCAATTTTATGATTTTTGGACAAACCGTTCAGAAGTTATAAGCAAAAATAGCCATTTTTCATATCTCCGGACCAGTAGGTGGCGCTGCGCCGAAACGCAGCATGTAGCCTCAGGTCATGCTTGTGATGACATGTACCAAGTTTGGTCTGAATACGATAAACCGTTGTGGAGATACAGCTTTACGACTGTTTTTGCAGGCGCTACGTAAAATTTGTTCGAGCATTTATCTAAAACGGTTTGACGAATCAATTTGAATTCCATAACATTTTGGTCAGCACTGCCTGAAGATGATCTGGTTCAATTTTCGTACAAATCGGACAAACCGTCTAGGACGAGTTCGAAAAAGTAGGTTTTTAGAAAAATTAAAAATGGCGGCCATATTTTAAAGACGGAAAATGACGTCATAGGGTGAAATCGAATCGTCATGAGCTCAGGAATCAGAGGGAAAAAGGATTTTGCTGATTGGCCTAACAGTTCAAAAGTTATTATCAAAATAAAAGTGAAATTTTGGACAGGTGGTGGCGCTAGAGGGTATGACTTAGAAACACCAAAATTGGTGTATTTAATGTTGGGACTGTCCTCTATCAGAATGTCAAACCAAAACAACTTTCCCGCAATCGGTTCTATGGGCTGCCATAGACGCCCAGTCAGAAGCAGAAGAATAATAATAATAAATATAGCTGCAAGCAGCAATTACCGGGGCCAAGCAGAATAAGACGACAAGACATGCCGACATGTCTGAAAGTGTCAGACCAACTGCAACAATGAGCAATTACAGACATTTAAAGAGGTTTTTAGACGAAATGGCTAAAAAATCATAGAAACAGTAATTAAAAATATGATTTAATGGATTATCACTTTTGACAAATAGGTGGCACAGTTACAAAACTGATGTGATGTGGTCAGAGTGAGGAGACAATGACACGTACAAAGTTTGGTGTCAATATGTCAAGGCATTGCAGAGATAAAGCCTGAATAGTGCTATTAGCATCATGCCTCAACTTTGCTGCTGCGCTATACGAAAACGGTTTCGTCAATCGACACGAAATCCATAACTTTTAGTTGGCACAGTCTGGAGATGATACGATTCGATTTTGGTGAAAATCGGACAAACGGTGTGGGAGGAGTTCGAAAAAGTAGGTTTTGAATGAAAATAGCATTTTATCTCACAAAACTGTATTGAAGTCAACGGGAATTTCATGTTTTGTTCTATTATAGCGCCACCAAGAGGCTCAGTCCCACAATTTTTTTTACATGTCCTCAGAGTGAGCCCATACATATGTGTGTCAGTTTTGGTGAAAATATCTCAATTCGCTTTAGAGTTATAGACATTTATATGAAAAAACACGTAAAAAATGACTGACACATGACTTTGTTTTAATTTTACTACCCCTAAACATCAATATTTTCGCATTTGGGCATAAGCGTTGAGATAGCGACCTATGTTTCCAAACTTCTGACGGTGGTTTCGTCTCGATCGGACAAACGGTTTCGAAGATATAGCCAAATGTTATTTAAGCGCTAAATCACAACGCTACACAAACCGTAAGGCGAAACCTAGCATGTTTGGTATCGTAGGACTCGGAAAGGTTTCAGGAGTCTAATTAGATGAGTCTCGTGAAAATAAGTCGACCGCACCCAAAGTTATAAGCATTTGAAAAAGAAAAAATTCACCACTAGGTGGCGCTGTTTCGAAACTTCTCACACTCCTTCAGGACATCGTGCTGATGACCCATGCCAAGTTTCGTAACAATCCGTTGATGCGTTCATAAAATACAGCATTTTAGCACATAATTCAAAATGGCCGACAGTCAAAATGGCCGATATGGTATAATTGGATATCATACGAATCGGCATGTTGCCCTGAATCTAACGATACCAATTTTATGATTTTTGGACAAACTGTTCAGAAGTTATAAGCAAAAATAGCCATTTTTCATATATCCGGACCAGTAGGTGGCGCTGCGACGAAACGCAGCATGTTGCCTCAGGTCATGCTTGTGATGATATGTGCCAAGTTTGATCTGAATACGATAAACCGTTGCGGAGATACAGCCTTACGACTGTTTTTGCAGGCGTTACGTAAAATTTGTTCGTGCGTTTATTGAAAACGGTTTGACGAATCAATTTGAAATCCATAACTTTTGGTCAGCACTGCCTGAAGATGATCTGGTTCAATTTTCGTGCAAATCGGACAAACCGTCTAGGACGAGTTCGAAAAAGTAGGTTTTTCAAATGAATCAAAATGGCGGCCATATTTTTATTACAGAAAATGAAGTCATAGGATGCAATCGAATCGGCATGAGCTCCGGAATCAGAGGAAAAAAAGAATTTTGTTGATTGGCCTTACGGTTCAAAAGTTATTAGCAAAATAAAAGTGAAACTTTGGACAGGTGGTGGCGCTAGAGGGAATGACTTAGAAACACCAAAATTGGTGTATTTAATGTTGGGACTGTGCTCTATCAGAATGTCAAACCAAAACAACTTTCCCGCAATCGGTTCTATGGGCTGCCATAGACTCCAAGAGCGGAAGAAGAAGAAGAATAATAATAAATATAGCTGCAAGCAGCAATTACCGGGGCCAAGCAGAATAAGACGACAAGACATGCCAACATGTCTGAAAGTGTCAGACCAACTGCAACAATGAGCAATTAAAGACATTTAAAGAGAATTTTAGGCGAAATGGCTGAAAAATCATGTAAAAAGTGATTCAAAGTATGATTTAATGGATTGTCACTTTTGACCAAAAGGTGGCGCTGTTACGAAATTGATGTGGTGTGGTCAGAGTAAGGAGACAGTGACACATACAAAGTTTTGTGTCAATATGTCGAGGCATTGCAGATATAAAGCCTCAATAGTCATTTTGGCATCATGCCTCAACTTTGCTGCTGTGCTATACGAAAACGGTTTCATCAATCGACACGAAATCCATAACTTTTTGTCGGCACAGTCTGGAGATGATACGATTCGATTTTGGTGAAAATCAGACAAACGGTCTAGGAGGAGTTCGAAAAAGTAGGTTTTGAATGAAAATCAAGATGGCGGACAGGAAGTTTGGCCAAATATGGAAAACTTGGTATCTATGTTCTCGGCTCTACCCAAGGAATCTATTAAGACCCGTGGCATTACAATAGCCAGATTTATTCAAAAGTTATTAGCCTTTTTGGAAATTTTGTTATAACTTTTGACCACTAGGTGGCGCTGTCTTGAAATATTTTGGTTGCCTTCAGGGGATGGTGCTGATGACACAATCTGAGTTTCGTAATATTACACCAATGCATTTGTTTAGTATAGCATTTTATTTCACAAAACTGTATTTAAGTCAATGGGAATTTCATATTTTGTTCAATTATAGCGCCACCAAGAGGCTCAGTCCCACAATTTTTTTTACGTGTCCTCAGAGTGAGCCCATACATATGTGTGTCAATTTTGGTGAAAATATCTCAATTCGCTTCGGAGTTATAGACATTTATATGAAAAAACACGAAAAAAATGACTGACACATGACTTTGATTGGAAATTAGTACCCCTAAACATCAATATTTTCGCATTTGAGCATTGGCATTTTACTATCGACCTATGTTTCCAAACTTCTGACGGCGGTTTCGTCTCGATCGGACTAGCGGTTTCAAAGATATAGCCAAATGTTTTTTAAGCGCTAAATCACAACGCTACACAAACCGTAAGGCGAAACCTAGCATGTTTGGTATCGTAGGACTCGGCAACGATTCAGGAGTCTAATTAGATGAGTCTCGTGAAAATAAGTCGACCACACCCAAAGTTATAAGCATTTGAAAAAAAAAATTCACCACTAGGTGGCACTGTTTCGAAACTTCTCACGCTCCTTCAGGACAACGTGCTGATGACCCATACCAAGTTTCGTAACAATTCGTTCATGCGTTCTTAAAATACAGCATTTTAGCACAAAATTCAAAATGGCCGACATTCAAAAGGGCCGATATGGTAAAACTGGATATCATACGAATCGGCATGTTGCCCTGAATCTAACGATACCAATTTTATGATTTTTGGACAAACTGTTCAGAAGTTATAAGCAAAAATAGCCATTTTTCATATCTCCGGACCAGTAGGTGGCGCTGCGCCGAAACGCAGCATGTTGCCTCAGGTCATGCTTGTGAGTACATGTACCAAGTTTGGTCTGAATACGATAAACCGTTGTGGAGATACAGCCTTACAACTGTTTTTCCTAGCGCCGCGTAAAATTTGTTTGTGTGTTTATCGAAAATGGTTAAGCGAATCAACTTGAATTCCATAACTTTTGGTCAGCACTGCCTAAAGATGATCTGGTTAAATTTTCGTGCAAATCGGACAAAACGTCTAGGACGAGTTCGAAAAAGTAGGTTTATCGAAAAATTCAAAATGGCGGCCATATTATTATGACGGAAAATGAAGTCATATGGTGCAATCGAATTGTCATGAGCTCCGAAATCAGAGGAAAAAAGAATTTCGCTGATTGGCCTTACGGTTCAAAAGTTATTAGCAAAATAAAAGTGAAACTTTGGACAGGTGGTGGCGCTAGAGGGAATGACTTAGAAACACCAAAATTGGTGTATTTAATGTTGAGACGGTCCTCTATCAGAATGTCAAACCAAAACAACTTTCCCGCAATCGGTTCTATGGGCTGCCATAGACTCCCATGGCGGAAGAATAATAATAATAATAAATATAGCTGCAAGCAGCAATTACCGGGGCCAAGCAGAATAAGACGACAAGACATGCCAAAATGTCTGAAAGTGTCAGACCAACTGCAACAATGAGCAATTAAAGACATTTAAAGAGGATTTTAGGCGAAATGGCTGAAAAATCATGTAAAAAGTGATTCAAAATATGATTTAATGGATTGTCACTTTTGACCAAAAGGTGGCGCTGTTACGAAATTGATGTGGTGTGGTCAGAGTAAGTAGACAGTGACACATACAAAGTTTTGTGTCAATATGTCGAGGCATTGCAGATATAAAGCCTGAATAGTCATTTTGGCATCATGCCTCAACTTTGCTGCTGTGCTATACGAAAACGGTTTCATCAATCGACACGAAATCCATAACTTTTTGTCGGCACAGTCTGGAGATGATACGATTCGATTTTGGTGAAAATCGGACAAACGGTCTAGGAGGAGTTCGAAAAAGTAGGTTTTGACTGAAAATCAAGATGGCGGACAGGAAGTTTGGCCAAATAAGGAAAACTTGGTATCTATGTTCTCGGCTTGACCCAAGGAATCTATTAAGAACCGTGGAATTTCAATAGCCAGATTTATTCAAAAGTTATTAGCCTTTTTGGAAATTTTGTTATAACTTTTGACCACTAGGTGGCGCTGTCTTGAAATATTTTGGTTGCCTTCAGGGGATGGTGCTGATGACACAATCTGAGTTTCGTAATATTACACCAATGCATTTGTTTAGTATAGCATTTTATTTCACAAAACTGTATTGAAGTCAATGGGAATTTCATATTTTGTTCAATTATAGCGCCACCAAGAGGCTCAGTCCCACAATTTTTTTTACGTGTCCTCAGAGTGAGCCCATACATATGTGTGTCAATTTTGGTGAAAATATCTCAATTCGCTTCGGAGTTATAGACATTTATATGAAAAAACACGAAAAAAATGACTGACACATGACTTTGATTGGAAATTAGTACCCCTAAACATCAATATTTTCGCATTTGGGCATTGGCGTATAGCTATCGACCTATGTTTCCAAACTTCTGACGGTGGTTTCGTCTCGATCGGACTAGCGGTTTCAAAGATATAGCCAAATGTTTTTTAAGCGCTAAATCACAACGCTACACAAACCGTAAGGCGAAACCTAGCATGTTTGGTATCGTAGGACTCGGCAACGATTCAGGAGTCTAAAAAGATGAGTTTCGTGAAAATAAGTCGACCACACCCAAAGTTATAAGCATTTGAAAAAAAAAATTCACCACTAGGTGGCGCTGTTTCGAAACTTCTCAGGCTCATTCAGGGCATTGTGCTGATGACCCATACCACGTTTCGTAACAATCCGTTCATGCGTTCATAAAATACAGAATTTTAGCACAAAATTCAAAATGGCCGACAGCCAAAATGACCGATATGGTCAAATTGGATATCAGTCGACTCGGCATGTTGCCCTGAATCTAACGAGACCAATTTTATGATTTTTGGACAAACTGTTCAGAAGTTATAAGCAAAAATAGCCATTTTTCATATCTCCGGACCAGTAGGTGGCGCTGCGCCGAAACACAGCATGTAGCCTCAGGTCATGCTTGTGAGTACATGTACCAAGTTTGGTCTGAATACGATAAACCGTTGCGGAGATACGGCCTTACGACTGTTTTTGCTAGCGCTACGTAAAATGTATTTGTGCGTTTATCGAAAACGGTTTGACGAATCCATTTGAATTCCATAACTTTTTGTCAGCACTACCTGAAGATGATCTGGTTCAATTTTCGTGCAAATCGGACAAACCGTCTAGGACGAGTTCGAAAAAGTAGCTTTTTTTGAAAATTCAAGATGGCGGCCATATTTTTATGACGGAAAATGACGTCATAGGGTGCAATCGAATCGCCATGAGCTCAGGAATCAGAGGAAAAAAGAATTTCGCTGATTGGCCTTACGGTTCAAAAGTTATTAGCAAAATAAAAGTGAAACTTTGGACAGGTGGTGGCGCTAGAGGGAATGACTTAGAAACACAAAAATTGGTGTATTTAATGTTGAGACGGTCCTCTATCAGAATGTCAAACCAAAACAACTTTCCCGCAATCGGTTCTATGGGCTGCCATAGACTCCCATGGCGGAAGAATAATAATAATAAATATAGCTGCAAGCAGCAATTATCGGGGCCAAGCGCAAGCAGATGACAGGATATGCCAACATGGCTGAAGGTGTCAGACCAACTGCAACAATGAGAAATTAAAGACATTTAGAGAGGATTTTAGGCGAAATGGCTGAAAAATCATATATAAAGTCATTCAAAATATGATTTAATGGATTATCACTTTCAACCAATAGGTGGCGCAGTTAGAAAACTGATGTGATGTGGTCAGAGTGAAGTGACAATGACACATACAAAGTTTGGTGTCAATATGTCAAGGCATTGCAGAGATAAAGCCTGAATAGTGCTTTTAGCATCATGCCTCATCTTTGCTGCTACGCTATACGAAAACAGTTTTGTCTATAGACACGAAATCAATAACTTTTAGTCAGCACAGTCTGGAGATGATACGATTCGATTTTGGTGAAAATCGGACAAACGGTCTAGGAGGAGTTCGAAAAAGTAGGTTTTGACTGAAAATCAAGATGGCGGACAGGAATCTAGGCCAAATAAGGAAAACTTGGTATCTATGTTCTCGGCTTGACCCAATGAATCTATTAAGACCAGTTGCATTACAATAGGCCAACTTATTCAAAAGTTATTAGCAGTTTTGTAAATTTTGTTATAACTTTTGACCACTAGGTGGCACTGTCTCGAAATATTTTGGATACCTTCAGGGGATGGTGCTGATGGCACATTATGAGTTTCCTAATATTACACCAATGCATTTGTTTAGTATAGCATTTTATTTCACAAAACTGTATTGAAGTCAATGGGAATTTCATGTTTTGTTCTATTATAGCGCCACCAAGAGGCTGAGTCCCACCATTTTTTTTACATGTCCTCAGAGTGAGCTCATACATATGTGTGTCGATTTTGGTGAAAATATCTCAATTCGCTTCGGAGTTATAGACATTTAAATGAAAAAACACATAAAAAATGACTGACACATGACTTTGATTGGAATTTACTACCCCTAAACATCAATATTTTCGCATTTGGGCATTGGCGTATGGCTATCGACCTATGTTTCCAAACTTCTGGCGGTGGTTTCGTCTCGATCGGACTAGCGGTTTCGAAGATATAGCCAAATGTTTTTTAAGCACTAAATCACAACGCTACACAAACCGTAAGGCAAAACCTAGCATGTTTGGTATCGTGGGACTCGGCAACGATTCAGGACTCTAATGAGATGAGTCTCGTGAAAATAAGTCGACCACACCCAAAGTTATAAGCATTTGAAAGCATTTGGTGAAAAAAATTCACCACTAGGTGGCACTGTTTCGAAACTTCTCAGGCTCCTTCAGGGCATCGTGCTGATGATCCATTCCAAGTTTTGTAACGATACGTTCACGCGCTCATAAAATACAGCATTTTAGCACATAATTCAAAATGGCCGACAGTCAAAATGGCTGATCGGGGAAAATTGGATATCAGTCGACTCAGCATGACGCCCTGAATCTAACGAGACCACTTTTATGATTTTTGGACAAACCATTCAGAAGTTATAAGCAAAAATAGCCATTTTTCATATCTCCGGACCAGTAGGTGGCACTGCGCCGAAACGCAGCATGCTGCCTCAGGTCATGCTTGTGATGAGATGTACCAAGTTTGGTCTGAATACGATAAACCGTTGCGGAGATACAGCCCTACGACTGTTTTCACAAGCGCTACGTAAAATTTGTTTGCGAGGTATTCGAGAACGGTTTGATGAATCAACACGAATTCCATAACTTTTTTTCGGCATGGTCTGAAGATGATCTGATTCAATTTTCGTGGAAATTGGACCAACGGCCTAGGATGAGTTCGAAAAAGTAGGTTTTTCGGAAAATTCAAAATGGCGGAAAATTATTATGACGAAAAATTACGTCATAGGATGCAATCGAATCGCCATGAGCTCACGAATCAGAGGGAAAAGGAATTTTGTTTCTAGCCCTTGTGGTTCAAAAGTTATTAGCAGAAACATGAGTGAAAGTTTGGACAGTTGGTGGCGCTAGAGGGAATGACTTAGACACACCAAAATTGGTGTATTTAATGTTGGGACTGTCCTCTATCAGAATGTCAAACCATTACAACTTTCCCGCAATCGGTTCTATGGGCTGCCATAGACTCCCAGTCGGAACAATGAAGAATAATAATAATAATAATAATAATAATAAGAACGCGAACGAAAACAATAGGTGCCTCCGCACCTTCGGTGCTTGGCCCCTAAATATAGCTGCAAGCAGCCATTACCGGGGCCAAGCAGAATAAGACGACAAGACATGCCGACATGTCTGAAAGTGTCAGACCAACTGCAACAATGAGCAATTAAAGACATTTAAAGAGGATTTTAGGCAAAATGCCTGAAAAATCATAGAAACAATAATTAAA
Source organism: Scardinius erythrophthalmus (assembly GCF_964197995.2). Classification (NCBI taxonomy): domain Eukaryota; kingdom Metazoa; phylum Chordata; class Actinopteri; order Cypriniformes; family Leuciscidae; genus Scardinius; species Scardinius erythrophthalmus. The sequence continues at coordinate 21,448,845 of NC_138230.1, read as the reverse complement.
AATATGATTTGATGGATTATCACTTTCGACCAATAGGTGGCGCAGTTACAAAACTGATGTGATGTGGTCAGAGTGAAGTTACAATGACACATACAAAGTTTGGTGTCAATATGTCAAGGCATTGCAGAGATAAAGCCTTAATTAATGCTATTAGCATCATGCCTCAACTTTGCTGCTGCGCTATACGAAAACGGTTTCGTCTATCGACACGAAATCCATAACTTTTAGTCGGCACGGTCTGGAGATGATACGATTCGATTTTGGTGAAAATCGGACAAACGGTCTAGGAGGAGTTCGAAAAAGTAGGTTTTGAATGAAAATCAAGATGGCGGACAAGAAGTTTGACCAAATAAGGAAAATTTGGTATCTATGTTCTCGGCTTGACCCAAGGAATCTATTAAGACCAGTGACATTTACATAGGCCGATGTATTCAAAAGTTATTAGCAGTTTTGGAAATGTTGTTATAACTTTTGACCACTAGGTGGCGCTGTCTCTAAATATTTTGGGTACCTTCAGGGGATGGTGCTGATGGCACATTCTGAGTTTCGTAATATTACACCAATGCATTTGTTTAGTATAGCATTTTATTTCACAAAACTGCATTGAAGTCAATGGGAATTTCATGTTTTGTTCTATTATAGCGCCACCAAGAGGCTCAGTCCCACCATTTTTTTAATGTGTCCTCAGAGTGAGCCCATACATATATGTGTCGATTTTGGTGCAAAAATCTCAATTTGCTTCGGAGTTATAGACATTTATATGAAAAAACACGAAAAAAATTACTGACACATGACTTTGATTGAATATTACTACCCCTAAACATCAATATTTTCGCATTTGGGCATTGGCGTACAACTATCGACCTATGTTTCCAAACTTCTGACGGTGGTTTCGTCTCGATCGGACTAGCGGTTTCAAAGATATAGCCAAATGTTTTTTAAGCGCTAAATCACAACGCTACACAAACCGTAAGGCGAAACCTAGCATGTTTGGTATCGTAGGACTCGGCAACGATTCAGGAGTCTAAAAAGATGAGTTTCGTGAAAATAAGTCGACCACACCCAAAGTTATAAGCATTTGAAAAAAAAAATTCACCACTAGGTGGCGCTGTTTCGAAACTTCTCAGGCTCATTCAGGGCATCGTGCTGATGACCCATACCACATTTCGTAACAATCCGTTCATGCGTTCATAAAATACAGAATTTTAGCACAAAATTCAAAATGGCCGACAGCCAAAATGACCGATATGGTCAAATTGGATATCAGTCGACTCGGCATGTTGCCCTGAATCTAACGAGACCAATTGTATGATTTTTGGACAAACTGTTCAGAAGTTATAAGCAAAAATAGCCATTTTTCATATCTCCGGACCAGTAGGTGGCGCTGCGCCGAAACGCAGCATGTAGCCTCAGGTCATGCTTGTGAGTACAAGTACCAAGTTTGGTCTGAATACGATAAACCGTTGCGGAGATACGGCCTTACGACTGTTTTTGCTAGCGCTACGTAAAATGTATTTGTGCGTTTATTGAAAACGGTTTGACGAATCCATTTGAATTCCATATTTTTTCGTCAGCACTACCTGAAGATGATCTGGTTCAATTTTCGTGCAAATCGGACAAACCGTCTAGGACGAGTTCGAAAAAGTAGCTTTTTTTGAAAATTCAAGATGGCGGCCATATTTTTATGACGGCAAATGACGTCATAGGGTGCAATCGAATCGCCATGAGCTCAGGAATCAGAGGAAAAAAGAATTTCGCTAATTGGCCTTACGGTTCAAAAGTTATTAGCAAAATAAAAGTGAAACTTTGGACAGGTGGTGGCGCTAGAGGGAATGACTTAGAAACACCAAAATTGGTGTATTTAATGTTGAGACGGTCCTCTATCAGAATGTCAAACCAAAACAACTTTCCCGCAATCGGTTCTATGGGCTGCCATAGACTCCCATGGCGGAAGAATAATAATAATAATAATAATAATAATAATAATAAGAAACGGAACAGATACAATAGGTGCCTCCGCACCTTCGGTGCTTGGCCCCTAAATATAGCTGCAAGCAGCAATTACCGGGGCCAAGCAGAATAAGACGACAAGACATGCCAACATGTCTGAAAGTGTCAGACCAACTGCAACAATGAGCAATTAAAGACATTTAAAGAGGATTTTAGGCGAAATGGCTGAAAAATCATGTAAAAAGTGATTCAAAATATGATTTAATGGATTGTCACTTTTGACCAAAAGGTGGCGCTGTTACGAAATTGATGTGGTGTGGTCAGAGTAAGGAGACAGTGACACATACAAAGTTTTGTGTCAATATGTCGAGGCATTGCAGATATAAAGCCTGAATAGTCATTTTGGCATCATGCCTCAACTTTGCTGCTGTGCTATACGAAAACGGTTTCATCAATCGACACGAAATCCATAACTTTTTGTCGGCACAGTCTGGAGATGATACGATTCGATTTTGGTGAAAATCGGACAAACGGTCTAGGAGGAGTTCGAAAAAGTAGGTTTTGAATGAAAATCAAGATGGCGGACAGGAAGTTTGGCCAAATAAGGAAAACTTGGTATCTATGTTCTCGGCTTGACCCAAGGAATCTATTAAGACCAGTGGCATTTCAATAGCCAGATGTATTCAAAAGTTATTAGCCTTTTTGGAAATTTTGTTATAACTTTTGACCACTAGGTGGCGCTGTCTTGAAATATTTTGGTTGCCTTCAGGGGATGGTGCTGATGACACAATCTGAGTTTCGTAATATTACACCAATGCATTTGTTTAGTATAGCATTTTATTTCACAAAACTGTATTGAAGTCAATGGGAATTTCATATTTTGTTCAATTATAGCGCCACCAAGAGGCTCAGTCCCACAATTTTTTTTACGTGTCCTCAGAGTGAGCCCATACATATGTGTGTCAATTTTGGTGAAAATATCTCAATTCGCTTCGGAGTTATAGACATTTATATGAAAAAACACGAAAAAAATGACTGACACATGACTTTGATTGGAAATTAGTACCCCTAAACATCAATATTTTCGCATTTGGGCATTGGCGTATAGCTATCGACCTATGTTTCCAAACTTCTGACAGTGGTTTCGTCTCGATCGGACTAGCGGTTTCAAAGATATAGCCAAATGTTTTTTAAGCGCTAAATCACAACGCTACACAAACCGTAAGGCGAAACCTAGCATGTTTGGTATCGTAGGACTCGGCAACGATTCAGGAGTCTAAAAAGATGAGTTTCGTGAAAATAAGTCGACCACACCCAAAGTTATAAGCATTTGGAAAAAAAAATTCACCACTAGGTGGCGCTGTTTCGAAACTTCTCAGGCTCATTCAGGGCATCGTGCTGATGACCCATACCACGTTTCGTAACAATCCGTTCATGCGTTCATAAAATACAGAATTTTAGCACAAAATTCAAAATGGCCGACAGCCAAAATGACCGATATGGCAAAATTGGATATCAGTCGACTCGGCATGTTGCCCTGAATCTAACGAGACCAATTGTATGATTTTTGGACAAACTGTTCAGAAGTTATAAGCAAAAATAGCCATTTTTCATATCTCCGGACCAGTAGGTGGCGCTGCGCCGAAACACAGCATGTAGCCTCAGGTCATGCTTGTGAGTCCAAGTACCAAGTTTGGTCTGAATACGATAAACCGTTGCGGAGATACGGCCTTACGACTGTTTTTGCTAGCGCTACGTAAAATGTATTTGTGCGTTTATTGAAAACGGTTTGACGAATCCATTTGAATTCCATAACTTTTTGTCAGCACTACCTGAAGATGATCTGGTTCAATTTTCGTGCAAATCGGACAAACCGTCTAGGACGAGTTCGAAAAAGTAGCTTTTTTTGAAAATTCAAGATGGCGGCCATATTTTTATGACGGCAAATGACGTCATAGGGTGCAATCGAATCGCCATGAGCTCAGGAATCAGAGGAAAAAAGAATTTCGCTGATTGGCCTTACGGTTCAAAAGTTATTAGCAAAATAAAAGTGAAACTTTGGACAGGTGGTGGCGCTAGAGGGAATGACTTAGAAACACCAAAATTGGTGTATTTAATGTTGAGACGGTCCTCTATCAGAATGTCAAACCAAAACAACTTTCCCGCAATCGGTTCTATGGGCTGCCATAGACTCCCATGGCGGAAGAATAATAATAATAAATATAGCTGCAAGCAGCAATTACCGGGGCCAAGCAGAATAAGACGACAAGACATGCCAACATGTCTGAAAGTGTCAGACCAACTGCAACAATGAGCAATTAAAGACATTTAAAGAGGATTTTAGGCGAAATGGCTGAAAAATCATGTAAAAAGTGATTCAAAATATGATTTAATGGATTGTCACTTTTGACCAAAAGGTGGCGCTGTTACGAAATTGATGTGGTGTGGTCAGAGTAAGGAGACAGTGACACATACAAAGTTTTGTGTCAATATGTCGAGGCATTGCAGATATAAAGCCTGAATAGTCATTTTGGCATCATGCCTCAACTTTGCTGCTGTGCTATACGAAAACGGTTTCATCAATCGACACGAAATCCATAACTTTTTGTCGGCACAGTCTGGAGATGATACGATTCGATTTTGGTGAAAATCGGACAAACGGTCTAGGAGGAGTTAGAAAAAGTAGGTTTTGAATGAAAATCAAGATGGCGGACAGGAAGTTTGGCCAAATAAGGAAAACTTGGTATCTATGTTCTCGGCTTGACCCAAGGAATCTATTAAGACCCGTGGCATTTCAATAGCCAGATTTATTCAAAAGTTATTAGCCTTTTTGGAAATTTTGTTATAACTTTTGACCACTAGGTGGCGCTGTCTTGAAATATTTTGGTTGCCTTCAGGGGATGGTGCTGATGACACAATCTGAGTTTCGTAATATTACACCAATGCATTTGTTTAGTATAGCATTTTATTTCACAAAACTGTATTGAAGTCAATGGGAATTTCATATTTTGTTCAATTATAGCGCCACCAAGAGGCTCAGTCCCACAATTTTTTTTACGTGTCCTCAGAGTGAGCCCATACATATGTGTGTCAATTTTGGTGAAAATATCTCAATTCGCTTCGGAGTTATAGACATTTATATGAAAAAACACGAAAAAAATGACTGACACATGACTTTGATTGGAAATTAGTACCCCTAAACATCAATATTTTCGCATTTGGGCATTGGCGTATAGCTATCGACCTATGTTTCCAAACTTCTGACGGTGGTTTCGTCTCGATCGGACTAGCGGTTTCAAAGATATAGCCAAATGTTTTTTAAGCGCTAAATCACAACGCTACACAAACCGTAAGGCGAAACCTAGCATGTTTGGTATCGTAGGACTCGGCAACGATTCAGGAGTCTAAAAAGATGAGTTTCGTGAAAATAAGTCGACCACACCCAAAGTTATAAGCATTTGAAAAAAAAAATTCACCACTAGGTGGCGCTGTTTCGAAACTTCTCAGGCTCATTCAGGGCATTGTGCTGATGACCCATACCACATTTCGTAACAATCCGTTCATGCGTTCATAAAATACAGAATTTTAGCACAAAATTCAAAATGGCCGACAGCCAAAATGACCGATATGGTCAAATTGGATATCAGTCGACTCGGCATGTTGCCCTGAATCTAACGAGACCAATTGTATGATTTTTGGACAAACTGTTCAGAAGTTATAAGCAAAAATAGCCATTTTTCATATCTCCGGACCAGTAGGTGGCGCTGCGCCGAAACACAGCATGTAGCCTCAGGTCATGCTTGTGAGTACAAGTACCAAGTTTGGTCTGAATACGATAAACCGTTGCGGAGATACGGCCTTACGACTGTTTTTGCTAGCGCTACGTAAAATGTATTTGTGCGTTTATTGAAAACGGTTTGACGAATCCATTTGAATTCCATAACTTTTTGTCAGCACTACCTGAAGATGATCTGGTTCAATTTTCGTGCAAATCGGACAAACCGTCTAGGACGAGTTCGAAAAAGTAGCTTTTTTTGAAAATTCAAGATGGCGGCCATATTTTTATGACGGCAAATGACGTCATAGGGTGCAATCGAATCGCCATGAGCTCAGGAATCAGAGGAAAAAAGAATTTCGCTGATTGGCCTTACGGTTCAAAAGTTATTAGCAAAATAAAAGTGAAACTTTGGACAGGTGGTGGCGCTAGAGGGAATGACTTAGAAACACCAAAATTGGTGTATTTAATGTTGAGACGGTCCTCTATCAGAATGTCAAACCAAAACAACTTTCCCGCAATCGGTTCTATGGGCTGCCATAGACTCCCATGGCGGAAGAATAATAATAATAATAATAAATATAGCTGCAAGCAGCAATTATCGGGGCCAAGCGCAAGCAGATGACAGGATATGCCAACATGGCTGAAGGTGTCAGACCAACTGCAACAATGAGCAATTAAAGACATTTAGAGAGGATTTTAGGCGAAATGGCTGAAAAATCATGTAAAAAGTAATTCAGAATATGATTTAATGGATTGTCACTTTTGACCAAAAGGTGGCGCTGTTGCGAAATTGATGTGGTGTGGTCAGAGTAAGTAGACAGTGACACATACAAAGTTTTGTGTCAATATGTCGAGGCATTGCAGATATAAAGCCTGAATAGTCATTTTGGCATCATGCCTCAACTTTGCTGCTGTGCTATACGAAAACGGTTTCATCAATCGACACGAAATCCATAACTTTTTGTCGGCACAGTCTGGAGATGATACGATTCGATTTTGGTGAAAATCGGACAAACGGTCTAGGAGGAGTTCGAAAAAGTAGGTTTTGAATGAAAATCAAGATGGCGGACAGGAAGTTTGGCCAAATAAGGAAAACTTGGTATCTATGTTCTCGGCTTGACCCAGGGAATCTAATAAGACCAGTGGCATTTCAATAGCCAGATTTATTCAAAAGTTATTAGCCTTTTTGGAAATTTTGTTATAACTTTTGACCACTAGGTGGCGCTGTCTTGAAATATTTTGGTTGCCTTCAGGGGATGGTGCTGATGACACAATCTGAGTTTCGTAATATTACACCAATGCATTTGTTTAGTATAGCATTTTATTTCACAAAACTGTATTGAAGTCAATGGGAATTTCATATTTTGTTCAATTATAGCGCCACCAAGAGGCTCAGTCCCACAATTTTTTTTACGTGTCCTCAGAGTGAGCCCATACATATGTGTGTCAATTTTGGTGAAAATATCTCAATTCGCTTCGGAGTTATAGACATTTATATGAAAAAACACGAAAAAAATGACTGACACATGACTTTGATTGGAAATTAGTACCCCTAAACATCAATATTTTCGCATTTGGGCATTGGCGTATAGCTATCGACCTATGTTTCCAAACTTCTGACGGTGGTTTCGTCTCGATCGGACTAGCGGTTTCAAAGATATAGCCAAATGTTTTTTAAGCGCTAAATCACAACGCTACACAAACCGTAAGGCGAAACCTAGCATGTTTGGTATCGTAGGACTCGGCAACGATTCAGGAGTCTAAAAAGATGAGTTTCGTGAAAATAAGTCGACCACACCCAAAGTTATAAGCATTTGAAAAAAAAAATTCACCACTAGGTGGCGCTGTTTCGAAACTTCTCAGGCTCATTCAGGGCATTGTGCTGATGACCCATACCACATTTCGTAACAATCCGTTCATGCGTTCATAAAATACAGAATTTTAGCACAAAATTCAAAATGGCCGACAGCCAAAATGACCGATATGGTCAAATTGGATATCAGTCGACTCGGCATGTTGCCCTGAATCTAACGAGACCAATTGTATGATTTTTGGACAAACTGTTCAGAAGTTATAAGCAAAAATAGCCATTTTTCATATCTCCGGACCAGTAGGTGGCGCTGCGCCGAAACACAGCATGTAGCCTCAGGTCATGCTTGTGAGTACAAGTACCAAGTTTGGTCTGAATACGATAAACCGTTGCGGAGATACGGCCTTACGACTGTTTTTGCTAGCGCTACGTAAAATGTATTTGTGCGTTTATTGAAAACCGTTTGACGAATCCATTTGAATTCCATAACTTTTTGTCAGCACTACCTGAAGATGATCTGGTTCAATTTTCGTGCAAATCGGACAAACCGTCTAGGACGAGTTCGAAAAAGTAGCTTTTTTTGAAAATTCAAGATGGCGGCCATATTTTTATGACGGCAAATGACGTCATAGGGTGCAATCGAATCGCCATGAGCTCAGGAATCAGAGGAAAAAAGAATTTCGCTGATTGGCCTTACGGTTCAAAAGTTATTAGCAAAATAAAAGTGAAACTTTGGACAGGTGGTGGCGCTAGAGGGAATGACTTAGAAACACCAAAATTGGTGTATTTAATGTTGAGACGGTCCTCTATCAGAATGTCAAACCAAAACAACTTTCCCGCAATCGGTTCTATGGGCTGCCATAGACTCCCATGGCGGAAGAATAATAATAATAATAATAATAATAATAATAATAAGAAACGGAACAGATACAATAGGTGCCTCCGCACCTTCGGTGCTTGGCCCCTAATAATAATAATAATAAGAAACGGAACAGATACAATAGGTGCCTCCGCACCTTCGGTGCTTGGCCCCTAAATATAGCTGCAAGCAGCAATTACCGGGGCCAAGCAGAATAAGACGACAAGACATGCCAACATTGCTGAAAGTGTCAGATCAACTGCAACAATTAGCAATTAAAGACATTTAAAGAAGATTTTAGGCGAAATGCCTGAAAAATCATATAAACAGTAATTAAAAATATGATTTAATGGATTATCACTTTCGACCAATAGGTGGCGCAGTTACAAAACTGATGTGATGTGGTCAGAGTGAAGTGACAATGACACATACAAAGTTTGGTGTCAATATGTCAAGGCATTGCAGAGATAAAGCCTGAATAATGCTTTTAGCATCATGCCTCAACTTTGCTGCTGCGCTATACGAAAACGGTTTCGTCAATCGACACGAAATCCATAACTTTCAGTCGGCACAGTCTGGAGATGATATGATTCGATTTTGGTGAAAATCGGACAATCGGTGTAGGAGGAGTTCGAAAAAGTAGGTTTTGAATGAAAATCAAGATGGCGGACAAGAAGTTTGACCAAATAAGGAAAATTTGGTATCTATGTTCTCGGCTTGACCCAAGGAATCTATTAAGACCAGTGGCATTTACATAGGCCGATGTATTCAAAAGTTATTAGCAGTTTTGGAAATGTTGTTATAACTTTTGACCACTAGGTGGCGCTGTCTCTAAATATTTTGGGTACCTTCAGGGGATGGTGCTGATGGCACATTCTGAGTTTCGTAATATTACACCAATGCATTTGTTTAGTATAGCATTTTATTTCACAAAACTGCATTGAAGTCAATGGGAATTTCATGTTTTGTTCTATTATAGCGCCACCAAGAGGCTCAGTCCCACCATTTTTTTTATGTGTCCTCAGAGTGAGCCCATACATATATGTGTCGATTTTGGTGCAAAAATCTCAATTTGCTTTGGAGTTATAGACATTTATATGAAAAAACACGAAAAAAATGACTGACACATGACTTTGATTGGAAATTAGTACCCCTAAACATCAATATTTTCGCATTTGGGCATTGGTGTTTAGCTATCGACCTATGTTTCCAAACTTCTGACGGTGGTTTCGTCTCGATCGGACTAGCGGTTTCAAAGATATAGCCAAATGTTTTTTAAGCGCTAAATCACAACGCTACACAAACCGTAAGGCAAAACCTAGCATGTTTGGTATCGTAGGACTCGGCAATGATTCAGGAGTCTAAAAAGATGAGTTTCGTGAAAATAAGTCGACCACACCCAAAGTTATAAGCATTTGAAAAAAAAAATTCACCACTAGGTGGCGCTGTTTCGAAACTTCTCAGGCTCATTCAGGGCATTGTGCTGATGACCCATACCACGTTTCGTAACAATCCGTTCATGCGTTCATAAAATACAGAATTTTAGCACAAAATTCAAAATGGCCGACAGCCAAAATGACCGATATGGTCAAATTGGATATCAGTCGACTCGGCATGTTGCCCTGAATCTAACGAGACCAATTGTATGATTTTTGGACAAACTGTTCAGAAGTTATAAGCAAAAATAGCCATTTTTCATATCTCCGGACCAGTAGGTGGCGCTGCGCCGAAACACAGCATGTAGCCTCAGGTCATGCTTGTGAGTACAAGTACCAAGTTTGGTCTGAATACGATAAACCGTTGCGGAGATACGGCCTTACGACTGTTTTTGCTAGCGCTACGTAAAATGTATTTGTGCGTTTATTGAAAACGGTTTGACGAATCCATTTGAATTCCATAACTTTTTGTCAGCACTACCTGAAGATGATCTGGTTCAATTTTCGTGCAAATCGGACAAACCATCTAGGACGAGTTCGAAAAAGTAGCTTTTTTTGAAAATTCAAGATGGCGGCCATATTTTTATAACGGCAAATGACGTCATAGGGTGCAATCGAATCGCCATGAGCTCAGGAATCAGAGGAAAAAAGAATTTCGCTGATTGGCCTTACGGTTCAAAAGTTATTAGCAAAATAAAAGTGAAACTTTGGACAGGTGGTGGCGCTAGAGGGAATGACTTAGAAACACCAAAATTGGTGTATTTAATGTTGAGACGGTCCTCTATCAGAATGTCAAACCAAAACAACTTTCCCGCAATCGGTTCTATGGGCTGCCATAGACTCCCATGGCGGAAGAATAATAATAATAATAATAAATATAGCTGCAAGCAGCAATTACCGGGGCCAAGCAGAATAAGACGACAAGACATGCCAACATGTCTGAAAGTGTCAGACCAACTGCAACAATGAGCAATTAAAGACATTTAAAGAGGATTTTAGGCGAAATGGCTGAAAAATCATGTAAAAAGTGATTCAAAATATGATTTAATGGATTGTCACTTTTGACCAAAAGGTGGCGCTGTTACGAAATTGATGTGGTGTGGTCAGAGTAAGGAGACAGTGACACATACAAAGTTTTGTGTCAATATGTCGAGGCATTGCAGATATAAAGCCTGAATAGTCATTTTGGCATCATGCCTCAACTTTGCTGCTGTGCTATACGAAAACGGTTTCATCAATCGACACGAAATCCATAACTTTTTGTCGGCACAGTCTGGAGATGATACGATTCGATTTTGGTGAAAATCGGACAAACGGTCTAGGAGGAGTTCGAAAAAGTAGGTTTTGAATGAAAATCAAGATGACGGACAGGAAGTTTGGCCAAATAAGGAAAACTTGGTATCTATGTTCTCGGCTTGACCCAAGGAATCTATTAAGACCCGTGGCATTTCAATAGCCAGATTTATTCAAAAGTTATTAGCCTTTTTGGAAATTTTGTTATAACTTTTGACCACTAGGTGGCGCTGTCTTGAAATATTTTGGTTGCCTTCAGGGGATGGTGCTGATGACACAATCTGAGTTTCGTAATATTACACCAATGCATTTGTTTAGTATAGCATTTTATTTCACAAAACTGTATTGAAGTCAATGGGAATTTCATATTTTGTTCAATTATAGCGCCACCAAGAGGCTCAGTCCCACAATTTTTTTTACGTGTCCTCAGAGTGAGCCCATACATATGTGTGTCAATTTTGGTGAAAATATCTCAATTCGCTTCGGAGTTATAGACATTTATATGAAAAAACACGAAAAAAATGACTGACACATGACTTTGATTGGAAATTAGTACCCCTAAACATCAATATTTTCGCATTTGGGCATTGGCGTATAGCTATCGACCTATGTTTCCAAACTTCTGACGGTGGTTTCGTCTCGATCGGACTAGCGGTTTCAAAGATATAGCCAAATGTTTTTTAAGCGCTAAATCACAACGTTACACAAACCGTAAGGCAAAACCTAGCATGTTTGGTATCGTAGGACTCGGCAACGATTCAGGAGTCTAAAAAGATGAGTTTCGTGAAAATAAGTCGACCACACCCAAAGTTATAAGCATTTGAAAAAAAAAATTCACCACTAGGTGGCGCTGTTTCGAAACTTCTCAGGCTCATTCAGGGCATTGTGCTGATGACCCATACCACGTTTCGTAACAATCCGTTCATGCGTTCATAAAATACAGAATTTTAGCACAAAATTCAAAATGGCCGACAGCCAAAATGACCGATATGGTCAAATTGGATATCAGTCGACTCGGCATGTTGCCCTGAATCTAACAAGACCAATTGTATGATTTTTGGACAAACTGTTCAGAAGTTATAAGCAAAAATAGCCATTTTTCATATCTCCGGACCAGTAGGTGGCGCTGCGCCGAAACACAGCATGTAGCCTCAGGTCATGCTTGTGAGTACAAGTACCAAGTTTGGTCTGAATACGATAAACTGTTGCGGAGATACGGCCTTACGACTGTTTTTGCTAGCGCTACGTAAAATGTATTTGTGCGTTTATCGAAAACGGTTTGACGAATCCATTTGAATTCCATAACTTTTTGTCAGCACTACCTGAAGATGATCTGGTTCAATTTTCGTGCAAATCGGACAAACCGTCTAGGACGAGTTCGAAAAAGTAGCTTTTTTTGAAAATTCAAGATGGCGGCCATATTTTTATGACGGAAAATGACGTCATAGGGTGCAATCGAATCGCCATAAGCTCAGGAATCAGAGAAAAAAAGAATTTCGCTGATTGGCCTTACGGTTCAAAAGTTATTAGCAAAGTAAAAGTGAAACTTTGGACAGGTGGTGGCGCTAGAGGGAATGACTTAGAAACACCAAAATTGGTGTATTTAATGTTGAGACGGTCCTCTATCAGAATGTCAAACCAAAACAACTTTCCCGCAATCGGTTCTATGGGCTGCCATAGACTCCCATGGCGGAAGAATAATAATAATAATAATAAATATAGCTGCAAGCAGCAATTACCGGGGCCAAGCAGAATAAGACGACAAGACATGCCAACATGTCTGAAACAATGAGCAATTAAAGACATTTAAAGAGGATTTTAGGCGAAATGGCTGAAAAATCATGTAAAAAGTGATTCAAAATATGATTTAATGGATTGTCACTTTTGACCAAAAGGTGGCGCTGTTACGAAATTGATGTGGTGTGGTCAGAGTAAGGAGACAGTGACACATACAAAGTTTTGTGTCAATATGTCGAGGCATTGCAGATATAAAGCCTGAATAGTCATTTTGGCATCATGCCTCAACTTTTCTGCTGTGCTATACGAAAACGGTTTCATCAATCGACACGAAATCCATAACTTTTTGTCGGCACAGTCTGGAGATGATACGATTCGATTTTGGTGAAAATCGGACAAACGGTCTAGGAGGAGTTCGAAAAAGTAGGTTTTGAATGAAAATCAAGATGGCGGACAGGAAGTTTGGCCAAATAAGGAAAACTTGGTATCTATGTTCTCGGCTTGACCCAAGGAATCTATTAAGACCCGTGGCATTTCAATAGCCAGATTTATTCAAAAGTTATTAGCCTTTTTGGAAATTTTGTTATAACTTTTGACCACTAGGTGGCGCTGTCTTGAAATATTTTGGTTGCCTTCAGGGGATGGTGCTGATGACACAATCTGAGTTTCGTAATATTACACCAATGCATTTGTTTAGTATAGCATTTTATTTCACAAAACTGTATTGAAGTCAATGGGAATTTCATATTTTGTTCAATTATAGCGCCACCAAGAGGCTCAGTCCCACAATTTTTTTTACGTGTCCTCAGAGTGAGCCCATACATATGTGTGTCAATTTTGGTGAAAATATCTCAATTCGCTTCGGAGTTATAGACATTTATATGAAAAAACACGAAAAAAATGACTGACACATGACTTTGATTGGAAATTAGTACCCCTAAACATCAATATTTTCGCATTTGGGCATTGGCGTATAGCTATCGACCTATGTTTCCAAACTTCTGACGGTGGTTTCGTCTCGATCGGACTAGCGGTTTCAAAGATATAGCCAAATGTTTTTTAAGCGCTAAATCACAACGCTACACAAACCGTAAGGCGAAACCTAGCATGTTTGGTATCGTAGGACTCGGCAACGATTCAGGAGTCTAAAAAGATGAGTTTCGTGAAAATAAGTCGACCACACCCAAAGTTATAAGCATTTGAAAAAAAAAATTCACCACTAGGTGGCGCTGTTTCGAAACTTCTCAGGCTCATTCAGGGCATTGTGCTGATGACCCATACCACATTTCTTAACAATCCGTTCATGCGTTCATAAAATACAGAATTTTAGCACAAAATTCAAAATGGCCGACAGCCAAAATGACCGATATGGTCAAATTGGATATCAGTCGACTCGGCATGTTGCCCTGAATCTAACGAGACCAATTGTATGATTTTTGGACAAACTGTTCAGAAGTTATAAGCAAAAATAGCCATTTTTCATATCTCCGGACCAGTAGGTGGCGCTGCGCCGAAACACAGCATGTAGCCTCAGGTCATGCTTGTGAGTACAAGTACCAAGTTTGGTCTGAATACGATAAACCGTTGCGGAGATACGGCCTTACGACTGTTTTTGCTAGCGCTACGTAAAATGTATTTGTGCGTTTATCGAAAACGGTTTGACGAATCCATTTGAATTCCATAACTTTTTGTCAGCACTACCTGAAGATGATCTGGTTCAATTTTCGTGCAAATCGGACAAACCGTCTAGGACGAGTTCGAAAAAGTAGCTTTTTTTGAAAATTCAAGATGGCGGCCATATTTTTATGACGGCAAATGACGTCATAGGGTGCAATCGAATCGCCATGAGCTCAGGAATCAGAGGAAAAAAGAATTTCGCTGATTGGCCTTACGGTTCAAAAGTTATTAGCAAAATAAAAGTGAAACTTTGGACAGGTGGTGGCGCTAGAGGGAATGACTTAGAAACACCAAAATTGGTGTATTTAATGTTGAGACGGTCCTCTATCAGAATGTCAAACCAAAACAACTTTCCCGCAATCGGTTCTATGGGCTGCCATAGACTCCCATGGCGGAAGAATAATAATAATAATAATAATAATAATAATAATAATAATAATAAGAAACGGAACAGATACAATAGGTGCCTCCGCACCTTCGGTGCTTGGCCCCTAATAATAAATATAGCTGCAAGCAGCAATTACCGGGGCCAAGCAGAATAAGACGACAAGACATGCCAACATGTCTGAAAGTGTCAGACCAACTGCAACAATGAGCAATTAAAGACATTTAAAGAGGATTTTA
This sequence comes from Scardinius erythrophthalmus, assembly GCF_964197995.2. NCBI lineage: Eukaryota > Metazoa > Chordata > Actinopteri > Cypriniformes > Leuciscidae > Scardinius > Scardinius erythrophthalmus. The sequence goes on along the minus strand of NC_138230.1, from coordinate 21,433,681 downwards.
GACGAAATGGCTGAAAAATCATAGAAACAGCAATTAAAAATATGATTTAATTGATTATCACTTTTGACAAATAGGTGGCGCAGTTACAAAACTGATGTGATGTGGTCAGAGTGAGGAGACAATGACACATACAAAGTTTGGTGTCAATATGTCAAGGCATTGCAGAGATAAAGCCTGAATAGTGCTTTTATCATCATGCCTCAAATTTGCTGCTGCGCTATACGAAAACGGTTTCGTCAATCGACACGAAATCCATAACTTTTAGTCGGCACAGTCTGGAGATGATATGATTCGATTTTGGTGAAAATCGGACAAACGGTGTGGGAGGAGTTCGAAAAAGTAGGTTTTGAATGAAAATAGCATTTTATTTCACAAAACTGTATTGAAGTCAATGGGAATTTCATGTTTTGTTCTATTATAGCGCCACCAAGAGGCTCAGTCACACCATTTTTTTTATGTGTCCTCAGAGTGAGCCCATACATATATGTGTCGATTTTGGTGCAAAAATCTGAATTTGCTTCGGAGTTATAGACATTTATATGAAAAAACACGAAAAAAATGACTGACACATGACTTTGATTGGAAATTAGTACCCCTAAACATCAATATTTTCGCATTTGGGCATTGGCGTATAGCTATCGACCTATGTTTCCAAACTTCTGACGGTGGTTTCGTCTCGATCGGACAAACGGTTTTGAAGATATAGCCTAATGTTTTTTAAGCGCTAAATCACAACGCTACACAAACCGTAAGGCGAAACCTAGCATGTTTGGTATCGTAGGACTCGGCAAGGTTTCAGGAGTCTAATTAGATGAGTCTCGTGAAAATAAGTCGACCAAACCCAAAGTTATAAGCGTTTGAAAAAAAAAATTCACCACTAGGTGGCGCTGTTTCGAAACTTCTCACGCTCCTTCAGGACATCGTGCTGATGACCCATGCCAAGTTTTGTAACAATCCGTTCATGCGTTCCTAAAATACAGCATTTTAGCACATAATTCAAAATGGCCGACAGTCAAAATGGCCGATATGGTAAAATTGGATATCAGTCGACTCGGCATGTCGCCCTGAATCTAACGAGACCAATTTTATGATTTTTGGACAAACAGTTCAGAAGTTATAAGCAAAAATAGCCATTTTTCATATCTCCGGACCAGTAGGTGGCGCTGCGCCGAAACGCAGCATGTAGCCTCAGGTCATGCTTGTGATGACATGTACCAAGTTTGGTCTGAATACGATAAACCGTTGCGGAGATACAGCCTTACGACTGTTTTTGCAGGCGCTACGTAAAATTTGTTCGAGCGTTTATCGAAAACGGTTTGACGAATCAATTTGAATTCCATAACTTTTTGTCAGCACTCCCTGAAGATGATCTGGTTCAATTTTCGTGCAAATCGGACAAACCGTCTAGGACGAGTTCGAAAAAGTAGGTTTTTCGAATGATTCAAAATGGCGGCCATATTTTTATTACGGAAAATGAAGTAATAGGATGCAATCGAATCGGCATAAGCTCAGGAATCAGATGAAAAAAGAATTTTGTTGATTGGCCTTACGGTTCAAAAGTTATTAGCAAAATAAAAGTGAAACTTTGGACAGGTGGTGGCGCTAGAGGGAATGACTTAGAAACACAAAAATTGGTGTATTTAATGTTGGGACTGTCCTCTATCAGAATGTCAAACCAAAACAACTTTCCCGCAATCGGTTCTATGGGCTGCCATAGACGCCCAGTCGGAAGAAGAATAATAATAATAATAATAAATATAGCTGCAAGCAGCAATTACCGGGGCCAAGCAGAATAAGACGACAAGACATGCCAACATGTCTGAAAGTGTCAGACCAACTGCAACAATGAGCAATTAAAGACATTTAAAGAGGATTTTAGGCGAAATGGCTGAAAAATCATGTAAAAAGTGATTCAAAATATGATTTAATGGATTGTCACTTTTGACCAAAAGGTGGCGCTGTTACGAAATTGATGTGGTGTGGTCAGAGTAAGGAGACAGTGACACATACAAAGTTTTGTGTCAATATGTCGAGGCATTGCAGATATAAAGCCTGAATAGTCATTTTGGCATCATGCCTCAACTTTGCTGCTGTGCTATACGAAAACGGTTTCATCAATCGACACGAAATCCATAACTTTTTGTCGGCACAGTCTGGAGATGATACGATTCGATTTTGGTGAAAATCGGACAAACGGTCTAGGAGGAGTTCGAAAAAGTAGGTTTTGAATGAAAATCAAGATGGCGGACAGGAAGTTTGGCCAAATAAGGAAAACTTGGTATCTATGTTCTCGGCTTGACCCAAGGAATCTATTAAGACCCGTGGCATTTCAATAGCCAGATTTATTCAAAAGTTATTAGCCTTTTTGGAAATTTTGTTATAACTTTTGACCACTAGGTGGCGCTGTCTTGAAATATTTTGGTTGCCTTCAGGGGATGGTGCTGATGACACAATCTGAGTTTCGTAATATTACACCAATGCATTTGTTTAGTATAGCATTTTATTTCACAAAACTGTATTGAAGTCAATGGGAATTTCATATTTTGTTCAATTATAGCGCCACCAAGAGGCTCAGTCCCACAATTTTTTTTACGTGTCCTCAGAGTGAGCCCATACATATGTGTGTCAATTTTGGTGAAAATATCTCAATTCGCTTCGGAGTTATAGACATTTATATGAAAAAACACGAAAAAAATGACTGACACATGACTTTGATTGGAAATTAGTACCCCTAAACATCAATATTTTCGCATTTGGGCATTGGCGTATAGCTATCGACCTATGTTTCCAAACTTCTGACGGTGGTTTCGTCTCGATCGGACTAGCGGTTTCAAAGATATAGCCAAATGTTTTTTAAGCGCTAAATCACAACGTTACACAAACCGTAAGGCAAAACCTAGCATGTTTGGTATCGTAGGACTCGGCAACGATTCAGGAGTCTAAAAAGATGAGTTTCGTGAAAATAAGTCGACCACACCCAAAGTTATAAGCATTTGAAAAAAAAAATTCACCACTAGGTGGCGCTGTTTCGAAACTTCTCAGGCTCATTCAGGGCATTGTGCTGATGACCCATACCACGTTTCGTAACAATCCGTTCATGCGTTCATAAAATACAGAATTTTAGCACAAAATTCAAAATGGCCGACAGCCAAAATGACCGATATGGTCAAATTGGATATCAGTCGACTCGGCATGTTGCCCTGAATCTAACGAGACCAATTGTATGATTTTTGGACAAACTGTTCAGAAGTTATAAGCAAAAATAGCCATTTTTCATATCTCCGGACCAGTAGGTGGCGCTGCGCCGAAACACAGCATGTAGCCTCAGGTCATGCTTGTGAGTACAAGTACCAAGTTTGGTCTGAATACGATAAACCGTTGCGGAGATACGGCCTTACGACTGTTTTTGCTAGCGCTACGTAAAATGTATTTGTGCGTTTATCGAAAACGGTTTGACGAATCCATTTGAATTCCATAACTTTTTGTCAGCACTACCTGAAGATGATCTGGTTAAATTTTCGTGCAAATCGGACAAACCGTCTAGGACGAGTTCGAAAAAGTAGCTTTTTTTGAAAATTCAAGATGGCGGCCATATTTTTATGACGGAAAATGACGTCATAGGGTGCAATCGAATCGCCATGAGCTCCGGAATCAGAGAAAAAAAGAATTTCGCTGATTGGCCTTACGGTTCAAAAGTTATTAGCAAAGTAAAAGTGAAACTTTGGACAGGTGGTGGCGCTAGAGGGAATGACTTAGAAACACCAAAATTGGTGTATTTAATGTTGAGACGGTCCTCTATCAGAATGTCAAACCAAAACAACTTTCCCGCAATCGGTTCTATGGGCTGCCATAGACTCCCATGGCGGAAGAATAATAATAATAATAATAATAATAAATATAGCTGCAAGCAGCAATTACCGGGGCCAAGCAGAATAAGACGACAAGACATGCCAACATGTCTGAAAGTGTCAGACCAACTGCAACAATGAGCAATTAAAGACATTTAAAGAGGATTTTAGGCGAAATGGCTGAAAAATCATGTAAAAAGTGATTCAAAATATGATTTAATGGATTGTCACTTTTGACCAAAAGGTGGCGCTGTTACGAAATTGATGTGGTGTGGTCAGAGTAAGGAGACAGTGACACATACAAAGTTTTGTGTCAATATGTCGAGGCATTGCAGATATAAAGCCTGAATAGTCATTTTGGCATCATGCCTCAACTTTGCTGCTGTGCTATACGAAAACGGTTTCATCAATCGACACGAAATCCATAACTTTTTGTCGGCACAGTCTGGAGATGATACGATTCGATTTTGGTGAAAATCGGACAAACGGTCTAGGAGGAGTTCGAAAAAGTAGGTTTTGAATGAAAATCAAGATGGCGGACAGGAAGTTTGGCCAAATAAGGAAAACTTGGTATCTATGTTCTCGGCTTGACCCAAGGAATCTATTAAGACCAGTGGCATTTCAATAGCCAGATGTATTCAAAAGTTATTAGCCTTTTTGGAAATTTTGTTATAACTTTTGACCACTAGGTGGCGCTGTCTTGAAATATTTTGGTTGCCTTCAGGGGATGGTGCTGATGACACAATCTGAGTTTCGTAATATTACACCAATGCATTTGTTTAGTATAGCATTTTATTTCACAAAACTGTATTGAAGTCAATGGGAATTTCATATTTTGTTCAATTATAGCGCCACCAAGAGGCTCAGTCCCACAATTTTTTTTACGTGTCCTCAGAGTGAGCCCATACATATGTGTGTCAATTTTGGTGAAAATATCTCAATTCGCTTCGGAGTTATAGACATTTATATGAAAAAACACGAAAAAAATGACTGACACATGACTTTGATTGGAAATTAGTACCCCTAAACATCAATATTTTCGCATTTGGGCATTGGTGTATAGCTATCGACCTATGTTTCCAAACTTCTGACGGTGGTTTCGTCTCGATCGGACTAGCGGTTTCAAAGATATAGCCAAATGTTTTTTAAGCGCTAAATCACAACGCTACACAAACCGTAAGGCGAAACCTAGCATGTTTGGTATCGTAGGACTCGGCAACGATTCAGGAGTCTAAAAAGATGAGTTTCGTGAAAATAAGTCGACCACACCCAAAGTTATAAGCATTTGGAAAAAAAAATTCACCACTAGGTGGCGCTGTTTCGAAACTTCTCAGGCTCATTCAGGGCATCGTGCTGATGACCCATACCACGTTTCGTAACAATCCGTTCATGCGTTCATAAAATACAGAATTTTAGCACAAAATTCAAAATGGCCGACAGCCAAAATGACCGATATGGCAAAATTGGATATCAGTCGACTCGGCATGTTGCCCTGAATCTAACGAGACCAATTGTATGATTTTTGGACAAACTGTTCAGAAGTTATAAGCAAAAATAGCCATTTTTCATATCTCCGGACCAGTAGGTGGCGCTGCGCCGAAACACAGCATGTAGCCTCAGGTCATGCTTGTGAGTACAAGTACCAAGTTTGGTCTGAATACGATAAACCGTTGCGGAGATACGGCCTTACGACTGTTTTTGCTAGCGCTACGTAAAATGTATTTGTGCGTTTATTGAAAACGGTTTGACGAATCCATTTGAATTCCATAACTTTTTGTCAGCACTACCTGAAGATGATCTGGTTCAATTTTCGTGCAAATCGGACAAACCGTCTAGGACGAGTTCGAAAAAGTAGCTTTTTTTGAAAATTCAAGATGGCGGCCATATTTTTATGACGGCAAATGACGTCATAGGGTGCAATCGAATCGCCATGAGCTCAGGAATCAGAGGAAAAAAGAATTTCGCTGATTGGCCTTACGGTTCAAAAGTTATTAGCAAAATAAAAGTGAAACTTTGGACAGGTGGTGGCGCTAGAGGGAATGACTTAGAAACACCAAAATTGGTGTATTTAATGTTGAGACGGTCCTCTATCAGAATGTCAAACCAAAACAACTTTCCCGCAATCGGTTCTATGGGCTGCCATAGACTCCCATGGCGGAAGAATAATAATAATAAATATAGCTGCAAGCAGCAATTACCGGGGCCAAGCAGAATAAGACGACAAGACATGCCAACATGTCTGAAAGTGTCAGACCAACTGCAACAATGAGCAATTAAAGACATTTAAAGAGGATTTTAGGCGAAATGGCTGAAAAATCATGTAAAAAGTGATTCAAAATATGATTTAATGGATTGTCACTTTTGACCAAAAGGTGGCGCTGTTACGAAATTGATGTGGTGTGGTCAGAGTAAGGAGACAGTGACACATACAAAGTTTTGTGTCAATATGTCGAGGCATTGCAGATATAAAGCCTGAATAGTCATTTTGGCATCATGCCTCAACTTTGCTGCTGTGCTATACGAAAACGGTTTCATCAATCGACACGAAATCCATAACTTTTTGTCGGCACAGTCTGGAGATGATACGATTCGATTTTGGTGAAAATCGGACAAACGGTCTAGGAGGAGTTCGAAAAAGTAGGTTTTGAATGAAAATCAAGATGGCGGACAGGAAGTTTGGCCAAATAAGGAAAACTTGGTATCTATGTTCTCGGCTTGACCCAAGGAATCTATTAAGACCAGTGGCATTTCAATAGCCAGATGTATTCAAAAGTTATTAGCCTTTTTGGAAATTTTGTTATAACTTTTGACCACTAGGTGGCGCTGTCTTGAAATATTTTGGTTGCCTTCAGGGGATGGTGCTGATGACACAATCTGAGTTTCGTAATATTACACCAATGCATTTGTTTAGTATAGCATTTTATTTCACAAAACTGTATTGAAGTCAATGGGAATTTCATATTTTGTTCAATTATAGCGCCACCAAGAGGCTCAGTCCCACAATTTTTTTTACGTGTCCTCAGAGTGAGCCCATACATATGTGTGTCAATTTTGGTGAAAATATCTCAATTCGCTTCGGAGTTATAGACATTTATATGAAAAAACACGAAAAAAATGACTGACACATGACTTTGATTGGAAATTAGTACCCCTAAACATCAATATTTTCGCATTTGGGCATTGGTGTATAGCTATCGACCTATGTTTCCAAACTTCTGACGGTGGTTTCGTCTCGATCGGACTAGCGGTTTCAAAGATATAGCCAAATGTTTTTTAAGCGCTAAATCACAACGCTACACAAACCGTAAGGCGAAACCTAGCATGTTTGGTATCGTAGGACTCGGCAACGATTCAGGAGTCTAAAAAGATGAGTTTCGTGAAAATAAGTCGACCACACCCAAAGTTATAAGCATTTGGAAAAAAAAATTCACCACTAGGTGGCGCTGTTTCGAAACTTCTCAGGCTCATTCAGGGCATCGTGCTGATGACCCATACCACGTTTCGTAACAATCCGTTCATGCGTTCATAAAATACAGAATTTTAGCACAAAATTCAAAATGGCCGACAGCCAAAATGACCGATATGGCAAAATTGGATATCAGTCGACTCGGCATGTTGCCCTGAATCTAACGAGACCAATTGTATGATTTTTGGACAAACTGTTCAGAAGTTATAAGCAAAAATAGCCATTTTTCATATCTCCGGACCAGTAGGTGGCGCTGCGCCGAAACACAGCATGTAGCCTCAGGTCATGCTTGTGAGTACAAGTACCAAGTTTGGTCTGAATACGATAAACCGTTGCGGAGATACGGCCTTACGACTGTTTTTGCTAGCGCTACGTAAAATGTATTTGTGCGTTTATTGAAAACGGTTTGACGAATCCATTTGAATTCCATAACTTTTTGTCAGCACTACCTGAAGATGATCTGGTTCAATTTTCGTGCAAATCGGACAAACCGTCTAGGACGAGTTCGAAAAAGTAGCTTTTTTTGAAAATTCAAGATGGCGGCCATATTTTTATGACGGCAAATGACGTCATAGGGTGCAATCGAATCGCCATGAGCTCAGGAATCAGAGGAAAAAAGAATTTCGCTGATTGGCCTTACGGTTCAAAAGTTATTAGCAAAATAAAAGTGAAACTTTGGACAGGTGGTGGCGCTAGAGGGAATGACTTAGAAACACCAAAATTGGTGTATTTAATGTTGAGACGGTCCTCTATCAGAATGTCAAACCAAAACAACTTTCCCGCAATCGGTTCTATGGGCTGCCATAGACTCCCATGGCGGAAGAATAATAATAATAATAATAATAATAATAATAATAAGAAACGGAACAGATACAATAGGTGCCTCCGCACCTTCGGTGCTTGGCCCCTAATAATAATAATAAATATAGCTGCAAGCAGCAATTACCGGGGCCAAGCAGAATAAGACGACAAGACATGCCGACATGTCTGAAAGTGTCAGACCAACTGCAACAATGAGCAATTAAAGACATTTAAAGAGGATTTTAGACGAAATGGCTGAAAAATCATAGAAACTAATTAAAAATATGATTTAATGGATTATCACTTTCGACAAATAGGTGGCGCAGTTACAAAACTGATGTGATGTGGTCAGAGTGAGGAGACAATGACACATACAAAGTTTGGTGTCAATATGTCAAGGCATTGCAGAGATAAAGCCTGAATAGTGCTATTAGCATCATGCCTCAAATTTGCTGCTGCGCTATACGAAAACGGTTTCGTCAATTGACACGAAATCCATAACTTTTAGTCGGCACAGTCTGGGGATGATACGATTCGATTTTGGTGAAAATCGGACAAACGGTGTGGGAGGAGTTCGAAAAAGTAGGTTTTGAATGAAAATAGCATTTTATCTCACAAAACTGTATTGAAGTCAATGGGAATTTCATGTTTTGTTCTATTATAGCGCCACCAAGAGGCTCAGTCCCACAATTTTTTTTACGTGTCCTCAGAGTGAGCCCATACATATGTGTGTCAGTTTTGGTGAAAATATCTCAATTTGCTTTAGAGTTATAAACATTTATATGAAAAAACACGTAAAAAATGACTGACACATGACTTTGTTTGAATTTTACTACCCCTAAACATCAATATTTTCGCATTTGGGCATTGGCGTATAGCTATCGACCTATGTTTCCAAACTTCTGACGGTGGTTTCGTCTCGATCGGACAAGCGGTTTCGAAGATATAGCCTAATGTTTTTTAAGCGCTAAATCACAACGCTACACAAACCGTAAGGCGAAACCTAGCATGTTTGGTATCGTAGGACTCGGCAAGGTTTCAGGAGTCTAATTAGATGAGTCTCGTGAAAATAAGTCGACCGCACCCAAAGTTATAAGCATTTGAAAAAAAAAATTCCCCACTAGGTGGCGCTGTTTCGAAACTTCTCACACTCCTTCAGGACATCGTGCTGATGACCCATGCCAAGTTTCGTAACAATCCGTTCATGCGTTCATAAAATACAGCATTTTAGCACATAATTCAAAATGGCCGACAGTCAAAATGGCCGATATGGTAAAATTGGATATCAGTCGACTCGGCATGTCGCCCTGAATCTAACGAGACCAATTTTATGATTTTTGGACAAACTGTTCAGAAGTTATAAGCAAAAATAGCCATTTTTCATATCTCCGGACCAGTAGGTGGCGCTGCGCCGAAACGCAGCATGTAGCCTCAGGTCATGCTTGTGATGACATGTACCAAGTTTGGTCTGAATACGATAAACCGTTGCAGAGATACAGCCTTACGACTGTTTTTGCAGGCGCTACGTAAAATTTGTTCGTGCGTTTATTGAAAACGGTTTGACGAATCAATTTGAATTCCATAACTTTTGGTCAGCACTGCCTGAAGATGATCTGGTTCAATTTTCGTGCAAATCGGACAAACCGTCTAGGACGAGTTCGAAAAAGTAGGTTTTTCGAATGAATCAAAATGGCGGCCATATTTTTATTACAGAAAATGAAGTCATAGGATGCAATCGAATCGGCATGAGCTCAGGAATCAGAGGAAAAAATAATTTTGTTGATTGGCCTTACAGTTCAAAAGTTATTAGCAAAATAAAAGTGAAACTTTGGACAGGTGGTGGCGCTAGAGGGAATGACTTAGAAACACCAAAATTGGTGTATTTAATGTTGGGACTGTGCTCTATCAGAATGTCAAACCAAAACAACTTTCCCGCAATCGGTTCTATGGGCTGCCATAGACTCCAAGAGCGGAAGAAGAAGAAGAAGAAGAAGAAGAAGAAGAAGAATAAATATAGCTGCAAGCAGCAATTACCGGGGCCAAGCAGAATAAGACGACAAGACATGCCAACATGTCTGAAAGTGTCAGACCAACTGCAACAATGAGCAATTAAAGACATTTAAAGAGGATTTTAGGCGAAATGGCTGAAAAATCATGTAAAAAGTGATTCAAAATATGATTTAATGGATTGTCACTTTTGACCAAAAGGTGGCGCTGTTACGAAATTGATGTGGTGTGGTCAGAGTAAGGAGACAGTGACACATACAAAGTTTTGTGTCAATATGTCGAGGCATTGCAGATATAAAGCCTGAATAGTCATTTTGGCATCATGCCTCAACTTTGCTGCTGTGCTATACGAAAACGGTTTCATCAATCGACACGAAATCCATAACTTTTTGTCGGCACAGTCTGGAGATGATACGATTCGATTTTGGTGAAAATCGGACAAACGGTCTAGGAGGAGTTCGAAAAAGTAGGTTTTGAATGAAAATCAAGATGGCGGACAGGAAGTTTGGCCAAATAAGGAAAACTTGGTATCTATGTTCTCGGCTTGACCCAAGGAATCTATTAAGACCAGTGGCATTTCAATAGCCAGATGTATTCAAAAGTTATTAGCCTTTTTGGAAATTTTGTTATAACTTTTGACCACTAGGTGGCGCTGTCTTGAAATATTTTGGTTGCCTTCAGGGGATGGTGCTGATGACACAATCTGAGTTTCGTAATATTACACCAATGCATTTGTTTAGTATAGCATTTTATTTCACAAAACTGTATTGAAGTCAATGGGAATTTCATATTTTGTTCAATTATAGCGCCACCAAGAGGCTCAGTCCCACAATTTTTTTTACGTGTCCTCAGAGTGAGCCCATACATATGTGTGTCAATTTTGGTGAAAATATCTCAATTCGCTTCGGAGTTATAGACATTTATATGAAAAAACACGAAAAAAATGACTGACACATGACTTTGATTGGAAATTAGTACCCCTAAACATCAATATTTTCGCATTTGGGCATTGGCGTATAGCTATCGACCTATGTTTCCAAACTTCTGACGGTGGTTTCGTCTCGATCGGACTAGCGGTTTCAAAGATATAGCCAAATGTTTTTTAAGCGCTAAATCACAACGCTACACAAACCGTAAGGCGAAACCTAGCATGTTTGGTATCGTAGGACTCGGCAACGATTCAGGAGTCTAAAAAGATGAGTTTCGTGAAAATAAGTCGACCACACCCAAAGTTATAAGCATTTGGAAAAAAAAATTCACCACTAGGTGGCGCTGTTTCGAAACTTCTCAGGCTCATTCAGGGCATCGTGCTGATGACCCATACCACGTTTCGTAACAATCCGTTCATGCGTTCATAAAATACAGAATTTTAGCACAAAATTCAAAATGGCCGACAGCCAAAATGACCGATATGGCAAAATTGGATATCAGTCGACTCGGCATGTTGCCCTGAATCTAACGAGACCAATTGTATGATTTTTGGACAAACTGTTCAGAAGTTATAAGCAAAAATAGCCATTTTTCATATCTCCGGACCAGTAGGTGGCGCTGCGCCGAAACACAGCATGTAGCCTCAGGTCATGCTTGTGAGTACAAGTACCAAGTTTGGTCTGAATACGATAAACCGTTGCGGAGATACGGCCTTACGACTGTTTTTGCTAGCGCTACGTAAAATGTATTTGTGCGTTTATTGAAAACGGTTTGACGAATCCATTTGAATTCCATAACTTTTTGTCAGCACTACCTGAAGATGATCTGGTTCAATTTTCGTGCAAATCGGACAAACCGTCTAGGACGAGTTCGAAAAAGTAGCTTTTTTTGAAAATTCAAGATGGCGGCCATATTTTTATGACGGCAAATGACGTCATAGGGTGCAATCGAATCGCCATGAGCTCAGGAATCAGAGGAAAAAAGAATTTCGCTGATTGGCCTTACGGTTCAAAAGTTATTAGCAAAATAAAAGTGAAACTTTGGACAGGTGGTGGCGCTAGAGGGAATGACTTAGAAACACCAAAATTGGTGTATTTAATGTTGAGACGGTCCTCTATCAGAATGTCAAACCAAAACAACTTTCCCGCAATCGGTTCTATGGGCTGCCATAGACTCCCATGGCGGAAGAATAATAATAATAAATATAGCTGCAAGCAGCAATTATCGGGGCCAAGCGCAAGCAGATGACAGGATATGCCAACATGGCTGAAGGTGTCAGACCATCTGCAACAATGAGCAATTAAATACATTTAAAGAGGATTTTAGGCGAAATGGCTGAAAAATCATATAAAAAGTCATTCAAAATATGATTTAATGGATTATCACTTTCGACCAATAGGTGGCGCAGTTACAAATGTGATGTGATGTGGTCAGAGTGAAGTGACAATGACACATACAAAGTTTGGTGTCAATATGTCAAGGCATTGCAGAGATAAAGCCTGAATAGTGCTTTTAGCATCATGCCTCAAGTTTGCTGCTACGCTATACGAAAACGGTTTCGTCTATAGACACGAAATCCATAACTTTTAGTCAGCACAGTCTGGAGATGATACGATTCGATTTTGGTGAAAATCGGACAAACGGTCTAGGAGGAGTTCGAAAAAGTAGGTTTTGAATGAAAATCAAGATGGCGGACAGGAAGTTTGGCCAAATAAGGAAAACTTGGTATCTATGTTCTCGGCTTGACCCAAGGAATCTATTAAGACCAGTGGCATTTCAGTAGTCAGATTTATTCAAAAGTTATTAGCCTTTATGGAAATGTTGTTATAACTTTTGACCACTAGGTGGCACTGTCTTGAAATATTTTGGGTACCTTCAGGGAATGGTGCTGATGGCACATTTTGAGTTTCGTAATATTACACCAATGCATTTGTTTAGTATAGCATTTTATTTCACAAAACTGTATTGAAGTCAATGGGAATTTCATGTTTTGTTCTATTATAGCGCTACCAAGAGGCTGAGTCCCACCATTTTTTTACATGTCCTCAGAGTGAGCTCGTACATATGTGTGTCGATTTTGGTGAAAATATCTCAATTCGCTTCGGAGTTATAGACATTTATATGAAAAAACACGTAAAAAATGACTGACACATGACTTTGATTGGAATTTACTACCCCTAAACATCAATATTTTCGCATTTGGGCATTGGCGTATAGCTATCGACCTATGTTTCCAAACTTCTGAAGGTGGTTTCGTCTCGATCGGACTAGCGGTTTCGAAGATATAGCCAAATGTTTTTTAAGCGCTAAATCACAACGCTACACAAACCGTAAGGCAAAACCTAGCATGTTTGGTATCGTGGGACTCAGCAACGATTCAGGACTCTAATGAGATGAGTCTCGTGAAAATAAGTCGACCACACCCAAAGTTATAAGCATTTGGAAGCATTTGGGGAAAAAAATTCACCACTAGGTGGCACTGTTTCGAAACTTCTCAGGCTCCTTCAGGGCATCGTGCTGATGATCCATTCCGAGTTTTGTAACGATACATTCACGCGTTCATAAAATACAGCATTTTAGCACATAATTCAAAATGGCCGACAGCCAAAATGGCTGATCGGGGAAAATTGGATATCAGTCGACTCAGCATGATGCCCTGAATCTAACGAGACCACTTTTATGATTTTTGGACAAACCATTCAGAAGTTATAAGCAAAAATAGCCATTTTTCATATCTCCGGACCAGTAGGTGGCACTGTGCCGAAACGCAGCATGTTGCCTCAGGTCATGCTTGTGATGAGATGTACCAAGTTTGGTCTTAATATGATAAAGTGTTGAGGAGATACTGGCTTGTGTCTGTTTTCGCAAGCGCTACGTAAAATTTGTTTGCGCGGTATTCGAGAACGGTTTGATGAATCAACACGAATTCCATAACTTTTTGTCGGCATGGTCTGATGATGATCTGATTCAATTTTCGTGGAAATTGGAGCAACGGCCTAGGAGGAGTTTGAAAAAGTAGGTTTTTCGGAAAATTCAAAATGGCGGAAAAATTATTATGACGAAAAATGACGTCATAGGGTGCAATCGAATCGCCCTGAGCTCAGAAATCAGAGGAAAAAAGAATTTTGTTTCTAGCCCTTGTGGTTCAAAAGTTATTAGCAGAAACATGAGTGAAACTTTGGACAGTTGGTGGCGCTAGAGGGAATGACTTAGACACACCAAAATTGGTGTTTTTAATGTTGGGACTGTCCTCTATCAGAATGTCAAACCATTACAACTTTCCCGCAATCGGTTCTATGGGCTGCCATAGACTCCCAGTCGGAACAATGAAGAATAATAATAATAATAAATATAGCTGCAAGCAGCCATTACCGGGGCCAAGCTGAATAAGACGACAAGACATGCCGACATGTCTGAAAGTGTCAGACCAACTGCAACAATGAGCAATTAAAGACATTTAAAGAGGATTTTAGGCAAAATGCCTGAAAAATCATAGAAACAATAAATAAAAATATGATTTGATGGATTATCACTTTCGACCAATAGGTGGCGCAGTTACAAAACTGATGTGATGTGGTCAGAGTGAAGTTACAATGACACATACAAAGTTTGGTGTCAATATGTCAAGGCATTGCAGAGATAAAGCCTTAATTAATGCTATTAGCATCATGCCTCAACTTTGCTGCTGCGCTATACGAACGGTTTCGTCTATCGACACGAAATCCATAACTTTTAGTCGGCACGGTCTGGAGATGATACGATTCGATTTTGGTGAAAATCGGACAAACGGTCTAGGAGGAGTTCGAAAAAGTAGGTTTTGAATGAAAATCAAGATGGCGGACAAGAAGTTTGACCAAATAAGGAAAATTTGGTATCTATGTTCTCGGCTTGACCCAAGGAATCTATTAAGACCAGTGGCATTTACATAGGCCGATGTATTCAAAAGTTATTAGCAGTTTTGGAAATGTTGTTATAACTTTTGACCACTAGGTGGCGCTGTCTCTAAATATTTTGGGTACCTTCAGGGGATGGTGCTGATGGCACATTCTGAGTTTCGTAATATTACACCAATGCATTTGTTTAGTATAGCATTTTATTTCACAAAACTGCATTGAAGTCAATGGGAATTTCATGTTTTGTTCTATTATAGCGCCACCAAGAGGCTCAGTCCCACCATTTTTTTTATGTGTCCTCAGAGTGAGCCCATACATATATGTGTCGATTTTGGTGCAAAAATCTCAATTTGCTTCGGAGTTATAGACATTTATATGAAAAAACACGAAAAAAATGACTGACACATGACTTTGATTGGAAATTAGTACCCCTAAACATCAATATTTTCGCATTTGGGCATTGGCGTATAGCTATCGACCTATGTTTCCAAACTTCTGACGGTGGTTTCGTCTCGATCGGACTAGCGGTTTCAAAGATATAGCCAAATGTTTTTTAAGCGCTAAATCACAACGCTACACAAATTGTAAGGCAAAACCTAGCATGTTTGGTATCGTAGGACTCGGCAATGATTCAGGAGTCTAAAAAGATGAGTTTCGTGAAAATAAGTCGACCACACCCAAAGTTATAAGCATTTGAAAAAAAAAATTCACCACTAGGTGGCGCTGTTTCGAAACTTCTCAGGCTCATTCAGGGCATTGTGCTGATGACCCATACCACGTTTCGTAACAATCCGTTCATGCGTTCATAAAATACAGAATTTTAGCACAAAATTCAAAATGGCCGACAGCCAAAATGACCGATATGGTCAAATTGGATATCAGTCGACTCGGCATGTTGCCCTGAATCTAACGAGACCAATTGTATGATTTTTGGACAAACTGTTCAGAAGTTATAAGCAAAAATAGCCATTTTTCATATCTCCGGACCAGTAGGTGGCGCTGCGCCGAAACACAGCATGTAGCCTCAGGTCATGCTTGTGAGTACAAGTACCAAGTTTGGTCTGAATACGATAAACCGTTGCGGAGATACGGCCTTACGACTGTTTTTGCTAGCGCTACGTAAAATGTATTCGTGCGTTTATCGAAAACGGTTTGACGAATCCATTTGAATTCCATAACTTTTTGTCAGCACTACCTGAAGATGATCTGGTTCAATTTTCGTGCAAATCGGACAAACCGTCTAGGACGAGTTCGAAAAAGTAGCTTTTTTTGAAAATTCAAGATGGCGGCCATATTTTTATGACGGCAAATGACGTCATAGGGTGCAATCGAATCGCCATGAGCTCAGGAATCAGTGGAAAAAAGAATTTCGCTGATTGGCCTTACGGTTCAAAAGTTATTAGCAAAATAAAAGTGAAATTTTGGACAGGTGGTGGCGCTAGAGGGAATGACTTAGAAACACCAAAATTGGTGTATTTAATGTTGAGACGGTCCTCTATCAGAATGTCAAACCAAAACAACTTTCCCGCAATCGGTTCTATGGGCTGCCATAGACTCCCAGTCGGAAGAAGGAAGAATAATAATAATAATAATAATAATAATAATAAGAACGGGAACGAAAACAATAGGTGCCTCCGCACCTTCGGTGCTTGGCCCCTAATAATAAGAACGCGAACGGATACAATAGGTGCCTCCGCACCTTCGGTGCTTGGCCCCTAATAATAATAATAATAATAATAAGAAACGGAACAGATACAATAGGTGCCTCCGCACCTTCGGTGCTTGGCCCCTAATAATAATAATAAGAAACGGAACAGATACAATAGGTGCCTCCGCACCTTCGGTGCTTGGCCCCTAATAATAATAATAATAATAAGAAACGGAACAGATACAATAGGTGCCTCCGCACCTTCGGTGCTTGGCCCCTAATAATAAATAGCTGCAAGCAGCAATTACCGGGGCCAAGCAGAATAAGACGACAAGACATGCCAACATGTCTGAAAGTGTCAGACCAACTGCAACAATGAGCAATTAAAGACATTTAAAGAGGATTTTAGGCGAAATGGCTGAAAAATCATGTAAAAAGTTATTCAAAATATGATTTAATGGATTGTCACTTTTGACCAAAAGGTGGCGCTGTTACGAAATTGATGTGGTGTGGTCAGAGTAAGGAGACAGTGACACATACAAAGTTTTGTGTCAATATGTCGAGGCATTGCAGATATAAAGCCTGAATAGTCATTTTGGCATCATGCCTCAACTTTGCTGCTGTGCTATACGAAAACGGTTTCATCAATCGACACGAAATCCATAACTTTTTGTCGGCACAGTCTGGAGATGATACGATTCGATTTTGGTGAAAATCGGACAAACGGTCTAGGAGGAGTTCGAAAAAGTAGGTTTTGAATGAAAATCAAGATGGCGGACAGGAAGTTTGGCCAAATAAGGAAAACTTGGTATCTATGTTCTCGGCTTGACCCAAGGAATCTATTAAGACCAGTGGCATTTCAATAGCCAGATGTATTCAAAAGTTATTAGCCTTTTTGGAAATTTTGTTATAACTTTTGACCACTAGGTGGCGCTGTCTTGAAATATTTTGGTTGCCTTCAGGGGATGGTGCTGATGACACAATCTGAGTTTCGTAATATTACACCAATGCATTTGTTTAGTATAGCATTTTATTTCACAAAACTGTATTGAAGTCAATGGGAATTTCATATTTTGTTCAATTATAGCGCCACCAAGAGGCTCAGTCCCACAATTTTTTTTACGTGTCCTCAGAGTGAGCCCATACATATGTGTGTCAATTTTGGTGAAAATATCTCAATTCGCTTCGGAGTTATAGACATTTATATGAAAAAACACGAAAAAAATGACTGACACATGACTTTGATTGGAAATTAGTACCCCTAAACATCAATATTTTCGCATTTGGGCATTGGCGTATAGCTATCGACCTATGTTTCCAAACTTCTGACGGTGGTTTCGTCTCGATCGGACTAGCGGTTTCAAAGATATAGCCAAATGTTTTTTAAGCGCTAAATCACAACGCTACACAAACCGTAAGGCGAAACCTAGCATGTTTGGTATCGTAGGACTCGGCAACGATTCAGGAGTCTAAAAAGATGAGTTTCGTGAAAATAAGTCGACCACACCCAAAGTTATAAGCATTTGGAAAAAAAAATTCACCACTAGGTGGCGCTGTTTCGAAACTTCTCAGGCTCATTCAGGGCATCGTGCTGATGACCCATACCACGTTTCGTAACAATCCGTTCATGCGTTCATAAAATACAGAATTTTAGCACAAAATTCAAAATGGCCGACAGCCAAAATGACCGATATGGCAAAATTGGATATCAGTCGACTCGGCATGTTGCCCTGAATCTAACGAGACCAATTGTATGATTTTTGGACAAACTGTTCAGAAGTTATAAGCAAAAATAGCCATTTTTCATATCTCCGGACCAGTAGGTGGCGCTGCGCCGAAACACAGCATGTAGCCTCAGGTCATGCTTGTGAGTACAAGTACCAAGTTTGGTCTGAATACGATAAACCGTTGCGGAGATACGGCCTTACGACTGTTTTTGCTAGCGCTACGTAAAATGTATTTGTGCGTTTATTGAAAACGGTTTGACGAATCCATTTGAATTCCATAACTTTTTGTCAGCACTACCTGAAGATGATCTGGTTCAATTTTCGTGCAAATCGGACAAACCGTCTAGGACGAGTTCGAAAAAGTAGCTTTTTTTGAAAATTCAAGATGGCGGCCATATTTTTATGACGGCAAATGACGTCATAGGGTGCAATCGAATCGCCATGAGCTCAGGAATCAGAGGAAAAAAGAATTTCGCTGATTGGCCTTACGGTTCAAAAGTTATTAGCAAAATAAAAGTGAAACTTTGGACAGGTGGTGGCGCTAGAGGGAATGACTTAGAAACACCAAAATTGGTGTATTTAATGTTGAGACGGTCCTCTATCAGAATGTCAAACCAAAACAACTTTCCCGCAATCGGTTCTATGGGCTGCCATAGACTCCCATGGCGGAAGAATAATAATAATAATAATAATAATAATAATAATAAGAAACGGAACAGATACAATAGGTGCCTCCGCACCTTCGGTGCTTGGCCCCTAATAATAATAAGAAACGGAACAGATACAATAGGTGCCTCCGCACCTTCGGTGCTTGGCCCCTAATAATAATAATAAACGGAACAGATACAATAGGTGCCTCCGCACCTTCGGTGCTTGGCCCCTAATAATAATAATAATAATAATAATAATAATAAGAAACGGAACAGATACAATAGGTGCCTCCGCACCTTCGGTGCTTGGCCCCTAAATATAGCTGCAAGCAGCAATTATCGGGGCCAAGCGCAAGCAGATGACAGGATATGCCAACATGGCTGAAGGTGTCAGACCAACTGCAACAATGAGCAATCAAAGACATTTAAAGAGGATTTTAGGCGAAATGGCTGAAAAATCATATAAAAAGTCATTCAAAATATGATTTAATGGATTATCACTTTCAACCAATAGGTGGCGCAGTTACAAAACTGATGTGATGTGGTCAGAGTGAAGTGACAATGACACATACAAAGTTTGGTGTCAATATGTCAAGGCATTGCAGAGATAAAGCCTGAATAGTGCTTTTAGCATCATGCCTCATCTTTGCTGCTACGCTATACGAAAACGGTTTTGTCTATAGACACGAAATCCATAACTTTTAGTCAGCACAGTCTGGAGATGATACGATTCGATTTTGGTGAAAATCGGACAAACGGTCTAGGAGGAGTTCGAAAAAGTAGGTTTTGACTGAAAATCAAGATGGCGGACAGGAAGCTAGGCCAAATAAGGAAACCTTGGTATCTATGTTCTCGGCTTGACCCAAGGAATCTATTAAGACCAGTTGCATTACAATAGGCCAACTTATTCAAAAGTTATTAGCAGTTTTGTAAATTTTGTTATAACTTTTGACCACTAGGTGGCACTGTCTCGAAATATTTTGGATCCCTTCAGGGGATGGTGCTGATGGCACATTATGAGTTTCGTAATATTACACCAATGCATTTGTTTAGTATAGCATTTTATTTCACAAAACTGTATAGAAGTCAATGGGAATTTCATGTTTTGTTTTATTATAGCGCCACCAAGAGGCTGAGTCCCACCATTTTTTTTACATGTCCTCAGAGTGAGCTCATACATATGTGTGTCGATTTTGGTGAAAATATCTCAATTATCTTCGGAGTTATAGACATTTATATGAAAAAACACGTAAAAAATGACTGACACATGACTTTGATTGGAATTTACTACCCCTAAACATCAATATTTTCGCATTTGGGCATTGGCGTTTAGCTATCGACCTATGTTTCCAAACTTCTGGCGGTGGTTTCGTCTCGATCGGACTAGCGGTTTCGAAGATATAGCCAAATGTTTTTTAAGCGCTAAATCACAACGCTACACAAACCGTAAGGCGAAACCTAGCATGTTTGGTATCGTGGGACTCGGCAACGATTCAGGACTCTAATGAGATGAGTATCGTGAAAATAAGTCGACCACACCCAAAGTTATAAGCATTTGAAAGCATTTGGTGAAAAAAATTCACCACTAGGTGGCACTGTTTCGAAACTTCTCAAGCTCCTTCAGGGCATCGTGCTGATGATCCATTCCAAGTTTTGTAACGATACGTTCACGCGCTCATAAAATACAGCATTTTAGCACATAATTTAAAATGGCCGACAGCCAAAATGGCTGATCGGGGAAAATTGGATATCAGTCGACTCAGCATGACGCCCTGAATCTAACGAGACCACTTTTATGAGTTTTGGACAAACCATTCAGAAGTTATAAGTAAAAATAGCCATTTTTCATATCTCCGGACCAGTAGGTGGCACTGCGCCGAAACGCAGCATGTTGCCTCAGGTCATGCTTGTGATGAGATGTACCAAGTTTGGTCTGAATACGATAAACCGTTGCGGAGATACAGCCCTACGACTGTTTTCACAAGCGCTACGTAAAATTTGTTTGCGCGGTATTCGAGAACGGTTTGATGAATCAACACGAATTCCATAACTTTTTTTCGGCATGGTCTGAAGATGATCTGATTCAATTTTCGTGGAAATTGGACCAACGGCCTAGGAGGAGTTCAAAAAAGTAGGTTTTTCGGAAAATTCGAAATGGTGGAAAAAATGTTATGACGAAAAATGACGTCATATGGTGCATTCGAATCGTCATGAGCTCAGGAATCAGAGGAAAAAAGAATTTTGTTTCTAGCCCTTGTGGTTCAAAAGTTATTAGCATAAACATGAGTGCAACTTTGGACAGTTGGTGGCGCTAGAGGGAAAGACTTAGACACACCAAAATTGGTGTATTTAATGTTGGGACTGTCCTCTATTAGAATGTCAAATCATTACAACTTTCCCGCGATCGGTTCTATGGGCTGCCATAGACTCCCAGTCGGAAGAAGGAAGAATAATAATAATAAATATAGCTGCAAGCAGCAATTACCGGGGCCAAGCAGAATAAGACGACAAGACATGCCAACATGTCTGAAAGTGTCAGACCAACTGCAACAATGAGCAATTAAAGACATTTAAAGAGGATTTTAGGCGAAATGGCTGAAAAATCATGTAAAAAGTGATTCAAAATATGATTTAATGGATTGTCACTTTTGACCAAAAGGTGGCGCTGTTACGAAATTGATGTGGTGCGGTCAGAGTAAGGAGACAGTGACACATACAAAGTTTTGTGTCAATATGTCGAGGCATTGCAGATATAAAGCCTGAATAGTCATTTTGGCATCATGCCTCAACTTTGCTGCTGTGCTATACGAAAACGGTTTCATCAATCGACACGAAATCCATAACTTTTTGTCGGCACAGTCTGGAGATGATACGATTCGATTTTGGTGAAAATCGGACAAACGGTCTAGGAGGAGTTCGAAAAAGTAGGTTTTGAATGAAAATCAAGATGGCGGACAGGAAGTTTGGCCAAATAAGGAAAACTTGGTATCTATGTTCTCGGCTTGACCCAAGGAATCTATTAAGACCCGTGGCATTTCAATAGCCAGATTTATTCAAAAGTTATTAGCCTTTTTGGAAATTTTGTTATAACTTTTGACCACTAGGTGGCGCTGTCTTAAAATATTTTGGTTGCCTTCAGGGGATGGTGCTGATGACACAATCTGAGTTTCGTAATATTACACCAATGCATTTGTTTAGTATAGCATTTTATTTCACAAAACTGTATTGAAGTCAATGGGAATTTCATATTTTGTTCAATTATAGCGCCACCAAGAGGCTCAGTCCCACAATTTTTTTTACGTGTCCTCAGAGTGAGCCCATACATATGTGTGTCAATTTTGGTGAAAATATCTCAATTCGCTTCGGAGTTATAGACATTTATATGAAAAAACACGAAAAAAATGACTGACACATGACTTTGATTGGAAATTAGTACCCCTAAACATCAATATTTTCGCATTTGGGCATTGGCATATAGCTATCGACCTATGTTTCCAAACTTCTGACGGTGGTTTCGTCTCGATCGGACTAGCGGTTTCAAAGATATAGCCAAATGTTTTTTAAGCGCTAAATCACAACGCTACACAAACCGTAAGGCAAAACCTAGCATGTTTGGTATCGTAGGACTCGGCAACGATTCAGGAGTCTAAAAAGATGAGTTTTGTGAAAATAAGTCGACCACACCCAAAGTTATAAGCATTTGAAAAAAAAAATTCACCACTAGGTGGCGCTGTTTCGAAACTTCTCAGGCTCATTCAGGGCATTGTGCTGATGACCCATACCACGTTTCGTAACAATCTGTTCATGCGTTCATAAAATACAGAATTTTAGCACAAAATTCAAAATGGCCGACAGCCAAAATGACCGATATGGTCAAATTGGATATCAGTCGACTCGGCATGTTGCCCTGAATCTAACGAGACCAATTGTATGATTTTTGGACAAACTGTTCAGAAGTTATAAGCAAAAATAGCCATTTTTCATAACTCCGGACCAGTAGGTGGCGCTGCGCCGAAACACAGCATGTAGCCTCAGGTCATGCTTGTGAGTACAAGTACCAAGTTTGGTCTGAATATGATAAACCGTTGCGGAGATACGGCCTTACGACTGTTTTTGCTAGCGCTACGTAAAATGTATTTGTGCGTTTATTGAAAACGGTTTGACGAATCCATTTGAATTCCATAACTTTTTGTCAGCACTACCTGAAGATGATCTGGTTCAATTTTCGTGCAAATCGGACAAACCGTCTAGGACGAGTTCGAAAAAGTAGCTTTTTTTGAAAATTCAAGATGGCGGCCATATTTTTATGACGGCAAATGACGTCATAGGGTGCAATCGAATCGCCATGAGCTCAGGAATCAGAGGAAAAAAGAATTTCGCTGATTGGCCTTACGGTTCAAAAGTTATTAGCAAAATAAAAGTGAAACTTTGGACAGGTGGTGGCGCTAGAGGGAATGACTTAGAAACACCAAAATTGGTGTATTTAATGTTGAGACGGTCTTCTATCAGAATGTCAAACCAAAACAACTTTCCCGCAATCGGTTCTATGGGCTGCCATAGACTCCCATGGCGGAATAATAATAATAATAATAATAATAATAATAATAATAATAATAATAAGAAACGGAACAGATACAATAGGTGCCTCCGCACCTTCGGTGCTTGGCCCCTAATAATAATAATAATAAGAACGGGAACGAAAACAATAGGTGCCTCCGCACCTTCGGTGCTTGGCCCCTAATAATAATAATAATAAGAAACGGAACAGATACAATAGGTGCCTCCGCACCTTCGGTGCTTGGCCCCTAAATATAGCTGCAAGCAGCAATTATCGGGGCCAAGCGCAAGCAGATGACAGGATATGCCAACATGGCTGAAGGTGTCAGACCAACTGGAACAATGAGCAATTAAATACATTTAAAGAGGATTTTAGATGAAATGGCTGAAAAATCATATAAAAAGTCATTTAAAATATGATTTAATGGATTATCACTTTCGACCAATAGGTGGAGCAGTTACAAAACTGATGTGATGTGGTCAGAGTGAAGTGACAATGACATATACAAAGTTTGGTGTCAATATTTCAAGGGATTTCAGAGATAAAGCCTGAATAGTGCTTTTGGCATCATGCCTCAAATTTGCTGCTGCGCTATACGAACACAGTTTCGTCTATCGACACGAAATCCATAACTTTTAGTCGGCACAGTCTGGAGATGATACGATTCGATTTTGGTGAAAATCGGACAAACGGTCTAGGAGGAGTTCGAAAAAGTAGGTTTTGAATGAAAATCAAGATGGCGGACAGGAAGTTTGGCCAAATAAGGAAAACTTGGTATCTATGTTCTCGGCTTGACCCAGGGAATCTATTAAGACCAGTGGCATTTCAATAGCCAGATTTATTCAAAAGTTATTAGCCTTTTTGGAAATTTTGTTATAACTTTTGACCACTAGGTGGCGCTGTCTCGAAATCTTTTGGGTACCTTCAGGGGATGGAGCTGATGGCACATTCTGAGTTTCGTAATATTACACCAATGCATTTGTTTAGTATAGCATTTTATTTCACAAAACTGTATTGAAGTCAATGGGAATTTCATGTTTTGTTCTGTTATAGCGCCACCAAGAGGCTCAGTCACACCATTTTTTTTATGTGTCCTCAGAGTGAGCCCATACATATGTGTGTCAATTTTGGTGAAGATATCTCAATTCGCTTCGGAGTTATAGACATTTATATGAAAAAACACGTAAAAAATGACTGACACATGACTTTGATTGGAATTTACTACCCCTAAACATCAATATTTTTGCATTTGGGCATTAGCGTATAGCTATCGACCTATGTTTCCAAACTTCTGACGGTGGTTTTGTCTTGATCGGACTATCGGTTTCGAAGATATAGCCAAATGTTTTTTAAGCGCTAAATCACAACGCTACACAAACCGTAAGGCAAAACCTAGCATGTTTGGTATCGTGGGACTCGGCAACGATTCAGGACTGTAATGAGATGAGTCTCGTGAAAATAAGTCGACCACACCCAAAGTTATAAGCATTTGGGGAAAAAAATTCACCACTAGGTGGCGCTGTTTCGAAAGTTCTCAGGTTCCTTCAGGACATCGTGATGATGACCAATACCAAGTTTCGTAACAATTCGTTCATGCGTTCATAAAATACAGCATTTTAGCACAAAATTCAAAATGGCTGACAGTCAAAATGGCCGATATGGTCAAATTGGATATCAGTCGAATCGGCATGTTGCCCTGAATCTAACGAGACCAATTTTATGATTTTTGGACAAACTGTTCAAAAGCTATAAGCAAAAATAGCCATTTTCCATATCTCCGGACCAGTAGCTGGCGCTGCGCCGAAACACAGCATGTAGCCTCAGGTCATGCCTGTGATGACATGTACCAAGTTTGGTCTGAATACGATAAACCGTTGCGGAGATAGAGCCCTACGACTGTTTTTGCAGGCGCTACGTAAAATTAGTTCGAGCGTTTTTCGAAAACGGTTAAACGAATCAATTTGAATTCCATAACTTTTGGTCAGCACTGCCTGAAGATGATCTGGTTCAATTTTCGTGCAAATCGGACAAACCATCTAGGACGAGTTCGAAAAAGTAGCTTTTAAGGACAATTCAAAATGGCGGCCATATTGTTATGACGAAAATGACGGCATAGGGTGCAATCGAATTGGCATGAGATCAGAAATAAGAGAAAAAAAGAATTTTGTTGATTGGCCTTACGGTTCAAAAGTTATTAGCAAAATAAAAGTGAAATTTTGGACAGGTGGTGGCGCTAGAGGGAATGACTTAGACACACCAAAATTGGTGGATTTGATGTTGGGACTGTCCTCTATCAGAATGTCAAACCATTACAACTTTCCCGCAATCGGTTCTATGGGCTGCCATAGACTCCCAGTCGGAAGAAACGGAAGAATAAATATAGCTGCAAGCAGCAATTACCGGGGCCAAGCACAATCAGATGACAAGACATGCCAACATGTCTGAAAGTGTCAGACCAACTGCAACAATGAGCAATTATAGACTTTAAAGAGGATTTTATGCAAAATGCCTGAAAAATCATAGAAACAATAATTAAAAATATGATTTTATGGATTATCACTTTCGACCAATAGGTGGCGCAGTTACAAAACTGATGTGATGTGGTCAGAGTGAAGTGACAATGACACATACAAAGTTTGGTGTCAATATGTCAAGGCATTGCAGAGATAAAGCCTGAATAGTGCTATTAGCATCATGCCTCAACTTTGCTGCTGCGCTATACGAAAACGGTTTCGTCTATCGACACGAAATCCATAACTTTTAGTCGGCACGGTCTGGAGATGATACGATTCGATTTTGGTGAAAATCGGACAAACGGTCTAGGAGGAGTTCGAAAAAGTAGGTTTTGACTGAACATCAAGATGGCGGACAGGAAGTTCGGCCAAATAAGGAAAACTTGGTATCTATGTTCTCGGCTTGACCCAAGGAATCTATTAAGACCAGTGGCATTTCAATAGACAGATTTATTCAAAAGTTATTAGCCTTTTTGGAAATTTTGTTATAACTTTTGACCACTAGGTGGCGCTGTTTCGAAATATTTTGAGTACCTTCAGGGGATGGTGCTGAAGGCACATTCTGAGTTTCGTAATATTACACCAATGCATTTGTTTAGTATAGCATTTTATTTCACAAAACTCTATTGAAATCAATGGGAATTTCATGTTTTGTTCTATTATAGCGCCACCAAGAGGCTCAGTCCCACCATTTTTTTTATGTGTCATCAGAGTGAGCCCATACATATATGTGTCGATTTTGGTGCAAAAATCTCAATTTGCTTCGGAGTTATAGACATTTATATGAAAAAACACGTAAAAAATGACTGACACATGACTTTGATTGAATATTACTACCCCTAAACATCAATATTTTCACATTTGGGCATTAGCGTATAGTTAACAAGCTATGATTCCAAACTTCTGACGGTGGTTTCGTCTCGATCGGACAAACGGTTTCGAAGATATAGCCTAATGTTTTTTAAGCGCTAAATCACAATGCTACACAAACCGTTAGGCGAAACCTAACATGTTTGGTATCGTTGGACTCGGCAACGATTCAGGAGTCCAATGAGATGAGTTTCGTGAAAATAAGTCGATCACACCCAAAGTTATAAGCATTTGAAAAAAAAAATTCACCACTAGGTGGCGCTGTTTCGAAACTTCTCACACTCCTTCAGGACATCGTGCTGATGACCCATACCAAGTTTCGTAACAATCCGTTCATGCGTTGTTAAAATACAGCATTTTAGCACAAAATTCAAAATGGCCGACAGTCAAATTGGCCGATATGGTAAAATTGGATATCAGTCGACTCGGCATGACGCCCTGAATCTATTAAGACCAATTTTATGATTTTTGGACAAACTGTTCAGAAGTTATAAGCAAAAATAGCCATTTTTCATATCTCCGGACCTGTAGGTGGCGCTGTGCCGAAACGCAGCATGTAGCCTCAGGTCATGCTTGTGAGTATATGTACCAAGTTTGGTCTGAATACGATAAACCGTTGCGGAGATACAGCCTTACGACTGTTTTTGCAAGCGCTACGTAAAATTTGTTCGAGCGTTTATCGAAAACGGTTTGACGAATCAACAAGATTTTAATAACTTTTTGTCAACCCTGCCTGAAGATGATCCGATTCAATTTTCGTGCAAATCGGACTAACCGTCTAGGACGAGCTCGAAAAAGTACCTTTTTAGGAAAAATCAAAATGGCGGCCATGTTTTTATGACGGAAAATGACGATATAGGGTGCAATCGAATCGTCATGAGCTCAGGAATCAGAGGAAAAAAGGATTTCGCTGATTGGCCTTACGGTTCAAAAGTTATTAACAAAGTAAAAGTGAAAATTTGGACAGGTGGTGGCGCTAGAGGGAATGACTTAGACACACCAAAATTGGTGTACTTAATGTTGGGACTGTCCTCTATCAGAATGTCAAACCAAAACAACTTTCCCGCAATCGGTTCTATGGGCTGCCATAGACTCCCATGGCGGAAGAAGAAGAATAATAATAAGAACGGGAACAGATACAATAGGTGCCTCCGCACCTTCGGTGCTTGGCCCCTAAATATAGCTGCAAGCAGCAATTACCGGGGCCAAGCAGAATAAGACGACAAGACATGCCAAAATGTCTGAAAGTGTCAGACCAACTGCAACAATGAGCAATTAAAGACATTTAAAGAGGATTTTAGGCGAAATGGCTGAAAAATCATGTAAAAAGTGATTCAAAATATGATTTAATGGATTGTCACTTTTGACCAAAAGGTGGCGCTGTTACGAAATTGATGTGGTGTGGTCAGAGTAAGTAGACAGTGACACATACAAAGTTTTGTGTCAATATGTCGAGGCATTGCAGATATAAAGCCTGAATAGTCATTTTGGCATCATGCCTCAACTTTGCTGCTGTGCTATACGAAAACGGTTTCATCAATCGACACGAAATCCATAACTTTTTGTCGGCACAGTCTGGAGATGATACGATTCGATTTTGGTGAAAATCGGACAAACGGTCTAGGAGGAGTTCGAAAAAGTAGGTTTTGAATGAAAATCAAGATGGCGGACAGGAAGTTTGGCCAAATAAGGAAAACTTGGTATCTATGTTCTCGGCTTGACCCAAGGAATCTATTAAGAGCCGTGGAATTTCAATAGCCAGATTTATTCAAAAGTTATTAGCCTTTTTGGAAATTTTGTTATAACTTTTGACCACTAGGTGGCGCTGTCTTGAAATATTTTGGTTGCCTTCAGGGGATGGTGCTGATGACACAATCTGAGTTTCGTAATATTACACCAATGCATTTGTTTAGTATAGCATTTTATTTCACAAAACTGTATTGAAGTCAATGGGAATTTCATATTTTGTTCAATTATAGCGCCACCAAGAGGCTCAGTCCCACAATTTTTTTTACGTGTCCTCAGAGTGAGCCCATACATATGTGTGTCAATTTTGGTGAAAATATCTCAATTCGCTTCGGAGTTATAGACATTTATATGAAAAAACACGAAAAAAATGACTGACACATGACTTTGATTGGAAATTAGTACCCCTAAACATCAATATTTTCGCATTTGGGCATTGGCGTATAGCTATCGACCTATGTTTCCAAACTTCTGACGGTGGTTTCGTCTCGATCGGACTAGCGGTTTCAAAGATATAGCCAAATGTTTTTTAAGCGCTAAATCACAACGCTACACAAACCGTAAGGCGAAACCTAGCATGTTTGGTATCGTAGGACTCGGCAACGATTCAGGAGTCTAAAAAGATGAGTTTCGTGAAAATAAGTCGACCACACCCAAAGTTATAAGCATTTGAAAAAAAAAATTCACCACTAGGTGGCGCTGTTTCGAAACTTCTCAGGCTCATTCAGGGCATTGTGCTGATGACCCATACCACGTTTCGTAACAATCCGTTCATGCGTTCATAAAATACAGAATTTTAGCACAAAATTCAAAATGGCCGACAGCCAAAATGACCGATATGGTCAAATTGGATATCAGTCGACTCGGCATGTTGCCCTGAATCTAACGAGACCAATTGTATGATTTTTGGACAAACTGTTCAGAAGTTATAAGCAAAAATAGCCATTTTTCATATCTCCGGACCAGTAGGTGGCGCTGCGCCGAAACACAGCATGTAGCCTCAGGTCATGCTTGTGAGTACAAGTACCAAGTTTGGTCTGAATACGATAAACCGTTGCGGAGATACGGCCTTACGACTGTTTTTGCTAGCGCTACGTAAAATGTATTTGTGCGTTTATTGAAAACGGTTTGACGAATCCATTTGAATTCCATAACTTTTTGTCAGCACTACCTGAAGATGATCTGGTTCAATTTTCGTGCAAATCGGACAAACCGTCTAGGACGAGTTCGAAAAAGTAGCTTTTTTTGAAAATTCAAGATGGCGGCCATATTTTTATGACGGCAAATGACGTCATAGGGTGCAATCGAATCGCCATGAGCTCAGGAATCAGAGGAAAAAATAATTTCGCTGATTGGCCTTTTGGTTCAAAAGTTATTAGCAAAATAAAAGTGAAACTTTGGACAGGTGGTGGCGCTAGAGGGAATGACTTAGAAACACCAAAATTGGTGTATTTAATGTTGAGACGGTCCTCTATCAGAATGTCAAACCAAAACAACTTTCCCGCAATCGGTTCTATGGGCTGCCATAGACTCCCATGGCGGAAGAATAATAATAATAAATATAGCTGCAAGCAGCCATTACCGGGGCCAAGCAGAATAAGACGACAAGACATGCCGACATGTCTGAAAGTGTCAGACCAACTGCAACAATGAGCAATTAAAGACATTTAAAGAGGATTTTAGGCAAAATGCCTGAAAAATCATAGAAACAATAATTAAAAATATGATTTGATGGATTATCACTTTCGACCAATAGGTGGCGCAGTTACAAAACTGATGTGATGTGGTCAGAGTGAAGTTACAATGACACATACAAAGTTTGGTGTCAATATGTCAAGGCATTGCAGAGATAAAGCCTTAATTAATGCTATTAGCATCATGCCTCAACTTTGCTGCTGCGCTATACGAAAACGGTTTCGTCTATCGACACGAAATCCATAACTTTTAGTCGGCACGGTCTGGAGATGATACGATTCGATTTTGGTGAAAATCGGACAAACGGTCTAGGAGGAGTTCGAAAAAGTAGGTTTTGAATGAAAATCAAGATGGCGGACAAGAAGTTTGACCAAATAAGGAAAATTTGGTATCTATGTTCTCGGCTTGACCCAAGGAATCTATTAAGACCAGTGGCATTTACATAGGCCGATGTATTCAAAAGTTATTAGCAGTTTTGGAAATGTTGTTATAACTTTTGACCACTAGGTGGCGCTGTCTCTAAATATTTTGGGTACCTTCAGGGGATGGTGCTGATGGCACATTCTGAGTTTCGTAATATTACACCAATGCATTTGTTTAGTATAGCATTTTATTTCACAAAACTGCATTGAAGTCAATGGGAATTTCATGTTTTGTTCTATTATAGCGCCACCAAGAGGCTCAGTCCCACCATTTTTTTTATGTGTCCTCAGAGTGAGCCCATACATATATGAGTCGATTTTGGTGCAAAAATCTCA
This sequence comes from Scardinius erythrophthalmus, assembly GCF_964197995.2. Classification (NCBI taxonomy): domain Eukaryota; kingdom Metazoa; phylum Chordata; class Actinopteri; order Cypriniformes; family Leuciscidae; genus Scardinius; species Scardinius erythrophthalmus. The sequence continues at coordinate 21,402,571 of NC_138230.1, read as the reverse complement.
ATTTGCTTCGGAGTTATAGACATTTATATGAAAAAACACGAAAAAAATGACTGACACATGACTTTGATTGAATATTACTACCCCTAAACATCAATATTTTCGCATTTGGGCATTGGCGTATAGCTATCGACCTATGTTTCCAAACTTCTGACGGTGGTTTCGTCTCGATCGGACAAGCGGTTTCGAAGATATAGCCAAATGTTTTTTAAGCGCTAAATCACAACGCTACACAAACCGTTAGGCGAAACCTAACATGTTTGGTATCGTTGGACTCGGCAACGATTCAGGAGTCCAATGAGATGAGTTTCGTGAAAATAAGTCGATCACACCCAAAGTTATAAGCTTTTGAAAAAAAAAATTCACCACTAGGTGGCACTGTTACGAAACTTCTCACACTCCTTCAGGACATCGTGTTGATGACCCATACCAAGTTTCGTAACAATCCGTTCATGCGTTGTTAAAATAGAGCATTTTAGCACAAAATTCAAAATGGCCGACAGCCAAAATGACCGATATGGTCAAATTGGATATCAGTCGACTCGGCATGTTGCCCTGAATCTAACGAGACCAATTTTATGATTTTTGGACAAACTGTTCAGAAGTTATAAGAAAAAATAGCCATTTTTCATATCTCCGGACCAGTAGGTGGCGCTGCGCTGAAACACAGCATGTAGCCTCAGGTCATGCTTGTGAGTACAAGTACCAAGTTTGGTCTGAATACGATAAACCGTTGCGGAGATACGGCCTTACGACTGTTTTTGCTAGCGCTACGTAAAATGTATTCGTGCGTTTATCGAAAACGGTTTGACGAATCAATTTGAATTCCATAACTTTTTGTCAGCACTACCTGAAGATGATCTGGTTCAATTTTCGTGCAAATCGGACAAACCGTCTAGGACGAGTTCGAAAAAGTAGCTTTTTTTGAATATTCAAGATGGCGACCATATTTTTATGACGGAAAATGACGTCATAGGGTGCAATCGAATCGCCATGAGCTCAGGAATCAGAGGAAAAAATAATTTTGTTGATTGGCCTTACGGTTCAAAAGTTATTAGCAAAGTAAAAGTGAAACTTTGGACAGGTGGTGGCGCTAGAGGGAATGACTTAGAATCACCAAAATTGGTGTATTTAATGTTGGGACTGTCCTCTATCAGAATGTCAAACCAAAACAACTTTCCCGCAATCGGTTCTATGGGCTGCCATAGACTCCCAGAGCGGAAGAATAATAATAATAAATATAGCTGCAAGCAGCAATTACCGGGGCCAAGCAGAATAAGACGACAAGACATGCCAACATGTCTGAAAGTGTCAGACCAACTGCAACAATGAGCAATTAAAGACATTTAAAGAGGATTTTAGGCGAAATGGCTGAAAAATCATGTAAAAAGTGATTCAAAATATGATTTAATGGATTGTCACTTTTGACCAAAAGGTGGCGCTGTTACGAAATTGATGTGGTGTGGTCAGAGTAAGGAGACAGTGACACATACAAAGTTTTGTGTCAATATGTCGAGGCATTGCAGATATAAAGCCTGAATAGTCATTTTGGCATCATGCCTCAACTTTGCTGCTGTGCTATACGAAAACGGTTTCATCAATCGACACGAAATCCATAACTTTTTGTCGGCACAGTCTGGAGATGATACGATTCGATTTTGGTGAAAATCGGACAAACGGTCTAGGAGGAGTTCGAAAAAGTAGGTTTTGAATGAAAATCAAGATGACGGACAGGAAGTTTGGCCAAATAAGGAAAACTTGGTATCTATGTTCTCGGCTTGACCCAAGGAATCTATTAAGACCCGTGGCATTTCAATAGCCAGATTTATTCAAAAGTTATTAGCCTTTTTGGAAATTTTGTTATAACTTTTGACCACTAGGTGGCGCTGTCTTGAAATATTTTGGTTGCCTTCAGGGGATGGTGCTGATGACACAATCTGAGTTTCGTAATATTACACCAATGCATTTGTTTAGTATAGCATTTTATTTCACAAAACTGTATTGAAGTCAATGGGAATTTCATATTTTGTTCAATTATAGCGCCACCAAGAGGCTCAGTCCCACAATTTTTTTTACGTGTCCTCAGAGTGAGCCCATACATATGTGTGTCAATTTTGGTGAAAATATCTCAATTCGCTTCGGAGTTATAGACATTTATATGAAAAAACACGAAAAAAATGACTGACACATGACTTTGATTGGAAATTAGTACCCCTAAACATCAATATTTTCGCATTTGGGCATTGGCGTATAGCTATCGACCTATGTTTCCAAACTTCTGACGGTGGTTTCGTCTCGATCGGACTAGCGGTTTCAAAGATATAGCCAAATGTTTTTTAAGCGCTAAATCACAACGTTACACAAACCGTAAGGCAAAACCTAGCATGTTTGGTATCGTAGGACTCGGCAACGATTCAGGAGTCTAAAAAGATGAGTTTCGTGAAAATATGTCGACCACACCCAAAGTTATAAGCATTTGAAAAAAAAAATTCACCACTAGGTGGCGCTGTTTCGAAACTTCTCAGGCTCATTCAGGGCATTGTGCTGATGACCCATACCACGTTTCGTAACAATCCGTTCATGCGTTCATAAAATACAGAATTTTAGCACAAAATTCAAAATGGCCGACAGCCAAAATGACCGATATGGTCAAATTGGATATCAGTCGACTCGGCATGTTGCCCTGAATCTAACGAGACCAATTGTATGATTTTTGGACAAACTGTTCAGAAGTTATAAGCAAAAATAGCCATTTTTCATATCTCCGGACCAGTAGGTGGCGCTGCGCCGAAACACAGCATGTAGCCTCAGGTCATGCTTGTGAGTACAAGTACCAAGTTTGGTCTGAATACGATAAACCGTTGCGGAGATACGGCCTTACGACTGTTTTTGCTAGCGCTACGTAAAATGTATTTGTGCGTTTATCGAAAACGGTTTGACGAATCCATTTGAATTCCATAACTTTTTGTCAGCACTACCTGAAGATGATCTGGTTCAATTTTCGTGCAAATCGGACAAACCGTCTAGGACGAGTTCGAAAAAGTAGCTTTTTTTGAAAATTCAAGATGGCGGCCATATTTTTATGACGGAAAATGACGTCATAGGGTGCAATCGAATCGCCATGAGCTCAGGAATCAGAGAAAAAAAGAATTTCGCTGATTGGCCTTACGGTTCAAAAGTTATTAGCAAAGTAAAAGTGAAACTTTGGACAGGTGGTGGCGCTAGAGGGAATGACTTAGAAACACCAAAATTGGTGTATTTAATGTTGAGACGGTCCTCTATCAGAATGTCAAACCAAAACAACTTTCCCGCAATCGGTTCTATGGGCTGCCATAGACTCCCATGGCGGAAGAATAATAATAATAATAATAAATATAGCTGCAAGCAGCAATTACCGGGGCCAAGCAGAATAAGACGACAAGACATGCCGACATGTCTGAAAGTGTCAGACCAACTGCAACAATGAGCAATTAAAGACATTTAAAGAGGATTTTAGACGAAATGGCTGAAAAATCATAGAAACAGTAATTAAAAATATGATTTAATGGATTATCACTTTCGACAAATAGGTGGCGCAGTTACAAAACTGATGTGATGTGGTCAGAGTGAGGAGACAATGACACATACAAAGTTTGGTGTCAATATGTCAAGGCATTGCAGAGATAAAGCCTGAATAGTGCTATTAGCATCATGCCTCAAATTTGCTGCTGCGCTATACGAAAACGGTTTCGTCAATTGACACGAAATCCATAACTTTTAGTCGGCACAGTCTGGGGATGATACGATTCGATTTTGGTGAAAATCGGACAAACGGTGTGGGAGGAGTTCGAAAAAGTAGGTTTTGAATGAAAATAGCATTTTATCTCACAAAACTGTATTGAAGTCAATGGGAATTTCATGTTTTGTTCTATTATAGCGCCACCAAGAGGCTCAGTCCCACAATTTTTTTTACGTGTCCTCAGAGTGAGCCCGTACATATGTGTGTCAGTTTTGGTGAAAATATCTCAATTTGCTTTAGAGTTATAAACATTTATATGAAAAAACACGTAAAAAATGACTGACACATGACTTTGTTTGAATTTTACTACCCCTAAACATCAATATTTTCGCATTTGGGCATTGACGTATAGCTATCGACCTATGTTTCCAAACTTCTGACGGTGGTTTCGTCTCGATCGGACAAGCGGTTTCGAAGATATAGCCTAATGTTTTTTAAGCGCTAAATCACAACGCTACACAAACCGTAAGGCGAAACCTAGCATGTTTGGTATCGTAGGACTCGGCAAGGTTTCAGGAGTCTAATTAGATGAGTCTCGTGAAAATAAGTCGACCGCACCCAAAGTTATAAGCATTTGAAAAAAAAAATTCCCCACTAGGTGGCGCTGTTTCGAAACTTCTCACACTCCTTCAGGACATCGTGCTGATGACCCATGCCAAGTTTCGTAACAATCCGTTCATGCGTTCATAAAATACAGCATTTTAGCACATAATTCAAAATGGCCGACAGTCAAAATGGCCGATATGGTAAAATTGGATATCAGTCGACTCGGCATGTCGCCCTGAATCTAACGAGACCAATTTTATGATTTTTGGACAAACTGTTCAGAAGTTATAAGCAAAAATAGCCATTTTTCATATCTCCGGACCAGTAGGTGGCGCTGCGCCGAAACGCAGCATGTAGCCTCAGGTCATGCTTGTGATGACATGTACCAAGTTTGGTCTGAATACGATAAACCGTTGCAGAGATACAGCCTTACGACTGTTTTTGCAGGCGCTACGTAAAATTTGTTCGTGCGTTTATTGGAAACGGTTTGACGAATCAATTTGAATTCCATAACTTTTGGTCAGCACTGCCTGAAGATGATCTGGTTCAATTTTCGTGCAAATCGGACAAACCGTCTAGGACGAGTTCGAAAAAGTAGGTTTTTCGAATGAATCAAAATGGCGGCCATATTTTTATTACAGAAAATGAAGTCATAGGATGCAATCGAATCGGCATGAGCTCAGGAATCAGGGGAAAAAATAATTTTGTTGATTGGCCTTACAGTTCAAAAGTTATTAGCAAAATAAAAGTGAAACTTTGGACAGGTGGTGGCGCTAGAGGGAATGACTTAGAAACACCAAAATTGGTGTATTTAATGTTGGGACTGTGCTCTATCAGAATGTCAAACCAAAACAACTTTCCCGCAATCGGTTCTATGGGCTGCCATAGACTCCAAGAGCGGAAGAAGAAGAAGAAGAAGAAGAATAATAATAAATATAGCTGCAAGCAGCAATTACCGGGGCCAAGCAGAATAAGACGACAAGACATGCCAACATGTCTGAAAGTGTCAGACCAACTGCAACAATGAGCAATTAAAGACATTTAAAGAGGATTTTAGGCGAAATGGCTGAAAAATCATGTAAAAAGTGATTCAAAATATGATTTAATGGATTGTCACTTTTGACCAAAAGGTGGCGCTGTTACGAAATTGATGTGGTGTGGTCAGAGTAAGGAGACAGTGACACATACAAAGTTTTGTGTCAATATGTCGAGGCATTGCAGATATAAAGCCTGAATAGTCATTTTGGCATCATGCCTCAACTTTGCTGCTGTGCTATACGAAAACGGTTTCATCAATCGACACGAAATCCATAACTTTTTGTCGGCACAGTCTGGAGATGATACGATTCGATTTTGGTGAAAATCGGACAAACGGTCTAGGAGGAGTTCGAAAAAGTAGGTTTTGAATGAAAATCAAGATGACGGACAGGAAGTTTGGCCAAATAAGGAAAACTTGGTATCTATGTTCTCGGCTTGACCCAAGGAATCTATTAAGACCCGTGGCATTTCAATAGCCAGATTTATTCAAAAGTTATTAGCCTTTTTGGAAATTTTGTTATAACTTTTGACCACTAGGTGGCGCTGTCTTGAAATATTTTGGTTGCCTTCAGGGGATGGTGCTGATGACACAATCTGAGTTTCGTAATATTACACCAATGCATTTGTTTAGTATAGCATTTTATTTCACAAAACTGTATTGAAGTCAATGGGAATTTCATATTTTGTTCAATTATAGCGCCACCAAGAGGCTCAGTCCCACAATTTTTTTTACGTGTCCTCAGAGTGAGCCCATACATATGTGTGTCAATTTTGGTGAAAATATCTCAATTCGCTTCGGAGTTATAGACATTTATATGAAAAAACACGAAAAAAATGACTGACACATGACTTTGATTGGAAATTAGTACCCCTAAACATCAATATTTTCGCATTTGGGCATTGGCGTATAGCTATCGACCTATGTTTCCAAACTTCTGACGGTGGTTTCGTCTCGATCGGACTAGCGGTTTCAAAGATATAGCCAAATGTTTTTTAAGCGCTAAATCACAACGTTACACAAACCGTAAGGCAAAACCTAGCATGTTTGGTATCGTAGGACTCGGCAACGATTCAGGAGTCTAAAAAGATGAGTTTCGTGAAAATATGTCGACCACACCCAAAGTTATAAGCATTTGAAAAAAAAAATTCACCACTAGGTGGCGCTGTTTCGAAACTTCTCAGGCTCATTCAGGGCATTGTGCTGATGACCCATACCACGTTTCGTAACAATCCGTTCATGCGTTCATAAAATACAGAATTTTAGCACAAAATTCAAAATGGCCGACAGCCAAAATGACCGATATGGTCAAATTGGATATCAGTCGACTCGGCATGTTGCCCTGAATCTAACGAGACCAATTGTATGATTTTTGGACAAACTGTTCAGAAGTTATAAGCAAAAATAGCCATTTTTCATATCTCCGGACCAGTAGGTGGCGCTGCGCCGAAACACAGCATGTAGCCTCAGGTCATGCTTGTGAGTACAAGTACCAAGTTTGGTCTGAATACGATAAACCGTTGCGGAGATACGGCCTTACGACTGTTTTTGCTAGCGCTACGTAAAATGTATTTGTGCGTTTATCGAAAACGGTTTGACGAATCCATTTGAATTCCATAACTTTTTGTCAGCACTACCTGAAGATGATCTGGTTCAATTTTCGTGCAAATCGGACAAACCGTCTAGGACGAGTTCGAAAAAGTAGCTTTTTTTGAAAATTCAAGATGGCGGCCATATTTTTATGACGGAAAATGACGTCATAGGGTGCAATCGAATCGCCATGAGCTCAGGAATCAGAGAAAAAAAGAATTTCGCTGATTGGCCTTACGGTTCAAAAGTTATTAGCAAAGTAAAAGTGAAACTTTGGACAGGTGGTGGCGCTAGAGGGAATGACTTAGAAACACCAAAATTGGTGTATTTAATGTTGAGACGGTCCTCTATCAGAATGTCAAACCAAAACAACTTTCCCGCAATCGGTTCTATGGGCTGCCATAGACTCCCATGGCGGAAGAATAATAATAATAATAATAATAAATATAGCTGCAAGCAGCAATTACCGGGGCCAAGCAGAATAAGACGACAAGACATGCCGACATGTCTGAAAGTGTCAGACCAACTGCAACAATGAGCAATTAAAGACATTTAAAGAGGATTTTAGGCGAAATGGCTGAAAAATCATGTAAAAAGTGATTCAAAATATGATTTAATGGATTGTCACTTTTGACCAAAAGGTGGCGCTGTTACGAAATTGATGTGGTGTGGTCAGAGTAAGTAGACAGTGACACATACAAAGTTTTGTGTCAATATGTCGAGGCATTGCAGATATAAAGCCTGAATAGTCATTTTGGCATCATGCCTCAACTTTGCTGCTGCGCTATACGAAAACGGTTTCATCAATCGACACGAAATCCATAACTTTTTGTCGGCACAGTCTGGAGATGATACGATTCGATTTTGGTGAAAATCGGACAAACGGTCTAGGAGGAGTTCGAAAAAGTAGGTTTTGAATGAAAATCAAGATGGCGGACAGGAAGTTTGGCCAAATAAGGAAAACTTGGTATCTATGTTCTCGGCTTGACCCAAGGAATCTATTAAGAACCGTGGAATTTCAATAGCCAGATTTATTCAAAAGTTATTAGCCTTTTTGGAAATTTTGTTATAACTTTTGACCACTAGGTGGCGCTGTCTTGAAATATTTTGGTTGCCTTCAGGGGATGGTGCTGATGACACAATCTGAGTTTCGTAATATTACACCAATGCATTTGTTTAGTATAGCATTTTATTTCACAAAACTGTATTGAAGTCAATGGGAATTTCATATTTTGTTCAATTATAGCGCCACCAAGAGGCTCAGTCCCACAATTTTTTTTACGTGTCCTCAGAGTGAGCCCATACATATGTGTGTCAATTTTGGTGAAAATATCTCAATTCGCTTCGGAGTTATAGACATTTATATGAAAAAACACGAAAAAAATGACTGACACATGACTTTGATTGGAAATTAGTACCCCTAAACATCAATATTTTCGCATTTGGGCATTGGCGTATAGCTATCGACCTATGTTTCCAAACTTCTGACGGTGGTTTCGTCTCGATCGGACTAGCGGTTTCAAAGATATAGCCAAATGTTTTTTAAGCGCTAAATCACAATGCTACACAAACCGTAAGGCGAAACCTAGCATGTTTGGTATCGTAGGACTCGGCAACGATTCAGGAGTCTAAAAAGATGAGTTTCGTGAAAATAAGTCGACCACACCCAAAGTTATAAGCATTTGAAAAAAAAAATTCACCACTAGGTGGCGCTGTTTCGAAACTTCTCAGGCTCATTCAGGGCATTGTGCTGATGACCCATACCACGTTTCGTAACAATCCGTTCATGCGTTCATAAAATACAGAATTTTAGCACAAAATTCAAAATGGCCGACAGCCAAAATGACCGATATGGTCAAATTGGATATCAGTCGACTCGGCATGTTGCCCTGAATCTAACGAGACCAATTGTATGATTTTTGGACAAACTGTTCAGAAGTTATAAGCAAAAATAGCCATTTTTCATATCTCCGGACCAGTAGGTGGCGCTGCGCCGAAACACAGCATGTAGCCTCAGGTCATGCTTGTGAGTACAAGTACCAAGTTTGGTCTGAATACGATAAACCGTTGCGGAGATACGGCCTTATGACTGTTTTTGCTAGCGCTACGTAAAATGTATTTGTGCGTTTATCGAAAACGGTTTGACGAATCCATTTGAATTCCATAACTTTTTGTCAGCACTACCTGAAGATGATCTGGTTCAATTTTCGTGCAAATCGGACAAACCGTCTAGGACGAGTTCGAAAAAGTAGCTTTTTTTGAAAATTCAAGATGGCGGCCATATTTTTATGACGGAAAATGACGTCATAGGGTGCAATCGAATCGCCATGAGCTCAGGAATCAGAGGAAAAAAGAATTTCGCTGATTGGCCTTTTGGTTCAAAAGTTATTAGCAAAATAAAAGTGAAACTTTGGACAGGTGGTGGCGCTAGAGGGAATGACTTAGAAACACCAAAATTGGTGTATTTAATGTTGAGACGGTCCTCTATCAGAATGTCAAACCAAAACAACTTTCCCGCAATCGGTTCTATGGGCTGCCATAGACTCCCATGGCGGAAGAATAATAATAATAATAATAATAATAATAATAATAAGAAACGGAACAGATACAATAGGTGCCTCCGCACCTTCGGTGCTTGGCCCCTAATAATAATAATAAGAAACGGAACAGATACAATAGGTGCCTCCGCACCTTCGGTGCTTGGCCCCTAAATATAGCTGCAAGCAGCCATTACCGGGGCCAAGCTGAATAAGACGACAAGACATGCCGACATGTCTGAAAGTGTCAGACCAACTGCAACAATGAGCAATTAAAGACATTTAAAGAGGATTTTAGGCAAAATGCCTGAAAAATCATAGAAACAATAAATAAAAATATGATTTGATGGATTATCACTTTCGACCAATAGGTGGCGCAGTTACAAAACTGATGTGATGTGGTCAGAGTGAAGTTACAATGACACATACAAAGTTTGGTGTCAATATGTCAAGGCATTGCAGAGATAAAGCCTTAATTAATGCTATTAGCATCATGCCTCAACTTTGCTGCTGCGCTATACGAAAACGGTTTCGTCTATCGACACGAAATCCATAACTTTTAGTCGGCACGGTCTGGAGATGATACGATTCGATTTTGGTGAAAATCGGACAAACGGTCTAGGAGGAGTTCGAAAAAGTAGGTTTTGAATGAAAATCAAGATGGCGGACAAGAAGTTTGACCAAATAAGGAAAATTTGGTATCTATGTTCTCGGCTTGACCCAAGGAATCTATTAAGACCAGTGGCATTTACATAGGCCGATGTATTCAAAAGTTATTAGCAGTTTTGGAAATGTTGTTATAACTTTTGACCACTAGGTGGCGCTGTCTCTAAATATTTTGGGTACCTTCAGGGGATGGTGCTGATGGCACATTCTGAGTTTCGTAATATTACACCAATGCATTTGTTTAGTATAGCATTTTATTTCACAAAACTGCATTGAAGTCAATGGGAATTTCATGTTTTGTTCTATTATAGCGCCACCAAGAGGCTCAGTCCCACCATTTTTTTTATGTGTCCTCAGAGTGAGCCCATACATATATGTGTCGATTTTGGTGCAAAAATCTCAATTCGCTTCGGAGTTATAGACATTTATATGAAAAAACACGAAAAAAATGACTGACACATGACTTTGATTGGAAATTAGTACCCCTAAACATCAATATTTTCACATTTGGGCATTGGCGAATAGCTATCGACCTATGTTTCCAAACTTCTGACGGTGGTTTCGTCTCGATCGGACTAGCGGTTTCAAAGATATAGCCAAATGTTTTTTAAGCGCTAAATCACAACGCTACACAAATTGTAAGGCAAAACCTAGCATGTTTGGTATCGTAGGACTCGGCAATGATTCAGGAGTCTAAAAAGATGAGTTTCGTGAAAATAAGTCGACCACACCCAAAGTTATAAGCATTTGAAAAAAAAAATTCACCACTAGGTGGCGCTGTTTCGAAACTTCTCAGGCTCATTCAGGGCATTGTGCTGATGACCCATACCACGTTTCGTAACAATCCGTTCATGCGTTCATAAAATACAGAATTTTAGCACAAAATTCAAAATGGCCGACAGCCAAAATGACCGATATGGTCAAATTGGATATCAGTCGACTCGGCATGTTGCCCTGAATCTAACGAGACCAATTGTATGATTTTTGGACAAACTGTTCAGAAGTTATAAGCAAAAATAGCCATTTTTCATATCTCCGGACCAGTAGGTGGCGCTGCGCCGAAACACAGCATGTAGCCTCAGGTCATGCTTGTGAGTACAAGTACCAAGTTTGGTCTGAATACGATAAACCGTTGCGGAGATACGGCCTTACGACTGTTTTTGCTAGCGCTACGTAAAATGTATTCGTGCGTTTATCGAAAACGGTTTGACGAATCCATTTGAATTCCATAACTTTTTGTCAGCACTACCTGAAGATGATCTGGTTCAATTTTCGTGCAAATCGGACAAACCGTCTAGGACGAGTTCGAAAAAGTAGCTTTTTTTGAAAATTCAAGATGGCGGCCATATTTTTATGACGGCAAATGACGTCATAGGGTGCAATCGAATCGCCATGAGCTCAGGAATCAGTGGAAAAAAGAATTTCGCTGATTGGCCTTACGGTTCAAAAGTTATTAGCAAAATAAAAGTGAAATTTTGGACAGGTGGTGGCGCTAGAGGGAATGACTTAGAAACACCAAAATTGGTGTATTTAATGTTGAGACGGTCCTCTATCAGAATGTCAAACCAAAACAACTTTCCCGCAATCGGTTCTATGGGCTGCCATAGACTCCCAGTCGGAAGAAGGAAGAATAATAATAATAATAATAATAATAATAAATATAGCTGCAAGCAGCCATTACCGGGGCCAAGCAGAATAAGACGACAAGACATGCCGACATGTCTGAAAGTGTCAGACCAACTGCAACAATGAGCAATTAAAGACATTTAAAGAGGATTTTAGGCAAAATGCCTGAAAAATCATAGAAACAATAATTAAAAATATGATTTGATGGATTATCACTTTCGACCAATAGGTGGCGCAGTTACAAAACTGATGTGATGTGGTCAGAGTGAAGTTACAATGACACATACAAAGTTTGGTGTCAATATGTCAAGGCATTGCAGAGATAAAGCCTTAATTAATGCTATTAGCATCATGCCTCAACTTTGCTGCTGCGCTATACGAAAACGGTTTCGTCTATCGACACGAAATCCATAACTTTTAGTCGGCACGGTCTGGAGATGATACGATTCGATTTTGGTGAAAATCGGACAAACGGTCTAGGAGGAGTTCGAAAAAGTAGGTTTTGAATGAAAATCAAGATGGCGGACAAGAAGTTTGACCAAATAAGGAAAATTTGGTATCTATGTTCTCGGCTTGACCCAAGGAATCTATTAAGACCAGTGACATTTACATAGGCCGATGTATTCAAAAGTTATTAGCAGTTTTGGAAATGTTGTTATAACTTTTGACCACTAGGTGGCGCTGTCTCTAAATATTTTGGGTACCTTCAGGGGATGGTGCTGATGGCACATTCTGAGTTTCGTAATATTACACCAATGCATTTGTTTAGTATAGCATTTTATTTCACAAAACTGCATTGAAGTCAATGGGAATTTCATGTTTTGTTCTATTATAGCGCCACCAAGAGGCTCAGTCCCACCATTTTTTTAATGTGTCCTCAGAGTGAGCCCATACATATATGTGTCGATTTTGGTGCAAAAATCTCAATTTGCTTCGGAGTTATAGACATTTATATGAAAAAACACGAAAAAAATGACTGACACATGACTTTGATTGAATATTACTACCCCTAAACATCAATATTTTCGCATTTGGGCATTGGCGTATAGCTATCGACCTATGTTTCCAAACTTCTGACGGTGGTTTCGTCTCGATCGGACTAGCGGTTTCAAAGATATAGCCAAATGTTTTTTAAGCGCTAAATCACAACGCTACACAAACCGTAAGGCGAAACCTAGCATGTTTGGTATCGTAGGACTCGGCAACGATTCAGGAGTCTAAAAAGATGAGTTTCGTGAAAATAAGTCGACCACACCCAAAGTTATAAGCATTTGAAAAAAAAAATTCACCACTAGGTGGCGCTGTTTCGAAACTTCTCAGGCTCATTCAGGGCATCGTGCTGATGACCCATACCACATTTCGTAACAATCCGTTCATGCGTTCATAAAATACAGAATTTTAGCACAAAATTCAAAATGGCCGACAGCCAAAATGACCGATATGGTCAAATTGGATATCAGTCGACTCGGCATGTTGCCCTGAATCTAACGAGACCAATTGTATGATTTTTGGACAAACTGTTCAGAAGTTATAAGCAAAAATAGCCATTTTTCATATCTCCGGACCAGTAGGTGGCGCTGCGCCGAAACGCAGCATGTAGCCTCAGGTCATGCTTGTGAGTACAAGTACCAAGTTTGGTCTGAATACGATAAACCGTTGCGGAGATACGGCCTTACGACTGTTTTTGCTAGCGCTACGTAAAATGTATTTGTGCGTTTATTGAAAACGGTTTGACGAATCCATTTGAATTCCATAACTTTTGGTCAGCACTACCTGAAGATGATCTGGTTCAATTTTCGTGCAAATCGGACAAACCGTCTAGGACGAGTTCGAAAAAGTAGCTTTTTTTGAAAATTCAAGATGGCGGCCATATTTTTATGACGGCAAATGACGTCATAGGGTGCAATCGAATCGCCATGAGCTCAGGAATCAGAGGAAAAAAGAATTTCGCTAATTGGCCTTACGGTTCAAAAGTTATTAGCAAAATAAAAGTGAAACTTTGGACAGGTGGTGGCGCTAGAGGGAATGACTTAGAAACACCAAAATTGGTGTATTTAATGTTGAGACGGTCCTCTATCAGAATGTCAAACCAAAACAACTTTCCCGCAATCGGTTCTATGGGCTGCCATAGACTCCCATGGCGGAAGAATAATAATAATAATAATAATAATAATAATAATAAGAAACGGAACAGATACAATAGGTGCCTCCGCACCTTCGGTGCTTGGCCCCTAATAAGAACGGGAACGAAAACAATAGGTGCCTCCGCACCTTCGGTGCTTGGCCCCTAATAATAATAATAATAAGAAACGGAACAGATACAATAGGTGCCTCCGCACCTTCGGTGCTTGGCCCCTAATAATAATAAATATAGCTGCAAGCAGCCATTACCGGGGCCAAGCTGAATAAGACGACAAGACATGCCGACATGTCTGAAAGTGTCAGACCAACTGCAACAATGAGCAATTAAAGACATTTAAAGAGGATTTTAGGCAAAATGCCTGAAAAATCATAGAAACAATAAATAAAAATATGATTTGATGGATTATCACTTTCGACCAATAGGTGGCGCAGTTACAAAACTGATGTGATGTGGTCAGAGTGAAGTTACAATGACACATACAAAGTTTGGTGTCAATATGTCAAGGCATTGCAGAGATAAAGCCTTAATTAATGCTATTAGCATCATGCCTCAACTTTGCTGCTGCGCTATACGAAAACGGTTTCGTCTATCGACACGAAATCCATAACTTTTAGTCGGCACGGTCTGGAGATGATACGATTCGATTTTGGTGAAAATCGGACAAACGGTCTAGGAGGAGTTCGAAAAAGTAGGTTTTGAATGAAAATCAAGATGGCGGACAAGAAGTTTGACCAAATAAGGAAAATTTGGTATCTATGTTCTCGGCTTGACCCAAGGAATCTATTAAGACCAGTGGCATTTACATAGGCCGATGTATTCAAAAGTTATTAGCAGTTTTGGAAATGTTGTTATAACTTTTGACCACTAGGTGGCGCTGTCTCTAAATATTTTGGGTACCTTCAGGGGATGGTGCTGATGGCACATTCTGAGTTTCGTAATATTACACCAATGCATTTGTTTAGTATAGCATTTTATTTCACAAAACTGCATTGAAGTCAATGGGAATTTCATGTTTTGTTCTATTATAGCGCCACCAAGAGGCTCAGTCCCACCATTTTTTTTATGTGTCCTCAGAGTGAGCCCATACATATATGTGTCGATTTTGGTGCAAAAATCTCAATTTGCTTCGGAGTTATAGACATTTATATGAAAAAACACGAAAAAAATGACTGACACATGACTTTGATTGGAAATTAGTACCCCTAAACATCAATATTTTCGCATTTGGGCATTGGCGTATAGCTATCGACCTATGTTTCCAAACTTCTGACGGTGGTTTCGTCTCGATCGGACTAGCGGTTTCAAAGATATAGCCAAATGTTTTTTAAGCGCTAAATCACAACGCTACACAAACCGTAAGGCAAAACCTAGCATGTTTGGTATCGTAGGACTCGGCAATGATTCAGGAGTCTAAAAAGATGAGTTTCGTGAAAATAAGTCGACCACACCCAAAGTTATAAGCATTTGAAAAAAAAAATTCACCACTAGGTGGCGCTGTTTCGAAACTTCTCAGGCTCATTCAGGGCATTGTGCTGATGACCCATACCACGTTTCGTAACAATCCGTTCATGCGTTCATAAAATACAGAATTTTAGCAAAAAATTCAAAATGGCCGACAGCCAAAATGACCGATATGGTCAAATTGGATATCAGTCGACTCGGCATGTTGCCCTGAATCTAACGAGACCAATTGTATGATTTTTGGACAAACTGTTCAGAAGTTATAAGCAAAAATAGCCATTTTTCATATCTCCGGACCAGTAGGTGGCGCTGCGCCGAAACACAGCATGTAGCCTCAGGTCATGCTTGTGAGTACAAGTACCAAGTTTGGTCTGAATACGATAAACCGTTGCGGAGATACGGCCTTACGACTGTTTTTGCTAGCGCTACGTAAAATGTATTCGTGCGTTTATCGAAAACGGTTTGACGAATCCATTTGAATTCCATAACTTTTTGTCAGCACTACCTGAAGATGATCTGGTTCAATTTTCGTGCAAATCGGACAAACCGTCTAGGACGAGTTCGAAAAAGTAGCTTTTTTTGAAAATTCAAGATGGCGGCCATATTTTTATGACGGCAAATGACGTCATAGGGTGCAATCGAATCGCCATGAGCTCAGGAATCAGTGGAAAAAAGAATTTCGCTGATTGGCCTTACGGTTCAAAAGTTATTAGCAAAATAAAAGTGAAATTTTGGACAGGTGGTGGCGCTAGAGGGAATGACTTAGAAACACCAAAATTGGTGTATTTAATGTTGAGACGGTCCTCTATCAGAATGTCAAACCAAAACAACTTTCCCGCAATCGGTTCTATGGGCTGCCATAGACTCCCAGTCGGAAGAAGGAAGAATAATAATAATAAATATAGCTGCAAGCAGCCATTACCGGGGCCAAGCAGAATAAGACGACAAGACATGCCGACATGTCTGAAAGTGTCAGACCAACTGCAACAATGAGCAATTAAAGACATTTAAAGAGGATTTTAGGCAAAATGCCTGAAAAATCATAGAAACAATAATTAAAAATATGATTTGATGGATTATCACTTTCGACCAATAGGTGGCGCAGTTACAAAACTGATGTGATGTGGTCAGAGTGAAGTTACAATGACACATACAAAGTTTGGTGTCAATATGTCAAGGCATTGCAGAGATAAAGCCTTAATTAATGCTATTAGCATCATGCCTCAACTTTGCTGCTGCGCTATACGAAAACGGTTTCGTCTATCGACACGAAATCCATAACTTTTAGTCGGCACGGTCTGGAGATGATACGATTCGATTTTGGTGAAAATCGGACAAACGGTCTAGGAGGAGTTCGAAAAAGTAGGTTTTGAATGAAAATCAAGATGGCGGACAAGAAGTTTGACCAAATAAGGAAAATTTGGTATCTATGTTCTCGGCTTGACCCAAGGAATCTATTAAGACCAGTGACATTTACATAGGCCGATGTATTCAAAAGTTATTAGCAGTTTTGGAAATGTTGTTATAACTTTTGACCACTAGGTGGCGCTGTCTCTAAATATTTTGGGTACCTTCAGGGGATGGTGCTGATGGCACATTCTGAGTTTCGTAATATTACACCAATGCATTTGTTTAGTATAGCATTTTATTTCACAAAACTGCATTGAAGTCAATGGGAATTTCATGTTTTGTTCTATTATAGCGCCACCAAGAGGCTCAGTCCCACCATTTTTTTAATGTGTCCTCAGAGTGAGCCCATACATATATGTGTCGATTTTGGTGCAAAAATCTCAATTTGCTTCGGAGTTATAGACATTTATATGAAAAAACACAAAAAAAATGACTGACACATGACTTTGATTGAATATTACTACCCCTAAACATCAATATTTTCGCATTTGGGCATTGGCGTATAGCTATCGACCTATGTTTCCAAACTTCTGACGGTGGTTTCGTCTCGATCGGACTAGCGGTTTCAAAGATATAGCCAAATGTTTTTTAAGCGCTAAATCACAACGCTACACAAACCGTAAGGCGAAACCTAGCATGTTTGGTATCGTAGGACTCGGCAACGATTCAGGAGTCTAAAAAGATGAGTTTCGTGAAAATAAGTCGACCACACCCAAAGTTATAAGCATTTGAAAAAAAAAATTCACCACTAGGTGGCGCTGTTTCGAAACTTCTCAGGCTCATTCAGGGCATCGTGCTGATGACCCATACCACATTTCGTAACAATCCGTTCATGCGTTCATAAAATACAGAATTTTAGCACAAAATTCAAAATGGCCGACAGCCAAAATGACCGATATGGTCAAATTGGATATCAGTCGACTCGGCATGTTGCCCTGAATCTAACGAGACCAATTGTATGATTTTTGGACAAACTGTTCAGAAGTTATAAGCAAAAATAGCCATTTTTCATATCTCCGGACCAGTAGGTGGCGCTGCGCCGAAACGCAGCATGTAGCCTCAGGTCATGCTTGTGAGTACAAGTACCAAGTTTGGTCTGAATACGATAAACCGTTGCGGAGATACGGCCTTACGACTGTTTTTGCTAGCGCTACGTAAAATGTATTTGTGCGTTTATTGAAAACGGTTTGACGAATCCATTTGAATTCCATAACTTTTGGTCAGCACTACCTGAAGATGATCTGGTTCAATTTTCGTGCAAATCGGACAAACCGTCTAGGACGAGTTCGAAAAAGTAGCTTTTTTTGAAAATTCAAGATGGCGGCCATATTTTTATGACGGCAAATGACGTCATAGGGTGCAATCGAATCGCCATGAGCTCAGGAATCAGAGGAAAAAAGAATTTCGCTAATTGGCCTTACGGTTCAAAAGTTATTAGCAAAATAAAAGTGAAACTTTGGACAGGTGGTGGCGCTAGAGGGAATGACTTAGAAACACCAAAATTGGTGTATTTAATGTTGAGACGGTCCTCTATCAGAATGTCAAACCAAAACAACTTTCCCGCAATCGGTTCTATGGGCTGCCATAGACTCCCATGGCGGAAGAATAATAATAATAATAATAAATATAGCTGCAAGCAGCAATTACCGGGGCCAAGCAGAATAAGACGACAAGACATGCCAACATGTCTGAAAGTGTCAGACCAACTGCAACAATGAGCAATTAAAGACATTTAAAGAGGATTTTAGGCGAAATGGCTGAAAAATCATGTAAAAAGTGATTCAAAATATGATTTAATGGATTGTCACTTTTGACCAAAAGGTGGCGCTGTTACGAAATTGATGTGGTGTGGTCAGAGTAAGGAGACAGTGACACATACAAAGTTTTGTGTCAATATGTCGAGGCATTGCAGATATAAAGCCTGAATAGTCATTTTGGCATCATGCCTCAACTTTGCTGCTGTGCTATACGAAAACGGTTTCATCAATCAACACGAAATCCATAACTTTTTGTCGGCACAATCTGGAGATGATACGATTCGATTTTGGTGAAAATCGGACAAACGGTCTAGGAGGAGTTCGAAAAAGTAGGTTTTGAATGAAAATCAAGATGGCGGACAGGAAGTTTGGCCAAATAAGGAAAACTTGGTATCTATGTTCTCGGCTTGACCCAAGGAATCTATTAAGACCCGTGGCATTTCAATAGCCAGATTTATTCAAAAGTTATTAGCCTTTTTGGAAATTTTGTTATAACTTTTGACCACTAGGTGGCGCTGTCTTGAAATATTTTGGTTGCCTTCAGGGGATGGTGCTGATGACACAATCTGAGTTTCGTAATATTACACCAATGCATTTGTTTAGTATAGCATTTTATTTCACAAAACTGTATTGAAGTCAATGGGAATTTCATATTTTGTTCAATTATAGCGCCACCAAGAGGCTCAGTCCCACCATTTTTTTTACGTGTCCTCAGAGTGAGCCCATACATATGTGTGTCAATTTTGGTGAAAATATCTCAATTCGCTTCGGAGTTATAGACATTTATATGAAAAAACACGAAAAAAATGACTGACACATGACTTTGATTGGAAATTAGTACCCCTAAACATCAATATTTTCGCATTTGGGCATTGGCGTATAGCTATCGACCTATGTTTCCAAACTTCTGACGGTGGTTTCGTCTCGATCGGACTAGCGGTTTCGAAGATATAGCCAAATGTTTTTTAAGCGCTAAATCACAACGCTACACAAACCGTAAGGCAAAACCTAGCATGTTTGGTATCGTAGGACTCGGCAACGATTCAGGAGTCTAAAAAGATGAGTTTCGTGAAAATAAGTCGACCACACCCAAAGTTATAAGCATTTGAAAAAAAAAATTCACCACTAGGTGGCGCTGTTTCGAAACTTCTCAGGCTCATTCAGGGCATTGTGCTGATGACCCATACCACGTTTCGTAACAATCCGTTCATGCGTTCATAAAATACAGAATTTTAGCACAAAATTCAAAATGGCCGACAGCCAAAATGACCGATATGGTCAAATTGGATATCAGTCGACTCGGCATGTTGCCCTGAATCTAACGAGACCAATTGTATGATTTTTGGACAAACTGTTCAGAAGTAATAAGCAAAAATAGCCATTTTTCATATCTCCGGACCAGTAGGTGGCGCTGCGCCGAAACACAGCATGTAGCCTCAGGTCATGCTTGTGAGTACATGTACCAAGTTTGGTCTGAATACGATAAACCGTTGCGGAGATACGGCCTTACGACTGTTTTTGCTAGCGCTACGTAAAATATATTTGTGCGTTTATTGAAAACGGTTTGACGAATCCATTTGAATTCCATAACTTTTTGTCAGCACTACCTGAAGATGATCTGGTTCAATTTTCGTGCAAATCGGACAAACCGTCTAGGACGAGTTCGAAAAAGTAGCTTTTTTTGAAAATTCAAGATGGCGGCCATATTTTTATGACGGCAAATGACGTCATAGGGTGCTATCGAATCGCCATGAGCTCAGGAATCAGAGGAGAAAAGAATTTCGCTGATTGGCCTTACGGTTCAAAAGTTATTAGCAAAATAAAAGTGAAACTTTGGACAGGTGGTGGCGCTAGAGGGAATGACTTAGAAACACCAAAATTGGTGTATTTAATGTTGAGACGGTCCTCTATCAGAATGTCAAACCAAAACAACTTTCCCGCAATCGGTTCTATGGGCTGCCATAGACTCCCATGGCGGAAGAATAATAATAATAATAATAATAATAATAATAATAAGAAACGGAACAGATACAATAGGTGCCTCCGCACCTTCGGTGCTTGGCCCCTAATAATAAATATAGCTGCAAGCAGCCATTACCGGGGCCAAGCAGAATAAGACGACAAGACATGCCAACATGTCTGAAAGTGTCAGACCAACTGCAACAACGAGCAATTAAAGACATTTAAAGAGGATTTTAGGCGAAATGGCTGAAAAATCATGTAAAAAGTGATTCAAAATATGATTTAATGGATTGTCACTTTTGACCAAAAGGTGGCGCTGTTACGAAATTGATGTGGTGTGGTCAGAGTAAGGAGACAGTGACACATACAAAGTTTTGTGTCAATATGTCGAGGCATTGCAGATATAAAGCCTGAATAGTCATTTTGGCATCATGCCTCAACTTTGCTGCTGTGCTATACGAAAACGGTTTCATCAATCGACACGAAATCCATAACTTTTTGTCGGCACAGTCTGGAGATGATACGATTCGATTTTGGTGAAAATCGGACAAACGGTCTAGGAGGAGTTCGAAAAAGTAGGTTTTGAATGAAAATCAAGATGGCGGACAGGAAGTTTGGCCAAATAAGGAAAACTTGGTATCTATGTTCTCGGCTTGACCCAAGGAATCTATTAAGACCCGTGGCATTTCAATAGCCAGATTTATTCAAAAGTTATTAGCCTTTTTGGAAATTTTGTTATAACTTTTGACCACTAGGTGGCGCTGTCTTGAAATATTTTGGTTGCCTTCAGGGGATGGTGCTGATGACACAATCTGAGTTTCGTAATATTACACCAATGCATTTGTTTAGTATAGCATTTTATTTCACAAAACTGTATTGAAGTCAATGGGAATTTCATATTTTGTTCAATTATAGCGCCACCAAGAGGCTCAGTCCCACAATTTTTTTTACGTGTCCTCAGAGTGAGCCCATACATATGTGTGTCAATTTTGGTGAAAATATCTCAATTCGCTTCGGAGTTATAGACATTTATATGAAAAAACACGAAAAAAATGACTGACACATGACTTTGATTGGAAATTAGTACCCCTAAACATCAATATTTTCGCATTTGGGCATTGGCGTATAGCTATCGACCTATGTTTCCAAACTTCTGACGGTGGTTTCGTCTCGATCGGACTAGCGGTTTCAAAGATATAGCCAAATGTTTTTTAAGCGCTAAATCACAACGTTACACAAACCGTAAGGCGAAACCTAGCATGTTTGGTATCGTAGGACTCGGCAACGATTCAGGAGTCTAAAAAGATGAGTTTCGTGAAAATAAGTCGACCACACCCAAAGTTATAAGCATTTGAAAAAAAAAATTCACCACTAGGTGGCGCTGTTTCGAAACTTCTCAGGCTCATTCAGGGCATTGTGCTGATGACCCATACCACGTTTCGTAACAATCCGTTCATGCGTTCATAAAATACAGAATTTTAGCACAAAATTCAAAATGGCCGACAGCCAAAATGACCGATATGGTCAAATTGGATATCAGTCGACTCGGCATGTTGCCCTGAATCTAACGAGACCAATTGTATGATTTTTGGACAAACTGTTCAGAAGTTATAAGCAAAAATAGCCATTTTTCATATCTCCGGACCAGTAGGTGGCGCTGCGCCGAAACACAGCATGTAGCCTCAGGTCATGCTTGTGAGTACATGTACCAAGTTTGGTCTGAATACGATAAACCGTTGCGGAGATACGGCCTTACGACTGTTTTTGCTAGCGCTACGTAAAATGTATTTGTGCGTTTATCGAAAACGGTTTGACGAATCCATTTGAATTCCATAACTTTTTGTCAGCACTACCTGAAGATGATCTGGTTCAATTTTCGTGCAAATCGGACAAACCGTCTAGGACGAGTTCGAAAAAGTAGCTTTTTTTGAAAATTCAAGATGGCGGCCATATTTTTATGACGGAAAATGACGTCATAGGGTGCAATCGAATCGCCATGAGCTCAGGAATCAGAGAAAAAAAGAATTTCGCTGATTGGCCTTACGGTTCAAAAGTTATTAGCAAAGTAAAAGTGAAACTTTGGACAGGTGGTGGCGCTAGAGGGAATGACTTAGAAACACCAAAATTGGTGTATTTAATGTTGAGACGGTCCTCTATCAGAATGTCAAACCAAAACAACTTTCCCGCAATCGGTTCTATGGGCTGCCATAGACTCCCATGGCGGAAGAATAATAATAATAATAATAATAATAATAATAAATATAGCTGCAAGCAGCAATTACCGGGGCCAAGCAGAATAAGACGACAAGACATGCCAACATGTCTGAAAGTGTCAGACCAACTGCAACAATGAGCAATTAAAGACATTTAAAGAGGATTTTAGGCGAAATGGCTGAAAAATCATGTAAAAAGTGATTCAAAATATGATTTAATGGATTGTCACTTTTGACCAAAAGGTGGCGCTGTTACGAAATTGATGTGGTGTGGTCAGAGTAAGTAGACAGTGACACATACAAAGTTTTGTGTCAATATGTCGAGGCATTGCAGATATAAAGCCTGAATAGTCATTTTGGCATCATGCCTCAACTTTGCTGCTGCGCTATACGAAAACGGTTTCATCAATCGACACGAAATCCATAACTTTTTGTCGGCACAGTCTGGAGATGATACGATTCGATTTTGGTGAAAATCGGACAAACGGTCTAGGAGGAGTTCGAAAAAGTAGGTTTTGAATGAAAATCAAGATGGCGGACAGGAAGTTTGGCCAAATAAGGAAAACTTGGTATCTATGTTCTCGGCTTGACCCAAGGAATCTATTAAGAACCGTGGAATTTCAATAGCCAGATTTATTCAAAAGTTATTAGCCTTTTTGGAAATTTTGTTATAACTTTTGACCACTAGGTGGCGCTGTCTTGAAATATTTTGGTTGCCTTCAGGGGATGGTGCTGATGACACAATCTGAGTTTCGTAATATTACACCAATGCATTTGTTTAGTATAGCATTTTATTTCACAAAACTGTATTGAAGTCAATGGGAATTTCATATTTTGTTCAATTATAGCGCCACCAAGAGGCTCAGTCCCACAATTTTTTTTACGTGTCCTCAGAGTGAGCCCATACATATGTGTGTCAATTTTGGTGAAAATATCTCAATTCGCTTCGGAGTTATAGACATTTATATGAAAAAACACGAAAAAAATGACTGACACATGACTTTGATTGGAAATTAGTACCCCTAAACATCAATATTTTCGCATTTGGGCATTGGCGTATAGCTATCGACCTATGTTTCCAAACTTCTGACGGTGGTTTCGTCTCGATCGGACTAGCGGTTTCAAAGATATAGCCAAATGTTTTTTAAGCGCTAAATCACAACGCTACACAAACCGTAAGGCGAAACCTAGCATGTTTGGTATCGTAGGACTCGGCAACGATTCAGGAGTCTAAAAAGATGAGTTTCGTGAAAATAAGTCGACCACACCCAAAGTTATAAGCATTTGAAAAAAAAAATTCACCACTAGGTGGCGCTGTTTCGAAACTTCTCAGGCTCATTCAGGGCATTGTGCTGATGACCCATACCACGTTTCGTAACAATCCGTTCATGCGTTCATAAAATACAGAATTTTAGCACAAAATTCAAAATGGCCGACAGCCAAAATGACCGATATGGTCAAATTGGATATCAGTCGACTCGGCATGTTGCCCTGAATCTAACGAGACCAATTGTATGATTTTTGGACAAACTGTTCAGAAGTTATAAGCAAAAATAGCCATTTTTCATATCTCCGGACCAGTAGGTGGCGCTGCGCCGAAACACAGCATGTAGCCTCAGGTCATGCTTGTGAGTACAAGTACCAAGTTTGGTCTGAATACGATAAACCGTTGCGGAGATACGGCCTTATGACTGTTTTTGCTAGCGCTACGTAAAATGTATTTGTGCGTTTATCGAAAACGGTTTGACGAATCCATTTGAATTCCATAACTTTTTGTCAGCACTACCTGAAGATGATCTGGTTCAATTTTCGTGCAAATCGGACAAACCGTCTAGGACGAGTTCGAAAAAGTAGCTTTTTTTGAAAATTCAAGATGGCGGCCATATTTTTATGACGGAAAATGACGTCATAGGGTGCAATCGAATCGCCATGAGCTCAGGAATCAGAGGAAAAAAGAATTTCGCTGATTGGCCTTTTGGTTCAAAAGTTATTAGCAAAATAAAAGTGAAACTTTGGACAGGTGGTGGCGCTAGAGGGAATGACTTAGAAACACCAAAATTGGTGTATTTAATGTTGAGACGGTCCTCTATCAGAATGTCAAACCAAAACAACTTTCCCGCAATCGGTTCTATGGGCTGCCATAGACTCCCATGGCGGAAGAATAATAATAATAATAATAATAATAATAATAATAAGAAACGGAACAGATACAATAGGTGCCTCCGCACCTTCGGTGCTTGGCCCCTAATAAGAAACGGAACAGATACAATAGGTGCCTCCGCACCTTCGGTGCTTGGCCCCTAATAATAATAAGAAACGGAACAGATACAATAGGTGCCTCCGCACCTTCGGTGCTTGGCCCCTAATAATAATAATAAGAACGGGAACGAAAACAATAGGTGCCTCCGCACCTTCGGTGCTTGGCCCCTAATAATAATAATAGGAACGGGAACAGATACAATAGGTGCCTACGCACCTTCGGTGCTTGGCCCCTAATAATAATAAGAAGAACGGGAACGAAAACAATAGGTGCCTCCGCACCTTCGGTGCTTGGCCCCTAATAATAATAATAATAAGAACGGGAACGAAAACAATAGGTGCCTCCGCACCTTCGGTGCTTGGCCCCTAATAATAATAATAAGAACGGGAACGAAAACAATAGGTGCCTACGCACCTTCGGTGCTTGGCCCCTAATAATAAGAACGGGAACGAAAACAATAGGTGCCTACGCACCTTCGGTGCTTGGCCCCTAATAAGAACGGGAACAGATACAATAGGTGCCTCCGCACCTTCGGTGCTTGGCCCCTAAATATAGCTGCAAGCAGCAATTATCGGGGCCAAGCGCAAGCAGATGACAGGATATGCCAACATGGCTGAAGGTGTCAGACCAACTGCAACAATGAGCAATTAAAGACATATAAAGAGGATTTTAGGCAAAATGGCTGACAAATCATATAAAAAGTCATTCAAAATATGACTTAATGCATTATCACTGTCGACCAATAGGTGGAGCAGTTACAAAACTGATGTGATGTGGTCAGAGTGAAGTGACAATGACACATACAAAATTTGGTGTCAATATGTCAAGGCATTACAGAGATAAAGCCTGAATAGTGCTTTTGGCATCATGACTCAATTTTGCTGCTGCACTATACGAAAACGGCTTCATCTATCGACACGAAATCCATAACTTTTAGGCGGCACAGTCTGGAGATGATATGATTCGATTTTGGTGAAAATCGGACAAACGGTCTAGGAGGAATTCGAAAAAGTAGGTTTTGAATCAAAATCAAGATGGCGGACTGGAAGTTTGGCCAAATAAGGAAAACTTGGTATCTATGTTGTCGGCTTGACCCAAGGAATCTATGGCATTTCGATAGGCCGATTTATTCAAAAGTTATTAGCCTTTTTGGAGAAATGTTTATAACTTTTGACCACTAGGTGGCACTGTCTCAAAATATTTTGGGTACCTTCAGGGGATGGTGTTGATGGCACATTCTGAGTTTTGTAATATTACACCAATGCATTTGTTTAGTAAAGCATTTTATTTACAAAAACTGTATTGAAGTCAATGGGATTTTCATGTTTTGTTCTATTATAGCGCCACCAAGAGGCTCAGTCCCACCATTTTTTTTACGTGTCCTCAGAGTGAGCCCAAGACATCGTGCTGATGACCCATACTGAGTTTCGTAACAATCCGTTCATGCGTTCATAAAATACAGCATTTTAGCACATAATTAAAAATGGCCGACAGCCAAAATGACTGATCTGGGAAGATTGGATATCAGTTGACTCAGCATGACGCCCTGAATCTAACGAGACCACTTTTATGATTTTTGGACAAACCATTCAGAAGTTATAAGCAAAAACAGCCATTGTTCATATCTCCGGACCAGTAGGTGGCGCTGCGCCGAAACGCAGCATTTAGCCTCAGGTCATGCTTGTGAGGACATGTACCAAGTTTGTACTGAATACGATAAAGCGTTGCGGAGATACAGGTTTGTGTCTGTTTTCGCAAGCGCTACGTAAAATTTGTTTGCGCTGTATTCGAGAACGGTTTGACGAATCAATACGAATTCCATAACTTTTTGTCGGCATGGTATGAAGATGATCGGATTCAATTTTCGTGGAAATTGGAGCAACGGCCTAGGAGGAGTTCGAAAAAGTAGTTTTTTTGGAAAATTTTGGTGCAATCGAATTGTCATGAGCTCAGGAATCAGAGGAAAAATGAATTTTGTTTCTAGCCCTTGTGGTTCAAAAGTTATTAGTATAAACATGAGTGCAACTTTGGACAGTTGGTGGCGCTAGAGGGATTGGTTTTAAGACACCAAATTTGCTATGGTGACATTTCAGACTGTCCTCTATCAGTATTCCAAATTTCAAAACTTTACCGCAAGCGGTTCTATGGGCTGCCATAGACTCCAAGTCGGAAGAAACGGAATAATAATAATAATAATAGGAACGGGAACAGATACAATAGGTGCCTACGCACCTTCGGTGCTTGGCCCCTAATAATAGGAACGGGAACAGATACAATAGGTGCCTACACACCTTCGGTGCTTGGCCCCTAATAATAAGAACGGGAACAGATACAATAAGTGCCTCCGCACCTTCGGTGCTTGGCCCCTAATAATAAGAACGGGAACAGATACAATAGGTGCCTACGCAGCTTCGGTGCTTGGCCCCTAATTAAAGCTGCAAGCAGCATTTATCGGGGTTCAAGCAGTTAAGGCCTTTAAGCACACAAGCATCAAAAGACATTAAGTTTTATTTAGCAAGCATTTAACAACTGCCATCATAGATGAAAAAGTCAATTTACAGCCAATACAGGCAGTTTACCATAGGAAATATATGGTTTTAAAGCGTTTTTACAGTTATAGCACCTTTTGCCTAGTCTTCTTATAGTCTTGCTTGATCTCCACCACTTTTATTAGTAGTACTCAAAGTTTGCCCATATATATGTGTCAGATTTGTTGTAAATATTTAATTTTGATAAGGAGTTTAGACAATTATATTCAGTGGCGTAACGAGCCACCACCGGGCCCTTTAGTAGGATTATCAAGGCGGGCCCCTTGATGACGCAATTGATGACATTGATGACGCAATGTTTGCGAGCAGGCTACCATGAATAGGGCAGGATATGATCATACACAGCATATAAGAGATGAGATGACTAACAAAATCAGGAGTAGCCTACGCTCACCAAAAACAAAACAAAAAAACAACAAAAAAACAATAGGGACAGCGCACTATAAAACATTGTTAGGCCTAAGTCCAAATACATGAAAAAGATGCTCTTTTACATTATAGCGGGATTTTCCGGGCTTTCCTATGTGCAACTGCAAAGTTGTCGATTAGATCAGGATTGTGCGCACAGGCATTCTCAATTGACCCTTCGCAGGGAGTTTGATTGACAGGCGATCTGACTAATCATAATCCGCCATTTTGTCCAACAAAGCAGTCAGGAGAGTTAGTAGATTAACATAGGAGGATTTAAATTTGAAAAACAAAGTGTACTGACGTCTTAGCACTTTAAATCAACATTCCTTTTATGTTCATTCATGTTTATTTTAATGATTTAAATTAACTAGAAGGAAGAGATGATCGGTTCACAAGCAGCTTTAACTGAGCCTCGAGTCTACAGCGATCTGTCAGACACATTAAAGAGTCACAAAACGGTATTTATTGTTTAAATGTCTCTAAAAAATGACTACATTTGAAAGGTGAGACTTTGTTTCATATCAAAAGTACTTGTCTGTCACCGCGCAGTCTTTTTTCTGATCCGTAATGTATTTTTCACTGCGTGAGAACTTGGTGTGGTGTGAGAGTGGCGTCGCTTGTCAGACATAGCAACAGTAACTAAAGTGGGCGGGTCTTTGCGACCGGTCATTGACAGTATGGACGGGGATTCACCAGTCCCAATTCAAAACAAATTTCATCACAATCCATCATTGTTCGTTTCAAACATGTGAGAGCATCAAAATGATCCATGGGTGAAATTGATTGGATTTAATTTATTTATGTCAGTTCCTATCATAATTTTAACATTTTGGCGTTATTGTTTAGCTATTTACCTATGTTTTCAAATTTCCTTTGTTTTTTTGTTGTTGTCTAGATCAGACTAACGGCTTTGAAGATAACCACAATTAATGACACTTACAAAAACCATAAGGCGAAACCTGGCATGTTTGGTATTGTTGGACTCGGCAAGGATTCTTAGGAGGTCACTCCTGTGAAAAAAACACGGGCTTCCTTGAAACTTTTAAGGCTCCTTCAAGGCTTTGTGCCAATGACGTATACTGAGTTTTTTGAGATACACCAATGTTCTCATAGACTATCATGGCACCCTGGACAAAGACACTGCGTGCCAATTTTCAGTAGACTAACGGTTGGGTGCGCTTATAGCTATTTTCATGATTTTTTTCACTGTTATAGTGCCACCAAGTGGCCAATTGTCATGATTTTTTTCATGTCAACTCAGATTGAGCTTATGAACATGTGTCCCGAGTTTAGTGAAAATATCTCATTCCGTTCACAAGTTATAACCATTTTATAGCGCCACCAAGTGGCCAATTGTCATGATTTTTTTTCACGTGACCTCAGAATGAGCTCATGAACATGTGTCCCAAGGCCTTACGGTTTGGCCTGCACGATGCGTTTTACGAATCCTTACAATTACAATAGGGTTTCAGCATTTCATGCTTGAACCCCTAATAAGAATGAAGGCTTTTTGCCAGTTATAGCGCCACCTATGGTCCGATCTCCATGAAACTCTGCATGCTTCCTCACCATGTTCTGACACATATGCTCATCAATTTTGGTGAAGTCCTGAGTTTTAATTTGGGATTTATAGGATTTTTAGTGTATTTTGCGTCGACCCTTTACTAAATGACCCTGTTGGTTTGGTTCCGATCTGGCGAAAAACCTAGGACTAGTTCGCAAAAGTAGGTTTCGGACAAAATTCGACATAGCAAAAAGAAATTCTGGCCTAAATCGAATTTGGAGATAGCCATTTTGTCCGCCTTGAGCCAGGGATCACAGTGGTGTAAGACACTTGAGTCTAGGACAAACGGTCTAGGAGTTATGGGCGATTTAGTACTTTTGCACTAAATCTGTAGCTGTAGCACAACGTAAAATTTGTTTGCGCGGTATTCGAGAACGGTTTGACGAATCAACACGAATTCCATAACTTTTTGTCGGCACGGTCTGGAGATGATACGATTCGATTTTGGTGAAAATCGGACAAACGGTCTAGGAGGAGTTCGAAAAAGTAGGTTTTGACTGAAAATCAAGATGGCGGACAGGAAGTTCGGCCAAATATGGCAAACTTGGTATCTATGTTCTCAGCGTGACCCCGGGAATCTATTAAGACCAGTGGCATTTCAATTGGCAGATTTATTCAAAGGTTATTAGCCTTTTTGGAAATGTTGTTATAACTTTCGACCACAAGGTGGCGCTGTTTCGAAACTTCTCACGCTCCTTCAGGGCATCGTGCTGATGACCCATACCATGTTTCGTAAGAATCCATTCATGCGTTCTTAAAATACAGCATTTTAGCACAAAATTCAAAATGGCCGACAGCCAAAATGGCCGATATGGTAAAATTGGATATCAGTCGACTCAACATGTTGGCCTGAATCTAACGAGACCAATTTTATGGTTTTTGGGCAAACTATTCAGAAGTTATAAGCAAAAATAGCCATTTTTCATATCTCCGGACCAGTAGGTGGCGCTGCGCCGAAACGCAGCATGTAGCCTCAGGTCATGGTTGGGATGACATGTACCGAGTTTGGTCTGAATCCAATAAAGCGTTGCGGAGATACAGCCTTACGTCTGTTTTCGCAAGCGCTACGTAAAATTTGTTGTACCCAGGGGGCAAAACACCTGTTTTTTAGGAAATCAGACATGGGCTGCTGTAAAAGGTTGTCATATAAAAATGAAATCTACGATGTCTGAGGATCACAACCTGGGTGGCCAACCCGGTCAACAAGCTGCTGGAAACTTGTAATTAGGGTCAAAACAATGTTACCTCAAATTCGGCTTTAACTCCCAGAATCACCCAAACATGCTAAAACGGTTTAATTATATTCATGAATCGTGAGCCATATCTCCCTGATACTTTATGCTAGAAACAAACTGAGCACACCTTTAGAAAGAGTGGAAGATAAGCTTTCATCTGATGCCTTGATTGTACATGTAATTAGAATGTAAGAGTTAACAATGCCTCTTAATTCATAGGTAGGCAAAAAAAAAAAAAAAAAAATATTGAACATTCCATTTGTAATCGGTAGCATTCTTTTCCCTTTGTTGTTGTTACAATAAACAAATTACCATGTAAAGTTAACTTTTACTGGATGAAATCATATTTTGATTTTTTTTTACTAACCAGACAGTCCTCATGGCCCATAACACATTTAGAGGGAATTCAATTTCAAGCCTATAATAGCCTGTCAATTCAAACAAGATCCAAGAAAGAAGTTTACCATTAACTTGTGTTAATTGTATACTGCTCTGTTTCTGTATGTACAGTATATCGTTTGCATATTTATGCAATATCAATTATTTGTATTGCAATGTCTATTTCTAATATTCTTTCACAAGTGGGATAGCTTTATTTATTCTATTAAAATAAAAAAAGGGATTTGAGGATTTTGGGTTAGGCTGGTTAGTGTTCAATCCTGGTGTTTGGAGTGTGAGACAAAGGTACTGACAACTAAATGCTGAAAGACTAAAACACACAGGAGTCATGTGTGGAGTAGGTTTAAAAGTATTTACTGATTAAAACTGTTACATTAAGTAGCAATTTGTACCAAAAAAAAAAAAAAAAAAAAACGAAACAGACAAACAGATTACAATTCAGGGTGACAACTAATTTCTGTAATAATGTTTATACAATTTGTTTAGCTGTTTCGGAATCACCGCTGCTGTCGCTGCTCTCTAGTGTTTCAGCATGCTGTGTCCTACTACATTTGGTTGCCAACCCCTAGCAACGGCATCCTATGTAGCATGGAGCAGTTCTTCTGACAACCTTTAACCAGAGATGGGCACAAATACATCAAAAAGTATTTAATTAAAATACAAGTAATTTGTAATTTGAAAATACAAAAATATATTTTTTACAGTCTTCTGTAGTGTAAGTGTGGCGTTAGGTACATGTAAGAGTCTAGAATATTGCAATATTATTGTTTAGTGCAGAAGATGCGCTTTTAACGTACATGTTGCCACATACTGTCATAATAAAATATAATTACGCATATAACACTATATTTGTATTATTTACACAAAAACTAGTTAACGCTGCTGTGAGGGTGTTTCTAATAGCGCGGCTGTGACAAAGTTGACAACTTTCTCTCTTCCGACTGCCATTATCTATTTTTTTACTCTTTTTGAAAGTTGTGAAAACACTGTTGTGGCCTTTTTCTTTTGCTATTTGAGCAAATTGGAACACAAAAATATATATTTAATGTAGTCTTTCATTCACTGCTATAGAAGTTAACCCAACTATGATGCCTTACACTTCTGAGAAACCCAGAAATGTGAACAGGGTCAATAGGATGTGTCACATCACGTGATTTACTTGCCAAAAACTGTGATAGGCAATTTGGTAGTCCTATTTGTATTTTATGTCTATGGTCCTAGGGATAGTTCACCCAAAAAGGAAAATTAGCCCATGATTTATTCACCCTGACGTCATCCTAGGTGTATATTACTTTCTTCTTTCAGAAGAATACAATCAGAGTTATATTAAAAAGTGTCGTGGCTTTTCCAAGCTTTATAATGACAGTCAATGGGTATATTTTTCATCAAAGTGCATCTATCCATCATAAAAGTGCATCTGTCCATCATAAAAGTGCATCTGTCCATCATAAAAGCATATCTATCCATCATAAAGTGCATCTATCCATCATAAAAGTACATCTATCCATCATAAAAGTGCATCTGTCCATCATAAAAGTGCATCTATCCATCATAAAAGTGCGTCTATCCATCATAAAAGTGCGTCTATCCATCATAAAAGTGCATCTATCCATCATAAAAGTGCATCTGTCCATCATAAAGGTGCATCTGTCCATCATAAAAGTGCATCTATCCATCATAAAAGTACATCTATCCATCATAAAAGTGCATCTATCCATCATAAAAGTGCATCTATCCATCATAAAAGTGCATCTATCCATCATAAAAGTGCATGTGTCAATCATAAAAGTGCGTCTATCCATCATAAAAGTGCATCTATCCATCATAAAAGTACATCTATCCATCATAAAAGTGCATCTCTCCATCATAAAAGTGCATGTGTCAATCATAAAAGTGCGTCTATCCATCATAAAAGTGCGTCTATCCATCATAAAAGTGCATCTATCCATGCATAAAAGTACATCTATGATGGATAGACACTCTTTTATGATAGATAGATGCACTTTTATGATGGACACATGTACTTTTATGATGGATAGATTTGCTTTTATGATGGACAGATGCACTTTTATGATGGACAGATGCACTTTTATGATGGATAGATGCACTTTTATGATGGATAGATGCACTTTTATGATGGATAGACGCACTTTTATGATGGACAGATACACTTTTATGATGGATAGATGCACTTTTATGATGGGTAGACGCACTTTTATGATTGACACATGCACTTTTATGATGGATAGATGCACTTTTATGATGGATAGATGCACTTTTGTGATGGATAGATGCACTTTTATGATGGATAGGTGCACTTTTATGATGGACAGATGCACTTTTATGATTGACACATGCACTTTTATGATGGATAGATGCACTTTTATGATGGATAGATGCACTTTTATGATGGATAGATGCACTTTTATGATGGATAGATGTACTTTTATGATGGATAGATGCACTTTTATGATGGACAGATGCACCTTTATGATGGACAGATGCACTTTTATGATGGATAGATGCACTTTTATGATGGATAGACGCACTTTTATGATGGATAGACGCACTTTTATGATGGATAGATGCACTTTTATGATGGACAGATGCACTTTTATGATGGATAGATGTACTTTTATGATGGATAGATGCACTTTATGATGGATAGATATGCTTTTATGATGGACAGATGCACTTTTATGATGGACAGATGCACTTTTATGATGGATAGATGCACTTTGATGAAAAATATACCCATTGACTGTCATTATAAAGCTTGGAAAAGCCACGACACTTTTTAATATAACTCTGATTGTATTCTTCTGAAAGAAGAAAGTAATATACACCTAGGATGACGTCAGGGTGAATAAATCATGGGCTAATTTTCCTTTTTGGGTGAACTATCCCTAGGACCATAGACATAAAATACAAATAGGACTACCAAATTGCCTATCACAGTTTTTGGCAAGTAAATCACGTGATGTGACACATCCTATTGACCCTGTTCACATTTCTGGGTTTCTCAGAAGTGTAAGGCATCATAGTTGGGTTAACTTCTATAGCAGTGAATGAAAGACTACATTAAATATATATTTTTGTGTTCCAATTTGCTCAAATAGCAAAAGAAAAAGGCCACAACAGTGTTTTCACAACTTTCAAAAAGAGTAAAAAAATAGATAATGGCAGTCGGAAGAGAGAAAGTTGTCAACTTTGTCACAGCCGCGCTATTAGAAACACCCTCACAGCAGCGTTAACTAGTTTTTGTGTAAATAATACAAATATAGTGTTATATGCGTAATTATATTTTATTATGACAGTATGTGGCAACATGTACGTTAAAAGCGCATCTTCTGCACTAAACAATAATATTGCAATATTCTAGACTCTTACATGTACCTAACGCCACACTTACACTACAGAAGACTGTAAAAAATATATTTTTGTATTTTCAAATTACAAATTACTTGTATTTTAATTAAATACTTTTTGATGTATTTGTGCCCATCTCTGGTTAAAGGTTGTCAGAAGAACTGCTCCATGCTACATAGGATGCCGTTGCTAGGGGTTGGCAACCAAATGTAGTAGGACACAGCATGCTGAAACACTAGAGAGCAGCGACAGCAGCGGTGATTCCGAAACAGCTAAACAAATTGTATAAACATTATTACAGAAATTAGTTGTCACCCTGAATTGTAATCTGTTTGTCTGTTTCGTTTTTTTTTTTTTTTTTTTTTGGTACAAATTGCTACTTAATGTAACAGTTTTAATCAGTAAATACTTTTAAACCTACTCCACACATGACTCCTGTGTGTTTTAGTCTTTCAGCATTTAGTTGTCAGTACCTTTGTCTCACACTCCAAACACCAGGATTGAACACTAACCAGCCTAACCCAAAATCCTCAAATCCCTTTTTTTATTTTAATAGAATAAATAAAGCTATCCCACTTGTGAAAGAATATTAGAAATAGACATTGCAATACAAATAATTGATATTGCATAAATATGCAAACGATATACTGTACATACAGAAACAGAGCAGTATACAATTAACACAAGTTAATGGTAAACTTCTTTCTTGGATCTTGTTTGAATTGACAGGCTATTATAGGCTTGAAATTGAATTCCCTCTAAATGTGTTATGGGCCATGAGGACTGTCTGGTTAGTAAAAAAAAATCAAAATATGATTTCATCCAGTAAAAGTTAACTTTACATGGTAATTTGTTTATTGTAACAACAACAAAGGGAAAAGAATGCTACCGATTACAAATGGAATGTTCAATATTTTTTTTTTTTTTTTTTTGCCTACCTATGAATTAAGAGGCATTGTTAACTCTTACATTCTAATTACATGTACAATCAAGGCATCAGATGAAAGCTTATCTTCCACTCTTTCTAAAGGTGTGCTCAGTTTGTTTCTAGCATAAAGTATCAGGGAGATATGGCTCACGATTCATGAATATAATTAAACCGTTTTAGCATGTTTGGGTGATTCTGGGAGTTAAAGCCGAATTTGAGGTAACATTGTTTTGACCCTAATTACAAGTTTCCAGCAGCTTGTTGACCGGGTTGGCCACCCAGGTTGTGATCCTCAGACATCATAGATTTCATTTTTATATGACAACCTTTTACAGCAGCCCATGTCTGCTAAACCCCCTTTGCCCCCTGGGTATTGGTGGGTTTTTTCGAAAATTGCTAAGCGAATCAACTTGAATTCCATAACTTTTTGTCGGCATGGTCTGTAGATGATCTGGTTCAATTTTCGTGAAAATCGGAGCAACGGCCTAGGAGGAGTTCGAAAAAGTAGGTTTTTCGGAAAATTCTAAATGGCGGAAAACTTTCCATGACGGAAAATGACGTCATAGGGTGCAATCGAATCGTCTTGAGCTAGGGAATCAGAGGAAAAAGGAATTTTGTTTCTAGCCCTTGTG
The DNA here is from genome assembly GCF_964197995.2 of Scardinius erythrophthalmus. Classification (NCBI taxonomy): domain Eukaryota; kingdom Metazoa; phylum Chordata; class Actinopteri; order Cypriniformes; family Leuciscidae; genus Scardinius; species Scardinius erythrophthalmus. Next base: position 21,366,502 of record NC_138230.1, on the reverse strand, counting down.
GTTCAAAAGTTATTAGCCTAAACATGAGTGCAAATTTGGACAGCTGGTGGCGCTAGAGGGAATGAGTTGGAGACTCCAAATTTGCTATGGTGACTGTTCAGTCTGTCCTCTATCAGTGTGCCAAATTGCACAACTTTCCCGCAAGCGGTTCTATGGGCTGCCATAGACTCCCAGAGCGGAAGAAAAAGAAGAATTATTTTTGGTACGCTAACAGATACAATAGGTGCCTACGCACATTCTGTGCTTGGCCCCTAATAATAATAAGAAACCGAACGGATACAATAGGTGCCTCCGCACCTTCGGTGCTTGGCCCCTAATAAATATAGCTGCAAGCAGCAATTACTGGGGCCAAGCAGAATAAGACAACAAGACATGCCGACATGTCTGAAAGTGTCAGACCAACTGCAACAATGAGCAATTAAAGACGTTTAAAGAGGATTTTAGGCAAAATGCCTGAAAAATCATAGACACAATAATTAAAAATATGATTTAATGGATTATCACTTTCGACCAATAGGTGGCGCAGTTAACAAAACTGATGTGATGTGGTCAGAGTGAAGTGACAATGACACGTACAAAGTTTGGTGTCAATATCTCAAGGCATTGCAGAGATAAAGCCTGAATAATGCTTTAAGCATCATGCATCAACTTTGCTGCTGCGCTATACGAAAACGGTTTCGTCAATCGACACGAAATCCATAACTTTTAGTCGGCACAGTCTGGAGATGATACGATTCGATTTTGGTGAAAATCGGACAAACGGTGTGGGAGGAGTTCGAAAAAGTAGATTTTGAATGAAAATAGCATTTTATCTCACAAAACTGTATTGAAGTCAATGGGAATTTCATGTTTTGTTCTATTATAGCGCCACCAAGAGGCTAAGTCACACCATTTTTTTTATGTGTCCTCAGAGTGAGCCCATACATATGTGTGTCAATTTTGGTGAAGATATCTCAATTCGCTTCGGAGTTATAGACATTTATATGAAAAAACACGTAAAAAATGACTGACACATGACTTTGATTGGAATTTACTACCCCTAAACATCAATATTTTCGCATTTGGGCATTAGCATATAGCTATCGACCTATGTTTCCAAACTTCTGACGGAGGTTTCGTCTCGATCGGACAATCGGTTTCGAAGATATAGCCAAATGTTTTTTAAGCGCTAAATCACAACGCTACACAAACCGTAAGGCGAAACCTAGCATGTTTGGTATCGTAGGACTCGGCAAGGTTTCAGGAGACTAATTAGAGGAGTCTCGTGAAAATAAGTCGACCACACCCAAAGTTATAAGCGTTTGAAAAAAAATTTCACCACTAGGTGGCGCTGTTTCGAAACTTCTCACGCTCCTTCAGGACATTGTGCTGATGACCCATACCAAGTTTCGTAACAATCCGTTCATGCGTTCTTAAAATACAGCATTTTAGCACAAAATTCAAAATGGCCGACAGTCAAAATGGCCGATATGGTAAAATTGGATATCAGTCGACTCGGCATGTTGCTCTGAATCTAACAAGACCAATTTTATTATTTTTGGACAAATTGTTCAGAAGTTATAAGCAAAAATAGCCATTTTTCATATCTCCGGACCAGTAGGTGGCGCTGCGCCGAAACGCAGCATGCTGCCTCAGGTCATGCTTGTGATGACATGTACCAAGTTTGGTCTGAATACGATAAACCGTTGCGGAGATACAGCCTTACGACTGTTATTGCAGGCGCTACGTAAAATTTGTTCGAGCGTTTATCGAAAACGGTTTGACGAATCAATTTGAATTCCATAACTTTTTGTCACCACTGCCTGAAGATGATCTGGTTCAATTTTCGTGCAAATCGGACAAACCATCTAGGACGAGTTCGAAAAAGTAGGTTTTTCGAATGATTCAAAATGGCGGCCATATTTTTATTACGGAAAATTAAGTAATAGGATGTAGTCGAATCGGCATGAGCTCAGGAATCAGAGGAAAAAAGAATTTTGTTGATTGGCCTTACGGTTCAAAAGTTATTAGCAAAATAAAAGTGAAACTGGCGCTAGAGGAAATGACTTAGAAACACCAAAATTGGTGTATTTCATGCTGGGACTGTGCTCTATCAGAATGTCAAACCAAAACAACTTTCCCGCAATCGGTTCTATGGGCTGCCATAGACGCCTAGTCAGAAGAAGAATAATAATAACAATGAGCAATTAAATACATTTAAAGAGGATTTTAGATGAAATGGCTGAAAAATCATATAAAAAGTCATTTAAAATATGATTTAATGGATTATCACTTTCGACCAATAGGTGGAGCAGTTACAAAACTGATGTGATGTGGTCAGAGTGAAGTGACAATGACATATACAAAGTTTGGTGTCAATATTTCAAGGGATTTCAGAGATAAAGCCTGAATAGTGCTTTTGGCATCATGCCTCAACTTTGCTGCTGCGCTATACGAAAACAGTTTCGTCTATCGACACGAAATCCATAACTTTTAGTCGGCACAGTCTGGAGATGATACGATTCAATTTTGGTGAAAATCGGACAAACGGTCTAGGAGGAGTTCGAAAAAGTAGGTTTTGAATGAAAATCAAGATGGCGGACAGGAAGTTTGGCCAAATAAGGAAAACTTGGTATCTATGTTCTCGGCTTGACCCAGGGAATCTATTAAGACCAGTGGCATTTCAATAGCCAGATTTATTCAAAAGTTATTAGCCTTTTTGGAAATTTTGTTATAACTTTTGACCACTAGGTGGCGCTGTCTCGAAATCTTTTGGGTACCTTCAGGGGATGGAGCTGATGGCACATTCTGAGATTCGTAATATTACACCAATGCATTTGGTTAGTATAGCATTTTATTTCACAAAACTGTATTGAAGTCAATGGGAATTTCATGTTTTGTTCTGTTATAGCGCCACCAAGAGGCTAAGTCACACCATTTTTTTTATGTGTCCTCAGAGTGAGCCCATACATATGTGTGTCAATTTTGGTGAAGATATCTCAATTCGCTTCGGAGTTATAGACATTTATATGAAAAAAACACGTAAAAAATGACTGACACATGACTTTGATTGGAATTTACTACCCCTAAACATCAATATTTTCGCATTTGGGCATTAGCGTATAGCTATCGACCTATGTTTCCAAACTTCTGACGGAGGTTTCGTCTCGATCGGACAATCGGTTTCGAAGATATAGCGAAATGTTTTTTAAGCGCTAAATCACAACGCTACACAAACCGTAAGGCAAGACCTAGCATGTTTGGTATCGTGGGACTCGGCAACGATTCAGGACTGTAATGAGATGAGTCTCGTGAAAAAAAGTCGACCACACCCAAAGTTATAAGCATTTGGGAAAAAAAATTCACCACTAGGTGGTGCTGTTTCGAAAGTTCTCAGGTTCCTTCAGGACATCGTGATGATGACCAATACCAAGTTTCGTAACAATTCGTTCATGCGTTCATAAAATACAGCATTTTAGCACAAAATTCAAAATGGCTGACAGTCAGAATGGCCGATATGGTCAAATTGGATATCAGTCGAATCGGCATGTTGCCCTGAATCTAACGAGACCAATTTTATGATTTTTGGACAAACTGTTCAAAAGCTATAAGCAAAAATAGCCATTTTCCATATCTCCGGACCAGTAGGTGGCGCTGCGCCGAAACACAGCATGTAGCCTCAGGTCATGCCTGTGATGACATGTACCAAGTTTGGTCTGAATACGATAAACCGTTGCGGAGATAGAGCCCTACGACTGTTTTTGCAGGCGCTACGTAAAATTAGTTCGAGCGTTTTTCGAAAACGGTTTAACGAATCAATTTGAATTCCATAACTTTTGGTCAGCACTGCCTGAAGATGATCTGGTTCAATTTTCGTGCAAATCGGACAAACCATCTAGGACGAGTTCGAAAAAGTAGCTTTTAAGGACAATTCAAAATGGCGGCCATATTGTTATGACGAAAATGACGGCATAGGGTGCAATCGAATTGGCATGAGATCAGGAATAAGAGAAAAAAAGAATTTTGTTGATTGGACTTACGGTTCAAAAGTTATTAGCAAAATAAAAGTGAAATTTTGGACAGGTGGTGGCACTAGAGGGAATGACTTAGACACACCAAAATTGGTGGATTTGATGTTGGGACTGTCCTCTATCAGAATGTCAAACCATTACAACTTTCCCGCAATCGGTTCTATGGGCTGCCATAGACTCCCAGTCGGAAGAAACGGAAGAATAATAATAATAATAGGAACGGGAACAGATACAATAGGTGCCTACGCACCTTCGGTGCTTGGCCCCTAATAAGACGACAAGACATGCCAACATGTCTGAAAGTGTCAGACCAACTGCAACAATGAGCAATTATAGACTTTAAAGAGGATTTTATGCAAAATGCCTGAAAAATCATAGAAACAATAATTAAAAATATGATTTGATGGATTATCACTTTCGACCAATAGGTGGCGCAGTTACAAAACTGATGTGATGTGGTCAGAGTGAAGTGACAATGACACATACAAAGTTTGGTGTCAATATGTCAAGGCATTGCAGAGATAAAGCCTGAATAGTGCTATTAGCATCATGCCTCAACTTTGCTGCTGCGCTATACGAAAACGGTTTCGTCTATCGACACGAAATCCATAACTTTTAGTCGGCACGGTCTGGAGATGATACGATTCGATTTTGGTGAAAATCGGACAAACGGTCTAGGAGGAGTTCGAAAAAGTAGGTTTTGACTGAACATCAAGATGGCGGACAGGAAGTTCGGCTAAATAAGGAAAACTTGGTATCTATGTTCTCGGCTTGACCCAAGGAATCTATTAAGACCAGTGGCATTTCAATAGACAGATTTATTCAAAAGTTATTAGCCTTTTTGGAAATTTTGTTATAACTTTTGACCACTAGGTGGCGCTGTTTCGAAATATTTTGAGTACCTTCAGGGGATGGTGCTGAAGGCACATTCTGAGTTTCGTAATATTACACCAATGCATTTGTTTAGTATAGCATTTTATTTCACAAAACTCTATTGAAATCAATGGGAATTTCATGTTTTGTTCTATTATAGCGCCACCAAGAGGCTCAGTCCCACCATTTTTTTTATGTGTCATCAGAGTGAGCCCATACATATATGTGTCGATTTTGGTGCAAAAATCTCAATTTGCTTCGGAGTTATAGACAATTATATGAAAAAACACGTAAAAAATGACTGACACATGACTTTGATTGAATATTACTACCCCTAAACATCAATATTTTCACATTTGGGCACATGCTTATAGTTAACAAGCTATGATTCCAAACTTCTGACGGTGGTTTTGTCTCAATCGGACAAATGGTTTCGAAGATATAGCCTAATGTTTTTTAAGCGCTAAATCACAATGCTACACAAAACGTTAGGCGAAACCTAACATGTTTGGTATCGTTGGACTCGGCAACGATTCAGGAGCCCAATGAGATGAATTTCGTGAAAATAAGTCGATCACACCCAAAGTTATAAGCATTTGAAAAAAAAAATTCACCACTAGGTGGCGCTGTTTCGAAACTTCTCACACTCCTTCAGGACATCGTGCTGATGACCCATACCAAGTTCCGTAACAATCCGTTCATGCTTTGTTAAAATACAGCATTTTAGCACAAAATTCAAAATGGCCGACAGTCAAATTGGCCGATATGGCAAAATTGGATATCAGTCGACTCGGCATGACGCCCTGAATCTATCAAGACCAATTTTATGATTTTTGGACAAACTGTTCAGAAGTTATAAGCAAAAATAGCCATTTTTCATATCTCCGGACCTGTAGGTGGCGCTGTGCCGAAACGCAGCATGTAGCCTCAGGTCATGCTTGTGAGTACATGTACCAAGTTTGGTCTGAATACGACAAACCGTTGCGGAGATACAGCCTTACGACTGTTTTTGCAAGCGCTACGTAAAATTTGTTTGAGCGTTTTTCGAAAACGGTTTAACGAATCAATTTGAATTCCATAACTTTTGGTCAGCACTGCCTGAAGATGATCTGGTTCAATTTTCGTGCAAATCGGACAAACCATCTAGGACGAGTTCGAAAAAGTAGCTTTTAAGGACAATTCAAAATGGCGGCCATATTGTTATGACGAAAATGACGGCATAGGGTGCAATCGAATTGGCATGAGATCAGGAATAAAAGAAAAAAAGAATTTTGTTGATTGGACTTACGGTTCAAAAGTTATTAGCAAAATAAAAGTGACATTTTGGACAGGTGGTGGCGCTAGAGGGAATGACTTAGACACACCAAAATTGGTGGATTTGATGTTGGGACTGTCCTCTATCAGAATGTCAAACCATTACAACTTTCCCGCAATCGGTTCTATGGGCTGCCATAGACTCCCAGTCGGAAGAAACGGAAGAATAATAATAAATATAGCTGCAAGCAGCAATTACCGGGGCCAAGCAGAATAAGACGACAAGACATGCCAACATGTCTGAAAGTGTCAGACCAACTGCAACAATGAGCAATTAAAGACATTTAAAGAGGATTTTAGGCGAAATGGCTGAAAAATCATGCAAAAAGTGATTCAAAATATGATTTAATGGATTGTCACTTTTGACCAAAAGGTGGCGCTGTTACGAAATTGATGTGGTGTGGTCAGAGTAAGGAGACAGTGACACATACAAAGTTTTGTGTCAATATGTCGAGGCATTGCAGATATAAAGCCTGAATAGTCATTTTGGCATCATGCCTCAACTTTGCTGCTTTGCTATACGAAAACAGTTTCATCAATCGACACGAAATCCATAACTTTTTGTCGGCACAGTCTGGAGATGATACGATTCGATTTTGGTGAAAATCGGACAAACGGTCTAGGAGGAGTTCGAAAAAGTAGGTTTTGAATGAAAATCAAGATGGCGGACAGGAAGTTTGGCCAAATAAGGAAAACTTGGTATCTATATTCTCGGCTTGACCCAAGGAATCTATTAAGACCCGTGGCATTTCAATAGCCAGATTTAGTCAAAAGTTATTAGCCTTTTTGGAAATTTTTTTATAACTTTTGACCACTAGGTGGCGCTGTCTTGAAATATTTTGGTTGCCTTCAGGGGATGGTGCTGATGGCACATTCTGAGTTTCGTAATATTACACCAATGCATTTGTTAAGTATAGCATTTTATTTCACAAAACTGCATTGAAGTCAATGGGAATTTCATGTTTTGTTCTATTATAGCGCCACCAAGAGGCTCAGTCCCACCATTTTTTTTATGTGTCCTCAGAGTGAGCCCATACATATATGTGTCGATTTTGGTGCAAAAATCTCAATTTGCTTCGGAGTTATAGACATTTATATGAAAAAACACGTAAAAAATGACTGACACATGACTTTGATTGAATATTACTACCCCTAAACATCAATATTTTCGCATTTGGGTATTAGCGAACAACTATCGACCTATGTTTCCAAACTTCTGAAGGTGGTTTCGTCTCGATCGGACAAGCGGTTTCAAAGATATAGCCAAATGTTTTTTAAGCGCTAAATCACAACTTTACACAAACCATAAGGCGAAACCTAACATGTTTGGTATCGTTGGACTCGGCAACGATTCAGGAGTCTAAAGAGATGAGTCCTGTGAAAATAAGTTGACCACACCCAAAGTTATAAGCATTTGGGGAAAAAAATTCACCACTAGATGGCACTGTTTCGAAACTTCTCAGGCTCCTTCAGGACATCGTGCTGATGACCCATACCGAGTTTCATAACGATACGTTCATGCATTCCTAAAATACAGCATTTTAGCACATAATTCAAAATGGCCGACAGCCAAAATGGCTGATCTGGGAAAATTGGATATCAGTCGACTCAGCATGATGCCTTGAATCTAACGAGACCACTTTTATGATTTTTGGACAAACCATTCAGAAGTTATAAGCAAAAAAAGCCATTTTTCATATCTCCGGACCAGTAGGTGGCACTGCGACGAAACGCAGCATGTAGGCTCAGGTCATGCTTGTGATGATATGTGCTTAGTTTGGTCTGAATACGATAAAGCGTTGCAGAGATACAGGCTTGTGTCTGTTTTCGCAAGCGCTACATAAAATTTGTTTGCGCGGTATTCGAAAACGGTTTGACGAATCAACACGAATTCCATAACTTTTTGTCGGCATGGTCTGAAGATGATCTGGTTCAATTTTCGTGGAAATTGGAGCAACGGCCTAGGAGGAGTTCGAAAAAGTAGGTTTTTTGAAAAATTCAAAATGGCGGAAAAATTATAATGACGGAAAATGACGTCATAGGGTGCAATCGAATCGTCACGAGCTCAGGAATCAGAGGAAAAAAGAATTTTGTTTCTAGCCCTTGTGATTCAAAAGTTATTAGCATAAACATGAGTGCAACTTTGGACAGTTGGTGGCGCTAGAGGGAAAGACTTAGACACACCAAAATTGGTGTATTTAATGTTGGGACTGTCCTCTATTAGAATGTCAAATCATTACAACTTTCCCGCGATCGGTTCTATAGGCTGCCATAGACTCCCAGTCGGAAGAAGGAAGAATAATAATAATAATAATAATAAATATAGCTGCAAGCAGCAATTACCGGGGCCAAGCAGAATAAGACGACAAGACATGCCGACATGTCTGAAAGTGTCAGACCAACTGCAACAATGAGCAATTAAAGACATTTAAAGAGGTTTTTAGACGAAATGGCTAAAAAATCATAGAAACAGTAATTAAAAATATGATTTAATGGATTATCACTTTTGACAAATAGGTGGCACAGTTACAAAACTGATGTGATGTGGTCAGAGTGAAGTGACAATGACACATACAAAGTTTGGTGTCAATATGTCAAGGCATTGCAGAGATAAAGCCTGAATAGTGCTTTTAGCATCATGCCTCAACTTTGCTGCTACGCTATACCAAAACGGTTTCGTCTATTGACACGAAGTCCATAACTTTTATTCAGCATAGTCTGGAGATGATACGATTAGATTTTGGTGAAAATTGGACAAATGGTCTAGGAGGAGTTCGAAAAAGTAGGTTTTGACTGAAAATCAAGATGGCGGACAGGAAGTTTGGCCAAATAAGGAAAACTTGGTATCTATGTTCTCGGCTTGACCCAAGGACTCTATTAAGACCAGTGGCATTTCAATAGCCAGATTTATTCAAAAGTTATTAGCCTTTTTGTAAATTTTGTTATAACTTTTGACCACTAGGTGGCGCTGTTTTGAAATATTTTGAGTACCTTCAGGGGATGGTGCTGAAGGCACATTCTGAGTTTCGTAATATTACACCAATGCATTTGTTTAGTATAGCATTTTATTTCACAAAACTGTATTGAAATCAATGGGAATTTCATGTTTTGTTCTATTATAGCGCCACCAAGAGGCTCAGTCCCACCATTTTTTTTATGTGTCATCAGAGTGTGCCCATACATATATGTCGATTTTGGTGCAAAAATCTCAATTTTCTTCGGAGTTATAGACATTTATATGAAAAAACACGTAAAAAATGACTGACACATGACTTTGATTGAATATTACTACCCCTAAACATCAATATTTTCGCATTTGGGCATTGACATATAGTTAACAAGCTATGATTCCAAACTTCTGACGGTGGTTTCGTCTCGATCGGACAAACGGTTTCGAAGATATAGCCTAATGTTTTTTAAGCGCTAAATCACAACGCTACACAAACCGTAAGGCGAAACCTAGAATGTTTGGTATCGTTGGACTCGGCAACGATTCAGGAGTCTAAAAAGATGAGTTTCGTGAAAATAAGTCGACCACACCCAAAGTTATAAGCATTTGAAAAAAAAATCATCACTAGGTGGCGCTGTTTCGAAACTTCTCAGGCTCATTCAGGGCATTGTGCTGATGACCCATACCACGTTTCGTAACAATCCGTTCATGCGTTCATAAAATACAGAATTTTAGCACAAAATTCAAAATGGCCGACAGCCAAAATGACCGATATGGTCAAATTGGATATCAGTCGACTCGGCATGTTGCCCTGAATCTAACGAGACCAATTTTATGATTTTTGGACAAACTGTTCAGAAGTTATAAGCAAAAATAGCCATTTTTCATATCTCCGGACCAGTAGGTGGCGCTGCGCCGAAACACAGCATGTAGCCTCAGGTCATGCTTGTGAGTACAAGTACCAAGTTTAGTCTGAATACGATAAACCGTTGCGGAGATACAGCCTTACGACTGTTTTTGCTAGCGCTACGTAAAATGTATTCGTGCGTTTATCGAAAACGGTTTGACGAATCAATTTGAATTCCATAAATTTTTGTCAGCACTACCTGAAGGTGATCTGGTTCAATTTTCGTGCAAATCGAACAAACCGTCTAGGACGAGTTCGAAAAAGTATCTTTTTCAGTACATTCCAAATGCGGCCATATTTATATGCCGGAAAATGACTTCATAGGGTGCAATCGAATCAACATGAGCTCAGGAATCACAGGAAAAAAGAATTTTGTTGATTGGCCTTACGGTTCAAAAGTTATTAGCAAAATAAAAGTGAAACTTTGGACAGGTGGTGGCGCTAGAGGGAATGACTTAAAAACATCAAAATTGGTGTATTTCATGTTGGGACTGTCCTCTATCAGAATGTCAAACCAAAACAACTTTCCCGCAATCGGTTCTATGGGCTGCCATAGACTCCCAGTCGGAAGAAACGGAAGAATAATAATAATAATAGGAACGGGAACAGATACAATAGGTGCCTCCGCACCTTCGGTGCTTGGCCCCTAATAATAGGAACGGGAACAGATACAATAGGTGCCTACGCACCTTCGGTGCTTGGCCCCTAATAATAGGAACGGGAACAGATACAATAGGTGCCTACGCACCTTCGGTGCTTGGCCCCTAATAAGAACGGGAACGAAAACAATAGGTGCCTCCGCACCTTCGGTGCTTGGCCCCTAATAATAGGAACGGGAACAGATACAATAGGTGCCTACGCACCTTCGGTGCTTGGCCCCTAATAATAATAATAAGAACGGGAACGAAAACAATAGGTGCCTACGCACCTTCGGTGCTTGGCCCCTAATAATAATAATAATAAGAACCGGAACAAATACAATAGGTGCCTCCGCACCTTCGGTGCTTGGCCCCTAATAAATATAGCTGCAAGCAGCAATTACCGGGGCCAAGCAGAATAAGACGACAAGACATGCCGACATGTCTGAAAGTGTCAGACCAACTGCAACAATGAGCAATTAAAGACATTTAAAGAGGTTTTTAGACGAAATGGCTGAAAAATCATAGAAACAGTAATTAAAAATATGATTTAATGGATTATCACTTTTGACAAATAGGTGGCACAGTTACAAAACTGATGTGATGTGGTCAGAGTGAGGAGACAATGACACATACAAAGTTTGGTGTCAATATGTCAAGGCATTGCAGAGATAAAGCCTGAATAGTGCTATTAGCATCATGCCTCAACTTTGCTGCTGCGCTATACGAAAACGGTTTCGTCAATCGACACGAAATCCATAACTTTTAGTTGGCACAGTCTGGAGATGATACGATTCGATTTTGTCGAAAATCGGACAAACGGTGTGGGAGGAGTTCGAAAAAGTAGGTTTTAAATGAAAATAGCATTTTATCTCACAAAACTGTATTGAAGTCAATGGGAATTTCATGTTTTGTTCTATTATAGCGCCACCAAGAGGCTCAGTCCCACAATTTTTTTTACGTGTCCTCAGAGTGAGCCCATACATATGTGTCAGTTTTGGTGAAAATATCTCAATTCGCTTTAGAGTTATATACATTTATATGAAAAAACACGTAAAAAATGACTGACACATGACTTTGTTTGGAATTTACTACCCCTAAACATCAATATTTTCGCATTTGGGCATTGGCATATCGCTATCGACCTATGTTTCCAAACTTCTGACGGTGGTTTCGTCTCGATCGGACTAGCGGTTTCGAAGATATAGCCAAATGTTTTTTAAGAGCTAAATCACAACGCTACACAAACCGTAAGGCGAAACTTAGCATGTTTGGTATCATAGGACTCGGCAATGATTCAGGAGTCTAAAAAGATGAGTTTCGTGAAAATAAGTCGACCACACCCAAAGTTATAAGCATTTGAAAAAAAAAATTCACCACTAGGTGGCGCTGTTTCGAAACTTCTCAGGCTCATTCAGGGCATTGTGCTGATGACCCATTCCACGTTTCGTAACAATCCATTCATACATTGTTAAAATACAGCATTTTAGCACATAATTCAAAATGGCCGACAGTCAAAATGGCTGATATGGTAAAATTGGATATCATTCGACTCGGCATGTTGCCCTGAATCTAACAAGACCAATTTTATGATTTTTGGATAAACTGTTCAGAAGTTATAAGCAAAAATAGCCATTTTTCATATCTCCAGACCAGTAGGTGGCGCTGCGCCGAAACGCAGCAAGTTGCCTCAGGTCATGCTTGTGATGACATGTACCAAGTTTGGTCTGAATCCGATAAAGCGTTGCGGAGATACAGCCCTACGACTGTTTTCACAAGCGCTACGTAAAATTTGTTTGTGCGCTTATTGAAAACGATTTGACGAATCAATTTGAATTCCATAACTTTGTCAGCACTGCCTGAAGATGATCTGGTTCAATTTTCGTGCAAATCGGACAAACCGTCTAGGACGAGTTCGAAAAAGTAGCTTTTTCAGTTCATTCCAAATGGCGGCCATACTTCTATGCTGGAAAATGACGTCATAGGGTGCAATCGAATCGGAATGAGCTAACGGATCAGAAGAAAAAAGGATTTTGTTGATTGGCCTTACGGTTCAAAAGTTATTAGCAAAATAAAAGTGAAATTTAGGACAGGTGGTTGCGCTAGAGGGAATGACTTAGAAACACCAAAATTGGTGTATTTAATGTTGGGACGGTCCTCTATCAGAATGTCAAACCAAAACAACTTTCCCGCAAGCGGTTCTATGGGCTGCCATAGACTCCCAGTCGGAAAAATTAAGAATAATAATAATAAGAACGGGAACAGATACAATAGGTGCCTCCGCACCTTCGGTGCTTGGCCCCTAATAAGAACGGGAACAGATACAATAGGTGCCTCCGCACCTTCGGTGCTTGGCCCCTAATAATAATAAGAAGAAGAACGGGAACAGATACAATAGGTGCCTCCGCACCTTTGGTGCTTGGCTCCTAATAATAAGAAACGGAACAGATACAATAGGTGCCTCCGCACCTTCGGTGCTTGGCCCCTAAATATAGCTGCAAGCAGCCATTACCGGGGCCAAGCAGAATAAGACGACAAGACATGCCAACATGTCTGAAAGTGTCAGACCAACTGCAACAATGAGCAATTAAAGACATTTAAAGAGGATTTTTGGCAAAATGCCTGAAAAATCATAGAAACAATAATTAAAAATATGATTTGATGGATTATCACTTTCGACCAATAGGTGGCGCAGTTACAAAACTCATGTGAAGTGGTCAGAATGAAGTTACAATGACACATACAAAGTTTGGTGTCAATATGTCAAGGCATTGCAGAGATAAAGCCTTAATTAGTGCTATTAGCATCATGCCTCAACTTTGCTGCTGCGCTATACGAAAACGGTTTCGTCTATCGACACGAAATCCATAACTTTTAGTCGGCACGGTCTGGAGATGATACGATTCGATTTTGGTGAAAATCGGACAAACGGTCTAGGAGGAGTTTGAAAAAGTAGGTTTTGAATGAAAATCAAGATGGCGGACAAGAAGTTTGACCAAATAAGGAAAATTTGGTATCTATGTTCTCGGCTTGACCCAAGGAATCTATTAAGACCAGTGGCATTTACATAGGCCGATGTATTCAAAAGTTATTAGCAGTTTTGGAAATGTCACTAGGTGGCGCTGTCTCTAAATATTTTGGGTACCTTCAGGGGATGGTGCTGATGGCACATTCTGAGTTTCGTAATATTACACCAATGCATTTGTTAAGTATAGCATTTTATTTCACAAAACTGCATTGAAGTCAATGGGAATTTCATGTTTTGTTCTATTATAGCGCCACCAAGAGGCTCAGTCCCACCATTTTTTTTATGTGTCCTCAGAGTGAGCCCATACATATATGTGTCGATTTTGGTGCAAAAATCTCAATTTGCTTCGGAGTTATAGACATTTATATGAAAAAACACGTAAAAAACGACTGACACATGACTTTGATTGAATATTACTACCCCTAAACATCAATATTTTCGCATTTGGGCATAGACATAGGGTTACCAAGCTATGATTCCAAACTTCTGACGGTGGTTTCGTCTCGATCGGACAAACGGTTTCGAAGATATAGCCAAATGTTTTTTAAGCGCTAAATCACAACGCTACACAAACCGTAAGGCGAAACCTAGCATATTTGGTATCGTAGGACTCGGCAAGGTTTCAGGAGTCTAATTAGATGAGTCTCGTGGAAATAAGTTGACCGCACCCAAAGTTATAAGCATTTGAAAAAAAAAATTCACCACTAGGTGGTGCTGTTTCGAAACTTCTCACGCTCCTTCAGGACATCGTGCTGATGACCCATACCAAGTTTCGTAACAATCCGTTCATGCGTTCTTAAAATACAGCATTTTAGCACAAAATTCAAAATGGCCGACAGTCAAAATGGCCGATATGGTAAAATTGTATATCAGTCGACTCGGAATGTTGCTCTGAATCTAACAAGACCAATTTTATGATTTTTGGACAAACTGTTCAGAAGTTATAAGCAAAAATATCCATTTTTCATATCTCCGGACCAGTAGGTGGCGCTGCGCCGAAACGCAGCATGTAGCCTCAGGTCATGCTTGTGAGTACATGTACCAAGTTTGGTCTGAATACGATAAACCGTTGCGGAGATACAGCCTTACGACTGTTTTCGCAGGCGCTACGTAAAATTTGTTTGAGCGTTTATCAAAAACGGTTTGACGAATCAATTTGAATTCCATAACTTTTGGTCACCAGTGCCTGAAAATGATCTGGTTCAATTTTCGTGCAAATCGGACAAACCGTCTAGGATGAGTTCGAAAAAGTAGGTTTTTCGAAAAATTCTAAATGGCAGCCATATTTTAATGACAGAAAATGACGTCATAGGGTGCACTTGAATCGTCATGAGCTCCGGAATCAGAGGAAAAAAGAATTTTGTTGATTGGCCTTGCGGTTCAAAAGTTATTAGCCAAATAAAAGTGAAATTTTGGACAGGTGGTGGCGCTAGAGGGATTGATTTTAAGACACCAAATTTGGTATGGTGACATTTTGGACTGTCCTCTATCACTGTGCCAAATTTCATAACTTTCCCGCAAGCGGTTCTATGGGCTGCCATAGACTCCCAGAGCGGAAGAAGAAGAAGAAGAAGAAGAAGAAGAAGAAGAAGAAGAATAAGAACCGGAACAAAAACAATAGGTGCCTCCGCACCTTCGGTGCTTGGCCCCTAATAATAATAATAAGAAGAAGAAACCGAACGGATACAATAGGTGCCTCCGCACCTTCGGTGCTTGGCCCCTAAATATAGCTGCAAGCAGCCATTACCGGGGCCAAGCAGAATAAGACGACAAGACATGCCAACATGTCTGAAAGTGTCAGACCAACTGCCATAATGAGCAATTAAATACATTTAAAGAGGATTTTAGGCAGAATGTCTGAAAAATCATAGAAATAATAATTAAAAATATGATTTAATGGATTATCACTTTCGACCAAAAGGTGGCACAGTTACAAAACTGATGTGATCTGGTCAGAGTGAAGTGACAATGACACATACAAAGTTTGGTGTCAATATGTCAAGGCATTGCAGAGATAAAGCCTGAATAGTGCTATTAGCATCATGCCTCAAATTTGCTGCTGGGCTATACAAAAACGGTTTCGTCTATCGACACGAAATCCATAACTTTTAGTCGGCACGGTCTGGAGATGATATGATTCAATTTTGGTGAAAATCGGACAAACGGTCTAGGAGGAGTTCGAAAAAGTAGGTTTTGACTCAAAATCAAGATGGCGGACAGGAAGTTCGGTCAAATAAGGAAAACTTGGTATCTATGTTCTCGCCTTGACCCAAGGAATCTATTAAGACCAGTGGCATTTACATAGGCCGATGTATTCAAAAGTTATTAGCAGTTTTGGAAATGTTGTTATAACTTTTGACCACTAGGTGGCGCTGTCTCTAAATATTTTGGGTACCTTCAGGGGATGGTGCTGATGGCACATTCTGAGTTTCGTAATATTACACCAATGCATTTGTTAAGTATAGCATTTTATTTCACAAAACTGCATTGAATTCAATGGGAATTTCATGTTTTGTTCTATTATAGCGCCACCAAGAGGCTCAGTCCCACCATTTTTTTTTATGTGTCCTCAATGTGAGCCCATACATATATACGTGTCGATTTTGGTGCAAAAATCTCAATTTGCTTCGGAGTTATAGACATTTATATGAAAAAACACGTAAAAATGACTGACACATGACTTTGATTGAATATTACTACCCCTAAATATCAATATTTTCGCATTTGGGCATTGGCGTATAGCTATCGACCTATGTTTTCAAACTTCTGACGGTGGTTTTGTCTCGATCGGACAAGCGGTTTCGAAGATATAGCCAAATGTTTTTTAAGTGCTAAATCACAACGCTACACAAACCGTAAGGCGAAACCTAGCATGTTTGGTATTGTAGGACTCGGCAAGGTTTCAGGAGTCTAATCGTGAAAATAAGTCGACCACACCCAAAGTTATAAGCATTTGAAAAAACAAAATTACCACTAGGTGGCGCTGTTTCGAAACTTCTCACACTCCTTCAGGACATCGTGCTGATGACCCATGCCAAGTTTCGTAACAATCCGTTCATGCGTTCCTAAAATACAGCATTTTAGCACAAAATTCAAAATGGCCGACAGTCAAAATGGCCGATATGGCAAAATTGGATATCAGTCGACTCAGCATGTCGCCCTGAATCTAACAAGACCAATTTTATGCTTTTTGGACAAACTGTTCAGAAGTTATAAGCAAAAATAGCCATTTTTCATATCTCCGGACCAGTAGGTGGCGCTGCGCCGAAACACAGCATGTTGCCTCAGGTCATGCTTGTGATGACTTGTACCAAGTTTGGTCTGAATACGATAAAGCGTTGCGGAGATACAGCCTTACGACTGTTTTTGCTAGCGCTACGTAAAATGTATTTGTGCGTTTATTGAAAACGGTTTGACGAATCAATTTGAATTCCATAACTTTTGGTCAGCACTGCCTGAAGATGATCTGGTTCAATTTTCGTGCAAATCGGACAAACCGTCTAGGACGAGTTCGAAAAAGTAGCTTTTTCAGAAAATTCTAAATGGCGGCCATATTTATATGACGGAAAATGACGTCATAGGGTGCAATCGAATCGGCACGAGCTCAGAAATGAGAGGAAAAAAGAATTTTGTTGATTGGCCCTACGGTTCAAAAGTTATTAGCAAAATAAAAGTGAAACTTTGGACAGGTGGTGGCGCTAGAGGGAGTGACTTAGAAACACAAAAATTGGTGTATTTAATGTTGGGACTGTCCTCTATCAGAATGTCAAACCAAAACAACTTTCCCACAATCGGTTCTATGGGCTGCCATAGACTCCCATGGCGGAAGAAGAAGAAGAATAAATATAGCTGCAAGCAGCCATTACCGGGGCCAAGCAGAAAAGGATGACAAGACGTGTCAGACCAACGGCAACAATGAGCAATTAAAGACATTTAAAGAGGATTTTAGGCAAAATGCCTGAAAAATCATAGAAACAGTAA
This sequence comes from Scardinius erythrophthalmus, assembly GCF_964197995.2. NCBI lineage: Eukaryota > Metazoa > Chordata > Actinopteri > Cypriniformes > Leuciscidae > Scardinius > Scardinius erythrophthalmus. The sequence goes on along the minus strand of NC_138230.1, from coordinate 21,348,801 downwards.
TGAAAAATGATTTAATGGCTTATCACTTTCGACCAATAGGTGGCGCAGTTACAAAACTGATGTGATGTGGTCAGAGTGAAGTGACAATGACACATACAAAGTTTGGTGTCAATATGTCAAGGCATTACAGAGATAAAGCCTGAATAGTCCTTTTGGCATCATGCCTTAAATTTGCTGCTGCGCTATACGAAAACGGTTTTGTCAATCGACACGAAATCCATAACTTTTAGTCAGCACGGTCTGGAGATGATACGATTCGATTTTGGTGAAAATCGGACAAATGGTCTAGGAGGAGTTCGAAAAAGTAGGTTTTGAATGAAAATCAAGATGGCGGACAGGAAGTTAGGCCAAATAAGGTAAACTTGGTATCTATGTTCTCGGCTTGCCCCAAGAAATATACTAAGACCAGTGTCATTTCAATAGCCAGATTTATTCAAAAGTTATTAGCCTTTTTGGAAATTTTGTTATAACTTTTGACCACTAGGTGGCGCTGTTTCCAAATATTTTGAGTACCTTCAGGGGATGGTGCTGAAGGCACATTCTGAGTTTCGTAATATTACACCAATGCATTTGTTTAGTATAGCATTTTATTTCACAAAACTGTATTGAAATCAATGGGAATATCATGTTTTGTTCTATTATAGCGCCACCAAGAGGCTCAGTCCCACAATTTTTTGTATGTGTCCTCAGAGTGAGCCCATACATATGTGTGTCAATTTTGGTGAAGATATCTCAATTCGCTTCGGAGTTATAGACATTTATATGAAAAAACACGTAAAAAATGACTGACACATGACTTTGATTGAATTTTACTACCCCTTACTATCAATATTTTCGCATTTTGTGTATAGCTATCGACCTATGTTTCCAAACTTCTGACGGAGGTTTCGTCTCGATCGGACAATCGGTTTCGAAGATATAGCCAAATGTTTTTTAAGCGCTAAATCACAACGCTACACAAACCGTAAGGCGAAACCTAGCATGTTTGGTATCGTTGGACTCGGCAACGATTCAGGAGTCCAATGATATTAGTCTCGTGAAAATAAGTCGACCACACCCAAAGTTATAAGCATTTGAAAAAAAAAAATCACCACTAGGTGGCGCTGTTTCGAAACTTCTCACGCTCGTTCAAGACATTGAGCTGATGACCCATACCAAGTTTCATAACAATCCGTTGATGCGTTCTTAAAATACAGCATTTTAGCACAAAATTCAAAATGGCCGACAGTCAAAATGGCCGATATGGTAAAATTGGATATCAGTCGACTCGGCATGTTGCCCTGAATCTAACAAGACCAATTTTATGATTTTTGGACAAACTGTTCAGAAGTTATAAGCAAAAATAGCCATTTTTCATATCTCCGGACCAGTAGGGGGCGCTGCGCCGAAACGCAGCATGTAGCCTCAGGTCATGCTTGTGATGACATGTACCAAGTTTGGTCTGAATACGATAAACCGTTGCGGAGATACAGCCTTACGACTGTTTTTGCAGGCGCTACGTAGAATTTGTTCGAGCGTTTATCGAAAACGGTTTGACGAATCAATTTGAATTCCATAACTTTTGGTCGGCATGGTCTGTAGATGATCTGATTCAATTTTCATGGAAATTGGAGCAACGGCCTAGGAGGAGTTCGAAAAAGTAGCTTTTTCGGAAAATTCACAATGGCGGAAAACTTTTCATGACGGAAAATGACGTCACGGGGAATCGAATCATCATGAGGTCAGGAATCAGAGGAAAAAAGAATTTTGTTTCTAGCCCTTGTGGTTCAAAAGTTATTAGAATAAACATGAGTGAAACTTTGGACAGTTGGTGGCGCTAGAGGGAATGACTTAGAAACACCAAAATTGGTGTATTTAATGTTGGGACTGTCCTCTATCAGAATGTCAAACCAAAACAACTTTCCCGCAATCGGTTCTATGGGCTGCCATAGACTCCCAGAGCGGAGGAGGAAGAGGAAGAGGAAGAGGAAGAGGAAGAGGAAGAGGAAGAAGAAGAGGAAGAAGAAGAAGAAGAAGAAGAAGAAGAAGAAGAAGAAGAGGTGCCTCCGCACCTTCGGTGCTTGGCCCCTAAATACTGTTTTTTGTTTAATAGAATAAAAGGAAAGTGAAGTAGACTCAGCCTTAAATGTTATACCACAGAAATATTCCAGTTAGACCCCCATCCTCTATTATGATGTCTATTATGACTGATGTTTCACTGGAGAATGGAAATGTGCCAATTTTCTCACACTGTACAGTGTGCACACAACAGGGACAGAATAGGACACACAGACCAGTGCGGAGCCCATGGAAGAACCGAAGTGCAACAGGCCTCGGGGGTCAGCCATGTGGTGAAGATCTCCTCATAGGTTTCCCCCCCTCAGTAGTTTATCCCCACCTCACTGGTGCATAGGTGTCAAATTAATTAAGAAATAGGGAAAGAATGAAACAACAACAGCAGACTCTGAAAACGATACAACCCGTATTTAAACAAATACTGCTACAACCCTAGTGTTTGCAAAAATATTGCTCTGTCATCTTTTGGGGGCAGTCATGGCCTAGTGGTTAGGGAGTTGGACTGGTAACCCAAAGGTTGCTGGTTCGATTCCAGAACCGGTGGGAAATGACTGAGGTGCCCTTGAGCAAGGCACCTAACCCCTAATCGCTCCCCGGGCGCCACACAAAGGCTGCCCGCTGCTCTGGGTGTGTATCCACGTTTGCAGTGTGTGTGTGTTAACTACTCACTACTCTGCTCCTAATGTGTGTGCATTAACTTGGATGGGTTAAATGCAGAGGTCAAATTCCAAGTATGGGTTACCATACTTGGCCGTCACGTGTCACTTTCACTTTTGTTTTCTTTCTTCCTCTGTGCAGATACCACTTGATGGCTGTTTCCGAGATCCATATGCAACGATCGTCTCACCTGCATATGAAGCCACAACCTCAAGAAGACAACTAGACCCATTGCTGAACGAACTTAGCCTGGGTTTCTCCATGCTGCCTTGTGCGCAGCGCGATTTTATTCACGCTGCTAGGCAGTCTGGCTACCATGGACCAGATTTTCGCCTCAGTTAGGGAACCAATAACAGAACGGGGAGGGAGCAGCAAGACGATGACGACATCTATGCAACACACCGAAGCAGTTTGTTTTGATCTATGGATCTAACATGAGATGTAAAAATATATGCATATTTTTAGGAACACATCTACAAAAATATGCCTGTATTTCAAGTTGATAAAATAATTTAAAATCAACATCAGTTTATTTGTGCCCACGCGCCACGCCCTCCCAGGATCTATAACGTTACCTAGGCTACTTTCATTTTTAAAAAAATTCTTCATAACCGCGCGCGCGATCTGCTTGCAGTCGTCGAGATAGATGCTGAGGAGTTGAAGAAAACAATAGCTAGTGGATATTGTAAAGTTGTCGACAATACGTCATCAAAAATCAAGTCCAGTGTGTGGGAGAAATTTGGAGTTATCTGAAGAAAATATTGTGAAAGGCTTTGCTGCAAACATTTTCGTGTTGGATAGCCGCAAATGTGGAACTTCATCCCCGAGGAAGCACGCAGAAACTGTGGTAAGAAAGCAGTTCTATCGAACGGTATTTTTCATATTTAACACTGTTAAGTACAGTATGTGTGGTGTGCAGGGCGTGTTTGAACCCAAAATGGTCAGATATAGGCTAGACGAAATTGCGTGGCAGATATAGTGTTGTAGCCGCGTCTGTTCGATTGGTAAAATGTGATAAGGCTACTCAGTTTTGTGGTAACGTTAGCCATGTTCTTCATGTACCGGCCTTTTGACAGCTTCGGCTGAAGTTGTCCTTGTGTTAATTGTCGTGTAATAAGTTCTGTATGACCTGGCAATAAACATTTGTGTAAGTGTGTCTATAATGTGATAGTCTAAACTGATTTTATTTCGGGTGCGGGTCGGGTGTCGGTACTATTTTAAGCGGGTCGGGTGCAGATTTTAATTAGTGCTGTTGACGGAAAACGGGTTGGGTGCGGTTTTAAGCAGTGCGGATTTACAAAATCGGACCCGTGCTGGACTCTGGTGTACACATAAATCTCTGACCCATCGTTTTCTTCTTTGTTGAATATCTGTCGCTCTACATACGTCATCTGGTATAATTGAAACGATTGGCTATGAGCTACGTACAGGCGCATTTGATAGACATTTGTAGCGCCCAATAAACGGCTCTGGGCATTCGTAAACCACGCCTCAAATCCGAGAAAATGCACATGTGGTTCCCAGACCACGTCTCAAAGAGAAAGTGGTCTGACGTTAGCCAGGCTAGAACGAACTATCCCAAAAGAAAAAATACACAACGCAGAGACTCATCTACGAGAACTTCAGTCATCCATCAGAGAACTTGAACAAAATACAAGACATTCTTGATCTTTCAACAAAATTACACCAGATGACTGAAGATAAAAACCTTTTCATGGTTCGGAAACCTGTTAGTATCAAGTGTGTCAACCAACAAATGACTCACGTCCAGCACAAGGAAATAACAGTTCAAACCAGAAAAGACTATTACTCGTAAGGACTTCAAGGACCCTAATTGCATGGTTGTTTCTGTGTCAGCATGCAATTACAGATGTACAACACAGATCATGCTATGTGCCTGTAACTATCACACGTTACAAGAATGAACTTGTTATGTGCCTGTAACTTACAAAAGTTACAAGAATGAACTTGCTATGTGCCTGTAACTAACACACGTTACAAGAATGAACTTGCTATGTGCCTGTAACTTACACAAGTTACAAGAATGAACTTTTAAGCGTCTAAATTTGTATTTTTGTGAGAGTTTTTAAGAACTCTCAAACGGGGGACTGTGCACTCACATTAGTAAAGAAAAATAACTCCAGATGGATAAGGACGTGTTTGACAAGAATATATATGGATGTTTTTATGGAACAATGGATCTTGAAGTGTATGCCAGTTTGAATTGCGTTTGACAAGGGTGTTCTAGAATTACCTCAGAGGTTCGAGATTATCTAAATGTAAATAATATAAGGACAATGAAATAATATAAGGACAATGACAGCATTTAACCAATGCTGGAGGTTAAATAAGTAACAATATTATGAAGAACACTGAGGATTGCACAAGTACTAAAAGACCAGTAAAAATTACTGAGAAAGCAAAGGAAGAAAAGTTGCAAAGACTTGTGCAATCAAGGAAAGCTAAACTAGTGTAACTGGTCAAATATGTGCTTCCACTTGCTACATTTATTTTCATGTATGGCCCCTTTAATTGCACTCTCCGCCCAGATCTGGTAGTATGATGATCTGGTTCCGGTAGGGTCATTTAGATTTGCGCCAGCCGAGAGAGTGAATGGCTGCAGTGAGTGAGTGCTCCATGAGTAAAATATATTGTATTAATTGCATAACCATTTAATGGGTTAATACTGAGTTATACGTGTATTTAGAAGTGTTATATGATTTGGGTTCGTGCAACTGTTATATGTGTTGTAATATCAAGTTTAATGTTCACCTCCATTACAGAATATGCACGAGGGTGATTCGTGAATCTGATCACTGCTGTTCTATGTTGTCAACAGGTACAGACCATGAGTTTCAAATTTGTTGATTTATAACTGTTTATTATGTAGTTTATGTAAACGAGAGTTAATTTAGATTTGCGACAGCCGAGAGAGTGAATGGCTGCAAATATGCACGAGGGTGATTCGTGAATCTGATCACTGCTGTTCTATGTTGTCAACAGAATAAAAATCCACATTGCATGAACCATCCACAAAAGCTGCTTCAGCGTGCTGTAAGCCAAAACACGTGATGCATCTATTGTGACCGTCAGCTGGGGACAGGGAACGACCACATCCAGAAACGCACGGGTGGAATGGCATCTTGAAAAAGACGCAGATACACCCGTGATGCAAATCTTGCATGCCAATATGCATTGGCTTGTTTTTTTCAATACTCGAAGATGACAGGCTCCCTAAGCGTGATTCCAATCAGTATGGTACATCCTGAACGTGACCGAAGTGAAAGGGAACAGAACACAACAAGACACACAAACAAAGACAGGAGTGTCAGGGCTCTGTCACAAAACCAAGAAACACACTAGACCGAGATGACAGAACCCTGACAAGTAATAGTGCTCAGTTGAAATGACTCAAGTGATAACAAATCCATCGGAAGGAATTACTCTCCAAAATCTTACAAAACTTAAAAAGCTTACAATGACATCAGTCATTACCAAGGGAGTTATTATGCTTTTAACTTTAGAATATTGATCAAAATAATTTGTAGTCCTATCTAGGTGTAGTAACACTTGAGTCATTACTATCCAATACTTTACAAAAACTTCAAAAGCTTACATTGATTTCAGTCATTACTAGAGAGTTATGTTTTTTCACTTTAGATTACTAGAGGGGGATCTAAAGTTAAGATCATGATAAAGTAAAGTTACTTTAATAAATTATACATTATGCATTATTCATGTTAATTGAATTCTGTTATGAACCTGTATATAGTAGTCCATAGTAGTACTTAGTAGTGTTGTCAAAGTACCGGTACTTCTGTACCAAGTCGGTACTGAAAATGTGACGATACCAGCATTTCTGTAGTACCGGGTATATTCGGTACCCACTAATAGGCAGCTGCTTTAAGTCGCTTCCGTGTTTTTATCTAAGCGCGGGGCTCCAGATTAACTTTTTTACATGGAGCACTGTCTGTAGCCGATATATACCACGATATAATAGATATACATATATATATATATATATATATATATATATATATATATATGTAAATAATTAAAATGTCCACACAAGTCTCAGGGTTAAATGAACACTTTGTATTGTTACAATCGTGCAGCAGGTAGCATACAGGCAAGTGCTCAAACTAAAACTCCCCGCAACCGCGTGAGTCTCCTAGGGCAACACCCCCGCGTGCGTACGTAACAGAATGCCCTTAAAGCTATAAAGTCACATTTACATGTGCACATTATATGACATCTCCCCTTTTAAGTTTTGTTTCTTTCTCTGAGGATACACAAGATACCGAAGATATCCTGACTGTTCCTATAACTGAACATTTGAACGGTACTGCACTTAACAGTAAGGCACTAGTATCAGTAGGCTTAACTCATCAAACATTACTCTGTGCAATATATAAACGAGCATTAGAACATAAGCTCTCTTCGTAGTGTAAATAAACTTTTCAGTCCACAAAATCAACAAACATTTCCTTTAAGTCATCTTTTCCCCTCCCCACAGTGCATGGCTCCAAAGATGAACAAAATAGCCACACCTTCACAGATTCATCCCTTCAACAGGTTTACTCAGTCTACCAGACCAGGTATGGAACAGTCCAGTCTGAGTCTCTGGCGGTTTGACACTGGGGGTTGGTGATGCAGTGTCAGCGAAGACTGCGGTGTCAGGCTGCTGTGTGGCAGCACCTTGCTGTAGTCCATCTGGAGTGTCTCCAGCTTCCGGAGGAACATGCTGCAAGTGACGCCAGTTGCGTCCCAAAGTTGCTCCCTGAGGTGTTTCAATAACAAAGTAGCGTGGTGTGGTGCTGTCTCCCCTGACAATGGCAAAAACTCCCTGACAATTTCTGATGATCCAGCTTCATGAGGACAGGATCACCTGGCTTTAAAGAAGGCAAGGGCCTAGCTCCATGGCGCTGATTAAAGTAGAATGCTTGTTTCCCCTTTTCCCATGCATCCTTAGTCCTGACCGTTTCCAGATCAGGCCATCAGGGCTGTAGATTTGCCTCCAGTGTTGGAAGGGTTGTCTTTATCTTCCGGCACATGAGTAGCTCTGCCGGACTCACACCTGTGGTGGTGCAAGCCGTTGACCGAAAGTACATAAGGGCAAGCAGAGGGTCTTTCTCCGTCAAGATTCTTTTAGCAGTCTGAACCCCTCTCTCAGCATGCCCGTTCCCTTGAGGGTTGTGTGGACTAGAAGTGATGTCTATAAAGTCAAACTCTCTTGCAAAGCCTTTAAATTCCTGACATGAAAACTGAGGCCCATTGTCAGACACAACCTCGTCTGGACAGCCAAATCTTGCAAACACTGTCTTCAACTTCAAGATTACCTGCGAGGCAGTGGTTGTTGGCAGGTGAAGTATTTCCAGGAACCGGGAAAAATAGTCAGACACAACAAGGTAAGTGTGTTTGTTATGATCACACAGGTCCATAGCAAGTCTCATCCAAGGCCGGTCAGGAAGGGGGGTAGAGATGAGAGGTTCTTTCCGCTGGCTGGGTTTCATCTAACGGCATACCTGACAGGACTGGACTTTTTGTTGGATTGCTGATGAGATATTGGGCCACCATACAGACGCATGGGCTCGCTCTCTACACTTTGTCAAACCTTGGTGTCCGTTATGTATTCAGTTCAGGATGTCTTTTCTCAGCACATCTGGAATCACCATACGGCTGCCTCTGATGATGATCCTATTGTATTCAGATAATTCAGCTTTCATGGGAAAATACTCTCTGATTGCTGCTGGGGCGTGGCCTATGCAATATGGCCACCCTGACTTTATGTACTGCAACACCAGTTGAAGGTTACAGTCAGCTGCTGTAGCTGTCTTTATGGCCTCAAGCTTACGTGGGGTTGCAGGCAGGGCGTCTACAACGGCTGCTATATAGCACGCTACGTCTGAGTGAGTGTCAGTCTCCATTTCCAGGCACTGTAGTGGACTCCGTGAGAGTGTGTCGGCCACTGTTAAGGTCTTCCCTGGTGCATATTCGGCCATCGGTTTAAATCTCATAAGTCTCATGAGTAGTATTTGGCACCGTATTGGCATGTTGTCCAGGTCTTTCTGATTCATGTGTGGCACCAGAGGTTTGTGGTCGGTGACCAATTTGAAGCTCTCAAGGCCACACAGATACTTTCCAAATTTCTCACAGGCCCAGACGCTCGCCAAACACTCCTTCTCAATCTGTGCATATCTGGTCTTGGCATCAGACAGGCGACGTGAGCAGTATGCCACAGGTTTCCATTCCCCTTCATGTAGCTGCAACAGTACTCCGCCTATGCCATAACTGCTGACGTCAGCTGAGACAGCAGTATGCCGGTTCACATCGTAGAACTTCAGGACTGGAGAAGTGGACAGGATGTCTTTAATCAGCTGGAATGCCTCCTGCTGAGAATGGTCCCACGTCCATACTGACTTGGACTTTAACAGGTCATAAAGTGGCTGACACACTGTAGACAAATTTGGAATGTATCTCCCTAAGTAATTGAACATGTCCAAAATACGCGTTAGGTCTTGCACGTTCTGTGGTGGTGGGAGCTCGCGGATTGCCTTGACTTTTTCAGGGTCGGGCCTCACACCTCATTTGTCAATGATGTAGCGGAAGTGAAGCTGGTCCTGCCTAAACTTACATTTTTCTTTGATTAGCTTCAGGGCGGCTGACTCAATCCTTTCCAGCACCTTGCTGAGACGTTGGTCGTGCTGCTCTGGAGTATCTCCATACACGAGGACATTATCCATGAAGATAGCCACGCCTACCAGGCCATTGAGGGTCTCTGTCATTTTGCGTTGGAAGATTTCCGGAGAACTTGTGATTCCGAATGGCAGACTTTTAAACGCATATCTCTCAAAGGGTGTTATGAAGGTGGTTAACTTTTTTTAAAGATTGGAATTTAAAGATGGCGCCAGTGTGTGAGGCATGCCGTCTGCTTAGCGTTTTGTTTGTCTTTATATATATATTTCCTACTTTTATTCGCCACTGTTCCTCCCTACTGGTTTATGACCGCTTTCAACTTTTGGACATTCGATATTCAACTGAACAGTTATCAAAAAATGGATTGGGAGGATTTGACTATCATTCAACCAAATGTTTGGCGAATATACCTGCCTTCCTGTGCCGTTTTCCCTGTGCTCTACCGAGGAAACGCCGAAATCGCCGGAGACGTGGGAAGCGAGGAGGAGTTGCAGTAAGGCTGAAATTTCAGCTAATGCTCCAGCGGGCAGCCGATGGACGTCTGTTGCTTCCGATGGAACGTGGCTGGCGTGTCTCGTGGCGTTCACCAGAGCGAATGTACCGGATGATTCATCCTACGTGGTCAGTTTCTGTTTCGTTGTGTTCACCTGAGCAAGTGCACTGGAGGATTCATTCTGGGTGGTTGACCTTCCGCTGATGTTTCGCCTCGGATACGATGCAGAAGTGTGAACTCTAACAATCTTCGACAACTTCATCATCAGCCACAACGGAGCTCAGAGCAGGTTTTATCCAGGATGGCACTGATAAATGCCCGATCACTGGTAAATAAGACTTTTATTTTAAATGACTTTGTTGTCTCAAATGATTTGGACATGTTATTAGTAACTGAGACATGGCTGAAACCTGGAGATCTGGCGCCATTGACTGAACTGTTACCTCAGGACTATCTATTTTTAAACTCCCCTCGGACTACGGGACGGGGTGGAGGATTAGTTTCTGTTTTTAAAAACAAACTTTCTTGCCAGTCACTGTCCACCAATGCATTAAAAAGCTTTGAATTACAGCTATTTAGATTAACTGTTGAAAATGCGGTTGTGGTGGCACTTGTATATCGCCCTCCGAAATCCACAACAGATTTTATCGGTTAATTTGCTGAACTTTTAAGCGAACTTGTAACACAATATGATAGACTCTTAATCCTTGGTGATTTTAATATTCATATTTGCTGTGGTACTGATTCTTTGTCAAAGGAATTCGTAAATCTGATGGAATCATTTGAACTTTCTCAATGGGTAGATGGCCCTTCTCATGTACAGGGCCACACACTAGATTTGGTTTTAACGCACGGACTATCTGTTTCTGACATAATGAGTGAACTTAATTTTTCTGATCATAAGCCAATAATTTTTTCTATACCTTTGGTCCTTGAGTCAATTCCAATGCATAAGCCAGTACATTGGTCTCGGACACTAAATTCAATTGCTATATCTAACTTCTCTCAGATGTATAAAAACATCTGTGATAGTGAATTTTTAGACAGCTCTCTTCCTTATATTGACCGTTTTAACTCTACTTGTATAAGTGTCTTAGATTCTGTTGCTCCACTTAAACCTAAACGCTTAAAAAAAAAACTGAGCCGTGGTTGAACGAGACTGTACATAGTTTTAGACGGCTATGTAGACAGGCTGAACGAAGATGGAGAAAGCATAGACTTCAGGTGTATTACGAAGTACTGAGAGATGCCTTATCTAATTTTCAAAATGCAGTTAAGAAGGCAAAATATCAGTATTTTTCACAAATAACTGAATAATATAGACAAAAACCAAAGTTACCTTTTTCTACTATAAACTCTGCTTTAAATCCACCTATTAAAGCATCTCCGGTACCTTCTCACCTAAATGGTGATGATTTGTCATGATTGCTAGCGGAGAAATGGGTGGATCCAAATGCAGCAACACAGTACTCAGGGCAGTCCAAATCATCGTCATCCATGCAAGCGTCTAAGTTATAATAATCAGAATCGTAGTCGTCCATGCCAGTGTCGAAAACCATTTCATCCGTCAGAATAACAATAAAACAAAACAAGCAAGAACAAAAACGAGAACAGACTAGAAACAGACCTTAGTGTAGACGAGTGACATACAATAATGACTCCGTAACATGAACTAACACAAACAGGGTATTTATGCACAGACACTAACAACATAAATGGGAACAGCTGGGTGTAATCACAAGTGATGGGAACAAACAAGGATTATGGGAAATGTGGTTCCAGGATGAATGGAGACAGAAAGGAAGGAAGGGACCTCTAGTGGACACCCAGTGGAAACACAACAGACACTGTGACATGATTTTCTTAGTTTTTTTTTTCTAATAAGATCGAAAATCATAGGCCAGGTACTGATGAAATTCAGAACAATTATGACACTGAAAACACTCCGTTTAAGCTACCTCCATGCTCCTCAGTTTGTCATGAATTTGATCCTATTTCTATTTCACATCTACTTGAAATTATTACCCATCTTAGGCCTACAATTTGTTCATTAGACATTATTCCACCTCATAGTTTAATACAACTTTTTGACACATTAGGACCAAGCTCACTCACCATTGTTAATAAATCACTTAGTTTAGGGATCTTTCCAGCTGATCTAAAAAATGCCTTAGTACTTCCATCAATCAAGAAACCAGATCTTGATCCTGCTGTTCTGAATAACTATAGGCCTATCTCTAATTTGCCTTTTATTTCAAAAATTCTAGAAAAAGTTGTATCAAATCAACTACATTCTTATTTAAATTTACATTCTATATATGAGAAGTTTCAATCCGGCTTTCGAGCACTCCACAGTACCGAATCAGCACTACTGAAGGTTTTTAATGACATCTATCTGACAACAGATGCTGGAGATTCTATAATTTCAATAACTCACTATTAATCCTGTTTAGAAGGCAAAAATGTCTGATGCAGGCGTGCAGCGCGCAATGTTTTTTTATTTTTTATTATTCAAGAACGTCGGAAGGCAGTGACCGTGCTCGGGAGATTTTTCAGCCTTTTAAGAGAACCAATTCTGAGGTGTGGTCATATTTTGGCTTTAACAAAAGTCCTGAGGGAAACTTAATCGAGGATGGTCACCCTGTCTGCAGAACATGCACAAGAAAAAGTCGCTGCAATAGAAACACTTCAGATCTGCCGAGTCGTCTTGTGTGACCATCACCGACTGTTGTATAGCGAACACAAGGCAAGTTAACTTTGACCTCAATACCAAAACTACGTCTGGGAAATAATTGGGCATAAAATGTTGTTTTAAGTTGAAATATTTAATCTCACTCACTTGAAATAAACGTGAAGCATCCGCAAAGAAAAGTTTGCAGCAAGTGACTTTGAGCCAAGACTATTAAGAGTGACATTTAATGGATAATAATGTATATCATTATACATTTATTACACCGATTTTTTTACCACATAATTATGGGGACATTGAATTGAGATTAATGTTTTAAATCTTACCTGTTTATAAATCCATTATGTACAGCGTACAAAACAATCGTCCAGACAAGATGATCACAACAATATTATCAAACTCTGTAAACAATAAATCAACTCTGATTTCATTTTCAATACAATTAAAAACAGAATCTCAAGACGGTAAGTTAACGTTAATTGTATTTGAATGAAACGAGAGAGCGCGTCCGTTGTGATACATGGATGTGCGCAGTGATATAATGCGTTGCTATTGACGACGGTCATTGTAAGGAAGGAAATGCCACAGAATAGAATCTTGCTTTAAAAAGTGCACAGAGCTGCTTGTTTTATTTGTTGTTTGTTGATTTTCAAATATAAAACTTGTTGAAATGTTTTCAGTGTGAGCATCAAATCTTTTTGAACACTTTCATCTCGTTTTAACAAAACCGTTATAATATTGATAATCACGATAATTTTGGTCACTATAATCGTGATATTAAATTTTCATACCGTCCCACCATAGGCGCACACCAGTCAGTGGGCTCAGTCACAGGCTCAATCACCTCGTTTTCCTCCATGCGTTTTAATTCCTCTTTTACTTTTTGCAGTAGAGGCAACGGGACACGACGAGCAGTGTGCACTGTGTATGGCTCAGCATTATCTCTAAACAGGATTTTAACAGGTTTGGTTTTGAGTGTTCTGTGCTCACCGAATGCTGGCTTGGAACTTTCCTAAACAGTCCAACTGACCACCTGGACTGCACAGTGTGATATTAGATGACTCCAATTTCTTGTCAGGAACTAGTTTGTTGAACGCCTCTGCTCCCATAATGTTTACATCTGCACCCATGTCAATTTTGAATTTGACCGGTGTTGTATTGTCCAACGTTCATCACAAACTGTATTGTCCATCGTTCATCACTTCTGTTTTCATTTGTGACTGCACCCAGGAAGTGTGGTGTCTGTGAAACAGTCTCTGTCACTTCTCTGACTGATTTACTATAACATTTCTTTTCCCAGTGACCCACCTTCTTACACTTGTTGCATGTGGAGTTCTTGGCTGGGTACCTTTTCGGATCTCTGTGTTTCAATTTTCCACATTTTCCACAGTTTAAGTCTCCTTGATCATTTTCTCTCTTTTTAGGTTTCCACTTGGGCTTTCCTCTGCCTAATCCTCTCCAGCGGATTTCCTGTACTGGCATGTGACTCCCCCTGCAGGTGAACTTGGAGTGCAACCTCCTCAGACTGGCGAACAGTTGTAATCGTTTGGGCAAGTGTAAAATCAGCCATTAGCTGCAATTTACGTGACAAATCCTTGTCCAAAATGCCCACATCAATGCAGTCGCAGATGTGTTTGTCTCTATTTACACCAAAGTCGCAGTGTTCTGATAGCTCATAAAGGGCTCTGATAAACATTTCAGCTTTCTCACCGGGCCGCCGCGATCTCTGGATGAAAACAGGCGCACTCGTGAATCACGTTGCGTTTAGGATAGAAGTATGTGTCGTATTTTCCCAACACAACGTCAATCTTCTTCTCATCCCCCTCCGTCTCAAATGTGAAAGACTTGAAAATGTTTTCAGCCTCAGGCCCCATGGCATAAATCAACGGGTCCTCTTTACTCAGTTTAGTGGCCAGCCGAAATCGCAGGAAACGTTGCTTCCAGTCAGCCCATTCATTTGGACGATCAAAAGCGAAACTTTCCGGAGGATGAAACTTGGCCATCTTTTCAGAGAAGCAATGTGTCCGTCAAATGCTTCTGACACCATGTAAATAATTCAAATGTCCACACGGGTCTCAGGGTTAAATGAATACTTTGTATTGTTACAATCGTGCAGCAGGTAGCACGGTACAGGCAAGTGCTCAAACTAAAACTCCCCGCAACCGCGTGAGTCTGCAAGGGCAACGCCCCCGCGTGCGTACGTGACAGAATGCCCTTAAAGCTATAAAGTCACATTTAACATTATATAACAATATATATCGTGTCTGTGTATATTAAACTGCAAAGAGACTATTTAAATATTAACCCTGCATGTTATGCTTGTCTCTGTGTGAATGAATGGCGCAGACGCACAGATTCATTTACCACACACACACACACACTGAAGCACAAGTGATGCTCGTGCTGTTTTCAGTCTCTGCTGCCTCACAGTATGATGACATGATGAAATTCATCTCCAGAGCCACTCTGAGAGTCACTTCAGGAGCATTTTACTGTTTAATTTGAGAAAAAAAAAAAACTATCGTCATATCATACACACACAGAAACTCAAAGGTCTTCACGGCAACCCGTCAAAATAAAAGTCCGGTTTAACTTGAAGAAATTGACATAAATAATTATATTAGGTTACTGTACAGTAGATTTAGTTACGTCTCCATGGGATTTTTTTATAAGCAATATTTACGCTTAAAGAGCATGTAGCCTTTAATGCTTATATGTATTATTTACTTATGATTACCTTCATAAATAAAGTAATTTAATTTAATTTAATATTTTTTTAAATAGTTCAGTAAAATAGAAAAATAGTTCCAACAGATTTTGCTGTGGTACTGAAATTGGTACCGAGAACCGTAACATTTTAATGGTATCGGTACCGACTACTGGAATTTTGGTACATCCCTAGTCCTTAGTAGTCCTCTGTGAGGTATGAAAAAAAACAGTAGTTATTGATTAGCTAATAGTGAACTGCCTCATTCAACTGAGCACTATTACTTACTCATTCATTAATCAGAGTTTCTTGTTAGTTAATAGTAGTTACTAGAGTGTTAATATTGTGTTACTCATTTGTTACTGTGTAGTTATTCATTAATGATGGAACTATTCTAAAGTGTTACCGTATTTAATTTGGATATGGCTATATTTATGTTATAAAATAAAATAAAAATTTCAAGTTTAGATTTTCTTTTTTAAATGTTAAACTAATTGTGGCTAAACAAATTGGTAAATCGTCTCAATGTATAAAAAAGGATTCTCCCAAAAGCCTATGTGTTAGAAAGAGTGTGTTATCTATCTGTCTAACTCCAGGACGAGAGACATAAAAATGAGGGCAATTGGAATCCTAAACATACAGCAATCCACAATTTTGTCAAATATCTTATTACTATTTCTAATTCTATGGTGATAGTTAATGCATTTTGTTTCTTGCAAGAAGATAAAATAATCATTTGTAAATAACTTTAATAAATCAGTCATTATAATGAATCAAATAACAAATCCATAGCAGGAGGACCACTGTAAACACAACACTGTGTAAAATTGGGGATATGTATTGCCTTTTTTGGCCTCTCTGTCATACTAGGAAAATAATTGATTTATTAAGGCGAAAAAACAAAAGACATTGTTACCAGCTCCCAAGACTCCATAAGCCAGATGAGGAGGTACGGTGATCTTCCTTCGCTCATTTATACACATGCCCTGAACTCCTTTATCCAAACCTGGAATGACTTTAGATTCCACACCCACCTGCCCCACAAATGGAAAACCCTTATCTAGGCTGAGAGAGAGAGAGAGAGAGAGAGAGAGAGAGAGAGAGAGAGAGAGAGAGAGAGAGAGAGAGAGAGAGAGAGAAACGTATTACATTTTTAAATTCAATGTAAAAAAAAATATATATATATATATATATATATATATATATATATATATATATATATATATATATAAGGGCTGTCAATCGATTAAAATTTTTAATCGCGATTAATCGCATGTTTGTCATGAGTTAACTCGCGATTAATCGCATTTAATCACACATTTTTTATTTGTTATAAATATACCTTAAATTAATACTTTTCAAGTTTGTAATACTCTAATCAATGTAGGCATGGATAAATATAGATGCTTTATGCAAATGTATGTTTATTATTGAAACCATAGTCAATATAGCATGAAGACGAGACATGTTTCAAAGGTCATAGATGTTTTTCAAAGAACTTGTTCATATCTATTAGACACATGTAGAAAGAACAAAGAAATACCAGGTTCCCATTACTTCTCTTTTTTTGCACTAAGCAATTTACTAACACAAAAAAGTTTAGATTTTTGCATGACAGGGCAGCTCTTCTGAAAATGCTAAATGTACATTTAGCATTTATTA
This sequence comes from Scardinius erythrophthalmus, assembly GCF_964197995.2. Taxonomy (NCBI): domain Eukaryota; kingdom Metazoa; phylum Chordata; class Actinopteri; order Cypriniformes; family Leuciscidae; genus Scardinius; species Scardinius erythrophthalmus. Next base: position 21,331,842 of record NC_138230.1, on the reverse strand, counting down.
TTACATTGTAGTTTGTCTCTCTCTGTGCCCATTTTGATGAAGCTAAATTCTCAATAAAACTGTTTTCATTGGTAGGCTATATTTTACTGTTTCTGTTTTCAAACAACGGAATGAATTTGAAATGGTGACTGAAACGCGACCCAATAAACATAACCAGCTCTCCCTTCCAAGACGTTAATCTGCACAAAAATTCTGATAATCGAGCCGTCGTCTGGTGAAATCAAATACACATAGCCTAAGATAAAGACAATATCCGTGCTCTGATTTCGGCTATATTTGTAAAATTAGAGAAGCAACATAATATCTGTGTTTAACTGAATTAAAGCGCTGCTCCTCCGCGCGAGACGCAGAGAGAGAGTGAGAGAGAGAGAGGCGCGCGCGCGTGCTGAGAGAGCAGAACCAGCGGTACCGGTAGATTCTCAGAAACTAAATAAGGTTTGGGCGCTTTGTTGAAGGGAAAAAAATTGCTAAAGAGGTCTGCAATGTCGCTAAGTTGCCAACACTGTGTATCTCCATTTCTCCAACTAGGGGTTGGGCCATGGGTCAAACAGAAAATATGCGCTGCGTTAATCGCCCGTTAAAAAAATTAGTGCCGTTAATATGATTTTGCGTTAACGCGTTATTAACGCGCTAACTTTGACAGCCCTAATATATATATATAACATCAAAAACACTGTTAAAAAAAAAAAAAAAAAAAAAAAAAACCTAGGGGAAGGGATGATTACAAGAAAAACAATTTACCTTCCTTGACAGTACACATAGAGCTTTGCAATTACATTGAAGTGATGCTTTTCCCGTATGATGATTTTCCCCTATGATGCATGGAGTTAGTGGGCCTCATTTATCGATCTAACACAGAAATGAGAGCCGATCCGAGCAAAGAAATCATCTTACAACAGGGTTCACGTGTGATTTATGAAACATTCGTATGCCGCCAATCCCATCATACGAATGATCGTATGTTGATAAATGTGTTCAGTGGAAAACAATTGTCATTTAAATATCACGCCCCTAAAAATTCATGGTTTAGAAGCCTTCCCTTATGATTTATAACATGGAGAAACATAACCCGGTAAAGAAGAGGGAGTCTCATGAAAGAGAAATTGATCTTATTACAAAAACATCCCTTAACCTCGTAATTGCAAACAATTACATTAATTTTTATGTATATTAAATACCGGTAAATAAAAATAAACATTTACAAACATTATAAATACTATGCCTATACTATTTTAGTTCCCCTCACTCCACAACAAATCCTTTAAATTGAACAGTATTCAGAACAGAAACAACAATGAAAAATAAGTAGCTAAAAAACTATATATTAAACTATAAAATAAAACACAAATTGGGCTGAATGGGGACATTACATTTAACATTTAATTTTATATTCAACAACATTAATATTGATCTGCCTGCATTGACACTATAATACAAAAACTGAACTGAGCTGGACCATGACATCATAGTTTACTCCAGAGCGGCTATATAATGAACTAAATGAACCGGTAAATGAACTAAATTAATAACTTTTTTTAAAACAAAAATGAAACATCAGTGAACTTACTTAATCTAGACTGTGACGCTATTTTCTTCTGGAAACAAACATTTTTGCATTATTTTCCTGTTATCTCTGTAAAGCTGTTTTGAAACAATCTGGTATTCATAAACAACATACAAACATCAAGCTAAAATACATTTATTTAAAACGAAACTGAAACGGCATTGAGAAATATATCTGCAGAAACTTAAAATGTCTACTTTAAAAACAAACCAATTCAAATTCGAAAACGAATACTCTCTGATTCTGTAATACGCATGAAAGTTGGATTTCTCTTTAAAGGCATGCCCACTAGTCAGAGGGCAGCCCTAGAATTTACAGTATAATGTAGATGTCATGTAAAACGCACAAATTGATGGATGGATGGATAAATCGACAGTAGAGCTGTACAATAAATCAAATTATGGTCTGTGAATATTAAAATGCAAAAATATTGCTATATCAATATGTAATCTGCTTGTTCTGCATGTCTGTGTGTGAATGAGATGTGCTGTTTCATCTACTCCATACTCAAGTATGCGTGATGCTCAGTGTTTTCAGCGTGAGGACATGAACACATGAAGATATGCAGAGCTGCATATCTGAGTGAAAGGCTTAATAGGGGCTTTCACACCGGAGGAATCTTTTCATAGTTCTGAGAAGTAATGGAGGAAGTTCCCGCTTTTTGGTGTGTTCGCACCGTAGGAAATGGGAACGATTTTAGTTTTATGAACGCCTTTTGGGGAACAAAATTAGCTCCTTCTTCAGAGGAGGGTCTAACCCAGCACAATAGGTACAACCCCAAATCAGAAAAAGTTGGGACACTGTACAAATTGTGAGTAAAAAAGGAATGGAATAATTTACAAATCTCATAAACTTATATTTTATTCACAATAGAATATAGATAACATATCAAATGTTGAAAGTGAGACATTTTGAAATGTCATGCCAAATATTAACTAATACAATCCACCGTGCCATTCGCCGTTGCCAGCTAAAACTCTATAGGTCAAAAAAGAAGCCATATCTAAACAGGATCTAGAAGCGCAGGTGTTTTCTCTTGGCCAAGGCTCATTAAAAATGGACTGTGGCAAAGTGGAAAACTGTTCTGTGGTCAGACGAATCAAAATTTGAAGTTCTTTTTGGAAAACTGGGACGCCATGTCATCCAGACTAAAGAGGACAAGGACAACCCAAGTTGTTATCAGCGCTCAGTTCAGAAGCCTGCATCTCTGATGGTATGGGGTTGCATGAGTGCATGTAGCATGGGCAGCTTACACATCTGGAAAGGCACCATCAATGCTGAAAGGTATATCCAAGTTCTAGAACAACATATGCTCCCATCAAGACGTCGTCTCTTTCAGGGAAGACCTTGCATTTTCCAACATGACAATGCCAGACCATATACTGCATCAATTACAATACCATGGTTGCGTAGAAGGATCCGGGTACTGAAATGGCCAGCCTGCAGTCCAGATCTTTCACCCATAGAAAACATTTGGTGCATCATAAAGAGGAAGATGCAACAAAGAAGACCTAAGACAGTTGAGCAACTAGAAGCCTGTATTAGACAAGAATGGGACAACATTCCTATTCCTAAACTTGAGCAACTTGTCTCCTCAGTCCCCAGACGTTTGCAGACTGTTATAAAAAGAAGAGGGGATGCCACACAGTGGTAAACATGGCCTTGTCCCAACTTTTTTGAGATGTGTTGATGCCATGAAATTTAAAATCAACTTATTTTTCCCTTAAAATGATAAATTTTCTCAGTTTAAACATTTGATATGTCATCTATGTTGTATTTTGAATAAAATATTGAAATTTGAAACTTCCACATCATTGCATTCTGTTTTTATTCACAATTTGTACAGTGTCCCAACTTTTTCTGATTTGGGGTTGTACTACCAGTGACGCAAGTGTACACTGATTGGCCTAACGCACGTGAAACACTAGCACCTGCCATTTTTAAAAAAGCCGTGTACACAGTTAATAGCCTTTTATATTTACTCCACATAGTAACTCTAAAAACATGGAAATCAGTGATAGATGGACCTCTCAAACTTTAAGAATAAAATCCAACACAACTTTGAGGGGACCAGGCGAAACATGATTGTGTATTTCTGCTCAGCTAGCGACATAGGGCATCAACCACACAGCAAACGCTGATACTTTACATATACTGTCTACTTTCTTTGTATAACAGTTTTATCTAATAACATATTAGACATGACTGTTAAACAGATCATAATCTAATGAAGATGGAGAATAGGAGAACAGTCAGAGACTAACCAGACAACCACCAGAGGGAGCCCTCTCCTGAATATTGACATCACTCCATTCCTTCTACGGTTACAAGTATTGCACGATTCTCTTCCTTACTGAGTGTTTTCCTTTGTGCTATTGTCTTGTCAAGTCTATGGTATTGATCTTTTGTCTGGTCATTGGATTTACGGTTTTGGATTATTGTTTCTGCTTTGATTGCCTGTTGGACTGTTTGCCTGATTTTCGACCACTGCCTGCCTTGCTGACTATGTTAATGCTCTTTGTTTTGGATGTGTTCAATAAACCCCACCTCGCTTCAGGTGTCAGGAAGCATACAACGGATCCAGTAGCGAGTCGAAATAAGGTTTATAGTAAACAATCAGTAGAACAAACAGGTTGCCTGGCAAACAACGAGCCCTCAGCAGGTCCTAGGAAACACAAGAACAGTAGAGTAGAATCCAAGCAGGGTAGAAGAGAAGTGACGCGTCGAGAATCTCCTCAGCACAGGCAGACCACAGTTCAGGCAGAACGACAAACAGGAGATCCGTGCAAGCCGAGAGCAGGACCAGAACTGCACAGAACAGATGTCAGCACAAGAGCCAGCAACCAAAACGATCTGACACAGAACATGAGTAAGACAGCTCTACATATAGGACTAATAAACGAGACACACCTGCGACTGATCTGATCGCTCGTCAGCGCAGCTGGTGCTGATAGGCAATCAGATCAGCGCAGTACACACAGAATGAGCAAGCAACCCCATGAACCGTGACATTACCCCACCCCCTAGGAGCGTCACCTGACGCTCTCAGAGGGTCCTACCTGGCGATTGTAATCATCGATAAGGGAATGATCCAATATGTCCCAGGCAGGAACCCAACTCCTCTCCTCCGGGCCGTAACCCTCCCAGTCAACCAAGTACTGGAATCCACGTCCCCTCCGCCTTGAGTCCAGGATGCGATTAACCGAATAGGTTGGTTCCCCATCTACGATTCGTGGCGGTGGGGGAACCGGGACAGGCGGATAAATAGCTGAACGAAAAACTGGCTTGATTTTAGAAACATGGAAGGCGGGGTGAATTCTCCGGTACGCCGGAGGAAGTTTGAGGCGGACCGTCACCGGACTAAGGATCTTGGTGATGGTAAACGGGCCGATGAATTTAGGAGCTAATTTTCTACAAACGGAGCGGAGAGGAATATCAGCAGATGAAAGCCACACTTTTTGACCAGCGACGTAGACGGGAGGTCTCGACCGGTGGCGATTGGCCTGGACCTTAGTGCGCAAACCCACCTGGAGAAGGGTCTCCCTGGCCGTTCTCCAGATGTCTCTGCACCCCTGGACGAATTCGTGGGCAGAGGGAACCGCGACTTCGGATTCCAGACTAGGAAAAATTGGTGGCTGGTACCCTAAACTACACTCAAACGGAGATAGGTCCGTGGACGACAATGGTGATGATTTATGCGCGTACTCAACCCATGAGATATGCTGACTCCAAGAGGACGGATTCTGAGACACTAAACATCGCAAACCTCGTTCCAAATCTTGGTTGGCCCTCTCCGTCTGACCGTTGCTCTGGGGATGAAACCCAGAAGAAAGGCTGACATTCGCCCCCAGCAACCGACAAAACTCTCTCCAAAATTTGGATATAAACTGGGGACCCCTGTCAGAGACCACGTCTGTCGGGAGGCCATGGATACGAAACACGTGGTCTATGACAGCAACCGCTGTCTCTCTGGCTGATGGTAATTTGGGCAGAGGGATGAAATGCGTAGCCTTCGAGAACCTGTCCACCACGGTTAAAACCACCGTGTTACCCTGTGAGGCAGGGAGACCTGTCACGAAATCTAGCGCAATATGTGACCAGGGTCTCGAAGGAACTGACAACGGTTGAAGGAACCCAGCAGGAGGATGAGTGGAAGACTTACAACTGGCACAGACCGAGCAGGCCAATACAAAACGACAAGTGTCGCGAGCCATAGTTTGCCACCAGAACCGTTGCTTAATGAGAAAAATGGTACGATTGACTCCTGGATGACAAGCCACCTTGGAACAATGACCCCACCGGATGACGTTGGACTGCAACTTCTCTGGCACAAATAAACAACCTGGTGGACATCTGGGCGGAGGCACTACCCCATCTAAGGCCATGCGGACCTTCAATTCGATCTCCCAGGTCAACATTGAAACCACACAATTACGTGGAACAATGGACTCGGGAGAAACCGGGCGTTCAGATTGGTCAAAAATGCGGGACAATGCGTCAGGTTTGATGTTCTTGGAACCTGGACGATAGGAAATGGAAAAATCAAACCGACCGAAAAAAAGTGCCCACCGAGCCTGCCTAGAGTTAAGTCGTTTGGCGGATCTGATGTATTCAAGGTTCTTGTGGTCGGTCCAAACAATGAAAGGTACCCCCGAACCCTCCAAGCAATGACGCCACTCCTCCAAGGCTAACTTGACTGCCAACAATTCTCTATTACCAATGTCGTAATTACGTTCGGCGGAAGACAAACGATGAGAATAATAAGCGCATGGATGAACCTTGCCGTCCACGGAGGAGCGCTGGGAGAGAATCGCACCTACCCCCACCTCTGACGCATCGACCTCCACCACAAACTGACGAGGAATCAGGGGCGACAAGAATGGGGGCTGAAACAAAGCAGTCCTTGAGTTTGGAAAATGCAACTTCAGCTGCACTAGACCACCTGAAAGTCGTCATGGTGGAGGTCAAGGCTGTCAGAGGCGCGGCTAGTTGGCTATAGTTGCGAATAAAACGCCGGTAAAAATTGGCAAAGCCCAGAAACCTCTGCAGGGCCTTGCGGGAATCTGGAGTTGGCCAATTAACCACTGCCTGAATCTTGTCGGGATCCATGCGCACCCCCTCAGACGACACGATGTATCCTAAAAAAGGAACCGACTGTGCATGAAAAGCGCATTTCTCCGCCTTGACAAAAAGCCCATTCTCTAACAGCCTCTGAAGCACTCGTCTGACGTGCTGAATGTGTTCCTGGAGAGACGAAGAAAAAATCAATATGTCATCCAGGTAAACATCTATGAACTGATCGACCATGTCTCTCAGCACGTCGTTGACGAGTGCCTGGAAAACCGCGGGGGAGTTGGAAAGGCCGAAAGGCATAACCAAGTATTCAAAGTGCCCCCTGGGGGTATTAAACGCGGTTTTCCACTCATCCCCCTTCCTGATGCGGACCAAATGATAGGCGTTACGTAGATCCAACTTTGTGAACAAAGAAGCGCCCTGCAACCTCTCGAGGGCTGAAGACATCAGCGGCAAAGGATAAGTATTCTTTACCGTGATGCTGTTCAGCCCTCGGTAATCAATACAAGGACGCAGGGAACCATCCTTCTTGCCCACAAAGAAGAACCCCGCCCCTGCAGGAGAAGAGGAAGGACGGATGAGTTTGGCTGCCAGAGAATCAGAAATATATTTCTCCATGGCCTCCCTCTCCGGAGTGGAAAGAGAGTATAATCTGCCCTTAGGCGGAGACGTACCTGGCAATAAGTCTATAGCACAGTCATAAGGACGGTGCGGAGGAAGAGAAGCCGCCCGGGACTTACTGAACACTTCCTTCAGGTCGTGGTACTCCCCGGGCACGTTAGACAGATCTGCCTGCTCATCCTGCAACACAGAACAAGACACAGAAGAACACGCAGACACCAAACAAGACGCATGACAGTTCTCACTCCAAGACATGACAGAGTTCTGACGGCAGTTTATGTGAGGATTGTGCAGGGTGAGCCAGGGGTGTCCCAACACCACAGAAGCAAAAGTCGAGTCAATGAGGAGAAAGTAAATCTCCTTGACGTGGTTACCCGACGTGATCAGACTCACCGGTCCGGTGGAGTGGGAGACCGATGACAGGAGTTGTCCACCCAGTGCATTAACCGAGATAGGATGAGTAACGGGAATTATTGGAACTCCCAGACGACGTGCCAGGTCACGGTCCATAAAGCTCCCCTCTGCACCGGAGTCCACCAGAGCCTCACACTGATGATAAGAGGTGGCCCACTGCAGTCTTACCGGAAGGAGCGTTGCTTCTCGAGAGGATTCATCCCAGGAAATGCCACCCGTCAGTAACCTCCGTTCTACTGACGGGTGTTGGCTTTTACCGGGCACTTGGACGCAAAGTGACCCCCGGCTCCGCAGTATAAGCACAGTCCTTGTGCTCCTCTGCGCTCCTTCTCCTCTCTAGAGAGACGAGCTCTGCCCACCTGCATGGGTTCCGGATCGAATGAGTGACCGACCGCATCACCTGAAGGGAAGACCGGATGGACCTCCACGTCTGGAACTCGACCTCTCTGCACCAGAAGACTTCGACGTGGTAATCTCGTGTCTACTCGGATAGCTAGATCAATCAATCCATCCAATGTTGCAGGTAATTCCAGGGTGTATATCTCATTTTGTATGCGGTCGGCCAACCCATGCAAAAACATGTCCCACTGCGCCTCGCTGTTCCACTTACACTCCGCAGCCAGCGTCCGGAATTCAATGGAATAGTCCGTAACCGATCTGTGGCCCTGACGTAGATCTGCTAATACTCTTGCTGCTTCCTTGCCTGCAACTGCCCGATCAAAAACTCTCTTGAGCTCAGTGCTGAAGGTCTGGAAAGACTCCAAACAGTCATGTTCCTGCTCCCAAACAGTGGTTCCCCACAGTGCCGCTCGTCCAGATAGTAGGGTAATGACAAAAGCCACTTTAGATTCCTCTGTGGGAAATGATGAGTGCTGCAGGGCAAAAAACAATGAGCATTTTGTCAAAAATGATCGACATAGATGTGGCTCACCAGCATAGGCAGCAGGAGGAGGCAGACGGGGCTCTGGATTGTAGGCGGGGCGATCCGTGGGCGGAACAGCGGGTGGTGGATTAGGCGCAGTGGGCGCGTGGGCAGGCTCGACTCTAAGATGTTGCTGTTGCGTGGTTAAATCAGATACTTGCGTCACTAAGGCCTGGACTGCTCGACCAGAAGCCGTGATTTGTTCGTCCTGTCGATCGATTCGAGCATTAATGTTGTGAAGGGCTTCGCTCAGTTCGTTTATACTCGCTGGATCCATAACATGGTCAGATCGTTATGTCAGGAAGCATACAACGGATCCAGTAGCGAGTCGAAATAAGGTTTATTGTAAACAATCAGTAGAACAAACAGGTTGGCTGGCAAACAACGAGCCCTCAGCAGGTCCTAGGAAACACGAGAACAGTAGAGTAAAATCCAAGCAGGGTAGAAGAGAAGTGACGCGTCGAGAATCTCCTCAGCACAGGCAGACCACAGTTCAGGCAGAACGACAAACAGGAGATCCGTGCAAGCCGAGAGCAGGACCAGAACTGCACAGAACAGATGTCAGCACAAGAGCCAGCAACCAAAACGATCTGACACAGAACATGAGTAAGACAGCTCTACATATAGGACTAATAAACGAGACACATCTGCGACTGATCTGATCGCTCGTCAGCGCAGCTGGTGCTGATAGGCAATCAGATCAGCGCAGTACACACAGAATGAGCAAGCAACCCCATGAACCGTGACATCAGGCCTGAGTTCATTACAGAATACTTTGCAGTCTTTGAATCCAGCAGAAGTATCTCAGCTCCAAGTGGCCTTCAACTATCAGAGTGAAGTCTTACTGTGATTACAAACCCAACTTGCCAGTCTGCGTGCCACCAACAAACATCTTATCCAATACATTCAATCACTCCCATCTACCAGAGGAGACCCGGTAAGATTTTCTCTTCCAGAAAAGTTTGATGGTTCAGCGGATAAATGCAAGGGGTTTCTGCGCCAGTTCCCGATATATTTCTCAAACCAGCCTGAAGCTTTCCGTCTAGATTCTACAAAATGTTAATTCATGATGTCTCTACTCACTGGAAAAGCATTGGATTGGGCGTCGGCTGTCTGAGATGCAGATAACCAGGTACAAACATCCTTTGAGTATTTCTCTAAACAAATCAAAGAAGTGTTTGAGTATCCAGCAGGAGGACAATATGTTTCTGTACAGTAGGGCTGCACAATTAATCGCATTGAAACCGCACGTGATTTGGCAAAGGCTGCGATTATTTCATGCGCAGCTTGTCAGTGCAGTGCGGCTGATCGGTAGTAAATGCTGCTCCACCTGAACACCAGGGCGCTCTCGTGAAGACATGCCAAATATGCCCCGCCACAGAAGTAGATAACGCCCATCATTCCAGGAAATCGCTGTAGCTGAATAAACAGGAGATTGAAATGCTTCGATTGATTAAACATGACCATTAAACACACAACTGCCTTATTCTGTGTAAGAAGCCACATCATCTCACAGAAGGAAGCTCAACTGTCATTATGAACATTATAAACTCACTTTTGGAGTAAAAGCATGTTATTAAATGTTGTCTTTTGTTGGACAAGAGGTTATTAAATGCTTCTCATGTTTGGAAAGCTGTTTGATGCGTGTTGCTTTTTCAAATGCACGTCATAAGTGATTCAAACTCACAGTGCGAAAATATTCGCAGCCTTTGCGATTTCAACATTTTAAGTGCAATTACATGGAAATTGTGATTAATCGTGCAGCCCTACTGAACAGCTGTTACATTTACATCAGGGAAAGTTTTCAGCTGCCAAGTATGCTGTCCAATTCCGTACGCTAGCTGCTCAGAGTGGAACGATATTTCATTGAAGTCGGTCTTCCGTGAGGGGCTTAAAGGGATGGTTCGGAGTAATTTTAACCTAGGGTACTTTGCACCATGACCTCGAGCCAAACACCCCCCCAGAAGTTTATTTTTCATTTGGTTGAACATTATTAAAGTTAGAGCTTATTTAGAGATATCAGCCAAATGGCTTAGTGCAGGTTCTAATGGATCCAAGGTTGTATGTCATAAATTACCCCACTAATAATGTCCGGAATGGTACCAAACTTCTACAGTTTTACAAATAGGTTCTGTACTCATAAAAGAGGCATTGGAACGTTTGTAAGTACATCACGAGTTTATTTAAATAACACTTGCCTGATGGCTTTTGCTACCGCTAACCCGGACGTCAAGGTCACTTCCATGATTTGGGAAAAGCCGTAAAAGTCCTTTGTAAAACTCACAAGTGTAAGGGAAAAGCTAGTGAATTTCACACTCCACAGAAATGTATTGATAACTGGATGATATTCGAAATACTTTTTAAGTGTTGATCTGAAAATATAAGCATTTATAAAACTTGAAAAATTCAGCGAAATTCTCGCGTGAAACTTTGTTGATGGAAACAACTGTGTACACGTGACTGAGCAGAGGATTGTTGTGAGATAGTCAGACACAGTTACTTCAGACTACTGCAGCGTGATTTAAAAGATAGGACAAGATGCCAAACACATGTATCTATCCTGGCTGCGGTATAAATACAAATATTAGTGCATTCCTTGAACTGGGCGTTGTTATACTACATCCTTATGCATCGCTTTCTGAAATCACAGAAGTGACCTCGACATCCGGGTTAGCAGTAGCATAAACCATGAGGCAAGTGTTATTTAAATAAACTCCTGATGACCTTACAAAATTTCCAATGCCTCGTTTTACGAGTACATCACCTATTTGTACTACTGTAGAAGTTTGGTACCATTCCGGGCATTATTAGTGGGGTAATTTACGAGATACAACCTTGGATCCATTAGCGCCTGCACTAAGTCATTCGGCTGATATCTCTAAATAAGCTCTAACTTTAATAATGTTCGACCAAGGGAAAAAAAGGCTTATGAGGGGGTGTTTGGCTCGAGGTCATGGTGCAAAGGACCCTAGGTTGAAATTACTTTGAACCATCCCTTTAATCATCAGTTACAAGCTGAACTAGCATGCAGAGACGAAACAACCACACTCTCTCAGTACATTTACATTTTACATTTATACATTTGGCAGACGCTTTTATCCAAAGCGACTTACATTGCATTTCAAGGAACACATTTACATTCTTTATAGTTCTTGCTTTCCCTGGGAATCGAACCCATGACCTTGGCATTTCCTGCTACAGGAAAGCAGTACATCAATATGGCTGTTAAGGATGGATAATTTAATTTAATTTGTAATAATCCCAGAGTCACTCAACTGCTATACAACTAGAGCCTATGCAAATAGGCTATACTGAAATATCATCGGAAGAGCGTCTATGACACTGATATGAAAGGCTCTGTTTCTACTGTGGACAATCAGGTCATCAGTGTGCTGCATGTCCCGATAAGCCCAAGTCTTCTGTATCATTTCATCAGAGTTTCACACTACCGATAGCAATTGATTATAATGACCTACTGAACTGTGTTACAGCATTAGTGGACTCTGGGGTAAACTTGATCCATCATGAACTCGTCACAGCACTCAATATACCAACCATATCATGTACACCATTCATAAACATCACAACCGGTGGTAATAAACCTATAGGAACCGGTATCACAAAACAAACCATTCACCCAACTCTACGCATTGGTCTGTTCCACTCAGAAAATATTTTGTTATATGTGATATTCTCTCCCCTAAGAACCAAATCATCCTGGGTCATCTGTGGCTAACCATTCATGATCCTCACATTTCCTGGAAACAAGGTGATCTCATCAAGTGGTTAAATTATTGTCAACTACATTGTTTTAAGTCTGAGATTACTCTGCCATGTCACTCCACTATTATTGAAAGTCCTGATGTCCAAGTTTCCACTAAGATTATGCAGAGAATAGCAGGGCCAAAGCAACCCAACTGCCCCCTCACCGTCCTTGGGATTGCGCCATTGAACTCCTGCCAAATGCTGCTCCCCCTAAAAGCAAAATATACCCACTGTCACTTCCTGAGACTCAGGCCATGGAGAATTATATTGAGGAGGCATTAGCTTCAGGTTTCATACGCCCTTCCACGTTTCTTGCGGCAACAGGATTCTTCTTTGATGAGGAAAAAGATGGTCCCCTTAGACCCTGCATTGATTACCGCAGCGTTAATTCCATTACATTCAAGAACAGATATCCACTGCCGTTAGTTCCTTCTGCACTGGAACAACTGCGTGAGGCTCTTATTTTCACCAAATTACACTTACAATTTCGACCTTGAGTTGATAGTAGTGGCCACAGCATTCTTTTAAATAGACTTGAAAATTATGTTGGCATTAGTGGAATTGCATTAGCATAGTTTAAATCATACTTATCTGACCGTTATCAGTTTGTAGCAGTAAAGGAAGAGATGTCTTATTGATCACAAGTTCAGTATGGAGTACCACAAGGCTCAGAACTAGGACTGTTGCTGTTCACTCTGTACATGCTACCCTTGGGAGATATAATTAGGAAGCATGGCATTAGTTTTCACTGTTATGCTGATGATACTCAGCTCTATATTTCTTCACACCCTGACAAAACTTACCAATTCACAAAATGAACGGAATGCATAGCTGATATAAAAAAACTGGATGACTAGTAGTTTCCTAATACACTGTAAAAACGGCAATTAATACAATGTTGGAAGAGCAAAACTATTTAAGTTGAACTAATATTCATGCTTGGGGTTAGTTAAGAAGACATTATATTAAGTCTGCAAACGTATATTTGAAAAAATAAATAAATTAAGGGATATTTTCAACATTTAGGATGGCTAATGTTGACTGGACTAATAAACACAAATCTAGCCAATAATTTGCTATAAGTAGGCTATTAAGGCCAGCTATATGCTTGTTTCGTTTCTAGACTTGGTCGGCATAACTGAGCGGAATCAGCGTATGGATCCTACAACACATTGATAAAACCTTTATTGTTTAAATCTTGAATTTAAGCCGTCTTATTTTTTGGCAATAAATATAAAAAAAAAGCACATCGCTACATTTATAGAGATTGGAAGGAGCTGGAATATGGGTCATTTGACTTCGCAGAAGGATCTGGAATATAGCTCATTTGATTTTGCGGAAGGATACTGTGGTAACTTGGTATGAAAAGACCACACAAGAGAGATGAATGCAAGTGGGTAGGTTTACTAATAACTGCTCTTATTTTACAGGATTACATCAGCTCGACCTGGCTATCCCACAGAACCAAACATACTGCAGCAACAGGTAATTCCCACAACACAAGCATATACACCCCCTAGTGGTAACACTGGAATTGCTAGAATGAACTCAATCTACTACAGATACAGCTCATTTAATCTTGCAGATTTGACCAGGCAGCGGCTGCGGTACTGCGGGAGACATTTTGTCAAGTTCATGCTTCAGGTAAGTGGCACTGAATAAATGATCCTTTTCAGACGTAATATAACAACAAAAATGTAAAACATAATCAATGTTTTTGTGTTTTTATGTCCTGAGACGTATTTGTGATTGGTATTTAGAAATGTTTTATAAGTTAACAAGTATGTCCGAGGGAAAGTTAAGCGTACGTCAAGTTCACTCGTCACAGAATGTTAAATTTTAGAATATGTTCAAGTTTATCAACAAAAACGTATTATGTACAACATTCTGACAACGTAAACATATTTGTTGTTTTTGTGTGGATATTTATAATCGTACATTTAAAACCGTATAAGGCCTAAATTATGTTTGAAGGGAAGGGCAGCCATAACGTACGTTAAGTTAAGGGAACAGTATATTAACATTACCTTGTTTAATTAATAAAACATGTAAAATATACTAGTATAATGTATAATACGTTTAATTTCACATGTTGTATGATATTTTTTGTGTTTCGCGTGTTGTATGATGTTTTTTGTTTCCGTAACAAGAGTTGGAACAGAACACGGTCTTTCTCGCCCATGTAACGTTAGGCCTACTTTTATGGATGCGAGTAACTGAAATTTAGGAAACATGTAATGTTAAACACATTATTACGCTATTATTATGCGTGAGCGTGATGAATGGGGTTTAGCTGGTAAAAACATTTGCAATTATCCCGTGAAGTTAAGATTGATTGATTGATTTATTAGACAATAATTGAAACATGCAAATTTGTACAAAGGAGAGATTGTACATCATTTCAAAAAAACTGTCGAGGATAAAATACACAAAAAAGCCAATGGCTTATTTCCATTGTGGTCCTCTCTGTTTACAAAATGTAGGAACATATCAGGATAACAATCGGTGCTAACTCCCCCTTGTGAAATGACTATGCACATTTTTCACATATACATAATAATCTATCAGGTACCCAGGAACCAGAGGCGGACAGTAACAAAGTACATGTACTTGAGTACTGTACTTTAGTACACTTTTTGAGTATCTGTACTGTACTTGAGTATCATTTTTTTCTGGAAACTTTTTACTTTAACTTCACATTTGAAAGACAAATATCATACTTTTTACTCCACTATTTAATTCAAGGTCCTTGAATAGAAAGTAGTAACGTTAGTCAGGGGATGATCTTGGTTGCAGGGGTTGCATTTTGGTTGGAAATGAAAGTCGGGTTGACGTCAGAACCCAGCTTCGGGTTGACGTCAACATCCAACGTCGGAGACATTGGATTTTGTTTGGAAATGAAAGTCGGGTTGATGTCAGAACCCGACTGATGTTGGTTTCTGACGTCAACCCAATTTTAATTTTCAACCACAATACAACGTCTGTCCAATGTTGGAGATTAACGTCAATCTGATTTTCATTTTCAACGTTGGGTTTGGTCTTCTAAATTTGGTCATTGTTTTGGAGCACACTAGCTTATACATAACAGTAAGGCTAACATATTCATACTAAAAGCCAAAAAACTTTAAATTGGCCACTGTTTGAGGGAACAGCCATTTGGGTGTCCGAAACCATTGCGAACGTTATTGAGTGTGCTTATTCAATCTCACATTCAATCCCACTACTGGAACTGTGTTCTAGAAATAAATTTGATATTGATATGATAGGGTAGGTGGGCAGGCATAGATTCAGAGGCATAAGGTACTGTAAGTATTACATACAACAATAATAAAACAATGCATTAACATTTACTTTTACTTTTGATACTTAAGTACTTTTAAAAATGAGTATGTCTGTACTTTTACTTCAGTCTTTACAACTTTTACTTGTAATATTGAATTTGATGTTTGTCATTGAGCAGATTGTTATGAAATAAAGGCTAATGTGTATTTTCAGTTGTGTTTTTATGTGATTAATACACACCAGTAAATAATTTTATTAACCTCAGTATAAAATATACTACAACAATGTCTAGTTAAGCCAAAATATTAAATCCTGATTAAAACATTTTAGTTGAATGTACTATAAAACTAGTTGAGCAAACATACTTTTTAAATTTGGAGTCAAGTTTGGGCCAACTAAAACATTTTTGTTGAATGAATTATAAAACTAGTTGAGCAAACATACTATTTTAATTTGGAGTCAAGTTTGGGCCAACTAAAAAATAACAATTGAAGCTACACTTTGAAGAGAAATTGAGTGAACGTAAAAATTCTGTGGGAGTTGTTACTAAATAATAATTAGATGAGACAACTTTACATTTTTTACTTAACTCTGAAAAAAACAGAGATTCTAATTATTGGACAAAAAACTTCAAGTAATAACCTAGAATATTGTCTAACGCTTGATGGCTGCTCTGTCAAGTCTTCGTCGTCAGTTAGGTACCTGGGTGTGCTCTTTGATACCAATCTTTCATTTGAAAGTCACGTTTCTAATATCTGTAAAACTATGGAGCTTAAAATATGACAATATGATTTTAATTTTAATTTTTAAATAGTTCTGAATTAGATTTTTTTTTTAAACGAATATTGAACATTTGAAATTTAACAAATTGAAATGTTTTTATGGCTGAATTTTATAGACATGTATCTTCAAACAGCTAGTTTTTTTTTTCTGAATTCTTATACTGCAAATATTCAGTTTAAAAAAAATACAGATTCAAGTTTTCAAGATGAAGAAATTCGGAACTTCAAATTCAGTTTTCTAAAATTCAATCTCAAAAATTCAAACTCAAAAATTCAGATCTTACAGAAAGTAGGTCACAGGTCATCCACAGGGAAGTGAAGGATCTCAGAAAAGTCGAACGGAGCATTTTGGCTGCACTGCAGTAGTTTTCTGCAGCAAACGCGGTGGTGGTTCAAGAGAATCCGTGTATCTTTCTCTCAGTCGTTTTTTTATTTAATATTAAGAGTAGAAAAATGAGAAAACAGCTTGAGTATTAGATTTCAAATATTCTAGTAATAATAGTCCTCCGCTGCTGCAGTTGCAAGGAGCTTACAAAACGACACTCGGTTACTAACGTAACCTCGGTTCTCCCTAGAGAGGGAACAAGTGTTGCGTAAGTTTAGCTTACGCTACGGGAAAACTCCTTTTCTCAAGAATACTGAAGCAAAAAATTATCCTTTAATTTTTAGAATGTAAAACGCATTTGCTGCAGCAGGCAGACATAGGCGAGACTCGTCTTGGCATGACTCCAGCGCCAATGGAGGTGTGGCTAGCCTCGCACAGGTTGCACAAGTGATTTCAGTCGACTAGAAGCGAAACCAAAGTGCAGCACAAGCACGGCAGGCTACGCAACACTCGTTCCCTCTCTAGAGAGAACCGAGGTTATGTTAGTAACCGAGTATCGTTCTCTTACGAGAGTACTCTTGTATTGCGTAAGTTTAGCTTACGCTACGGGAACCCTATGTAAAGCGCCGTGCGTGCTGAGTTTCAAACACTTATGTCCCAAGGGCAGTAGCCCGGGGCTCATGTAAAGTGAAGTGATCGCAACGGCATAATAGGGCGGGTACGACTCGGTGTTATGAGATAGGTGCATATACATATATCTATACAGTTAAGGCAGTATGACCACCTTAAACTGCATAGGCCACAGGACATGCAGCATATCAACAGTCTAATCAAACTGAGTTGGGTAGACAATGTTAATATAGCATCATATTATCATAACCAGGTACTTCCAGGTTATAAAACCTTACAAATGTAGACAGCGAGGCCCAGCCTGCTGCCATACAAATGTCATGGATTGAGACCCCACTTGACCATGCCCACGACGAGGCCATACCTCTAGTCGAGTGGGCCCTAACCCCCAAAGGGCAGTTCAGGCCTTTGGATGCATAAGCTGATGCTATAGCGTCCACTATCCATCTGGACAGGGTCTGTTTCGAGATGGCTAGCCCTTTGATGCAGCCACCGAACGAAACGAAAAGCTGCTTCGTTTGCCTACAGGCGGCGGAGCGGTCCACATAAATCCTTAATGCCCTCACCCGGCAGAGAAGATTAATCCCGGCCTCACTGTCAGATGCAGGGAGGGCCGAGAGGGAGATAACTTGCGCTCTGAAGGGAGTCGCAAGCACTTTTGGGACGTAACCGTGTCTTGGTTTGAGGATGACTTTAGAGTCATTAAACCCAAATTCCAAGCACATAAAGCTTACTGAGAGCGCGTGCAGGTCGCCCACCCATTTTACTGAAGCTAGTGCCAGCAGAAAAGCGGTTTTGAATGACAGGTATTTTAGCTCCACCGCGTGTAGTGGTTCAAATGGTTCGCCTTTCATGGCCTCGAGGACCGTGGAAAGGTCCCAAACCGGAACCGAGGGTGGTCGAGGAGGATTCAGCCTCCTAGCACCCCTGAGGAAACGGATTACGAAGTCGTTCTTTCCTAGTGACTGGCCATTTGCAGGTTTTGTGAATGCTGCTATGGCTGCCACGTACACTTTGAGCGTGGAAGGGGTTCTCCCGCTGTCCAACAGCTCTTGTAGGAAAGAAAGAACCACCGTTACCTCACCTTTTAGCGGGTTTAAATCATGAGCTGAGTACCAATCAGCGAACACTGACCATTGTCGTGTAGAGCCGTCTAGTAGACGGAGCTCTAGCCTCTGTGATCGTGTTCAGCTCTCCCTCCGGGAGGTGCAGTGGTGATAGTTCATCGCCCACACATGTAGAGCCCACAGCTCGGGGTATGGGAGCCAAATCGCGCCCTGGACCTGGGACAACAAGTCCTGCCTCAGCGGAATCGGCCATGGAGCCGCGCTCCCTAGTTACATCAGTTCCGGGAACCAGACTTGATTCTCCCATAACGGAGCTATCAGGAGTATCGAGCATTTGCTCTCCCTGACTCGCTTGATTACCTGTGGTAACAAGGCGACCGGGGGAAACGCATAGAGAGGGCGCCTGGGCCAGTTTAGGGCCAGCGCATCCCTTCCTTTTGAGAAGAACATTGGGCAGTGAGCGTTGGTTTGCGACGCGAACAGGTCTACCTCTGCTCTGCCGAAAATGTCCCAGATATTTTGTACCGTAAGGGGGTGCAGGGACCACTCTCCTGGGGAGAGTTTTGCCCTGGATAGCATATCTGGGCCCACGTTCAGGACGCCCGGCACATGAACATATGGAGCCAGATTGTGCTGGCTCCATATGAGGAGGTGTTTTGCTATTGCAAGCAGACTCCGGAACCTGAGGCCGCCCTGGCGATTTATGTAGGACACCACCGACGTGTTGTCCGTTCTGACTAGAATGTGGTGGTTCCTTAGCGCAGGGAGGAAGAACTGAAGAACTGCATTCTCGACCGCTTTCATCTCTAGACAGTATATGTGGAGATGCTTCTCCGCGACTGACCACAGACCCATAGAAGGTCTCCCTTCGTATAGGGCGCCCCAACCCGCGTTGGAAGCATCTGTCGAAACTACTTTGATTCGTGAGACGATGCCCAGGTTCATGCCGGACTGGTACCAGCCGGGTCTCGTCCACGGTTTCAGAGCGGCAACGCATATCTGATTCACTGTGAGTCCATGCTCGCGCTGGTACCCGCCGTCTCAACCATAGTTGAAAAGGGCGCATATTCAGCAAACCCAGCTGCAGTACCGTCGAGGCTGAGGCCATGAGACCCATCCTCCTCTGAAACACTCTGAGGGGGAGATTCTTCCCCACAGTGAATGTCGCTGCTAGGCTCTGTTTCACTGCCGCGCGTTCCTGTGTCAGGCGCGCCCCCATAGAGCTGGAGTCCAGTTCTATCCCCAGAAAGGAAATTTTCTGGCTGGGGAGTAGAATGCTTTTGGTCCAGTTGACTCTGAGACCCAGCTGCTCGAGATGGGTCAGCAGTAGTGTTTTGTGTAACACCAATTCCTCTTTTGACTGTGCTATAATTAACCAGTTGTCCAGAGAGTTCAGGACTCTCACGCCCCTTCGTCTGAGGGGCGCGAGCGCCGTGTCCATGCACTTCGTAAATGTACGAGGTGCTAAAGACAGGGCGAAGGGAAGGACGGTGTACTGATAAGCCTGGCCCTCGAAGGCGAATCTCAAGAACGGCCTGTGACGGGCTGCTATTTGGATCTGAAAATAAGCGTCCTTCGGATCCACTGATATAAACCAGTCCCCCGGTCGAATTCGAGCGAGAATTTGTCTGGTTGTAATCATTTTGAACGAGCGCTTCATCAGCGCTTTGTTCAAGTGTCTGAGATCTAGTATAGGGCGGAGCCCGCCATCCTTCTTTGGTACTTAGAAGTAACGGCCGTAAAACCCCGACTCGCTTTCTGCCGAGGGGACGGTTTCCACAGCCCCTTTTCTCAGTAAATTCACTATCTCGGTGCGAAGTAGGTGTGCTACATCCTGATTCACAGAGGTTTCGACTCGGGCTGTGAAGCGCGGTGGTCTGCGAGCGAACTGCAGCGAGTAGCCCTGTTTCACTATTTTTAGCACCCATTTCGAAGCCCCTGGGATGCTTTCCCACGCTCTCGCGTGAATGGCCAGGGGTAGAATGGAATCTGGGTTCTGGTCGCTCAGATTCGGGGACCCGGAGACCCAGCCATGATGACATACTTCGTTCATCATGTTCATTTCGGGGGGGGGCAGACAGTATTTCTGTAACTGGCACTCCGGCCGTGTGAGCGGGAAGATGCTTTAATACAGACGCAGCGCTGCGAGCTGTTCACAAAGTGTGTGCGCTGAGAGGCAGACACGTGACCTGCACTCACCACACTGTCAGCGCGGGCTGGGCTCATACACTGAGGCGCTATGTGTGTGCGTCGTGCAGATACAGTCATATTCACAAGTGCAAGTGGGCGCTGTACAGCGGGCACATTTCCTACACGTAAAATATGAACGGCATGAGCCGGTTTGACTGATATGGACCCTGTGGTGGTGTGGGACACTGCATGGGTAGTGCTTGTGTGTAAGAGTGAACACTGGGAAGTGGGCACTATTCCTACACTTAGCGGTCGAGCGGCTTGAGCCAGCTTTATTGTTTTCGACCCTGGATGAGTGTGACACACAGTGAGGGTAGTGTTTTTGTGCAGGGGTGGGCACTGGGCAGTGGGCACCTGTCCTACATTTAAAACACCTTCGGCCTGAGCTGGAATATGACCCGGTTAAATGCTCTTTTTGAGAAATATGTGGGTCGCCGTGAAAACGCCGTTTGTGTGCAGGCGAGCGAGTTGAGGAACTGACTCATTGGCTGCTAAATACACCCTTCGAGTCGCCTTTGCTGAGGGAACTGAGAGAGCGGTTCGTGTAGACTTCGATGGTGGTCCGGCCGCAGCGGGACTTGACCATCGGCGCTTTCCTAGGGTGGCTAGGAAGACTTAGGAGGCTCAAAGCTCGGTGCGAGCTTGTGCCTGGGTCCCCGGTCGGGAGGTGGTCTGCGGCGGCTGGTAGAGCGCGAGCGCTGACGTGCATCCCGAGCCTGGCGATGTTGTAAGGCGGGCGGAGGCAGCGGTGGGGGCGCTGTTTTCCGAGCGGGCGGCTGCTTCCTAGCTGCTTCTTGGTAGCTCTGAGAGCTAGGTCTGTCGCGCTTCTCAGATCCGTCACGCTCTCCGCAGATGGGCCAGCCTCGTCCAGTGATCGGAGAAGGTTGGCCTGGTAAATCTGCAAAACAGCCATGGTATGCAGAGCGGAGGCGGCTTGACCGGCGGCGGCGTAGGTGCGACCGATCAGCGTCGAAGACGTCCGGCAGGCTTTAGTGGGAAAGCTCAACTTGGACCGCCATCCCGCAGAGGGCGGGCACAAGTGAGTCGCTACAGCTTCCATGACGGAAGGAACAGAAAGATACCCCGTCTTTCGCGCCGTCAACCGCGGAGAGCGTCAAAGAGACAGAGGATCTCAGCCTGGCCGAATACGGGGCTCCCCACGACCTGGAGAGTGGTTGCAATATTGCGGTGAGAGGTGGTTGCATGCCACATAGGTTGCAGCAGTTGCCGCAGAGCAGCCAATAGGCGCGCGAGCTGTCTCGCCTATGTCTGCCTGCTGCAGCAAATGCGTTTTACATTCTAAAAATTAAAGGATAATTTTTTGCTTCAGTATTCTTGAGAAAAGGAGTTTTCCCGTAGCGTAAGCTAAACTTACGCAACACGAGAGTACTCTCGTAAGAGAACTTAACGCGTGTATTGCAACTAGGCTACATTTCATTTTCTCATCAAACAACTAGACTAACGAATGGCTCGGCACAACAGAAGAGCCTAGACAGGGCTTTCTCTCTGTGTAGACCAGCAGTTGGTCTGAATTTGCTATAACCTATACTGTAGCCTATTTTTCGGACTGTAAGTCACATTTTATCATGAAACACGCTGTAATTTATTCCAAAGTGACTCAGGCATATATAATGCATTTAACGTTAAATAATCTAAATGTTGACTTTCAAAAGTAGGCGCGCCAAGAAGGCTATTCGCTGTAGTTTGGTTAATTTTTGGTGTGCGCCAACAAGATCTTAAAGGAGACCGAGACGCGCTAAAGCAGCGCGTCATGTTGTTTATTTATTTTTCAACGGCATGATATTTTGTAGTCATTTTGAATGTACACAAATAAAAATATACATTTTACTGTTTCGAATGATGTCATATTATCTGTATGACTATAAATAACAGAGTATTAAGTTATTTCGGGAAGCTGACAGACCCCTTCGCAGTGAAGACAGGAGTGAGGCAAGGTTGTATGCTCTCGCCGACAATTTTTCTGATCGTCATAGACTGGATCATGAGAAGAACCACAGAGGGCAGTAACACCGGCATCCAGTGGACCTTTACCAAACATCTAGAGGACCTGGATTTTGCGGACGACGTCGGCCTCCTGTCCCACAAGCAGCAGCATGCACAGTCCAAGCTAACGCGACTAGCGGAGGAGGCAGAGAAGACTGGCCTGAAAATTAACATCAAGAAAACAGTGGTGATGCGGATGAATAACCGACTACATCAGCCACTGCAGCTACAGGGAGAAGACTTGGTGGAGACCGACCGCTTTGTGTATTTAGGAAGCGTGGTCAACATTGATGGCGGTGCAGACGATGACGTTAAGAGCCGGATTAGCAAAGCAAGGGTAGCGTTCAACACCCTGCGGCCCATCTGGAACTCCAAGGCCTTATCCCAGCGCAGCAAAGTCCACATCTTTAACACCAACGTGAAAGCAGTCCTCCTCTATGGGTCCGAAACATGGCGGGTTACCAGCACCATCACCAACAAGATACAGACATTTGTCAATAAGTGCTTACGCCGCATCCTCAACATCAGGTGGCCGGACAAGATTTCCAATACAGACCTATGGAGCAGAACCAACCAGAACCCAGTCGGTAAGGACATCAAGAAAAGAAAATGGGGCTGGATAGGTCACACACTTCGCAAACCAGTCGACAACGTCACAAGGCAAGCACTAGACTGGAACCCACAAGGAAAAAGGAAAGTGGGACGGCCCAAACAGACGTGGAGAAGGTCAGTCGAGAGCGAAGTGAAGGACGCCGGAGTGACATGGACTCAGCTGAAGAAAACAGCCCAGAACAGAGTGCGTTGGCGTGGTGTTGTTGCAGCCCTATGCTCCATAAGGAGCCTACAGGAATAAATTAAATAAATGATGAAGTTATTTCCCAGCAGTGGAACAAATCCAAGTGATGGCGCAGGCGCATCGCGCTCTCACAACATAGTATCAGTTCTGGCGTTGCTTCATATCGCAGACTGCTCATTATCAAAATGAAACACAGTCAACCAAACATATAAAAAGTTATTCTGCCTAATTTAATTGGTCTGTTGTACAATATAAAGGGCAAGCTGTGCCGCACACAGTCCTACTTGTTATTCCAAACATTTACCTTGCTGTGAAGACGCTGATTTAGCCTATACGTGTATATTGGGACTCAACTGAAGTATGAAGCCTTTTTATTTGTATTATAATATAATATATTAAAATACATAATCTTCTAAGTTTATGATGTAGGCCTTGTGTGTTTTATTTTAATTAAAATTTATTATAATTTACATCTCAAAGGGATGCGCTTTGTGCATTCTCTGACATTACATTTATTTATTTCATTAATATTGAGAATCAATTGATGTCAAACTAAACTTATTTTCTCTGGCAACTAAACTTCCAAAATAAACTAGAAAAAAAAGTTTGTTGAGACAAACTTTAAGTTGGTTTGAGAAAGCCGGACCAGAGAGTTTGAAGAAGTTTAAAGTAGTTTGAAGTTTGACAGATAGATTAGTTCGAAAGAAAGAATAGTTAGAAAAAAATAAACACATTAGTTAGAAAGGAAAATAAAGATTAGTTTGATAGATAGATAGATTAGTTAGAAATAAAGAAAGACAGATTAGTTAGTTAGAAAGATAGATAGATTAGTTAGAAATAAAGATAGATAAGTTAGAAAGATAGATAGATTAGTTAGAAAGAAAGAAAGATAAGTTAGTTAGTTAGTTCGAAATATAGATAGATTAGTAAGAAAGAAAGAAAGATAAGTTAGTTAGAAAGATAGATAGATTAGTTAGAAAGAAAGAAAGATAGATAAGTTAGTTAGAAAGATAGATAGATTAGTAAGAAATAAAGAAAGATAGATAAGTTAGTTAGAAAGATAGATAGATTAGTTAAAAAGAAAGAAAGATAGATAAGATAGTTAGAAAGATAGATAGATTAGTAAGAAAGAAAGAAAGATAAGTTAGTTAGAAAGATAGATTAGTTAGAAAGAAAGATATATAAGTTAGAAAGATAGATAGATAGATTAGTAAGAAAGAAAGATAGATAAGTTAGTTAGAAAGATAGATTAGTTAAAAAGAAAGAAAGAAAGATAAGTTAGAAAGATAGATAGATTAGTTAAAAAGAAAGAAAGAAAGAAAGATAGATAAATAAGTTAGTTAGAAAGATAGATAGATTACTAAGAAAGAAAGATAGATAAGTTAGTTAGAAAGATAGATAGATAGATTAGTAAGAAAGAAAGATAGATAAGTTAGTTAGAAAGATAGATTAGTTAAAAAGAAAGAAAAATAGATAAGTTAGAAAGATAGATAGATTAGTTAAAAAGAAAGAAAGAAAGATAGATTAGTTAAAAAGAAAGAAAGAAAGATAGATAAGTTAGTTAGAAAGATAGATAGATTACTAAGAAAGAAGGAAAGATAGATAAGTTAGTTAGAAAGATAGATTAGTCAGAAAGAAAGAAAGAGAGATAAGTTGGTTAGTTAGAAAGATACTGTAGATAGATTAGTAAGAAAGAAAGATAAGTTAGTTAGTTAGAAAGATATATAGATTAGTTAGAAAGAAAGAAAGAAAGATAAGTTAGTTAGAAAGATAGATAGATAAGAAAGAAAGAAAGATAGATAAGTTAGTTATAAAAAAGATAGATAGATTAGTTAGAAAGAAAGAAAGATAGATAAGTTAGTTAAAAAGACAGATTAGTAAGAAATAAAGAAAGATAGATAAGTTAGTTAGAAAGATGGATAGATTAGTTAGAAAGAAAGATGAGATAGATAGATAGATAGATAGATAGATAGATAGATAGATAGATAGATAGATAGATAGATAGATAGATAGATAGATAGATAGATAGATAGATAGATAGATAGATAGATAGATAGATAGATAGATAGATAGGCAAGGCAAGGCAAGGCAAGTTTATTTATATAGCACATTTCATACACAATGGTAATTCAAAGTGCTTTACATACTATTAAAAATAAACAGAAGAAATAAGAATATACAAAACAGTTTAGAATAAAGAAACAAGAAAGAACTAAAAATAATTAAAACAGTTTAGAATAAAGAACAGTTTAAAATAAAGAAACGAGAAAGAACTAAAAATAATTAAAACAGTTTAGAATAAAGACTAAAATAAGACACAGTATAAACAGTCGGACAGACAGTGACACAGTGCTCATTCATTAAATGCAAAGTTAAACAGATGTGTTTTGAGTCTGGATTTGAATGTGACTACTGTAGGAGCACATCTGATCTCCTCTGGAAGCTGGTTCCAGCTGCGGCTGGCATAATAGCTAAAAGCAGACTCTCCATGCTTAGAGTGAACTCTTGGAACTTCTAGCTGATGTGATCCTAATGATCTGAGTAATCTGTTGGGTTTGTATTCCGTGAGCATATCTGCAATGTATTGAGGTCCTAGGCCATTAAATGATTTATATACTAGTAATAATACTTTAAAATCAATCCTATAAGTAACTGGCAGCCAGTGTAATGACCTGAGTACTGGTGTGATATGTTCATATTTTCTGGTTCTGCTAAGAATCCTGGCAGCAGCGTTCTGTATGAGCTGCAAATGTCTTATGGTCTTTTTGGGAAGGCCAGTGAGGAGTCCATTACAATAATCCACCCTGCTGGTGATGAAAGCATGAACAAGTTTCTCTAAGTCTTGACTGGAAACAAAGCATCTAATTCTTGCAATATTTTTCAGATGATAGTATGCTGATTTAGTTATTGCTTTGACATGACTATTGAAACTAAGGTCTGACTCTAAAGACACACCAAGATTCCTGACTTGATTTTTAGTTGTTTGACCTTTAGAGTGAAGGTATGCGTTCACCTTGAGAACTTCATCTTTGTTTCCAAACACAATGATTTCAGTTTTGTCTTTGTTTAACTGTAGAAAGTTTTGGCACATCCAGCTGTTGACTTCATCGATGCATTGGCACAGGGAGTCAATGGGGCTGTAATCGTTAGGCGATAGGGCTAAGTAGATCTGTGTGTCGTCTGCATAGCTGTGGTAAGCGATTTGGTTCTTTCTCATTATTTGGCTCATTGGGAGCATATACAGGTTGAACAGGAGTGGCGCAAGAATTGAGCCTTGAGGGACTCCGCATGTCATGGGCGTCCACTCAGACTTATGGTCACCTATACTCACATAATAACCTCTCCCATCTAAGTATGACCTGAACCATTTTAGGACTATCCCAGAAATCCCCACCCAGTTTTCCAGCCTGTCCAGAAGTATTTTGTGATCGACAGTGTCAAATGCAGCACTGAGGTCGAGTAGAACCAGCACTGATAATTTGCCTGAATCCGTATTTAAGCGAATATCGTTTATTATCTTAATGAGCGCCGTCTCTGTGCTGTGGTGCGGTCGGAAACCAGATTGAAAATTATCAAAGTATCCATTTGAGTTTAAGAATTTGTTCAGCTGGTTGAAGACAACTTTTTCAATGATTTTGCCTGTGAAAGGAAGATTTGAGATCGGTCTATAGTTGCTTAATATAGTCTTATCCAGATTGCTCTTTTTCAGGAGGGGTTTGACAACAGCAGTTTTAAGGGAGTTTGGAAAACTTCCATAGAAAAGTGAGGCATTTACCACTTCTAGGAGATCTGCTTCTAAACAGTCTAACACACTTTTAAAAAAAGATGTGGGAAGTGTGTCAAGGGCGCAGGTTGATGTTTTAAGGTGCTGAACGGTTTCTTTCAGAATTTTGCCATCAATTTCTTCAAAATCAGACATAGTAACTACTTTCTCAGGTTGTAGTCTGATCTGTCTGACCTCAGTGCAACTCAAGGATGTGCTGATCACCTTTCTAATATTATTGATTTTCTCAGAGAAAAAGGTAGCAAACTCACTACACTTGCTGTCGGAGAGCATTTCACTGGGAATCTGGCTTGGGGGATTTGTTAGTCTGTCGACAGTAGCGAAGAGATTTCGAGTATTATTTAGGTTTCTGTTTATGATATTGGAGAAGAAAGTCTGTCTAGCTTTGCCTAGTTCCATATTGAAAGCACGAATGGTGTCTCTATAGATGTTATAGTGGATTACAAGTTTTGTCTTTCGCCACATGCGCTCTGATTTTCTGCATTGTCTTTTCATAATTTGCACTGCTGTTGAGTTTCTCCAAGGTGCTTTTTGTTTACCATTCTTCCTGACTTTCACAGGAGCAATATCATCAATTACATTTTTAACCTTCGAGTTAAAAGAAACAAGGAGAGAATCAACCGAGTCAGCAGATATGCTCGGTCTTAGGGATATGGCCTTCATAAATAGTACACTAGTGTTCTCATTTAGGCATCTCTTCTTGACAGACACAGATCTAACTTCAATGGCAGGAGAGATCAATAAATCAAAGAAAATACAGTAATGATCAGAGAGTGCGACATCCTTAATATCATTCAATGAAATGTTTAGACCCTTACTGATAAGTAAATCTAGAGTGTGTCCACGATTGTGTGTGGGCCCATGTACATGTTGAATCAGATCAAAAGTTTTTAAAACAGTATTGATTTCTTTTGCCATATTATTTTCTGAATTATCTATGTGAATGTTAAAATCTCCAGCAATAGTGAAACTGTCAAACTCTGAGGAAATTATTGATAACAGTTCTGTAAAGTCTTCAGCAAAGGCTGAAGAGTATTTTGGAGGCCTGTAAATAGTGATAAGTAAAATCCGTGGAGCACCTTTTAACACAATACCCAGATATTCAAAAGACGGGTAATTACCAAATGATATTTGCTTACATTGATAGACATCTTTAAAAAGAGCAGCTACACCCCCACCTCTCCTTCCAGCTCTGGAGACACTCATAAAGGTAAAGTTCGGAGGAGATGTTTCATTGAGGATTGTTGCACTGCAGCTGGCTTCTAGCCAAGTTTCATTTAGAAATATAAAGTCCAGGTTGTATGTGCTTATAAAGTCATTGACTAGAAGTGATTTATTTTTAAGTGAGCGGATGTTTAAAAGTGCTAACTTAACAGTCTTGCTTTTTGTGTCCACAATCTTAGTTTGTCGTGTGATAGGCACCAGATTAGATGGGTTTGCTGTACGGCTTTTAAAGGCCTTAGACTTTCTAACATGTGAATGAACAGATGATACAGGAACACTGGGTTCCCGCTTGTTCTGTAAACATTTGAGAAAGTTACTGTTATCACAGCGGGGACCCGGCACAAATCACTTGGAGCTGGTATCAGTTGATTTTGTAACACCTCGAGCAGACGGTGGAAGTTGTGGGCCCTGGCGTTGTGGAAGGGGCCTTAATGCTCGGGGAGGAGGGGGAGGGGGGAGAGGGCGAGCTGCGCCCATAGACTTTGGTGGTAGTGATGTTTTTCTGGTTGATATCTGGGGGCTTCCAGCGAATTGGGTTCCAGCATACACTAGTTTTTCCATTTTCTCTGAGAAACACATCAATGGGGATGTAGGAGATAGTGATAGCGGTGAGAGTGGCTGTGGTGTTAATGGAGGCTGTAATATGCTGTCTTGGCTTTCCTGGTCGTGTTTGGGTGCTGAATCTGTTGTTACTGGTGGCTGTAATGTACTGTCCTGGCTTCCCTGGTCATTCTTGGGTGCTGAATCTGTTGTTATTGGAGGCTGTAATATGGTGTCCTGGCTTCCCTGGTCATT
Source organism: Scardinius erythrophthalmus (assembly GCF_964197995.2). Classification (NCBI taxonomy): domain Eukaryota; kingdom Metazoa; phylum Chordata; class Actinopteri; order Cypriniformes; family Leuciscidae; genus Scardinius; species Scardinius erythrophthalmus. The sequence continues at coordinate 21,302,604 of NC_138230.1, read as the reverse complement.
CTTGGGTGCTGAATCTGTTGTTATTGGAGGCTGTAATATGCTGTCCTGGCTTCCCTGGTCATTCTTGGGTGCTGAATCTGTTGTTATTGGAGGCTGTAATATGCTGTCCTGGCTTCCCTGGTCATTCTTGGGTGCTGAATCTGTTGTTATTGGAGGCTGTAATATGCTGTCCTTGGGAGCTGAATCTTGTGACATTTCTAATATGTCACAGTCTGACTCTGGTGAGCTCAGTGGGCAGGGCTCAGCTGAAGTTGTGTCCATGAGCAGAAGTTGTTTTGGCTGCATGGTGTTATCATTGTCTTTGTGAGATGTGTCAGCCGCATGTCCATTCAAGTCCTGAAGCGAAGTCCTGTGGTCATTCAAACTGTGTCCAGGTGAGTGTGTGCCATTCTGGTTGATTGGATTGGCAGAAGGATGGTGAAGGGAGAAAAGGATATTGTCCTTTAGCACTCTTGAACCCAGTTTGTTTGGAAGATGGCCATTTTGTTGAAACAGTGTCCTCTGATTCCAGAAAAGATTAAAGTTGTCTATGAAGTTCACTCCTTTTATATTACAGGTTTTTTGCAGCCATGAATTAAGCCCAAGCAACCGTGAGAACCTGTTACTTCCTCTTGCTGGGAGTGGTCCACTGATGAATGTTTGTACTTTCAGTCTTTTGAGTGTTTCAAAAAGTTCATTGAAATCCTTCTTAAGCTGTTCTGACTGCTCTTTATGGATATCATTCTTCCCCACATGAATGATGAGTCGATTTGCAGTCTTATGTTTCATCAAAATGTTTTGAATTTCTCTGTTTACGTCAGAGGTTGTTGCTTGTGGAAGGCAGCATGTAGTTGTATCTTTCGAGCTGATATCTCTGATCGTAGAGTCCCCAACTATCAATGTTTTGACCTCGGCTGCGCTCTGAGCTGAGTGCCGCTGTCTGCTTGACCTTGAGCGCCTGTTAGTATCAGAGTGAGCTCCTGGCTGTCTGTGTTCATCCACATTTAACAAATTTGAGCATTCCTCATTCAATAATACTTCAAATCTGTTCTTAAGATGAATAGGTTGTGGAAGACGACCAGTGTTTGTAATCCTTGTAGCTGTGTATGGTGTAGATGAAACTATTTTTGCCTGAGAGAGTCTAATGCCTCTATTTTTGGGTTTTGCCCCCTCTTTGTACCAACGGTTTGTAGGTCGATCGGCTTGTTTCTCTGCACTAGGTCTGTTCTGTTGAGGAGCATTAAATTCATGACACTCACCGGCTGTGCGCTGTATTTGTCCTTGATGAAACTCTGTTGTGGGTTCCGTCTGGTTTGATCCTACCATTAGCTTTGTTTCAAGAACTGTAATCCTTTGTAAAAGTTTTTGGCAGTTAGTACAGCAAGTAGAATCAAAAGGACGCATTTTCTCTTATCCTTGTGAATGTTTTCTCTTCCGCCAGAATGTAAGCAGTTCAGTTTTCTCTTCCTCGGAATGTAAGCTTCAGTAAATTCTGAAGGAATGAAACTAATTCTGCTTTTTTATAGTAATCCAAGCGTCCTGAGCACTGTGCTGATTCACTGAAGTTAAAATTAGGAGATAAAATGTAATAATAACGAAAGCGATAGAGCAAAGTGCGGAGCAGTAGGCAAAAGCGTCCGAACAGTAGCAAAGCAGGAAGTGGAGATAGATAGATAGATAGATAGATAGTAAGAAAGAAAGATAGATAATTTAGTTAGAAAGATAGATAGATTAGTTGGAAAGAAAGAAAGATAAGTTAGTTAGAAAGATAGATAGATAGATTAGTAAGAAAGAAAGATAGATAAGTTAGTTAGAAAGATAGATTAGTTAAAAAGAAAGAAAGAAAGATAGAAAGAAAGAAAGATAGATAGATAGATAAGTTAGTTAGAAAGATAGATAGATTACTAAGAAAGAAAGAAAGATAGATAAGTTAGTTAGAAAGATAGATAGATAGATTAGTAAGAAAGAAAGATAGATAAGTTAGTTAGAAAGATAGATTAGTTAAAAAGAAAGAAAAATAGATAAGTTAGAAAGATAGATAGATTAGTTAAAAAGAAAGAAAGAAAGATAGATTAGTTAAAAAGAAAGAAAGAAAGATAGATAAGTTAGTTAGAAAGATAGATAGATAAGAAAGAAAGATAGATAAGTTAGTTATAAAAAAGATAGATAGATTAGTTAGAAAGAAAGAAAGATAGATAAGTTAGTTAAAAAGATAGATTAGTAAGAAATAAAGAAAGATAGATAAGTTAGTTAGAAAGATGGATAGATTAGTTAGAAAGAAAGATGAGATAGATAGATAGATAGATAGATAGATAGATAGATAGATAGATAGATAGATAGATAGATAGATAGATAGATAGATAGATAGATAGATAGATAGATAGATAGATAGATAGATAGATAGATAGATAGATAGATAGATATATAGATATATAGATAGATAGATAGATAGATAGATAGATAGATAGATAGATAGATAAGGTTTGAAGATAGATAGATAGATAGATAGATAGATAGATAGATAGATAGATAGATAGATAGATAGATAGATAGATAGATAGATAGATAGATAGATAGATAGATAGATAGATTAGTTATTAGTTAGAAAGAACATAGATAGCTTAAAGGAGAACTCCAGTCAATTTTAACATTAAGCTCATTTTTTTGTAAATTTGGAGTGCTGTCAATACAGAGAACAACGACAAAAATCGGTGTTGCCTACACCGTGTTATCCTGTTTTTAAAATTTGCACCCTGTTGAGTCAATGGGGCAAGTTTTAAACCAGCTTTTAGCCTCTTAACATCCTTGATGTGTCATTACAAGTGCACAGCTAATGTGAGTGATTCCTTCAGAGTGAACAGGGTGAATCTGACTGCAGTAGATGTGCAAGATATTAATAAAAATTATGTTATTTCAGCCAGCGCACATACCTGTATTTTCTTCCTGTTTTCGGTCGAAGTCCATAGACCCCTTCACGGTTGACGTCACAGGAAAATTCTAAGTTCGCAGTGTGCATGTCGGGGTCAGAAAGTTCATTCCATCCCATTGAATTGTGTGTTAACCAGAGAATTTCTCGTCAAGAAAAAATGCCTACTTGTTGCGTCATGGACTGTGAAAATCACACCAGTTGTGGAGTCAAGTTTTTCAGGATTCCTGCAGAATCTCATCCGTTTAAAAAAAAAATAGACGATATCTGTTCAGATCTATTTTTTTTTTTTACAGTCTATGGTTCAGACAGATACTGCTATCTGCTAAGTAGCATGACACAGGTCACAATTAATGCCAGATATCGAACTTCACCTAACTATTAAACCAGTCTACAGTTTACAGAAAACATTTGTTTACTTACCAGGAATTAACTATACCGTTGTTGTCACAATAACTGTCAACACAATAACACTACAAACACGAGCATCTTTGATCGTAGCATTGTCCCTGTCTGCCCGTTTATTATATAAAAAAATACACATACTTAACAGTGTTAAATTTTAAAAAGTACTGTTCGACAGAACTGCTTGGTTTGTTACCACAGTTATCTGCGTGGTTCCTCGGCGATGAAGTTCCACATTTGCGGCTATCCAACACGAAAATGCATGCAGCAAATAAGCCGTTCACAATATTTTCTTCAGATAACTCCAAATCTCTCCACTGGACTTGATTTTTGATGACTGTCGACAACTTTACAATCTCCACTAGCTATTCTTCTCTTTAACTCCTCAGCATCCATCTCGACGACTGCAAGCAGGTCGCGCGCGCGCGGTTATGATGCATTTTTAAAAGTGAAAGATCCTGGGAGGGCGTGGCGCGTGGGCAAATAAACTGATGTGGATTTTAGATTATTTTATCAACTTGAAATACAGGCATATTTTTGTAGACGTGTTCTTAAAAATATGAATATATTTTTACGTTTGCATGTGATTGTTTTAAACCCGTGTTTAGACCCGTATTTCCCCCGTGTCTGACCCGACACAGTTGGATATTTTTCACAAGGTTTGAGCAAAATTTGCGGGTCACCCGTCCGAACCCGTGCAGGACTCTAATCAGGCAGACAATCGCCATTAGCTAAAACAAGTTTATTATGGTTCTGTTCCCGTTCCTGTGATGGCAAAGACAGTGCATACCCTTGACACAATATGCCGGTCTATTAGCCGCACCATTTTTCTGACCCCATGCTGCGCGTGCACCCAACCTAGGCGTTCGATGTTTACAAACATTGAAGGGGTCTATAGTAATCGATTGTCGAGTTCACGCGCGTGATCATAGGTAACTAAACCTATGCGTGTGAACTCGATAATCGATTACTATGGACTTCGACCGAAAACAGGATGTAAATACAGGTATGTGCGCTGGCTGAAATAACATCATTTTTATTAATATCTTTCACATCTACTGCAGTCAGATTCACCCGTGATCACCCCGAAAGGAATCACTCACATGACCTGTGCACTTGTAATGACACATCAAGGATGTTAAGAGGCTAAACGCAGGTTTAAAACTTGCCCCATTGAAGTCAACAGGGTGCAAATTTTAAAAACAGGATAACACGGTGTAGGCAACACTGATTTTTGTCGTTGTTCTCTGTATTGACAGCACTCCAAATTTACAAAAAAATGAGCTCAATGTTAAAATTGACCGGAGTTCTCCTTTAAAGCTTAATTGAGTATCAATGGCTTCTAGCAGTTTACATTAAACATAGTTCAAACAGACATGGACTTTTGGTCAATGAAAGTCTATGGGATTTTTATGATTTTTAATATTAATTTTTAAGAAAACCGTAACTCAAACCAGTCTGAAAAGATATAGCACACTAAGTCAGAACAGTATGAAGGTCTGACCCGAGTTTGGAGTGGGTGTGCTCTTTGATACCAATCTTTCATTTGAAAGTCACGTGTCCAGTATTTGTAAAACTGCATTTTTCCATCTTAAAAATATATCTAAATTACGTCATATGCTCTCATTGACAAATGCGGAACAATTAGTTCATGTTCATGATCTCTTAATGAGAATTCTTAATGCGCATGTGAACGCCATCAGCGTTTCTCACAGGTTCGCGTTTAACCCTCTGGGGTCTGAGGTGTTTTCTGGGCCTTGGAGGTGTTCTGACATGCTCTGACATTTGTGCTTATTTCTGTTACTTGTGACATTTTCATGGCTAAAGTCTAATTACACTGTATTCAGCACAAACTCTGCTACAATAATATATCAGCAGCATGTGTGTAAAAGTTATCTGTTGTTTTGAGATAATGACATTTATGCGTGGTTTGTGAAAATACAAAAAAAAATTCTCACTGAAATAAGGTCATGAAACCCGTACTGATTATTTCTTCACAAGACTTTTGAATTGTATGTTGAGCCTAGAATATTTGCTCCAAAACTATGTGAAAATCACCCTGACTGCTCATTCAGATAAGACAATATATTGATTTAAAAAATGTACGACGTGTTTTGTGTGAAAAGGCTTTATGCGGGAGCTCATTAATATGTAAGCTTTTCACACCTGAGAAAGACAAAGACACTCCCTAATGGCCCTATTAGGAGCTATCAGGCCCTATCATTCTGAGCAACCTTGCACAAAGAATGAGGAGATTTAAAAAATAATGGCTTTTAAATTTTTTTGATTTATTTACAACACAACATAATCCAAAGATACAAAACAAATGACAAAAAAACACTCATTGAAAACAATTATCCAAAGACAGAGACCTTTGTGCCATTCCTAAAAACATTGTACATACCTTTAATTTCCAAGGTGTTTGATTTTCACTTTACCATGTTCATGTACAGAGACTCATGTGAATGTTGAAGTCAGCAGGAGTGGCATTTGGGCCCTGAAAAAAAAAAAAAAAAGTGAACATAATGATATCAAGAGAAACTATAGGCCTGCACGATTTTGGGAATAAATTTTAGATTTTTCTGGTTAAAATTGCTTTTTAAAATTCACAGAATACACACATACACACACACATAAATGTTTCCAACAATATATAATATAATGAACACCAGGTTTGTTGTGCCTTGTAGGCATAGGCTATGCGCAGTGCTGGATAAAATAATAATAACAACAACCATATCAGCCTATAAATCTTCCAAAATATTTCAGTAACAACTAAGCTAGAGAAAAATATATTGATTATCATGTTACTTCAAATGTTTCCATTCGTTATGATGATATGAAATGAGATAATAGTAAAAACATGAAGCCGTTTGGTGCTTTTCAAACGCGATCGCGATCCAAATATGATACATTCAAACGCGATTGCGCTCAAATATAAAACATTATGGTTACCATATACATATCTACATTTGAGCAGATATCCACAAACACAGTAACAGTAAACACGGGTCTAAATATTATAATACTCACCATCTAGCAACAGTTCAACTGCAATGTGAAATTTATGCAACAATAACAAACTAATATGTAAGAATTTCTTACCTTACATCTTTCTTGTCTTCAAATCGCGTTCTTCTTCTTCTGAGGTAATTCCAATGTAAGCTGACGGCGCGTCTTTCAAACTCGACGAAAAGCAGAGACTTGTGAAGTGTTTTGGTGTTTTGTTTCTGAAGTAACGAGCACGTTCGCGTTCCATGTGGAGATTTGCATGTGAATATCTTTTGCGAGTGGGCGTGTTCAAATTAAAAAATAATTAGGAAGCATTTGAGAAGCTGGACATCTTGTTGGTTTTATACAAATTACTTAAACAGAGAATATTTGTTTTCAGTTTGAATCCGATCATTTAAAAGTACACACTTAAATGTTTATAAAGGTATATGGCTCATAAATGTGTGACAAGTATTCGCTGAGTTTTGTTTCAGTTTCAGAAAAAAAAGTTCACCGTGACGGAGAGGCAGAACGCACACAATGTTTATTTTCTTTATTTTACAAAAGCACAATGTTTTGATTTGATTGTAAGTGGACACCTACAAAAGTAAAAATATCACAGATTCTTTTTTTATATTTCTTTTTTCTGTATGACCATAAATGACGGAGTAATTTGTTTATAGTGCTACAATGTGAAGAAAATACAGCTAAACGCGCTGGCGCGTTTGCTGACCTCAGAGGGCTAAAGTCTATGTAGAGAGAATGGTGTCGTCTTAGCGGCCCCTAATTTAATAACAAATGATTGTTGTGACGGAAGCGAATCAATCATAACTAACCTTAGCTGGAAAATAACTTTACTAAAGAACCGCTATATAGCCAAAACAATCTCTGTTACCATAAATTATACGCTCATATCTGTAAAGCTGCTTTGAAACAATCTACATTGTTAAAAGCGCTATATAAATGAAGATGACTTGACTTGACTGGAGTATGTAGCTTGAACGGTCTAGGAGGAGTTAGTGTCTAAAAATTTGCGGTCAGAAAAAGAAGAAGAAGAAGAAGAAGAAGAAGAAGAAGAAGAAGAAGAAGAAGAAGAAGTTTAAATAGGATGGCTTTCTCAAGCCAACTTAATAATAATAAAAAAATAATAAAAACTTCCAAAGCAACGCCATTGTGCGTTCTCTCCTCGCTCCGCAGCTTTTCCACACAGATTTTGAGAATTGGCCAGCTAAAGAAAATAGGCCAAAGAAGTAGACTAATGGCTAGTGTCCGGGAGGTACATTCATATTTATGAAATAAACATTTTGTCTACACCTAAATACATTTCCAAGGACCCCCTAATAATAACAGTGATTAAGCCCAAATGTGGGTGGGGGTAATGAACACAATATGTTTGTTTGTTTTTTGCCCAAATAGTCTCCACTCTATGCATTTTGTAATAATACAGCAAAAAAATTTAACTGACCGTATTTGCCAGAAAATAAGTCGCATGCACATGAGTGCAAGTCACACCGGATCATGTTGAGAGAGAAACGGGCGCGCGTCAAATCGTCATAAAAAACGCATTTTAATATTAGCCTATTCAGCAATAGTGTATAAGACCTGTAAATAAAATACAACATTTACATGATAAACGATTCACATGTAGGCTATGTGTAGCCTATTTTACTTTCCCTTACTGTATGACAAATCCTTAAATGAATGCAGAAAACAACAAGAATGAACAGTCCGAAAAATAGGCTACAGTATAGGTTATAGTAAATTCAGACCAACTGCTGGTCTACACAGAGAGAAAGCCCTGTCTAGGCTCTTCTGTTGTGCCGAGCCATTCGTTAGTCTAGTTGTTTGATGAGAAAATGAAATGTAACCTAGTTGCAATACACGCGTTAAGTTTTGTAAGCTCCGTGCAACTGCAGCAGCAGAGCACTATTATTACTAGAATATTAGAAATCTAATACTCAAGCTGTTTTCTCATTTTTCTACTCTTAATATTAAATAAAAAAACGACTGAGCGAAAGATACACGGATTCTCTTGAACCACCGCGGCAGAAAACTACGGCAGTGCAGACGAAATGCTCCGTTCGACTTTTCTGAGATCCTTTACTCTTCCCTGTGGATGACGTGTGACCTACTTTCTGTAAGATCTGAATTTTTGAGTTTGAATTTTTGAGACGGAATTTTAGAAAACTGAATTTGAAGTTCTGAATTTCTTCATCTTGAAAAATTAAATCTGTATTTTTTTTTTTACTGAATATTTGCAGTATAAGAATTCAGAAAAAAAACTAGCTGTTTGAAAATACATGTCTATAAAATTCAGCCATAAAAACATTTCAATTTGTTAAATTTCAAATGTTCAATATTCGTTAAAAAAAAAATCAAATTCAGAACTATTTAAACTACCACCTAAAATTCTATTTTGTTAGTTTACACTTGCAAATAATTCAAATTTACACAATTCAAATTCAAATTATTTTGTCATATTATTAGCTCCATATAAAACCGCATTCATCTTAAAAAGATATCTAAATTACGTCATATGCTTTCAATGACAAATGTGGAACAATTAGTTCATGCGTTCATGACATCAAGGCTAGATTATTGTAATGCTCTTATGGGTGGTTGCCCTGCACGCTTAATAAACAAACTACAGCTGGTCCAAAACACAGCATTTAGAGTTCTTACCAGAACCAGGAAGTATGACCATATTAGCCCGGTTCTGTCAACACTGCATTGGCTCCCTATTAAACATCGTATAGATTTTAAAATATTGCTGATTACTTACAAAGCACTAAATGGTTTAGCTCCTCAGTACATGAGCGAGCTCTTAATGCATTATAGTCCTTCACATCTACTGCAATCTCAAAATTCCGGCCAGTTGATAATACCTAGAATATCAAAATCGACTGCTGGCGGTAGATCCTTTTCCTATTTAGCACCAAAATTCTGGAACAGTCTTCCTAACATTGTCCTGGAAGCAGACACACTCATGTCAGTTTAAATCTAAATTAAAAACACATCTCTTTGACCTATCATACACATAACACATTATCAACTTCTATAATTCAATGTTAGGCTGCATAGATTAGGTCAGCCGGAACCGGGAACACTTCCCATAAATCCTGATGTACTCTCCCCTGTGAAGGCCTCCTTCCCTTCCCTTTACCTCTGTACAGATAAAACAAGTTCCGGTTCACAAGACTATGTGGAATTGATAAATAATTCTGTATTATAAATTTTGAAGGCCAGATAAGTAATTTGTTGAGGTCAATTTGTAAAGAAAGACTTCACGCCTGCGCACATATTCAAACGTGCATACCTATGGACTAAACACGTAATGCGCATGTGCACCGAACTTCGTTATTCGAATATAATTCGAATATATATGAAAAAAAGATATTCGAACGAATATTAGGCAGCCTTTAATATTCGAATCTGTTATGTGCATTTATTTATTTTTGTAAATGGGTTTGCTTGAAATGTTATTTTCAATTAAAATTCTGAGGCTTTTTCACGCCTGGTGAAGAGTTCCTTAACAAGGCTATTATTGTTCATCTGGGCCAACATTAGCGTTGTAGCGCCGTCATAGGTGATGTTAGCGTCCTGGTTACTTAGCGCCTATTTTGTATACAAAAACAATGGCGCCTACAAACACGCCTGAGGAGTTCGAAATATACACTACTGAAAATCTAAAAAGCAACGTGTGGCGCTACTTTGGGTTCCCAAAAAAGGGAAACAATACAAGCAAAGACAAAGTGGTGTGTAAAGTGCCTCCTGGTGTTCTTCTAAAATGAGGGCGAGCCACAAATCCGTGAGTACAGTTTACAAACCCGTGGGAACAGATTGCGAAAGCGTGGGCACGTTTTATGAATTTGTGGGTACAGATTGCAAAAACTGAAGGCACATTTTACAAATCTGAGAGCGTGGATTAGAAACACGATTTGTTAAACCAGGGGGAAGAGTTTGAGAATTCGTGAGTACAGTTTAAATACTGGGTGGACGGATAGCAAAACCGTCGCCACGGATTGTTTTTTTGTTTCTCCCACAGGTGACTTCTCACGGCCAGCCAGTAAGCCCATAAATGGCGAGTTCTAATTTAGCCTAGGCTACATGTTTGATTGTTGGGGATATAGCACTGCATCTCGAAGTGTTCTAATCTACATGATTGATCGGGATTGGGGAGGGGAATGCATCCCAACTCTGAGTGTTCGATTTACAAATTCGATTCTCAAAGTGCCTTGTTCTCTTGGTAATTGCTGTCAGATCGCTAAACAATGTGTCAGTAATGGCTGGCTGGTAGAATATGTAAACGAAACAATCTGTTACTAGGGCTGCAACTAACTATTATTTTAATAATCGATTAATCTGTCGATTATTTTTTCGATGAATCGGTAAAAAAAAAAAAAACATTCATTTCCAACCCATTATTCAAAAACAGAACTGAAATCTTCAGAAAGTGCACAAACAGGTTGCTAATTGAACATCCCTGAGTTTTTAAAGTAATAATAAAAATAATTTTAAAAAATGGATAAACAAAAAACATACATTTTTGTATGTAAGCAACAGTGATGCTTTACATCTGCCAAATATATAGGCTTTTTTTTTTTTTTTTTATAAAGTGCACCTGAGCTGTCAGAACAATAAATCATTCATAAAAAAATAAAGAAAAATACAAATCAGAAAACAGGATTTGTTTGAATGCAATAACTTGTTCTCTTCACTACACTCACAGACGCACACACTCACAAACTCTCACACTCAGATGCAGACACTCACACACTCACAAACTCTCACATTCACAGATGCACACACTCACAATCTCTCACATTCAGACACACACACACACACACACACGCACACACACGCACACACAGACACACACACTCCCTCTCACTCCCTTTGTTCAGACACTTTGCATTGCAATGCAAAAATGTTAGCATGTCCACATGCTCCTGGCTCAGGCTCGCTCTTTTCTTGGAGGCTATGTTTCCTGCTGCAGAAAACAGCCACATTTGAACATATAGGACTTCATCAGGTGAAAGAAACTACTGTTTCCTAAACATTGGGTCACGGACCATCGCAAGAATCACTGTGTTTGGTAGTCTCCCTTTTCCATCTCTCCAGCAACTGCTGCACAGCAGTGAGTTGGAAAGCCCGCAGCGGGGCTGACTCGTAGGCAGCAGTCTGGGTGGACTTCAGCAGCCCTTCACAAATAGAGGTATTGCAGATATTGTTGCATATTTCTGTCCACTCATGAATACAGTGACACATTCAAAAGGCTTGAGGACAGCTGAAAGCTCTTCCAGCAGGCTCCACTGGTCTGGTTTCAGATCCAGGTACCTTTTGCCTCTCTGTGTGACAGAGCTGTCAGACAGTGTTGCTGTTACAGGCCACCTTTGCTCAAGCAGTCGGCTTATCATATAGAATGTGCTATTCCACCTTGTGCTTATGTCTTGAACAAGGCTGTGCTCTGGTGTGGCCATTTGTTGTTGTTTTTTTTCTCTGAGCTTACTGCTGGCTAGCTCGCTTTTCTTAAAATGTTCTACCAGAAATCTTGCAGCTCCGACAGCTTTTTCAATGCTTGGATGCTTCAACGCAGCATTGATCACAAGTTGCAAAGTATGGCCAGTGCAACGGACAGAGGACCACCCATGCTTCTCTTCCAGGATATTTTCGCAGCCACAATATTAGCACCATTGTCATGGACTACGGCAATGATTTTGCTAGGAGGAATTTTAAATCTGGCCACTACCTGCTCCAACCACTCTGCAATGTTAGATGCAGTATGTCTGTCCTGAAGCTTTGTGAAGAGGGTCCTGGAGGGCAGAGTGTAACCAGGGTTCAAGGTGTGGATCATTTTAGTGAAGCCGTCATCTTCAACTATCGACAGAGGTCTCATGTCAGTGACGAGCATGTGGAGGATACTATCTGTCAAGACAGCGGCTTGCTGTGGTGTAAATGATGCATTTCCCATTAAGAAGCCTCTCATGGTTTGCTGTTTTTTTCTGGTATCAAAAAGATATGAGTATGTGTAATAGCACAATTTACATGAACTAAATACATACGTGCATACATACTTCTTGTTTTAGTTACTAGTTGTGTAAAGGTAACTAACCCAAAGAGCAATTACAGACAAGACACACACACACACACACACACACACACACACACACACACAAGTTCACTTGAAGCTTATTCATTAAATTATTACCATCATTGTAGTAAGTGCAAGTTAAGTTCATTTACAGGTGAAACTCGAAAAATTAGAATATCGTGCAAAAGTTCATGTATTTCAGTAACTCAAATTAAAAGGTGAAACTAATATATTTAGTATATATAACTATTACATATGCGTGATTATACTTTTCAGAGGGCTGACATTACTGTATTTAAAATCTGATTTCATGTAATATTATTGGGACTCGGGAGCACTTCGACTCGGCGCAGTAAAAAGTCACGCCTGAAAAATCCTCTCCCCCTCTCCTTCTCACTTCTGTCATTAGAACCAACGTGACTTTTTACTGCGCCGAGTCGAAGTGCTCCTGAGTCCCTAGTGCTATTCCGCCATACATTATAGTTATCCTTTTTACCCACTTAGAAAAGCGCCACGTTTTATTTTGTGTCACCATACTTGGTCGAGTAACTACTCGTGTAACTGTATTTAAAGGGGGGGTGAAACACTCATTTTCAGTCAATCTCATGTTAATCTTGAGTACCTATAGAGTAGTACTGCATCCTTCAAATCTCCAAAAAGTCTTTAGTTTTATTATATTTATAAAAGAAAGATAGGCTGTACCGAGTCTTTCCGGAAAAAAACGAGCGGCTGGAGGCGTGCCGTGTGAGCGGGGCTAAAGCTGTGCTTATGCGTGGACAACTAACAACACTCAGACATTTGAAGCAGAAAAGCAGTTTTACTCACCGCCTGCGGTTCCAACGCACGACCGTGAAACTTTATCGTTGGGATAATCCTTAAGCATTAGACGATCGTCGCGAATCCGGCGTCGAACTGGGCTTTGTTTATAAAACAATCATCGTCGAAATGTAGGGAACAAACAAAACAGTCTTACACAACTCTGTTGATGCTCTGGAAAAACAAACTCCATCCACTGGTCCCTTAACGCTGGGTTCTTTGGGAATCTGTGCAGGGTTGTCTTGCCTCGGCAACCAAAAATCCACTTCTTCGATGACATTGACTTCCCTAAAGCCGAGCATAGCGCTTTGATGGGCGAACTACTTTCGCTCTCTTGCTCTGGTCTACGGTTGCGCGCGCGCGCGCGCGCCTGCGACCTTCCGGGAGAAGTGCCCTTAGGACCCGTATAAGGAAATTCCGCCCCATCTGACGTCACACAGGCCCATACTAGAAAAAAACTTTCCGAAACTTGTGACAAACCGGAAGGAGTATTTTTGGAACAGAAATACTCCTTCAAACGTACAATTTAATTTTTGAAACTTTGTCCATGTTTAGCATGGGAATCCAACTCTTTAACAGTGTAAAAAAACTCAGTATGCATGAAATAGCATTTCACCCCCCCTTTAAATAGGGAAAACGTGGAGGTGTTTGGTCGCTTCTAACTTCATCTCTTTTTGGTCCCTAATGAATGAACTGGGCTAAGCTAAGTGCTATCAAAGTGTCACCGCGCGCCAGAGCGATTGAGTGCACACACTGAGACGAGAGATATGTATCAACTCATCTTAGTTAAGGGAATAACATAGTTTAATATGAAAAAACGGTGGAGTGTTCCTTTAACTATTACCTCAAAACAATTCCTGTTAAGCAACTTTGATCCTAGGCAAAAAAACAAGATCAAACAAGACATTATGTAAAGCATACCACTTATTATATGGCTTTTCACCAAATAAAAATATTGATTGTTGAAATCATGATGAACTTCATTTCATGATAAACTTTACGCAGTTATTGAACTGAATTGAATCAACACTGAACTGCCTTCAACTGAATAATGAAACCACTGCCATTGAAACAATCTGTATTGTATTCATTTTATTTTATAGGTCGGAACGAACATGGTGGAATTTCTAAACCGGGCAGAGTCTACAAAACCCGCGTCTAAGAGTCTTCTTCAGAGTCTAAAAAATGTAAATACCACGGTGTGCATACTGTAAAATACAATTTTGCACATCTGTGAATTTCACTTTAATTTTCTAAGAATTAAATGGTATAAATGACATTGTTCAGAACTAATTTTCTTTCTTTCTTAACTGTATTTGACTTTATTTAACTATACTTATGTACATTTTTGCATATTTTAAAAATGATTTTGTATTTGCTGGCACTAAAATGAATTGTCTTTTAATGAATTGTCGATTTCACTGCATATTTAAACCATTAAACATTTAATAGTTAAACGTATAAATGTCATTGTTCAGAACTAATCTTCTTTCTTTCTTAATTGTATTTGACTATTTAATACTTGATGTATTTTTAAATGATTTTGCATTCGCTGAATTTAAAATATAATTGTCAATGTCACTGTATTTAAAAAAAACTTACAATATTTAACTACTTTGATGTCAGCACTAAATGATTTTTGCATTTAAATTTAATGTGCAGTTTGTTGTCATTGCTGCCAATTTTAACACATTTGTGAATGTCAGTTGACAAGCATTAAAGAATATTTTAACAGTCTAAACATGTTCTTCATTATTTCTTAATTCATAGTTTTACAGTAAAGCACAGGTGAAATTATAAGAACTAGATGTACCACATGGCAGTACAAAATATGACCGCCGCTCAGGCCTGCACTGGCTTTCCACAAAAATAAATGACGTGGAGCAATTTGGATGTATTGCGTGTTTATGTATATACCTAAAAAAAGTAGTAGTATGTGCATGTCTGTCTGTGTGTGTGTGTATGTGTGTGTGTGTGTGTGTGTGTTTGTGTGTGCGCATGTGTGTTTGTGTGTGTGTGTCTGTGCATGTGGATTTGTATGTGTGTGTATGGGTGTGTGTCTGTGCGTGTGGATGTCAGTGTGTGTGCATGCTTGCGTTTGTTTGTATTCCTGCATGTGTGTGTGTGACAGTATCATCCTAAACCAGCAACCCTTCGCTCAACAGCACCATCTACAGGCCGATGAGTGTACAGTCACTAAATGTGCACATAAATGAATTTATTTTATACCCCCCCCATGGATGAAATTCTACGAAACTTAGCATACCCCCAGAGGATGTCAAGTTAATCATACACATGAAATATTGTGCAGTTCTGAACATCTCCACTGAAGATAGGGGCGATTAAAGCAGAATAATATTGCATTTTCATTTTTTATGGGAGGGGCGCAAATCACAAATGAGTGATTATGGGCTAGGTTGATGTGGGCCCTTAAGACCAACATACCATAAAAATGTCTTCATCCTCGGTTCCACGGTTCAAGTAGTTATTTAGGAAAAACTGCATTTTTTGGGTTTGGGGGGGCCCAGCGCGGGGGGGGAGTGGCCCCCGGGGACCAAACGAAATTTTTCTGTAAAAGTCTAGTGGGGCTACATGCCCACCAAATTTCATGTTCCACGGTGTTTCGGTGTCCCTGGTATCGTTGACGGAAAATTCAGTAGATTGACGGGAAAAAAAAACTAAAAAACTTTGACAATCGATTATGGGCTAGGTTGATGTGGGCCCTTAAGACCAACATACATTGCAAATTTCTTCATCCTCGGTGCCACGGAAACGAAATTTTTCCGTAAAAGTCTAGTGGGGCTACATGCTCACCAAATTTCATGTTCCACGGTGTTTCGGTGTCCCTGGTATCGTTGACGGAAAATTCAGTAGATTGACAAAAAAAAAAAAAAAAAAAAAAACTTTGACAATCCCTATATGACCGCTTTCGCTAGCTACGCTAGTGGCGGTCATAATAACCCAGCAAAAATAACCCAGAATAGCAAGTCCATTAATGGTAAAAAAATTACTACATCTTGGGTTTCTCAACAACCCAGCCTGCTGGGTTAAAATATCACTGGGTTAATTTAACCCAGCATGTGTTCTGTCCAATATTTACCCAGCGCTGGGTTGCAAATTGGGTTGTTTTTAACCCAGCCATTTTTAGAGTGCACCACATTTAAACACAGCTCAAGATGACCAAGTGCTATGAAAGAACTTTAAAATGAAAAGTAACGTTACAACACACACAAATACATTTGTCAACAATAACCGAATAACCGCACAGAATATATACACGACAACAGATTGAAAAATGAATGGGTCAAAAAAGGCGAGTGAATAAAAACGTGTCTTGCAAACTATACCAACCCTGCTTTACTACTGTAATTAACGAGCTAACGCTAACTTGTCATGCTTGTCAAGCTGGATAACGAGTAAACACCAGCACCAGAAGAGCTACTGGAGGGACGTTACGTTCCTCACTTCAAAAACGGAACAAAAGTAGGATTCTGTAGTGACTTACCCTGCTGTTGGACTCCCTTCCTCCTCACCCATGACTCCAACATGTTTACTTTTTAGGTGCTGAATCATCGCCGAGGTGCTCCCGTGCCATGCAATGTCGGTTTTGCATATCTTGCAATTAACACACTTTTTCGGTTTATTTAGTGTGAAATGCTCCCACACCTTGGATGACTTAGGTCGTACTGATTTCTCTGCCATGTGTTTCAGAACAACGTTACAGGTCTCACCGATGATCTTTCCTCTACCTCCGCTCTTCTCTGCTCTTTTTAGCGCAATTTTCCACCGGACAAAATTGCGATTGTTAACTCATGATTTCTGTTCTGTCTGTGCGCACCAATCTTGCACTTCTATCTACTCCTCAACCAGACCACCTAGAGACTTCGGGTTTTCGGCATTATGTTAAGGAAGGTCTAATCTCGGGAACGCACAAAAAAAAATCCAGGAAAAGATTTACTATCTCTTAGTGTTGTGATCCCATGACGTCAGAAAATTGCGCTAAAACACTCACTGAGTTTTTATTACTTGTTTTATTTTTATTTTTGCTCGCTCCGCTCTGTCTATGAGGCGCCGGACTGGACAAATTTGAACTCCGCGAGTGAGCGACAGTGCGCGAGAGAGACCGAATGTGTCCACTCTGCTCCGCGTTCAACTCAACTTTTTTTTTTAATACTCAAAAATCTCTGCGTCGCGCGACGCAACGAATCGATTATGAAATTCGTTGCCAACTCTAATTGATTTTAATTGATTTAATTGATTCGTTGTTGCAGCCCTATCTGTTACGCTCACATAATGCTGTGCATACTGTTTATGTTTCCAGGGTCTGATGATAAATAATACTAAAAAATAAAAAAACAGTCGTGACAGTGTGTTTTTTCTTCTGAAAACATCATTGCTTGCCTATTGACATTGAGTGGAAGAAATTGAGGTTTCTTCAAGCATCTTGGAGACATTCCCACAGTTCTTCTGGATTTAGTTTGTCTCAGTTTTTTCTGTTTCTTCATGTAATCACAGACGGACTCGGTGATGGTGAGATCAGGGGCCGTATTCACAAAGAATTTTAAGGCTAAAAGTAGCTCCTAACTGGCGAATTTAGGAGCAACTCCTAAAAATAATGGGCGTCACTCGTAACTTTAGGACTCCAAATTTTTTTGACTAAGAGTAATTCACGAAGCATTTTAGCCCTTAAAGTAGCACCTAAGCCTGGGACAGCTTAAAAGAAGTCGAGAGGACTCCTAACTCACTAAGACCTATTCACAAACCGCTTTTTGTGGCATTTCACGTTGTGATGTTTTGAAATGCGTATGCGGCGGCTTCAGGAGCTTCCAATCGCGAGGGAACAATTTTGCATTGTAGGCATAACTAGGGATGCAATAACGCCACCAACAACAACCAAAACTAGGCTACTCATTGCATGTAAACTAATTGTAACGTTTCATTGTAAATCAAATTAAAATGTTATTCTCTTTGCAAACGTAAGCAGAGGCATATAGTGACAGATTAATTCAATAATGTTGCAAAGATATTGCATCAATCCATATGTTTCATTAGCCTACTAGGCTATTTGTTTTGCCTTACTCTTTATTCATTTAGGTTATTTATTCAGTTATTCATCATCTTCCGTCCTTCGCACTACTTGTGTAGCGCACGCATTCTCAGACCTGTCACTCATCATCGTAGGGGAGGTGTTTGGAATCATCCCCCCCTCCCCCCATTGGTATTAACATGCCTAAGGCTTTTGCACAGTACTGTATTGGCGCTTTTCCATTACCAGTACCAGCTCAACTCAACTTGACTCGACTCGACTCGGCTCGGCTCACTTTTCGCTCCGTTTTCCATTGCAGATAGTACCTCCACAACAGTACCTGGTCGTCATAGCGACGTCGCAGGAAACTGCCATGACTTAATCTTCTACGCGAGATGTTTTTTATTCAGGATACTCCGTCTGGCGCGTGCAATGATGACGCAGTGAATAGTGACGATTCTCTCTGACCAATCAGCAGTCTGCCGTGTTATGTGAATAGCTTTTATATAGCTACAGTAGTTCTGTTGTGTTGGTTTTAATTTTGTTCTGAGAATAGACTTTGTTTTCCTCACTGGAATTCCTACAAAATTGTAACATTCCAGAAAAACACTTGGAGGCATTAAATACTACATAAAAGCAATTATAAGATGGCATTCTGGGGCCGTATTCACAAAGCATTTTATCTTACCACTAGGAATACTCCTAAATCGCACTAAAAGATTTTAGCTAGGAGTTTTCTCTTAAAAGTTATTCACAACGCCTTTCAGACCTACTCTTAGTAAAGAAAAATGACAACTCCTAAACTAAGAGTGAGTCTTCGTTGCTATGGATGACGTCATTACTCATGCACGAGCTTGACTGAAATGATCACCTTGATTGGCTGATGATTGTAACGCGGGAATGATTCCAAACACCTCCCCTATGATGATGAGTGACAGGTCTGAGAAGTAGTGCGAAGGACGGAAGATGATGAATAACTGAATAAATAGCCTAAATGAATAAAGAGTAAGGCAAAACAAATAGCCTATAGCCTAATGAAACATATGGATTGATGCAATATCTTTGCAACATTATTGAATTAATCTGTCACTATATGCCTCTGCCTATAAGTTTGCAAAGAGAAGAACATTTTAATTTGATTCACAATGAAACGTTACAATTAGTTTACATGCAATGAGTAGCCTAGTTTTGGTTGTTGTTGGTGGCGTTATTGCATCCCTAGTTATACCTACAATGCAAAATTGTTCCCTCGCGATTGGAAGCTCCTGTAGCCGCCGCATACACATTTCAAAACATCGCAACGTGAAATGCCACAAAAAGTGGTTTGTGAATAGGTCTTAGTGAGTTAGGAGTCCTCTCGACTTCTTTTAAGATGTCCCAGGCTTAGGTGCTACTTTTAGGGCTAAAATGCTTCGTGAATTACTCTTAGTAAAGTTACGAGTGACACGCCCATTATTTTTAGGAGTTATCATTTTCACGCCCTGCGCCAAGTTGTTTAAATATTTCAAGTTGTTTGTTATTTAATGAGCATGTTAGTAATGTTGCGACTATAGGCAGGTCCATAACACGCATACACTCTCCTTATTAAGCACACAGCAGCCAAATAAATAAAAAATAAAAATATATATTTAAAATTAAAGGAATTACAATGTAAAAGATTAT
Source organism: Scardinius erythrophthalmus (assembly GCF_964197995.2). Taxonomy (NCBI): domain Eukaryota; kingdom Metazoa; phylum Chordata; class Actinopteri; order Cypriniformes; family Leuciscidae; genus Scardinius; species Scardinius erythrophthalmus. The sequence goes on along the minus strand of NC_138230.1, from coordinate 21,282,708 downwards.
TATTCTGTTCATAAAAATATGGTGGAATCCGGCTTGTCCAGTAGATGGTCTGCTGGCATTTAAAGGGAATGGTAGATTAGACTCTGATTGGTTTAACGCACGTAAATCCCAAAACACTCTCTCATTACTCATTATGAGAATAGGGACAACCCTTTTAGACAATGTGCATGGCGTGCAGACCATTTTTCCCATCGTTAAAATAGCAAAAGTGTATTCGGACACGCCCTAAGTGAACTTGCACCTTGCGCTTGCGCTTTAGACCATGCACTTAGATCTTTTAAATAGGGCCCAATATGTGTTTGACATGTGTACTAAAGTCTTTCAATCATCAGCGCCACCCTCAGGCTGAATAAACACAAGGACATTAGAATACTGCCAAAAGTGTTCTGTGATTAGTATATAAAGTTTACAAAATGTTTATCATAAACTACCTAAATTTAAGGCCATGAGCCGCTACTGCAAATTCTAAATTGAAAGGATCACTTACACTACCAGTCTTGTAAGTCACTTTGACTGCCAGTCAAATTTTGGATCGTTAAGACTTTTAAATATTTTTAAAAGAAGTATCTTCTGCTCACCAAGGCTGCATTTAGTTGATTAAAAATACAACAAAACAAAAAACAGTAACATTGTAAAATATTATGACAATTTAAAATATCTGTTTTCTGTTTTCAAATGTAATTTATACCTGTGATTGCAAAGCTGAATTTTCAGCATCATTACTACAGTCTTCAGTGTCACATGATCCTCAGAAATCATTCTAATATGCGGACCTGATGCTCAAAAAACATTCATTATTATTATCAATGTTGAAAACAGTTGTGTACAATTTTTTTTTTTTTCAGGATTATTTGATTAATAGAAAGCTCAAAAGGACAGCATTTATTTGAAATATAATATTTTGTAACATTATAAATGTCTTTACTGTAACTTTTGATCAATTTAATTAATCCTTGATGAATAAAAGTATTGATTTATTTAATTTATTTCCCCAAAAAAATAAAATAAAAATTCTTACTGACCCCAAACTTTTGAATGAAAGTGTTTAATGTTACAAAAGCTTTCTATTTCAGATACAGTAAATAACTGTTCTTTTAAACTTTCTATTCATCAAATAATCCTGAAATAAAAATGTAAATAACTGTTTTCAACATTGATTGTTTTACATAATGGATGTGATTGCAATACATGCAATACACTGACAAAAACTCTTCAGGTACAAAGAATACAACAACCACCATTGTGCCAGAATGAAATGGCCCTTAAAGACTTCTGTCCTGTCTCCCTCACGCCATTCATCGCTAAGTGTTTTGAGAGGCTGGTTCTCTCCCATCTGTAAATGTGCTTGCCCCCAATACTTGACCCATTTCAGTTCACCTACAAACCCAACAGGTCAACTGAGGAGTCATTTCCTCAGCTCGCCACTGTTACGGCCAGAGTTATGTTTACTTGTGTATATCTCTTTCATTGATCCGGTTCTCTCTTTCCTAATAGGCTCCGCCCCTGCGCACCTGCAGCTGGTTTAGTATCTAGGCTGGATAGCCTATATAACATCAGAGTGAAGAGAGAAGAGCGCGGAACTTGAGGGATACGTTTGTTTTCCACAGCACTTTAATAACGGGGTTCATAACATAAATGGGGGCTCATCCGGGATCGTTGATAGCTGTAAGTACTTTGTTCTGAGAATTGAGCTGTGAGTAATTAACTTGATTTGCTTTGTGTGGATCAGGTTTATCCTACGCATTTTCGGTTAGTTAGTGTAAGCCAACAGGGCTGTGCTTAGCGCCAGTTCTGGCTACGGTTTACTGTTTGTTGTTTTTCTTTTTTATGTTAGTTTATTGTTTTTGGTGGTACTCCGGGGGAGAGAGAAATCTCTTAACCCTCTGATGGTCTTCGTTTAGCAGTCACACTGGGGGCCTTCCCGGTCAGAAGTGACCGGACACCTAAAAATGAAACTTCCTCCATCCCAGTAAAAACCAATGCAATTTATTTTTGTTCTATAATATTTATTCTTTTTAATTTAGAATTTTGAGACAATTTGATTGAACTTATTAATATTTATGCAATATTTATAGTCCATTTTTTGCCATTGAAAATATAAAAAAAAAAAAAAAATTCTATGCAGTATTTTCGGGTAAAATAGAGACTAGGCTTTCAGAAAAAAAAAAAAATTAATCAATTTATTAAACATAAAATTAAATAAAACATGTTATTGCATGGGTTTACCACTAGATGCCTGTATAGCTCTAAATGGAGATGTTTGTGAATTCTAGTTGTTTTTGGACCAAATTACTTACTTTTAAGATGTGGATTGAATGTATTTTTTTAGAAATTCTCAAATAATACTTTTTGCCAAGGTTTATAACATTTTATTAATTATTATTTTAATAATTTTAATAATTATTATAATAATTATATATACATATATTAATTATAATTATTAATTATGTTATGTTTTTCACTCTTGATGTTTTTGAGTTTCACCCCTTCATTGCTGAGCACTTTTTTTCTGCATCGTGGCTGATTTGTAGAGAATTTTTGTGTTTTTGTCAATTTCCCATTCATTTCCTATGGGGGTCATTTTGACCGAAGACCAAAATCGTGACTAATTTTTTTACGACCACTTAGCATGCTCGGATCATGAACTCAATTTTTTTGTGTGTTCACATACCTAATGACAGAAAAGTCACCAAGTTTCGTAACATTCTGATGAAGCTGTGATTTTAAAAAATTCAAAACAGATTTTTGTAATCAGAATTTATTGGTGTGTATGTGTATAAACGTGTGTTTGTATGTGTGTGTGTGTGTGTGTGTGTGTGTGTGTGTGTGAATTTTTTGCACTCTTGATGTTGTAGAGTGTCATCCCTTTACTGCGGTGTACTTTTTTTTAGAATCGTGTCCGATTTGTAGATTGTACAGACAAAAATTCAGAGAATTTTTGTGTTTTTGTAAATTTCCCATTCATTTCCTATGGGTCGGTCATTTTTGACCGAAGACCATGAGTGTGACTATTTTTTTTACGACCACTTAGCATGCTCGGATCATGACCTCAATTTTTTTTTGTATTCACATACCTAATGCCAGAAAAGTCACCAAGTTTCATAATCTTCCGATGAAGCTGTGATTTTTAAAATTTCAAAACAGAAAATTATTCGGAAGTGACCGAGGACCATCAGAGGGTTAATCGGTACCCTCTGAAGACTAGCTAGGTTGTAGCTAGTTTTCTGGTTAGGTAGGTAGGTCCGGGTTTTGCGTATGGATTTTCCTTAGTTAAATTGCTCCGCTTAATAAAAGCCAAATTATAGAATGGCAACATTTGATTTGGACAGATTTATAGATCAACCTAGTGTTGAGGGGTTAGATGCATGTCAAAAAAATGACTTGTTTTTGATAGCTCAGCACTATGAGATTTCAGTTTCTAAAACGCAGCGCAAAGAGGAAATAAAACGTTGTGTATTGTCTCATTTGACTGATCAGGGGGTATTTCCTTCTGTTCCTCGACAAGTACCTGATCCAGTGATGACAAGTGCTGCAGGAAGTTCTCCGTCACGAGGGCTGGTTGGTTTGCAGGCTACTCCAGGCATAGTAACTGCTGAGGTAGGACCACCTTTTTCAATTCCTAGATTTGAACCGATTTCACTGTCTACTGAAGCATCACCCGATTTTCGTTCTGATGTGTGGTTAAAGATTCGGCTCGCTCATTTACAGTTGGAGACTCAAGATTGTGCTCAGGCAAGACAGAATGATTTAAAACGTGAGTTAGAAATGTAACGAATCGATGCTGATACAAAAGTACGACTACGGGAGTTGGAGTTGCAGGCCGCTTCAGACTCACGAACGATTGTTCAAACAGCAATTAGTTCGGATGATGGTTCTCAGACAGCTCCTGGGTGGTTAAATTCGAGTATTGTGTCTGCTAGTCCTGGTTCAGCTGGTGCTGAATCCGAGTCTGTAGCTGTGTCGTCATCTATACATTTTGACGTAGCTAAAAATATTGCTATAGTTCCACCTTTCCGTGAAAGAGAAGTAGAGGCATATTTTCAAGCATTTGAACGAATCGCAAGTGCTTTAAAATGGCCAACTGAAGTTTGGGCATTAATGTTGCAGTGTAAATTAGTCGGCAAGGCGCAAGAAGTGTGTGCATCGCTTTCGTTGGAAGAAAGTGTGCAGTATGATGCTGTGAAAATTGCGATTCTTCGAGCGTATGAATTAGTCCCTGAGCATTACAGACAGAGGTTTCGTACTACGAAAAAACCTGCGTCTAAATGTCGAGTTTGCTCGTGAGAAAGGCATATCGTTTGATCGCTGGATTAAAGCGTGTAAAGTGACAGATTATAATTTTGCGTGAGCTCATGTTGATTGAAGAGTTTAAGAACTGTGTTCCTGAGCGTACTGCTCTGTATTTAAACGAACAAAAAGTCAGTGCAGTGCAGCAGGCTGCGGTATTAGCAGACGAGTATGCTTTAATGCACAAAACAGTGTTTGTTAAACCTTCAAGTGATGTTGGAGGCCCCATACGTAAAGAGAATGAGAATATCTCTGAATTCAAAAACAAATGGGTTCCTTTTAGCTCAAAAACTCTCAAGGAATATAGTTACTGTCATAAATTGGGACATGTAATGACTGAGTGTCATGTACTTAAACGAAAGCAAGAGCGACATGAGTCTTCTATTCAGCCTCGAGGGACTGTTTTGGTTAAAACTTTATCTTCGCCACTTGTTATTTCTTCTACAGCACCTGATGTATGTTTCCAACCGTTTGTGTTCGATGGATTTGTGTCTTTGAATGAGTTTTGTGAATTTTGTGTGACACCGGAGGATCTCAATGCTTTATTTTATCAGACACTTTAGATTTTTGCGCCGATTCTGCGTGTAACACCAGTACGATTGTACAAGGCATAGAGATGGGGTTTTTAACCGTTCCTCTTCATCGCATATGGGTTACGTCTGATCTGGCATCTGGGTGTTTTGAAGTAGCAGTTCGTCCTTCTCTACCAGTGACAGGTATTGATTTTATAATGGGGAACGATATTGCTGGTGGTAAGGTAATGCCGGTCGTGCATGTGACCGATGATCCGCACACTGAGCCGCATTCTGATGTACTAATTAAAAGTTTTCCAGATGTGTTTTCAGCTAGCGCTGTTACTACACGAGGACAAGAAAAACATGATATGCAAGAGAATAACCTCAGTGATTCTGTTTTCCCAGAAATCTTGAGAGACAATACGTTTCCGGAGTCTTTGAATGATGCTGAAATGACTGCGAGTTTACCTGTTTGTTTTGATCTCGTTTCAGATGTATCCATTTCACGGGAGACTTTAATTGACGCTCAGAAGAATGACCAGACGTTAGAAAAATGTCGCGTGAGTGCTGAGAATGGTTTGTCGTCTTCGCGTAATCAACAGTTTTACTGGAATGACAATGTTTTGATGCGCAAGTGGAGTAGAATTCACATGACATTGATGTCGGTAATGCACGGCCCATAAAGCAGCATGCCTATCGCTGCCCGGTGAGTAAAAGAGAGGCAATGAAACTTGAAGTAGAGCACCTACTGGAAAACCGATTTGCTGTTCCGAGTGGTAGCCCATGGAGCTCACCATGTATTTTAGTGCCAAAGGCGGATGGATCTTCTCGTTTTTGCACTGATTTTAGGAAAGTTAATTCCGTTACTGTACCCGACGCTTTTCCTCTTCCGCGTATCGATGACTGTATTGACACTCTTGGGGCAGCGAAATACATTACGAAGTTAGATCTGCTGAAGGGTTACTGGCAGGTGCCTCTAACCGAGCACACTTCTGAGATTTCTGCGTTTGTAACTCCTGATTCTTTTCTTCAGTATACACGTATGGTGTTTGGTCTCCGGAACGCCCCAACGTTTCAGAGATTGATGTCCATGGTTTTAGGTGATGTTTCTAATTGTAACGTCTATTTGGATGATGCAGTTATTTACTCATCTACATGGGCTGAACATCTGTCGACGCTATATGATGTGTTTTGTCGTTTAGCTGCTGTGTCTTTAACATTGAATTTGAGAAAATGTGAATTCGCTAAGGCCTCGGTTACATACCTGGGAAAGCAGGTAGGGAACGGTCATGTACGGCCATTAGAGTGTAACACAAGGCAGATGGTCAGATCACCAGCTCTCTCTCTATATGTTTAAATTACTGAAGTTAGCCTGGGATCAAACCCCCTTTGGTCCGAGACCTAATCAAATCACTGACATCCTAATCCACAAACACCTCTATTGTCTCAAGATCCTTCCTTGAAGGACGCGCAGACCCAACGGCACCAACAAATGGCGTAAATCATTGACTGCTTATCTGGAAACACAGAGCTCTTTTCTGCTGAACCAACAAGGACCCCTGTTTATGGCTCGGCGAACATCCGCTGACCAATAAGAGCAATCTCGAGAGAACCCCCAGGGTTTTTCTCAGATACTGATTTACATTTAGACACTCGTTTAACACGTCGGAAAACAAAGGACTCTGTCTAACCCGATGCGCTGACTGATAATCTCATCAAAACAACACACACAAACCATCACCCCGTGGCTCCAAGAGCAAAAGTTCAGCAGCAGGATGAACTTTCAGTGACTCTGTTGCGACACGCACACACACAGCAACACACACAGATCCTACATGTGTGAATCAAAATCATCTTGTGAAATGTTTAAAATGTATTTTCTTGATGTATGCATGATCCCTTATCCCAAATATTATGCCTATATAGCTTTATTGATTTGTAATCCATTTGATGTGACTATAATCGCGAAAAGTCATGTATCTGCGGGTGACTAGGTCATAAAGTTACCATTCGTGGTATCGTTGTGCTCCATAAATCCCAACGGTGTGGAATCTTTAACACAAAATATCAGAGGATGCATTCTCTTATTAATACCAGTGTTATTAATGTTAGGAACGAATTTATCTTTCAATACTTAGTCGGAAGGGGCGTATACACCTCGAAACGTCAGAAGGTTGGGCCCAATACGTTGTTAAAGACGATTGGTCCACAGGCGTAAGAGGGCGTGGGCTTGGCCCCTTCAAAATCTCGCGCGTCTCTCATCTCAGTGCACTCCGCCAGAGAGAGAAAGACGACACGCCTTTGGGCATTAATGTAATGGAAATCTTCGTTCGCTTTTATTTTCATTTTCTTCCAAGTTTTATTTTCTTAAAACTACTTTACTTCAGTTGATAGTCTTCTTCAACCAACCAACGAAACCAACTTAAAGCTAAGATCATCTTGCTAAGTTTTCGCTCGCGTCAAGTCTCCATAGCAACCAGAAGCCATAGCAACCCGCCCCGGTGACCACGTGACCGCTTTGTCCACACCGACGCGACGCACACACACAACCGGGCCGAGCTTCAAACAAAAGTAACGTAGACTTTAAATTTGCAATCTGAAGTGCTGTTTAGAGTGCCTAAACTTACTGTGCCTATTGGGGTTTTGTTATGAATGACTGAGCTGTTTCTACCTATCTCTAAATTCTTTCACTCACACTTACACTCTTTTACACATACACCAACACATGCACACACACATACTCGAACTCAGAACCACGTGTTTCCAGACAGAAACACACGACCACGTGCAGCTATAGGCGTGCTCCTACACACACACACCTCTCCTTACTACGCTATCATTGTACACACACACAAACCCATTCTTAAAAATCCCTCTTAGTCTTTCTTTCTCATCTCTCTCTCTCTCATATTCTCCCTTTTTCTTCCTCTGCGTTAACCTTTGATTCTTACGTTTACTTTGTTGTATTCTTTATTGCGATCGTATATTGTTTTGTTTATGCATATTTACTCCTGTGTGATTTGAAATAGTATCTGTAACCGGTAGATCGTTTAAATAAACTTTGTTAAATCCTTTGAATTGAGATTGCCTGTTCTGTTTCAATTCTGAGTCCCTGAGTAGTGCAGATTGTTACCTCTTAAGCTCTACCAACCTTTTACTATTAAAATATTGAAAGTTGTCTACTCGCGAAAATAATCAATTCCTTGTGGCCACAGGAAAGGGTTATTTGTCGGTGTTAATCACAACAGAGTTTTGTTCAGACATTGTGCATCCGATCTGCCAGACGGATTGTGCGTGCAATGAATGAACTTTAAACTCCTATCTAAATTCCCCAACTAAAATATAATTCTCCCTACCTATATCAGTAATTACTACGAAAACCGTGTAATTGATGATATAAGTCGAGGTTTGACCTATTCCCTATTTGGGCATAATCTAATTTGTGTAAACGACATATGCATATTCATATCTCAGCAATAAGACCTCTTATTCGAGCTAATAAATTCCCTAACTAGAGGCATTGTCGCTACAAGAGGGAAAGGTGTCTGTTGTACTGGAATACCCAGTACCTTCTACAAGGCGAGAGCTGCGTAGATTTCTTGGATTGGTAGGGTATTACCGGTGTTTTTGTAGACATTTTTCGAGTGTTGTAGCTCCCTTAACTCGATTATGTAGTCCGAAAGATTTTATTTGGACTAATGAGTGCCAACAGGCATTTATGTCTGTCAAGTCTCTGCTTTGCAGTGCTCCAGTGTTGTCTGCCCCGGACGTTTTCTCTCCGTTCCAGATGGAGGTAGATGCCAGTGCTGTGGGAGCGGGAGCTGCTCTTCTACAGAAGGGTGCTGATGGAATACCTCATCCTGTGTCCTACTTCTCTGCTAAGTTTAATCATCATCAGTTTAATTACTCTACAATAGAGAAGGAAACGTTAGCTCTTTTGCTGGCACTACAGCATTTTGATGTTTATGTGGGGGCCAGTGTGTTTCCTGTTATTGTGTATACGGACCACAATCCATTAATTTTCTTGAGTAAGATGTATAATCACAATCAACGGCTGATGCGATGGGCACTAATTGTGCAACCATATAACTTAGAGATCCATTACAAGAAAGGATCTGATAATGTAGTGGCCGATGCGTTGTCGAGGGTTTAGGTCTGTATACTTTTCTCTGATTTTCAGAATCAGTTTTTCACCTTTTTTCTCAAGTATGAGAGAAGGGGAGAACGAAAAAAAAAAAAAAAAAACTGTTTCTGTTTTCAGGGGGGAAGTGTTACGGCCAGAGTTATGTTTACTTGTGTATATCTCTTTCATTGATCCGGTTCTCTCTTTCCTAATGGGCTCCGCCCCTGTGCACCTGCAGCTGGTTTAGTATCTAGGCTGGATAGCCTATATAACATCAGAGTGAAGAGAGAAGAGCGCGGAACTTGAGGGATACGTTTGTTTTCCACAGCGGCGTGATCGTTGCGATCACTGTTTTAGCTCTGTGAAGAGCTTGACGTTCACTGAGGGAGAAGGCAGGGCTCCAGACTAACTTTTTTTATTAGGAGCGCTGTAGCCCCTGACTTAAAATTTTAGGAGCGCAAGCAGAAAATTTAGGGGCACACCTTCACATTTTCCCCCTAAATAACTATTACAGACAAATACTTTGATAATAAATAGATTAAGCGTACAGAAATTATGGTGCAGTTTTATTTTAAGATCACAGGGCTCCAGACTAACATCTGAGGGCCGCGGCTCTAAGTTCTACAGAAAGTATTTGGTAGCACTGTGGGATGACAAAGCACTGAGCTAAATTTGAGGTGTATAGATAAAGTTAAATTTAATTATTATCCTTCATAATGTCTTAATATTATTTCAAAAGCAAAATGAGTGACAAAATAGATATTAGGGAGTGAAAATAGCCAATAAGCACCCTCAGCAGCTGTTTACAATGGTAATTTAGTCTTCTTTTTAAAAAAAATAAGTGTGAGTTTTCCTACTTCTTGAAACTTTGTTTTATAAATAGAGACAATCTTTAAAGGATGAACAAAAATGTTTTGGTCGACACATTAAAAAAAACATTTTAATAGGATATAATTTTGAAGTGCTGTAAAAAGATGTGTAGGCTACTTTCATAACCACAGTATACCATAGTTATAGTTATGCCTGGTTCAGAATACGCAATTTTTTTGTCTGTTACTATAGTCAATGTATCAGATTACACGATTTCGACTCCTAAAAATCTTGTCATGTCCTGGACAAGAAACATTGTCAGACTACACATTGCTTTACGACCAGTCATCTCGAGCCGTCTCACATACATATTCACTCGCACATGTACACACGCACTCACTCACATACACGCACATAGACTAACGCACGCACGCACGCACACACTCACTCACTCACTCGCGCACACACTCTCTCACTCTCTCTCGCTCGCTCGCTCACTCACTCACTCACTTGCGCGCGGGCGCACACACACAGGGCCGGCGATTGCTATAGGCGAACTAGGCGGTTGCCTAGGGCGACAAATGTGTTGGGGGCGCGGACGCACTGTCGCCCTATCTACTTCCCATATTAATCATAAAATTAGAACGAAACGCGAAATAAAACATGTTTATTAAACATGATCAAAGGGCAAAGGGCGCCCCCTCAACCACACGTTTAATTACTTGTCAACCTGATTATTAGATTGAATTTATGATTTTTGTCGACCATTTCTGGATTGGCGGGGGGCGGGAGGGTTGCGTTACGTTACGTTAGGGAAGTGCTCAGCTGCTGGCGCGTTGATCGAAATTGAAGCGGTCTAAACCTCTGGTGCACAGGGACGAAAACGGAGAAAGGAAGAAGATAAAAAATAAAGCTCAGTATAGAGTAAGTCTTCTCATCTTAGCTATTAAGGTGTCCAATGAAATAAATTTACTTGGTATTGTAGCCTACATCACCTAATATTGGACGTTTCATTGCTGTCACTAAGCTATAGTTTGCCAGCTATAGTTACTTTGAAGGTGAATAGAAATGGCAGAAACAACTGTTAATATTTTATTATTTGAGATAGAACTAAAAGAACTTAAATATTTGAATTTTGTAGGGAGGGGCGCAAAAACTCAATCTTGCCTAGGGCAACCAAAGGGCTAGAGCCGGCCCTGCACACACACACACACACACACACACACTCATTCACTCGCGCGCGCACACACACACACTCATTCACTCGGAACCCTTCATGGAGGACCGTTAAAAATTAAACATGCTAGTCTTCTTGTGATGTCGTAAACAAAGCATCGCAGACGCGATGTCGGTTGTCGCCCACTATGAACGAGATGAAATTTACTGGTCGCACATGTGCGACTGGATGTAAAATTTAGTCGCACACTCTCAAATTTTGGTCGCAAAATGCGACCATTTGGTCGCAGTCTGGAGCCCTGGAAGGGCTTGAGAGGATTGGCGAGGAGTCCTGTGTGCGTCATGATGTTTCCGCCAGTCGCTGTTTAGCTGTGTTTGAATGTTGTTTGTTTCTATGTTGCGTTGGTCTACGTCTGTCTATCTCTGTCCTTTATCAGTGGCCTGCTGATACGTGAGTTTTGATCCCATAATAAACTATTTCAAATTGCTATCTTGTTATCGCGTGTCTTTATGTTGCTTACCCCTTATAACGAGCACTTTAATAACGGGGTTCGTAACACCACACTGAATCACCAAGATAAAAGCAACACATGTCAGAATGTTATTCATCGATTTTAGTTCTGCTTTTAATTTTGTGATCCCATCCAAGCTAATCTCAAAGCTCACTGATCTTTGCATCAGCCCCTCTGTCTGCAACTGGACCTTGGACTTTCTCACTAACAGACCACAGTCTGTTAGGATCAACAACCACTACTCCTCCATCCTCACCTTGAACACTGGTGTACCACGGGGCTGTGTTCAGAGCCCAATCCTACTCTCTCTTCACCTACAACTCCATAATCAAGTTTGCAGATGACATCAGTAGGCTTGATCAGCGATGACAGTGAAAAGGCCAACAGGGAAGAAGTTCAGCACCTGACAGTGTGGTGTGCAAACAACAATCTTAACACTCAATACCCAGAAGACCGAGGAGCTGATTGTGGACTACCGGTGGACTAAGAAAGGCTACACACACAGACACTTATTTACATTGATGGGACTGACGACTAGCTTCAAATTCCTGGGTGTCCATATCTCTGAGGATTTTTCCTGGACCATCAACACTGCCACTCTGATCAAAAAGGCACAACTGTGCCTTTACTTCCTTAGAAAGCTAAAGAAAGCTCACCTGTCCCCCCTTATCCTGCTGAACTTCTATCAATGCATAACTGAAAGCATCCTGACAAACTGCATCACGATGTGGTATGGCAACTGCACTGTCTCAGACCAGGATGCCCTCCAACGGGTGGTGAAAAATGCCCAAAACATCATTGGTGCTCAACTACCCTCGATCAAAGACAAATACCACGAATGATGCCTACGAAGGGTGAGAAGCATTATTAAAGACGTCTCTCATCCCAGCCATGGACTGTTTACTCTGCTTCCATCTGTTAGACATTATAGGAGCTTTCGCTGTCGCACCAGCAGATTCATGAACAGTTTATTTCCCTCTGTGGTCAACCTACTGAACTCTAAATTAAATTGCTGAACACTACATCCAACTTGGACCTCCTTATAAAAAAAAGGAAAAAGGAAACAGTCTACACTGAACATTAACATGCCTCCATATTGCACACTTACAAATGTTTCCTAATATGCCTCTTACTTTTTCACTTTCCTTTTTAACATTCTACCTCATGCAATTTTGCGCTGATGTCACCACTGGCCATTTACACCTTTAACCCTAACCCTTTATTCTTAAAATACTTCAGATCAGAGAACTTTTGACCATTGGATCAGAGCGCTGTTAATCACTGCCTGATCAACATCATTGGTTCGAGTGCTGTTAATGCTTTAGAAATGTAAAAACTTTTTACCATGCAAGTACTTGAATTGCGATAAGTTGTTGTTTTTTAATAGGAGGAAGATACATGACTCAACCACAGACACTTACTTGTTATGTAAACACTCAATTTTATATTATAATATATTTCCCTGGCCACACGGAGTCAATATTTATTCTGATTATTTTTTTGTGACTGATCACACTATTATATGTAGCTAGTATGAGTAAAAAAAAACGCTTTCTCTGTGTCCAGATTTGCCAGCAAAAATAATGAAAATACTGAAACCTTTAAATCAACATTTAAATGTCAACTTTACGAAAAGTAGTCTTAATGTCTAATTATATATCCAAATGCCAGTATTGTGTCTGAAAAAATTTTCTCAGCAACAACTGTTTATAAATGTATATATATGGCTATTTAGCCATCTAGTGGTTACACCATGGTATTGCAGATAATAAATTGATGCATAATTTAGTGGTACATTTATAGTACCCTAAAATAACCCTAAAATACAAAATATTACATACAAATTATTATTGAACTAAAATATAGCACAACTAGCTTATTTAAGTTCCCTCTCATATAACTCTGTCCATATTTATTTGCATGTTCATCAATCTTCCACCCAGGAAGACTAATTCTGCCCCTGGTTACCTCAAGATTTTCCTATTGGGTCTTTCAATTTATAAGTAAAATAAAACCTGTGGTAAACATACCTTTGACGATACCTTGACATTTTGTTCAACAATGTAAACTGCACACTCAAAATGTACGTTTTCAAAAATTAAAGTAACTGCTTCAAACTTAGCTTTCGCTATGGGTGTCTGCAATTTACATTGTAGAACAAACCGTCAAAGTGTCATCAAGTTATGTTTAACACAGGCTTTATTTTACTCATAAAACCCCATAGGATAATGTTGTGGGAACCAGGGGTGGGGATTTTGACATCATCACTGCACCACCCCTCAACATTAAGTAGGCTACCCCCAGTACCCTGATCAAATATGTTCCTGCAGCTATGAAAAGATAGCTAAGATTTCTAGTTTGACCTATTTGTACAGCCAATCACACAACAGCTCTTTCACATTTAGATGTGTTTTCATGGCATCTAAGCTGTACACTAATGCTGCCAAGTCTTTTTGCCACTCAGTGGTGTAACCGCATCAAGCTACTGTGGTGTCATGTGCTATTAGCATTATGCAGCACTATTTTTCTGCTGCAGATAAAATGCTATTGAACAAAGCTCTGCAGGGATGTCTGTAATGCCATTACATAAGATAAGTTATGTCTTGCTGACCAACAGCGCACTTGTTCAACAGCTCCAAGAAACATCTGTTTGGTTGATTGGAATGTTGTTTCAGAGACATGTTCTAATCAGTTCACCATCAGCCAAAATATTATCATTCGCCACTAAAAAAAAATGTGCTTTCAAACTGCTATAAACTAACACATTTCTTAATAAATAATAGAGTCATAATTATTTCCTGGGATTCTGTATTATTTCAGTCCCCCAGACTTTTTAATGTCGTTGTTCACCAAAATTAAATGTTAAAAGCTTTTCACAATTCTTTGGTATGTCCATTATAATGAATAAAAATAATTAGGCTATTCCATTTAAATAATTTTTATCATAAAATAATGTCTTATTTCTATTGTACAAAGAGCATTTTGTCAAATGTGTCATTTTGTCAGGCACTTCACTGAATTTGTACTTAGAAGATATTTAACAAAGTGAAATATAATATCAAATATAATAAAATATTTGATGTAATGAGTCCACTTAAACATTGGCAAGCATCCTGTCATAAATGGCAGCCACATCAGCAGCAGAAAGACAGTGTTGTGCAAGCAGATATGTTGACCCAGAAAGAAGGGCAGAGAGAGAGAGACAAAATTTAAAATATATAAAATTGAGGGGGGGGGGGGGGATTAAGAGTTAAGGCATTTCTTGTTGATTACCACCTGCCATGTAAAATGAAAATATCAAATATCAACATATATAGGCTAATTGTTTTTTTATATACAAAAATAAAGACCACAGACACACAATTTGTCTATTTTTAACTTCAGTCCCATAAAAATGTGAAAATTATTATAAATGTTTAATTTGTATTAAATTGTTATGAGCTAGATACATGAACAGTAGGTATGTTTCTTTTATAGTTTTGTGTAAAATCCTTTTTAAACCAGTTCCATTTTGTCCGTTAGGGGACTGAGAATAAAAAGTGTTTAAAAAAAAAAAAAAAAAAAATTAACAAACTGAAAAAGATTTAGAATATCTGAGGTGGGAAAATATTATTTGTTGGAGGTTTGATATGTGCCTCATGATGTGTGGTATTTAGAAAATTAATTATAGTTAAAAAATGAAAAACCAAGATGAAATATTACCGAATCATTACAACTAACGTTAGCTATAATTATTGTGTACACTAACTCACCTCAGTTTTAGGAATTTTATAAATTATTGCATTGTTCACTTACCTCGAATCAAACTTCCGTCCATCCTCGAATGTGCCGTTATACTGATACCGAATATAGTCTCCGACCTGAACCTCTCTCGAACAGTGTGTTGGTATCAAGTATCGATCAATAATCACATCTTCTAACTGACCATATAAAACACGTATGAGAGTGAAGAAAAAAGTGAGAACTGGTGTTATCGCCATTTAAGGTGAGAAGATGAGAAGCTGCAGCGTTGTTATTTTGTTTTAGTCGATTATACAGCGGTTTTCTGCAAGAGAAACTGACGCAAAGATAAACCCACCGTTTTAAGATAAAACAAAGCAAACGGTGAAAAATGATAATTAGTTATACGAATTGCATAATGTAGTTGTCATACTAAAACTTGTGAAATTCTATAGGCTACAAACACGCGGGGAAAAAGTTGATGTTCTCACGTAGGCTGTGTGTTAGGCTGCTACTGCGTGTCAGAATCCATAGAACTGCAGCAACAACCGCGCGGTCCTAAACTCCATCCGATCACGCACTCTCAAATTCTCAGTTTTCAACAATACAACAGGCGCCAGGCACATATTACACACACACACACACACACACACACACACACACACACAAACACAAACAACAATGCATTTTCTTTTTTCCATCCCCTACATATGGACATTACGAAAAAAAAAATAACTTGTCAATAAATCCTGAAGGAAAGCTAATGGTATTTCATTATTATTGAAATGTTCAACTAAAGCAATAAGCCCCACGAAGCCTGTTTTACAGTGAATTTAGAACAAGGGGCTTATTGCTTTTATTAAACGGTAAAATATTCATTTTAATATTTATTGTATTCATAAAATAAACTAGCCTGGCTAACGTCAGACCACTTTCTCTTTGAGACGTGGTCTGGGAACCACATGTGCATTTTCTCGTATTTGAGGCGTGGTTTACGAATGCCCAGAGCCGTTTATTGGGCGCTACAAATGTCTATCAAATTATACCAGATGACGTATGTAGAGCGACAGATATTCAACAAAGAAGAAGACGATGGGTCAGAGATTTATGTGTACACCAGAGTCCAGCACGGGTCCGATTTTGTAAATCCGCACCCGCACTGCTTAAAGGGATACTCCACCGTCTTTTCATATTAAACTATGTTATACCCTTAACTAAGACGAGTTGATACATACCTCTCTCGTCTCAGTGCGTGCACTCAATCGCTCTGGCGCGCGGCGAAACTTTGTTCACTCAGTTCATTCAATATGGGCCAAGCAGAGAAGCTACCAAACACCTCCACGTTTTCCCTATTTAAACACAGTTACTCGCGTAGTGTAACTCGACCTAGGACGATGACACAAAACAAAACGTTGCGCTTTTCTAAGCGTGTAAAATGGATAACTATATTGTATGGCGGAATACCATAGCAAGCGCTTGTAAGCACTTCGTCTTGGCGAAGTAATATCTAAAAAATACGAGAGAGGTATGCATCATCTCGTCTTAGTTGAGGGAATAACATAGTTTAATATGAAAAGACGGTGGAGTATCCCTTTAAAACCGCACCCAACCCGTTTTCCGTTAACAGCACTAATTAAAATCTGCACCCGACCCGCTTAAAATAGTACCGACACCCGACCCGCACCCGAAATAAAATCAGTTTAGACTATCACATTATAGACACACTTACACAAATGTTTATTGCCAGGTCATACATAACTTATTGCACGACAATCAACACAAGAACAACTTCAGCCGAAGCTGTCAAAAGGCCGGTGTTACGGATCAACTGGGGATCATGTTAACTGTGGACGCGCGCGTGCACGCAGATAGTTTTACCTGGATTTCCAGCAGATGTTGAACGGTGACAGATTCGTCACAGCGAATCTTTCACTGAGCAGATTTAAAAGCTTTCCACGTTATTGGTAAATGTTTGTATCATATTAGGACACTGTTGTTTACTCTGTCGCTGCTCTGCTGAATGTTTCAGACGCATTTAAGGGAAGTTTTAATGTGTTTTAATTTCACGACACAGACCACGCCCACATTATTTTGTTACTTGTTTCAATGAAATTGAATATCTGATGACAACTGTTAGTACATTAAATAAATTATGCTATTGACATTGTGTCTTTGCAGTGCATGTATATTCGCAGATTATTGTTATGATGCCAATTTGTGGCTTAATTTAAATTGAGCAGCAATACTGCTGTGGTAAAAGGGATGTCAAGCATTTATTTATTATTTATTTTAATGTTACTGAGGAATGAGTTAAAGCATAAAGCATACAGTAGGCTACACTCCATAAATGTTCCTAAAGAGTGTTGAAAATTGAGAAGCCATAGTTTATGGATCCAGTGAATTACCCACAGCATTTATTCAGGGGAATGTTCAACAAACATATTCATTAGCTAATAGGTATTAAAGTAAAAAAAAAAAATAAAAAAAAAAAAGGAAAAAAATAGGCAAATGTGCATGCATGCGGGACAGCTGTATTTGCCAACAGTGGAAGATCTGACCACACAGTCCCACCTTCCAGATTCTGAACATTCAATCTAAAGAAGGGAGAACAAACTATAGACTTAAGTTACATGTTAATGAAGAACAGTTACTTGTTATGCAATGTATATGTATACATTTGTCTTACCCATTGGCCAGTTTGGCCTTCATACCTATGCTGCTCTCCATCTAATGTAACCATGTTATATTAGTAAATAAATATCACAGTTGTATTATCTTTTTAAGAACAATTTAACACACCATCACCCTTCATTGTGAAATTTTCACATCTCCTCTTTATATAATCACGCTCCTTTCTTGAGCAGCAATCGGGATATTGGTTATCCTGTTAAGTTTTTGATTTGTCTAACATTAATTGCATCCATTTGCTGTGGCAGTATATGGCCTAATAACAATGACACTTAATTTATAGACCTTTTAATCTGTTCCTAATGGTTAGCAGACAACAATAATGAAAGCACATGATGTGATGGATAACAAGTAAAGAGAATATGTTAATGAGATTCATGGTACCAGTCAAATGAAGAGAACTGGCATAATTTAAATTTATATTACATAAAAAGATTGTGTCATATTTCTTTTGTTAAAGAGGTCAGCAAAAAAGTAAACAATAAAGCATTTCCTATTGTTTTAGAGAGGGTCAAGCTATTAGTGTGAGGTGACAAATGATTAAGAGGTTGGTGACAGTAGGCCTATAAGAATATTAGCCATAGAGAATATCAGTATATATTTGTAATAATTCATTATCACTATATCATATATTTTGCTTATTTCAGTAATACAATTTGTGGTTGCCTTTAAGGTGGACTTTAATCACTAAAGACAAAGTGTTTTCTACATGTCCAATACAAGACATATACACAACATTCAAGTTCATGCTCCTACTGAGCATAATGTACATTTACACATTTGGCAGACAATTCTATCCAAAGTGACTTACATCGCATTTCAAAGTACGCATTTACATTTATCAGTTCTTGCTTTTCCTGGGAATCGAACCCATGACTTTGGCGTTGTAAGCACCAACACTCTACTGTTTGAGCTACAGGAAAGCTCAACACAATGTGTAATTTAATATTACTATATATTTGCTATATAGAATTGTTCTGAAAGAAGAGTCAAAATTCGTTTTTATTTTTTATTTTATAAATCTGTTGAAAATGTTACAAGTTCCTGAGATAATTAACTTCATGACCCTACATGTATAAGCATTGCTGCTTTATGTCCAGGGAAAAGGATACAGAGGCGTCAGAGCTGGTTGTACAGAAAAGAGATCTTAATATAATCAGCAGAGTAAAATAAGCTGATAAGTGTTTTTAAATAAAAAATAATAGATCCATTATAAAATTAGGCTATATGCAGATCAATAAATGCAACTTGAAAAAAATGTAAATGACTTTGAAATTTATGTTTCTTTTAGGTAGCCTAGCTACTTTAATTTATCTACTGTCTGTTGTTATTTGTGATTAGAACTCATGACAACACACTACAGAAAATATGATACACTAATGTTAAGAAGATTCTTACACGTCTTCTGAAGTGCACTGACAAGTCTGTTCATCCAATGAAACCGAATGCCCCATGTTAACATAGGCGTGGTTTCTGAGCTTGACACTTAAGTATGTTAAACTTATTTGAAATTGCGTCAAATACGCAGGAATATACACTTCAAAAACAAATCGCTTTATTATGCATACCAGTGTGTATACAACTGGTGAAACATACGTTTTTAATCATGGATCCGTGAAAAATGGCTGCGACGAATCTGTAGCCGTCTAACATCTGCTGGAAATCCAGGTAAAACTATCTGCGTGCATGCGCGTTCCCCAGTTAAAGGAGAACTCCGGTCAATTTTAACATTTAGCTCATTTTTTTGTACATTTGGAGTGCTGTCAATACAGAGAACAACGACAAAAATCGGTGTTGCCTACACCGAGTTATTCTATTTTTAAAATTTGCACCCTATTGACTTCAATGGGGCAAGTAGTAAGCCTGCTTTTTAGCCTCTTAACATCCTTGATGTGTCATTACAAGTGCACAGAAAGTGTGAGTTTCTAACAAAAAAAATATATAACGTTCAACACATTTATTCCTCCGCCAAGCAATGTAGTTCCAAAGAGGTTGCCAAGCAACACATGCAGCAACAAATAGTCACAATTGGCAGTTGCACAGTAATACTAATGTAGCCTAATGGTCACAGGTGTATGTTTGTTGAGTAATTTACAACGGCTACGAACGCGGCTCAACCAATCAGAATCAAGGACCGGAACTATCCATTTTATAAATCATATTTTGGAATTCTGAGATCACATAAATTGTTTAAAAAAATAAACTGAAAAAAAAGGGCCAAGGCCACTCAGATTGATGGCTGGTCCACCCAATCAAATGAGACACAAAAATGTGTGTGTGTGTGTGTGTGTGTGTGTGTGTGTGTGTGTGTGTGTGTGTGTGTGTGTGTGTGTGTGTGTGTGTGTGTGTGTGTGTGTGTGTAAATATATGAATTTAATGGATGACACTCCTGAAACTTTGCAGCATTTGGTCACTGGTCAAGCATGAAAAACAAAATTTTATTCAAATTCTGAATTGATTATAAATCACCTTGAAAGTGCACAAAGAGCGGTCCCTTTATAATCACTAAAAAGCTGTCACTGACCAGAGTTCATCGCAACGTCTCATGAAGTTCTGTTATAATCAATGAGCTGTCACAATGAATCTCTTATTTACATAATGTCTACACTTTGTTATAAGGGGATTCTTATAAGAGGAACACTGGACCAAAATTGACTGGTGTCTAACTGCAAAAACACTTTGTAAACCGAAATCTTTGATGCACAGATACTCACTGGATTGTTTGCCAAATCACCACTATGCTATTATTACAGAGAACACTGAACCTAGACCAGCAGTTAAATTCAAATTCAAAAGCTTTATTACCTATTCCCATAGGCGTAGAAAAAAGGCTCAACAAACAGTAAAAAATAATAATAAAATAAAATAAATAAAAAACAATGCAAGCAACAATTATAAAATAAACAAAAGTAGCCTATTGCATTAAACCCTTACAACTCCTATAAAATAATAATAATAATAAAAAAAACTATAAAATTAATCTTAAAACCCTACTAATGGCCGTTGGAATAAAGACTTGAATAAAGAGGGTAGCCTATTTGTTTCTTTCCAATAATAAGTTATCAGGAGCTTTTCCCTCTTATAGCAATCATCACTTGTGTCCAGTGCAGACAGTATCACTGATTTTAATGGGTTCAATTTGCTTTTGTTGTCTCACACCACTCATGTCTGATATTAGGGTTGATTCTGTTACATCATAAAATGTTCTGACAAGACCAAACGAATAGGCTATCAATAAAACACTTGTCTCAAAATACTAATCTTCTTATTAGTTATAAAATCAAGAGATTTTAAAAGTTAATTTCATTTAAGAGTTAGGAGAATTTAAGAATCAAAATGTAGCCTATGCTATAGGCCTACTCCATAACATGACAATATTCATGTGCAGTTTGGAACAGTATTTCTTTGAGATTTAGGTCATTTTAATAGATTGAAGATGCATTTTAATAGTCTGACCCAACCTTTTAAATTATAAGTTAACGATCCAACCACTAACAGGCTAAAAGTATAAGGATGTATAAGCGCATTTATGTGGAAAAAAATGGCGGAAGGGACACGCACTAGATAGGCTACTTAAAATCGACGGGCTTTCAGACCCAGAAAAACAGTCATTCAGTTCAGACCAGAATTTGAGAGGCATGCAGAGTTTTCCATCAAACTCTTTCAACCCCAGACTCGGGCCACAGAACATACGTGCAGCCTGACATGAATCTTCGCTCGCCCTCGTTACACAGGGATCGACAATTACACTGAGGAACAGAAGCATGGCCCAAACAAAACTACTATGTTTATTCGTGTTTTTCAGTACTGTATATCTTTTCTCTACTGTGAAGTCTCAGTATGAAAAATACAGCTTCAAAAGCTTTCCACCGAACGACCTCATGCCACTGGAATCTGCGTACGGACACGCGTTAGAGATGTACGCTTTTCAGGACTGGAAACAGAGTGTTAAATATCTGGAACTAAGCCTTCGGCTTCATCGGCTGCTGAAAGACAGCGAATCGTATTGCTGTCAGAACTGCAGCGCTGTGTGGCAGGAATATGAGGAGAACAGCACGGACACTACCCTCTTGATCATGGGACACATAACAAGGCGAGCCGCATGTCTGAAAATATGCAAAACAAACTTTCCTGTGTTTTCCAAATCATATCCTAAACGAGAAACGTTGGGTGCTTTTGAACAAAGGATACCCTACCGGTACCTTCAGTATGTGTATTACCAGGTAAGATTTTTTTTGTTCAATAAATTGCGATAAACCAGAATAAACATGCGATAAACATAGTTCCTACTATGAGTTTAGACAGCTTTTGATGTTGGTTTGTGGTTTAACAGTAGCCTATAAGACGTTAATTAACCGAAAATGTGTATGTAAACTATCAACAATACTGAATTCCCTATTGTTAATCACTTTGAATAACCGTAGCCTATAGAATTAATACACTACGGTGACCGGGAGGGGACATGTTCGGTTCACTTATTTTTGTCGTGGCCACAACATATAAACACGTGGGAACGTGATATTAAGTCGTGGGAACGTCATAATATCTCGTGGGAACGTCATATTAAGTCGTGGCCACGAGATCATTTTGTTGAGGTAACGGCCACGCGATGCAAAGTCGTGGCCTCGAGATCATATGTTGAGGGAACGATATATTTTTCTCGTGGCCACGACTTCATATTTTGAGAGAACGACATCTATTTGTCGTGGCCACGAGTTGAGGGAGCCACAGCGGCCAATACTGTAACCGTACCATAGCATTTACTTTAAATTAGGAATGTCATATAAAGATATAGTGCGGTCTTTGGCATTAAGACATGGGTACGTTATAAGTAAAAGACACATGAAGCGCATTCTTAGACTTTTTTGTCGCACGCATATTTAGGGACCGTCTCAAAATTACATGCGACATTGGCATAAACGTTTCTAACTTCAATAGCGTTTGAAGACAATGACTTACAGTCATAAAACCAACTGTACATTGTTCACCCAGGTCTCATGTATGATGCACACCTTTTAGATTTTTGATATTTATATCAATAAACTGCTAAATCATATGCAAATATTGCTATGTATTTCACTATTGCCACATACCTGACACGTAGATGAACAATGTACAGTTGGTTTTATGACTGTAAGTCATTGTCTTCAAATGCTATTGAGCTTTAAATATGGTCATATTCTGTATATGATCCCACACAGTAGTGAAATGCATAGCATTATTTGCATTTGATTTAGCAGTGTACTGTCATAAATATCAAAAATATTAAAGGTGTGCATCATACATGAGACCTATATGAACAATATACAGTTGGTTTTATGACTGTAAGTCATTGTCTTCAAATTATATTGAGCTTTAAATATTGTCATATTTTGTGTATGATCCCATACAGTAGTGAAATAGGCCTACATAGCCATATTTGCATATGATTTAGCAGTTTATTGTCATAAATATCAAAAAATCTAAAAGGCGTGCATCATACATGAGACCTGGGTGAACAATGTACAGTTGGTTTTATGACTGTAAGTCATTGTCTTCAAATGCTATTGAAAGTTAGAAACGTTTATGCCAATGTCGCATGTAATTTTGAGACGGTCCCTAAATATGCGTGGGACAAAAAAGTCTAAGAATGCGCTTCATGTGTGTTTCACTTATAACGTACCCATGTCTAATGCCAAAGACCGCACTATATCTTTATATGACATTCCTAATTTAAAGTAAAATGTTACACACACACACACACACACACACACTCTCTCTCTCTCTCTCTCTCTCTCTCTCTCTCTCTCTCTCTCTCTCTCTCTCTCTCTCTCTCTCTCTCTCTCTCTCTCTCTCTCTCTCATTTATTCCAGTAAGTGCTTGCCGACACATGCCACGTCCACGCAAGATAGGCTATATGCTTCCTATCGTAATAGGCTACTTAAATTTATATGCCTCTACTGTTTTACTCCAAAACATATTTAATTTATTTTATCTTTTATACAATGCATTTAAATATTTAGAATAATATTCAAATAATTCAGAATTGAATGGCAGGGAATAAAACCGGCAAATTAGGTTAGCCTACTTAAAAGCAAGACATGAAATAAATGTACAATGTACAATAAATGTAGGCTACAGAGGACAGGATGTATATATGAATATAGTAAATTATAGTATAGAGGAATGCTTAAGTATTAATGTCACCTTTATTTACAGTCAAACTAAAATTTATTCAGACACCTTCAACATTTCTCACATTATCACAGTATGGGCTATAAGTTTAGAAAATGGTAATAAAATATGACAAGAACGATATCACTTGATATCACTGGTTTTGGCCATCCTTCTTTAGACTGTCTCACATACTATATGAATTAGGTTGAATTGCTGTCAGCTGTTAGATTTAGTTCAACCAATTAACAAGAAATGCTTAATTTTGTTCAGTCTGTGGTGTAAAAAGGTTGTATTAGCAATAAAAAAAAAAATCCCAATTGGCTGGGAGTGTTGACTGAGTAGCTATCCCTGCATTAATAAAGTGCTTGTTGAAAGTATCTACTATATTTTGTTTACCCCTTACTTCACCTTGGATTGCTATATATTATAACTTCTGGGATAGTGGGAGGTGGCACATCACCCTAAGAAGATTTAATTGCTTTCCAAAATGTTTTGGGGTCATTAAGGTTTTCATTTATTAAATTCAGATAATGTTAACTTTTTGTACTTTTTATTAGTCTTGTGCATTTGTCTCTTATGCTGCCTTCACGTGCTATGGAAAAGATGATATTTTCCACTTGTGAACTGGTATTTACCAGTGTGTTGTGTTCAAGTGCTTTTGTTGTCGTAATGTAGTACCCGCAAGTTCTGTGTCAGTAGAGTATCTTTTTTATCTTTACAAAAAAAAAAAAAAAACCTAAATGTGGTGATGATGTCTTCAATGTCTTTCTGATGATTAAAACATAATTAATAATTAAAAAAAAAAAAACAGGACATAAAATGATTAAATATGAACCAAGGAAATTGCAGCGAAGTTGAAAATTGAGTGTTAACGCATTATATTACAATCGTTAATGACACAACATTGTATAGAGCTGGTAAGTCCCGCCCCTTCTGTAAAACCCCGCTGGACCTCAAAGTTGAAAAACCGTCAATGCAAGTGAATGGGAGAAAATAATTATTTTCTGGTCCCGTTTGAATTGTGCCATGAATGTGAACATATGTTGTCTGTGAATTTTTTATATAACTTTTCATGTTACGAGTTTGACAGTATATGGTATAATTCTTCAGCTAGCAGTTGTGGAAAAGACATAACGAGAAAGACTACGTCGCCTATGTGACGTCACCCCATAAAGTTGACTTACCCGTGGTTTTCACCAACTACAACGATTTTGTCCTCTCCCTGAAAGAAGGAGGTGAAGTGCACCAAAGACACAGCCATGTTTAGCGGGATCCGTGAGCTAGTCCGTGTGCTAGTGGTGTTGACGTTTCAAACGCGTCGAGAGTTGTAGTCCACCAAGTGCTCTCACACAAAGTCTAACCGTATCAAACTTCTACCCGCTAAATTGTATCATTCTTTACACGAAAAGTTATATAAAAAATTCACAGACAACATATGTTCACATTCATGGCACAATTCAAACGGGACCAGAAAATAATTATTTTCTCCCATTCACTTGCATCGACGGTTTTTCAACTTTGAGGTCCAGCGGGGTTTTGCGGAAGGGGCGGGACTTACCAGCTCTATTCACCTTATTTTCCACGGCAACAAGAGCGCCATTACGCTCATTTTGTCATCTTACTTCCGGCTGAGCGGGACTTCAACTTCTGGCTGAGAGGACATACCGGTACGCTAGTTTTTAGACGTAAACAATATGCCGAGTATTATATGTTCAGTTAAAGGCTGCCATAATAATTGGATCAAGAGGCGAGAACAATTGAACAAACTGTGTTACGAACACAATGTGATGCGATCTGAGTGTTGTGGTGCAGTTTACGATTTACACCCACCACCTAAAGACGAGGAGCACCTGAGGCAATGGCGGAAGGCGCTAAACTTGAAGTGCCCACCCAAGTGCCCTTATGTGTGTTCATACCATTTTATGGACGGGAAGCCGACTGACGAACACCCTTACCCCGAGAAATGGCTCGGCTACGATGTTCCGGCAAAGAAGCCACACCGGGTGCTGAATAGGTTGTCAGATTCAGGTAAGCTAACTTACCTAACTGTTAGCTATGTGCTTGTTAGCCTAACGTTAGATTCGTGATTCAATGATTACATTTAAGATCAGTAACGAGCCGTTAACAAAATACAACGAACCTTGCATTATTACCATTGCCCAACTATAACGTTAAATATCATATTTCTTATGTTTCGTTTACTTTGTGATATGGACCTACAGGTCTGAAATAATTAATTAATTAATATTCACGATATTATAACATATTATGGTACATTTCAGTCTTATAATAGCTCACATTATTGCTGTAAGCAGGCCAGCTAGCTACATCTCTCTTTCAGATATTGATATTGACTTAAATAGAGGAGATTGTGTGTGTATACTGTCTTGTGTTTGTAATGGATCTCTCTTTTACACACTGTTCTCTGTAACTATGGGTCCATCATACATTAAATCTCATTATCAATTTTAAGTACTAATGTAAAAAAAAAAATATGGTTATATTTTTCCATAGATGCATCAATGAGCGTTAGTGATGCAGTGGACAGCTGTGAGGATGATCACAGCCACATGCCCCAGACCTGTGATGCAGAAACACAATGGGAGGATCCATCTGTCTCTGACCACAACTACGCTTCACAATCTAAACTCAACCTGAAGCCACTCACATCTGAAATGGGAACACAATGCGTTGAGCCAGTGCCATTGTACATAACTCTGCTGAGAAATGACCACCTTTGTCAGCTCTACACAGGGTTGACACTGGATGCATTCCATTCAGTTGCCGAGCACCTCACCCGTTCATACACCAACAGCTTTCAGCTACACACTTGGGATCAGCTCCTGATCACTCTGATGAAGCTGCATCTTAATTTATTGCAGGGTGATCTTGCTGAAAGGTTTGGTGTTTCTCAGTCTATTGTTAGCAAGGTGATTTCGTGTTGGCTTGACATCATGGAGGAGAAGATGAGGTGTTACATACCATGGCTTCCCAGGGAGACAATCCAGGCAACAATGCCTCAGTGTTTCAGAGAGCAATTTCCAAACACAACATGTGTGATCAACTGTTCAGAGACACCCCTTCAAAAGCCACGCAACCTTGACTCGAGAGGTGAGTCCTACAGCCATTACTACGACCAGAACACCATTAAATACCTGGTCTCCATGGCACCATGTGGACTGATCATGTTCATCTCACCAGCATATGGAGGAAGGTGCAGTTATAAATTCATAACCGCAAATTCAGGGTTCCTGGAATACCTTCGTCCAGGCGATGAAGTAATGGCAGACAGAGGCTTCACCATTACCGATCTCCTCTATGAAAGGAAGGTGAAACTTGTCCTTCCAGCATTCACCAAGAGAGGCATGCAACTCTCTGAAGAAGACACCACTAACACTAGGCGCATCGCCAATGTACGTGTCCACGTTGAGCGGGTCATATGTCGACTTAAAAACTTCAAAGTCCTCTCTCAAACCGTTCCAATTAACCTCACCCCTAAAATTGATAAAATTCTAAGAATTTGTGCAGCCCTGTGCAACCTTCGAAGCGACATCATTTCTGAGATTGAGGATGAATAAATGTTTATTTGTAGTTGTGTTCCATGTCTGTCGATACTTTTTGCTTTCATTCTGCTTTCATTCTGCTTTAACTAATCAGTGTAAATAGTGTAAGTAGTTATTTTTATAAACCTTTACAATGTGAATAGTTATTTTTATAAACCTTTACAATGTGAATAGTAATTTTTATAAACCTTTACAATGTGACCAGATGTTACCTGTTCTGAATAGTTATTTTTATAAACCTTTACAATGTGAATAGTTATTTTTATAAACCTTTACAATGTGACCAGATGTTACCTGTTCTGAATAGTTATTTTTATAAACTTTTACAATGTGAATAGTTATTTTTATAAACCTTTACAATGTGACCAGATGTTTAATAAACCCTTACAATGTGACCAGATGTTACCTGTCAGTAATTTATTATAAAACCATATAATATCTCTGTAGATTTCCCCTTAAAACTTAATTTAAGTCTTCTGGTTAGAAGGAATAAGTCATGTCAAATTTGCAAATGAATACCATCTTGGTTTATTACTGATGAAAATGAAATGGTGAAATATATCTACATTAAGGTCAGTAGAAGGTGTCTCTAGCTTCCTGAAAACATCAAACACAAGTGATTTTATAAAACTTATTTAATCATTTATATTTTCAAAACCACAAAATCACAAATATATCTCGTTTAACACAACCAATTTAAAATGCATCCCACCCCAATTATCTAATATCCTATCCTTAAAGGGATAGTTCACTTTAAAAATAAAATTCTGTCATCATATACTCACCTTCAAGTTCAAAAATTAATTCAGGTTTAACCTGTTAAGCTGCACCAGTGCGTCGGCGCACTGAAGCGGTTTTTTTTATATATAGCTCAAAGTTACTATCAGATTTAATGTTATACCTTGACAAACTATACATCATTAAAAAGATATAAGACTCAAGTTTCAGTATTTGACCACTATTGTATTCTGAGAAACTTATAGCGACAGTTATTTCTTAATTTGTGTCAGGAGTTATGAAATGAAAAAATGAGTCGATACCTTTAATATGAATTATGCGCGTCAGCCGCTTTCATTCATAAAAAACTCTGTGCTGTCGCCATGACAGCGATACACAAAACAACGTCCCTCAGGGCTTTAGCTCAAAAATGTGCAGATTTGGAGAAATATTGATATATTCTCGTAGATTCACATCATATTTCTATAGACAGGAATAATATTTATTGAATTTATACCCAAATGCGTCGATGTAATCATTATGAGCGCTTGCATACTCTGATACTGTGTTTTCAATTCATACCAATAGCCTGAGGGCGCTATATGCACAATAATTGTCCATATATAGAACATGAAGAAGAGCCATGATCATGTGACATTCCAGGACGTCACTGGTACACACAAAGCTACAGAGTTCGCGCTGTAAAATGCAGATACAGATGTTTTGAAGATAATAAACATGATTGCAATGATATTTGAGTTACCTGTGTTTTCCAAGCCATGCCAGGTATTTTCATAATAATAGATTATATGTATAATGTAATGCTAATCTATATAGACTATCATTGTGTAGAACAGTATACAATAGTATATTTTCTGTCTGATTTTTTTATCTGAAGCCAAATTAGATTACAGAAGATTATTTAAAATACTCCACTTGCGTTTTAAAGTAAGTTTGGAGCACAAAAATGGTTTTAATCTCATAAATTGTCGTGTATTGATGGTGTGCTAAGCTAACATGCTAGCTCCCTAGGTGCACCTGCAACCTAGAAGTTATACTTTTATGTTTTTTTGAATGCTTACTGAAAGTTTCTTTATTCAAGAATGTTCTTTATTTTTTATTTAAAATGTGAGGTGAACTTTGAGAAAAGAATTTAGGGATTGAAACCCAATGAATAGCCTGTGAATAGCCAGTCGTTAGTAACTATAATGCAGACAAAAGAAATGCATATTTACAGCCATAACCAGGCTGGAGAGGTGTGAATGTGTGTAGGGGGAGACTGAGACTGAATGGGGCTCGTTTGCACCACAAAACAATAGAGACAATAAGACTGAATGGATGACTTAAAAGATGACTAAACATCAGTAGCATTTTAACCTCAAATCAAAATAAAGTCACATGACATGGTCTTGAAAAACATTTCACTAAATACAGAGTTTTGGACTTATTATCTTCAGATTTTAAACATAAAATGTTTAGACATGTGGCTTTAGCTGTAGTGCATTTCTAGATTGCTACAGGGCCAACTTCAATTTTATTTTCATGAGGATGTTTCATTAAAATTAATTTCTAATAACTTTACAAAACTTTGAAGCTATTTATAACAATTTTTTTCATTATGATAATAATTAATTCTACATTTACAATAAACTGCCAGGTGTCAGCTTTCAAATGAGACCATACTTGTGCTTTTAGTACAAAGGGTTCATGAACTGTATCCGTTTCAGTTTGGGTATGTCATTTCTGGGGATTTTTCAAAAGTGGGGTTGCAGCTTAACAGGTTAAAACAACTTGAGGGTGAGTATATGATGACAGAATTTTATTTTTAAAGTGAACTATTCATTTAACCCTAATTATTCGCATTCCAGCTTATTTACAAAGCTGCATGTATATTGTGGATAGCAAAAGACGGCCTGCCTGAAACTCATCTGACAAATGAGGGAGCATATACTTAAAATAAAATGCTTTCAGTCTATCTACAGTCTTGGCACAGAATTGCTCATTGTATGGGATTTGTAGCAGAACTTGCGGTGATGGAGCCCAGATGAGCAGCTTACAGGCCCTCAGCCTTGTACAGAACATTCCAAGCTGCACTTGCACATAGAAGCCCCGTGGACCATTTGGCTGCAGCTGAGGTGTCCCCTCCACCATCTTCACATCATATCTCTGATTCCTGAAGAGATCCTCCAGAGTCTCGCCACTTTTAAGGAGAGGGGATTTGATCTCCAGCAGTTCCTCCGAGTTCAAAACTCCATCTGGGCTTGATGACAGCCAGGGCTCGCTTGCACACACGACTGTGCCTCTGCGGCTGACTGAGAACCCGCAACCCTCTAGCCACTGTATCGCAGACGCCTCGCTTTCTAAGCCATGGTGAGTGGCCGCATTCCCATGGAACCTGGGGTAGAGGTGCTCTCTGAGGAAGGTCTGAGGGTTGACTCTGCTGGGGACCTTCTTTGCTGTGCTTGCCGTGATTCTTACTTTGCGAGAGTCATGCCACAAGTGAGAGGAACTCTGTTCAAGAGTTACATGCTCCAATGCTGTACGCTTTAAGAGATCAATGGCCACGAAACTGTCATAAAACACCATGCACCTCTGGCAGATGTTGGTGCCATCATGGTCAGCATGTGGTAAGGAGGATGCAGGCTGTTCTGGCTCCTGTGTCTGAGCAGCACTCAGACATTTGTGCAGAAGGGTTGACACAGGCAGTCGAAGATGCTTGAGACCCTCTCTCAGCTCACCCTGGGTGAAAAAATGAAGGAGTGGGAGGCAGAGGGACATTGTTGGGCATTACCTCTGACGTCAGTACATCGGTGGCTCGGTGGTGGGAAAAGGTGATGTCCGTTAACCGCTTCGGGCAGAGGTTCCTCTGGGTCCCCACATTCCAGAGCCGCTGCTCATCTGTGCAGGCAATGCCAGTGAGCCCACTGGACACAGCATTTTCCACCTGAGACCAAACATATGCACTGATGAGCTTGAATACTTAAAAGATATTTCAAAACTTTCACAGTTATCTTATTAAAAAATCATTCATTATTATTACACATAATGTTAACCTACCTTATTCCTTACATCAGGTGATAGCGTAATTAGACTTAATGTTCACTTATACATGTAGGCCTACTTTACGTTTCCTTTTCCATTTTCAGTGCATGCATATTTTTTTCCTAGCACATTTTACCAATTCCAAACCACATTAATCGTAATAATTAGCATTAATTTTGTATTTAATTATTTATAAGTGATATAAAAAAACACATTCTATTCATATGTGCAAAAAGAAAACCTGCTTAATATTTATGCACATCTAAAATACACAATTAATAGTAGTTGTTAAGATTGATGTGGTTTGGAATTGGTCAAATGTGCCATCATAAAATTAAATTGCAAAATAATGATGCATGCACTGTACTTACCTGGACTCCATTCACTTACCTTACTCCAATGTACAATTAAGAGATTTGACAAGATACTTAGCTTGCCGGTGGTCATCAGGTCATCATCAACTGTGTATGTCACAAACATTATGTTAATATACCTAAATATATATACATTTATAACATACTTATGTTAACAACTCGAACGTTGCAAGATTTTATCATGAATAATAAATACTAATAATGAGTGTGATATAGTCTTACCTTCCATAATATAGAGGCTGCGTGGCTACAGGACCTTCCCAAACCAGCGATGCACGAACATCCAGTAGTCTCCACTGATCCCAGGCTGCTAACTAGCACCCACACAGAGTGGTGTGGACTGCTCGACTAACTGGGGTGCACGTTTGCTTTTAAAAATACAAAGTCACCCTCACGGTGTAAGAGTACATGACCCACTTTCCCACTGTGTAAATACTGATAGGCCTCAGAGCTTTTATAGTTTTTCATGGCTACTCTTATCAACTCCTTCTGACAGGACGAAGTAATTAAATATGTCCCCATAGGTTACCTCAGGCCACTTCTTCATATCGTCTATCCACGTTAATAATGACGATGGATGGGACAATATGAGACCATCTGATCGTCGCAAGTTTTCTCTGTGCTCCCAATTTAAAACAGAATTAATGTTATTTGTCATTTTTGTCAAGTTTTAGCTAGCTATAAACAATCTTCTATTTACTGAAATAGCTACCGGATGCGCCGTGTCAGTTTACCGGAAGTCGGATGACAAAATGCGGAAGCGCGAAGTATTAAAAGTGGGCGGGGCGGAATAAGGTGAATAGGCTACAAAAACTATCCGCTAACAGTATTCACGACTCTTGCGTTGCTCTCCGCCATTTTGAAAAGGTCAAAGGTTATCTCATCTCGGCAACTCGTGCATCAAAATATTCTACGAGTTGCCCAGTGGAAAATACCACATGAGGGGGTGTTCATGTGCATTTTCCATGTCGGCTTTTGGTATTTACCATAATTACCATAGCACGTGAAGGCACCATAAATACCCTATAGAGCTGGTAAGTCCCGCCCATCCGTAAAACCCCACTGGACCTCTAGGTTGAATTTTTCGTGTGAAGAATGCTACAATTTAGCGGGTAGAAGTTTGATTCGGTTAGACTTTTGTGAGAGCACTTTGTGGACTACAACTCTTTGCTGCTTTCAGACGGGAATCTGAAGAAAGAACAGCCCATTTGGTTTGAATGGTGGCATTTTGGGTACAAAACACACAGGCATCTCGATCTGTCTCCATAGATTATCGCAGCATTAGTACCCTGATTTGACAAGTGGAGGGAAAATGTGTTATGGGGTGACGTCACATGTAGTCTTTCTTGTTATGTCTTTTACACAACTGCTAGCCAAAGAATCATACAATATACTGTCAAACTCGTAACATAAAAAATTCACAGACAACATATGTTCACATTCATGGCACAATTCAAATGGGACCAGAAAATAATTATTTTCTCACATTCACTTGCATTGACGATTTTTCAACCTAGAGGTCCACTTGGGGTTTTACGGATGGGCGGGACTTGCCAGCTCAATAATTTAACCAACATTTATCATTATTATTTTTTTTTTTTTGCTTTGATCCATGCTTCATTCCGTTCTCGAATAGCTGTTGCAATAGATTCATTAAACCAAAGATTTTCTCTGCCCCTCACTCTGTATCTTCTAATAGGGGCATGTTTGTCAACTATGGAGGTCTTTTTAAAATAATTCCAGGCCAGCTCAACATCATCCATATCACAAACTAAGTTCTATGTTCTTAAATCACTCTGATATATTTCATGAAGGAAAGCTTGTTCATTAAAACATTTGTAATTTCGTTTAAAAATAAACCGTGGCTTGGTTTTAGTCAATTTACAATTTCTAACACAGAAAACCATACAGTGATTTGATTTGATTTGATTTGATTTGATTTATTTTTCTGGTAAATTTAACAATAAAACTGACATCATTACAGAAAACTCCAGCAGCTGAGTACTTATGTGGAGCATTAGTCAGAATGACATCAATTAATGTAGACTTGTCCATTCGTTTTGGTTTTAGACATGTAGGTGACTGTACTAGTTGCGTCAAATGTAACACATCACATAGGTCTCTTAACGCTGATGAAGTTGATAGCCAGTCCCAGTTCAGGTCTCCTAGGACAATATACTCGTTGGACAGTTTATGTGAAAAGTCAGACAGTAGGGCAGTTGCTCCAGCTGCAGCCAAATGTGGGCGGTAGCATCCTACCGCAGTCAGAAAAGCGCCATTGGGAAGATTTAATTTGATGGCACATAATTCTAAGAATTTGGTCTTTGTTATTGTTTCAATGGAACAACATTCCAACGACGCCTTAGCATATATGGGTACTCCCCCTCCATTACCCGCACGATCCGTCCTAAAGAGATTATACCCTTCGATGTTAGTCATATTGTTTGTGATTGAAGGTTTGAGTCATGTCTCTGACAGGACGATTAGGTCACTTTCTGTCAGTTTAGCCCACAGATGAATAGCATCGATTTTATTAATCAGGCTGCGCACATTGACATGAATGAAACGCAAGCCACTGCTATCTTTCAAATCGTCAGGGCTCAAAAGCTCAATCAGTTCTGGGCCTGGGTTGGGATGGATGTTACCTGATAGGAACAGGAGTAGAATAATACATAAGCCTGCTGATCTTGTCGAACTGCTGTATTTCTGCCCAACTGAGAGGTTCATACTTGTGCAGGGTCTCAGTAGAACAGTCAGAAAAGACTGACGAAGCCATGTGGATTGATATAAAGCCACCGGTATCAGGAAACAGCATAGTTACAGAATTTGGGAGAATAATCTGGGAAAAAGCAAATAATCCATCACCAGATCCCAGAGTGTCCTCAGCACATAAGCGAGCCGCAGGTTGTTGATGGAGTCAGACCAGCTTGTTTTGTTGTTATAGAGTAGGCTATGTTATTGTTTACTGTTTACCATCACAAAGTTGTTAGCACAGTTCTGAGACCCAGGATGAAATTTATTCCGAATCAGGTAACCCGTTAAGCTTATAAAACACAGATACAGACACAGGTAAACTACGCAGACAAACGTGAAACACCTGCGCCACCATCTTGGATGGCGTAGACAGTATAGATAGTAGACTATATACTGTCTATACTACATAGAAAGTAGACAGTATATGAAAAGGTATTAGCGTATGCTGTGTGGTTGATGTCCAGTTTTGCTAGCTGAGCAGAAATACATAATCACTTGTTTCACTTGGTCCCCTCAAAGTTGCGTTGGATTTTCTCCTCAGCATAAAGGTTAAGAGGCCCCTCTATCACTGTTTTACATGTTCGTAAAGTTCGTTTCTGGAGAAAATATATAGACTATAATCTGTGTGTTTACACAGCCTTTTTAAAAATGGCTGGTGCTGTTGTTTTGCTTGCGTTCGGCCAATCAGCATACTAACGTTATGGATAGTTCCTATAGTTCCTATACGGATAGTTATATAGACTTCTGAACTTTAATGCTGCCTGAACTCAATTGGAGTTAGAAAAAAACGTGTCAGGACCTACTCATTGTCGTAATCATACTAACTCTAGATCTAATATTATCACATGGAATAGATGTTGATGCCCTTGAAATACTGCAGCAGAGCGATGACATCTCAGATCATTATCTAGTCTCATGTAAATTACATTAAGCGAAGGCTGCAAAGCCGACTCTGTGTTACAAATATGTTAGACCTATAACTTCTGCCACTAAAACTTGCTTTATCCATAATCTTCCTGATCAGTTTTTATCATCTCAGAATCCAGATAGCTTAGAAAATCTTGATATTGCAACAGAAACTTTTAACTCTCTCTTTTCCAGCACTTTAGACACAGTTGCTCCGTTGCGCTTAAAGAAGATTAAAGAAAATAATCCAACACCGTGGTACAACGAGCACACTCAGGCCCTTAAGAGAGCAGCCAGAAAAATTGAGCGCAACTGGAAGAAAACAAAACTAGGTATTTCGCGTTTCATGGAAGAGGAGCTCTGTCAGAATAAGAGTCGTAGATCCAAATGCAAGCAAACAGTTTATTGAAGGCAGGTTGAGCAAATGAATAACTCAAAACACCACGTATAGCAGGCGGGCGACCAGGATATTAATACAACGCAGAGGATGAGTGATATGAATAATTCTGGGTGGATGCCAAACGGGAACTTGAATGAAGAGAACTTCACACGAACTCCCGAAGTCTGGGAACACAGACGAGATCGAGGAAATAACTCTGTAAGGAACTCAGGCACCGGAACTGGGTAAGAGAGTATAAACAAGAGTGATGAACCGACATCAGGGGCTCGTTCTTAATACGTTGCTTAAAACATCCGAGATCAAATGAGACATCCAAGATGATATCATCGTGCTAATCATGATCCGGTTAATTGGGTTCTTCAAACACACCTGTTGTTTATGATTAGTATTGCTGGATTGAGTTATCTGAGATAATTGCGCGTTCATGTGCTGGTTTAAAAGAGGATATGTATCGATAGTAGAAACATTGATCAGCAACACTGCTATTGGCTGCTCAGTGTGGCCAAAGAGCGGGCTCAGTTTTTCTCCTCAGCAGAGCAAGAACTAATAGTCGAAGTTTATTCGGAATTTTAATGTTTAATCAAAACGCCAGGGAACACCTCAAAGTCTGCAAAAGCCAGGAGAGAGGGCTGGCAAAAAGTAGCAGACAATTTAAATCCGTTAGAAGTGGCCATGTTAGATTATCACTTATTAGCCTATATTTTTGTATTTTAATATTTGCATAATTACTTTGTTCATTGTAATGTCAGAGTCACCACACTAGAACATGGGAACAAATAAAAGTGAAGTACAAAAATATTCTACATAATGGTAATTTTTAGTTATATAGTCTCTTTTATAAAAGGCACTGTTAAATAAATGGTTGTCTGTTTATAAAAACAACCAAGAAAAAGGCTGAGAAAAAAAATAGAAAAGATCTTAGTAGCCTACACTGTAAAATAATTTTTGCTGCATTAAATTAAGGCCGTATAGTCATTTCAACTGTTAAATCTTGAGTAATGATGAATTGCTTTGACTTGTGAAAGTGAAAACTGATAAACTTATGTTAATGTAAAAATATTTTGCCATGAGTTATTGATCACGTTTCCCGCATTGTAATGTCATTCTGTTTTCCTCGTTTGTGCACTTTTACATAATACACCAACACTTGTATCTGTTCCCAAGAAAGTGGTGGCTGAAATATGTGCAGTAAAGTAGACATTTCAACTTTCCAAAAGAAAGAAAGTATAAGACTTTGTAATGTGTATTTGTTTCCATTGCACTGGACAGTGAATAAACCCTCTCAGATAACTGTCATATGGAGGAACTAGCCTACCTGCAAGTGCATAAATAACTTTACTTAATTTATACTTGTATGCTTTATGGCTGCAATATAAGTTGCAGGATTCCACATCTACAGAAAGGCCTACAGAAGGGTCTGCACAGACAGAGGAGACATAGGCCTACAGGTGGGTAGTGTATAGCCAACTTTTCCTTTTTATTTGTTGCATGAGGCATGTGTCTAATATCTCTTGTTGCAGGTACTTGACCACTGGCTTTTCTTTACAAAGAACAATTGAAATAAAACTCAAGGAACTAAGCATATTTGTCTTTTATTAAAGATTTGTTTTTTGTTTTTTTGGCAATGTTTTGTAATATGGCACATGCAACAATGTCACAGGCCCTGTCAGGTGTGCAACCCTCAGACTTTTCAGACACTGAAATCTCCCCTTTAGTTAGCCAAAGTTAATTTCATTGTGTGCCCTTGTCCTGGCTAGAGCTACATTGTTACTGGTTTGGGTCAGGGAATGGGGTCATAAAACACCTGTCTACAGACAGGAACATGTCATAATCACCTATGAAAAAATGCAGTTCTGTTAGGATCAGCTTAAGTGTATGTAATACAGTGAGCTTGATATTTAATTGTGTAACTTTCCTTACCACTTTCAAATAATGTGCATAAATGTGAATCTTTGAAAATTCTTAAGTCATGCACAGATACTAGCCATTTTGCTTTCACATTTGTGATATGGAAGATTTTAGTCAACCGCCTTTTTTAAAATTTGATATAATATTACTAATCTGGAATATTAAGAATCACAATAGTAACTGGGCTGCACATTTACATTGTGAACCCTCTTTCTGTTCACATAATCCCCTTAAAGGAGAACTCCGGTCAATTTTAACATTGAGCTCATTTTTTTGTACATTTGGAGTGCTGTCAATACAGAGAACAACGACAAAAATCGGTGTTGCCTACACCGAGTTATTCTATTTTTAAAATTTGCACCCTATTGACTTCAATGGGGCAAGTAGTAAGCCTGCTTTTAGCCTCTTAACATCCTTGATGTGTCATTACAAGTGCACAGAAAATGTGAGTGATTCCTTCCGAGTGAACACGGGTGAATCTGACTGCAGTAGATGTTAGAGATATTAATAAAAATGAAGTTAATTCAGCCAGCGCTCATACCTCTGTTTACATCCTGTTTTCGGTGGAAGGCCATAGTAATCGATTGTCGAGTTCACGCGCGTGATCATAGGCACTAAACCTATGCGCGTGAACTCGACAATCGATTACTATGGCCTTCCACCGAAAACAGGATGTAAACAGAGGTATGAGCGCTGGCTGAATTAACTTCATTTTTATTAATATCTCTAACATCTACTGCAGTCAGATTCACCCGTGTTCACTCGGAAGGAATCACTCACATTTTCTGTGCACTTGTAATGACACTTAAAGGATGTTAAGAGGCTAAAAAGCAGGCTTACTACTTGCCCCATTGAAGTCAATAGGGTGCAAATTTTAAAAATAGAATAACTCGGTGTAGGCAACACCGATTTTTGTCGTTGTTCTCTGTATTGACAGCACTCCAAATGTACAAAAAAATGAGCTCAATGTTAAAATTGACCGGAGTTCTCCTTTAATTGAGGCCTTGATGGCAGTCTATGGTCTAGTCTATGGTACCAATCACGTTAGTGAAGCCTGAGTGACATATACTGTAATCGGCATGGTCATGATTGCATGATCTTCATAAAAAATTATGATAGCCTTAAAAAAAAACATTTTTGTAAACAGCTTTACAACATTGGGTCTTAAGTGGCTTGGAAATGCCACAAAAAAAACTAAAACTGTTTTTTAAACCTAAAAGCGCCAGGTAAACTCTGAATGACACGACAGACAGCACTTTCCATCAAGTTCTCCGCATCTCCAATAGTGTAAAGGAAAGAGCCACTCGCAAATAATCTTAGGGCAATCAATGCAAACAGTTTGTGCTGTAGTTAAAGCCCAACTCCGACAAGTTGAAAATAAATGTGCGTTTCCAACAAATGAATAATGTAAACGACAATCTCACGAATCACGAGAAAAAATATATATCTCAGAAAGTGCACTCGCGCTGTGCTGGACTTCCCGTATCAGCTCCGCTTAGGAAGCCGCAGTCTAATCCTGTTTAAATGAAATAAGCCTGTTCCCGAGCAGGTTTAAGCTTACGGACCTGTTGCTATGACAGCAAGTCCAGGATGAGCTTTGAAGAACCAAACAATCCAAGATCATGCCAAATCGTCAACAATCAAATCCAGCTAACTGAGTTAGCGACGTATGAAGAACGGGCCCCAGGCAATAATCACTCCTGCTAGATATAGGCAGCTAACAACAGAATTAACTAGCTGCAGCTGCGGACTGATTAACTGATCAGCTAGTTACTAAGCAACAAACAAGACAACACACTCAGATCCTACACCCATAACAACCAACAGAAACACAAAATGAACACACGGATCGATGAACCGTGACAAGCTCGATTGCATACCGAGAGGCTTTAAAAGCTGCTAGATCTGCTTATTTTTCAACCCTGTTAGAAGAAAATAAACATAATCCTAGGTATTTATTTGAAACAGTGACTAAACTAACGAAAAAGAAAGCTTCAAACCCAGAAGTTTCCAAGTAACACAGCAGTAATGACTTTATTAACTTCTTCACTTATAAGATTGATAATATCAGGGACAAAATTATAACTATGCAACCGTCTACTACAGTATCGCATCAGGGAGAGCATTGTAGTCTCCCTGAGGAAAAATTCGATTAATTTATTGCTATAGGAGAGGAAGAATTTTGCACACTCGTTAATTCATCTAAATCGACAACATACATGTTAGACCCTATACCGACTAAGCTACTGAAAGAGATGCTTCCAGATGTCATAGATCCTATTCTTAATATCATTCATTAGTCTTTGCCTCTAGGATACGTACCAAAAAAGCTGGCTTTAAGCTGGCTATGATTAAACCGCTTGTTAAAAAAACGCAACTTGATCATACACAATGAAGAGATGTCTTATCACAAGTTCAGTATGGAGTACCACAAGGCTCAGTACTAGGACCACTACTGTTCACTCTGTACATGCTACCATTAGGAGATATCATTAGGAAACATGGAATTAGCTTTCACTGTTATGCCGATGGTACTCAGCTCTATATTTCTTCAAAACCTAACGAAACCTACCAATTCACAAAATTAACGGAATGCATAGCTGATATAAAAAACTGGATGACTAGTAATTTCCTACTACTAAATTCTGAAAAAACAGAGATTCTAATTATTGGACAAAAAACTTCCACACATAATAACCTAGAATACTGTCTAACACTTGATGGCTGCTCTGTTAAGTCTTCGTCGTCGGTTAGGAACCTGGGTGTGCTCTTTGATACCAATCTTTCATTTGAAAGTCACGTGTCTAGTATCTGTAAAACCGCATTTTTCCATCTTAAAAATATATCTAAATTACGCCATATGCTCTCATTGACAAATACGGAACAATTAGTTCATGCGTTCATGACCTCAAGGCTAGATTATTGTAATGCTCTACTGGGTGGTTGCCCTGCACGCTTAATAAACAAACTACAGCTAGTTCAAAACACAGCAGCTCGAGTTCTTACCAGAACCAGGAAGTATGACCATATTAGCCCCGTTCTGTCAACACTGCATTGGTTGCCTATTAAACATCAGATAAATTTAAAAATATAGCTGATAACTTACAAAGCACTAAATGGTTTAGCTCCGCAGTACTTGAGCGAGCTCTTAACGCATTATAGTCGTTCACGTCTATTGCTAAACCACATGAGAACTGGCCCCCGATTGAGCCTGGTTTATCCCAAGCTTTTTTTCTCCATTCTGTCACCTTGTTTTGGTTTTTGCTTTGTTTGGGACATTTAATATTCAATATTATTGATCTGCCTTACTTAAGGTGGACGATGATGCAATTTTCTTCTAGAAACAAACTTTGTTGTATTATTT
This sequence comes from Scardinius erythrophthalmus, assembly GCF_964197995.2. Taxonomy (NCBI): domain Eukaryota; kingdom Metazoa; phylum Chordata; class Actinopteri; order Cypriniformes; family Leuciscidae; genus Scardinius; species Scardinius erythrophthalmus. The sequence goes on along the minus strand of NC_138230.1, from coordinate 21,241,693 downwards.
TCACGTTATCACTGTGAATCTGCTTTGATACAATCTGTATTGTAAAAAGCACTATATAAATAAAGGTGACTTGACTTGAATATAGTGCTGGTTTAGACTCTACTCTGAAGTAGTAGCTAAATTACTTCCTCCAAAAGGAGTTCTTAGAACTAAAATTGTTCCTAGTTCCTGCGGTGCGAACACGCCAAAATCCAGTTACATCCGCCAATAGTTCTAGGAACGATGAATAAGGTTCCTCCGGTGCAAAAGCCCCTAATTGTTGGTGGTTTTAATATCCATGTAGATAATGAAAAAGACGCATTGGGATTGGCATTTAGAGACATTCTGAACTCTATTGGATTAAGACAACACGTGTCAGGACCCACTCATTGTCGTAATCATACTTTAGATCTAATATTATGGAATCAATGTTGATGCTGTTGAAATTCAGCAGCAGAGCGATGACATCTCAGATCATTATCTAGTCTTGTGTAAACTTCATTTAGTCAAGGCTGCAAAGCAGACTGTGTTACAAATATGTTAGACCTATCACTTCTGCCACAAAAAATTGCTTTATTAATAATATTCCTGATCAGTTTCAACATCTCAGCATCCCAGATAGTTTAGAAGAACTTGATATTGCGACAGAAACTTTTAACTCTCTCTTTTCTAGCACTTTAGAGTCTAGACACAGTTGCTCCTTTGTGCTTAAAGAAGATTAAAGAAAATAGAAAATAGAAAATAAAGAAAAAACGATGTCCACACTGGTGGTCCAGAAGCACCTCAAAAAAAAAAAAAATCAGCCAGCTCAGAGTTCGTCTACCCCCCCCAGCAAGAGAGAGGGAAGCAACCCTGAGATGGGCGACCCAGAGGATGTGACATCTGCTCTTCAGGAGTGCGTGTCGGCACCACTCCTTCCCCCGGAGGAGGGCCGGGTGGAGAATCTTGTTTCTGTTCCACCGCTGGTCAACCAGTCAACGGTACCCAAAATTTCAATACAAGAGCCGGGTCACACACGGTCGAGACTGGCAGTCAAGGACGACGCTCAATTGCCTCGCTACTCCCAGTCTCCCCCGTCCAAGAGGGCCATAATGACAGTGTGCGCCGCCACGTTGCCTCACTGCTCTCATTCCCCTCGCCCCAGCGCTCAGATTGCCTCATTCATTTGCGTTTGAATAGCGCGCGCTCTCCGTAGGCGGAGTCACATTACATTTGAATGAGATGTAATGAGCTCGACTGGAATCGCTCTCTTTTAATACAGATTTCACAAGATGAGAATATTTGTTTTTTATATAAATTACTTCATTTAAAAGAAGAGAATTCAAGCTTCATGCCTGTGTGTCTGTATGTCTGTTTGACTGAGTATTCGCTGAGTTATTGTTCATTTTCGGACGCGTTTTAGAATGGACTTCACTGGCAGAGAGAAGGCAGAACTCGCTTCGTGTTTATTTTTCTTTATTTGGCAAAAAGCACAACACTTTGTTTTTATTGTGAGTATACACAAAAAAATACACATTTAACAGAATCGATTGATATATGAAACTTGTTTGTAATATCAAAGTCAACAGAGCAAAATGAATCTCTTTTGAACTGATAAAAAAAAGCGAGCCTATTGCGCCGGCGCGATTGCCGACCTCAGGGGGTTAATCACGGTCAGTCACTATGCGCAGCTCCTCGACTCAGAACTACCCCGTGCACTGAGGCGGTCTGCAATTAACAAAGCCGCCTCACCACCAAGGGTAGTGAGAGAGGAAAAACTTTTCTGCAGATTTTGGCATGTTTGGCTGCCATATTGGCACCAGAATGCTTCCATACTGCCAAAGTTTTTCACACATATCCGGGCAGGCACGGACAAGGCATTTAAGCGTCGCACAGCGCCCCCAGAGTAGCCCGGGAAAGTGTGGCTGTCAAGTCTGAATCTGATTCAGCATGAGTACACACACCATTATAGTGGGAACTCAGCATCAACTTCATTTCCAGAGTATAACAGCCTGAAGGGTTAAAATTTAAGAATCTATTTCAGATATGCTTCCTTACATAACATCACAGTGAAGAATACTGATTTTAGCTTTTAAGGTTAAGATCTCAGCAAAGTTGTAATTCCTGTTTTCTTTAACCTGTTAAGCTGCACCCCCACTTTTGAAAAATCCCCAGAAATGACATACCCAAACTGAAACAGATACAGTTCATGAACCCTTTGTACTAAAAGCACAAGTATGATCTCATTTGAAAGCTGACACCTGGCAGTTTATTGTAAATGTAGAATTAATTATTGTCATAATGAAAAAAATAGTTATAAATAGCTTCAAAGTTTTGTAAAGTTATTAGAAATTTATTTTTATGAAACATCTTCATGAAAATAAAATTGAAGTTGACCCTGTAGCAATCTAGAAATGCACTACAGCTAAAGCCACATGTCTGACCATATTATATTTAAAATATGAAGATGATAAGTCTAAAACTCTGTATTTAGTTAAATGTTTTTCAAGATAGAAGCACCTAGAGCTAGCTAGCATGTTAGCTTAGCACACCATCAATACATGACAATTTATGGGATTAAAACCATGTTGGTGCTCCAAACGTACTTTATAACGTGAATAACATGTTTTAAATAATCTTCTGTGATCTAATTTGGCATCAGATAAAAAAATCTGACAGAAAATATACTATTTGATAGTATTCTGCACAATGATTAGTCTATATAGATTAGCATTACATTATAAATATAATCTATTATTATGGAAATACCTAGCATGGCTTGAAAAACACAGGTAACTCAAATATCATTGCAATCATGTTTATTATCTTCAAAACATCTTAATCTGCATGTTACAGCGATCTCTTGTTAGCTTTGTGTGTAGCAATGACGTCCTGGAATGTCACATGATCATGGCTCTTCTTCATGTCCCATATATGGGTTATTATTGTGCATATAGCGCCCTCAGGCTATTGGTATGAATTGAAAACACAGTATCAGTGTATATAACCGCTCATAATGATTACATCGACGCATTTGGGTATAAATTCAATAAATATTATTCCTGTCTATAGAAATCTGACGTAAATCTATGAGAATCTATCAGTATTTCTCCAAATATGCACCTTTTTGAGCTAAAGCCCTGAAGGACGTTGTTTTGTGTATCGCTGTCATGACGACAGCACGGGAGTTTTTTTATGAATGAAACCGGCTGACGCGTATAATTCATATCAAAGGTATCGACTCATTTTTTCATTTCATAACTCCTGACAGAAATTAAGAAATAACTGTCGCTATAAGTTTCTCAGAATACAATAGTGGTCAAATACATAAACTTGAGTCTTATATCTTTTTAATGATGTATAGTTTGTCAAGGTATAACATTAAATCTGATAGTAACTTTGAACTAAAAAAAAAAAAAACGCTTCAGTGCACCCGCGCACTGGCAACGGTTAACAGGTTAATGGCTCTTCGAGCCCCAGTTTCACTCAGACTGATGGGATTAGCACACGAATGATTCACTGAGAATCTCACCTTTTGTTACCTTAACCTGTATACTCATTTACATGCTTTGTTTGAATTTGTCTCCACCCCCAAAAGTCCCTCCTCCTAAAATTCCTATAAGATAACATGTAAAGTTATGTTAGATCAGATCATGTTGGAAGTTTCTACAGCCGCGTACAGAGGAGTTCTCAATAAAGAATAACTTCAGTTGAACGCGATCCCGACTGTCTCACTGGTCTCTGCTTTGAAGAAAGAAAAACTTTACAACAGATGGTGCCGTGACCCGGATGGAGAAAAAAAAGGAAACTCAAAGAACTGAATCTTAAAACTTCAAGCTTCCTCCAGATTGAAAACTTCAAGCTCAAAGATCTCAACAAAGCTGACTGAGTTCCAGACGAATGTTTTCTGTACAACCAAAGACTCGGTGAGTTTCGCTCCATTCAAAGAACCAATGCAGACCAGTACAAATGTTTTCCTCTGCGCCGTTCAGAGAAGTAGTTAACAAACAGCTGTAGAGTTTGGTTAACTAAAGATAAGCCTCTAAAAAGTTTTCTTTTAGAGATGAAATTGATCCTCTGTTGATGGCAGGGAAGATTAACAGTTACATGTTAATATTGTGTGTATGCTCTTGCTAGAGAAGACCTATCTGTAAGCTAGAGAATTAGCTTTAGAATTAGATTTAGCCTCATGTGCTAATAAGATTGTACCCTCTGTTTGCAAGACAGTAGAGAGAAGTTTTTTTTAGTGTTTGTTTGTGGTAACAGAAATTCACAAAATGTTTAGGAAAAGTACTAGACAGATTACACCTTTTTGGACAGATAGTGAATTAAAGTCTTTGTTATCAGAGCACATGGACTCAATCGTGACTGAGGAAGTCAGATTGAATTTAACAAAGAAATTTGGCATTGATCCAGGCAAAGTTTGGTCAATCGAAGATTGTAAGAAGGTACTAGGAGAAAGTATTCGCAAGAACAGTGTGAAAAGTTGTATCTGTTGTCACCGAGAATTTGGTTTAACCCTAGCTACAGAACAGTCTAAGCGCAACTCCGTGCTAGAGAAACAGATCAAAGAGCTCCGTGCTAGAATATCTTCGTTGACTAAGAAAGTAAACCGCAACAAAGATGCAGAAAAAACTGATGTGGAAGAAGTTAGTCAGCCTGATAACAATTATCCTGACTTAAAAGCTTTCTTTGAAACAAATGTAGCCATCCAATCAGTAACTGATCAGCCTGTAGATTCAGTGCAGGTTTGTGGGGCTAGGAGAAGATCTCAGGGAACTAAAAGTGTTACTCCGAACTCTTCTGTTGTCCAAATACAAACGGTTGCCAAAACATCTTTAGGTCCTAAGGATATAGATAGACTCTCCCAGAGTTTACCCTCAGCACGCACAAATTTTTCTGAATTTAGAAGAGCATTGTTCAGTAAAATGCATCTTTACGACATGTCGTTGCCGGAAGTCACACAGCTGATGTCACAAATTCTAACTGAATCTGAATTCAACAATTTTGAGTCTGCTGTTACTTCCGAACTGCAACATGTCAGTCAAGGCGATTTGAGAGAAGGTGTTTTGAAAATCCTAAAGAATATCTTAGGACCCAAAATCGATTGGTCGAGAGTTACTAGCTGTGTACAAGAGAAAGAAGAAACTGTGAGTGAATATACTGAGAGGTTCTGTCAGGTAGCTGTAACGTACAGTGGAATAGTGGATGATTCCGAAAGTGTGTTAGCTGACAAAGGAGCTCTAATCCGAATTTGGGCAGATGGTCTTGTAGCTGAGTACAGAACAGCCTTGCCATTCCTAGATATTACGTGGGCTAAAAGAACTCTCAGAAGTAACCTAGAAAGTTTAGCTATTTGGGAAAGAGATTCTGTTGTCAAAGAGAGAGTAAGAATTGCAGCAGTTTCTGTTAAGGTCAACTCAGAGAAGCCAAAGAAACGCAAAAGTCCTAGAGAAGCCAGTTGTTCTTACTGTGGCAAGCACGGACATTTTGGAAAAGAATGTAGAAAAAACAAAAATAACTTAAGACAAGTTAACAAGGTTAACCAGCTTCTGCTTAGCCTGCTTGATATTCTGAAGCAGCCCCTCCCCTCCTCGTTAAACTCGTGGGGCAACTTGATACGGTGTTAACCATTTAGGCTGTGATTGCTTAATCTCCCCAGTAACTTACAACAAAGATGAAAGACTTATTTTTGTTTAATAGAACAAAAGGAAAGTATGGAAGCTTGTTTCCGCCACAAAATAAAAAAATAAAAAGGTAATTGCGACTTTTTATCTCACAATTGCGAGTTTACATCTCGCAATTCTGACTTTATTTCTCAGAATTGCGAGATATAAAGTCAGAATTGCGTGAAATAAAGTCAGAATTCTGAGATATAAAGTCAGAATTCTGAGATATAAAGTCAGAATTGCGAGATATAAAGTCGCAATTGCGTGTTATAAAGTCAGAATTCTGACTTTTTTTCTCGCAATTGCGACTTTATATCACGCAATTCTGACTTTATATCTCAGAATTCTGACTTTATATCTCAGAATTCTGACTTTATATCACGCAATTGCGAGATATAAAGTCAGAATTGCATGATATAAAGTAGCAATTGCGTTATAAAGTCAGAATTGTGAGATATAAACTATTCTAAGGTAAAAAAAAAAAAGTCCGTCTTTTTTTTTTTTCTTAGAATTGGACTTTATATCTCACAATTCTGAGAAAAGATGTCAGAATTGCGAGATATAAACTCGCAATTATGTGTTATAAAGTCAGAATTGCGTGATACAAAGTCAGAATTCTGAGATATAAAGTCAGAATTGCGTGATATAAAGTCGCAATTGCGAGAAAAAAAGTCAGAATTCTGACTTTATAAGACGCAATTGCGACTTTATATCTCGCAATTCTGACTTTATATCTCAGAATTCTGACTTAATTTCACGCAATTCTGACTTTATATCTCGCAATTCTGAGAAATAAAGTCAGAATTGCGAGATGTAAACTCGCAATTGTGAGATAAAAAGTCGCAATTATCTTTTATTTATTTTTATTTTGTGGCGGAAACAAGCTTCCATAGGAAAGTGACTGTCACAGTCTTTGTTTGGGGGACATTCAGAAAACTCACAGCCTTAAATGTTACACCACAGAAATATTGCAGTCAGACAACAATCCTCTGTTAATGATGTCTACTAAGACTGATGTTTCACTGGAGAATGGAAATGTGCCAATTTTCTCACACACTGTACAGTTGTTTCCCCTACAGGGATAGAATAAGACATGGACCAGTGAGGAGCCCAGGAAGAACTGGAAGCAACAGGCTTTCGGGGGCCAACCCTGTGGTGAAGATTCCCTTATAGGCCATTCCCAACCATAGTCCATCCTCACCTCACTGTTCCTTTTAGGTGTCTCAAATCAATTAAGAAATAGGGAAAGAATGAAACAACAACACTAGACTCTGAAAAGGCTACAACCCTAGTGTTTAAACAAATACTGCTACAACCCTAGTGTTTGGACAAATACTTCTCTGTCGTCTTTTGTTTTCTTTCTTCCTCTTTGCAGATAAACACTTGATGGCTCTCCTGAGACCCATAGGCAAAGACCTCCTCACCTGCATATGAAGCCACAACCTCAAGAAAACAACTAGACCCACTGCCGAGCCAACCAACACAGAAGAAAACTACACAACGCAGAGACATACAAAACCTTCAGTCATCCATCGACATGATCAAGACTACAAGCCTGCACCATTACATGAGTGCTGCACCGGGTTAATGTCAAGTTAACCAACAAGCAATCTTGATCTTTCAACAAAATTACACACCAGATGACTGAAGATAATTCTTCATGGTTCAGAAACTTGTTCACGAGAAAATGAGTTCCAACCATAAAAAAAAAAAATAAAAAAAAACACAGGGCAGAGACATCACGGACCCTAATTGCATGTTTCGTTTCTGTGTCAACATGCAATTACAGAAAATCAACACAGAACATGTGCGACTTATGGAAGAATGAAGTCCATGCATGGATACTGCTGGTCTGCCTTTTTCTTTGTTTTATTGTGTTACAGGTATGTGTGTATGCCATGATGTCTTTACAAGCGGCATCCTGGTATAAAACATCACCTCAGATTTCCATGAACAAGCCTCATGAGGGACGAGTCATCAGAGTGACTCTACATGACAAATGGACTCTACAGGAAACAGACTTCACAGCTATTCAGGCGCCATGGACTTTCAAGACTTCCACTCTTATGCTACATGGTTTTCTGTGTAATCATGTGACATTTTACACCCTGCGTCGCAGGTGTCAACAGTTATGGTTTTGAGAAGAACTATGACACTCATGTAAATCAAGGACACAACACAGAATAAGTTATACGTGCCTGTAACTTTTTCAAGTTACAAGAATTAACTTTTAAGTGTTTAAATTTGTATTTTGTGAGAGTTTTTTTAAGAACTCTCAAAGAAGGGACTGAAGGGTTAAAATTTAAGAATCTATTTCAGATATGCTTCCTTACATAACATCACAGTGAAGAAAACTAATTTAAGCTTTTAAGGTTAAGATCTCAGCAAAGTTGTAATTCCTGTTTTCTTTAATGGCTCTTCGAGCCCCAGTTTCACTCAGACTGATGGGATTAGCACACGAATGATTCACTGAGAATCTCACCTTTTGTTACCTTAACCTGTATACTCATTTACATGCTTTGTTTGAATTTGTCTCCACCCCCAAAAGTCCCTCCTCCTAAAATGCCTATAAGATAACATGTAAAGTTATGTTAGATCAGATCATGTTGGAAGTTTCTACAGCCGCGTACAGAGGAGTTCTCAATAAAGAATAACTTCAGTTGAACGTGATCCCAACTGTCTCCTGGTCTCTGCTTCGATCAAAGAAAAACTTTACAACAAGCCCTCTCTCCGATGTAGCGATCGACATCTGATCCTTCCCTGGAGCCCCGAATTAAATGCTTGGTCCCTCATGAGAAGGACCAGAATGCCATCCGAAGCTGCCGGGCATGCAAGACAGTGAACGTGGCCATCGCTGACACACGGCACGCTGAGCGCTCAAGCCTTCATGAAAAAGGCAAGACGAACAACGTGCCGACGTGGTCACGCTCTCATGAGAGAGCATAAACCACCCACGAACGCAGTCTCAACACGCTTATTAGTTCTCCCAGGCATGTGAAACAGTGATCGTGGCCGTCAAATGAGGACAGGAAACGACCGCATCCAGAAACACACGGGTGAAACGTCATCCTGAAAAGGATGCGATCTTCACTCGTGTTGCTCTTTCAGAAAACGCTCTCTTAGTGTGCTGAAGCGCGCAGGGATCAACGCGGCAACACAGCGGGGAAACTGCAAGCCCACTGTGTGCACTCAACCAGATACCAGCTGTGACAACAGCTTTTTGAAAGAAGCAGATCGCGTGAAGTGAAAGTTGATATCTGGGAGATCGCGAAGATCACTGCCGCGCCGTAACACGAACAAGAGAGGTCTTGAAACAGCAGACTCGTTGAGCTCATTCACTCAGAGGGCACAACCGGTCGGCTCCGAAGCAGAAAGCATTTGTGTATGCGCTTGCTTCCGCCTTTATACCCGCACTGGTAGGCGGGCCGCGGAATGCAAATCTTGCATGTCAATGTTCATTGGCTCGTTTTAATTCACTCAAAGGCAATTGGTCTCCCTAGCGTGATCCCAATTCGTTGGAAACTCCTCCGACGAGACGTAGGAGTTCCCGAACGAAAGGGAACCTTCCTTTGGAACCCTGAAAGAAAAGTACAATTCAGTACATTTACGTTTATGTTTATGTACAAACACCTGGACACATGACTAATTAAATTCTAAACTGAATACACTGTCACATTTTGTGTTTATGAAGGGCATAACAGGCTTGTGCAAAATTCAGAATTTCAGAATTGGCCCCCATTCAATTCATTAATTGGAATTTTAATTTAATTAATTAGTTAATTTAATAAGGGCTGTGAAACGATTAATCGCATCCAAAATAAAAGTTTGTATTTACATAATAAATGTGTGTGTACTGTGTATAATTATTTTGTATATTTAAATACACATACGTGCATGTATATTTTTAAGAAAAATTTGTTATTTACATATAAAATATTTATATTTATATATAATATAAATTATATATAAATATATATAGAGTATATACATGCAAATATTTCTTAAATATATACAAGCATGTGTGTGTATTTTTTTTTTTAATATGTATATACACTCACCTAAAGGATTATTAGGAACACCTGTTCAATTTCTCATTAATGAAATTATCTAATCAACCAATCACATGGCAGTTGCTTCAATGCATTTAGGGGTGTGGTCCTGGTCAAGACAATCTCCTGAACTCCAAACTGAATGTCAGAATGGGAAAGAAAGGTGATTTAAGCAATTTTTTAGCGTGGCATGGTTGTTGGTTGCATGGAGCCAGGCACTACAAATAGGAAAAAGAGGCTACAATTTGCACAAGCTCACCAAAATTGGACAGTTGAAGACTGGAAAAATGTTGCCTGGTCTGATGAGTTTCGATTTCTGTTGAGACATTCAGATGGTAGAGTCAGAATTTGGCGTAAACAGAATGAGAACATGGATCCATCATGCCTTGTTCCCACTGTGCAGGCTGGTGGTGGTGGTGTAATGGTGTGGGGGATGTTTTCTTGGCACACTTTAGGCCCCTTAGTGCCAATTGGGCATCGTTTAAATGCCATGGCCTACCTGAGCATTGTTTCTGACCATGTCCATCCCTTTATGACCATCATGTACCCATCCTCTGATGGCTACTTCCAGCAGGATAATGCACCATGTCACAAAGCTCGAATCATTTCATATTGGTTTCTTGAACATGACAATGAGTTCACTGTACTAAAATGGCCCCCACAGTCACCAGATCTCAACCCAATAGAGCATCTTTGGGATGTGGTGGAACGGGAGCTTCGTGCCCTGGATGTGCATCCCACAAATCTCCATCAACTGCAAGATGCTATCCTATCAATATGGGCCAACATTTCTAAAGAATGCTTTCAGCACCTTAAATCAATGCCACGTATAATTAAGGCAGTTCTGAAGGCGAAAGCGGGGTCAAACACAGTATTAGTATGGTGTTCCTAATAATCCTTTAAGTGAGTGTGTATATATATATATACACTGCTCAAAAAAATTAAAGGAACACTTTGAAAACACATCAGATCTCAATGGGGAAAAATATCATGCTGGATATCTATACTAATATGGACTGGATAATGTGTTATGAACGAAAGGATGCCACATCGTTTAATGGAAATGAAAATGATCAACCTACAGAGGACTGAATTCAAAAACACCCCAGAAATCTAAGTGAAAAAATGATGCAGCAGGCTTGTCAATTTTGCTGAAATTTCATTGCAGCAAATCAAAATGGTACTCAGTAGTTTGTATGGCCCCCACGTGCTTGTATGCATGCCTAACAACGTTGGGGCATGCTCCTAATGAGACGACGGATGGTGTCCTGGGGTATTTCCTCCCAGATCTGGACCAGCGCATCACTGAGCTCCTGGACAGTCTGAGGTGCAACCAGGTGATGTCAGATGGACCAAAACACAATGTCCCAGAGGTGTTCTATTGGATGTAGGTCAGGTGAGCGTGGTGGCCCTTCAATGGTATCATTCCTTCATCCTCCAGGAACTGCCTGCATGCTCTCGCCACATGAGGCCGGGCATTGTTGTGCACCAGGAGGAACCCAGGACCCTCTGCACCAGCATAGGGTCTGACAATGGATCCAAGGATTTCATCCCGATACCTAATGGCAGTCAGGGTGTCATTGTCTAGCCTGCAGAGGTCTGTGCGTCCCTCCATGGATATGCCTCCCCAGACCATCACTGACCCACCACCAAACCGGTCATGCTGAACAATGTTACAGGCAGCATAACATTCTCCACGGCTTCTCCAGACCCTTTCCTGTCTGTCACGTGCTCAGGGTGAACCTGCTCTCATTTGTGAAAACCATAGGGCACCAGTGGCGGACCTGCCAATTGTGGTGTTCAATGGGAAATGCCAATCGAGCTCCCTGGTGCTGGGCAGTGAGCACAGGGCCCACTAGAGGACGTCGGGCCCTCAGGCCACCCTCATGAAGTCTGTTTCTGATTGTTTGGTCAGAGACATTCACACCAGTGGCCTGCTGGAGGTCATTTTGTAGGGCTCTGGCAGTGCTCATCATGTTCCTCCTTGCACAAAAGAGCAGATACCGGTCCTGCTGATGGGTTAAGGACCTTCTACGGCCCTGTCCAGCTCTCAGAGTAGCTGTTTGTCTTCCTGGAATCTCCTCCATGCTCTTGAGACTGTGCTGGGAGACACAGCAAACCTTCTGGCAATGGCACGTATTGATGAGCCATCCTGAAGGAGCTGGACTGCCTGCGCAACCTCTGTAGGGTCCAGGTATCACCTCATGCTACCAGTAGTGACACTGACCCTAGCCAAATGCAAAACTGGTGAAAAACAGTCCGAAAAGATGAGTAGGGAAAAAATGTCAGTGGCCTCCACCTGTAAAACCATTCCTGTTTTGGGGGTTGTCTTACTGTTACCCATCTAGTGCACCTGCTGTTAACCCCCTGAGGTTGGTGGTATCGCCGGCGATACCAGCTCGTTTTTTTTTTAGCAGTGTAAAAGAAACTCATAAATACTCGGTTGACTTTGATTTTCCATTGGGGTTTCATACATCAATCGATTCTGTTAAATGTGTATTATTTTTGTGTATACTCACAATAAAAACAAAGTGTTGTGCTTTTTGCCAAATAAAGAAAAATAAACACGAAGCGCGTTCTGCCTCCTCTCTGTCAGTGTAGTTCATTCTGAAACGCGTCCGAAAATGAACCATAACTCAGCGAATACTCAGTCAAACAGGCATACAGACATACAGGCATGAAGCTTGAATTATCTTCTTTTAAACGAAGTAATTTTTATAAAAAACAAATATTCACAGTTTATGTAATATGTATGCAAAGAGAGAGATGTCAGTCGTTCTCATCTCAGCTAATTAAGTTTTAATGTGCTCCACCCACGGAGAGCGCGCGCTATTCAAACGCAAATGTGAGGCGATCCAAACAAACCTGTGAAACGCCCACATCAGCTGGATAACACACACCGCGAGTTCACTTTCAGACTTATGTACTTTACGATGCTGTGAGGAATAATACTATCTTGATAATAATCCTGCAAAAATTTACCTCAGAAGTTCTGGAAGTATCATTTCGAGGAGCAAACGGATCCCGCTGAGGAATTAGGTCAGTTCTGTTTGCTTTGTTCTAATCGGAATGTATGAACACAAAGATGCGTGCTTTGTGGAGCTACTACAGCTGGCAAAAATACTGTTTAAATATGAATCGCGTTTCTGTGTATGAATGAATGAACGAACGCACAGATGCGTGCTGTTGTGGAGCTACTACAGCTGGCAAAAATACTGTTTTAATATGAATCGCGAATACAAAGAAAGATTACACTGGAAATATTGTTGCAATTTTAAATGTTGTTGTAATTGTATAACCTTAAAAAAATTAATTATATATATATATATATATATATATATATATATATAAAAGGATAGATGTAAACAAAATCTTAAAAGGTCATTATAAGCCTTCTCTTTAAATAATTTTATTATGCTTTATTAGTGACACATTTGGGAAGAGAATATATTCCAAATCTGAAAATACAGTATGAGAACAATTAACTGCACAATTACTAGAAATGTTTACCTTGGATATTGTACAATTTGCAAGCAAAATTTGTGGAAAAGACAACAAACCAGTTATATATTGTCCTTGCATTCTTGTGGCTCAGTCACACACCTGAATGAAAGGCTCATTACGTATGCAGCCTCATTATGCGGGCCCCATTGACTCCGCAGGTGTGAATCACGCCCACCCGCATATGGCCTTTCCAAACAAAAAGTGTTTTACAAGATTTAAATCAATGTATTGTGTTATGTGAATGATTAGGCAGGATGATTTTCACATAATTTTGAAGAAAAAATTCTAGGCAATGACATCCATTAGTCAAAAGTCTTATTTACATATATTTAGAATGTGTTTTATGGCCTTATTTCAGAAACTTTAGTTTTTTGTTTTTTAAAAAACCATGCATAAACATTATTCTATCAAAAATACAAACATGTACATGCAAGTTGTTCACATATTATGGTAGCCCTGTTTGTGCTAAATAGAGTGAATTTACACCTTTGCCATTAATATGTTTATAAGCAACTGAAAAAAGCACAAATGTCAGGGCATGTCAGAACATCTCAAGGACCCCAAAACCCCCTCAGACCCCAGAGGGTTAATTTCATTAACACTAAAGCAGCTGAAACTGATTACCAACCCCCTCTGTTACTTAACTGACCAGATCAATATCCCAGGAGTTTAACTGACTTGATGCTATTCTCTGATTAACAAGTGTTCCCTTTATTTTTTTGAGCAGTGTATATATATATATATATATATATATATATATATATATATATATATATATATATATATATATATATATATTATACACGGGACACACACATTTATTGTGTAAACACAAACTTTTATTTTGGATGCGATTAATCGTTTAACAGCCCTAGATTTATGTGATTTACAGTAAATTTAATAAGGCAACTCTGAATTTACAGAACAAATTTTTTTTTTTCATTATTTAAAAATAAAAAAATGCGAATATTTTGTTTCTAAATACTTCAGGAACTTTTTAAAAAACTGTTAAGCATGTTAAAGAAATTAATTATTTTTAATATAAATCATGTTTGCACCACATGAAATTTAATCATGTTTACGGCCAATTCATCTAGATGAGGAAAACTAAAATCACTTAAATTAAAAAATTTATATAAACTTTTTTGTACACAACATCCTTAATGATTGTACAATTGCAACAGGTGTTCTTTTTTTTTGTATTTCAAAATTGGTCTGTAGAAAATCAGTCATTGACCCTTTAAATACAGACACTTGATATTTAATCGTATTAGATGATTAGTTAATTGAATTTAATATATTTTATTTTCATATAAAACATTTGCTAATTTACTAATTCTGTACGATCAAGTTGCGTTTTTTTAACAAGCGGTTTAATCATAGCCAGCTTAAAAGTTTTTGGTACGTATCCTAATGACAAAGATGAATTAAAGGTATACTTCACCTCTGGAAAGATGAATGTGTATTTAAAATGGGTCATTTATGTAGTAGAAATGTGAAATTATTTTTGAATTTGGAGCCTTCTAGACTGAGAAAAGCCAGAAAATGTATTTTTGGCTTATGTGGATGAAAGACAAAAACTCCCAGAATGCACTTGCTTCGCTGCTCTACGAGGCCACTCCCAAGCCACGCCTACCGGTAAGAGCACGCAGTTAAACAACAAGACTAGGCTACTAGTGAGTCTCCGTGACGAGTCTGCCTGGGATTTCGAGATCGCCCAAAATGTCCGGGATTCGGCTTTTGCGTTCTACAGTCGCCATTCATTATGTTTACTGTGGCGAGCAGGACGAGGCTGAGGGCCATGAGAGAACGGCTCGAGGCCGGTGGCGTGATTACTGATGAGCGACGGAGGAGCAGGAATTTTCTTAGCAATGTTAAAAAGCACATCAACCGATCACTTGTTTAGCGTTCATGTAAACTTTACATTCAGATTCACCAATCGGAATGAATTAATTTAGATTGAAACAAAAGGTGTGCATGTAAACAATGAATGACGACTGCAGAAAGCAAAAGCTGAATCCCGAACATTTTGGACGATCTCGACGGCCGGACATGTCCGGGAAAAAGAGGATAACCCCTACTACTCAGCTTTCTCCTACTATTCAGCTTTCTCCACAGAACAAGAGCCTGCTAGCTTAGCTTCCAAAGAAAGACGGCTGACACTATGTGTACATTCTGTGAGTGAGATCTCACCCCTATGGGCGGGTTGAAAACATGCAGAACAGCCCCTACTACTGGCTGTAGTCTTTAGCCTCTGGCCAAAAAATCCTCAGATGATGCAAAATGACGATTTTTGCGTCATCGGAGGATTTTTTCCAGACAAAAAATACATAAATCTCTCATCTCAGGGGGACATGAGGGAGGAAAGCACGGTAATTCGAAAACACTACAGGTTTTCTACTGATACAAAGCTTGATGCTAAATCCTGAAGTATCCCTTTAATGATATTAAGAAGAGGATCTATGACCTCTGGAATCATCTCTTTCAGTAGCTTAGTCGGTATAGGGTCTAACATACATGTTGTCGATTTAGATGATTTTAACGTTCTTCCTCTTCTATAGCAATGAATGAATCGAATTTTTCCATAAGGAAAGTACAGTGCACTTGCTGATGCGATACTGTAGTAGATGGTTGCATAGTTATAATTTTCTCCCTGATATTATCAATCTTATAAGTGAAGAAGTTCATAAAGTCATTACTGCTGTGCTGCTTGGAAACTTCTGGGCTTGAAGCTTTATTTTCCGGTAGTTTAGCCACTGTTTCAAATAAATACCTAGGGGTTTTGTTTATTTTCTTCTAATAGGGTTGAAAAATAAGCAGATCTAGCTGCTTTTAAGGCCTCTCTTTATACAATCGAGCTCTCTTTCCATGAAATGCGAAATACCTCTAAGTTTGTTTTCTTCCAGTTGCGCTCCATTTTTTTTGCTGCTCTCTTAAGGGCCTGAGTGTGCTCATTGTACCACGGCATAGAGACGTATTTAGGCCACGCCCACACCGGGGGAGGAAAACAATCCAACCGTCTCCATTGAATTTGCATTGCGAGAGGCTGCCTCCTTGTTATTTATGACTCAAAACAAAAAACAAAACCATGTCTAAAAGCTGCTATGTGACAAGGTGTACAGCAAACAAGCTAAATAACCCAGAAATACATTTTTATAAGCTGTCGACTGCAAAAAAACGGTTGTTTCAGGACATAAAAGTGGATCAATTGAGACCGAGCGCAACTAGTTCTCGAACTACTCTGAGAACTACTAAAGGGACATTTTATTGGAATGATGTATTCTTTGTATACTCTTTTTTCCAAGATTCTCTAGTGTAGACGAAAATGTCAATTTATAAATTATTTATGGACAAAAAATAGAGCCAGATATATAAGGAAGTTGGGGTGCAGTTGATATCGATAACTAAAATAAGTTAAAGCTAAAGCTAGTGTTAGTTATGCGTTAGCAAGCAACTGTAGCTTGGCACTTGCAAACCTAACAATTACTGTAACTAAGGCACTTAGTAATAATTAATGAAAATATTAATATGGGTAATTATTAGGGGTGTAACGATTCATCAACTACATCAATGTATCGATTTATATTCTTAATGATCCAACTACATCGATCTGTGCTCGGCAAGTTATATCGATCTAGACATATATCGATCTAACATTGTTTTAAAAGGTAATGAATCGATTGTATCGATACTATGAAATAACGCATTGGATTTTAGCACGTCAGACTTTATAAGGATGTTTTTTCTTAGCACTTTTAATGATAAAGGCGTTAAACGTTACTCGACTCAGTCTGCCTATCTGTGACGTGCCAGCAGCAGCGCAAAGACAACAAACAGCGCAAAGTCTCTCACCTCAGAAAAACGACACTCGGTTACTAACGTAACCTCGGTTCTCTCTAGAGAGGGAACGAGTGTTGCGTAAGTTTAGCTTACGCTACGGGAAAACTCCTTTTCTCGAGAATACTGAAGCAAAAATTATCCTTTTAATTTTTAGAATGTAAAACGCATTTGCTGCAGCAGGCAGACATAGGCGAGACAGCTTGCGCGCCTATTGGGTGCTCTGCGGCAACTGCTGCAACCTGTCAGTGCGTCTTGGCATGACTCCAGCGCCAATGGGAAGCCTTCCCGCGCTGACGTCATAATCCGCCAGAACAGGGTGTGGCTTCGCCTATAAAACCCCAATGCACGGGTTGCACAAGTGATTTCAGTCGACTAGAAGCGAAAACCAAAGTGCAGCACAAGCACGGCAGGCTACGCAACACTCGTTCCCTCTCTAGAGAGAACCGAGGTTACGTTAGTAACCGAGTGTCGTTCTCTTACGAGAGTACTCTTGTGTTGCGTAAAGTTTAGCTTACGCTACGGGAACCCTATGTAAAACGCTGTGCGTGCTGAAAATCAAACACTTATGTCCCAAGGGCAGTGCCCGGGGCTCATGTAAAGTGAAGCAATCACAGCGGCATAACAGGGCGGGACGACTCGGTGTTATGAGATAGGTGCATTAGCGTGTATACATACAGATAAGGCAGTATGACCACCCTTAGCTGCATAGGCCACAGGACTTGCAGTATATCAACAGTCTAGTCAAAACACGTTGAGTAGACAGCGTTAATATAGCATTATCAGACTGAGAGCAGTCTGGCCTGTAATGCGGGTACTTCTAGGTTATAAAACCTAACAAATGTAAACAGCGAGGCCCAGCCTGCTGCCATACAAATGTCATGGATAGAAACCCCACTTGACCATGCCCACGACGAGGCCATGCCCCTAGTCGAGTGGGCCCTCACCCCCAAAAAGCAGTTTAAACCCTTGGATGCATAAACTTCGAGATGGCTAGCCCTTTAATGCGGCCACCGAACGAAACGAAAAGCTGCTCCGATTGCCTGAAAGCGGCGGAGCGCTCCACATAAATCCTTAATGCCCTCACCGGGCAGAGAAGGTTAACCCCTGCCTCACTATCAGACATAGGGAGGGCCGAGAGGGAGATAACTTGCGCTCTGAAGGGAGTCGTAAGCACTTTAGGGACGTAACCGTGTCTTGGTTTGAGGATGACCTTAGAGTCATTAGGCCCAAATTCCAAGCACGTAGCGCTTACTGAAAGTGCGTGCAGGTCGCCCACCCGTTTTACTGAGGCTAGCGCCAACAGAAAAGCGGTTTTAAACTATAGGTATTTTAGCCCTACCGTGTGCAGAGGTTCAAACGGTTCGCCCTTCATGGCCTCGAGGACCGTAGAAAGGTCCCAAACCGGAACCGACGTGGCCGAGGAGGATTCATCCTCCTAGCACCCCTTAGGAAACAAATTATGAGGTCGTTCTTTCCTAACGACTGGCCGCTTGCGGGGTTTGTGAACGCTGCTATAGCCGCCACATACACTTTGAGCGTGGAAGGGGTTCTCCCGTTGTCCAACAGCTCTTGTAGGAAAGAAAGAACCACCGTTACCTCTGCTTTTAGCGGGTTTAAATCATGAGCTGAGCACCACTCAGCAAACACTGATCATTTAGACTTGTAAAGCCGTCTAGTAGACGGAGCTCTTGCCTCTGTGATCGTGTTCAGCACTCCCTCTGGGAGGTGCAGTGGTGGTAGTTTATCGCCCACACATGCAGAGCCCACAGCTCGGGGTATGGGTGCCACACCGTTCCCTGGGCCTGAGACAACAGGTCTTTCCTCAGCGGAATCGGCCATGGAGCCGTGCTCTCTAGTTCTACCAGTTCTGGGAACCAGACTTGATCTTCCCATAGCGGAGCTATGAGAAGTATCGAGCATTTGCTCTCCCTGAGTCGTTTGATTACCTGTGGTAACAGAGCGACCGGGGGAAAAGCATACAGCGGGCGTCTGGGCCAGGTTTGGGCCAGCGCGTCCATCTCTTTCGAGAAGAACATTGGGCAGTGAGCGTTGGCTTGCGACGCGAACATTGTCTACCTCTGCTCTGCCGAAAACGTCCCAGATATTTTGCACCGCAAGGGGGTGCAGGGACCACTTTCCTGGGGAGAGCTTTGCCCTGGATAACATATCAGGACGCCCGGCACGTGCGCCGCTCTCAGCGAGCGCAGATTGTGCTGGCTCCATATGAGGAGGCGCTTTGCTATTGAAAAGAGGCTCCGGGATTTGAGGCCGCCCTGGCGATTTATGTAGGACACCACTGACGTGTTGTCTGTTCTGACTAGAACGTGGTGGTTCCTCAGTGCAGGGAGGAAGAACTGAAGGGCATTCTCGACCGCTTTCATCTCCAGACAGTTTATGTGGAGACGCTTCTCTGCGTCTGACCACAGGCCCATAGAAGGTCTCCCTTCGTATAGGGCGCCCCAACCCGTGTTGGATGCGTCTGTCGAGACCACTTTGATTCGTGAAGCGATGCCCAGGTTCACGCCTGACTGGTACCAGCCGGGTCTCGTCCACGGTTTCAGGGCGGAAACGCATGTCTGATTCACCGTGAGACGGAGCAGACCTGAGGTCCATGCTCGCGCTGGTACTCGCCGTCTCAACCATAGTTGAAAAGGGCGCATATTCATCAAACCCAACTGCAGTACTGACGAGGCTGAGGCCATGAGACCCATCATCCTCTGGAACACTCTGAGGGGGAGATTTTTCCCCACAGTGAATGTCGCTGCCAGGCGCTGTATCACTGCTGCGCATTCTCGCGTCAGGTGCGCCGCCATACAGTTGGAGTCTAGTTCTATCCCCAGAAAGGAAATTTTCTGGCTGGGGAGTAGATTGCTTTTGGCCCAATTGACTCTGAGACCCAACTGCTCGAGATGGGTCAGCAGTAGTGTTCTGTGTAACACCAATTCTTCTTCTGACTGTGCTATAACTAGCCAGTTTTCCAGATAGTTCAGGACTCTCACGCCCCTTCGTCTGAGGGGCGCGAGGGCCGTGTCCATGCACTTCGTAAATGTATGAGGTGCCAAAGACAGGCCGAAGGGAAGAGCGGTGTACTGATAAGCCCGGCCCTCGAAGGCGAACCTCAAGAAGGGCCTGTGACGGGCTGCTATTTGGATCTGAAAATAAGCGTCTTTCAGATCCACTGATATAAACCAGTCCCAGGGTCGAATTCGAGCGAGAATTTGTCTGGTTGTAATCATTTTGAACGAGCGCTTCACCAGCGCTTTGTTCAGGTGTCTGAGATCTAGTATAGGGCGGAGCCCGCCATCCTTCTTTGGTACTAAGAAGTAACGGCTGTAAAACCCCGACTCGCTTCCTGCCGAGGGGACTGCTTCCACAGCCCCTTTTCTCAGTAAATTCGCTATTTCGGTGCGAAGTAGGTGCGCTACTTCCTGATTCACCGAGGTTTCGACCTGGGCTATGAAGCGCGGTGGTCTGCGAGCGAACTGAAGCGAGTATCCCCGTTTCACTATATTTAGCACCCATTTTGAAGCCCCTGGAATGCTTTCCTACGCTTTCGCGTGAATGGCCAGGGGTTGAATGAAATCTGGGTTGTGGTCGCTCGTATTCGGGACCCGGAGACCCAGCCATGATGACGTACTTCGTTCATCACGTTCATTCCGAGTGGGGCATACAGTGTTTCGCGCAGTATTTCTGTAACTGGCGGCCCAGCCATGAGCGTGGGCAGCTGCTTTGATACAGATACAGCTCTGTGGGCTCGCGGCGCTTGCCGCTGCGAGCTGTTCACAAAGTGTGTGCGCTGAGAGGCAGACACGTGACCTGCACTCACCACACTGGCAGCGCGCGGGCTCACACATTGAGGCTCTATGTGTGTGCGCGGCGCAGATACAGTCATATTCACAAGCGGGGGTGAGCGCTGTACAGCGGGCACATTCTCTGCACTTAAAACATGAACAGCGTGAGCCGGTTTGACTGATATGGACCCTGTGGTGGTGTGGGACACTGCATGGGTAGGGCTTGTGTGTAAGTGTGAACACTGGGGAGTGGGCACAAATCTTACACTTAGCGGTCGGGCGGCTAGAGCCAGCTTTATTGTTTTCGACCCTGAATGAGTGTGACACACAGTGAGGGTAGTGTTTTCGTGTAGGGGTGGGCACTGGGCAGTGGGCACCTGTCCTACATTTAAGACACCTTCGGCCTGAGCCGGAATATGACCCAAAATAATGCTCTTTTTGAGAGATATGTGGGTCGCCGTGAAAGGTGGGCGTGGAGGCGGCGGGGGCGCTGTTTTCCGAGCGGGCGGCTGCTTCCAAGCGCGGCCCGCTGCAGAACTAGAGCGCCGCGGCAGAAAATGTCTCATGGCCTGGGACGTTTGCTGCACCTCTGTATACCGCTCCGTGAAGCCCTTCACCGAGGGACCAAACAAACCCGCCGGTGATACGGGGGCGCCGAAGAAAGTGGCGCCGTCAGACTCGGACATGTCGGACAGCGTCAGCCACAAGTGACGCTCAGTGACGGTGAGGGCGGCCATGTTGCGGCCGATAGCTTGAGCAGCGGTCTCGGTAGCTTTGAGAGCTAAGTCTGTTGCGCTTCTCAAGTCCGTCACGCGCTCTGCAGATGGGCTAACCTCGTCCAGTGACCGGAGAAGGTTGGCCTGGTGAATCTGTAAAACGGCCATGGTATGCAGAGCGGAGGCAGCTTGACCGGCGGCGGCATAGGCGCGACCGATCAGCGATGAAGTCGTCCGGCAGGCTTTAGTGGGTAGGTTCGGCTTGGACCACCATCCCGCAGAGGGCGGGCACAAGTGAGTCGCTACCGCTTCCTCGACGGGAGGAACACAAAGATATCCCCTGTCTTTCGCGCCGTCAACCGCGGAGAACGTCGAAGAGACAGAGGATTTTAGCCTGGCTGAGAACGGAGCTCCCCAGGACTTGGAGAGCTCATCATGCAGTTCGGGGAGGAAGGGACCGGGCCTCGAAACAGGTGCAGAGCGGCGTCCAGGCAGAAAGCAGCCGTCTAACCTGTTAGGCGCAGGCTCCTTAGGCGTTGACCACTCGAGGCCGAGGTCTTCTACGGCCTTAGTAACAAGACGGAGAAGCTCGGCGTCGACAGAGGTAGCGGTTTTGGTGGCGACCCGTGTGATAATATTAGATCTAGAGTATGATTACGACAATGAGTAGGTCCTGACACATGTTGTCTAACTCCAATAGAGTTAAGAATGTCTTTAAATGCCAATCCCAATGCATCTTTTTCGTTATCTATATGTATTTTAAAATCACCAACAATTAGGACTTTATCTGCAGCCAGTACTAACTCTGATAGAATCAGCAAATTATTTGATAAAGTCTGTATGGTGCCCTGGTGTCCTGTATACAGTAGCCAGCAAAAATCTCAAACGTGATTTATCATTTATACTATATATTGTTACATTAAGCACCAACACTTCAAAAGAATTATATTTGAAACTAGACGTCTTAGTAATTTTGAAAATATTACTATAAATTACTTTAAAAACACCTCCCGTTTTGCCTTTCAGATGAGGTTCATGTTCATAACCGTAAACTTGTGGGGTGGACTCATTTAAAGTAATGTAATCGTTTGGTTTTAGCCAGGTTCCTGTAAAACAGAGCACATCTAGGTTATAGTCTGTAATCATATCATTAACAATAAGTGCTTTTGGAGTAAGGGATTGAATAGTCAGCAACCCAAGTTTTATCATTTGCTCATTTGTATTATATTTGTTTTTTATTTGTTGAACATCAATACAATTTTTACCCTTAGATGGGTTTGGAAGTTTTTTGTATTTCCTAATTCGGGGAACAGACACATCACCAATGTGGCAAAGCAGTATCTAAAGCCCTTGCACTCTTACAATTAACCTCGATTAAAGTTTGGATGCGTGTCTCTAGCTCTAAAATCTTCTCCGCCAGCCTGACTATCTCCCTGCATTTATCACATGTAAATCCTGTGCTGACAGAGAAGGCTATGCTATACATGTTACATGAAGTGCAAGTGACAATAAGAGGAGAAGATGACATGACTCACCGTGTTGGCTGACTGATCCTACTCACCTAAGGTTTGATGAACTCGCAAAAGGCGCGAGTGCACGAGAGAAAAATAAATAAAGAGCGCATGGATGGCACGCTTGCAGGCTTAGCGAATTAGTATTGTGTTGTGGTGGCAATAACGATTTAGATTGAAGCTAGCAATGTCAGGTTAATGTGTGATGTTGAGAATGCTATATGTAGCAGTATAAACAACAAGGAATGATAGTAAATAATGATTCAAAACAGAAAGATACACAAAGCTTACAGATGCAAGCCAACTCAGCAGCAGCAACTGAAACAGGTTCTGTTTCAGTTCAGTGTTCGGTGACTTCTATCTCGGTGTCTTCTATCTTGGAAAAAGTCATCCCTTAGCCATCTCCACCTTCATCACCACCCCGGATTTTGTTGTTGTTCCTCCTCGTATCAGTTGTCTATCCACCTCCATAACCTCCTCCTGCCTGTATGCCACCCCTTCGCCACTTCGTCTACTCTTCTCTACAGTGTGAGGTCTCCCTACCGGGAGAGGGCATTCTGTCACAATCATGTTTATTTGGACGATGACCTGTTTTGTCATCGTCTGCCTTCGTCACTCATTTGTTCTCACGGACACTAATTATGTTCAGCTGTTCACTCATTATCATCATCTTTCTCACCTTTATTTATGTTTGGTTCTGTTTCAGTTCAGTGTTAGGTGTCTTCTATCTTGGATGTGTTGAATGTTGCTCCGTTTGTGTTGGATTACCTGTTAGATTTATTAAATATTACCTATTTGCCTTCATCTTCATGTGTGTTTTTACAATCACCACCATGACAAGGTGAGGTCTGAGCTGGATTTGGCATCATTTGTGTCTCTGTTGTCATCAGCAGGACAGCCATGAACCATCCCACAAACATTTGACTGCACTGCATGAAACATGTTTGATTCATAGATTTCAAAAAAATTGTTTATACAGATAGAAGTGTTTCTATAAAGCTCTATATAAATACATGTGACTTGACTGTTCTAATAGCAAGCATGCAGTCACAAGATATATTTAAATCTGAGAAAGCCAATGGATGGACAAATCTCACCTGGATACTGGCCTCTTATTCCACTAACGCCAATGAAATGAGTCCGAAAGATGTTGTCCATGCAATCAGGTGCTGACAGCCAGAAATAAGAACCTGTAAAACAAAAACAAAAAAATCAGATGCTAAAGTATCTTGTTGTTATGTGCATCTAGATGAATGAGTTGGAGAGAGCAGTTTCGGCAGCACACACATATCTCCAGCGAAACCCTGGGGATCCCCTGCTATCTAGGAGTCTCAACTACTATAAAAGCCTGTTTGACATGGAGTACCTCATAGACCATGAGGAGCAGCCCTATGAGGTATTTATTCTCTCCTGTTTTCCCTTTTTAACCTCACTTGTTAGAAGCAATTCCAAAATAACTAAATATGGTTTCATGTCTATTCTTCTCTCCTCTCAGGCTTTATTCCTGAAGGCTGTGAAGCTGTATAATTCTGGGGATTTTAGCAGCAGTGCTCGAGACATGGAGCTGGCGGCTGCTGAGTACTTTAAAACATACAACATGTGTTTGCTGTCCTGTGAGGGGTCATATGATGTGCAGGAGTTCAAAGACTTTTATCCCACCTTAGCCGGTCAGTGATGTCATGAGGCATTATCAGATTTGGTTCAAATAACTGTGAATATAAAAACCTATCCCAATGAAAATAGGCCTGGTACACAAGTAACTGACTTTGGTAAACTTGAGAAGTACAGCAATGATCTGTCATAGGAAGTCTACTAGAATCATTGGTTGTTGAGGACTTTTTTGTGTGTATCAGGATTAATGCAGTATTCTCACTCTCTCTTATTTTCCTTCCCCTAGATTTCTATTTTGAAGTAATGAAGTGTAAAGTAAAATGTGAGGAGAATTTGATACCAAATGTTGGTGGTTACTTTGTGGAGAAATTTGTTGCCACCATGTACCACTACATGCAGTTTGCTTATTACAAATGTAAGTAACACACACACAAGCACAAGCACAAGCACAAGCACACACAGAAGCACAAGCATAAGCATAAGCAGAAGCACTGTTCAGTGTCTTAATGCATCTGCCAACAGTAGACAAAATAAATATTACGTTCTGCCCATATTTAATATCAGTAAGCAGATTTCAGAAAATGAATATAGGGGATATGCAAGTCTCTCAGTATTTCACATGGACACTTTCTAATACTTTAAAACATCTACAGGTATTGGCATGATACATTGTAGATCCAAAAATGTGGAATAACTAACTTGCCTAGAACAGTGCATCATTCAAAACTGGTAGGGCATGATATAAGATAGGAGGTGATTTGAGAGCCATTACAGATGTTTTTGGTGTTACATCCTGAAGTCCAACATTCATTCATGTTCATTAAAAGTAGTGAGCACTATTTTCTCCCACCAGTGCTGACTCAGCTGAGGGAGCTCATTTGTGATGTTTGATTTTGAAAATGTGGCATATAACATCTGTTGCTGAGACTGTATATGAAGCTCTTTGAATTTGCATGTAGTGTGGGAAATGATGATTAGATTTATTTTCAGTTAATGAAGACACATTTATGTGGCCAAGTGTAAATGGAATGTTCAAATTCAATCAGATAGCAGTCTAGTCACTCCACTATAGCAGTCCAAACGCAAACCCCCATAAATTTCTTCATCGGCAAAAGGTTTTCATTAAAATGATCACGTCTTTTGTTTTCCTTTTAGTAAATGATGTGTGTAATGCAGTGCTGTGTGCAGCGAGCTATATGCTGTTTGATGCAGATGATCAAGTGATGCAGCAGAACATCGCCTACTACAGATACTACAGGCAACAGTGGGGACTGCATGACAAGCATTTTAAACCACGACCAGTAAGTACAGACACACAAGCATATTATGAACTTATCAGGGTAATGCTTCTGATGCTCAACATTTTAATAAAAAAATATATATTCAGTACCTATCACAGTACTGAAGTGGCAGATACATTTTGTTTTGTTGGTTCAGTTGGCTTCTTTTAACTCAAACCCAGGAACAAATCCACACACAACAAATACTAGTGTTAAAAGGTCATTTTTAACTCTGCTAGTCATTCTGAAGTGACCTGATAACATTTTAAAAATATTTTGTTTTAGTTGTGTTTCTAGCACTACTGTTTTAACATTTCTGTCTTTTTCCATACAGGAAGCTCTTAGATACTACAATCTAACTACCAAACTGAAGGAACTGCTGGAGTTTGCACAGAATTATTTACAGACAGATGATGAGGTAAACCCCCATTTAATAGCACAGTAGCTAAATCCAGTAATCTAAAATCAAGTCAACTATAGTTGCGTTCACACTGTCATTTCAAATCCGATTACTTCTTTATCTGATAGGAATCTGAATAGAAATCCTAGTGATTGACTATCCACACTGTGTATCACAACTGTTCAGATCCGTTCAGCATGCTCTCATACATAAAAAATTAAAATAATAATATATATTTTGTTTCTACATTAATTTGCTATTAATCATGAGTATATAAGGCTTCATAGCCTCCTAGGTCCATCCACGCCATGCCACGGCCCAGGTCCGCCCACGGCATGCCAAATGACAAACTATCACTCGCTGAGTTGTTTACGTTAACACGTGAGGCTGCGCGCAGCACGGAGATCACACATTATGCGTAAAGTGCTGACACTTCAGATGCGCATTTGAAACACAGTAACGTGTATGAATACAGAACACTAAAGTACATATTGCCATATCATTACAAAGTAATTAATTTGCTGCATTAGCAGAGAAAGAACAGAAGTATGTTTATGAAGCGAATTATGTGCCATAATTAAACAACAAATCCAGCATTTTGCAAACAAACTCGACCTACTTCGCAAAGGAAAACTCGACTCGCAAACAAACTCGATCTGCATTGCAAAGGAAAACTCGACTCGCAAACAAACAGAAAGCAATGTGCAAGTACAAAGGTCAGTTTGAGTGAAAATGCAGTGGAGTAACAAATATGTATTGTGTTTTACAAATATAAATAAATGAGCCAAGATAATACTTCACAAATAAATACAAACCATCCTTCAAATTGCATGTAACCTTTTAACAAATACCAAATCTAGTGCATACAAATGCTGTCTGTTATGATTGTGTGACACTTGGCTTTTTATGAGATCTCTCGACTCGATTTTCTCACAAATGTGTCCAGGCAGATTTTCTCAGAAAATGCAGTTGAGCAACTTCCTCTTCTAAAACAGTAGATGGTGCTAAACTAGGGGATTAATTTAGCGCTAGTCTCCCGGGAGAAGCACTGATTTGAAACTTGTCTTTGCCTACAGCTGAGGAAAATGACCGGTGAACGGGTGTGTTTCTGTCTTAATTTATCTATAATTAACCTTTTTGAGGTTTTCTTTTGCAAAATGTTTATTACATATCTAGACAGATTAGCACTTATCAATTCACTCTCTCTAGAAAAGGGAAATGTATAAACTGAAAGCTCTGCCATCTGTAATTTCGCATGCCTCCGATGTAGAAAAAATGTACAAAAAGCAACATATGATGGTAGAGCTTTCGGCTTGTACATCTGTATGGAGGAATGGTCTCTGATCTCTTGTCAGGTGTTCTCCAAACTCATGAGGCATTATAGAAGAAGACTCAGAGCAGTTATCTAGGCAAAAGGAGATTGCAAAAAGGTATTTAATAAAAGGGTATCAATAATTGTGGCCATTTTTGATCGTATTTACCAGGGGTATGATTAATTCTGAGCACGACTGTATATATATATAATATATATATATATATATATATATATATATATATATATATATATATATACACTCACCTAAAGGATTATTAGGAACACCATACTAATACTGTGTTTGACCCCCTTTCGCCTTCAGAACTGCCTTAATTCTACGTGGCATTGATTCAACAAGGTGCTGAAAGCATTCTTTAGAAATGTTGGCCCATATTAATAGGATAGCATCTTGCAGTTGATGGAGATTTGTGGGATGCACATCCAGGGCACGAAGCTCCCGTTCCACCACATCCCAAAGATGCTCTATTGGGTTGAGATCTGGTGACTGTGGGGGCCATTTTAGTACAGTGAACTCATTGGGTCATGTTCAAGAAACCAATTTGAAATGATTCGAGCTTTGTGACATGGTGCATTATCCAGCTGGAAGTAGCCATCAGAGGATGGGTACATGGTGGTCATAAAGGGATGGACATGGTCAGAAACAATGCTCAGGTAGGCCGTGGCATTTAAACGATGCCCAATTGGCACTAAGGGGCCTAAAGTGTGCCAAGAAAACATCCCCCACACCATTACACCACCACCAGCCTGCACAGTGGTAACAAGGCATGATGGATCCATGTTCTCATTCTGTTTACACCAACTTCTGACTCTACCATCTGAATGTCTCAACAGAAATCGAGACTCATCAGACCAGGCAACATTTTTCCAGTCTTCAACTGTCCAATTTTGGTGAGCTTGTGCAAATTGTAGCCTCTTTTTCCTATTTGTAGTGGAGATGAGTGGTACCCGGTGGGGTCTTCTGCTGTTGTAGCCCATCCGCCTCAAGGTTGTGCGTGTTGTGGCTTCACAAATGCTTTGCTGCATACCTCGGTTGTAACGAGTGGTTATTTCAGTCAAAGTTGCTCTTCCATCAGCTTGAATCAGTCGGCCCATTCTCCTCTGACCTCTAGCATCAACAAGGCATTTTCGCCCACAGGACTGCCGCATACTAGCCTGGCTAACGTCAGACCACTTTCTCTTTGAGACGTGGT
Organism: Scardinius erythrophthalmus; assembly: GCF_964197995.2. Classification (NCBI taxonomy): domain Eukaryota; kingdom Metazoa; phylum Chordata; class Actinopteri; order Cypriniformes; family Leuciscidae; genus Scardinius; species Scardinius erythrophthalmus. Next base: position 21,212,838 of record NC_138230.1, on the reverse strand, counting down.
CTGGGAACCACATGTGCATTTTCTCGTATTTGAGGCGTGGTTTACGAATGCCCAGAGCCGTTTATTGGGCGCTACAAATGTCTATCAAATGCGCCTGTACGTAGCTCATAGCCAATCGTTTCAATTATACCAGATGACGTATGTAGAGCGACAGATATTCAACAAAGAAGACGACGATGGGTCAGAGATTTATGTGTACACCAGAGTCCAGCACGGGTCCGATTTTGTACATCCGCACCCGCCTGTACCCGCACTGCTTAAAACCGCATCCAACCTGTTTTCCGTCAACAGCACTAATTAAAATCTGCACCTGACCCGCATAAAATAGTACCGACACCCGACCCGCACCCGAAATAAAATCAGTTTAGACTATCACATTATAGACACACTTAAAAAATGTTTATTGCCAGGTCATACAGAACTTATTACACGACAATTAACACAAGGACAACTTCAGCCGAAGCTGTCAAAAGGCCGGTACATGAAGAACATGGCTAACGTTACCACAAAACTGAGTAGCCTTATCACATTTTACCAATCGAACAGACGCGGCTACAACACTATATCTGCCACGCAATTTCGTCTAGCCTACATCTGACCATTTTGGGTTCAAACACGCCCTGCACACCACACATACTGTACTTAACAGTGTTAAATATGAAAAATACCGTTCGATAGAACTGCTTTCTTACCACAGTTTCTGCGTGCTTCCTCGGGGATGAAGTTCCACATTTGCGGCTATCCAACACGAAAATGTTTGCAGCAAAGCCTTTCACAATATTTTCTTCAGATAACTCCAAATTTCTCCCACACACTGGACTTGATTTTTGATGACGTATTGTCGACAACTTTACAATCTCCACTAGCTATTCTTTTCTTCAACTCCTCAGCATCTATCTCGACGACTGCAAGCAGATCGCGCGCGCGGTTATGAAGAATTTTTTTAAAAATGAAAGTAGCCTAGGTAACGTTATAGATCCTGGGAGGGCGTGGCGCATGGGCACAAATAAACTGATGTTGATTTTAAATTATTTTATCAACTTGAAATACAGGCATATTTTTGTAGATGTGTTCCTAAAAATATGTATATATTTTTACGTCTCATGTTAGATCCATAGATATAAACAAACTGCTTCGGTGTGTCGCATAGATGTCGTCATCGTCTTGCTGCTCCCTCCCCGTTCTGTTATTGGTTCCCTAACTGAGGCGAAAATCTGGTCCATGGTAGCCAGACTGCCTAGCAGTGTGAATGAAATCGCGCTGCGCACAAGGCAGCATGGAGAAACCCAGGCTAGCCGCATACTGGATGTTTTTCGCTTTTCACACCATTCTTTGTAAACCCTAGAAATGGTTGTGCGTGAAAATCCCAGTAACTGAGCAGATTGTGAAATACTCAGACCGGCCCGTCTTGCACCAACAACCATGCCACGCTCACAATTGCTTAAATCACCTTTCTTTCCCATTCTGACATTCAGTTTGGAGTTCAGGAGATTGTCTTGACGAGGACCACACCCCTAAATGCATTGAAGCAACTGCCATGTGATTGGTTGATTAGATAATTGCATTAATGAGAAATTGAACAGGTGTTCCTAATAATCCTTTAGGTGAGTGTATATATATATGTATATATCAGTGATGCGCGGGTCAATGTATAAACAAACCGCACCCGACCGACCGACGTTTTCAACTAACCCGCCCGCAACTCAGACCGCAAAAAAAGAAAAAGAAAATATTGTACCCGACCCGCTTCCTGACCCGCATTTTTTAAGAATAGTAAATGCTCATCGTAGCGTCTTAATATAACTTAATATATTCTAATTTTGTCAAGAATTATAAAAAATCGTCAATAAGCTCATAATTTGTACTAAAATAGTCTAAATGTTTAGTTTTAAAAACTATTTTAAAAAGCTGGCTATGTCTATTTTGATGTTTCTGCGCAAGTTCAGCAGACAGTGAGGTTCAGGTTTGTTCCGATCAGAGCTCGTGAGCGGAGAGCGCATTTCTGAATATTCCGCTCCGCTTACTCATTCGGGTCACTCGCCCAACGCAGAATGGCCTGCTGGTTCGAAAATATAATATAATATGTGGAATAAGGGCTGCCTCCGACAATTTTTTTTTTTCTAGTCGACTAGTAGTTGTTCATTTAAGCCATTCGTGGACAAATCGCCCCTTTTATATTAATTTAATAACTTAAATAGGCTATAGCCTACAGGATAATAAGCGCTATGACCACACGCATTAAGCTTGCCACAAAGAACCGGTTAAAGTAATGATTATGAATGTGTCTAAATTAGCAAGGATACATTTAATTGTTAAGTAATAAACTGGTGTTTTCTGTGTCGCTGCAAAGATGAAGTTGATGATGCGGAGATTGCGGACTCACCGTGAACGCTAGAGAGAAATGCACATTTCATATGGATTACATAATCAGAGAGTAGTCTATTTATTTTGGTTTGAATATTTTCGTTTAAAAGTAGATATTTCAAGCTTTCTGTAATATATAGCCTATATTTCTCAAATCTGTGAGGCACAAGCTGAGTTTCGGCGCCCTCCAGTTCACATGCAATGCAAGTTATCGTGCCGGTGCCTTATTACATTGACTGCTATAGCCTATATTTGCTTCTTATTTATTAAATACGGGCAATTGATTGATAAAACATTGATCAAAATTAAGATACAATTTATACAAAACGAAAATCTTTTAAAAAGAGTTTTCTATAAAACAAAACTTAATGAAGTCGTCAAAATCATGTTTTACCAAAAACAGCGCAGTTGCTAGGAGGGCGCCAGCGCCTCTGCCTTTTAGCGCCTCTGCCTCGCGAGTGGATGATAGCCCTGAAGACGCCTAGCAATGATATACCTTTAGTGGTAGTATACCTTTAGTTAAGTTATACCTTAAGAGTCTTCGTAGCGCGCTAAGAGACATTGTTATCGGAAAATGCAGCCCAGATATGATGCGTATGATGCGTAATGGAGATTCCAAAGCACTCTTCTTTGGTCAGAACCATGGAGAGCGATCGCGGATATACTTTTAACAATGCAACAAAATATTTAAAGAGCATCAAGCTATTAACATCTATATTATGTATACGCACAGATAATATAACAGTAGGCTATATTAGTCCATATTTTTTTATTAGGTTAAGCAGTGATTGGATAACGTTTTTTATTTTTTTATTTAACGTTTTTAATTTAAGGCCCACCCACTGGCCCATCCAAAACTGGAATCCTGGCACCATGCCTGGTTGGTCGTGCCAGTTTTGTGGTTATCAAATGTGTAAATAGTATCGCAAGAAGTACACATGACAAAGCCAGCACTTTTGTCATCATCTTTCATTATTTTGGTAAATGTCTCCAACACTTTGCTCTTTCTATTTGTGTATTTGCGGAGCTTCCACTCCCCAGTCTTCACCTTTTCTCTTGCTGCCTCCATTTCTACCTCCTCGTGCGTCATCTTCGCGCCAATTATTCAGCCAATAAAGTGTAGGCCTATGTATTTCATAGAAAATTATGTCTAGTACTATACAAAGGTTTAATTGGCATCTTTATTTCAAACGACCCATCCGACCGCGACCCGAATATCATTAAAAATATTTTTGGATGACTCGTTACCGTGGGTAACCACGGGTGACCGCAGGCACCCGCTCATTTTGGATCAGCCCGCGCATCACTTATATAAAATATATATAAAATAATTTGCCTACTAGGCAAGACTTAATGCATAGATATGTATGATACATATTTCACCACCTGTTATTCACATTAAAGGTATAGCGGAGGATTTTTTTACTTCTGGGTGGAATGCCTATACTATTGGTCCTCCTAATTGTCAATCATTCTGGTGAATCAATCAAACTTTTCAAAAAGTGGAGAGGGCGGGTCTTATCTAAAATTCGGAAAGATCCTCCGCTATACCTTTAATATAAGACATAGGCCTAATGGACTGTGTCTAGATTAATACCTCATCGAGATTAGCATTTTTACGGAACTTTGAGTTTTAAAATGGCTGCATATGCATATTCCACATTTTATCATAAGTGTGTCATGCCGTGTGGGGACTTGCACTGGTCTTAGTCTTGATTCGGTCTCGGCCTGTCTTGGTCTTGGTCTTGGTCTTGGTCTTGACTTGGTCTCGAGTATCTCGACCCTTTAAAGTCTTGGTCTCGTCTCGGTCTCAGCCTGTCTTGGTCTGGGTCTTGACTTGGTCTCGGTTTAGGTGGTCTTGACTACAACACTAATGTCTATATCTCCTAAATGCGAATTTTGTCATTTTATTGGAACACACCAACTTATTCATAACCTTAAGGCTAACATATTCCTACTAGGAGCTAAAAAACTTTTTTGATTTCAGAGGGCCTTTAAATTGGAATAAATACATACATTTACTGCAAATGCAAACATAATATAAAATTTTGTTACATATAAATGCACTTGACTGTAAAACACAGATTTTGAGCTATAGGATGTCCTAAAGTAATTTCGCTGCTATAAAATTCTGTCATCATTTACTCACCCACTTGTCGTTCTAAACCTGTATGACTGTGAAACACAACAGAAGATAATATGAAGAATGTTGTTAACCAAAGCATTTTGGTTACCATTGACTTCGATTGTAATTATGGATAAGTCAATCAACTAATCTATGCATTCATGTGGACCGAACACGTAATTTGCATGTGCATACCATAGCCGTTTTCACAGATTTACGTTTTTGAAGTTTACGCAGAGATGAGAATGGTATAATTTTCAAAACTCGTTTTCAAGAGCTTGCACTTTGAAACCTATTTCGGGGTTTGCTCTTTCGGGCCACCTGGGCGCCGTTGTCGTGTGGATGAATGGCTGGAGTGCATTGAGGGTTTTCTGTTTTCAGTTGAGAACGGTGTTGTGCAGGCAGCCCCTAAGTTAATACCTAATGATTTTTACAACGGAAATTAATCAATAAAAAACTTACTTAAGCTGGACAATGATTTTCTCCCTAGAGCTGCTGTACAGCCAAAACAATCTTTGTTTAATGAATTTCCTATTATCACTGTAAAGCTGCTTTAAATCAATCTATATTGTAAAAAGCGTTATGTAAATGAAGGTGACTTGACTTGACTGCACCAGTGCATCCTTAGTTGGGGGGATTTGCTCCATTCCTCCTTCCTTTCTTTGTGAACAACTCAACGAGCTTGATCGATGTTAAGTTGGCTGCTGATGCGATCATAGAGGAGAATTGTGAAGAGCTCAACAATGGATATTACCTCTTCTGGAATGCTTTTTGGAGCCTTTGACAGAGCCATGAAGGCCTATGTTGCCATTTCATCTGCATTCCAGGTATCCCATACTGCCTTCTTGCCCCTGGCTGCAAATTCAGAGACAATGTCACAGCCAGTGAAGGCATGGAACACAGAAAGGGCCTTGGATTTGTCAGGACCCAGAGACTTGGCAATCTCATGGGCAGGTATGTATTCTTGCCAGTCCTAAATGCCACCCACAACTCCTCAATGTCCAGCTCTGACACCAGTGCTATGGCTAGAACCACAACAGTTGGTCCACAGTGCCCAGGGTGATCTTTTTAAATCCTTTTCTTGCAGCATCCACGTGGAGTAGCATCCTTGTATGTGCCTCTTCATGTGTGCAAGGTGTAATCTGACCTGATTCTTGTAGGTGAGATGATTGGGTCCGCATGTGTAAACAACTTTTTTGGTAGTCGACATTTCCACAAGGTTCCTGACCAGAAAGTAAAAGAGCTCTTTTTGTTTTTATCCACTCTCAGGAAGCCTTTCCCGTTGGTTTGTTAACTTATTTTTTTTCCATCCACTCTTGTTCTTGTCCCCTTTCCCCTGTCCTCTGATCAGAGCGGTTTTAAAATGAGGGAGCTTGTTCCTCTTCAAACGGGGAGTGATGCATTTTGTGCCCTGCATCCTCTCTGCAACAAAGAGTTTGTACTGCTCCTGTCTTGGTCCATCCTCTGCAACTCGAACAGCATCCACAACAGCTTGGTCTGCTAATTCTCTTGAGTTCAGCTTCAGAAGGTTGTTGCTGTCCTCTGCCAAGGGGTTTCCCATTTTCTCAATCACGTCAACCAACTCAAATGTCTTGAATTTCAGCTGGACACTTTTGGCCTGTTCATGATGTCTGTTTTCAGAGACACCCTTACTGCTGAACTCCATGGCATTATCAAACTCATCACTTGGTATGCTTGGTACACACTATATACAAATATTAGATATTTGGGCTGATTTTGAACCAATTTCTCCCCTTCCGACAATGCCAGGTAAACTCCCGATTATCTTAATGGTTCTACAAATTATCTTATCAGATTTTCCTCTGGTGTGAGGTGTGTTAAGAATGTCGGAACCACCCCGATCTTGAATTGAATCAGAAATCCTGTTGTGTTGGGGAAACCCCGAGGACAAACGCGCACACGCTCTGGAGATTATCACGTGAAACGAAACAATACCCAATCAGAAAGCGAGCTGATGGAAGACTCACCTCCAACTCATGCTGTAACATGTAAAGTTCATGTTCACACCGTCTCCACAATTCCATCTAACTTTTTTCTTTTTTCCCCCCGCAAATTTTCTGTAAGGGTAGAGACACACCCAACCCTATGCCAAAGAACAAGCACTGATGAAAGCCAACTATGTTAACTAGAGCCAACGGTGCGGAACACACTGGAAAACCTAAGTCGGCGGACGCTCGAAAACTACCCCAAGGCCGACCGCCGGCTTGGTGTGTCCCTGGCTTAAAAAGCAATCCATACACTTATAAGCACCATTTCTTCGTGTCAGTTGTCTGCCATGTTTGTTTACTTTAAAGTCACGTTTGATGCAAGAGATTTTACGGGATTTCCTGTGTTCACAGGCGGGACTCGGTTGTCTGTGAATAGAATCTGTTAGTGTGTGGTGTGCTTTCCTGGTCACATTTGCGGCACTCCACAGTATAGAGGAATGTTTGTGGTCTCTCACATTTTGAAATATTATAAGATTGTCAAAATCTTTTAGTGTGGCCCAGTGATTTCATTGTAATCCTTCTCACAATGTCACTGAATTCACCATTAACTATTCACCTGGACATTTTATGATGTATATGGTATCATTGTAATCCTAGACCATCAAAACATAGGGGTAGATCATCACATTTTGGTTCGGGAGATATAATACAAAATGCATAATTCAGTTAAGGCTGAAAGCAAAATGGCCGCCACAAGGTGTTTTCGCAATGGCTCCATTTCTGAAAATGTCCAGGGCCGCAAACTGTACATTTGTACCAAGTTTCATGCATTTATGAAAAAGTGAACATACATTTTCACATAACACCCGGACTATAACGGACGCTGTCTAGTGCATGTATGTGAACACAAATAAACTGGAGAAGATGTGACTGACTTCATATGAGTGATGCCATTCTTTTTAAATTAACAAACATTACAGATTGATTATTTTGCACTCACACTCTTACTTGATCTGGACAAACTGAGCATCATTAGAAAGATTTAAGACTCCAGCTTCGATATTTGACCACTGTTTATGATAAAACTGGTTTGCAGTGACATTCATTTCTTAATTGCTTGAAGGAGGGAACGGGAGATGTAACGTTGAACGTGAGCGACTGATAGGGAACCGATAATTAAACTGACAAAGAACAGAGTGAATCAAGTTCTCATGATCAAAATGAATCTTCTGAAGATATAGGTCAAAAGGAATCGGGTGAAAAGAAATCGGGGGAAAAAAAATTGTGATGGAGAAAATAAAAGGAAGAATTGTGAAGAGGCAGGGACAAGTGATGTGAAAAAATCTCATCTTGAGAGTTCTGATGATATAGATTGTAGACACGGTTTTGAATCGAATCGATAATATCCCTCTGTCTCAGCTCTCTGAGAGCAATGATGTGACTGAAGAGATGGCTGATTATGATTCTTTCTGAAATGTCAGATATCCCCTCCAACTATGATGAGGATCAGTTACAGTATATTCTGTAAAAGATTGACTATTTGGAAGAAAAGCAGAACTATCTGTCCCTTTTTGTCCTCTCTTTTTTTTCCTTTTTCTGTCCTCTTTTTTTCATGGAGAGCCATAGAATAGGATCCATTAATATTAATGGGGGAAGAGACGGCAGGAAAAGAGCAAGTTTAATTGAATACAAAATAAGAATATTAATGTAACATTTGTACAACAGACGCATAGTGATGTAAAAAATGAAGTGGAAAGAATTCTACAGTCTCCTACTTTTCTTAAAGGTCAAATTGCAAGAATATATGTATAAGAATGAAATACCTGATGAAATTTGGGATGTGGCTCTTAACCCCCTGGGGTCTGCAATCACGCCGGTGTGATCTGCTCGCTTTTTTCTTATTGGTGCAAAAGAGACTCAAAATACTCTGTCGATTTTGATCTTACATACAATCTTTGATTATACATCATTTGATCCTGTTAAGTGTCTATTATTTTTTGTGTATACACACAATAAAAGCAAAGTGTTGTGCTTTTTGTCAAATAAAGAAAAATAAACATGATGCGAGTTCTGCCTTCTCTCTGTCAGTGAAGTCCAAACTGAAACGCGTCCGAAAATGAACTCAGCAAATGCTCAGTCAAACAGGCATACAGACACACAGGCATGAAGCTTGAATTCTCTTCTTTTAAATGAAGTAATTTATATAAAAAACAAATATTCTCAGTTTATGTAATCTGTATGAAAAGAGAGAGATGTCAGCCGTTCTCATCTCAGCTCATTGTAGCTCATTAAGTTTTAATGTGACCCCGCCCACGGAGAGCGCACTATTCAAACGCAAATGATCTGAGGCTAACCATGCAAACGTGTCAACCCCCATATCAGCTGGATAAAACACACCGCGAGTTTAATCAGACTTGTGCACTTTATGTCGTCTTGCTTCGCTGTGTGGAATAATCCTTAGGAATAATTTAGTTTCACATCGAGGAACAACGGATCCAGCTATTCAGAGGACTGTGAATAGTACGTTTTTTTAATAGTACGTATAGTGCTTTGTTCTAATCGCGATATGCAATAGTGTCGGTAAACTGGAAAAAGGACTGTTTAAATATGAATCGCGTGTCTGTGTGTGAATGAATGAACGCCACAGATGTTTACTACAGCTGTAAACAACAGTGCACACTTGCACTTACATTAGTAAGTGTTATTATGACTATTAATAAAATAGTATTAACATGTATAAGTGTTGTTAAACATGTTATTTTTACATTAACACATCTACTAGTTTAGCTTTTACCAAACTATATTGCTATACTGAGATATGTAAAAATCGACTGAAATATGTTGAAATAAAATGTATTTGTATAAGCAACATATTAAACTGCAAATTAACATGGATATGCAAATATTTCTGCTCATATGTTAATGTGATGTTTTGTTAAAAATAAAGTAGGTATATTGAATTATCAACTAAAATGTTATTATAGTGTTGGTTCCAATATTCAAACTAATGAATCCTTAACTTTGAAATACGTATGATAAAATCAATGTAAACTTTTTAAAAAGAAAGATTACACTTTGAAATATTGTTAAAATTGTAATTGTTGTTGATTTATATGTGAAAACTGTTTAATAAAATAGCAAAACATACATTTACAAGGTAGATGCAACATCTTAATAGGTCAATATAAACCTTCTCATTAAATTATTTATTATAGTTTTTTATTAGTGTCACATTTGGGGAGAGGATATATTCCAAATCTTTCTGAAAATACAGTATGAGAATTAACTGCATAGTTACTAGAAATGTTTACCATGGATATTATGCAATTTGCATGCATACAAAATAAGTCCTCACATTCTCTCAGTGATACACCTGAATGAAAGGCTCATTATGCTGCTCATTATGGAGCTCATTATGTGGGTCATTGTCTTCTCAGGTGTGAATCACGCCCACACATGTATGTATATATATATATATATATATATATATATATATATATATATATATATATATATATGTATATATATATATATATATGTATGTATGTATATGTATTTATATATATGTATATATAGTTTTTGTAGAAAACTGGATTGAAAAACTAGGTGAAGAGTTAAATGACTGTTTTCATTTATGAACTGAATTATAAGGCCTCTGAAAAGAGAAGAATTGGCATAATTAATTGTTTAATAGCAAGGGGGAAAAAATTAAATGAAGAAGCTTTGGCAGATCTAGAGAGAATGTTAAGAGTTCCCTTACGAGAACGTTCTCTCGTACTGCGTTGCAAACGCTATGGGAAAACTCCTTTTCTCGAGAATATTGAAGCCTTTATTTTAAAACGCATTTGCTACAGCACAGGCGAGAGCATCAGACCCACGTGAGTGAGCTGATAGGCTGTGCTGTGGGCAACTGCACGAACCAATGGCGGATAGACAGAAGCGCGCGAGCCAATCAGGGCGCTTGGCGCTCTGTCACTGTCAAGCGCGCGAAACTACACGTGACCATAACATATAAATACAGATAGAATCCGCCATTTGACAGATTTAATCTCCTTCAGCTCGACTCACCTCGTCGCTGATTTTCTCCGGTCGTAAGAAGCCCTCGTCGTGGAAAAGCCGTCCAGCGGAACAGCTTCGCATCCCGGCATCTCGCCAGCTGAGCGTTTCCCTGTGGCATCCGACGAAAAATTATATCCTTTTCATTGCATATTTATCTAAAAGAGCAAACCGCTGTTTTCACAGCGCGGCATAATGCCTCTCTCCATCTGTGAGAGCTGCGGGGTCTCCCTGCATGCATCCGACGGACACACCCAGTGTGCGGCCTGCCTCGGCCCTGAGCACGCCGAGGCAGCGCTCATGAAAGGCGGCTGCCAATTCTGCGACGGGATGCCTGTCTCCGTTCTCCGTTCAAGGCTGTCTTCGACGGTGACCGATTCCGCCCACCTTCCGTCTTCGGCGCCCCACGAGCCCCGTAGGAAGAAGCGGCGCGATCAGAGGCGTCCTGAGCGCGGTGAGTTTAGCGAGTGCACGCCGGGCCTTTCTCCTCGTGCCTCGCCCACGCCTTCTTCGCCTGTCCTGTTCTCTCGGAGCGAGCAGCGCCCCTCGTCTGAAGCGGCTGGACTCGTCTCTTTCGGCGCATCTCCGGATGACGTCGATGACGCACTTTCTATGGCGGCATCTGAGAGCGAGGATTGGTCGGGCTCCGCGGACCCCGCCCCCCCCTCTCAGCTAGAGTTTTCTGATACTCGAGCGAGCATTGACGCCGAACTTCTCCGTGTCATGTCTCGCGCTGTTGACGAGTTGGGACTCGATTGGCTTTCTCCAGCTGAGCCCGCCAGAAGCCGCCTCGATGAATGGTACCTGCCGGGGCGCCAGCAGGCCCCTCGTCAGCGCGCCGCTGCATTTATGCCTGAGGTTCACGAAGAGCTCACAAAATGCTGGCGCGCGCCCTTTTCAGCGCGAACGCGCTCATCTGCCTCTTCTACGCTCTCCACTGTTGACGGCGCTGAAGAGAAAGGATATGTGTCTCTCCCCCCACTGGAGGAAGCGGTCGCTGCACACTTATGCCCCCCCACTGCAGGTAGTTGGAGGTCTAAGACGGTGCACCCTTCTAAGCCGTGCAGAACTACTTCGGCCATTGCCAGCCACGCATACGCTGCCGCCGGTCAAGCCGCCTCTGCACTTCACGCCATGGCGACGCTTCAAACCTTCCAGGCCAAACTTCTCCGTTCCATGGATGAGTCAGGCCCGGACCCAGACACATTTAAAGACCTCAGGAGTGCCACGGATCTGGCACTGAGGGCCACGAAGACCACCGCTCAAGCCCTGGGCCGCAATATGGCCAGCCTAGTGGTAATGGAGCGCCACCTCTGGCTAAACTTAACCGAGATCAGGGACGCGGATAAATCTGCCTTCCTCGACTCGCCCGTCACAGCCTCAGGTCTCTTCGGCCCATCTGTCAGCGGCTTCGCCGATCGCTTCACTGAAGCTCAGAAGGCTTCCAGCGCCATGAGACACTTTCTACCAAAGCGCTCCAGCTCAGTCCAACGGCGCCCCAAGAGCACGCCGCGACCTGAGAAAGTGGTGTCCCAGGTCCTCCAGCCCCGCCCAGCGGCTGAGACCAGTAAGCACATGAAGCCAGCGAAACGGTTCCCGTTCCCTAAGCGCCAGGGCCCGCGGCCGAAGCTGACGCTCGATCACGAGCCCAAGAAGCCGTCCTAACCGGCACAAAGAGGGGTCACTGTCCCGCTGCGGCCGGACCAGCCCCAAAAATCGCTCGACTACTGCTCACGGCTCCCTCTTCAGTTCAGGCGGCTGCAGCAGTTCTAAATGCAGTTCATGGGCCCGTCACATGTCACGCACCCCTGCAAACAAACGCTGTTTTAACAGCGACCCACACAAAGCACAAATCGAGCATAATTTCTCACATGCATACATGTCAGTCCGAGCCCCCCACTCTGGGTGTTCCAGATATGATAATGCCTCTAGCTCTGCGGGCTCTAGCTTGGCAAGCTATCCCCGGAGTTTCAGTATGGGTGATGAACATCATAAAGCATGGTTACTCGCTTCAGTTCGCCCGCAGACCACCGCGTTTTCGCGCGGTTATACAAACCACGGTAAGGGGCACATTGAGTCATGTCCTCCGCACCGAGGTGTTAAGTCTGCTGGCGAAAGGGGCCATCGAGAAGATCCCCCCTTCTCTGAGCGAGTCAGGTTTTTACAGCCGATACTTTCTTGTTCCAAAGAAAGACGGCGGCCTGAGACCCATTTTAGATCTCAGACATCTGAACAAGGCTCTCATGTCACGGCCGTTCAGAATGCTCACGACCAGACATATCCTGACGCAGATTCGCCCAGGCGACTGGTTTTTCTCAGTAGATCTGAAAGACGCTTACTTTCACATTCAAGTGAACCCCCACCACAGGCCATTCTTGAGATTCGCCTTCGAGGGGCAGACATACCAGTACACAGTTCTTCCATTTGGACTGGCACTAGCGCCTCGTACATTCACGAAGTGCATGGATGCAGCTCTCTCCCCCCTGAGACAGCGGGGAATGCGCATCCTAAACTACCTCGACGACTGGCTCATACTGACCCAGTCAGAGGCGGAGTCACATACTCACAAAGCCTGGCTCCTCAGCCATCTAGAATGTCTAGGGCTCAGGGTCAATGTTGCAAAGAGTGCTCTGTTGCCCAGCCAACGTATCACGTTCCTGGGAACAGTTCTCGACTCCGTACTTATGAGAGCATGGCCCACACCGGCCCGTGCTCTAACGATTCAGCAGCTCACGGCATCGTTCATAGAGGGCTCTCTTGTACCCCTCAGAACGTTTCAGAGGATCCTTGGCCTGATGGCCTCTGCATCATCAGTACTCCAACTAGGCCTACTGCGTATGCGTCCTCTTCAGCTATGGCTAGCACCTCGGGTGCCACCCCACGCCTGGCATTCAGGCCACTTGATTATCAAGGTGGACCAGCGCTGTGTTCAAGCCCTGGCCCCTTGGAAAAACGCCAGCTGGTACCAGCAGGGCGTAAGCATGGGGGTAGTTTCAGAGAGGAGGATGATTTCAACAGACGCCTCCAACTCCGGTTGGGGAGCTCTGTACGAGGGCAGGCCTGCCTCCGGCCTCTGGTCGAGCTCGGAGAAACGCCTACACATAAACTGCCTCGAAATGAGAGCAGTTTTTCTAGCCCTAAAAACATTCCTCCCATACCTGGCGGGACACCACGTGTTGGTACGGACGGACAACATGTCGGTGGTCTCTTACATAAATCGCCAGGGCGGCCTCAGGTCCCGCAACCTGTTTGCCATAGCCTCACAGCTCTTGCTATGGGCTCACACCAATCTGCGCTCGCTCAGGGCAGCTCACGTGCCAGGCACGTTGAATACAGGAGCAGACATGCTCTCTCGGGGCAGAGTTCCCCCAGAGGAATGGTCTCTCCACCCTCAGACAGTTCTCCTACTCTGGGAGGTCTTCGGGAAGGCAGAAGTAGATCTTTTCGCCTCAGAAGACAACTGTCAATGCCCAATCTTTTTCTCAAAGAGCAGGGATGCGTTGGCCCACGACTGGCCCAACCTTCCTCTCTATGCGTTCCCCCCGGTCTCGATGCTCCCTCAGGTCATCGAACGGATCAGGAACACGAAAAGCGCAGTGCTATTAGTAGCTCCTCTCTGGCGGACCCAGGTTTGGTTCCCAGAGTTGATGCAGCTGTCTGTAGCAGACCCGTGGCCAATCCCAGTGAGGCGCGACCTCCTGACTCAGGCCAACAGGACAATCTGGCATCCCCGTCCCGACTTATGGGCCCTACATGTATGGCCACTCAACGGGTACCCCAGAACCTCCCAGAGGGCGTCCTGAATACTATAAAGGAAGCTAGAGCTCCGTCTACCAGACGCCTCTATCTCAGTAAATGGTCAGTGTTTTCCAGCTGGTGTTTAGCTCGAGACCTCGACCCATACACTTGTGAAGTACCAAGAGTACTGTCTTTTCTACAGGAGATGTTGGACGCGGGTCGCTCCCCCTCCACTCTCAAAGTGTACGTGGCAGCCATTGCTGCTTTTCACGTATTGGAAGCCGGGGCCTCCTTAGGAAAAAGCGACCTTATAGTTCGCTTCCTCAGGGGCGCCAGGAGGCTTAACCCGCCTCGGCCACCGTCTGTTCCGGCCTGGGACCTCTCCTTGGTCCTGCGGGCTCTTAAGGGACCTCCCTTTGAACCACTTCAGTCAGCTGATCCTAAGTCTCTCTCTCTGAAAACCGCCCTGCTTCTAGCACTGGCGTCAGTAAAGAGAATAGGGGATTTACAGGCGCTGTCTACCAGCGCTTCCTGTCTGGAGTTTGGTCCTAATGACTCCAAGGTCATTCTTAGGCCAAGACATGGATATGTTCCTAAGGTGCTCTCAACTCCGTTCAGAGCCCAGGTTATTTCTCTGTCAGCTCTCCCCTCCTCCGAGGAGGATAGCGATTCTCTCATGCTTTGCCCAGTCAGAGCTTTGAGAATTTATCTGGAGCGTTCGGCCTCTTTCAGACAGTCTGAACAGCTCTTTGTGTGTTTCGGGGGCCGATCCAAGGGCCTCCCGGTCACTAAAACCACACTGTCCAGATGGATAGTTGACGCCATTGCCCTTGGTTACACCTCACTGGGCCTCTCTTGTCCCATAGGTGTTAGAGCTCATTCCACGAGAGGTGTTGCCTCTTCGTGGGCTTGGTCAAGTGGTATTCCCATTGAAGACATTTGTGCGGCGGCCGGCTGGTCCGCTCCGTCCACATTTGTGAGATTCTATAAGCTGGATGTCCCTGCTCTGCAGACATGCGTTCTTTCTGTCTAGACTCTGGCTCTGTGGATCCAGACTAGTTTTGAACCATGGTCACTTGGGTATTCCCATCTATAGCATATGTGCGGCGGCCGGATATCCGCTCCGTCCACATTGTTGAATTATAGCTTTAACCCTCTGAGGTCGACAAACGCGCCGGCGCGTTTTGCTGGATTTTCTCCACATTGTAGCACTTTAAACTTAAATTTCTCCGTCATTTATGGTCATACAGAAAAAATAAATATAAAAAAAGAATCTGTGGTATTTCTACTTTTGTATGTGTCCACTTCCAATCAAATCAAAACATTGTGCTTTTGTAAAATAAGGAAAAAAAACAGTGTGTGCGTTCTGCCTCTCCGTCGCGGTGAACTTTTTTTTCTTGAGCACGTCTATAAACTGAAACAAAACTCAGCGAATACTTGTTACACATTTATGAGCCATACACCTTTATAAACATTTAAGTGTGTACTTTTAAATGATCGGATTCAAAACGAAAACAAATATTCTCTGTTTAAGTAATTTGTATAAAACCAACAAGATTTCCAGCTTCTCAAACGCTTCCTAATTATTTTTAATTCGGCCACGCCCACTCGCGCAAAAGATATTCACATGCAAATCTCCACATGGAACGCGATCGCCCTCATTACCTCAACAACAAAACACTTCACTTCACTTTTCGTCGAGTTTGAAAGACGTGCCTGAGCTTACATTGGATTTACATCAGAAGAAGAAGAACGATATTTGAAGACAAGAAAGATAAGGTAAGAAATTCTTACATATTAGTTTGCTATTGTTGCATAAATTTCACATTGCAGTTGAACTGTTGCTAGATATATGGTGAATATTATAATATTTAGACCCGTGTTAACTGTTACTGTGTTTGTGGATATCTGCTCAAACGTAGATAGGCTATGTATATGGTAGGCCTAACCATAATGTTTTATATTTGATCGCAATCGCGTTTTAATGTATCATATTTTTGATCGCGATCGCGTTTTAATGTATCATATTTTTGATCGCGATCGCGTTTGAATGTATCATATTTTGGAAAAGCAAAACGCTCCAAACGGCTTCATGTTTTTACTATTATCTCATTTCATATCATCATAACGAATGGAAACATTTGAAGTAACATGATAATCAATATATTTTTCTCTAGCTTAGTTGTTACTGAAATCTTTTTGAAAATATATATAGGCTGCTATATTGTTATTATTTTATGCAGCACTGCGCATAGCCTATACCTACAAGGCACAACAAACCTGGTGTTCATTATATATTGTTGGAAACATTTGTGTGAGTGTGTGTGTGTATTCTGTGAATTTTAAAAAGCAATTTTAACAAGAAAAATCTAAAATGTATTCCCAAAATCGTGCAGGCCTTTCTCTTGATATCAGTATGTTCACTTTTTTTTTTTTCAGGGCCCAGATGCCACTGAGTCCTGCTGACTTCAACATTCACAGTACATGTCTCTGTACATGAACATGGTAAAGTGAAAATCAAACACCTTAGAAAATGAAAGGTATGTACAATGTTTTTAGGAATGGCACAAAGGTCTCTTTCTTCAATAAGTGCTTTTTTGTTGTGTATCTTTAGATTATGTTGTGTTGTAAATAAATCCAAACAATTTTAAAAGCCATTCTTTTTTAAATCTCCTCATTCTTTGTGCAAGGTTGGTCAGAATAATGGGCCCTGATAAGCTCCTAATAGGGCCATTAGGGAGGTTCTTTGTCTTTCTCAGGTGTGGAAAGCTTTCATATTAATGAGGTGATCCGCCCCTTCGCATATTGCTTTCTAACACAAAACACGTCGTAAAATTTTTAAATCAATATATTGTCTTCTCTGAATGAGCAGTCAGGGTGATTCTCACATCGTTTTGGAGCAAATATTCTAGGCTACGTGATACAATTTTCAAAAGTCTTGTGAAGAAATAATCAGTATGGGTTTCATGACCTTATTTCAGTGAGAATTTATTTTTGTATTTTCACAAACCACGCATAAATGTCATTATCTCAAAACTACAAACTTTTACATACATGCTGCTGATATATTATTGTAGCAGAGTTTGTGCTGAATACAGTGTAATTAGACTTTAGCCATGAAAATGTCACAAGTAACAGAAATAACCACAAATGTCAGAGCATGTCAGAACACCTCCAGGGCCCAGAAAACAGCTCAGACCTCAGAGGGTTAATGCCCTTGCTTGTAGCTACAGTTCTTCTGTCTAGACACTGGCTCTGTGACCCAGTCTAGTTGATATTGAACACACGGTTTTCACTTTGTGGGCTAAGTGACTGGCTCTGGCCAGATCCGATGAATTATAACTTTAATGTCCCTGCTTTGCAGTTACAGTCTTTTCAGTCTAGACTCTGGCTCTGCTGACCCAGACTAGTTTGATATTAAACACACGGCTATCACCTTGTGGGTTAAATGACTGGCTCTGGCCAGTCTTTATTACGGATAATTGATGGGCCCGATGTTCGGTCTCTTTTTATCCTGGCTATTCTGTACTTCCCGGAACTCTGGTGAGTCAGAGCGGCCAAAAGATTAATAGCACGCCGTTTTAAATGGAAACGTTCCCATAGCGTTTGCAACGCAGTACGAGAGAACGTTCTCGTAAGGGAACGTACTGGTTACTTTCGTAACCTCGGTTCCCTTAGAGATAAGGGAACGAGTACTGCGTTGCCTTGCCGTGCTATTTTTCTTATGGCAGGTTTGTCGCTTCAGTCGATTATACCTGTCAAATGGCGGATTCTATCTGTATTTATATGTTATGGTCACGTGTAGTTTCGCGCGCTTGACAGTGACAGAGCGCCAAGCGCCCTGATTGGCTCGCGCGCTTCTGTCTATCCGCCATTGGTTCGTGCAGTTGCCCACAGCACAGCCTATCAGCTCACTCACGTGGGTCTGATGCTCTCGCCTGTGCTGTAGCAAATGCGTTTTAAAATAAAGGCTTCAATATTCTCGAGAAAAGGAGTTTTCCCATAGCGTTTGCAACGCAGTACTCGTTCCCTTATCTCTAAGGGAACCGAGGTTACGAAAGTAACCAGTACGTTTTTGTTACTTCAAGGATCAGAGCAGAGTTTGTTTATTTTAAATTGACAAAAAAGCTGGTTGAGGAATGAGGAAAACCTAATTCAAAATGTTTTAAATTGGTGGTAGGTATTTTTTTTATATTTTGTGTTGTGTGTGTTTGTGTGTGTGTGTGTGTGTGTGTGTACACATGCATGAAAAAAAGAGGAAGGACCGGGAAGGGAAAAAATAAGAACAAAAACGTTTTTTTTTGTATAAATAGAGATTCAAACGTCAAATGTCTCTCTCTCTCTCTCTCTCTCTCTCTCTCTTTGTGCGCATGTGCGAAGTGAATGGTGAGAGTGAGTGGACAGCTGAGCGCGTGGTGAGTGCGAGGTGTTTGTGCCCGCTGTGGCTTCTCTTTTCAAACTTTTCTTTATGTTGTATGTTTTTTTGTATTTTTGTTTCAAACTGTTGTGACTGGGTGATAAAAGGACTGTTAAAAGTTTGAGGGCGTTTTACGCCGGTGTTTTTGTACACTATGGCAGCCCATACAGGTGGTGTTTTAGATTCCCTCACGCGTCGGCATGGAGTTAAAATCGTGGCGGCGGGCAGTGCAGAGGAATGTAGTTTAGCTGTTGGAAATGTGATTGGGCATGCATGCGTTTTGGCTGCTTTAAAGATGAACAATGCAATTGTACTTTTTTGAGCACGGTAGAAAAGGCAAATGAGGTGGTAGAAAAGGGCATTGAATTGAGGGGTTCATTTGCATCTGTACTTCCACTTTCTACACCAGCTAAAAAGGTGACTTTGTCAAATGTTCCACCTTTTATCAAGGATGAGGTGTTAGCAAGAGAGCTTTCACGCTTTGGTAAACTTGTTTCACCTGTTTAAAAGATCGCAATCGGTAGTAAATCTGAACTGTTGAAACATGTCGTTTCATTTTGAAGGTTTACATACATGGTTTTAAACAATGGGAACGAACTTGATCTGAATTTAAATTTCAGAATAGATGAATTTGATTATACAGTGTTTGTGTCGACTGACTCTATGAGATGTTTTGGGTGTGGAAAGACGGGTCATCAGATTCGCGCTTGTCCGACCAGCAACGCGAATGTTAATAAACCCGGGCCTTCGGGTGTACAGCGTGAAGTGGTTCTTTCTAATGATGCGGATAAAGTAGTTTCAACTGATGCTGGTGTAAATCAAGAGTCTGCAGTTGAAACAAGAAATGAAAAAAATTGTCGTTGAAGAACATGGTATTGAACAGTTAGAATTGGCGGAAAATGAGTCCAATGTGAATAGTAAAAAATTGGAGTTGGTCCCAGTGAGTCAGATGCTTGATGTTGATTCTGCCACTGAAAATCCAAACAATGAGGATAATGTTTTATTGATGGAAGTAGATCAAGTAGACCTGTTTAAAACACCCCTGAAAAGGAAGAAGAGAAATGAATGTATTGTAAATAAACAAGCAAGAAAAACAAAAGCACAGGCCGATGAAATTGACCAAGGTGCTGGAAGTGAGAGTGATTCTTCTGATTCCACTGCTTCAATCTGTTCTCAGAGTGATTGGCCATGTCACGACTGCAGCACTGAAAAAATCAAGATATTTCTAAGAGTGACAAAAAAATCTAAGAGGTGTACAAGTCTTTGATTATTTTCCAAATCTTAAAAGATTTGTTGAAGTGACTAAGAGTTCAATGAATGAAGGATGCTTCTTAGATAAAGAAGTGTATCGTCTTAAAAAAATTGTCACTAAGGTTCAAAATCAACTGAGTAATAGCGACAATGAAGCTTGATTTAATGATGTATGGGGTCTGTCTCTTACTCAGTTTTCTATGGCTAATCTTATCCTGTACTATGGGTGAATTTCGCATTGCCTCATTAAATGTGAATGGAGCCAGAGATGTGAGGAAAAGATTGGAAATATATGAGGTAGTGAGACAGAAAAAAATTGTTTTATTTATGCAAGAGACCCATAGTGATGATAAAAATGCTGTTGAATGGTTTAAAGAATGGAATGTTTTATCTTTTTTAAGCCATAATACTTCCCTTAGTGGTGGAGTTGGTATTTTATTTGATAAAAACTGTGTTCCCAGTTCAGTTAAAATGGAAGAAATTATAAAAGGAAGAATTTTAAAAGTGATTGGGAATTTTGAAAAATATGTATTCATTTTTTTATGTATTTATGCCCCAAGTCAACCAATACAAAGAATGTGTTTTTTAGATACTCTTTGTAAAACTTTAGAAGAGTGTAAAGGGGAAGAATACTTGTTTTTGGGAGGTGATTTCAATTGTGCAGTAAGCAGTCTAGACAGAAATCATATTGAGCCACATATGCCATCACGCAGAAGGCTCATTCAAATGATTGAAACGCATGATTTAAGTGATGTATGGAGAAATTTTAACAAAGATGTTAGACAATATACTTGGGTTCATGCTCGAGATAACTTGTTATCATTGGCAAGGTTAGACAAGTTATATGTCTTTAAACACCACCTTAATATTTTTAAAAGATGTTTTATTTCTCCGGTTGGTATTTCAGATCATAGTCTAATAGGATATGTTATTTCTATGAATTCTGTTAAACCGAATAGTGCCTATTGGCATCTTAATACAACACTTTTAGATTATAGTCAGTTTAAAGAAATTTTAGAATGTTTCTGGATTAATTTTAAAGAGGAAAACAATTATTTTCAATCTTTAAAGAACTGGTGGGATTTTGGAAAAATTCGAATAAAACAACTATGTCAACAATACACCCTGAATGTCACCAAAGAATTGACTAAATCTGTTCAGATTTTAGAAGCTGAAGTTTTGAGACTTCAAAATTCAACACAAACTGGAAATCAAGACCTTATTGATGATTTTAAACTTAAAAAATCAGCTTTATCTGATCTGTTGGGTTTAAAGGCACAAGGAGCATTAATAAGATCACATTTCCAAAACTCAAATGAGATGGATGCTCCATCCAAAAAAATTTTTGGGTTAGAAAAGAAAAATGGCCAACGAAGATTGATTAACGTTTTACAATCTGAAAGTGGGGTTTTACTTTCAGATCCAATTGAAATGCGTAAGAGAGCAGTCAGTTTTTATGAAAAGTTGTATAAAAATGAGTCCAAAGAAGATCAGTGTATAGAACAATGTTTCTTTAGAGATTTACCTCAGATTTCTGAAGAATCCAATGAAGATCTTAATAAACCCATAACATTGGAAGAATTGTATAAGAATCTTCAAAACATGGAATGTGGTCGAGTTCCTGGAATGGATGGACTTCCAATTGAGTTTTATAAGTCTTATTGGAATATAATAGGTGAGGATTTATTGGAAGTTCTATATAACAGTTTAACTGAAGGATGTCTACCTTTAAGCTGTCGAAGAGCAGTTCTCACTCTTTTACCAAAAAAAGGTGATTTAACTCATATAACAAGTTGGCGACCTGTTTCTTTGTTATGCTGTGATTATAAAATACTTTCGAAAGTGTTATCAACAAGACTTGGAAAGGTTTTAGAAGAGGTTATACATCTAGATCAGTCTTATTGCATCCCTGGCAGGTCAATAATTGATAATATTTCATTAATTAGATATATTTTTGAAGTAGTTAAAATATTTGGTTTAAATGCAGGCTTGATTTCCATTGATCAAGAGAAGGCTTTTGATCGTGTTGAACATGATTATTTATGGAAAGTTATGAAAGCTTTCGGTTTTAATTCAGCGTTTAGTGATAAAATCAAAACTTTGTATAATGACATTGAGGGTGTGTTGAAGTTTAATGGTGGCTTATGCGCTCCTTTTAAGGTTAATCGTGGGATCAGACAAGGTTGTTCTTTGTCCGGAATGCTTTATGCACTGGCTATTGAACCTTTTTTACATAAACTGAGAAAAGAGTTGACTGGTTTAAAAAATTCCAAAATGTGATAATGCAATCAAGTTATCAGCGTATGCTGATGACATTGTTGTAATGATCGAAGGCCAGAAAGATATACAAAGTTTAATAAGAGTAGCCAATGATTTTGAATCTATTTCTTCTGCAAAAATCAATTGGAAAAAAGTGATGCAGTGTTGTTGGGAAAATGGAAAGAAAAACCACCAGATCTACCAGGTGGTTTAATATGGAAAAAGAATGGTTTTAAATATCTGGGGGTGCATCTGGGTGATGAAGCTACTGTGCAGAAGAATTGGGAAGGAGTAATTGAGAAGATAAAAGGTCGATTGGACAGGTGGAAGTGGCTTAAATCAGCAATGTCTTATAGAGGAAGGACGATTATAATAAATAACTTGGTTGCATCCTTTTTGTGGCATCGGTTGTCTTGTGTTGATCCACCAACATATTTGTTGGCAAAGATACAATCAATTTTGATAGAATTCTTTTGGGACAAGTTACATTGGGTAATACAAAATATTTTGTATTTACCAAAAGAGGAAGGTGGACAAGGACTGGTCCATCTGCAAAGCAGAACTGCTACATTTCGATTGCAGTTTTTGCAGAGATTTCTAAAAACTTCAGAAAATGCAAGTTGGAGAACAGTAACTAGCAGTATTTTGAAATCTGTTCAAGAGATGAACCTTGACAAATCCCTGTTTTTAATGGATCCTAAAAAGATTGAAATTTCATGTTTACCTGTTTTTTATCAAAATCTTTTTAAGGTTTGGAGTTGTTTTAATGTAAAGAAGTCTGAAAATACAAACTCCTTATTTTGGTTGCTGGAAGAACCCCTGATAAATGGTGCAAGACTGGATGTAATGAGCACAAGCAGCACATTTACTGAACTTTTTATTCAAGCTGAAATCACAACTTTAAAAAAAACTTGTAACTTTGGTGGGGGCTGAACTTGCTAATGCTGAAGAAGTGACTGCTTGTCTGAAGATGAAATCTGTTCGAACAATGGCTCAAATATTACAGAGGATGCGATCTGCTCTTACATCAGAGGAATCTAATATGCTCAAAGACTATTGTGAAGGACTTATTTGTCCTAATGATTTGGATCCCTTTCCTAAAATGGTTTTATCCCCCAATTTAAATTATCATTCTGGAATTTTCCTACAACTAAAGAGTTTGTTTAGATTTTAATGATGTTAATGGAAAACAGTTGTATAAGGTATGTGTAAAGTTTTTTAACAAAAAAGGTTTACATAAAAAAGTCGATACACCTTGGCGTGATGTTTTGAGATTAAATGAAAACGTAAGACCAGAGTGGAGAGCGATATATAAGCCACCATTAACTAAAAAAAAAACAGCTGACATTCATTGGAGGGTTTTACATGGAATAATTGCAGTCAATGCTTTCATTTCTATTTTAAAACATGATATGACACAACTATTTTAAGTCAAGATTGCCCTTTTTGTTCTGAAAGAGAAACTTTTCCACTGTTTTACTTATTGTTTCAGGCTAAAGCCTTTGTTTGAAATGTTAAAAGCAATTTTCAATTGTTTTAATGAAGTATTTTCTGTACAGATTTTAATTTGTGGCTTTAAATATACAAGAAGTAAGTGGGGAATGTCAGCTGTTGAATTTTGTACTTGGAAAAGCGAAAATGGCTATATACATTAGTAGGAGAAATCATATAGAACAAAGGAATGATAGTGATGTGGTACAGGTGTTTAAAGTAATGGTGAAATCCAGAATTGTTGTTGATTTTCGATTTTATAAAGTAATGAATAACTTAATGAAGTTTGAATCTATATGGTGTTACAGAGAAGCCTTATGTTCAGTTGTGAACGGAGAGTTGTGTTTTGCTTTAAATTTGTAAAGAATTAATTAATTGTGAAAAATTGTTTTTTTATGGTTGGTAATTTTTTATTGTAATAAAAGTAATTTTGAAAAATCTAAATCAAATCTCTCTCTCTATCTCTCTCTGTCTCTCTCTCTCTTTCTCTCTCTCTCGTCAGTTAACGTTAATAAGCTACATGCCTCGTTTTACTTTCTTTTCCATTTACATCTGACTGAACTACAAACTTTAACGTCTGTGAAAAAGGAATGTGCTCGACAAGCTCGTGTGTCTGTGCCGCTGCACGCTCTACTGAGCGTTTTCCGCTTATCAGCTTGCGCATCACAGCTATATAGATGTTACTATATTTCGTTTAATGTTCCACTAATTAGATACATTTACTTCTAAGACAGCCTTCTTTTTTATCCCCATTATACTCTCTGTCTCTCTGTTTTATACTCTCTGTCTCTCTGTTTTATACTCTCTGTATGTTTCTTTGTCTGGACACAAACACTGTACACACGCTGCCTGGTATTGGTTGTTGGTATCGGAGCATTTTTTTGAGTATGAGTACACAAGCGCAGTATCGGGCCCTATATATATATATATATATATATATATATATATATATATATATATATATATATATATATATATATATTACAGATACTGCGCTTTTATATATATATATATGTGTATAAATGTGTACACACATTAACACAAGGCGATGGTCTGATTCACTTGAAAATTGGTTTGTATTATCTAGAGATTCCTCAGGCATAAAGTTGTCAAAAGAAGTAAAGCATTAATTTTATCATTCAGCAAATATATGCAGAAATGTTTTTGGGTGTGACCCATCATGACTAATGGAACTATATCTTGTAATTGCTAAATCCAAACTTTGCAATACTAGATACACATGGACAACAGGACATTGAGGAAACCTGCAAAATTTCCCGAATAGTTAGGGGGTGCTGCTGTCCTACATTGTTCTATAAATTAGACTGTTCATATAAATATGTGAATGTGAACTGTGTTTGTTAACAGGAGACTGTGAGTTTAGAGGAAGCAGCATCAGCTCTGTCAAATCCACCTGATGAAGAGTTTGAGGGAATAGGGGACTATGAGGAGTCTTTCCTGGCTGAATGGTGGCAGGAACCCAAAACTAAAGGAGATACAGGAGAACCAGCTGCATAAAACACACCAATCTTTGTCTTTGTCTGGTGTCTTCCTCATCCATTGTTGCCTCATTCCCCCTTTTACTGGACATGATTTGTAATGCATTAATTGTAACTCTACTTTTAACCAGACCCTTTGGAGCTTTTGTATTATTCTAATAATAATACAGAATAATACTATTTTTGAAACAATAATACTATTATTTGAAACAATATGTATTGTGAAAGCGCTATACAAATAAATTAATGCAGTAAGGGATTTTTACCACACAAATCTAAAAACAAAAAAAATGCATATATTTGTAATATATTTTTTAGATGAGCTTATTGAAATTGGAAATGCATCACCAGTCTAAACTCTGCGTAAAATCAGGCCAGTATTTGGAATAGTATGTTAACCCTTGGTGTCGTTTTCTTTTTTCTTTTGTTACCCTCTCAAGCATTTAATGTGTTATCTATTAAAAAAAAATTGTTGATATGAAATGTGTCTGCATCTTTGATGTATAGTCTCCTTAATTCTGACTCACATTTAGCCATTTTGATTTCAAGTTATATAAGTGAGCTGACATTGCTTTTTATCTAGGGATGCACCGATAGGATTTTTAGTCTTTTAGGATTTTTAGCTAGCCTGGAAGCTAACACCGGACGGAAAGCTCTGCAGGAGAGAACAGAAACAGAAGTGGGGGAAACGAACCAGGCTAAAGGCTAGGCATTCAAGGCATCTCTACCAAGTGTATTTCTCACTAATGTCTGATCAATAATAAACAAAATGGATGAAATTAGACTTAAAACTGCATGACATTATCAACAAGCAACTCTCTGTTCATCCAGATGGAGTGTTTGTTGTTGCTGGAGATTTCAACCAAGCCAATCTTAAGACAGTTCTCCCAAAGTTTTCCCGAAATGTGAAATGTCCTACAACAATATCTTAGACCAGGTGTATACTAACATCAGAGGGGCATATAAGTCATGCCCTTCCCCCCATCTAGGGCTCTTTGATCACCTGGCTATATTTCTTTTTCCAGCCTACAGACCACAAATACAGACAAGGACACCAATAATCAAAACTTTGACGGTGTGGCCCATGGCAACAGACTTGAATATGTTTGCACTATCAGCATCATCATACGAATCTGGTATTAATATGGAAGAATATAACACCTCTGTTATGGAGTACATCAAATTCTGTGTGGACAGTGTTACCAGTAGTAAAATCATCCGTGTGTTCCCAAACCAAAAACCATGGATGAACAGCGAAGTACAACGCCTGCTCAAGGCACGGGATGCAGCCTACTGCACTAAAGATGCAGCAACATACGTTTACAAAAAAATTATTCACCACTGCCAGTGATTCACAAAGCATGTGGGAGAGGATCAGGACCATCACTAATTTCAAGGGGAAGACTCCAGACCCTTTCAACAGTGAGCCAGCATTAGCAGAGGAGCTGAACAGCTTCTTTGCCAGGTTTGACAGGGATAACAAAAGGACAGTGATGTCAGCCCTGTCACTTGAGGGAAGCACAGAACTGGTACTAACAACACATGAGGTGGATGCACCTTGCACACCATTAACCCACGCAAAGCAGCTGGACCAGATGGGGTGCCAGGACGTTTTCTGAGGGACTGTGCAGATCAGCTGACTGAGGTCATCACACACATTTAACCTCTCCCTGTCCTTTGTCATAGTACCAGCCTGTTTTAAAACATCAACCATCATCCCAATTCCCAAACATTCTGTGATCACTTGCCATAATGACTTGCCAGTGGCACTCACTCCCATAGCAGCTAAATGCCTGGAGAGGCTGATCCTCTCATACATTAGGAACTACGCAACTGCAAACATGGACCAGCTGCAGTTTGCTTACAAGGCAAACAGATCGACAGATGATGCAATTTTCATGGCTCTACACACTGTTCTGGAACATCTAGAACAGACTAACACCAGGATTCTCTTTGTCGATTACAGTTCACCCTTTAACACTATAGTTCCAAACAAATCACAAAACTACACCATCTGGGGCTAAATGCACACACATGCAACTGGATTTTTTAATGGACCAAACAGACCGTAAGGCTGGGAAAGTACACCTCTTCCACCCTAAGTACGGTAGCACTGCAAGGTTGTATTCTTAGTCCACTTCTTTACACTCTTTTCACCATAGGTGTGAAGTCCAGGGATCAGAAAGTGAAAGTCCTGCCATATGTTTATTCCACCCATGAACTCAGCTAGCTGATTTCAAAATCTCCTGGCTGAAAAACTGTGCTAATTAGCAAATCCAGGTGATTGGAACAAAATACTGAAACTTTTACTTTCTGAACCTGGACTTTACACCTCTGCTTTTTACACATGACTGTGTTGCTACTAACCCCACAAACTATATTGTAAAGTTTGCGGACGACACTACGGTCATTGGACCAAACAAGAGTAAAACATGTAATGGGAATTTTACATTTTAGACGTGTTTTTTTACTTTAAGATGTGTGCAACTTGTGTTAACGTTGAACATTCATTTATTTTTACTCATAAGCATTTAAAGAAATATAATCATATAAGGTTACAGGAACAAAATGTTCTGGGTGATAGACGACTTAGTAGCAAAGAGACTATGTGTACTCAAAGTGACCTATTGTTGTACTTCAAGTTTGAAAAGTATGTGCGCAGTTTTGATAGAAATAGAGATAAGCAAAATGTGTGAATTTGAGCAGCAGCTAAAAACAGGAACTTGTAGTAGGCATGGTATTGTTCTGTCTAGATATAATTTATGCAGACAAGAGATCTTGAACAAAATTGTTTCCTTTTAAGGTAACTAAGGCGATCTTTTGAGAGAGACCAGGATGTGTTTTGTGTATATAAGCTGGGCAAAAATCAGAAGTCGGGGCCTTCTCATATCAGACTCTGACTGATGTGTGAACTGCCTTTCTTGCAAGAAATAAAGCTGATCTTTGTTAACCTTTGAGCTATCCTACTGTCTTACAATTATTGATAAAAGTTGAGAAAAGAATTTCCACAACAAATGGCGACGAGGATTGGGAATCGCAAAGCTGATGACCTCCGTGGACGAAGCAATTGACTAATCATCCCAAAGACAAGAAGTCTCTGGCTCCGATACCCCAACGCTAAACTGCAAGGGACGGGAGAATTGTAGACACCACGGCAGGCCTAGGTGGACGCGATCCCGAATAAAAGCTGCAAAAAGCACGGTGAGAGAAAATTATTTATGTGGTAAATAAGAAAATTATTATTTTCCTAAAAGGGTCAGGGTTTTGGAATAAGCCTGAAAGTAATTTCCAAACAGGGTTTGAGAATAAGCCTGATAGTAATTTCTCAAATGCCATGTGTTAATTGTTTTCCCAGAAGGGCCAGAGTTTGAGAATAAGCCTGATAGTAATTTCTCAAACGTCCAGACAAGGTGCTGTTTGAAATAAGCCTGATAGTAATTTTCGAACATTTAAGAAGGCACTTGTTTGGGAAAAAGACCTAGCATCGACGGATGTGGGCATTTTTGAAAGTCCTAGATTGACGAATTTAGGCAGGCGTGGTGGCCACGCTGGGGGAAAGAATTAACACAGTGAATATAGTACGTGGTGACCACGTGAAGGGAAAGGATTTAAATACGCAAATATAAATACTGAAGAATTTAAATACGCAAATATAAATACTGAAGAATTTAAATACGCAAATATAAATACTGTTGAGTAAAATTAGTGTAAAAATGGGTAATGTTATTGATAAAGAGTTGGAGACAGTGGATTTCTCAAAAGGGAATTATTGTTCCATGACCAAGAAAAATGGAACACAGTTAAATTGTACGGATTTAATGTCTGTTTAATGTTTGAGTGTAAGCCATCTGCAAAAGACAAAGGAAAATTGGACAAAAAACAAGTCCAAAAATATACAGAAAAATATAATTATGACTTTGATGGTCGAATTATGAATGTATGAATGTTAAATGAGGCAATTACCAGACAAAGAAGACAGATAAACGCAGCATTAGCACCATTAGAGAGTGCAAATAGTAGAGAGACAAAGGCAGAGGAAGCCAGAAAAACTTTACTAAACTCTGTTTCTAATTCTTCCGAGGAAATGAGATGCATGAAAACCCGCCTGGCTGAGGACGACCGCTGTCCGGCTCCCTACTCCCCCTACCAACCACCACCAGCAGTGGCCCTCCACGAACCACAAAGACAACCAGGAGCAATGGGAGGTCAAGATCCTGAGGAAGACAAAGAAGAAGAGGGAACGAGTCTGCAAGCAAGACCACCAAGACACCCTGAACATCGAAGCTTGCTAGGTTCGACTACCCTGCCCTCTGCTCCTCCAGACTACACTCCTCCATCTCCAAAATTCATAAATGTTCACCAACCCAAAGAGAAGCACAGGCCAGACAATCAAAGATAAGTACATATGAAGAATAGCTGAAAACTGTTTTTTCTGGACGGTCTGGACCCTGAAATAGGGAAAAAGGTCAAAACGTCTTGTGTGGGGCACCACCAAGCGCGGCTGGAAGAAATCCGGCGACACGCAACGTATCAACAACAGCTGCTGAGAGACCAAGCCAAGAACAAACAGAAAAAGACTGACAAAGACACTCAACTGGCTCTGCTGAAGAGGAGGAGGAAGAGGTGGCAGAAGAGGACGAGGAAGAGGACGTGGAATGGGTGACCAACCTGCAATGGACCCTGAAGCTTGTTAAATTGTGGGCGAAAAGGACACTGGAGAAATGACTGTCCGGATCCTCCAAAGAAGAGAGGATTCCAACAGCCACCAGAGCCACAAGGAGATTGAAAGAAGGAGGGGGCGGGGAGCGACGGTGAAGGGTCTGACTCCCAGGTGGTAAATATGTCTAATCTTATCTCTTTTTCTGCTCCTTGCAATGAAGAAAATATGCTTGCTGTTTCTTGCAATGAAGAAAATTCGCTTGCTGATACTGAACGAATGTATAAAGCATTTGCAAAATTACCAATGATTGATATCAGTATCGAGGGTAGGAAAATTAAGTTCTAAATTGACAGTGGAGTGAAGAACTCAGCAATTAAAAATGAACAATTGCCTGATTTAACTGTATTATCTGTAAAATGGACAACCTCCAGAAGTGCCACAGGGCATCTGGTAAAGGAACCATATACAGCAGATTTGTCTTGTCAGATTGGTGATCGCTCATTTTCTCATGCTTTTCTTGTAACTACTACCTGTCCTTGTAATCTTCTGGGAAGAGATTTGATGTGTAAACTGAAGCTGAACTTGTATTGTGATGACAGTGGCCTCACTGCTGATATGAATATGGTGTGAATGCCAACTGAAACATTATATGTTTTTGAATGGAGCACTCCTCAGTGTGGTCTGCAAAACAAAGCCACAAATAGGATGCCTCCTGACCATGATTTCATGGAAGATAGTGATTTGCATTGCACATGTCATGTTAGCAGTGAGCCAGATGAAATATTTGCTGAAAAATGGTCTGAACTAGAGATTGAGGAACTGAAAACCTCAGAGTTAGTTTGGTCAGATAAATGGTGTGCTGTGAAGGTTGAATTGACTGATAGCCAAGCATCACTGTATGATGTGGAGGGGGCCGTCCCTCACATCTCTTTAGCTAAACCACAGACTGCAGAGTGGAGTGAATTGGGGCTTTTTGTGAAACAATGTGACTCAAGATTGGTGGCCAACCACTGACAAAAATGTGTGGCATCTGAGAGCACAGGGTTTTACAAACAGTCACTAAGAGAAAATATTAAGGGAATCAGAACTGTTAAAGTGATGAATAAATAGTACTATATGAATTGCACGTGTTTAAATATTATACTTTCTATATGAAGGCGTCTAGAATTTGTATCCCGTTATCCCTGGGAGACAGTGTGGAAAAATGGTTTTGATCTATGAGATTCTAAGAGCCAATGGTTTACTGTATGTTTAACTAAGATACTTTTTTGTGCATTGTGCATATGAGAATGAGATTGGGTGACCAACTTTAAATATAAATTGAGATTTGACAAAAATATTGGTGGTCACTCCATTTCATTTAAAAGGTAATTTTCTGGATTCAATAGAAACAATGTTTTCTAATTATAAACATTTGAAATCACATGCTGTCATCATCAGCGAGATAGAAATGTTTTTTATTTTTGTCCATGGATCAAAGATTGTGTGAAGGTTTCCAAATCTTCTTTTAAATAGCTTATGAGCAACAACAAAAAGTTGGAAAATTGAAATTGTGCAAAGAATGACGAATTGCATTTGAGAAATTAAAACGGATTCTCTCAACTGCAATTGTAGGTCTATACGATTTCTATTTGATTTTGAAAAGTTAGGTTTACGTTCACTGTGTTAAACTCAAACACATGACGACTGCATCGGACAACTGAGAATTGATATCGTAACGTTCAGACACTGTCGCAAGGGGAATGCCACAGTGTGTCTACGTTCAGTAGTTTCTGTCGTCGTCGAACTTTGTTACCGTTCATATTTGGTGGTATTCCACTCCTAATATATGTTCCCCATTCAGTTCATAAACTGCTAAGGCAGACAAGAATGAATGAATGAATGAATGAATCTCTGGCCAGAGAGGGGGGTGTGGAGTTTGTGAAAGTGAGTGTGTGAATTATGGTGTTCAGAGACATAAATGATGTCAATCAAAACAGCTGTATCTAAACAGGTTAAAATATGACCCAACAGGGAAGAAAATATTCCCAATAAAATAACAACCATGGATGAATTTGGCTAACTATCGTGGTATGGGTTATTGTTGTGGCAGAAATAAACAATGCCACACACACGCGCAGCGTATAACTTTGGGAAGGCAGAGAGCAAGCAAGCTTGCCCTGCACCCAATACTTAACGTTTTACTTTTTACAGGATGTCATGATGGATCTCATCGAACAGAACTGATTCTGTTCCAAATGTATAAAATATTGTCTTGTTACTGTTTAACATGAAATTTCACAGGTCTCATCAAAAAAGGATGACCGGCCAGACAAGCAGATGAGTCGACATGACGACATGATACATGTTGTCACTAACAAAAATACTTAAGGTCTCCATTCACAGGTTGTTCTTGTGGTTCACTCCACAAACAAGGTCCCATCTGGGGTGCAGTGACACCTCCGTCCAAGCATATCGACTTAAACTACACCAACCAGCCCTCAGCAACCCCAAACGCAGACACCAACGACAACGCACAGCGTGAAGTGAGGGACAAAGAAAGTGCTAGTAACTTTCCTCCCTTGCCGACGTGGGAAAGCCCATTTGCGACGGTTCGCAAAGAATCACCCTGGTGAAGATGGAACGTCCATGGGGCAACGAGATGATCAACACATCTGGAGGAAGATGTGGACCAACTAATGGTTTAAGCTTAGCATGATAATTAATTGTGTGTTATGTCAATTGATGTTTTTATTCAGTTCAATCAAACTGTGCGACTGAGAATTGATATAGATCTCATGATTTGAACAATTACTAATTAATAGGTACATTCAGGTACTCGTAAATTAAGAAGAGGAAAATGTCTTAATTCTGTAGAGTATAAGGACTCTAAATAGGTATATTACTGTAAAGATAAAAATAATCTAGGGACTATTTTTGAAGAAACTTGAGGGGTTTAGAACCCTAATTCAGATATCATAGATGCTAAAAAAAAATAATAATAGTTGTAATAGTTGTTCTCTAATAAGAGAGGATAAGTTACTTTGCTGGACCAGGTCCGAGTAGATAATTGGGTAAACTTCTATAGCGATTAATTAATGACTAAATTAAATATTTTTTAGGTGTTTCCATTTGTTAAAATAGCAAAAGAAAAACTTTCAAAAGGTGATTGATTTTGGGAAACATATTTAATTTCTGGATTATTATTAGTTAAAGAAGTTACCAGTGTGATTATTGAAATGTTCCTTTCATGTATTGTCTAATGTCTGCATTTGATATCTGAGAGGTGACTGCAGGTCTAGTCTATCTAGGAATACAGTAACAGTGCTTGCTAATTTAGCCAGGCTTCCATAAATGAAATATGGACTTGTTTTGTTGAGAAAGGTCTTCAACGAATTAAAAATAATTATGTAGGGGGCACAAAGTTAAAACCTAGACCAAGAACAATGTAACACTTTTGAATTTGAATTTAACACAGTTGAAATGTTAAATTTAAACTAAAATGAATCTAAACAGTTAAGACATTTCAGTGAAATAGAATATTTGCTCATAAAGCAAAATTCTAAAAAGCTTTCTTAATTCAAAATGAAGTTACAGATTTAATGATCTGGATCAATGGATCCATAATGAACTATTCCGCATTGCCAACAAATAGAGGCAGGACATGTTATGTCCATCGGTTAATTCTGGAAAAAAATAGGATTTTAGGATAGATAATAAATGATTAAATGGCACATCAGCAGCTAAAGCTATTCTCATGGCAACAGCTGGGTGAGAGTTAATTTTAAAAATAATGACATAGTTTGAAACAAGATAATACAATTATTGATATTTGTGTTAAGGATAAAAATGAAAGTATTTTAGAACTTTTTGGTTAGATTTTATTACACAGATCCTTAAATAGATCTGACTAAGTAAAACAATCGCCTACTTGAATTAACAGCTAGCAAAATAAGGTTACGAAAAATGGTTAATCAGCAGTATCAGCCTGTTAAAGACCTAATAGATCAATGTGATTCGAAATTTAGCAAAGGATAATGAAACTTGATTCAAAGTTAAAAGGCAATGTACTATGGTATGATTAGTTTTTTTCTGAAAATAGAATTAGATTTCTTGAAGATAGAATGTTGGGAAGAAGATGAAGTTGAGGTTACAGTGCCTGAAGATGAGGTATACGTTAACGAGAGCGAACATGGGTTTGACTAAGAAACTAAGAAAATTTACCTGTTGTAAATTACTATGATTATGGAGAAGTAAATGTCAAATTGTGTGTATGTTCTTTGAATGAACATGGGGTGGATTGTAATGGGAATTTTACATTTTAGACGTGTTTTTTTACTTTCAGATGTGTGCAACTTGTGTTAACGTTGAACATTCATTTATTTTTACTCATAAGCATTTAAAGAAATATAATCATATAAGGTTACAGGAACAAAATGTTCTGGGTGATAGACGACTTAGTAGCAAAGAGACTATGTGTACTCAAAGTGACCTATTGTTGTACTTCAAGTGTGAAAAGTATGTGCGCAGCTTTGATAGAAATAGAGATAAGCAAAATGTGTGAATTTGAGCAGCAGCTAAAAACAGGAACTTGTAGTAGGCATGGTATTGTTCTGTCTAGATATAATTTATGCAGACAAGAGATCTTGAACAAAATTGTTTCCTTTTAAGGTAACTAAGGCGATCTTTTGAGAGAGACCAGGATGTGTTTTGTGTATATAAGCTGGGCAAAAAGCAGAAGTCGGGGCCTTCTCATATCAGACTCTGACTGATGTGTGAACTGCCTTTCTTGCAAGAAATAAAGCTGATCTTTGTTAACCTTTGAGATATCCTACTGTCTTACAATTATTGATAAAAGTTGAGAAAAGAATTTCCACAACAAACAGCATACAGACAAGAGGTACAGAGATTGCACACATGGTGTGATGGCCACAACCTCACACTCAACATCAGGAAAACAAAAGAAAATATAGCTGCGAGCAGCGATGACAGGCCCAAGCAGGTGGCTCCGCCACAACGGTGCCTTTAGGGTAACTCTGCACGACGGGCAATATGAAGTTAAACCCGGTAAATGTAAAATAACCATATCAAAGTTGTCTGAATACACCACATTTTTTTTTGCATCAGCTGGTACAGCCAGCTACAACAGCCACATCCATGGGTTCATTTAAATTTAGATGGATTTCATGTCATAAGATGTCATAGGTCACTTTCAGATGAGTGCAAAGTTATCTTTTGCAGCTCAAAAAGTATTTTGTTCACAAGTACAGTATTCCCATATGGAAAAGAAACAGAAAAAACTTGTAAGAATTTCCTATTGCCTACAATAGTAAATGTTTATGTTTTATATGCATTATATGTCTTATGAGAGTTATATGTCTCATATTATGATTTACTCATGAAAGTGGCCACTTTCGCATTTTTCTCATACAACGTAATTATATGAATTAAGTATGAATCAAACAAACAATATATATGCTGTTTATAAGGATAGTACATGGCAAAGTATGTTTTTCGTATATGTTCCATATCATTTTTGCATTTTTAATTACTATGTAAAACATGCCTTAGTTATAAAGACATATAAAATGTATATATTAATATTTACAATTACATACATCTTTCTTGTGCGTAAAGTATATCTAATTTAAATGTAAACTATGCTTTCTTTATGTTTTTTATAAGTTTGTTATATGTCAGCCAAGTAACATGTCCATGTATGTATAAAAGCATATACTTTTTATATATGAATATATACCATTCTATATAGGTTTTTTGTATGTAATGTCTATTAATATTTCCATGTAAACTATGCTGTCTTTATGTTTTTTAAATAAAATTCTTACGTCAGCCAATGAACATAGTAGCATTAAAAACATACTTTTTATGTATGAAATTATATAATTTCATATGAGTTTCTACAGTCAAAAACATTTGATGAAGCAGAGTTAAAACTGGCAAGGGTTTGGTCAACACCCAGATCAACTACTTTCTACCACACAATGACATAAATGCAGTCCGAATACATGTGTAATATTAAAAACAAAGCTGCTAGGATATCTTTTCAATAGTCTTTATTAACAGTTAAACTCTTCTGTGATTACAGTACTGACAGCAGTAAACCCTAATCCTAAGAACAATGTTTTCAAATATTAGATTTAAATGAACTTGTGACTACATAGGAATATCTTTCACAATTTGATATTTTCACACACTACAAGCCTGCATACAAACCTGAGGAGCACATGCTTATCCTATTCCTATTCTAACATGGGAACAGTGTCACCAACATCTAAACATTGTCAATACAAACAGGTGTATTCACATTCAAGGAACGAGGCATGGGGCAATCAATCGCTCTGAGCATAATGCTAATACTGCCTATACTGTTTACTTAGATATTTTGAGTATACTCGATTTTGAAATTGCAAAGTACACAAACAAAAACATTTTAGAAACCTAAACTTAAAATGCCTTAATGGCTTACATATATGCCAGTTTTGTTCTTCTGCACACTGGATACCTCAGAATAAACAGGCACTATAAGCAGTAAATACTTTCAGTAGACAGTAGTCAGAACCTGTTTTGCCCCAGGGCCAAGGACTATGTGACACACCTGTGTGAAACTCAGAGCAAACAAAACAGTTTACACACCAGCATTTTTACTTTTTGACCGGAGTTCTGTAATCTTGGCATTGATCGTACTTCCAATGCTGGAAAGCTGGGTCCCTGGCCACTTCTCAAGAGTTGCACCGAAACATGAACAAAAAAAACATGCAAAAATTATTCCAGTAGGCTGGAATCAGGAAACACACAAAAGCAGAGACTATTGGTCAAACACCCATTAAAAAGAAGAAAACATACTGTAAATGGCATCCAATTTATTTTTGTCTAATGGTTGACGAGCCTCTCCTCCGCCTCGTTTGTTCCCCCGAAGATTGCTCACCAGCAGTATTTCCACTGGAAAGACTGCGGTGAGCAGATGCCTCACAAAGACTGTTGCCGAATTGGCATTGATGGCATAGGCCCACGCCAGTTTCTCAACCATGACTCCGGTCCCAGGATGGATCTCAACCTGGACACAAGGTGAGCATTAAAGTTTAAAATACCAGTATGTCTGACTTTTTTCAGCCCAACAGACTTTAGACATATAAGCACATTAGATATGCCATACTCATTACTTTACACTGTAATTACTTGTTTAATGAAATGTATGGGGTTGATTGTTTTTATGTGGTTTGTGGGACGCTTTGGCAATATTGTTGTTACATTCATGCCAATAAAGCAAATTTGAATTGAATTGAATTGAATTAAAAGCAAGTCTGGCAAGCAGTAGATCTATTTTATATGCTGTATGTACCGCACAGCCAGGAAAAGAGGAGGAGGGAGGTTGGTGCCGTCGGGCCGCATAGAGATGATTGCGCAGTATGTTTTTCGATGTCAGTCAAAGTTCTGTTGATTTTCCTAAAGAAACAGTGGACAGTAACGTTACGGTAACTAACGTTAACTGGGAACGAATCACTGCAACCTTAATGGAGAACTCCGGTCAATTTTAACATTAAGCTACCCAACAGTATGCAAATATACAAAACCATAATAAATAAAAAACTTGATCATTTACAGCTGTGTACAACTATTTTCCTTGGAACAAATAAATTATTTATACAAACTTATAGCTGTTGGTGAGAAATAATTTTATTTAATTTTATTTATAATTGTTATGCTTAAATGAAAATATTCTGACAGTGAGACTTGTTAACCACAGGCTACTCACTCCCACTGTATAAAAAAATGCCTAAACACAAGTTAAAAACTATACGCACCTTTACAAAGAAACTGACATAATTTCATAACAAGCATTAATTATATATTCCTCTACCCACCTAATAAAACTAATGCAATATAAATCATTATATTTACTATTATACTATATAATATTATAGTATATTTACTATATTTATTTATTACTACATAGTATTCAATATAAACAGGGTTCTCAAGTTTTATCAAAAGCTTGGAGTGAGATCACATGTGGTTGGGGGAGGAGCCTAATGGAGCCCCGCCCCCACCCCCCAATTTTACCCATTGTTCATAATTAACCAGCACAAATAGCGTACCGCACGATATACGTCACCTTTTCTCATTAATATTCATTAAGCTAGCGATCTGTCAGATCTAGGGCCTACCTGTAGCATGACCAGGCTTGCTAGAAAAAGGCAGAGGCTGAACATGTCTTACATATTTAAATAAGAGTATTTTAAGAAAGTAGGCCTACATATGACTTTTATGATAAATGTCATTCAAGGCAGTAGTAGCACCTACAAGTAACTATATGTATGTATATATATATATATATATATATATATATATATATATATATATATATATATATATATATACATATATACATATATATATACATACATACATACATATATATATGAAGAGTTCAGATGCAAAAGCCTCTAAGTGCCATCTGAAATTTTCTTCTAGAACGATCATTTTTACCAAGCTCGTATATTTAAGTTCAGTAATTTCACTTAAATGACAATTAATAGGTCATTTTCAGTGTCATTTAAGTGAAATTACTGAACTTAAATATACGATCTTGATAAAAATGATCATTCTAGATGAAAATTTCAGATGGCACTTAGAGGCTTTTGCATCTGAACTCTTCATATATACATACATACATACATATATACATATATATATACATACATACATACATATATATATATATATACATACATACATATATATATATATATATATATATAGAGAGAGAGAGAGAGAGAGAGAGAGAGAGAGAGAGAGAGAGAGTTATTCATTCATTCAAAATAATGTCTGGGGCGTAGACCCATCGTTCACATTTATCCCTCTAGGTTTTTGGCTTCGGGAAACGAATAAAGAATACATCCTTCATATGTGGACGGTCATAGTGTCTGGAGTCGTTTCTGCAAGTTCCATAACAGCAGTGTTTACTCGGCATGTTCTTATTTGAGGGATAACCGGCAGAAAACAAGCAGTACTAGCATGAATCATAAGCGAGCTCGCTCAGAGAATGTGTAATAGGAAGAGAATTGGCACTCTCTGCTTACTTCCGGTTTCTGGACTGGCTGCAGTAACACGTCTCTGTCCATGCGGGGGCGCTCGCAGGCGAGTGCAGAATGAATGGAGGTCTATGGCGAAAAACCCTCAAAATCCACTTTTCTCAGGATATAATTTTTTGTCTAGTAATTTGAATGTTGTATTCGAAAGGAGATGCAAAGAAATGACACATTGCTGGGTGTTAGATTTTTTAGAGTCACTTATTTGGTTTAAAAAGTCTTTTAAAATGTCAATGACGTCAGAATGCTGACGTCATTAGCAGAATGCTAGCGTGTTATGGGCAACAACAACTCAACCTGTAAGAAATCGAAAAGAAATAAGTACTCGTTCATTCAAATTTCGACCTATAACCCATGTTGAACTTGCAAAACCTACAATAAAATCTGAGATTTCTCAACGGCAATCGGGTGAAAGAGACACATTTAGCCGTCTAGCCCCATAGACTCCCATTCAGTCTGCACTCGCCCGCGATCACCTCCAGTGGAATTCTAATGGAACTGCAACCAAGATCAATACAATGAGGCTAATGGGAAGTGCCAAGGCTCTCCGTAGACGGGCTCTGGCTCGCTTCTATGTTGACCCCCTTCCGGTTTACGTTGCTGACGTCACGCGGCCTTGCGGTCTAAAAATAGCACTCGTGCGGCACGCTATTGAAATTATAACAATTGCTAAATCTAATAAATGACAGAGCAATTCATCACATCAAATATACTCTTTAATGTTATATTTCAAAATTACAAATAAGTTATACAAAAATTACAAAAATATAATAAATTGCTCCGAACAGTTTGGAAAAACAAATATTTTTGCATTTTGAATGTGTCTAGTCGAAACGGTATAGGCTAATGATTTATTGTGTGGTGGGACATTGTGAACAAATGACATATTAGAGTATTATTAAAGGGTACATAACATGCACAGTTTCACCTAATCTCATGTTAATCTTGAGTACCTATAGAGTAGTAGTGCATCCTTAATATCTCCAAAAAGTGTTTAGTTTTATTATAATTTTAAAAGAAAAAACAGCTTTCCGATTCTCTCCGGAAAAAGCCGAGGTCCTGGAGGCGGAGCTATAGAGTCAAGCGGTAGTGCTTAATTTCCAGCAAAAGACAGAAATCTGATCCAGTTGTACTTACATGAATGGGGTCTTTTATCACTGGGACCGCTCCACGTTTTAATAGCAAACGATTTGCAAATCCAGCGTCGAGGCCTTGTTAATAAAACATTCGTCACTGAAATGACCAGAACACACAACCGCACTTCCTACACTCCGTTGCTGCCCCGGAAAAACAAACTGCACCCACTGTTCCTGTAACATTGGGTTCTTTGGAAAGCTGAACACGGTAAGCTTTCCCTCACATCCAAATACACACTTTTTTGGAGACATCCTTGAACAAATCCTATGCAGCGCGGGCGCCGATGATTTCCTGTTGAAGCGCGTTGATGTGCGCGGTCTCGCTCTCCTCTGGGCGACGTGTGCGCGGGCGAGCTTTTCCGAGAGAAATGCTCATATAAGGAGTTCCACTCTGATCTACGTCATTAGATCCACGATCGAAAAAAAAACAGCCGAAACTTGCACCAACCCGGAAGTAAGATTTTCGGCACAGAAATTCTCCGTTATTCGTCCAAAATATTTTTTTTAACTTTGCCCATGTTTAGCATGAGAATCCATCTCTTTAACACTGTAAACAACTCTGAATACATGAAACACCATTGTACCCCCCCTTTAAGGTGTGTGTGTGTGTGTGTGTGTGTGTGTGTGTGTGTGTGTGTGTACACAAGAGTACACACTCCAGCTTATGAAATGTGTTTTGTGTTGTGTAAGTGTTTGAAAAATACAAATGCAAAGGCAATGATTAATGTATGTTTTGACAGGATATATATTACCCAGAGCACTCTGCTTTAATACGTATGTAGCCTTAATGTAACTAGAAATACTATTAATACAGTATAATATATCATTTAAAATAAAATAAAATAAATAAATTTAAATTTATTTAAAATAAAATTAAGAAATACATCTTCATTCCTTCCCATACCCACTAACATTTGTTTCAGATAACGTAAAACTGAGCCAAAGCTTCTGGCCTGGTTGCAAAGTAGTTGTAGAGTTTTTGACTACATCAATAATAATGTATACGATGGGCTATATATTAAATGTTCTAGCCTAAAAATGTT
Source organism: Scardinius erythrophthalmus (assembly GCF_964197995.2). Taxonomy (NCBI): domain Eukaryota; kingdom Metazoa; phylum Chordata; class Actinopteri; order Cypriniformes; family Leuciscidae; genus Scardinius; species Scardinius erythrophthalmus. Next base: position 21,171,761 of record NC_138230.1, on the reverse strand, counting down.
AGATGAGCTTTCTTCCAACTTACCTTCTCCATCATCACGACGTGTGTTTGCGCGATGTTGTTGGTTACCTAGTAACGAACGTACGGTGGCCGAGAATGTTCCGTCAACTTCCGTGTGTTCGCACATCTATGTTGCCTATTAACGAACGCAATCTGGCCGAGATACGAGCTGGCGGCAGGAAACTTCACTTTGTGTGCCCGCGCCTCGTATACAACGTTATATATAAAGCTTGCAGGGCAACTTGGTTGGCATTGCCTTTTCAGCGTGAGAAATACACGGTGTGGCGTGTCAGCGTGTGAACTGGTTGAATTGCGTGTGTCTCACGGCCAATGCGCGAGACTTGAGAACCCTGAATATAAATATTGCACATTTCTGCCCAACCATGGTAAATTACTACAGTACATTCATGGTAAATGTTTGTAAGGGTGATTAGGGGATTTAAAGTCTTCTAATTTCGTTCATGCCTCAGTGTTTCTCCTGCTTTCCTCATCAGTCTTGTTGGGAATGTTGAGGCTGTTTCATCCGATTTATTACTAATTAAATCATCAAGTGATTTGTGGTTTGTAATAGAGAGGTTTCTGTCGAACTGAAACGCTTCCCACTGGTTATCGCAACAATGTTTAATATAGTGTCCAGACCGGGAGTAAACGCAACTCCGTGCTGGGCCATGTTGAAACAACTATGAAACAACTGAAAACAGCGCTATTTGTTGTTACTGTACTTGACCGAGAAACCGCTTCAGATGTTTCAGTGACGGAGCGGTCCGAATGAATCCGAATAGTTTTAGACCGTTATGAAAGCGCGTTTAGAATCGAACCAAAAGAATGATTCATTCACGAATGATTGGTAGTCTATCGCTGGCTCAGTCGACATAAATTCGGGACACATATAATAACTGCTGAAATATTCGCACGTAAAACGTTTCTCAGGTCAAACGGAGCGAGTCAGTACAGAGAACAACGACAAAAATCGGTGTTTCCTACACCGTGTTATCTTCTTTTAAAATTTGCACCCTGTTGACTTCAATAGGCACGTTTAAACCTGTATTAATAAAATTGATGTTAACCCTCTGGGGTCTGGGCTGTTTTTGGGGCCCTTGAGATGTTCTGACATGCCCTGACATTTGTGCTTTTTTCAGTTGCTTATAAACATATTAATGGCAAAGGTGTAAATTCACTCTATAAAGCACAAACAGGGCTACCATAATATGTGAGCCATGTGTATGTACATGTTTTCATTTTTGAGAGAATAATGTTTATGCGTGGTTATTGAAAAAAATAAAAAATAAAAATTCTGAAATAAGGCCACAAAACACATAGTAAATATGTGTCAATAAGACTTTTGACAAATGGATGTCCTCGCCTAGTGTTTTTTCTTCAAAATTATGTGAAAATAGTCTTGCTTTATCGTTCACATAAAACCATACATTGATTTAAATTGATGTAAAACAGGTTTTGCTTGGAAAGCCAATATGCGAGGGGGAGGAGTAGTTTACACCTTAGATTACAGTGTCCCACCCACTTTGCATAATGATGAGCCATTCACTCAGGTGTGAAACTGACTGAGCCACAATACAAGAACAACAGATATATTTAGAAGACTTATATTGACCATTTAAGATTTTGCTTACATCTATCTTGTAAATATGTTTTGCTATTTTATTAAAAAGGTTACAATTACAACAATAATTACAATTTCAACAATATTTCAAGTGTACTCTTTCTTTGTAAAAAAAAAAAAAAGATTATAGGCCTACATTTTATCTATGTATTCATATTTCAGTCGATTTTTACTCATCTCAGTAGCAATTCAGTTTGCTAAAACATCATCATTCATTCACACACGCGATTTAAATTTAACTTCTGGCAAAGATGAAGTTGACGATAGGCTATTGACTCGCGATCTTCGCAGTAGGCTAGTGTTTTGGATGGTTTGTTTAGAACCAGCTTTCTGTAAATATATTTCACATTTTTTAGACATGTGAGGCGAGTATAGGCTACGGTCTGGTTCATGATGATCTCCAGTTCAAGCACCTTATGTTGTGATTGCTAGCCTATATTTACTTTAAATCCAGGAAATTTGTTAATGAAAAAATTATTAAAATTAAGATACAATTGATACAAAACGAAATTCGTTTTAAAGAAAGGATTTGTACTTTCTGTTTTGAGGTCTCTGTGAAAGTTTGAAAGTCTTTTAGTGCTTTTTTTAGAGCGCTCGCGTCCATAATGGAGAACTGTCACGTAATATTGTTTTTTCCTCATAAATGCGAACACGAAAAATAAAAGACAAAAGACTTTTAAATAAAACTTACTCTGAAATTGTGTTCTCGGCGGAATTCGCTCTTCAAAATGCTGTCGTTCGTCCTCTGAGGAAAAGGTGCATTCTTCCTCGCTGTCCAGAATCATCTGAAGGGAGTCTTTATTACTGGAGAAGCCTGTCATACTCAAAACGCGATGAACTATCAGTCTGAAGTCTGATGAACAAACTGTGTTTTTATGGCATTGATCGGGGGGCGTATGCGATGCATACTAGATCAGGTAAACTATTTACATGTGAATCGCGCCGGGGGCGGGGCGGCTGCAGCTCATTTAGAGATAATGAAGGGAGAAGGAAAAACGGTACCTCTCCTTGCTTTCAAAGGGATTACATGAGTTAAAAACATTTGTTTTTTATATAAATTACTTCATTTAAAAGAGGAGATTTCAAGCTTCATAAAGACATATCTCACGTGCCTGTGTGAGAAGTATTCGCTGAGTTATGATTCATTTTCGGACGCGTTTCAGAATGGACTACACGGACAGAGAGAAGGCAGAACTCGCTTCGTGATTATTTTTCTTTATTTGGCAAAAAGCACAACATTTTGTTTTTATTGTGAGTATACACAAAAATAATACACATTTAACAGAATCGATTGATGTATGAAACTTGTTTTATAAAATCAAAGTCAAAAGAGTATTTGGGGTCTCAATTCAACTCATAAGGAAAAAAGCGAGCAGATCACGCCGGCGTGATCTCCGACCTCTGAGGGTTAATTCTGCCCGCGAAAATACCTGAAAAACTTACTGTTTTCAGTCGAAGTCCACAGTAGTCAATTGTCGAGTTCACCCGCGCGATCATTGGTAACTAAGCAATTCAAGAGAACGCGCCTGAACTCGACAATCGACTACTGTGGACTTTGACCCGAAAACAGGAAGTTTTTCAGGTATTTTCGCGGGCAGAATTAACATCAATTTTATTAATATCTTTCACATCTACTGCAGTCAGATTCACTGTGTTCACTCTAAATAAACTCACTCACATGGCTGTGCACTTGTAATGACACATCAAGGATGTTAAAGCAGGCTAAACGCAGGCGTGCCCCATTGAAGTCAACAGGGTGCAAATTTTAAAAAGAGGATAACATGGTGTAGGAAACACCGATTTTTGTCGTTGTTCTCTGTACAGACAGCACTTCAAATTTAAAAAAAATTAGCTTAATGTTAAAATTGACCGGAGTTCTCCATTAAGGTTGCAGTGATTCGTTCCCAGTTAACGTTAGTTACCGTAACGTTACTGTCCACTGTTTCTTTAGGAAAATCAACAGAACTTTGACTGACATCGAAAAACATACTGCGCAACAACATGTAAGTGTTATCCGGTTCATGTCCTTTTGATCTTATTAGTGATAGTTACATTGTAAAAGTTATGTAGCTTATACGATGATACTTATTACTAACTATTTTACCTTTGCATTTAAAATATATTTGCAGCTCATATCTGTTGTGAACAACTTTGATGTGTGAAATTCCTATGTGATTGTATCGCATTTCTGTGTTGTTAAAGGGATAGTTCACTTAAAATTAACAAAAATTAATTTTTGATATGTTTTAGCTTACCTGAAGGGCATCCAAGATGTAGGTGTCTTTGTTTCTGCAGTAGTTTCAATTCTGATATTTTTTGGTCAAACCATTCTTGACTGTCAGTCATATAATGCAGGTCTATGGTCACCACCTCAAAGAGCATGCACAGAGAAGTCCAAATTAAACATGATTTAATGACTCGTAAATGTAAGTACACATTGCTAAGACACAAAACGAGCGGTTTGTGTGAGAAAACGAACAGTAGGGTAGAGTGGGGGAAAACGCCCCCCCTTAAGGAAAATGTGACATTACAATGAAACAAAACATAAATGTGACTAGAATTGCCATCCCGGTTTTGAGTGACTATGGCAGGAGTTATTCACCAAATATTAAAATTGCTCAGCCTTCATAATTAATTAGCATTTTGACTGAAAATATTTTTGTACAAAGGGGGCGTTTTGCCCCAGCGGTGGGGTAAAACGCCCCCCAAGGTGGGGTAAAATGCCCCCTTTCTTACAAACCAGTTTGCTTGATAGATCAACAGCAAAATTAACAGACAATCTTTTTTAATCTCTAAAAGTAAAAGGCAAGTAATGTATAAACATGTATATTAATATTTATTTCAGCAATGTCCAAAATAGCCAAATTTAACTACCTTCCATCAGTGAGCTAACTTTGCTAGCAAGCTAGCTAGTTAATGTTCACTTGAGGTAATTTTTTTATGTTTTGTTCAAATATTTTGATTTTACCACCTAGTTATACTGCATTAAGTGTAAAACAAAGGATATGATAGACAGAAATATTTTATTATAGAAATTATGATAGAGAGAAACTATGCTCCCAGGGGGGCGTTTTACCCCTCAGCGTATGGCGGCGTTTTACCCCACAAGCTATGACTTTTTTAAAAAATGTTTAATTTTTTTAATATAATTATATTCTTTATAAATAATATATGATCTCAAACTACAGACTTCACTATATATCTATCATACATCACTGTGATATCATGCAGAACAATATTCTCTTAAACACTTGTTTACTAATATCTGAAAATTATAGCATTTACCATGTAATCCTCTTCTCTTCAAATATGTTGCTGGTGTCAGCTTCTCCATAGAGATTTGTATATCCCCGTTATCAACGTAGTGCATAGCAACAGTAAAAACCTATATTGACTACTTTTAGTGGTTATTTTGGGAAAAACAGGTGGGGGGCGTTTTACCCCACTCTACTTTATATCATTTTACCTCTTTTAAGCACAGCCACGTCCAAGTACTCTGAGGGCGCGGGCGCTTCTGTCTGCGCAAGCGGCGGAAAGCCCCGGAAGTGATCTCTCGCGCGTGTACTCCTGTCTATCTATTGATTTGTTAATTTGTTTGCCTTCCTAGGAAAGTGATAAAGATTCCCAAAGAGAAGAGCATAGTGCAGAACCTTTCACATTGGCACAGGTGAGACAAAACTACAGTATTCTCTCTCTTTATTTATATGTATCTCTCTCTCTATCACTCTGTCAATCTATCTATCCAACAAGTTGTTGATTTGTGTCCTTCCTAGGAAAGTGATGAAGATGCCCAAAGAGAAGAGCAGAGAGCAGAACCTTTCACATTGGCACAGGTGAGACAAAACTACAGTATTCTGTCTCTCTATTTATATGTCTCTCTCTCTCTCTCTCTCTCTCTCTCTCTCTCTCTCTCTCTCTCTCTCTCTCTCTCTCTCTCTCTCTATCACTCTGTCAATCTATCTATCTAACAAGTTGTTGATTTGTGTCCTTCCTAGGAAAGTGATGAAGATGCCCAAAGAGAAGAGCAGAGAGCAGAACCTTTCACATTGGCAAAGGTGAGACAAAACTACAGTATTCTGTCTCTCTATTTCTCTCTCTCTCTCTCTTGGTGCATGCTGGGAGTTTGGGGGGAATGTGAGCGTCTCACGGGTGAGAGGAGCGTTTCTGGGGGTAGTTTTCCTTTACTATTCTCGTTTCTTTTTTCTTTTTTTTTTGTGTTTTTTTTTTGTTGTTGTTTTTTAGTTAAAGGTTTAATTTGAATAATTTAGATTTAGAGGAAAAATAGTCGCCAGGTAAAAGTTTTTTTTCTCGTGTCGGGCGGAGGACAGATGGAAGTTCCATCTGGGTCGCTCCGCCATGGAGTCAGGTGTGTGCCTGACGCTAGTGTGACAGTCGAGGACGTGCTAGTCGCTATCGGAGAACAAATTGGATTCGAAGATATTGTATCCGCTTCTAGGATGAACAAGGCCGTGGTGGTGTTCCTAAAGGATCAAAGTTTTGTGAGTAAAATCATCGTGAGCGGAGTTTGGGTAAGTGGAGCGTTTGTTATTGTTTCACCTTTGGTGTCGCATTTCGAATTGTCCACCATATATACCCAATATATGCATTGAAAATGAACAGCAGAGGTTCGGGAAAATAGTAAGTGGAATGACTTTAATTCCACTCGGGTGTAAAATGGAAACTTTAAAACATGTGCTGTCTTTTAGGCGGCAGTGTTTTATGGTTTTAGAATCGCCGACGTTAGACATCTCGTTTCGGGTTAAACACGAAGACAAATCGTATATGATCTATGCGAATACCAATCATTTGAAATGTTTCAAGTGCGGTAATGTCGGGCATAAAAAAATGGATTGCCCTCAAAAAACACAAGCCGAGGACAATACTAATAAAACAAATGAAAGTGAACAGGCGGTTGAGGGTGAAGCGGAGAATGCGGATAAAAGTAAAGAAACTGAGACAAATGAAACCGATAAAGAACAAAGTGAATTGAACACTCATGAACAAAACGAACGTAGCACTACTGAAAACATAGGCCAAAAGGAATCAGGGAAGAAAAAAGGAAAAAAAATAATTGTGGGGGAGAAAATAAGAAGAGGAGTTGTGAAGAGGCAGGGACTAGTGACGCGAAAAAATCTCTTCTTGAAAGTTTGGTTGATTTAGACACTGTTGAGAATCGACTCGATATACCCTTGTCTCAGCTCTCTGAAAGCACTGATGTGAATGAAGAGATGGTTGATGATGATTGTATTTCTGAAATGTCAGATATTCCCTCCAATTATGACGAGAATGAGTTGTATACTGTAAAAGAGATAAATGATTTCCTTGATGAAACATTTGGAAGAAAAGTCTAAGTAAAAGATTTTTTTCCTGATGTGAAAAAGTTTTTGGCTTCAGTGATTAAAATACAAAAGGCTGTCGGTTATGAAGAGCTAAGTAGAAGAAAGAGATTCAGATTGAAAAAAAAATGGTAACAAACTTGAGAAAAGAAAAAGTTCTTTTGATTTCTTTATAGTTGAGTTATGAAGGAAGCACAATTGGTGAACTATCTATCCCTTTTTGTCTTGTTTTCGCTTTCTTCCCTTTTTCTTACCTCTTTTTTCATGGAGAGCCTTAGAATAGGATCTATTAATATCAATGGGGGAAGAGATTGCAGGAAAAGAGCATGTTTAAATGAATATATACAAAATAAAAATATTGATGTAACATTTGTACAAGAGACACATAGTGATGTGAAAATTGAAGTGGATTGGAAAATGGGGTGGAGAAGCGATTTATTTATGAGTCATGGTACGAATGTTAGTGGAGGAGTTGCTATTTTATTTTCAAAGGCGATTGATATAACTAATGTGTCTGTTAATGAAATAGAAAGAGGAAGAATTTTGGCTGTTCAAGCAAGTATAAATGGGTTGGTTTTTGTTTTTATTAACATTTATGCATCAAATAATGGAGCGGAGAGGATACACGGTTTTAAAAAATTATTTAATTTTTTAAAACAAAGTTGTGATGAAAATGCATGGTTGATCTTAGGGGGTGATTGGAACTGTACAGAAAACTTTACTTAAGACAGAAATGGGGAAGAACCTCACCCCTCTTCTGCCAAATGTTTACAGGATGTCATTAGTAATTCTAGTTTAGTTGATGTATGGAGACAGCAACACCCTACAGTTAAGCAGTATACGTGGGTAAAGGTTTCTCATGATCATATTAGTACTGCCAGATTAGACAGATTCTATGTTAATACAAGTAAAAGTAATAGAATTTTAAAATCTACAATTTGTCCTAATGGGTTTTCTGATCACCATTTATGTTTAATTGATATAAATGTAAGAAAGTCACAAAGTCATAGCTATTACTGGCATTTCAATGTGAAATTGCTATGAGATGTGCTTTTTTGTGAAAAGTTTAATGTGTTTTGGATGGAGTGGAAAAAACAGAAAAGTAATTATGAGGATATTGTTCAGTGGTGGGATATAGGAAAAGCACAAATTAGAATATTTTGTCAGAATTATATATATAGCACAAATGGTAGGATTAAAAAAACTGTTTCTGAATTAGAAAAAGAGATAAAACAGATTGAAAGTGAATTAATTGTTGGTGATGTTGAGACAGTTGGAAAGCTGGAAGAAAAGAAAAGAGTTTTAGCTTCTTTATTTCACGAGAAAGCAAAGGGGGCTTTAATTAGAGCTCGCTTTGCATTTGTGAGAGAAATGGATGCACCTAGTTCCTTCTTTTTTAATCTTGAGAAGAAAGAAAGAGAAAAAAAATGATGTTGCATTTGAAAGATTTAAATGGGAATGTGATTTCAGATCCAAATGAAATGAGAAAAATTGCTTTGGACTTTTACAAAGACTTATTTGCAGAAGGACAATGTGATAAGGGATGCATTGAGGAATTACATAAAGACTTATTGACTCTTTCCGATGAACAGAGTAAACAGCTGGACTCTGGCCTTCAGTTAAAAGAACTGTCTGAAGCTGTTCAGAAACTCTCAACTGGAAAAACACCTGGTATCGATGGACTGCCGTCTGAGTTCTATAAACATTTCTGGAACCAACTGAAAGACGATTTTTATGAAGTTTTTAATTATTGTTATCAAAAACACGAATTGCCTACTAGTTGCAAACGAGCAGTTTTATCTCTATTACCCAAAAAAGGTGATCTTGGTATGTTAAAAAATTGGAGACCTGTGGCTGTGTTATGTACAGATTACAAAATTTTGGCAAAGTGTCTTGCTAATAGATTGAAACCTTTTTTAGAATATATGGTCAATGAATATCAAACATATTGTATTCCTAATCGAACAATAATGGACAATCTGTTTCTTGTAAGAGACATAATAGACATTACAAATTTGAACAGTGAAAATGTTGGCATTCTCGCAATTGACCAGGAGAAAGCGTTTGACCGAGTTAGCCATTTTTACTTGTTTAAAACGCTTGAAGCTTTTGGTGTTGGTCAGAGTTTCATTTCATGGATTCAAATGCTGTATAAGGATGCTTCTGTCATGTTGAAAGTGGGTGGTGGGCTCAGTCGGCCTGTTGCAGTGCTGAGAGGAATCAGACAAGGATGCCCGCTATCAGGGATGTTGTATTCATTGGCCATTGAACCCCTTCTTTGCAAGTTAAGGAAAACACTCCAAGGGATTACAGTTGAGAAGCCTATTAAGCTTGTTGCATATGCTGACGATGTTACAATTTTTATTAAGAATGAACGAGATGTGTCTGTTTTAATGGAAACACTGAAAATTTATGAAAATGCGTCAACTAGGGATGGGCATAATTAATCGACGATCGATAATTGATCGTTAAGAATTCCGTCGATCACGTTTATTTGTTATCGACGCAAACTAATGCAGGTTGCGTTGCGTAGTGTGAGTCTTGAAGCAATGGAATTAATTTTAGCGCGGAGGTACCTGTGCATCCTGGCAACGTCAGTCCCCTCAGAGCGGGTGTTTTCGGTGGCTGGACTGGCTGTCACCAGGTTGCGGTCGCGTCTGATCCCAGATCATGTCAACATGCTTATCTTTCTCAACAGAAATCAGCAGACTGGTGCAGAAGTTCTATGGGAACTTCATGCGTTTTCTCAGATCGGAGAGCTGTCTGATTTATCAAAACGATTCCATTTACACCTGGTCACATAAATGTGTTTTTGCAAAACGGATATAAATCCGATCTTGAATTCCCGCGCTATATGCATATTTAAATTGTTGCACGTCACCGAAAGCAACTGATATGGGCTGCATTTTATTGATCATCAGCGAAAATTTCTAAATCAAAGACCGCAACAAGATATTGCGGCAACAGCCCTGGTAAGATCATTTCGGTTCTTTACTTTTAATGAAGATGATTGTGTGTTGATGAATGACTTTCACTTTGATTTGCGATAGTTTGCATGTTGGCTTGATGAATAGATGCTCATCTGTGGTGATGCGTGTTAAAGTAGCGTCGTCATATCTGGCTATAACATGACATATAGCCTATAACACGCTCTCACACGTTTATTTCTCAGCATTTTTGGGATAAGTCAAATTTACATATGTGGTTTCAACAACCAGATGCATTTACTCTTGTCCAGTTTCGTCTGGAATGCGTCTCAGATCTCCTCCTGAAGTGGTTTGAGCGATCGGATTTAAATCCGTCTCGAATGCGTTTTGGAGGGCATTTACATTTGGTCTTTTCACGATCGGATAGCTATCCGATCACAGAAAACGGATGAAGTGGCCATGGGTCTCTGTTTAAGAACGCCGGCTCGCAGCTGCAGGTTCCGCTGTTTTAGAGCACCGCAGGACATATCTTCAAGTCTACCGTTGATCTACCGTTGATCTATAGTTGATCTTCTTGTAATAAAGATCTCATCGAGGACAAACAAACTGTATTTTTGTATTTTCATTGCATTTTTAATTTATAAAAAGTTAAAGAAATAATGAATTTCAATATAAAAATATTAATGATTAATCGATAGTCGATCGTTAATTCTCCCGACGATCGACTAAGAAAATTTAATCGAATGCCCATCCCTAGCGTCAACAGCCAGAGTGAACTGGGAAAAGTGTGAAGGTTTTTTTTGTGGACAAAGTAAAAATCCACCAGTGCTCCCAGGTGGTGTTAAATGGAGTAAAGATGGCTTTAAATGTTTAGGGGTTTATTTAGGGACTGAAACATTTAAGACAAAAAATTGGGAAGGAATGGTGGTGAAGATGTGTAGCCGGTTGTCTAAGTGGTCGTGGGTGCTACCACAGCTATCCTATAGGGGAAGAGTTTTGGTGACCAACAATCTAGCAGCTTCGGCACTGTGGCACAAAATGAACGTCTTGGACCCTCCAGATGACATCATTCAGGAACTGCAAAAAAGATTGGTGGATTTCTTCTGGACTGGACAACATTGGACTAAAGCTGCCGTACTTTTCCTGCCAGTGAATGAAGGTGGACAAGGGTTAATAGACATTAAAAGCAGAATCAAAACCTTCAGGCTGCAAGCGGCACAGAAGTTGCTGTATTCAAAGAGGTGCTGGACTGATACTGCTAAAGCCCTGTTACACAAAATTGATGTTTTTAAATACGATCTACAGTTGTTTTTAATGAATCTTACAGTAGTGGACTTAAAAGACACTTCTGCTTTTTATAAAACGATGCTGAAAACATGGACATCAAATTTTCAAGTGGAAAGGAACTGGTCTGACTCTGATTTCTGGATAAAAGAAGAACCTCTTTTTCATAATCCCTTACTTCAGGCAAGAGTGCTTAATTCAAAAAGCCTTCAGAAAACAATGGCAAGAGCTGGATGCACTAGGATAAAGGACTTAAAGCATCATGACGGGTGGAAAAGTGCAGTGGAAATGAGTGATCTGACAGGAATCAAGTCCGTCAGATTTATGAAATATGTAATGGATGCGATTTTTTCATCTCTTCCTTATGCCTATCATCGGAACCCAGGAGAAGGGATTTTAAATGAAGAGGAGGAAGAGCAGAATTTTCCTGATCTTCCTGTCTCAGCTCGTGTGGAAGAAGAACCACAAGAGGAATCAATCCTCACTTTTAAGACTCCAGAGATACATGGTTTTAAAGAGGCTTCGAAGAAAAGTTTGTATCTGACTTGCGTTAAAGTCGCTCATCAGTCAGTACTGAAGAACTGCAGAGAAACAAAGTGGACAGAAGTGCTAGGGCCAAACTCTTCTCCTAGAAGATGCTGGAGGTCATTGTATAAATCTCCCATTGAAAAACGAACTGCAGACCTACAATGGAGAATTATACACTGGGCAGTAGCTACAAACAGACACGTGGCGCATTGTGGCGAGGGGGGCGTGGTTTTGCGAAGTCTGTAGCAGGAGAGAAAGGAGGGGGCCGATCGGTGAGTAAGTAGGTCAAGTGCAAAATGATGAACACCTGTGTCTGATTGCAGTGATTGGCGTGGAGAGACCGGATATAAGCCAGCGTTCGGGAGGAGGGGAGAGAGAGAGTTGGACTGAAACCTCACGGAACGTTATTGCCTGTTTGGAGTGGAAGTTGTCTTTTGTTTTGTATTTTTGTGTGAGCTGTGCGTGGCACGGTGAATGCGCTACGTGCGCCCTTTTTGTTTATTTACTTTTGATTTACAATAAAGTGTGAGTGTTTCAGTCACGCCGACCCCTGTCTTCTTCCTTCCTTACCCATACGAACATTGAACCTCATTACACTGGTGCCGAATCCCGGGAACGAAGAAGATCGCCGCCGCTATGCAGACTCCGCCAGGTATGCCATTTGCGGACATCATTCAATCGCTCGCGGGTCTTCACCAGGAACATCACCAACATCTGCTGGCCATAAAAGAGGAGCAGGACAAACGGTTCGAGGCGCTCCTCCGTGGCCAGCATGAAGACCGCAAGCTGTTCCGGAGCTGGATAGACCGGGAGGTTAGGGCCGTCCCCCCAACATACAAAGACTCGTCCTCGCCGATACCTCTCAATAAAATGGGTCCCCAGGATGATCCGGAGGCATTCCTGGAGCTATTTGAGAGGTCGGCTGAGGACCGGGGATGGCCCTCGACGGACTGGCCAATGCGGCTGATACCCCTGCTGTCAGGAGAGGCGCAGGTGGCCGCTCACCAACTGCCAGTCCAGAATCTCCTGGTCTATCAGGACCTCAAGCGGGCCATTCTTCAGCGGGTTGGCCGGACTCCAGAACAACATCGGCAGAGGTTCAGGACACTGAACCTCGAGGAGTCTGGCCGACCCTTCATCATGGCCCAACAGCTCCGGGACTCATGCCGCAAGTGGCTGATGGCCGACGGAAGCGACGTCGAGGAAATCATCGACCGTGTGGTACTGGAGCAGTTCGTGGCGCGGTTGCCACGAGAGACTGCGCAGTGGGTCCAGTGCCACCGCCCGACGTCGCTGAACCAGGCCATCCAGCTGGCGGAGGACCAAATGGTGGCGTGCCCGGGGGTCAGCGAACCCCTACCATCCGCTTCTCTCTCTCTCTCTCTTTCTAACCCCCCTCCTAAGCCCTCTCCCCTTCCCAGGTATCGGGGAAACCTTCCGCCGAGGCCAGCTCCAAGGTGGAGGACAGGGGGAACCGCGGAGCCGGTAGCTTCCCCCAGGCCTCTTCCCCGGGGAGGGGGCCCATCGAGGGGGGGATTCCCTCCACAGGCTGCGCTACCTCTCTCTCCACGCCAATCCCTTGACCCGCTTCCTGCCACTGGAGCGGCGGGGAAGCCCGGGCCGGCTTGTTGGCGCTGTGGGGACCCGGGTCATTTTATCGACCGGTGTCCGGTGATGGAGGTGGGGTCCCGACGCGCCGCAAGCTGCCCCTGATCAAGCTGGCCTGTACCAAATACCTGTGAGTATAAAGGGGGGTACTTTTCAGGCTCTGGTGGATTCAGGCTGTAACCAAACCTCTGTCCACCGAAGCCTGATTCAACCTAAAGCATTGGATAATGGCCGCATGGTTAAGGTACGGTGTGTGCACGGGGAAGTGGTGAATTATCCGTTAATGCCTGTGGATATTCAATTTAGGGGACAAAAGCATAGTGTGGAGGTGGCAATTAACCCGCACCTCCAGCATCCGCTGATTTTGGGGACAGATTGGCCAGCGTTTAATGAGTTATTGGGTCACTTATGTGCGGATGCTTCTTGGGTAAAAAAAGATAAGAGGAAGGTGGCGATTGCTCAGTTGGGAGAAGCTGATCCGGAACCTCTGGGTACTGGTTCAGGGGAACAGAGCGCACTGGAGAGAACCATCCTCACAGAGCGCGATGATTTTCCCCTGGAACAGTCCCAGGATGACACGCTCAAACATGCCTTTGATCAGGTTCGCTCTATCGACGGCCAGCTTCTCCACACAGACCAACCGCTCACCTATCCGTATTTTACAATCATAAAAGATAAGTTGTATCGGGTAACCCAAGATGCCCAATCAAAGCAGGATACAACTCAGTTGTTGGTACCTAAAAGCCGTCGGGAAATGCTTTTCCAGACGGCTCATTCTAATCCAATGGCAGGGCATTTAGGACAAACAGCGACACTTAACCGTCTCATGGCCCGTTTCTTTTGGCCGGGCATTCACGAGAATGTACGCAAGTGGTGTGCGTCTTGTCGTGAATGTCAGTTGGTGAATCCACCGGCCAACCCAAAAGCACCATTGTGCCCTATTCCGTTGATGCAGGTCCCCTTCGAACGAATTGGTATGGACCTCATCGGGCCATTAGAACGGTCAGCACGGGGACATCGCTTTGCTTTAGTCCTGGTGGACTACGCAACGCGATATCCTGAAGCAGTTCCGCTTCGCAATATTTCCGCAAATAGTGTGGCGAGCGCTCTGTTTCAACTAATCTCCCGGGTGGGAATCCCGAAAGAGATTCTCACCGATCAAGGCACGGCGTTTATGTCACGAACGATACGCGAACTTTACGGATTATTGGGCATTAAATCGATCTGGACCAGTGTCTATCACCCACAAACAGACGGGCTGGTCGAACGATTTAACCGCACTTTGAAATCCATGATTCGAAAGTTCGTACAAGAAGACGCCAAAAATTGGGATCGGTGGTTAGAACCCCTCTTGTTCGTTGTACGGGAGGTCCCGCAAGCCTCCACGGGGTTTTCCCCCTTCTAGCTTCTCTATGGGCGTCAGCCCCGCAGGGTGTTAGATGTCCTTAGGGAGACTTGGGAGGACGGACCTTCAGCTAGTAAAAATGAAATTCAGTATGTCCTGGACCTGAGAACAAAACTCCACACTTTGGGGCGGCTGTCACGGGAGAATTTGTTACAGGCTCAGGACAAGCAAAGTCGGCTGTACAACAGGGGGGCTAGACTGCGTCAATTCACACCGGGAGAGAAAGTGCTTGTATTACTTCCTACCTCTAGCTCAAAATTACTCGCAAAGTGGCAAGGACCTTTTGAGGTTACACGGCGAATTGGAGATCTCAACTATGAGGTAATACGAACAGATAGGGGCGGGGCACATCAAATTTACCACCTCAACCTGCTTAAAAAATGGTCTGAGGTGGAATCAGTGATGCTGGCGATGGTGGTGAGCGGAGAGGAGGATCTCGGTCCAGAGGCGAATGTCAAAACGAAATCTCTCGCCCTGGCCGCTGGGGGAGACCACCTCTCACCATCCCAGCTCACTGATGTGCATAATTTACAAGCAGATTTTGCTGATGTGTTCTCGCCCCTGCCTGGTCGGACGGACCTCATTCAGCACCACGTTGAGACAGAGCCAGGCGTGGTGGTTCGCAGCCGGCCGTATCGACTGCCAGAGCACAAAAAGAAAGTTGTGCAAAGCGAATTAGAGTCGATGCTAGAGTTGGGAGTAATAGAAGAATCTAACAGTGACTGGGCGAGCCCGATAGTTTTAGTTCCTAAAACGGACGGCTCGATCCGGTTCTGTGTAGATTACAGGAAGGTGAATGCTGTGTCGAAGTTCGACGCTTATCCAATGCCAAGGGTGGACGAATTGCTTGATCGGCTGGGTACTGCTCGATTTTATTCGACATTGGACTTAACCAAGGGATATTGGCAGATCCCCTTATCTCCATTATCCAAAGAAAAAACAGCTTTCACCACGCCGTTTGGGTTACACCAATTTGTCACTCTTCCTTTCGGGTTGTTCGGGGCTCCGGCAACGTTTCAGCGTCTGATGGACAGGATTCTCCGACCGCACGCTGCATATGCCGCTGCCTACTTGGATGATATCATCATCTATAGTGGTGACTGGCAGCGTCATATGCAGCAGGTGCGGGCTGTCCTGAAGACGCTGAGACGAGCTGGGCTCACGGCCAACCCGAAGAAGTGTGCAATTGGGCGGGTGGAAGAAAGATATCTGGGCTTCCACTTGGGTCATGGACAAGTGCGTCCCCAAATTGATAAGACAGCAGCGGTTGCGACTTGTCCGAGACCCAAGACCAAAAAGGAGGTTAGACAGTTCCTGGGGCTGGCGGGTTATTACAGAAGGTTTGTGCCTAATTATTCGGACCTCGCCAGCCCGCTGACTGATCTAACTAAAAAGGAGGTACCAGATACGGTCCAATGGACGGAGCAGTGTCAGCGGGCTTTTACCCAGATAAAGGCTGCTTTATGTGGCGGACCGCTCTTACATGCCCCTGACTTTTCTCTCCCTTTCATCCTACAGACCGACGCGTCGGACAGAGGGATGGGCGCGGTCCTGTCCCAGGAGGTGGAGGGTGAGGAGCGGCCGGTGCTGTACATCAGTCGGAAGCTCTCTAAGAGAGATACGGTGTACAGCACCATAGAAAAGGAGTGTTTGGCCATCAGATGGGCCGTTCTCACCCTCCGCTACTACCTCTTGGGACGGGAGTTCACCCTCTGTTCGGACCACGCTCCCCTACAGTGGCTCCACCGCATGAAGGATACCAACGCGCGGATCACTCGTTGGTATCTCGCTTTACAGCCTTTTAAGTTCAAGGTGATCCACAAGCCGGGTGTACAGATGGTTGTGGCTGACTTCCTCTCCAGGAGGAGGGGGGGGGAGGCTGCAGGCCGGATGGCTCCCCGGCCTGAGTCGGGCGGTGGGGGTATGTGGCGAGGGGGGCGTGGTTTTGCGAAGTCTGTAGCAGGAGAGAAAGGAGGGGGCCGATCGGTGAGTAAGTAGGTCAAGTGCAAAATGATGAACACCTGTGTCTGATTGCAGTGATTGGCGTGGAGAGACCGGATATAAGCCAGCGTTCGGGAGGAGGGGAGAGAGAGAGTTGGACTGAAACCTCACGGAACGTTATTGCCTGTTTGGAGTGGAAGTTGTCTTTTGTTTTGTATTTTTGTGTGAGCTGTGCGTGGCACGGTGAATGCGCTACGTGCGCCCTTTTTGTTTATTTACTTTTGATTTACAATAAAGTGTGAGTGTTTCAGTCACGCCGACCCCTGTCTTCTTCCTTCCTTACCCATACGAACATTGAACCTCATTACACGCATATTGATCCCACTGTAGAAAAGAAATGTCCTTTTTGTGATTTAGAAGAATCAATTGATCATCTGTTTTTATATTGTTCTAGACTGAGAGGGGTTTTTCAGACTTTAAAAACCTGGATTGAAGAATTAGGCGAAGAGTTTGTGACTTCAAGGATCAGAGCGGAGTTTGTTTTTTTTAAATTGACAAAAAATCTGGTTGTGTTTATGGAAACATGGGGTTTAAGTGAAGTCTTGTGTTCTATAGATAATGAGGAAAACCTAATTCTAAATTGTTGAATATGTTGGTAGGTATTTTTTTTTAGATATGTTGTGTAGCAATATATTCTTGTATTTTTATTGTATTTTTATTTACTTTTGGAGTGTTTTGATATATGTCGTGATTTTGTGACAGGTGTTTGTTCAATTGTGAAAAAAAAAAAAAAAAAAAACCATACCCAATATGTAAAAAAAAAAAAAAAAAAAAAAAAATTTGTACAAATAAATAGATTAAAACGTCAAAACGTCTCTCTCTCTCTCTCTCTCTCTCTCTCTCTCTCTCTCTCTCTCTCTCTCTCTCTCTCTCTCTCTCTCTCTCTCTCTCTCTCTCTCTCTCTCTCTCTCTCTCTCTCTCTCTCTCTCTCTCTCTCTGTCAATCTATCTATCCAACAAGTTGTTGATTTGTGTCCTTCCTAGGAAAGTGATGAAGATGCCCAAAGAGAAGAGCAGAGTGGAGAACCTTTCACATTGTCACAGGTGAGACAAAACTACAGTATTCTGTCTCTCTATTTATATGTATCTCTCTCTCTCTCTCTCTCTCTCTCTCTCTCTCTCTCTCTCTCTCTCTCTCTCTCTCTCTCTCTCTCTCTCTCTCTCTCTCTCTATCACTCTGTCAATCTATGTATCTAACAAGTTGTTGATTTGTATCCTTCCTAGGAAAGTGATGAAGATGCCCAAAGAGAAGAGCAGAGAGCAGAACCTTTCACATTGGAGCAGGTGAGACAAAACTACAGTAAACACATTTATGAAGTTAAAGCTCCATTATGCGACTTTGGTATTTGACCACAAGAGGGCGCAGTTTCCAACAATAACAAAGGCGAAGCTTGATGACGCTATGAAGGAGGTGACGATGGGAGATGTCGTTTTTAATGCGTTTTCACCATCTAGCGATATATCTACATGGAATTAATGAATCATGATCACGGATGAGGTAATTTATTCGTTTTTGTATTACCTGTATGTCTGATCGTATTATTTTATGTCATCATAATTAATGAACTGCAAGGAACGTGAAATGTTATGCTATATTATCCCGTTACAACATACAGCTATTTGTCAAATGATTTGTTTGGTTAATGTTGTGCAGTTTTACGTTTTTATGGTTAATGCCATGTTGTTTAACGTGTTCAAACCAATATCTAAAAGTAAATTTGAACGAACATTTGCAAGTAATGACTAAATATATTTTTTTAACATCATATCCGATTGTATTTAATTGTACTGCCATAATCTCGGTCACCACACGTGATAAAAAGCCTTACCAAAGTACAAAGAGCAATATAACTTTGTTTATAAGTGCTATTATTGACAGTTGCATGTCTTACCTGTCTCAATACACTCGCGAGAGAGTCTCTGTCAAGTCCAAGATTGTCGCGCAGCTCTCTCCATCTCGAAAACGCCTGGCCGATATTTATCCGGGTTTTATTCCTCCGTTTGTCACACAGTCTGCGTGTATCAGAATATGGACGCTTTCGTTTTGTTGGCACTTCAATACTCGCCAAAGAGTTCGTGATCCATAACAGCTATAACCACAGTCTATGGCTATAACGCTTTAACCACCACTTCCGCATTTGACCATGCGATATTCCGGTGTGGTGGGTCATATTTTTTATTTTATTCTTTTTTTATTCTTTGTCAGACGTCTTTATTGTTTATTGTGATAAGAAAAAAAAACTCAATAAAGTTGTTGTAAAAAAAAAAAAAAAAAAAAATCTGGTGTGGTGGAATATCCTATCACATGGTCCACACCGGAAAAAAAGGATAAAGCGGACATTGCGTCACTGAGGCGCGACATTTCTTTTCCGGGACGGCCAGTTATTTAAAATCGGAATTTCTCTGAAATAAAAAATATTTGGAGACTTTTGAGATATTGTAAGTACACAACTGGAGGAAATATATCACACTGTACAAGTTATTTTCGGAAATTTTATTGCAAAATTCCTACATATTGGAGCTTTAATTACATAATTTGATATGACATTAAATAATCACGAGACAAACATTGCTATGACAAAATGCACAGATTATCTCTGCAGCTCATGGAAGTAATAATAATACTAGTAATAATAATAATCATAACTTTATTTGTATAGCACTTTTCAAAAACAAGTTACAAAGTGCTGCACAGTGAAACAAACATGATCCATACTTAAAAATGGAAATGGAAATGAAAAATCAACAATAAAATCAGAAAATACAATAAATAGGAGACGAACCAATCCAGGGCCACATCACTGATACCAACATAGTTTTTCAGACGGCTAATTAAAAAATCATGGTCCACAGTATCAAAAGCTGAGCTGAGGTCAAGAACAATTCAAATAGAGGACATTCCTGAGTCAGCTGCACGCAGTAAATCATTGGTGACCTTGATCAGAGCAGTCTCAGTACTATGCAGGGAATGGAAACCTGATTGAAATTTTTCAAAAATGTCATTATTGTTCAAAAAGGAGATTAACTGAGTTGAAACGATTTTTTCTAAAATTTTAGATAAAAATGGCAGCTTGGAAATGGGTATAAAATTATTTAAAACAGAGGCATCTAAAGAGGGCTTTAGATGTGTAAAGAAACTGTCTGTCTTTCCTCTTTTTGTTTGTTTCTTGCATGTGTCGTGGCTTCCATTAAATGTTTTGTGCTAAGTACAGTAGAGCAAAACAAGGTTACCTTTATGGTAAAGCAGAACCTTATAAGTTTTAATATGGTGCTTCTTTTTCTGTAATTTTAGGAAAATGCCCCTCAAGAAATACGTGATGATATCCACTCTCATGGACTAACGGAAGGGCAAAGTTGCATCTCTATTTTCTCCTTTGCATTGAGACACAACACTACTGGTGTATTGATGGAAGACCTGCTGAAACTTCTAAAGTTACATTCTGCTGGGACAAATGCAGTACCAGCAAGCAAGTATTTTTTGGAGAAACCATTAGCTGGTATTATAGATCAATTAAAACGCCATCATTACTGCAGAGTATGTACTAAGTACCTTGGCACTTCACAATCACAAGAAGAAACACTTACATGTGTGTCATGTTCCTCGTCCATAACAGTAAAAGACAGTTTACAGGAAGGACATTTCTTTATCAGTATTCCATTAAAGGATCAACTGAAGGAGGTTCTTGAGAATCAAGGTATGCACGATCTCTGTTTTCATCTTGATGACAGTAGTAGGCATGTAATAAGTGATATATGTGATGGCACCTTATATCAGACCTTGAAAACAAACAGTGAAGAGGATTTCCTCTCCCTTACATTTAATTGTGATGGTGTACCAGTCTTTCAGTCCTCTAAATTTAGTATTTGGCCTATACTGTGTTGTGTTAATGAGATACCCCCTGAGAGTAGAGATAAGCATGTGCTTTTATGTGCTTTATGGTTTGGAGCAAAAAAGCCAGACATGACCTGCTACTTCCAACCATTTGTAGAGGAATGTGCCAATCTTTCACAAGCTGGCTTTGAGTGGCAACATCCTAGTGATCAGTCATGGAGACACGTGAAGGTGCACCCATTGTGCTGTGTGTGTGATGCAGTAGCAAGGCCATTACTACAAAATTTTAAGCAATTTAATGGTGAATATGGCTGCGGAGTCTGCCTTCACCCTGGGGTGCAGATGAGGAAAGGAAAAGGAAAGTCAAGGGTTTACACATGTGTTGATGAAAAACCAAGTGACAGAAATCATAAAACCACAGTAGAGATAGGACAAATTGCTGAAAGAGAAGGGACAACAATATTGGGCATAAAGGGCCCATCTGCCATTGTAGATTTACCAAACTTTGATGTAATCAATGGGATGGTCTCTGACTATATGCATTGTGTGTTGCTTGGCGTGTGCAGACAAATGGCAACTTTATGGATTGATTCAAAAAACTATTCTGAGCCATGGTACATTGGCACACAAACAGCTATCTTGGACAGACACCTCTTGTCTATAAAACCTCCAGGTATTGTTGCTCGAGTTCCAAGATCTCTGACTGAACGCAAATTCTGGAAAGCCCATGGAGTGGCAACACTGGCTTCTGTACTATAGCTTGCCAGTTCTAAAAGGCATACTTCCACAGAAGTATCACTGTCATTGCGCATTACTGATAGAGGGCATAAGCATTCTGTTGGGATCTGAAATAAATACAGAACAGATAAATCATGCCCATGAGGCATTAGTGTACTTTGTTGGAGGTGTGCAGTCGCTGTATGGGGAAGAGCACATGACATTCAATGTTCATTCACTTCTGCATTTGAGCAAAAGTGTTGTGCATTGTGGTCCTTTGTGGGCGCACTCAGCCTTTATGTTTGAAGATTTCAATGGATACCTCCTGAAACAAGTAAAAAGTAGCCAAGCTGTACCACAACAAATATGCAAACGAGTTCTGTTTTCCCGAGCTTTTCCCCGTTTAGCAAAGCAATTTTTAACAAATGCACCTGCAGAAGTTACAGATTTCTGTAATGAAATGAGAACCGAAAAGCATCATGTCAAGAAGTTTGCGAAGTTCACCGAGGTAACTGCCCTTGGTCCACCAAATGTAAGATTAATGTCTGTTAGTGATCAAGCTGCCCTACACACAGTGAGAGAGGTTTCCCCAAACTCTGTGGTAAATTACTACAAGAGAATTGCTGTAAATGGAGAGGTTGTCCATGGTCATACCTACAGCAAAACAAAACAAAGAAACAACTCTATTGTGCTTTTGAAGGATGGGAGTATTTTTAGAGTGTCCCACTTTATTGACATGGGTGATCAGTGTTTATATGCCATAGGAAACTATGGTAATTGCACAGTGCAGAAGTTAGCCAGAGGTTCTCTTATCAAAACTCCACTGAGCTACATGTCAACTGTCCTCTTTCCCACAGGCTTTCACAAAGCCATAAACACTGCTCAGGTAGTTAGACCATGTATGTACATTCAGTGTCCACAGTCCAGCTCAATTGTTTGTCGGCTACTTAAGACATATTACTGTAAATGAACTAAATGTGAAGATGGTCACTTATTCATTCAGGGTTGCTGAGCTGGAAAGTAACTAATTGCTTCTACTGTTACTGTAATCTAATGTGAGAATCTGTCAAAATTATAATGAAAAAGCACACAGCAGTGTGAAAAGTTTACTACAAAATGTAAATGTATTCTTCTTAAATACATTTTGCAATGCATGTCTTCAACATTTATGTATTTCATTGTAACATCCAAAAGGACACAAGTGCAAGGTATGGTTTCAAAACAATTATTAAAGGGGTGGTTCGGGATTTTTGACATCGGACCTCATTTTTAAGTCAGCCTGGTTGTTATTCATCAGTGGAGACATTTTTTAAAAAAAATTATCCAGTCCTTATATTTGGATAGTTAGCCGATGCTAGGCTAGCGCAAGTCAAGGGTAGATGTTAGCCAGCCATTAAAAAACGTTTTACCCACTCCACAGTGCACCAAACGCAAATCAATTATAACACTAGACTATCGATGCAAATGTCCGTTGAGAGAATAATGTTAGAAATCAAACTTGGGTAAATTTGAATATATGGAAATATTAATAATTATGACTCATGGTCATAATTCATAAGTCGCATGTACATTTATTTTATCAATTATAGAGATTAACTGGTTCTGTAACTGATCTAATCGTTATTCGTCCAGCGAATAAAGGTGAGATTATCACAGTTAAGAAGGGTTATCTCTTTACAAACTCCAAGAAAGTTTGATCTCCTGACCACGGACATCAAACCTTCTGAGTTTATTAATTAAAACTACTGAATGTAGTCTAATATCGAGCTTGTAGCTTAAGATCTTTTGTTTCATTGACTTTAGAATGGTGGGTTTTCAAACACGGAGACAGTGAAAAGTATAAATGGATTTTAATAAATGTGACTAAAGATTATATGAGCTACGAATAGAAACGTACGTAAAAATGCAAACAATAAACACAAACAAACATTTAAACAATAATAACATACGTGATAAGAATAAAATGAAATGAAAGAAAGAAAGAGAGAAATAGAGAGAAGGGAAAAGCTAGTAATTGTTACATACAGAAACCTAAAAGCCGGACCCCAGAAAAGCAGCTTTTATCAGATAAATATACTTGCAAGTCTGTTCTCTGTTTGGTTGATGCTGAAAGCGCGGACGAGGTCCTGTTTCGACTGCGTCTTCCGGTGTCACGGGAAGCTTGAAAAGGCTCACTGAAATGTAACGTTACCGAGAAAGTTCGTCTTCATCTTCCGTGAAGGAAGATGCAAATATAACTTAGTTGCAAAGGAACGGCTGCTACGACTCGAACATGTGTTTGTCCGAGGCCTTCCGGGATGTTCCTCGGGGAAGCGTCGCGCCGGTAGAAGAGGAGGAAGGATGAGAGCGGGTGAGAGAGAGAGAGGTGAGAGAGCCCGCTGTGTTTTGAAGGAGCTCAAGTCACGCCCCCTTGCGTGCGTGACCCAATCGCCTGGGAGGACGATTTAAACATTTTAAAAAGGTAATTTTGACCACAAGTGGTCGGGCATGATAAGGAGTCTGTGTTTTGTGTGTGTGTATGCAGAGTCGTGCACACGTGGAACCGCGTGGCGAACTTTGTCCTTCCTTTTCAGTGTGAATATCTTCTTGAGTTGATGAGATTAACTCAGGGGACCTTACCGAGCATCTGCTAACACTATTGTTTTGTTTTGAGGGGTTAATCAGTACCTTTTGTTTGTTGATTAGATTTGATTAATCAACAAAAAGGCAGACCTGATCATCTGCTTTCCGTTACACTTAGCTGTGCTTACCTGCCTAGCTAACAACACACAGAGACATTTGTTCAACAGTTTTACTCACCGTTCCAACGCACGACCGCGAACCTTTATCATTGTGACTGCTCGATCCTTAAGCATTAGACGATCTGCAAATCCGTCGATCTGGGCTTTGTTTATAAAACAATCATCGTCGAAATGCAGGGAACAACAGTCTTACACAACTCCGTTTATGCTCAGGAAAACAAACTCCATCCAAGGGTTCCTTAACGCTGGGTTCTTTGGGAATCTGTGCAGGGTTGTCTTGCCCTGGCAACCAAAAACACACTTCTTTGGTGACATTGACTTCCCAAAAGCCGGGCAGGGCGCTTTGATGGCGATCTGCTTTCACTCTCTTGCTCTAGTCTACGAGTGCGCGCGCGCGCCCGCGATCTTACCGGAGAAGTGCCCTTAGGACCCATATAAGGAAATTCCGCTCTATCTTACGTAAGACAGAGCCATACTCGAAAAAAACTTTCCGAAACTTGTGACAAACCGGAAGGAGTATTTTTGGAACAAAAATACTCCTTCAAACGTACAACTTAGTTTTTGAAACTTTGTCCATGTTTAGCATGGGAATCCAACTCTTTACCAGTGTAAAAAACTCAGTATGCATGAAATAGCATTTCACCCCCCCTTTAAGCGTTTCAAACCAAGCCGTCAAACCTACGTCATCAGAAAAAGACGCCATTCCAGACCCGGAAGTAACTTTTCAGATTTTGATTAAAGATTACCATGGTAAAAATTTTTTTTATATATATATTTACTTGCACGGATTAATTGTTCTTTACAAGACTAGTAATATGCGCTAACAAAGTAAATAGGGTAAATTTTGATTTCATGGGGACTTTAAACTAATTATGTAAAACTATGTTGTCAGTGCACTTCAAATATGTTAATCAAACTTATTGAAGAGACAAGGCCTAATGCATAAATGGTTAAACTCTTGTCAGACTGTGTGACTGACACATTTCATGTCTTGTTCTCAAACAGAGCACTAATCTGTATATTTTTAAGTTACACATTCTACATTATTTACAAAAGAAAAATCAAATGTGTTTTTTAGTGGTAGTATTATTTTATACAGAAAAAAATATGTATAATTCAGCTGAGAATAAAGTTAGTGTTAATTAAAATTTTAAGGAAAACAAATATATTGATCTGAAAAATAGCAAATTAATTTTCAATTCATTCAGGTTCATTGTACTGTAAATGGCGCTAATTTTAAAGTGAAACTAAAAAGTGCACGGTTGCATGGGGATTCATAACGGTGCACGTCCACGGCGAGGAGCAAGCAGAACAGAGTGAATGTTTTATAGTTCCTTCCTACTTCCATAGTAATTAATTGAAAACGCTCGCTCTGCTCCAAGCCCCCGCTGGTGTCACACATCGATTAACCGGTGGGAAAATATCCTCACAGTCACATACCATATATATTTATATATAAATACAATAGGTACCTGATTTTGAACACAAGAGGGCAGTATAGCTCTATGTATGACTTGATTTTTTTTTTTTTTTGACTAAATGTACTATTACTGTTTTTAAACGTATAAATAATTCTTAAATTGAAAAAAAAAAAAAGAATAAAATGGATTTAGTTCTGATATTTGTATACATTTATATAGAAATAAATGGTGTATAATTACATTTTTAGAAGATATAATGCTTTTAGTGTTTCCTTTTTGGACATTACTTTAATCCCTCACTATAGCAAAACCATTTGAGATATTTAATATCCATTCACAATTCAGCATCTTTAATGTATTTTCATCATGTTGAAGTTTGGTGTGAATAAAATAAACCACTTAGGAGGAGTAGCTAACAACTCAGAGTCTGAAATATAAAAAAAATCCAAATTTAAACCAAAATATCTGACTTCCTGTTGGCCGGAGCTAATGACTGTAAATTATAAAGTTGTCTGGCTTGATGAGAACAATATACATACCGAGTTTTGTTACTGTAGATAAAACTAACCCCCCCACTTTTGTCAAAAGGTGGCGCTACTGAGCCCCTCCACGACGCCCATTTCTGAAACTTTGCACATGTCTACTGGCTAATAAATGTGATTTGTCTGTCGAGTTTAATGCAATTTCAAGCATGCTAAGAGTCTCAAAAGCATCCAAAAAGAATACTGAAGTTTGATGCGTTACCATGGCAACAGTATCTAAGGTATCAAGAATCCATTCACAGGTCAGGATCGCTGGGTCCTACCACCTTGGTGAAAACTTGCTGGGTCCCGAGAGGTATATATGCCTCTTGCAAAGGCTTCAGGAGATACCATTGGGGATACAGGGGAACAGTCTTTGACCCTATAGGTGATATCTTTTCCCTTCAAGGTTTAGTCATAGAATATCACAGGAACAGAACAATACATCCACACAGAGCAAACTTGAACTAATATAAACTTTTCCTCACGATTCATTTTCACACTTTTCTCATATAGTGACCAGTGGTGTTGTAAATACCTAAAGAGTTACATATGCCAAGTAAGAAAACATTTAAGTGGCTACATGTGGTGTGATAGAACTTCAAGACCCTAAGCATAGTTGTCTATAAAAATCTCATACAGCAATCATGAGAACAGCAACAACGAAACAAATAAGAACAACCCTTCAAAGTATAGAACTATGCTGCATTAGGACATTTTTGGTCATTTTCAGTTTAATTTCTTTGACCATTTTGGCTGTTTTAATGCAAATAGTATGTAATTTGGCAAAATTGTGACTTTTTGGATAAATTTAAAAAATGTTATTCCATATTGCATAATATGTATAACACACACTGTGTAGATCAAATAGCAACATCTAGCACCATAATGACCAAAAATGGCCCATTGAAACCCATTAAAATGTCGTTTAAAGCCGGGGCCATCATTAATACATGAATCATGACTTATGTTGAAACATCCTTTCATTTTGAAGCAAAAGCATTATATTTGCATTATATAGTGTATTCCACCAGATGACATCACTACATAGGTATTCCCTATGGGGGGAAATGCACGTTATTTTCCTGGTTTCCACTAGGGGCACAATTGCCTGTGTTATGAAGCATTTTAATGGCTCAATGATCTAAAATGATGTTTCTGAGTATGTGTGGATGTCTGAGAGCAATGTGTGTCTGCGTTGACAAAAGTGTGTGTGTGTGTGTGTGTGTGTGTGTGTGTAGGGCCTAAATATAATACATGGTGTTTAGGCGAGTGACAAAAATCATAATATCCTGAAGGTCATATTTTACCCTTTTTACACACACTCTCTCTCTCTCTCTGTGTGTGTGTGTCGGTGGTGTAGGATGTGCGTGTATGTGTGTGTGTGCATTTAGCAAGAGAAAGCGCTTCTCGCTGCATTGTTTTCTTTCGGTTTGATTCATGCGTATTTTACGCACAGACATGAACCTTTGACACAGCTTAGTTTTTTTTTAGCAGTCTATGTTTCAAAGTTAATTGATAATTTCTCACCTACGTAGAGGCACAAACACACAGTCCTTAGACAATAATAACACCTTGCATCTTGCGGCAACACAAAGATGTAGCTGCGAGAGATCCAAAACAAAGTCTGCCTTTGTTTTCCAAAACATGTCTGTGCGTAAAATACGCATGAATCAAACCGAAAGAAAACAATAGTTGAGAAATCAGTGTTTATACAAGTGCGGTTGATGCAAAAGTTATAAAGCTGTGCACCTCTTTGGTGTGGCCATTTCACACTCGACAAGATGAAGAAAACCTACACGACCACCGAAGTAGTGGACTACGTTACTAAAACAACAGACAGCGAGCCGGAGTCTGATGGCAGTGTAACGGAGAGTGCCTCAGATGATGATGTGGAGTTCAAGCTGACTTCGGATTCTAACTCCTTATCTGACTCAACTCAGAGTGAGGAACTGGATGACACACAGGAGACAGACGATCCTATGTGGACATCAAAAAATGGACTCCACTGGTCACCCACTAACGCCGAGACGCTCCGCTACATGCCAGCCAAGGTACCGACACCCGGACCGACACACTACGCAACAGCTCGCATCGTGGACCCTAGGTCTGCATTCCAGCTACTGTTCACGGAGGAGATGGTAAAATTAATTGTGGACAGAACAAATCTCCAGGGGAGATGGTCCGAGACAGATTTGATCAATGTGGATGCAACAGACGTCGAGGCTTACCTCGGGGTGCTAATTCGAGTCTACAAGTACAGAAATGAGTCCACCCGGAGCCTGTGGGATGACCACACAGGCCGGCCCATCTTCAGGGCCACCATGCCCCACCGCAATTTCCAGAAGTTCAGTTCAAATGTAAGATTTGACGACAGGCTGACCCGACCTGGACGTTACCGGGATGACAAGCTGGCGGCGTTCAGGCCGATCTGGGATAAGTGGCTGCACCGCCTCCCCTTCTCTATAACCCCGGGGTGGACGTCTGTGTGGACGAGCAGCTGGTCGGGTTCCGGGCCGCTGCAGATTCCGGCAGTATATGCCCAGCAAACCAGCCAGATATGGCATCAAGATCTGGGTCACAAGTGATGTTTCCACGTCTTATGCATGGAAAATGCAGATTTATGCTGGAAAATCCGCAGGATGCGCTCCCGAGGTAAACCAGGGACAGAGGGTTATGCGGGACATGACTGACGGGCTGGAGGGACACACTGATGTACAAATCCTGATGTACTCGTTACATCATGAGAAGAATGGCATCTACGCTAATTTTAGTGTCTGTGTTTATCCCAAGGTTTTTCCTGCAGCCTGCCGGATCCAGGCCGTATCCAGATCTGACGAAGGACCTTCACCTGGACCGATGACAACGCAGTGCTGAAGTGCCAACTAGTCTCTCCCTATGGAGGATCCCACTACCACTCTACAGATAAGGCGTTGTCGGGAAAATTCGTCTTGCGGTCCTACCCCAAAGCAACAAATAAAATAAAATTCCTTATCAAAATTTATAAGGAAAGACAAGTATTTTGTTTAGGCTTGGCTTGTAGGGAATTCCAAACCTGCGTATATTCTAACGCACATAACTATAGAACCCATTCTAAATGCGCATGTGACCGCCATCAGCGTTTCTCACAGGTTCGCGTTTAAAGTCTGTGTAGAGAGAATGGTGTCGTCTTAGCGGCCCCTAATTTAATAACAAATGATCATTGCGACGGAACCAAATCAATTAAAACTAACTTTAGATGGAAATAACTTAACTCTGCTGTAAAGCCGAAACAATCTCTGTTACCTTAAATTATACGCTTATCTCTGTAAAGCTGCTTTGAGACAATCTACATTGTTAAAAGCGCTATATAAATGAAGATGACTTGACTTGACTTGACTGTTACCACAGACAATTTCTTCACCTCTTATGCGCTGGCAGAGGAGTTGCTGAAGAAAAAAATTGCTGTGGTTGGAACGATCCGGAGGAACAAACCAGAGCTTCCTCCACGCCTCCTCCAAACCAGAGCGCGAGCACCCAGATCCTCCGAGTTTGCATTCAGGAAGACCACAACGGACGTGTCGTATGTGCCAAAACGGGGGAAAAATTTGCTTTTGCTTAGCACCAAGCACCGCGAGACCGCTGTGAGTGGAGAGGAGCACCAGAAGCCTGTGATGATAATGGACTACAACCGGTGCAAAGGAGCTGTCGACAACCTGGATAAGGTATGTGCTATTAGCAACAGTAACTCACACATTTATTTTATATACACATCTTTATGTGGTTTTCGAAAATATAGGCATATTCAAGTTTATCATGCATTTTTTTCTCTTGTATTTTTTTTTTCTCTTTTAACTTGGGCCAAAAAATAGATACATGTTATTCATCTTTCCTTGATCTTTTGTTTATTTTGCAGGTTGTTGGCGCATACAGCTGCAAGAGGGGGACACGTCGGTGGCTGATGGCGCTCTTCTACAATCTAATAGATGTCTCTGCTTTCAACGCCTTTGTCCTGTGGGTGGCTGTTGAGCCTTCCTGGAACCAGGAGAAAACCTTCCAAAGGAGGCTGTTCCTGGAGGAGCTGGGGAGGATGCTGGTGTATCCCCAGATGGAGAGGAGAGAGAGCGCCTCCCCCACACACCAGCCGCAGCAGCCATGGTGCAATCACAGCGGAGAGCAGAAAATTCAGAGGCAAGTGGGTCTGCAGAGGCAAGTGGGGCTGCCCATGACCAGAGGAGGAGGGGGTGCAGTTTCTGCACTAACAAAAAAAGAAAAATCTCCACCACCTGCTCAAAATGTGGCATTTACATCTGTAAGGAGCATGCATTGCAATTCTGCAGCTCCTGCAAATGAGCTGAACAATGACCCCATTTTGTTTTGAAGTTTTAATTGTTTGATATGTTTATAGAATTTAGAAAAATAAAAATTCATGTTCATGGTGATCTTGTAGTTTCGCTTTCTTTCTAGAGCAAATTTTGATGTGTAGGGAGACAGGCACAGGTTATAGTCACCTAGTAGAAATCAGGAAAATGTTTGCAATACTGCAGATGTTTGCAGTATGTCAATTATATGAAAAATGGTACCAACTGGTGGAAAACAGTAAAAAGTTAATATTTTACCCCAAGGCTTGGTAATGACAGGGTATTTGAATAGAAATTATGATATTATGACAGTGGGTTAAAAAATTTATATTTTAATGGGTCTAAATTGGATCAAATGTGTCCTTAACGTGCTATGTGTGATTTAAAAAAAAAAACTGACATAGCACAAAAAATAAAAATGCACCAAAAATAATGTTGCCGCTAATCTTTGACATATTCAAGACTGTGATAATCCAAAGCTAAAGTTTTCTCTTTGCATTTAGTGTATGGAAAATAATTACATTTTTGTGTTTTTTCCTCTTATACAAATTGATGGTATCGTCACCAAAACTGGAATTTAAAGGGTTAAAATCCTGAAATTAAATAAATATTTGGTAGTTATGATGAGGACTGATGCTGGTTAAAATATTTAACTTAGTAAAAGTGGAAAATAATAATATATAATATTTTAGGCAGTGTTTAATATGTGACCATTTTTGGTCCTTAACGCGCTAAGTGTGATTTTTTTTTTTTAATCTGACATAACACAAAATCTTTAAATGCACCAGAAATAATGTTGCCTCTAATCTTTGACATATTCAAGACTGATAATCCAAATCTAAAGTTTTCTCTTTGCATTTATTGTATTATTGTATGGAAAATAATTACATTTTTGTGTTTTTTCCTCTTATACAAATTGATATCGTCACCAAAACTGGAATTTAAAGGGTTAAAATCCTGAAATTAAATAAATATTTGGTAGTTATGATGAGGACTGATGCTGGTTAAAAGATTTAACTCAGTGAAAGTGGAAAAAAAAAAATATATATATATATAATAGTTTTATGGCAGTGTTTAGAGTGGACATTTTTGTCCCTTAATGCACTCAACGTCGTAAAATATATAATGCAGCACAAGGGTTAATTTTCACACCGAGCAAACATGAATTAATAAAAACTTTTTCTTATAAATAATTTTCACAGTTGTATCATATAGTGACCAGTGGTGTTGGAAATACCTAAAGAGTTACATATGCCAAGTAAGAAAACATTTAAGTGGCTACATGTGGTGTGATAGAACTTCAAGACCCTAAGCAGACAGCAACAACGAAACAAATAACAAATTTCAAATAAGAAACAAAAAAACAACGAAAGAAAATAAGATACCCTTCAAAGTATAGAACTCTTGATTAGTTTGATTGCATGATAAGCCAATGGATGAATTGCAAAGCATGTGCATATTTATTCTCTGGAGGGAAGGCTACACGAATGAACAAGGTATGAAAAGGGCCGAAATGGATCTCTGGGTCCTACCACCTTGGTGAGAACTTGCTGGGGCCAGAGGGGTACATATGCCTCTTGCAAAAGCTTCAGCAGATACCATTAGGGAACAGGCTTTGACCCCATAGGTGATATTTTTTCCCTTCAAGGTGTAGTCACAGAACATCACTGGAACAAAACAATACATCTATACAGAGCAAACTTGAACTAATATAAACTCCTACTTATGATTAATTTTCACACTTTTATCATATACTGTAGTGACCAGTGGTGTTGTAAATACTTAAAGCGTTACATATGACAAGTAAGCATACTGTACATGTAAGTGGCTACATGTGGTGTGATAGAACTTCAAGACCCTATTCATAGTTGTCTATAAAAATATCATACAGCAATCATGAGAACAGCAACATGAAAATAAATAAGAACAACCCATCAAAGCCTAGAACTCTTTATTAGTTTGAATTCATTATAACACAATGGATGAATTGCAAAGCATGTGCATCTGTATTCTCTGAAGGGCAGGCTACATGAATAAACAGGGTTTGCAAAATGGCGAAATTGCTTTCTGGACCCTACAACCTTTTTGAGAACTTGCTGGGAACCAAGGGGTACAAATGCCTTGAGTGGGCCAGGGGGCTTTTGGTGGCTAAGGCTTCAGCAGATGCCATTGGGGAACAGGGTTTGACCCCATAGGCGATATCTTTTCCCTTCAAGGATGAGTCACAGAACATCACTGGAACAGAACAATACATCCACACCTTGCAAACTTTAACTAATATAAACTTCTAATTATGATTAATTTTCACATCTTTATCATATAGTGACCAATAGTGCTGTAAATACCTAATGAGTAACATATGCCAAGTAGGCATACGTTTAAGTGGCTATAAGGTGTGATTGTACTTCAAGACCCTAGGCGCAGTTGTTTATAAATATCTCATACAGCAACTATGGAAACAGCAAAATGAAAAGAAACTAAAACAACCCATCAATGTCTATAACTCTTGATTATTTTGATTATTTGATGACCCAATGGATGAATTGCAAAGCATGCGCATGTTTATTCTCTGGAAGGCTACACAAATAAACAAGTTATGCAAAGTGGAAAAATGGAAAAATAAGATTCATTTTTACTCTTTTATCATATAGTGACTAATGATGTTATAAATATCTAAATAGTTACATATACCAAGTAAGCATACGTGTAAGTGGCTACTTGTGGTGTTATAGAAATTCAAGACCCTAGGCACAGTTGTTTATAAACATCTCATCAGAATGAGAAACACCAAACACACATCCATCCAAGGCCTGACAAAGAACACAGGAAACACAGGGGTTTAATACACAGGGGCAAACAAGCAAGTTAAGACATACCTGAGGAAGACTAATCAACATGAAAAACTAAGAAGTACAAAAAAGCACGTCACATGACAGGTGTTATGATGAGACGTATTATGTTTGGTCTCTCTCTCTCTCTCTCTCTCTCTCTTGCTCTGTCACTCACGCAGGTTGCACCTCCCTAATTGAACGTGTCGAGGATGTGCCCCGTGGTTGGTCAACCTGGAACTGCATGTCTTTCAAAAAAGAGGAAGAGACGTGGATCTGGCAGAGAGAGAAAGGGGATTGTTGTTCATTCATTGCGCTGTTGTTGAAACTGTTGTTGTGTTGTTGGAAAGAGAAATATCTCCTTGCAGTGACTTAAATACTGTGTTATTTATTGTCCTTTTACTTTATCCCCGTTAGTTGTTATTTTCCTATTTATTATTATTATTTTCTTTTTTAAAGCTTTCTGTGAACGTTTTTTCTTTTAACACTCAACGTGTCTGAGCGTTACGTTCCTTATTCTAATTATAGTAAATGTCACTACTTCAGCACAGAAGCCTTAGGGGTTGGGGTGCCACTTTTGCTTTATTGTGAACATACGTTTTCTCCTGTTTTTGGCTAGTAAGGGAGTCAGTTCAGTCTGTATTTTTGTTTTCTTTTTCTTTGATAGGATAATAAGTTTTCTCAAAAAAAAGGTAGATTGAATTTTGTTTGTTATTTTGGCTTTTTCAACCCTGAAGTTAATTTGCTTCTTTTTGATGTCTTATGCTGCTGTTTTCCAATTTGAACAACTTGTTTCAAAGTAATAAAAAAAGAAAGAAACAAGAAGTCAGTTGTATCGGAAGTTATTTATGTTATTCTCCTGGACCCTAGACCTGGGACGTAACACAGGAAATAACAAAAGGTCCACACAAGACAAGGGGAACACAAGACAGGAATCATGACAGAGCCCTGGAGGGCCTGGAGACTGCTGCAGGACAGGCTGCCAGGATGGCGCAGGCAGAAAAGGCGGCCAGAGAGCGGACCCGACAGTTCAGGGGGCCAGGGAGGAGCCGGTACTTCAGGGGGCCAGGGAGGATTCGACGGTTCAGGGGCAGAGGCGGCCATCTTGTTTGAAACACAGGCGTAGAGTCGGTCATCTTGTCCGAAGACACAGGCGCGGCTGACATGGCGTGAAGAAGCTCAAGCTCGGCAGGCATGACTTGAAGAAGCTCAGGCTCGGCAGACATGATGTGAAGAAGCTCAGGCTCGGCAGACATGACGTGAAGAAGCTCAGGGTCGGCAGACATGACGTGAAGAAGCTTAGGTTTGGCAGGCATGACGTGAAAACTCACACTTGCCGTCCATGACAGCTGGAACCATGACAGTTAGAATCCATCCCAATTCCACAGTGTAAGATGAACCACTTAACTGAAGGGCGTAGTCCAGGAATTCCACCAGCGACCCCCGAGGACCATCATGGATGAGTATGTGATGGTAGGGGTCATTGAGTCTGTGGCAGTAAAAGTCAATGAGGGCGAAGTCTGTGATGTAGGCAATATCCAAAAAATCTTTAGTGTGGTCCTCGAGGGAATGGTTGCCTTGCCGGAGCCTAATTAAATGAATAGCTGGATCCAACTTTGGTCAGGTCTTCTGTAACACAGGGTGATCTCAAGAAACAAACGGAGAGCTGGATGCAAATGCAAAATAGTTTAATTATCAAAATAAACACACAAAACCATAACAGAGACCAGGGAACCAAGAAGAGAGTGAGAAACACAAAATGCACATCAATGTAGGACAAGATCTGACAAAGAACAAGTCAAGTAATCTTCATTTATATAGCGCTTTTAACAATGTAGATTGTTCCAAAGCGGCTTTACAGAGATACAAGGATAGTTTAAAGCACGGGTGCCCAATCCTGCTCCTGCCGATCGACTGTCCTGCACAGTTCATCTCCAACCCTAATCAAACACACCTGTAGCAATCAATTAAGGTCTTCAGGTTCACTTGAAAATTAAAGACAGGTGTGTTTGATTAGGGTTGGAGATGAACTGTGCAGGACAGTCGATCGGCAGGAGCAGGATTGGGCACCCCTGGTTTAAAGTAACAGAGATTGTTTTGGCTTCATAGCAGTTCTTGAATAAAGTTATTTTCCAGCTAAAGTTAATTTGATTGATTCACTTCCGTCACAACGATCATTAGTTATTAACTTAGGGGCCGCTAACACAACACCGTTTTAACAGGAAACTCTACACAGACTTTAAACGCGAAACCTGTGAGAACGCTGATGGCGTGCACATGCATATTACGAGTTCAGTCTATTGGTATGCGCGTTTGAATATATGTGCGCAGGTTTGTAATTCCCTACAAACCAAGCCTTAAAAAACGACTTATCTGGCCTTAACATTTTTGATACCGAATGTTACGTTCCACGCGTGTTTTGTGTTTTGTTTTCAGTGACTACGTTTACATGCAGCCAATAACCCATTCAAAACCGGGATATTAGCAATAACCCGGTCGCGCACGGCCATGTAAACACCGGCAAAAACCCGAATATACTCATATCCTGTTTTTTAAAAACCCGGATATGATACCTGGGGTACCCCTTTTCTAACCCGAATATTTGGTCATGTAAACGCTTATCGGCATATCCCCATCAAAAGGAACACTGATTTGTGTTCTGTGCATGTTCTATTCGCAAGGAATCTTGGTCTTTTGAGTAGAGATGGCGCATACAAAAACCCGTGTGCAGTATACCGGAAGTAAACAAGAAGTAGAGGTAAACATGGCGAGACGCAGCACAGCACCACACTTTTGGAGCGAGGAGGAAAGCGCAAACAAATGCGATCGCTATCTGCCCCGAACTATTCACTATCTGCGTGCTGCTGCTGTTGTTGTTGTCTTTGGATACAGGAAGAAGAATCGGAAATGACGCATATTGCATCTTAAGGTTGTCCGTACGTCCAGACGCTAACCGTGCGTCGCCGTTTACATCGGGATATTGCCAATTGATTACAAATTCCATGTATACAGGAGTAACTCTCTCTACTCACGCATGTAAACGGGTTATTCCGAATGTTTTAGAAACCCAAATAGTGACCTTAACCCGACAATAACCCGAATATTGACAGCTTGTAAACGTAGTCATGTCAAGTCAAGTCATCTTCATTTATATAGCGCTTTTAACAATGTAGATTGTCTCAAAGCAGCTTTACAGAGATAAGCGTATAATTTAAGGTAACAGAGATTGTTTCGGCTTTACAGCAGAGTTAAGTTATTTCCATCTAAAGTTAGTTTTAATTGATTTGGTTCCGTCGCAATGATCATTTGTTATTAAATTAGGGGCCGCTAAGACGACACCATTCTCTCTACACAGACTTTAAACGCGAACCTGTGAGAAACGCTGATGGCGGTCACATGCGCATTTAGAATGGGTTCTATAGTTATGTGCGTTAGAATATACGCAGGTTTGGAATTCCCTACAAGCCAAGCCTAAACAAAATACTTGTCTTTCCTTATAAATTTTGATAAGGAATTTTATTTTATTTGTTGCTTTGGGGTAGGACCGCAAGACGAATTTTCCCGACAACGCCTTATCTGTAGAGTGGTAGTGGGATCCTCCATAGGGAGAGACTAGTTGGCACTTCAGCACTGCGTTGTCATCGGTCCAGGTGAAGGTCCTTCGTCAGATCTGGATACGGCCTGGATCCGGCAGGCTGCAGGAAAAACCTTGGGATAAACACAGACACTAAAATTAGCGTAGATGCCATTCTTCTCATGATGTAACGAGTACATCAGGATTTTTGGGAAGTGTTCCCGGTTCCGGCTGACCTAATCTATGCAGCATAACATTAAATTATAGAAGTCTATAATGTATTATGTGAAAGCTAGGTCAAAGAGATGTGTCTTTAATCTGGCTTTGAACTGACAGAGTGTGTCTGCTTCCCGGACAATGGTAGGAAGACTGTTCCAAAGTTTTGGTGCTAAATAGGAAAAGGATCCACCGCCAGCAGTCGATTTTGATATTCTAGGTATAATCAACTGGCCGGAATTTTGAGATCGTAATAGACGTGACGGACTATAATGCGTTAAGAGCTCGCTCAAGTACTGCGGAGCTAAACCATTCAGTGCTTTGTAAGTAATCAGCAATATTTTAAAATTTATGCGATGTTTAATAGGGAGCCAGTGCAGTTTTGACAGAACTGGGCTAATATGGTCATACTTCCTGGTTCTGGTAAGAACTCGAGCTGCTGCGTTTTGGACCAGCTGTAGTTTGTTTATTAAGCGTGCAGGGCAACCACCCAGTAGAGCATTACAATAATCTAGCCTTGAGGTCATGAACGCATGAACTAATTGTTCCGCATTTGTCAATGAGAGCATATGACGTAATTTAGATATATTTTTAAGATGGAAAAATGCAGTTTTACAGATACTAGACACGTGACTTTCAAATGAAAGATTGGTATCAAAGAGCACACCCAGGTTCCTAACCAACGACGAAGACTTAACAGAGCAGCCATCAAGTGTTAGACAGTATTCTAGATTATTACGTGAGGAAGTTTTTTGTCCAATAATTAGAAACTCTGTTTTTTCAGAATTTAGAAGTAGGAAATTACAAGTCATCCAATTTTTTATATCCGCTATGCATTCCGTTAATTTTGTGAATTGATAAGTTTCGTTAGGTTTTGAAGAAATATAGAGCTGAGTATCGTCAGCATAACAGTGAAAGCTAATTCCATGTTTCCTAATGATATCTCCTAATGGTAGCATGTACAGAGTGAACAGCAGCGGTCCTAATACTGAGCCTTGTGGTACGCCATACTTAACCTGTGATCGATGAGACATCTCATCATTTACTGCTACAAACTGATAACGGTCAGATAAGTATGATTTAAACCATGCTAGTGCATTTCCTGTAATGCCAACATAATGTTCTAATCTATTTAAAAGAACGTTGTGGTCGATGGTGTCAAATGCAGCGCTAAGATCGAGTAACACTAATAGAGAGATACAACCACGATCGGATGATAAGAGCAAATCATTTGTGACTCTAACGAGAGCTGTTTCGGTACTATGGTACGGTCTAAATCCGGACTGGAAATCCTCGCAGATATCATTTCTTTCAAGAAAGGAACACAGTTGTGAGGATACTGCCTTTTCTAATATCTTTGACAGAAAAGGTAGATTCGAGATCGGCCTGTAATTGACTAATTCTGAAGGATCAAGTTGCGTTTTTTTAACAAGCGGTTTAATCAAAGCCAGCTTAAAGTTTTTTGGTACGTATCCTAGAGACAAAGACGAATTAATGATATTAAGAAGAGGATCTATGACCTCTGGAAGTATTTCTTTCAGTAGCTTAGTCGGTATAGGGTCTAACATACATGTTGTAGATTTAGATGATTTAATGAGTTTAGTAAATTCTTCCTCTCCTATAGCAACGAATGAATCAAATTTTTCCTCAGGGAGACTACAATGCACTGCCTGATGCGATACTGTAGTAGACGGTTGCATAGTTATAATTTTGTCCCTGATATTATCAATCTTATAAGTGAAGAAGTTCATAAAGTCATTACTGCTGTGTTGCTTGGAAACTTCGGTGCTTGAAGCTTTATTTTTCGTTAGTTTAGCCACCGTTTCAAATAAATACCTAGGATTATGTTTATTTTCTTCTAATAGGGTTGAAAAATAAGCAGATCTAGCAGCTTTTAAAGCCTCTCTGTAAGTAATTATGCTCTCTTTCCATGAAATGCGAAATACCTCTAGTTTTGTTTTCTTCCAGTTGCGCTCCATTTTTCTGGCTGCTCTCTTAAGGGCCCGAGTGTGCTCGTTGTACCACGGCGTTGGACTATTTTCTTTAATCTTCTTTAAGCGCAACGGAGCAACTGTGTCTAAAGTGCTGGAAAAGAGAGAGTTAAACGTTTCTGTTGTAATATCTAGTTCTTCTAAGCTATCTGAGATGCTGAGATGATGAAACTGATTAGGAAGATTATTAATAAAGCAATCTTTAGTAGCAGAAGTGATAGGTCTCACATATTTGAAACACAGAGTCGGCTTTGCAGCCTTGGCTAAATGCAAATTACACGAGACTAGATAATGATCTGAGATGTCATCGCTCTGCTGCAGAATTTCAACGGCATCCACATCTATTCCGCGTGATAATATTAGATCTAGAGTATGATTACGACGATGAGTAGGTCCTGACACGTGTTGTCTAACTCCAATTGAATTTACAATGTCTTTAAATGCCAATCCCAATGCATCTTTTTCATTATCGATGTGTATATTAAAATCACCAACAATTAGTACTTTATCTGCAGTCAATATTAATTCTGATAGAAAGTCCGCAAATTCTTTGATAAAGTCTGTATGGTGCCCTGGTGGCCTGTATACAGTAGCCAGCACAAATCTCAAACGTGATTTATCGTTTACACTATATATTTTTACATTAAGCACCAATGCTTCAAAAGAATTATATTTAAAACTTGATTTCTTAGTGGTTTTGAAACTATTACTATAGATTACAGCAACACCACCCCCTTTGCGTTTCAGACGAGGCTCATGTTTATAACAGTAATCTTGCGGGGTTGATTCATTTAAAGTAATGTAATCGTTTGGTTTTAGCCAGGTTTCTGTCAAACACAGCACATCTAGGTTATTATCTGAAATCATATCATTAACAATGAGTGCTTTTGAAGTAAGCGATCGAATATTCAGCAACCCAAGCTTTAGCATTTGCTCATCTGTATTATAGCTGTTTTTTATTTGTTGAACATCAATTAAATTTTTAACCTTAGTTGGGTTTAAACGTTTTTTGGATTTCCAAATTCGGGGAACAGACACAGTCTCTATATGATGATAGCTAGGTGAAAGAGGCTCTATGTGATGGGATTTATCTGATGCACGTTAGTGTACTTCACACGTGTTTTCTGTTGTGCTCATTATCTTTTCTCTGTCCCTAGCTCACTCTCTCTGCTCACAGGTTGCTGTGATTGGCCGAGTTGGACGTCAGTCATCATTAAGGCGGTGCTTGAGAGCCAATCGGAGGCTGCCCAGCTGGTTTAAAAGGATGGCGTGTTCAGTCATGCTGTCTCTCTCGATCGCGAATTGATCTCTCTGTAGTGGACTGAGCTCTTTGTAGTGGAATGAGTTTTCTGTAGCGAACTGAGCTCTTTGTAGCGCAATGAGTTTTCTGTAGTGAATCGAGTTCTTGTCTCTGCCCGCGAACTGAGTTGTGTGCTATGTGCTTTGTTCTTTGTGATGTGTTGTCTACCTTTTCGTTTGCTCTGAGACATTGGTTAACAGCTGATTTAGTGGGAAGAGAACACAGGTTAGTATATAGCGATATACACTGCACCCGTAGCAGATGATTGTCTAGACACACTAGGTAAGAAGTGAGCGCCACTTATTGTATTTCTGTTTTGTTAGATAGTCTAGTTAAGGTGCCGGATGCACTGAAGATTTCGGTTTATTTTCTACATTTTGCTTTGGTTAGATTAGGTTTAGATTAAGGATTGTTTTGTTATATTCTGTTCTTTTTTTTTGGCGCCGCTTTTGTTCTTTTCCCATTTATTGTTTGTTTGTTTACATTATTACATTGTACATAGTACACATTATCACTAGCCCCGTTTACATGCACACTTTTTAGCTATTCTGATTGAGATCGTTCTGATTGACGGATTCCGGTTGACTGTTTACATGGGATGTTATCTAAACCGATCAGGTGTTTACATGTGCTGACGCTTCCAATCGAAATCATTTTGTTACATGCGCACACAGCTTGTCTGCCGGATCTGGAAGCTCATTATTTCCCACGTTTTCAATCCTGTCAAGATGGTGCATCACTTAATCATCGCGTTAGTTGTACGTTAGGCATTAACCGCATTTCCACTGTCGGGCCAGTGCGAGCCAGGGCTTTAAATGGGCCGTGCCAGGCTAATAGCCTCGGGCCAGTAACGTTCGCACCGTGCCCAAAATCTGCTGCGTTTCCACTGTCGGGCCAGAAGCTCCACAGCGCTTCACTAAAACACGGCCGTAACACGCCTCTCTGGAACAACGTCACACTAACCCGTCATTTCACCAATAAAATGGAAGTTTTATCAGAAAACTAATCAGAAAGAAATCACTGGAAACAGCGTGATCGCAAAACAAGAGCGACCGTTTGCCGGCATTTTTGTTGTTTAATTGAAAATTTAAAACCCAAGAATAGATATTTACCACAGGTTTACAATAAAAAGCAATACATTGATCATAATGAATTAATTTGTGTCAAAATTGCACATTAGTCACACAGAAATAAAGTGGTTTACCGTTTATGACGTTTGTGAACGTTCACAAAAGAAAGAGGACACACAATTATTCAGTCGCGTCTGTTTCTGTTTATTTGGTAGCCTAGTTACAGGACATTTACATCACATTTAGAAAGAATGATAATTTCTACAAATATGCCAAAAATTTGACCTGAGGAGCTTTAGCACTCTCTCCCGGATACAGTTATATTTAAAAGAGCATAGTCCAGTATAAAGAGATAAAATAAAAACAGGATTAAGATAACTTATATGATTTGTCTGATTTTTTCAAGCCTTCATATTTACCATGTTTACTATGGTAATGGTTAGCGCGCATAGTTTTTTGCATCGGGTATAAATATTCCTACCTTATACGGTGATCAGAATCCACATCGGATCACAAACAGAAGGCGTTATGTTAGCTGACATAATTATTGGGCGCAAAACCAGGCATGCGCAGAAAGACGTACACTTAAAGTAATCGGAACAGCTCGTTTACATGGTGTAATCTTTCGTTTGATCGGTTCATGAAAAGGTTTATTCCACCCCCTTCAATCCGACTGAAATTTCAATCGGTTTGAGCATTTTTATTCCGATTGAGGTGTTGACATGGAGCATTTTCATTCTGATTGGACTTTTAAACTGGTTATAATCGGAATACAATGCTACATGTAAACGGGGCTACTGTTAATTTACTGGAACTAGTGGCTTCGGCTTTATGTGAATAAAAGTCCAGTATTTTTTTCTCTTTCCAAGATTGTCTGTCATGTTCTTCCACCTCATTTCACATCCAGCAGTACGTTAATATGTAAATGTTACGGTACATTCCATAGACTCTAAAAGTTCATAACACCGAATTTTATAATAATAATAATAATAACTTTATTCTTATATAGCGCCTTTAAAGCAGCTTCTCAAGGCGCTTTACATACTAGATAGAACAAGCAAATTTAAAATACAACACTACAATAAAATACAATACAACAATACAACAGATAAAATAACAAAAAATAAAATAAAAAATCAAGTAAAAGCTAACCTAAAAAAATGCGTTTTTAAAAGAGATTTGAAATTACTTAGAGACTGTGCATCTCTGATATTTGGAGGAAGAGCATTCCAAAGCCTAGGAGCATAGGATGAGAAAGCCCTGTCCCCCACAGTACGCAATCGAGTCTTTGGGACTGCCAATAGACCAGTTTGTGAAGAGCGTAAATGACGCTTGGGTGTGTATAAAGTTAAAAGCGCAGACAGATATTGAGGTGCCAAACCATGCAGTGCCTTATATGTGAGCATAAGGATTTTAAAATCAACTCGGAACCTGACAGGGAGCCAGTGCAAAGACTTTAAAATCGGTGTAATATGCTCATTTCTCCTGATTCCAGTCAAAATCCTAGCAGCAGAATTTTGTACACATTGTAATTTGTTAAGTGTGGTTTTAGGAAGCCCAGCAAGAAGTGCATTGCAATAGTCAATGCGGGAAAAAACAAAGGTATTAATAAGCCTTTCAGTCACCGAGAGGGATAACATAGAGCGAAGTCTAGCAATGTTTCTGAGATGAAAAAAAGAGTTCTTAACAATGTACCGCACATGAGAGTCAAAGGACAGACTAGAATCAAATATAACTCCCAAGTTTTTTAATTTAGTCTGTGCCTCCAAATCAGAGCCATCTATGTTTAAAATTAGTGAACCAGCCTTACGAAGCTGATGAGGGGTGCCAATAAGCAAGACCTCAGTCTTATCACTATTGAGACACAAGAAATTTTGGGACATCCATGTTTTTATCTCAGAAATATAATGTGTTAAAAAAGGAACATCCAGATTTTGACCAGGTTTAGAGTGAATATAAATCTGAGTGTCATCTGCATAAAAGTGATAATTAAGCCCAAGTGATCTTAGTAGCAGTCCAAGTGGAAATATGTACATGCTAAAAAGTAACGGGCCTAGAATTGAACCTTGAGGAACACCCGTACGGACAGAGCCGATCTCAGACCGAAAACCACTCATACAGACAAACTGTTTACGATCAGAGAGGTAAGATCTAAACCAGGTTAAAACAATCTCAGAAACACCAAAGACAGTTTCCAGATGGTTGAGTAAAAGATTGTGATTGACAGTGTCAAAAGCGGCACTAAGATCAAGGAGGATAAGAATAGAAAGAGAACCAGAATCTGAGGCTATTAACAGATCATTGGTGACCTTGACCAAGGCTGTCTCAGTACTATGAAATTTCCGAAAACCAGACTGAAGGGGCTCAAAAAGATTATTTACTGTAAGATGACTGTGTAGCTGCAAAGCC
This sequence comes from Scardinius erythrophthalmus, assembly GCF_964197995.2. NCBI lineage: Eukaryota > Metazoa > Chordata > Actinopteri > Cypriniformes > Leuciscidae > Scardinius > Scardinius erythrophthalmus. The sequence continues at coordinate 21,128,093 of NC_138230.1, read as the reverse complement.
ACAACACGTTCCAAAATTTTTGCCACAAATGGAAGATTTGATATAGGGCGATAATTATTTAAATTATCCAAATCTGCGTCATTCTTCTTCGGAACAGGCGTTACAGCAGCAGTTTTCAATGCTGCTGGGACAACACCAGAACACAAAGATTCATTGACAATACCAAGAACAGCTGGGCACAGTGAGTCAAAACAAGATTTAGCCCACCCTAGGCCTTATCGCACAGTGATTTGATTGGTTATAGGCCAGCTATGCAGATATTGCTCAGTATACACTAAACCCCCCCTTCCCCCAATTTTAATACATTCAAATATAATTTTAAAAACACACAAAGAACAATGAGGAAGTCTGACATTTTTATTAAGGTAAATAAAACATTCCAAAGAGCATTATAAACAAGCATTAAAAAGGAATGGGGGAACAAAAATATTTAAGGGGATGAAAATGTAAAGGAACAAAAACAAATATAACATGAACATTCCAAAGAACATTATAAACATATATTAAAATGAATGGGGAAAAAGAAATGTGAACAAAGGTGTAAAGGAAAAAAATACAAAACGTGGAGATAAGCAACATGCACATCAAAAAGGAACAAATATACAAAGTATAAAATATAAAACGAGATCAATAAATAAATAAATATAGAAATTAAAGTTTATATAAAATATATGTAAATATTCATTTTTTCAAACTGCCATGATGCACTGGTGGTGTGACGTAGCGTGGGTCAGCCTCTAGTCTGGTTTGTAATACCTGGCAGAGAGCAGATAACTCTGTGGTTCTGTTTGGTGGAGACCTCACCATCCACACTGGCCTTCCATCAACAATAGCATCTTCATCAGACATCAGTTCTATTGTTGCAGTCTTCCAGAGTTCCCTTTCTGTGTTGGTTTGTACAACGCTGGACCTGGTCTCCAGCAACTGCAAAACATGACAGTAATTTAACCACTAAAACACAGAGAGGAGGACAGTTACATTCTGAAGAAAAAAAAACCCTGCTTAACCAGTTTCTTAACTTACCCGTCTCTTTCTTTGACGGTTCTTTGCAGTGTTCTTCATAGTGTTTCTTTTCTGGGCCTTTTCAGGCTGAGCCAAAGAATACTTCTTCCGCAAAGTCTCAAAATACATATTGCAACCTGTTGAATAAATCATAAATAAATGTAATGCCAATAAAACTAAGTAAAACAGAGGACATTAAAATGATTACAACATCTTTAAGATTACCTTTTACACATTCAGGGTCAACGTCTGTAAAAGTTGTCCTTAATTCTTTGAAGAGGTAAGTAGTCACAGCCAGGTTATGTGATGAATTTATTCTGGGGGAAAAAGTTGCAGGCATCATTAATGAAATTCAGTTTTGGTATTTCAAATCCATATAGTAGTAGATTAAACTAACATTTACAGTATACAATACGCAGTCTTACCCGGTTTGTGGATCGTATTTGTGTGGGTTGTTCTCTGAATTATGGAGGCATCTTACAGATTCCTGTAAAGTTTGAAATTAAAAAGCGTTTAAATGGATTCACAATCTGCAAGAACCACAAAACTGAATTTTCAGTTTGAATAAGTTGACCATCACAGTAAACATAAGAGACAAAACATATCAGTTCATAAATCTTTAAGACGTCACGCAGCGCCTCTGATATCTTACCGGTTCGTGCCGCCTTGTGCCTATACAAGGCCACCAGTGCAGGTGTATGTTGGTCAAGCACAGCATAGAACTGGTTCCGTATGTTGACGTTTGTAATGCGTTGGAACTCAGCACAAAGCTACAAAACCAAACAAAAATAATTATATAAAAAGACTAATACTCAATTTGCAACAGAAAACACATTTGTGATGCAATATGTTCAGTTAAAATACATTGTTGAGCAACATGGTCACATGCAAAGTGATAGTTCTTACACACAGTGAATAGTGGCATTTGCTGTTCCATTTAAATGTGATAAATATAAAAAATTTGTCATAGAAATATGTGTGAAAAGTGGCAGAAAAGAGAAGTGAGTCTGTTTTACCTGTGATTCAATCCAAAGAGCCGTCCATTTCCCCAAGAAGTTCTTCATCTGCACAGATAAAACAATCAATATGAAACCAGTCAAATTATCAACCTCTTTACAAATTAATGATACAAAATTTCAACTGAATGTAACTTACCGATAAAGTTGCTCTCTGGTGACAATGTAGGTCTGCACATGCACACAAAAACAGACAGCAAGAGATTTAATTTTTAAGATACGTTTGATTGATGCTAATGAATTAGGCTCCAAATAAAAGAAATGGTGAAAAATAGTTACAGCCTAAATTAACATTTGAGTCACCTTGATTTTGGGGGATGCTCACTGCACTCCTTCAACTTAAACCTATAATAAAAAAAGACGTTTGTAAAGGTTTAATAAAAACTTGCATAGTTCATTCGGTAACTATTATGTCCATAACCTTAACTTTGTTTGAGTAAAAGTTAACATAACTGCTAACGTTAGCCACTAGCTCATTTGGGTGCATGTAGATAACATCACATTGAACTTGCCAGAGCAGGGCGCTTAACACAAACAGCAGCAACACACTCAAAAACAGAAGGACTATCGCTTGCTGAAAAGAGTTATTGACTAACGTTAACATTATTTCCCTGCCACGACATTAACAGTAACGTTACACAGGATATTCTGTAACTAGCAGGCGGACTGACGGCAATCGCGCCCGCGGTACCGCGCTTGCAACTTAAAAATAGCCTCGTCTAACAGTCAAATATCACGTGTAATATGATATTCTTACAATATTACAACAAGCAAAGTAGTTTAGAAGTGTTTTGGTTTACTTACAAGTTGTTTCATTCTTGATACCACGTCACTCGAGAGGGTAGCCATCTTGGATAGATTTTTCAGGGAACGTCAGCTGCACGTCATGACGTCATATCACGTGATCGACAGTACACTTTAAAATAGTGAGTAAACCAGCCTGTTCATAGACATTAATAGTTTAAAGGTGGATTAACTCAGCAAGAGATTTTAACTGTAGTGACCTCGGTCTTCAATTCAGTGGAGTAGAAAAGCTCAGGTTCCTTCTACCTTTTTAATAAATATCAAGTCACCTTTATTTATACAGCGCTTTTTACAATACAGATCGTTTCAAAGTAGCTTTACAGAGATAACAGGAAAATAATGCAAGAAAGTTTGTTTCCAGAAGAAAATAGCTTCACAGTCCAGCTTAAGTCAGTTCAGTGGTGATTCATTTTGTTGTATAAATAAATAAATACATTTAAATGTGTATATAGCCACTTTGGAGAAAAACGTGATGTCATCGTCCAGCTCAGTTCAGATCTCATATAATAGTGTCAACGCAGGCAGATCAATAATATTGTTGAATATTAAATGAAATGTCCCCAACTAAGCAAGCTAAAAGCCAATTGTGAAAAAGGTGACAAATGTTGTTGTCTGCAATTTGTAAAACTTCACAATAAAATTTGAGATATTCTGAAATGTTTGGTTCATTTTTCTTTATTTGTTCCATTAAATTTATTGCTGGAAAAAAATTAATCGCGATTAATCGCATCCAAAATAAAAGTTTGTGTTTGCATAATATATGTGTGTGTACTGTGTATAATTATTTTGTATATATAAATACACACATATGCATGTATATATTTAAGATTTTTATTTATTTATATATAAATTATTTATATTTATATATAATATAAATTATGTATAAATGTATATACAGTATATACATGCAAATATTTCTTAAATAAATACATGCATATGTGTGTATTTATACATACAAAATAATTATACACAGTACACACACATATATTATGCAAACACAAACTTTTATTTTGGATAAATCGCGATTAATTTTTTTCCAGCACTAATTAAATTTCTTTTTTTTATTTCATTAAATATTCAGACGTTTTTGTGAACGTATATGTTTAGACTGGGTGTTTATTTTGTCCTGTTTTTATAAAAAATATTTGATTAAGAGACTTTTTTTCATTCAGTGGTTTTAAGGCCCTGACACAGGCGCCGTGAGTCAACCCTAGAGTCGGCTTTAGTGATTGCTAGTTCTTTGACGTCGGTTTTGTGTTTCAGGGCCTTAAGAATTTATGTATTTTTCTGTACAAAAAGCTTGTTTGCTGTAGCCTAACCTAGTAGTCCAGAGATAATTCAATCCTGAAGTCCTCCCTGGCCACCCCTCCCTCTGAGAACAGCCAGCACTGTGTTAGTGTCAGTCATTAACACATGAAAGGTCTTCACACCTAACAGTTGTCAGTCCTCTCACACCCAGCAGTGTTTCAGCTGTATATGTCCGTGAAATTTCACGGATTCCTGTATATGTCCACATATGTGAGGTTTCCGGGTTTATCTGGAAATATACTGTTCCATGTTACTCTGATCCGCTTTTTCCCACATACATCCGGCAAACATCAAATTACACAGGAGTTTACCATGCCCGTATTTTGCCGGATTTGAGTCTTTTCATGCAGTGAAAAATGTCCAGTTTCCTGAATGTTACTAGAATGTTATTTAAAGATTAGTATGATGTTTCTGAAACATTAAAAATTTATACAATGTTTAATAGGGATCCAATGCAGCGCTGACAGAACAGGGCTAATATGGCCATACTTTCATGGCCATACGTGAAGGACTATAATGCGTTAAGAGCTCGCTCAAGTACTGCGGAGCTAAACCATTTAGTGCTTTGTACGTGATCAGCAATATTTTAAAATTGATGCGATGTTTAATAGGGAGCCAGTGCAGTTTTGACAGAACCGGGCTAATATGATCATACTACCTGGTTCTGGTAAGAACTCGAGCTGCTGCGTTTTGGACCAGCTGTAGTTTGTTTATTAAGCATGCAGGGCAACCACCCAGTAGAGCATTACAATATTCTAGCCTTGAGGTCATGAACGCATGAACTAATTGTTCCGCATTTGTCAATGAGAGCATATGGCGTAATTTAGATATATTTTAATATGGAAAAATGCGGTTTTACAGATACTAGACACGTGACTTTCAAATGAAAGATTGGTATCAAAGAGCACACCCAGGATCCTAAACGACGACAAAGACTTGACAGAGCAGCCATCAAGTGTTAGACAGTATTCTAGGTTATTACGTGAGGAAGTTTTTTTGTCCAATAATTAGAATCTCTGTTTTTTCAGAATTAAGTAGTAGGAAATTACTAGTCATCCAATATTTTATATCACCTATACATTCCGTTAATTTATTGAATCGGTAAGTTTCGTCAGAGCGTAAAGAAATATAGAGCTGAGTATCATCAGCATAACAGTGAAAACTAATACCATGCTTCCTAATGATATCTCCCAAGGGTAGCATGTACAGAGTAAAAAGCACCGAAGTTTCCAAGCAACACAGCAGTGATGACTTTATGAACTTCTTCACTTATAAGATTGATAATATCAGGGAGAAAATTATAACTATGCAACCGTCTACTACAGTATCGCATCAGGCAGTGCATTGCAGTCTCCCGGAGGAAAAATTTGATTCGTTCGTTGCTATAGGAGATAGCCCGGTTCAGTCAAAACTGCACTGGCTCCCTATTAAACATTGCATCAATTTTAAAATATTGCTGATCACGTACAAAGCACTAAATGGTTTAGCTCCGCAGTACTTGAGCGAGCTCTTAACGCATTATAGTCCTTCACGTCTATTGCAATCTCAAAATTCCGGCCAGTTGATAATACCTAGAATATCAAAATCGACTGCTGGCGCTAGATCCTTCTCCTATTTAGCACCAAAACTTTGGAACAGCCTTCCTACCATTGTCCGGGAAGCAGACACACTCTGTCAGTTCAAAGCTAGACTAAAAACACATCTCTTTGACCTAGCTTTCACATAATACATTATAGACTTCTATAATTCAATGTTAGGCTGCATAGATTAGGTCAGCTGGAACCGGGAACACTTCCCATAAATCCTGATGTACTCGTTACATCATAAGAAGAATGGCATCTACGCTAATTTTAGTGTCTTTGATTATCCCGAGGTTTTCCTGCAGCCTGCCGGATCCAGGCCGTATCCAGATCTGATGAAGGACCTTCGCCTGGACCCGATGACAATGCAGTGCTGAAGTGCCAACGAGTCTCTCCCTATGGAGGATCCCTTTACCACTCTACAGATAAAGCGTTGTCGGGAAACTCAATTCACGTTTCTACCCCGAATTGATAAAATAAAATAAAATTCTGTATCAAAAATTATAAGGAAACACCAGTACTTTGTTTAGGCTTGGTTTGTAGGGAATTCCAAACCTGCGCACATATATTCAAACGCACATAACTATAGAACCAATTCTTAATGCGCATGTGAACGCCATCAGCGTTTCTCACAGGTCTGCGTTTAAAGTCTGTGTAGAGAGAAGTGTCGTCTTAGCGGCCCCTAATTTAATAACAAATGATTGTTGCGACGGAAGCGAATCAATCATAACTAACCTTAGCTGGAAAATAACTTTACTAAAGAACCGCTATAAAGCCAAAACAATCTCTGTTACCATAAATTATACGTTTATCTCTGTAAAGCTGCTTTGAAACAATCTGCATTGTTAAAAGCGCTATATAAATGATGATGACTTGACTTGTTGTAGGTAGGTTCAGATCTGTTATTGAAATCGCTGCTCCTGTGTCAACCAAAATGTCACATGGGTGGCCCCCTATTAATGCATTGATGAAAAGGCGATTGTCTCTTTTCTTACTAATACAGGGGGCCGCTGATTCCTATTGCGGATGCATAATAAATCATCATCTTCTTTGTGTCCATGTTGTATTGAGCTGTCGCCACTCCTTTTTGATATGGCTTGTTTCCTTCTTCCTTGTTTGATCTCATAGCCATCTCTAAGTGGCCAGCCCATTGCATAATTTGGTCAAATGTCATACCTGGGTTGACTCCAAGTGATAAGGCTTGTTGGTATTTTGAGCTAAAGCCATCCACAAGTGTGTCAGTGAACTGTACATCATCTCTGTCAGGTTGTTTCTTAGCACAGAGAGCCCATCTCTCATAAGCATTCCACTTTTGTGTGCTTCAACCAGAGAGTCTAATTCTCTCCAAAACTCTGTGTTTGGGTCTTGTCTCTTCAGAGGAGGGAGAATGGCTTGACGTTCTCCTGGTGTGAATGGTCTCTCTTCTGTCATCATTTCAGATTGTAATTATTCCCTTTTACCAGCAGGTGAAGAAAATTCGGGACCGATCTTATCAACTGTGATCATGTCATCATCTCTTGTCTCATCACCCCAGTCAGATCCATAATTACATACTGGTGTACATCGCAGCATGTCTCTGTTTGGCTGGGCTGATTTAGATCTTGTTATTATTGGAGCTGTTTGTACAGATGCAATATAAATTTTGTCAACTGGATCTCCATTTGATCTTGAAGCTTGAGGCTGTGTCAGAGGTATAGATGAACTTGCATATTGTTCAGACAAAGTTGGATAGATTGGTTTGTAAGGAGGCGGCGTTACAGTTGCCGCGGTTCACTGGTTCTTGTGAATATTTCTTTTCAGCTTCAGTTATTATATTTGTCCAATCTGGATCAAATGAATTATCATTGGTTGTATTTTCTTCATCTGAACATGTAATAGACATTATTTTGTTCAACTTGTTATATGCTTCAATTTGAGGCTTAATTTGTGGTTTGTTACCACAGTTAATATGTGCATGCTTCCTCGGCGATGAAGTTCCACATTTGTGGCTATCCAACACGAAAATGCATGCAGCAAAGCCTTTCACAATATTTTCTTCAGATAACTCCAAATTTCTCCCACACACTGGACTTGGTTTTTGATGACGTATTGTCGACAACTTTATAATCTCCACTAGCTATTCTTTTCTTCAACTCCTCAGCATCCATCTCGACGACTGCAAGCAGATCGCTCGCGTGGTTATGATGAATTTTTAAGAAAGTAGGTATAGATCCTGGGAGTGTGGGCACAAATAAACTGATGTGGATTTTAAATTATTTTATCAACTTGAAATACAGGCATATTTTTGTAGATGTGTTCCTAAAAATATGCATATATTTTTTACGTTTGCACGTGATTGTTTTAAACCCGTATTTAGACCCGTGTTTCCCCTGTGTCCGACCCGACCCGCACCCGTATCCGACACAGTTGGATATTTTTCACACGTTTGAGCAAAATTTGCGGGTCACCCGTCAGGACTCTGCCTCAAATGCATCCATCCGCTGTGCCATGCGGGTAATGGATGCCCTCACGGCTATGGAATAATTAATGGTGTTAGTTTTAGTTGTTATACATTATATACTTGCATATGTGAACAACTTATGTAAGTCTTCTTACCTCTCATTTCCGTCTCCATGGCTGAGCCACCTCCCTCTGTGTGATGAGTTCTGCTGTTTACAACAACAAAAAAGTCAAGTTACTCTTAAGTTCCTTGTCATGAAATTGTATTTAATTGGAAATGGAAAATTCAAAGCCACTGTACCTTCAGGCCGAGCTTGCGTCACAATAGACCCATCCAATTCTGGGCGACCGGCTGGTTTTCTGTGTGGTGTTGACTCATCTAAAAAGAAAGTAGATATGAATATTGGTCAGTTCATTTATGATAAGTTTCTTGCACATGGCAAAAAAACAACAACATACATGCAGGTGGTGGAGGCATTATGTTTATATTGTTCCTGATCGTTTACATGCTTATCTAAATGAGGTTTTATTTAACAAAGTTCGGGAGGAGCAGGTTCAGATAATTAACCAAATCATGCACAGCTGTTGATTAATCAGTAATCAACTCAATGACAGAGTATAAATTCACAGCAGACCAGTCTCTGTTCATTGAAAGTTTGTCAGCATCCCTCCTCCACCCCATCTCCTCACTTCCAGTTCCATCTACACTTCCATTTCCATCTACTCTTACCAACTGGGGGGAGTACTTTGGGTTCGGGCCTAACTCCGAGCTCGGAGCCCTCCCCCCGGACAGCACGCCAAATACGCATAAACTTATTGTATTAATTATATGTAGATGTGAACTCGTGAAATAAACAATGGATGTATTTAGACAACCAAGGAGATAACAAAGCCCTACGAGGGAAAGGGCTTAAGGTTAAACCCCAAACCCTTGCATTACAACCACAACATCATGAAACTGTAACGTATTTCACTTACTTTTTCATGAGAATGTGAAGCTGTGTAGGTCGTTGGTTGTTGTTGTTGGTCGTTGGTTGTTTTTCCAAGACTTCCTGATAGTGAACGGTCTACTGGGTTCTACGTAGACTTATGCATTTTTTCCAGCCAATCAGGAAAATCAGGACACTAAAACGTGTCTATAACATTAAGGGCTCCATTATACCTGTGCTGAAACACACCAATTTATCTCGAGCGTCGATTTACCTGAAAGCCACTAAAAGAAGACGGGTTCCCAGGCAAGTTCTGTGTATCCAGAAGGACTTTGGTGTATGTAAATAGCACAACACGGAAGTCAGGACAGGACTGCAATCGGTCACCTGAAAGCAGAGGCACTTCCCCCTATACTGGCGTGGGTGTGTAACGGTTGGGTTTGTACACTGAACTAAGCCACTTGTTAGAAGTTAAATGTGAAATGAAAGAAGTGAATTTTTCGTAGTTGTGAAAATCGTTCTATTGATAGATTCTTGTTTTAAGCATTTTCACCTAATAGAGAGGGAGAGGGAGAGGGAGAGGGAGAGGGAGGGGGAGGGGGAGAGGGAGAGGGAGGGGGAGGGGGAGGGGGAGGGGGGTCAAAAGAAAGTTAACTAATAATTTCAGTATTTTTCTTTGTTTGTTTGTTTTTAGTTAACTCAGATCAATTTATTTATTTATTTATTTAAGTTGCTCTCAGATCAGTCTACTCCTCTAAACATTGAACAGCTTCATTATCAAAATCAGAATGCACATGATTCTAGCTCCTATTCACTGAGGGCCACTTCAGCATTATGGCTGCCCTCAAAGGGCCGGTTGTAACTGTAAGACTTTTAAAATGTTAATATATTGTCTCTTTATTTGATTATTACTTATTTAAGTTACAAATATTGTATATGCATTTGCAGGGGTGTTTCTAGGTTTTAAAAACATCAGGGGATGAGCCCGAAACTGGGTAATAATGATTTGATACAGATAATATTGTATTATTGTATATATGCAGGGGCAAACTGGCTCAAAAATTCAGCCCTGGCACTGTACTAGCCACACCAGCACACATTACCACACAGTCATGCGTATTCAAATGTGAGGTAGTTAGGGGGGTTCGGGGGCATGCTCCCCTGATAAATTTTGGATTTCTCTGACCTACATATGTGCATTTTAAGGTGTTTAAAGGCCAAATTTTTTGGGGATAACAATAGCTTTAAAAGCATGTCAGTGGGCAGTAGCATAAATTATTTGTCAAGATAACAGATTCTTAAAAATGAGAATGAAGATAAATGGTGCAATGAATGATCCACACTACAAAATGGAAATGCAGAATGTTTCTGCTTATTGTTGACAATACACAATCACATATTCCAAATGAGAATGGCCTTAAATGAGAAATCTTTCAAGGATTATTTTGCATAGATGTTACATTTCAATCAAAAACCACTGCAATCTTTTTAAAACTAATCAGTTTAAAGTTCAATTGTTCACCCCTAAAGACAGTCACTTGTCGCCACCTACTGGCTTAATGATGCAAGTGGCGCAAACACAGACAAGCGGAGTGATACAAATGGTGAAAAGGCTAATACTGGGACCTATTTTAAAATAATATAAAATATCAATATATTATTCTTTAATCAGTTATATGCAGCAGAATCAGATTTAACAGATTTTTTTTTACCAATTGTCAAAATAAAGTAGGCCCAGGGGCGTAGTTTGTGGGGGGGTTAGGGGGGAGATAACCCCCCCAATATTTAAATCTTTGCATTACAACCCCCCCAATATTTATACCATGATCACATGAAAAATATGCAGAATCATTTTTCAACCCCCCCAATGTTCAAACCAAATCTACGCCCTTGTGTAGGCCTATAGTACTACAAAGCTATTTTTGTCAGAGCATGAGCAGATCAGGGAGAGGACCAGTGAACGAGAGGATCGTGATTCGTGTAATTTTACCAGTGTTGCCCAGCACGGATATACACCATGTTACAGCACAGTAGTAGGCTACAATTGCAAAAAGAAACAAGTCCAGAGAAATTTCATGTCGGCACGTTTTTTAAGCGGACTTTGCCTTTCCAATGAGCGTGAGCAGAACTCGCAACACTCACACACACACACACACACACACACGCACACGGAGGTCGCTTGCGGAACATTGAGTAGAACGCGCTGTGGACACGGAGCGGAGAGCACAGCGCACACACACAGCGGAACCGAGGGGAACGGAATGATATGCATCGTTCTGCATCTTCGGAAGCGGACTCGCACGCAAAGTCATAAAACACGCTGAGCCAGAGTCAAACCATCGCCGAACACGGAGGGGCGCGGCGGCTTTTTAGTATATTTCGGCCAAAAACCGAAAATGTTATTTTCGGCCGAAAATTTTCGGCAGCCTAAATTTTGTTGCATCCCTAATTTTAAGACACCCATATGCTCTCGCGGGCCACATAAAATAATGTGGCGGGCCGGATTTGGCCCGCGGGCCTTGAGTTTGACACATGTGTTCTAAGGGTTCAATCCTCTGCGTATTTAAACGTTCTAGGGTTTCTTTGTATATTCTATATACTGCACTGCACTAACTCGGAGCACAGACCTGCCACTTTAAACCGCTATAAATCACCCTTCTGAAACGATTCTTCGGTGTGTTAGAAATATTTTAGAGATTACTCTGCCATCGTTTTTACAGTCTCACCATATTCCAACCACCTCCCAGTCACGACAAGCTAATTGCTAAATCGCCTTACAGCTATTCCCAAAATTCGACGAAATGCCCTTTTTTTTAAAAAGATCCACTTTTTTTAAAAGTCAAGTCAAGTATATTTGTATAGCGCTTTTCACAATACAGATTGTATCAAAGCAGCTTCACAGTATTAAATTAAAATAATACAAAAAGGTTTGTTTCTAGTGAAATTTATTGATTGATAAAATTAAATTAAATATTCCCAAAATATCCCCAACTGAGCAAGCCAAAGGCAACAGTGGCAAGGAACCGAAAAAACTCCATCAGATGACCTAATGGTGAGCTGAAACTCCATCAGGTGACCTAATGGAGAAAAAAAAAAACCTTGGGAGAACCCAGGCTCAGTCGGGGGCCAGTTCTCCTCTGGCGTTTATGAACTAGAGGCCGGATTGTAGTTTGAACTGTAAGATTAAGAATATTATATGAATGCCTGGCTGAAGAGATGCGTCTTTAATCTAGTTTTAAACTGGGAGAGTGAGTCTGAGCAACGAACAGTATCAGGAAGGCTATTCCAGAGTTTTGGAGCTAAATGTGAAAATGCTCTCCCTCCTTTGGTGGATCTGGATATCCTAGGTATGACCAAAAGCCTCGAATTTAGTGATCTTAAAGAGCGCGATGGATTATAGGGCGATAGAAGATCCGTTAAATAGAGCCGTAGAGCTTTATAAGTCAGTAGCAATACCTTGTAATTAATACGGAACTTTATAGGTAACCAATGTAGTGATGATAAAATCTGTGTTATATGATCATATTTTCTTGATCTAGTAAGAACTCTAGCAGCTGCATTTTGGACTAACTGTAGCTTGTTTATTGAGGATGCAGGAAAACCAGCTAATAAAGCATTACAGTAATCTAGTCTCGAGGTCATGAATGCATAAACTAACTTTGCATCAGAAACTGATAGCATGTTATGTAGCTTAGCAATGTTTCTAAGGTGGAAAAAGGCTGTTCTTGTAACATATGAAATATGATTTTCAAAAGACAGGTTGCAATCTAATATAACACCCAGGTCTTTTACTGTAGAGGATAATGTAACAGGACATCCTACTATGTTAAAGTTGTATTGTGAGAGGTTTTGTGGGAGGTTTTTTGAACCGATAAGTAGTACCTCTGTCTTGTCTGGATTTAATAAAAGAAAATTACGCGTCATCCAATCTTTTATATCTTTAATACACTCTGTCAATTTGGATAATTTAGCGTTTTCATCCGGCCTTGATGAAATATATATTTGAGTGTCATCAGCATAACAATGGAAACTAATTCCATGTTTCCTTATTATATTTCCAAGTGGCATCATATATATTGAGAATAATAGAGGGCCCAACACAGATCCCTGCAGCACTCCATAGTTTACTGAAGTTATGATCGATTTTTCTCCATTTAAATAGACAAAATGGTAGCGGTCAGATAAGTATGATCTGAACCAGCTTAATGCTTGTCCTTGAACACCAGTATAATTTTGTAGTCGATCTAAGAGTATTGTGTGATCTATAGTATCGAACGCAGCACTAAGATCAATTTAAACTAGTATTGAGATACAGCCTTGGTCAGAAGCTAAAAGTAAATAATTTGTGATTTTAACGAGTGCAGTTTCAGTGCTATGGTGCGGCCTGAATCCAGACTGAAACTTTTCATAGATGTCATTTTCTTGCAAGAAAGAGCCCAGTTGAGCGGACACAACTTTTTCTAGTATTTTAGACATAAATGGAAGATTAAAATGGGTCTGTAATTTGCTAGGTTATTATGATCTAATTGTGGTTTCTTAATGAGTGGTTTTATAACTGCCAATTTAAATGTTCTTGGAACATGACCTAAAGTTAAAGATGAGAGTAGTTGATAAGACACACCACCTGTCAAAAATGATTGATTGACAGGTGCCCCGCCCTTCCGGTGACAGGTGCCAGCCCCTTTTGGCATAGGATCAAAGGAGATCAAAGGGAGATCAAAGGAGATCAAAGGATCAAAGGGGTTTGACAGTTAGTTTTTACTTTTGATTGACAGGTTGACAGTTAGTATGACTTTTGATTGACAGGTTGACAGTTCGTTTCGGGTTTTGATGCCTTTTGAAGCCTTTTGATATTGACAAAGTGTTATAACAATATGTCATGGTATCTGACAGCTAGTTTTAATTGTTTGATGCCTTTTGATACTGACAGAAAGTGTTAATCGTTTGAAGACACTGTTATAACAATTATGTCATGGCTATGACAGCTAATTTTGATATTGTTTGAAGCCTATTGAAGCCTTTTGAACATGACAGTTAGTGTGTGTTTTTGAAGACACTGTTATAATAATATGACAGCTAGTTCTGGACTTCTGAAGTTGGTATCACACATGATCCTCCCTACATATCCGGACTGTAATGTGAAACTGATAACGGAAAAACTGTGGAAGTTTATCTCACACAAATGTTGAAAAGCCATTCAGTTATTTTAAAAGAATATAAATGATTATAAAATAATATCTTACTAAAACCTCACACCAGAAGTTTAAATAAAATGAGAGTCACAAAAAATTGCAATTTTTGCAAGAGTCTCTCAAAGCACCGTCTCAAAACATAGGGAGCGCGCTCGTGTCTCTCTCTCTGTGTGTGTGTGTGTTTGGAGATTAGACATCAGAGGAGATGTGACCATCTGTGTGTGTCACGGGATTTCCCCCTGCCACCCTTTTGAGCTCTGACATCTGAAACGTGCTGTTCAGACACTGTGATTAAACAAGTCATACAAAAAACGTTCTATCCTTTAAAATAATGATCGTGCTAATTTAACTAAGGTTGAAAAAACGGTGGAAGTTTATCTCACACTCTGTGGATGTGTGCCAGCAGGGGAGCGCGCATCTGTGTGTGTGTGTGTGTGTGTGTGTGAGAGAGAGAGTCACACAGATTTGTACGTTTAGTTAAAATAAACAAGGCCATAATATCTCTCAAAAACAAAGGTTAGTGTGTTTTGCTAATCATTTATTGTTCAATTATAATCTGTCGAACCGACTATCTCATCCGTAGGGAGTCTAGCATGAAATACAGCCTGTGAGGCTTTGATGTACCTCATCGGGTTACAGAGAAGCTACCAAAATTCATAATGCAATGGCGCCATCTATTGGACACAACAGCGTTTTTCTCCAATATTTGTCATGGTCAATAAATACAGTTGGCACCTGGCTTCAGGGCATAATCATCAAAGTTTTGGACACACTTTGCTCATCCCAGCTCATCTCAGCTCTCTCTCTCTGGGTCATCAAAAATGCAAAACAGTGAGTGTTTTTTCTCTATATTTTATGCTATGATGCTACAGTAATATGATTTTAAAATCTACAATATTTATTATGCTGTTTTTAAACCATATCACAAGTATAATTCATTAATGTTTTAAACATGTTATTGGTAATTTTATCTGCTGATACAGATATGTGTATCTACTATATTCATTTATTATAAAGTATGTTTAAAAATCTGCAACATTTATTATGCTGTTTTAAACCATATCAGTTTTAAATCATATCACAAATTATTTTTATACCTGCTGTAACTAAAATCTGCATTACTGTTTTAAACATTTATTCTTGGGTATAGTGTTTTAAACACTGTTTTAAGCATTATGCTATTGCAATTGTTTCATCTGAAAGATTTAGATGTAGAACAGTTTAATATAAATGTTTTGTCAGGATTGTTCTATCTGCAATGATGTTTTATTTAAAACATCATTTGTGACACAAGTTATTATTTCATTGCAAAAACTATTTTGTATGATCAAAAGTCATTCTAACCACGGCTTTTATTTTGAAACCATGTGCCATCCGCTTTCTTGTCGTAGCATGCTTCGCTGCTTTTAACATACTGTATTATGATCAATATCAATTCTGTTTGGCCTGTATATGTTTTCAGAAAATTATAGATTCTGTTTGGCGTCTATATGTTTTTCAGAAAACAATATATTGTGATATAATGTTGTGCGTTTTCACCATTGCGTTACCCGCGGCTTTTATTATGAAAAGACTGACAGGAAGTGTTCGGTGACTGCTTAGCTGCTAAGCACAGCTGTTTAGCAACCATGCTACAATTCTGTTTACTATGTATATTTTAGCAATTCTGCCTACATTAAATCGATGTTTTGCCATCGCGTTATCCATATCTATTTACTAAGACAGTGCCGCGCTCCTGTGTTAGCGCTCCCGGTTAGGAATGCATGGTTGTAGCTGGCAGCTCATGCTACGTTGCTATCTGCTCTTAAATGTGCTTGATATGGTGTATCAAAAACTAGTTTCGATGTGTATCTGTTTCACAAGGCAGATCGGTTTGTTTTTGAAATATTGGCAGATTATTTGAAAACATAAAAGCTTGTTTTAGCCACTGTCTTAAACACATCATCCAAGCATGTTTTTGTTCCAAGAACTAATCCGCTCTCCGGCGTGGCGCGGAGTTAAAACTACATCCTGTTATGGCGAAATTGTGCCCCCTAGCGCCCCGGTGCGCTATAACAGTCTATTATAGCGAAATTTTATTTCAAAATAAAAATTATAGCGTAATTGGGGGTTAAGAAAACGAGCGAGACAGATGGAGAAGCACAAATTATTTGAAATATTTGTGGGACAGAATAAACTCGTCTTTTTTCTTTTGATGACTTGGTCGACAGCGAGATCTATAAGTTTACGACGGCCGCCGCCTTGTCTGTTTATGGCTACGGAAGCATCAATTTCAACGACATCGTCGGATAGTAACTGATTGTTGCTCTGTAAAACTTTTTCAATTTGATCGGAAAGCGAATCCACGTCGTAATTATTACCGGAAGTTAAAACGGCGCTGATGGGTGTTTGTAGACTGGGAGCCGAGATGGTCATATTGATTACGGAAGCATGACCACCGATTTCTCTAGCGAAGGTCACGATCCCACTCAGCATGTCGTATAGTTAGGTGTGATAAGAGGCCAAATCAGTAGAGTTAATCTCTCTCAGATTCATAGTCCTTCGCAATGACACACTATTGAAACGAGGTCGTGGTAAAACATGATATCCGTTAACGCCCCCACCCTCGTGAATCAGCGTATCAATGTCCGTACGGCTTAATCGAGTCGGTGTAGTAGGGTCAACATTACCTGCTGCGGATGTGGATGGTTGTGAAGTATCATTAGCGGGGGTTGCTCTGGGGGTTGGTTGTTTAAATCGCCGCCGTATTGTACAACAGGATCGTTGTCTACGCTTAGCACATGATCGAACAAATTCATATTTGGATTTACAGCTAATTCAAAAAGATCCAAATTAGCAGGGGGATGTGAAGATTCTAGATTATACAAATACTGTTGTAAAGAATCTGGAAACATTAAAAGCTCGTCCGGCAGCATACTTAGCATTTCAATCTCGTCCGGTGACAGTTCTGTGTCGTCTGCGCCAAAGCTTTTTGAACATCCATTTTAGATTTCAGACCAAAACATGAAATATAAAAATATATGTAAAAAGTATAGATGAAATATGTAAAAAAGTATAAAAATCACAGGTTATATGTTAAAAGCATACATGAAATCATAGAGTATAAAAATCACAGGTTATATGTAAAAAAGCATAGATGAAATATGTAAAAAATCAAAGCAATATGAAAATCAAAGCAATATGAAAATCATAGAGTTTAAAAAATCAAAGCATACATGAAAATCATAGAGTATAAAAAATCAAAGCATAGATGGGATATAAAAATCACAGGGTATATGTGAAAATCAATACATGATAGGTAGAAAAAGAACGGCTACAACCGTAAAAAGTTTAATGGAATACAAGGATTACTTGGAATACATCTATATATAAAATTTACTCCGCTGTTCCATCTAGGATGACGAGTATGAGATGATGGAGCAAAAGCACCAGCTCACGATGGTAATCGGTGAACATGCGATCGCTTCTATCAAAATCCTCACAGATGGCTGCCTGCATACTTTGGATACGTCTGAATATTTCATCGGACAGATTTTGAATAAATCGATCCTGTGTGTCAAATCGGATACGTGTCTCGAGGTGAGAGGCCCGAAGCTCACCGCGCAATGCGTCTAATCTGCTACGCGTTTTGGTTTGTGTCTCACTGCGCAGCGCAATCAATTTGGTGTTTATATCATCTTGTACGTCACGCAGCTCAATGTATTTGTTGTTTATATCAACCTGTGCGTCACGAAACTCTTGCCCTAATGTCTCTATTGCATTAATGAGCCTACGGGTCAGAGGACTATCGTTGAGTGGTTCGTCAGTCGGGTGAGGCGCTGCTGGCACTTCTTCAACATCTATGTCTTCTTCTTCCGGCGGTGAGTGAAAAGGATACGGTGATTGACCAGCGTTTGTGGTTGTCACCTCATCGTGCTCGCTTGTCCAAGAATTCCGTTCCCAAGCGATGCGTTGAGGCGTATTCCAGCTAATCACGATGTCAGGGCTTCTACTGGACCCAGCTGTGCAGAAATATAAAACAAAATCTTAATGGTATGACTCAATTTGAGTTTAAATACAAATAATGTAGATAGTCTTACCATAAAGAAATAGGCTGTCAAGACTCATCGCAGGACTGTTCGGTGGCGTCGGGCAGAGAGTTTTCCTGTCAGGACTACTCTCAGGACTGATCGCTGGGGTAAAACGAGCAATTTTTCTCTCAGGACTGTCCGGTGGGGTAGAACGATCTGTTTTTCTAGTCTTCTTTCTCAAAGACTCTCCGCTTGGTCCGGGGGTTTGGTCTAAAGCCGCGTCGTTAGGAGCTACTTGATCCTGAGCATGCGTCGGAGTGGGGTCAGGTACGGACTGGGGTCTATCTGTTACAACGACGGTGAGGTCTTCATTCTCTTCTTGAGCGGTGTCAAGCGGGTAGCCGGGTTGCGTAATAAAATGAATGAAATCTGAAATAAATAAATAAATTAATTAGATTTCTCATAAACATTAAGAATGACATTACGTTGGCGATGTCTTGTTTTACCATCCGTTGCGCTGTCTGCATCAATCACCGGAGTAGCTGCTGCGAATTTAAAAAAAGAGAGAGAATTAAAATACGTTTTTTATTTATTTATTTTTTTATTTTTATTATTATTTATGTATTTATTTTTTTATTTATTTTTAATTTATAAAAGAATAGAAAAAGATCAGTCCTCACATGCATCGACAGCACCGCTTTCAATATTCGCACCTGGGGGCAAAAAATTCACCGGAGTAGCTGCTGTAAATTAAAAAAAAAAGAGAGATAGAGAATTAAAATATGTTCATTATTTATTTTTAATTATTTATTTTTTTATTTTATTTTTTATTATTTTTTTATTTTTAATTTATAAAAGCTCAGTCCTCACATGCATCGACAGCATCGCTTTCAATATTTGCACCTAGGGGAAAAAAAGCCTGTTATGAATGGAAACAGTTGTGAGTCGTTTTATATGCTTGACAGACAGACAGATACGGAGCCCCCCTAGTCCCACTTTGGCAAAAAAAAATTATTATAACTATCTTGTGGCCTCAAGATAGTAACTCGTGGCCTCAAGATAGTAACTCGTGGCCTCAAGATAGTATCTCGTGGCCTCAAGATACTAACTCGTGGCCTCAAGATAGTAACTCGTGGCCTCAAGATAGTATATCTCGTGGCCTCAAGATAGTAACTCGTGGCCTCAAGATAGTAACTCGTGGCCTCAAGATACTAAATCGTGGCCACGAGAAAGTGAGTTTTTTCCAGGAACGTTCCTTTTAATGTTTCCATGGCGACGCGTCACGCGATACACCGCAGCCACAAAAATACTGTATGACAGATGTGTCGCTTTTATTTCGCTTTTCCTTTTTTATTCAAAATATTCACAAACTTGCTTACCATGTCATCAACTAGCCCCTGAGAGTACGGCGCCACATTTAGAATGTTCAGTGCTGCCAGATCCAAACTGTGCTTTCGCGCATTGGCTGGCGCTGAGCCAGAGTCGGACGTGTTCAGCGCTGTCATCACAACTAAGCAGTTTTTTCAACTTCATAATGTTTATTTTTGGTTTCAGATATTTAAAAACACATAAGCACGAGTAAAACAATACATTTGGAGTTTGTAAAACACACTGATGTCTGTGGAAGCAGCAATAACAATCTATTCAAATATAATTTGCCGACATGTGTTATTCATATTAGACAAACATAGTGCAAGACAAGGAACTATAAAGTTTACTCTATTCTTCTCAGTTCACCGGCCACTTTCTTGCATTTATTTCGGGAGAAACTGATGAATTTACGTGCTGTAAATCCGACTGACAGGACAACATTGCAGCGCCCATCTCATGTTATTATAGATCAAGATTATTTATAAAGGTTTTTAAAGGAGCCAGAGTCGGACGCGTTCAGCGCTGTCATCACAACTAAGCAGTTTTTCAACTTCATAATGTTTATTTTTGGTTTCAGATATTTAAATACACATAAGCACGAGTAAAACAATACATTTGGAGTTTGTAAAACACACTGATGTCTGTGGAAGCAGCAATAACAATCTATTCAAAGATAATTTGCCGACATGTGTTATTCATATTAGACAAACATAGTGCAAGACAAGGAACTATAAAGTTTACTCTATTCTTCTCAGTTCACCGGCCACTTTCTTGCATTTATTTCGGGAGAAACTGATGAATTCACGTGCTGTAAATCCGACGGACAACATTGCAGCGCCCATCATGTTATTATAGATCAAGATTATTTATAAAGGTTTTTAAACGACTAAACACACTCACTTACACGTATGTGAGAATCGGAATATCAGATAGGCTAGTTGATGACATGGTAAGCAAGTTTGTGAATATTTTGAATAAAAAAGGAAAAGCGAAATAAAAGCGACACATCTGTCATACAGTATTATTGTGGCTGCGGTCAATCGCGTGACGCGTCGCCATGGAAACATTAACATGGAAACGTTCGCCTTGAAAAAACTCACTTTCTCGTGACCACGAGTTAGTATCTTGAGGCCACGAGTTACTATCTTGAGGCCACGAGTTACTATCTTGAGGCCACGAGATATACTATCTTGAGGCCACGAATTACTATCTTGAGGCCACGAGTTAGTATCTTGAGGCCACGAGATACTATCTTGAGGCCACGAGTAGAGGTCGACCGATTCATCGGTTTTGCCGATTAATCGGCACCGATTGTTGATTGGTGGAACTATCGTTATCGGCAAAAATACATACCAATAGTTTTTCCTGGTTGCGTCAGTTGCTGGAGCGGCTGAGAAGCGCGCGCTGTCATTCATTACACAGTAAGAGAGAGCTGAGAAGGCTCTGCTGGCATCATGCAGTACAAGAGCGGCCTCTAGAGGTGTAATAAAAACTACTATCGCTGATGCCTCGTGTTGTTTATTTCGACACGTGATGCTGCGTGCTGCACTGAGAGCACACGCTGCGTGGAGAGCGCTGACATCAGATGCGCGTTTAAAGCACCGACAGCTAAAAGGTCTGTATACACAGTACATTTTGTCATATCATTATAAAGTGATTAATTTGTTGACTAAATGCTGCATTAGTAGAGAAAGAACAGCACAACGATATGTTTGTTTGCCTTCGAGGCTGAGAGGACCCTAACATTAGTAGTACCCCAAGCGGTTAAAACACTGACAAAAATAAACGTAAGTCCGACCCGAATGTTTAATGTCACAATTGTTACCATCTATTTGCATTAGTTTATATCCAGCTGGTCACTTTTATGCATTAAATATGCAGAGAAGTTGCATATTTAAAGCTAGAGACGTAAGATAGCAAACTCATATGTTCATACAGCCAACAGAAACATATAAACAAATCAGAAAAGCATTAGATTTCGGTTATTTTTTCATCATCACTTTAATTCATATTTTGTTATTTTGATTAGATAATCATCAAGTGTTTATAAAATAGAAGCAAAAGTATGAGACTATACATTTCAATTCTCTGGCGTTTTAGATATTTAAAGTTGGCCATCTTTAAGCATGACTGTTTGGGTTTAATATGAAATCATAACACTTACAATAAAATTACATATGTAACATTAACTAAGGTTAATAACTGCTGTATAAGGATTGTTCATTGTTTGTTAATTAAAATGTACTAATACGTTTTTAAATTAAGGTTTTTATTTGTTAACCATAGTTAGGCCTAATGCACTATCAAACTAACATGAATGATCAAGGTGCAATTTGTTTTTATCCAGTATCAATTTTAAAAACTATCGGTTGATTAATCGGTTATCGGCAAGTATGGCCCAACCTAGCTATCGTTATCGGTAAAATCCACTATCGGTCGACCTCTAGCCACGAGTTACTATCTTGAGGCCACGAGTTACTATCTTGAGGCCACAAGATAGTTATAATAATTTTTTTTTGCCAAAGTGGGACTAGGGGGGCTCCGTAGACAGATGCTGAAAAAATAAAAATAAATTCAACATGTTATATCACCCCGGCGCAATAGGGAGCGCAATTTCGCTATAATAGACTGTTATAGCGCACCGGGGCGCTAGGGGGCACAATTTCGCCATAACAGGATGTAGTTTTAACTCCGCGACAGCAGGTGGCGCCGGAGAGCGGATTAGTTCTTGTAACAAAAACATGCTTGGATGATGTGTTTAAGACAGTGGCTAAAACAAGCTTTTATGTTTTCAAATAATCTGCCAATATTTCAAAAACAAACCGATCTGCCTTGTGAAACAGATACACATCGAAATTAGTTTTTGATACACCATATCAAGCACATTTAAGAGCAGTTAGCAACGTAGCATGAGCTGCCAGCTACAACCATGCATTCCTAACTGGGAGCGCTAACAGGAGCGCGGCACTGTCTTAGTAAAATAGATATGGATAACGCGATTGCAAACCGTCGATTTAATGTAGGCAGAATTGCTAAAATATACATAGTAAACAGAATTGTAGCATGGTTGCTAAACAGCTATGCTTAGCAGCTAAGCAGTCACCGAACACTTCCTGTCAGTGTTTTCATAATAAAAGCCGCGGGTAACGCAATGGTGAAAACGCACAACATTATATCACAATATATTGTTTTCTGAAAAACATATAGACGCCAAACAGAATCTATAATTTTCCGAAAACATATACAGGCCAAACAGAATTGATATTGATAATAAAACAGTATGTTAAAAGCAGCGAAGCTTGCTACGACAAGACAGCGGATGGCACGTGGTTTCAAAATAAAAGCCGTGGTTAGAATGACTTTTGATCATACAAAATAGTTTTTGCAATGAAATAATAACTTGTGTCACAAATGATGTTTTAAATAAAACATCATTGCAGATAGAACAATCCTGACAAAACATTTATATTAAACTGTTCTACATCTAAATCTTTCAGATGAAACAATGCAATAGCATAATGCTTAAAACAGTGTTTAAAACACTATACCCAAGAATAAATGTTTAAAACAGTGATGCAGATTTTAGTTACAGCAGGTATAAAAATAATTTGTGATATGATTTAAAACTGATATGGTTTAAAACAGCATAATAAATGTTGCAGATTTTTAAACATAATACTTTATAATAAATGAATATAGTAGATGCACATATCTGTATCAGCAGATACAATTACCAATAACATGTTTAAAACATTAATGAATTATACTTGTGATATGGTTTAAAAACAGCATAGCATAATAAATATTGTAGATTTTAAAATCATATTACTGTAGCATCATAGCATAAAATATAGAGAAAAAACACTCACTGTTTCTCCTTTGTTGATGACCCAGATAGAGAGAGCTGAGATGAGCTGGGATGAGCAAAGTGTGTCCAAAACTTTGATGATTATGCCCTGAAGCCAGGTGCCAACTGTATTTATTGACCATGACAAATATTGGAGAAAAACGCTGTTGTGTCCAATAGATGGCGCCATTGCATTATGAATTTTGGTAGCTTCTCTGTAACCCGATGAGGTACATCAAAGCCTCACAGGCTGTATTTCATGCTAGACTCCCTACGGATGAGATAGTCGGTTCGACAGATTATAATTGAACAATAAATGATTAGCAAAACACACTAACCTTTGTTTTTGAGAGATATTATGGCCTTGTTTATTTTAACTAAACGTACAAATCTGTGTGACTCTCTCTCTCTCTCTCACACACACACACACACACACACACACACACACACACAGACACAGATGCGCGCTCCCCTGCTGGCACACATACACAGAGTGTGAGATAAACTTCCACAGTTTTTTCAACCTTAGTTAAATTAGCATGATCATTATTTTAAAGGATAGAATGTTTTTTGTATGACTTGTTTAATCACAGTGTCTGAACAGCACGTTTCAGATGTCAGAGCTCAAAAGGGTGGCAGGGGGAAATCCCGTGACACACAGAGATGGTCACATCTCCTCTGATGTCTAATCTCCAAACACACACACACACACACACACACACACACAGAGAGAGAGAGACACGAGCGCACTCCCTATGTTTTGAGACGGTGCTTTGAGAGACTCATTGCAATTTTTTGTGACTCTCATTTTATTTAAACTTTTGGTGTGAGGTTTTAGTAAGATCTTTATTTTATAATCATTTATATTCTTTTAAAATAACTGAATGGCTTTTCAACATTTGTGTGAGATAAACTTCCACAGTTTTTCCCTTATCAGTTTCACATTACAGCCCGGATATGTAGGGAGGATCGTGTGTGATACCAACTTCAGAAGTCCAGAACTAGCTGTCATATTATTATAACAGTGTCTTCAAAAACACACACTAACTGTCATGTTCAAAAGGCTTCAATAGGCTTCAAAAAATATCAAAATTAGCTGTCATAGCATGACATAATTATTATAACAGTGTCTTCAAACGATTAACACTTTCTGTCAATATCAAAAGGCATCAAACAATTAAAACTAGCTGTCAGATACCATGACATATTGTTATAACACTTTCTGTCAATATCAAAAGGCTTCAAAAGGCATCAAAACCCAAAACGAACTGTCAACCTGTCAATCAAAAGTCATACTAACTGTCAACCTGTCAATCAAAAGTAAAAACTAACTGTCAACCCCCTTTGATTCTTTGATCTCCTTTGATCTCCCTTTGATCTCCTTTGATCCTATGCCAAAAGGGGCGGGCACCTGTCACCGGGTGTCACAGGGTATTTTAAAATCGCAATTTTAACCAGAAAATCACTATTAGATTTTCTTCCGCAAATCGTGCAGCCCTATAGTTTCTCCTGATATCAGCACGTTCAAAGTTGTCTTTTATGTATATATATATATATATTAGGGGTGTGCAAAGCAGCCGGTATTTGTATCTGTATTTGTATTTGTTGAGAGGGGAAAAGTATTTGTATTTGTATTTGTATTCGAGTAAAATTCAAAATAGGTGTAAAAATTCAGTTTTTTTGCGTTACACTTCTAATTTACGTTATAGTGTAAGTATTCTTTAATTATATCCATTATAATAATTATGGATATGCAATATTGGTTGATGTTTTTCCATAAATCCAGCAATGAACATGTAACAAGGAACGTCATTGAAAAGAAAATAACATAACAGCCATTACATATGTTAACGTTACTCTGTCAACAGCCTATTGTCTAAATTACCGAGCTAACAGAGCTACTAGTGTTGTCACGGTACCAAAATTTCAGTATTTGGTACCAATACCTGTGAAAATCCACGGTTCTCGGTAACAATTTCGGTACCAAAGCTTAATTTAGATTAAATTTACATATATTAAAGCGTATATCACGGTTACAAAGATGGAAACTGTAGTATTAAAAACACTTTACAATAATATTCCATTTGTTAGATAACATTAGATAAAATGACCTAACAATAAACAATAGTTAGGCTATATACTGTCGCAATTATTCTCCTTGGGGTTAATTTAAAAATACATTTTTAAAATCAAAAGTTAACATTATTTATGTTAACATTATTTAATGCACAATGAATGAAGTGAACAAACATGACCAATCAAGTATTTGTATTAAATAACATTCACAAACATTAATTAATGTTGTAAAAATATATTGTTCACTCAATGTGTTGATGTTAGATAACGCATTAAGTAACGTTAATGAATGGTATCTTATTGTAGTGTTACCAAACAGGAGATAAAACATGTTTTATTTGACTTGACTGTACTTTTATTTAATCCAAAACTGCATTCATATTTAATTTTAAAAGAGCTTTTTAAACCTGCTAAGAGTTATCCAGCCAAGAATAAGCCTAGAACTGCTTTTCTGACGGACTGATATTAATGACATAATGACGGCTTTTTATTTCATTTCTCATCTCCATAAATATATCTAAAGCTAATGCAAGGGCTAGAAATCAATTAATTCTTTGCTGATACTTCCTCGTCATCATGAAGAGCGCAGTTCGCACCTTGCCCTCCTGTGGCGTCTGTCGTTGCTATGCAGCGCGCCGCTCGCTTCTATTATAAGCGCGCTTGCCGCGTGCCTACATTTGAAATCTGCACGCGCAAAAAACATGCTATGTGAACTACCCCTTATGACAACGTGACATTAGCCTAATCCAAAATATTTCAGCCACCACATCAGCAGCACCGCCGGTCGCCATGTCTCATGAGGAAACGCAGCTTTTTGATATAAAGTTTTTCTTGTTCCCGAATACAAATATTTTTAAAAGTATTTGTTCGAAATAAGTATTTGTAAAAAACACATTATTTGTGCCTTTCCGAATACCGTATTCGGGTTCGGCTCCACCCCTAATATATATATATATAAATATATATATATATATTAGTGGTGGGCCGTTATCGGCGTTAACGTGCTGCGTTAACGTGAGACTCTTATCGGGCGATAAAAAAAATATCGCCGTTAATCTATTCTCAAAGTTGGGTTGGGAGCTTGGTCTATACTAAGCAAGCTATGATGATTTTCACCTTGATATTTTAGCGCGGATTCGGTTCGGTGTTCGGTACGCATTTTCAAATCGAACGGTTCGTTGGACCATTTTTCCTGCCGACCAAAATTTCGTTATTTCAAATGTAGGCGGGTCATCACCAACATCAAATGGCAAACGTAATGCAAGCGGAACGAAACTGCTCGTTATTGTGTGGTTGACGGACCGTTGTTTATCAGTTTGGACCAAAGCAGCGCGAGCCGATCTTGATCAAGAGATCCAGTAAATAAATCATTTGAATTCGCTACTTACTGTAAGTAATAACATCGCTGCGAGATCTAGTGAGAAACATTCACATTTCTCCGTTATTAACGGATCAAACAGTGCGTAAGCCAGGAAGAAACATTGTGCCATGAATGAACTATCCAGTGTCCACAGATCTGCAACATTTACCATGGATTTACTGTAGTAAAACTAACTGCAACCATGGAAGTTTGGCAGGAATAGTATAGCTATAATGCTTTCAAGTAACATTACGTTGGTTTTATTTTGACATTATGAATATTTTTCATAATTTATCAAATTGCTGCCCTCAAATGTTAATCTGAACTAAAAATAGACCTTTGTTTATACTACAATATTAGGCTACATTTAATTTTTTCCAAGGAGCTGTTTTGTTTTATATGCTCATCAAAGTAAAAAAAAAAAAATGTTAGTTTTAATAATAATAAAAAAAATCTCTGGCATTTCTTCACAAGTTCTTTTAAATGTCACTTTGTATTTAAGAAACACGTGCCCTTTAGTCATTATTTGGGTAGCACACATATTCTGAATGCCTTCGGCAGAATTCAAATGAGCCATTTTAATCTAGATTAATCTAGATTAATTCCAAGATTACAGTGAGATTAATCTAGATTAAATAAATTAATCTATGCCCACCACTAATATATATATATATATATATATATATATATATATATATATATATATATATATATATATATATATATATATAAACACATTTACATAAAAAAAAAATCACAATAAAACCTGACCCACTTACAATAATTTAACATTAAATAACACTACAGTACTAATAACAACAAAGTAGTCTGTATTCTTGGTATGCTACAAACCAGCTTTAAATTTCAGCAATTCCTTCTCTGGCAAAATATAACACCTATCCTGACTTCTTGCATGTCCTGCACAAGCTGAGCGTTTATTTTAGAACTCATCACCTTAAAGGTCCCGTATTATGCCCCTTTTCACAAGATGTAAAATAAGTCTCTGATGTCCCCAGAGTGTGTATGTGAAGTTTTAGCTCAAAATACCCAACAGATCATTTTTTACAGCATGTTTAAATTGTCATTTTTTTGGGCTCAGAAAAACACGCTGTTTTAGTGTGTGCCCTTTACATGCAAATAAGCTTCTGCTGCACGGCACAGGGGGCGGAGCTTCATGAGCTCGCGCTCAGTCTCTCAGGAGAATTTCATCTCACGGAATGATAATATCAGAAACTCTCAGTAACGGTGTTCATTTCGAGTCGAACAATAATGCCTACAGAGTCAGAGTGCTGTATAGAGATGGAACAGGTATAGTTTAGTAGTTTAATTACGGTTATAACGTATTTGTCATCTGCTTGTATGTATCCATTATTAATAGCCTACAAGTCTGCTGTTTCGGACCAGGTCCGAATGATGATCAAACATATACTGATGAGTTTAATAAAGTTTATTGCACATAACAAAAAAAGATGAAGCGTCAGTTTTACTTCAGAAAATCACCATAAGAGCTGAGTAAACACAGTAAGTTATAAGAAGTGCGCAAGTACATAAACGAATTTCGGTAGAGTTGAGGGAGCATTTTCTTTAAAAACAAAATAATTCCACCTCGTCTTCAGCAGCTGCCTCAGATTTCGGGAGTAAATAGAGAGAGCTATGTGGATTAATACATCCAGCCACACAACACCTACAACGCTTGGGAGACATTCTCGTCAGTGCAGCAGCTGTGAACTCGATCAGGGCGGGTCTATGTTAGAACGGCAGTGTCTGTCAACACTCGTGGGCGGGGCCTGTGCTTAGTGACGTCACTAAAACAGCATTCTGAAAACAGGTCATTTGGAGACACTGCTGATGATTTATGGGGATTAATAAAAAAGGAGTGAGTGGATTTTTATCACTATTGGCTGGTTGTGTACACACACTGCCAACACACATTTATGTCCAAACAGCATGCAAAAGTGAATTTTGCATAATAGGGGACCTTTAAATGCCGTGATGCAAAACCCCTTGTGGAAGAAGAATGCCGTCATGTTTACAACTGTGACAATGAGCGCTCATCAGGATCAACTGAATCCTGTTCAAAAGTTAAATGCACATTATTGAGCACACTGATGTGCCCCCTCAAGTAAAGGCATGACACAATGATGCACTTACAAATTATTAACTAAAATATGAATAAACATATACACTGAGTGCAGTCCTTATTCCTTTACACCCCTGGTACAAAAAAAAAAAACAGGATATAAATTGTTTGCTGTTCTTTTATTTATATATTTAAATATATATGGGCTTAAAGAAAGCCCAAACATACCTGTAAACATGCACGTTATGTAAAATAGGGCACGTCCATAAGCTAATGCTAATCAAAGCATATACATTTAAATAACAAAATATATAGTTAATTACTGTACATAACCCTCTGAAAAATCCCCAAACCATACATGCAAACATGTCTTTTAATTATTTATTTGGTTTAACAAAGCAGTCAACATTTATTAGATAAAATGCCAGCATTACTGTAGGAACACAACTAACGTGCCTGGAGATTACCTAAAGTGTGCCACTACTTGTGTCCCACCAGAAACAAACCCTATATACTGTAGTTCCGGGAAGAAAAGTAGCTATGACTAAACATAAATGATCAATAAACATCAGGAATTTATTAGTGGTAGTTATTAGTAGCCTATATTTCCCATATTTGATTAGATGGATCTTTGTTATTAATGGCTAAATAATCGCATGCCATTTCAATTATTTTTCACAAAGCTGCAGATGGCAGATTATGATATAACAGTTTAAATTATGACAGTATTAAATCATGTTTAATTCAAATTCAGAGTACTTATTTATTTACTGATTGATTTACCCCTAAATGTTAATTAATGCATTAATTATCAAACATGTACATGTAAGGCTGCTGTTATTAATGTATGAATCCTTATGACTCCTGTCATAGTTAAGGATAGCTCTTCATTGGTTCAATCTATAGTCTAATCTATAGCTTCGCTAATCTTGAGTTCATGTTTAAGTAGGCTAACTAATTCAGGTATTAGTACATCATTCATGTACTGTTATTGTAAAGTATTACCAAATAGAATAATACAGTCTTGTCTGTATTTAAAGAAAATTGTCTTGTGCTTTGTTCTTACAAGTAAACTGATGTTCTTGTTACCATGCTAAGAAATAGCATTTTTACAGTTCTTAGGATATTATTTTCATGGCCAGTTTTCAAGAACAAATTAGGGTTTCTTTATGTCTTTAGAGTGAGAAGATTTAGTGTAAATGAATAATACTGATATACAGTAGGACCCGTGAGTCTATAGTTTTGTTTCAGGTGGACGCTAGCAGGATGACAGAAATAACTGTCTCATGAACACATATCTCACTGCACCATAGCGTTAAGCACATTTCATTATCTCTGAAATCTGCCCTACTTTAGTGTCCTAATTTCTAAATACACATATAAGGTCTATCAGAATGAGGGCAGGCAAAAATAGAGATGTACAGCAGTTATAGTGTAAAATAGGTTGTAGTCTATATAAATCTGTTGTATCATTGGTTTAGAAGAAATGAAAGGCACCTTTACAATGAAGATAACCATGTCTATGTTTATGTCTAGAAAGTAGTCACATGACTTGGAAAAAAAATATGTAACCTAATTTTAATCAGTGTGTGGTGTTCCATTAATATTTATTTGTTTGAGTAAGCAAGCCATGTTCTATAACCAAGTCTCATAAAACAGCAAATAACTATTTTATTAATTTATTATTCCTTGAAATAAATTACTGAACATTTTACAATGTTTTAAAAGCTATACAGTGACTTACATGGAACAGATTATTGTTTTTTCTTTCACTTGTAACTGCTTGAACACATACCCCTTTTAAATGAGGGCAAAATCCAACATCTCACCTTATGCAAGTATATTAGTGCATAAACACAAAGGAACTATTAATTACATATCTTTATTTCTCCAGATTGTTTTAGACAGTAAATGTGCTGTAGGTTCCTTGCTTTCTTATTGGCAATAGTTTTAAAGCTGGTTCTCACAGGTCTTCTGTGTAGTGAAGGCACTTGTCTGATACCTCCTATGAAAGACCATCTGTACAGCTCGGCATTACACACTGCCACACACACACACACACACACACACACACACACACACACACACACACACACACGTACACACGTATGTAGAGAAGAGTCAATTACATTAGCATAAGTGTCTATGATAAGTGGTCACCCCTGACATATTCAGTCTATGTTATTTATTTTATGGAAGGAAATGCAAACGTTTTGCCTTTCTTTGAAAGGTGCATGTGTTCATTACAAATCTTATAAATCTTAAAATCTTAAGTGCAGGCCTCTTGTAATATTGTTACATTACGTAAAGGTCCAGGTTCTCAGGATTTTGTGTTTAATGGATGAAAACAAACTCCAAACTAAGACTTGCCCTGTTTCCTTTCGAGGGAACTCGCGATGTGTCGATGACGCTTTGGGAATGCCTCTGTGTGATTGCATCTGAAGCACCTGTGTCAACTAGTCCAATGGCGAGAGTGAACGTCACAGCGGGTAACATCATGACCAGGAAAGGATAAAAGCACATCTGGTTATAACCGCGCTAGCTTCTGTGCCTTAGCAAGCACTGTGTCAAACTCTCTGTTTTATTTATTGTTGTCTGTCACGAAAACCATACAGCTTCATATATATATATATATCTATCATGGCATCCACACAATCATTCAAGTTCTGTGCTTCTCCCTGCCCTCGTTATCTTACAGGTGGGGACACACAAACTTTGAGTGATGTGTTTGGGAGCAGAGCATGCTCTGTCAGCCTTCGAGGGGGCTGACTGTGAGCATTGTGAGAGGCTGCCGCTTTGCACGCTCCGCTCTCGCCTGTCACTCTTTGAGGAGGGAGTTCAGGTGAGTGTTCCCTGCGGTTCGGACCCCGCTGCTGCCGAGGCAGCATGGCAGCTTTTAACGTGGGGATCGCAAATGGATCTTACGGGGGGGTTTGAGACAGACCCCGCCCTTTCTCAACCTTTACCCGTGGGATCCAGTGCTCTCCCTCCGGAGTTGGAAGCACGGCCCCCGGTTCCTTTCACTCCGGAAGAGGCACCGGAGCGTCATTGAATGGCCAGCCGAGAAGCAAGGCGCTCGTCCCAAATGCCTATTAGACGAGTGCTTTTGATCATCTATCATTACCTCCACCAAGGGGACCTCCATTTTTCCACAACCTACATAAAGAGCTATCAAGGTCGTGGAATAAACCATATTCTTCCAGAGTTTTTAGCCCTCAAGTTCACGTCTATTCAGATATAAGGGGGCTAAAGGAATATGGTTATGGGGCTATGCCGAAAGTAGAACAACTACTTGCCACTTATGCCCACTAAGCCGTTAAAAACATCATCTATGTTAGTGGGCAAAGGAAATATGGCAGCAGGTCAGGCTGGGGCATGCCTTCACACTATGGCTATATTACAGGCATTTAAAAAAAAAGATTGAAATTAGGGCTGCACGATTTGGGGAAAATGTCATATTGCGATAATTGAGGTCAATATTGCTGTGTATATACTGTGTACTGTCCCTTTAAGACCAGCCGCTGTCAGAAACGCGGATCTCACACGCGCCTCATTCTTTCACGAGTCATCACAACTCTTCATGTTCATCATAAGACTACTCTTATGTTATGAAGACACTCGACAAAAAGACATTTTGGCATAATTGTGTGTGTTATTGTTCGTTCAAGCTCGAAAGAGAACTGTATTCTGTCATGCTGTTTTGTGCGCACGCACGATATTAGCGCGAGTCTTTCTGTCTGTCACAGTCAGGACATTCACAGGCAGCGCGTTCATTTTGGCATACATGTGTGTTGTTCGTTCTACCGCTAAAGAGAACTTGATACTGGCGCGCGTCTATCTCTGTGTGTGTGTGTCTGTCAGGAGGACATTCACAGGCAGCTCGTTCTTTTATGTTTTATCGCGCATGAATGGTTTAAAAGCATTTGCATTAATAAGTGCGTTAACAGTGCTAATTTGTTTATTTAATATAAAATCGCAGCATTTTGCGTCATATAATCGCGTAGGCTTGACATCGCGATTGCGATTGCGATACGATTAATCGTGCAGCACTAATTGAAATTTACTTTGGAATATGATAAACATCGCATCAGTTTCCTGGACATTCAGGTATACAAAGATGGCACGACCATAAAAAATCTTTTTCGCAAGCCCACGGATCGCAGTACTATATTGCATGGGGATAGTTTTCATCCTAGGCGGTTGATCAAAAGTCTTCCGATCAGTCAATTTAACTGTGTACGTAGAATATGCAGATACAGACAATATAGACAATACATCTTACTGAACGAGGTTATAAACAAGATTGGGTTGATTCGGCCAAAAAAAGTTTTGATCAGATAATACAAGATGAGTGTCTTCGATCAAATAAGCGCACTTAAAATCCAAACAAGTCCCCTTTATGTTGCGTAAAATATTCCCCACTTGTGTCAGAATTTAGAAAATCTGTTTAAAAACATTGGCTGAACATTGGTTTTTCCCAAAAATCCCGTGCCCCTAACTTAAAAGACCACCTAGTTAAAAATGAAACGTCCGCAACTCACAACGTCCTTTCTTAGTATGCCAGATGGTAACTATAGATGTGGCAGTTGTGCCCAGTGCTCGTACACGCATAAAAAAAAATAACAAATCATTCACACACTGGCAAGACATTATCCATTCGCGGTATCATTACATGTAGCACCACATATGTTATTTATTTATTTTGCTGCCCATGTGGCTTAGCATATGTGGGCAAAACAACAAGAGCGCTACGGACCAGAATCAGTGAACACAGAAGTACCATTAGAACAGGGGATGAGCGCAGTCCTGTCGCTGCTCATTTTAAATTAGCCGGACATAATGTCAGCGCCCTCAGATATCCGTCTAGAGGAGGAGATTATGATAAAAGGCTTCTCCAATGGGAAACTTTTTGGATTCATAATTTAAATACAATGTGTCATGAGGTTGAAGGAGAGAACCCAAACGCAGACGATTTGCAGACGCTCAAGGTTTATTATGACACAAAACAGAAAACAAAACCCACGAGGGGGCAAAACAGGACTGGGGGAGAGTTCACCTAGACTAAGACAAGATAAATCAACGAAGACTAGACTCTGACTCGACGAAGACAGGAAACAAACAGCAGCACGATCTCACCATTCTCGTTAACAGGATACAGACGAAGTACACAGAGATTAACACGCAATGCTTGACAATGTTTGACAATGTACCGACACAGGACAGAAAACATGAGGGGATTAAATAGGGAGCAAACTAATCAGGAACACAGGTGTGAGCGATGATATAATAATGATTATAAGATGAGATAACAAGGGGGGCGGGGTAAGGTGACAAGACAACGCAAGCACACAGCCCAAACAAATGGCCATGTGCTTACACAAAAAAACATGAGTCTGTCATGATCCTGCTTCAAGACAAGAGAGATCTGGGACACGAAGGCAGAATCATGACAGAACCCCCCCCCCCCCCCCCCCCAAGGAGCGGCTTCCAGACGCTCCCTAGAGGGGACATGAAACACGGGACAAGACCGACTAAGACATAGACACAAACCAACAATACATGACAAAAAAACGATAACAGGGTTGGGATGAAACAGTAAAAACAACAAGGAAGGGGAGGATGAGGAAACATTGAGTCCATGGGGGGAAGTCCAGAGAGGATAGGTGAGATGGGGGTCTTGGGTTGACGGGACAAGGGCTTTGGACAAGGCTTATGGGCAGGTTTAGATGAAGAAACACGAGGTACAGTCTTGGTGAAAACAGTCCGGGGCTGGGCAGCGACAGGGGACACACATGGCAACTTGGCAGGAAACTTGAAGGGGACAACAGGGGGCGACGACACGGGAGACAAAACAGGGGATGAAGCGGGTGACTGAGGGACAGGATCCTGTTTGAGAGGACAGACGGACCGGACTGGTCCCTCTGGGCCAATGACTCCAGACTGCGCTTGACTCAGAGCGGACTTCCGAACAGGACTCGGGACAAGAATCGATTCACTAGATTCACACATACCCGACACATTCGGTTCACTTGAATCATTTGGAACCGGACTAGAAGCAGGACGAGAAGCAGGACTCGGAACAGGACTCGATTAATCAGAATCATTCAGGCTTGACGTATCTGATTCTTTTGAATCCTTCAGACCTAACCCACTTGACTCAGGGGAAGCGCTGTCTGATGTCGTGGGTTCGGGGCTTAAAAGTAAATTGATTCTGGGTGGCATTTCGAGGATCTTGGCCAGAGCGGAAAGATAATCTGAGACAGCTCGAGCAGCTAAGACGACAGGCATCGTCTTAGGGGCAGAAACAGCTTGCAGAACCTCTCTAGTGGCCAAGTCGGCCGCAACTCTCTCAGCAGATCCGGGGATAGCGCCTGCAGCAGCGGACTCTGGAACAGCGCTTGCAGTAGCGGGCTCTGGGACAGCGCTTGCAGTGGCGGGCTCTGGGACAGCGCTTGCAGTAGCGGGCTCTGGGACAGCGCTTGCAGTAGCGGGCTCTGGGACAGGCAGAGATGAAGGACAAGAGGCTCCCTTCCTCCTCTTCTTTTTCCTAGTTCGCGGTGTGGAAGTCATAGCTGGACTAGTGGCCGGTTGGAGAAGCTCCACGGGGACCGTAACTGGTGCTGGAAGGGCAGTCTCAGGCAGCATTGACTCTGTCGAGGATGATTCCGAGGGAGAATCCCATGAAATCCTTCTCCCTCGTTTGCCACGGAGATCAGCGGGTGTGGATGAAACCTCGGGAGAAGAAACGGAGGGAGCCTGATCCCCTTGAGTGACGACAGCTAGGACTCGACCCTCCGGGACCACTGGAAGCACGGCAGATGAAAAGCTTGTGGGACTCTTTGGCTCTCTCCGAGATAAGCAATCCACCATTGCTCGAAATGGGCGAAGAGTCAGCTCCTCTCGTTCAGGCAGAGGAGGAGGAGAATTGAGACCAGCGATGAAATAGCGAGAAATCAGGACCTCAGGCAGAAAGAAACTCTTCTCTTCCACGACTTGGGCATACCTCTTCAGGGACAACTCACCCTGGGGAGGGAACGGAAGTCTTCCATTTCTACTGTCGGCGATGGCCAACTGCCACCATCGTTCTTGGTCAGTCGGCTGTGGTTTAGCGGGAGAAGACATACAGTCTGCTGGGTTCTTCTTTGGTCGGTACATTCTGTCATGAGGTTGAAGGAGAGAACCCAAACGCAGACGATTTGCAGACACTCAAGGTTTATTATGACACAAAACAGAAAACAAAACCCACGAGGGGGCAAAACAGGACTGGGGGAGAGTTCACCTAGACTAAGACAAGATAAATCAACGAAGACTAGACTCTGACTCGACGAAGACAGGAAACAAACAGCAGCATGATCTCACCATTCTCGTTAACAGGATACAGACGAAGTACTCACAGAGATTAACACACAATGTTTGACAATGTACCAACACAGGACAGAAAACATGAGGGGATTAAATAGTGAGCAAACTAATCAGGAACACAGGTGTGAGCGATGATATAATAATGATTATAAGATGAGATAACAAGGGGGGCGGGGTAAGGTGACAAGACAACGCAAGCACACAGCCCAAACAAATGGCCATGTGCTTACACAAAAAACATGAGTCTGTCATGATCCTGCCTCAAGACAAGAGAGATCTGGGACATGAAGGCAGAATCATGACACAATGGGCCCTATTTTAACGACCTGAAACGCAAGTATAAAACGTGAAACGCAAGTAACTTTGTGGCCGGATCTCTATTATACCGGTGGGATAAATGACTCTTGCGCCTGACGCAAATCTAAAATGGGTTGGTCTTAAGTAGCTACATTATTCATAGGTGTGTTGGGGGCGTAACGTGAAATAAACCAATCAGAGCATCATCTCAAATTCCCTTTAAGAGCAGGCGCGTTTGTTCCATGGCGGATTGCTATTGTAATGGCGGATTTGCCAGGCACACGCCAGGAGTGGTTCACAGCCGAGGATACCAACGTTCTCGTCAGGGCCATAAAAGACAGAGAAGTGACATTGTATGAGGATGGGAGAAACCCACCCAAATTGACCCTTCGCTAAGCCCCACCCTCCTTAGTTACTGTTGCTATGCCTTACAAAAACTTTCTTTCCTGGCATGTCTATTACAGTATGTATGCACTGGTGTCAGACATTCTCAAGGAGATAACTCGTAATTTTTGGCGAACAGGTGAAATATCTGAGAGAGCAAGACAAAAGGGACTGCAGTATGCATTTGAGCGATATATCCACAACATAATATGCAACCGATTAGCGAATAATTTAATCAAAATTGAAGCTAAAGCCTACACTGTGTAGGTCCCAGCGCAAGCAGCACCCACCTCATACACTGACCATTCAAATGGAAAACACACAAATTGAGGAACAGCTATGTTCCTGCACTGCATGGTAAGTGAAATTTGAAAATAATCTAATAATTATAAATCAAACAGCTTATCCATAAGTCTTGTGGAATAAACACAAGACATTAGCCTGACCACTTTACAATGATAACATTCTTGCACTTATATTTTTAGCGCGTCAGGCTACTGTTCACACGTCGTTTCCTGTCGACATTTAGTTGTGAATGGGGTCTCCCACACTGCTTTATCCACGCCCGGCATTTCTCCCCTTGGGTTTTAAGTTTCAGGAAGGGAAAAAATTCCCACCCCCCCCATCCAAACTTTTAGGATATCCGGGTATTAGATTTGCACAATCCATACGCACAACAATTTGGCATGTTTCCCTCGCTCGAAAGCTTGCCAGACCTCCCGCACCTAGTTACGGTTGCTAAGCCACGATTGGCCTGTGGCGGCTTTCGGGCGTGTGAAGGGTTAATTAGCTTCGGTTAAACAGGCGTATAATAATTTTGGTAAATGTGTAAGCTAGATTTATGCCTATTTTTTCACATCTTCATGGACACCACAATGATTTCCCTCATGTGGAATATTTTTCCTTGTAATTATGTATGGTTTGCAAAAATAGCAACTGCTATGTCTGTGTGTAGATGAGAGAAGCAAAGTGTATCCGTGTTGTGCCCACGCTACATTATGGCCAAGCATGCGCCCTTAACCCCCTGAGGTCGACGGTATCGCCGGCGATACCAGCTCGCTTTTTTTTTATCAGTGTAAAAGAAACTCATGAATACTCTGTTGACTTTGATTTTCCATAGGAGTTCCATACATCAATCGATTCTGTTAAATGTGTATTATTTTTGTGTATACTCACAATAAAAACATAGTGTTGTGCTTTTCGACAAATAAAGAAAAATTAACACGAAGCGAGTTCTGCCTTCTCTCTGTCCGTGTAGTCCATTCTGAAACGCGTCCGAAAATGAACCATAACTCAGTGAATACTTCTCACACATACAAGTGATATATGTCTTTATGAAGCTTGAAATCTCTTCTTTTAAATGAAGTAATTTATATAAAAAACAAATATTCTCATCTTGTGAAATCTGTATTAAAAGAGAGCGATTCCAGTCGACCTAATTAGAGCTAATTCAAATGTAATGTGACTCCGCCCACGGAGAGCGTGCGCTATTCAAACGCAAATGGCTGAGGTAATCCGCGCAATCCTGTGAACGCCCCCATCAGCTCGAGAAAACCAAAACACAAGTTTATTCAGAACATTACTTGCTTACACCGTCTTGCAGCGCTGTGAGGAATAATGAGGAATACGAGGAATACGAGCTGAGGAATACTAGTAAGTTTTTCCTTCTCGGGTTTCTGTTTATTGACGAATGAACGGCATGCGCTCTGTTTTTTCTCCATTATGGACGCGAGCTCTAAAAAAAAAAACACTAAAAGACTTTCAAACTTTCACAGAGACCTCAAAACAGAAAGTACAAATCCTTTCTTTAAAACGAATTTCGTTTTGTATCAATTGTATCTTAATTTTAATAATTTTTTCATTAACAACTTTCCTGGATTTAAAGTAAATAAGCCTATCGTCAACGAATGATGATGTTTTAGCAAACTGTATTGCTATACTGAGATGAGTAAAAATCGACTGAAATATGTTGAAATAAAATGTTGGCTATTTGTATAAGCAACGTAAACTGCAAATTAACATTTATATGCCCTAATATTTCATGAAAACAACTTTACAGTCAGGCGAAATATGAAAGACAACATTTTGTTTAGTAGATTTGGGTACAGTTTTTACTGTAGAATATACTGCCTCGTCAAATAAGCTTTTGTTTAGCAATTTCTATATATAAAATAGCCTAATATTTTTGTCAAAAATAAAGTCATCAACTAAGATGTTAGCTGTTCCAATGTTGGCTATATTCAAAGTAATGAATACATAGATAAAATGTAGGCCTATAATCTTTCTCTTTTTTTACAAAGAAAGAGTACACTTGAAATATTGTTGAAATTGTAATTATTGTTGTAATTGTAACCTTTTTAATAAAATAGCACAACATATGTACAAGATAGATGTAAGCAAAATCTTAAATGGTCAATATAAGTCTTCTTCTAAATATCTTTTGTCCAAGCATTGTGGCTCAGCCAGTTTCACACCTGTGTGAATGGCTCATCATTATGCAGAGTGGGTGGTAATTCAGGTGAAAACCACTCCTCGTTCACGCCCCCTCGCATATTGGCTTTCCAAGCAAAACCTGTTTTACATCAATTTAAATCAATGTATGGTTTTATTTGAACGATAAAGCAAGACTATTTTCACATAATTTTGAAGAAAAAACTATAGGCGACGACATCCATTGGTCAAAAGTCTTATTGACACATATTTACTATGTGTTTTGTGGCCTTAATTCAGAAATTTTAGTTTTTAGTTTTTTCAATATCCACGCATAAACATTATTCTCTCAAAAATTAAAACATGTACATACACGTGGCTCACATATTATGGTAGCCCTGTTTGTGCTTTATAGAGTGAATTTACACCTTTGCCATTAATATGTTTATAAGCAACTGAAAAAAGCACAAATGTAAGAGCATGTCAGAACATCTCAAGGGCCCAGAAAACCGCTCAGACTCCAGAGGGTTAAAATAGCATATGAACGTGCCACTGACTTTTGACTAGGTTTTTCCTGGTCTGTGGCGGAATTGTTGTTTCTGGAACTGCAAAATAGCACCAGGGAACATTTGCGCCGGAACACACCTCCTCAGTTCATTCCCTAATTTACCGACGTGCGTCTGTCGAGGGAAAAGTCTGCTGTACGTCGGGTGCAAAATAGGAATGATACATGCGTCGGTGTACAAAGTCAATTGCGCTGGGTGCAAGATAGGGCCCAATGTGGAGACATGGTCTTAATGAAGAATCTGGTTATAAAACCATGCTTATAAAAAATTTTCACTATATTACAGGCATACCAGGCTGACCTGCTGAGGGAGCTGGAGACTAGCAAGGGGGCTGTGCCTGAAGTGGTTCGCGAACTGTGTCGGGCCACCGATCTGTCCCTCCGAGCCACTAAAGAGACCACCTGTGCTATTGGGTGGTCAATGGCAGCTAATGTGGCTTTGGAGAGGCACCTTTGGTTA
Source organism: Scardinius erythrophthalmus (assembly GCF_964197995.2). NCBI lineage: Eukaryota > Metazoa > Chordata > Actinopteri > Cypriniformes > Leuciscidae > Scardinius > Scardinius erythrophthalmus. The sequence goes on along the minus strand of NC_138230.1, from coordinate 21,087,581 downwards.
AATTTATCTGATATTAAGGCCAAAGATAAATAATTTCTGTTGGACGCCCCACTATCGCCTCCTGGCCTCTTCGGTGAAGCAGTTAACACCGTTGTAGAGAGGTTTCAGGAGGCGTAAAAGCAAGCGGAGGCGTTCAAACAATATCTCCCTCACCGTCGACAGGCCCCTGGGGCTGCTGAGCATGAGCAGCCCCAGCTGGCAAGCTCCTCATACTGAGTGCAAAAGAAGGAGAGTGTCGCCTCTCGCCCACCCCTAAAAAAAAAAAAAAAAAACCGTGGGTTGCGGGGCGACACTCAGTACACGGTGCCTGCTCCATCCTGGTGCCCTCAGGAGGCCGTTCTGCCAACCTCGCCACCCTCGGTGCCTCGAGGCACAACGGTTTCCAGCGAGCTTCCGACTTAGCGCTCCCACAACGCTGCATCGGACTCGCGCCCTCTGAGGAGGGTCGAAAGTCAGTCAGTTCGGTTATTTCCTGCCAATATGCTCCAGGTCATTGGAGTGGAAGAATCTACCAAATATATATCAGTGGGTCCTGCACATAGTAGAAAAGGGGTATAGAATCCAGTTCGGTTCTCGTCCACCACGCTACAATGGGGTGTTACTCACAGTAGTACATCCAGAGCAAGCTCTGGTGATGGAACAAGAAGATAAAGCACTCTTAGCGAAAAAAGCCACAGAGCTGGTTCCACCAGCCAGCAGATACTCTGGGTTCTACAGCCGTTATTTCATTGTTCCAAAAAAGGATGGGGGGTTGTGTCCAATTTTAGATCTTCGTCTTCTGCCAAGAAATTGAAATTGAAAATGCTAACGTTGAAGCAGATCGTGACTCAAATCAAATCCGAAGACTGGTTTGTCACGATAGATCTGAAAGACGCATACTTCCATGTCTCCATCCTTCCACAACACAGGAAGATCCTATGGTTTGCTTTTGAGGGAAAAGCCTACCAGCATCGGGTTCTTCCATTCGGTCTAGTTCTATCACCCCACACGTTCACGAAATGCATAGATACAGCTCTAGTACTGCACAGGCTGCAGGAAATACGTATTCTGAACTATATAGACGACTGGCTTATCCTAGTGGAGTCGGAACAACTGGCGGTTCGCAATCGAGATGTCGTTCTCGTGCATATGAAGAAATTGGGGTTGAGATTGAATGCCAAGAAAAGTGTACTTCCTCCAGCACAGAGAAACACCTTTCTTGGTGTCGTGTGGGATTCAGTGACAATGAGGGCCATACTCTCCACTGCTCGTGTCCCTTCAATCCTCACAGTTGTAAAAGAGATAAACTAGGCCAGTCACTCACTGTAAAACAGTTTCAAAGGCCGTTGGGTCTGATGGCGTCCAACATTATACCGTTCGGCCTGCTGTACATGAGGCCCCTACAGTGGTGACTCAAGACCAAGGGGTTTTCCCCGATTTTTTTTCCCCATGCCTTGGTTGTATGGAGGAAAATTTGGTTCCTATCCCAGGGTCCAGTGTTAGGAGCTCTTTGCCATTGAATTTTAGCCTGACAGATGCTTCTCTCACGGGCTAGGGAGCGGTAATGGAAGGCCACTCAGCTCAAGGTTATCATCTTTCATGGCACATAAACTGCCTGGAGATGATGGCGGTCTTCAATGCGTTGAGACATTTCCTTCCAGACCTGAGGGGCCATCACGTGCTTGTTCGCACAGACAACACGTTGGTGGTCTCCTATATAAATCATCAAGGGGGTCTGCGTTCCCGTCCACTATGCAAACTTTTGATGATGAATTTTGTCCATTTTCTATGCGGGGTCTCCAGGGACCCTGAAGACCATTCTCGTTCCCAAAGCGCCATCGACGTATTGCGAGTTCCCTCAAAAAGGAACATCTCAGGTTACGACTGTAACCCTAGTTCCCTGAGTAGGGAACGAGACAATGCGTCACTTTGCTATACTTCCTACATCCCTGTGATCGACTTGCTTCGGCCTTTTTCGAAGCTAGTGCGGTTCTAACCGGATGTGTTTTTATCCTTTCCTGGTCATGACATCACCCGCCCGTGACGTTCACTCTCACCATTGGACTAGCTGAATTACATGTGCTTCAGACGCAATCACACAGGGGCGTTCCCAAAGCGTCATTGACGCATCGCCTCGTTCCCTACTCAGGGTACCGTTACAGTCATAACCTGAGACGTTCATTAAATTGATCCTTATCATTTCTATTTAGTTATTAATTTACTTATTGTTATCATTCGAATGGAAGTTGTCACATTATTACTTTTTGTTTGAAAAGCAGAGTAGTTCTGTTTTTCAGAGAAGGGTCAAACCTTAAACCTTCTCCTTTACATTTCTACACCATTATGCACTAGGAATTAAATATGGCAACAGGACATTCATGTGAAATTCAGTATGCTATAGAAACACAAATTGCAAGTATCAAATCAGATCAAACTAAACACGACTCTTCAATGCTGCTTACATTAATGTATACACACATATTGTATGCATGTAGAGAATAATCAAGCACAAAAGGTTTATGTTTAACAATATTACTGTATCATGATCAATGCAGTGATGCTAAAAGCAGCTGTTGCTGACTGTGTTAAATGACCTGTTATATTTCCTCCAGTGAATCAGTCGGCACCAGACCTCTCTTCTTACCACTGCTTAGCTTCAGAAAACCATCCATGTCTTCATTCTTGCCAACACAAATCTATGTGAGGTGACAGAAAAAAAAAGAAAAAAAAAGTGGTTTGAAGATGAAAAGGACAAACAGTATAATTAATTGCAGGTTTATGTTCTGTTTTGGTACTCTTATTTTGATTATTTCTTAGTTCTATGTGCTCTATGTTCCTGGTTCCTGAGTTTATTTCCTGTTTATCTTAGTTGACCTAGGTTCCTAGCGTGTGCCTGTTTGTTAACGTAGAAACCTATTGTGTCCACACATGCCCCTTGTTAATTCACTCATTTAGTCTCTGTATAAATACTCCTTGTTTAGTTCAGTTCCTGGTCTTTCTTGCTTCTGTACTATGTTGGTGCGTTTTCTCCAATGTGTATTAGTTTTTGTTTATTTATGTAAATAAATATGTTTTGCTGCTGCTAGATTCTTCCTCAATTCTTCTTGGCTCCAGTAGCAACCAACACACTGACTGAAGAATCGGCAGACTATAAAATATGGATCTAGCAGCATTTCTTTCACCCGTCACCCTTCACAAGATAGCTGTCACTTGGAAGACAATGTGGAGGTGTTCATCAAGCTCAGCCACCTGATGTCCTGGAGTGACGGCACTTTGAACACCTGTTTTTGGAGTGGGCTGCTTCAAGTCTCCTTCATCACTGCTGGTCCTGCCCAGCCTTAAGTCTAGAGGTCGACCGATTCATCGGTCGGCCGATTAATCGGCCGATTTTTTGCATTTTTAACATAATCGGCATCGGCCAATATCCAAGTGTATCAAGCCGATTATTAGGCGGGCGCATCTGTGGGCAGCCTAGTGTTGTTGTTGTGGAACAGACGTGCGACGCACGCTGCGCCTAGAGTCATTCTCCAGCAGAGTGAGCAGACCTCATCTTAAGGAAGGAGCTAAGTTCCTTGGAGAAAACTCCTTTATATTTAATTAAAAACTTTTGATATGTTACTGCCAACTTAGAGAAAAAACATGAATAGGCGACATGACGTTCGGCTACTTTGAAATTGATAGCGTAGTTGAGGTTGCATTTGCACAGCAGAAGGGTTGCTATCATGTCACAATAAGTAAGCAAGAATTTACAGACAGTGAATCTGAGACTTTTATTTGTTCTGTTTGTGTGTCTTATATTTGAGAGGGTTGTCACTCAATGCAGAGAAATAAGTAATAAAAAAGGGACCAACTATATGCTAGTGAAGGACTGGCTTTGCTTTGCTAGCGTCGTTGTCGCTAGGGTTGGGTAGCTACAGACAGACCCGGAGCTAATACGGCACTGGTGCCTTAACGACCGTTATTTACCGGACCGAATATCAACGCGCATTTCTGTGCTTCATTTCGGTGCTACTGTTATGTCTGTGCTTCTCTTGGATGCTCTGAAAACGGACGTTAGAATAACAGAAACATCGCTTCGCTGCACTTGACACTAGTCAGCAGTTAACTTTAGCATTCCGTTAGCTAGTAGCTGGATTAAACACGGTTAAAATGCTGGCCAAACAGTAGTGTAATGTGTGACTGTATTTCACTGTAGACTAGGGGTGGAACGGTACATGTATTCGTATGAACCGAAACGGTACAGGCGTCACGGTTCGGTGTATAAATTTCCACGGAGAATACACGCTATAAAAATAAATAAAACTCGCGTGCAAAGTAATGCGGAACTACTGTTAGATACGCGGGTTCTTTAGGGACACCTAATCTGTAGCTCCGCTTTAGCTCCGGCTGCGATGTAAAGATTGCAATGCTGGAATATGTTGTGTGTGTGTAAGAGAGAGAGAGAGAAAGGCGCGGGCGCGATCGAGATCGAAAAGTCGCGTGTGTTTAAAGTCGCAAAGTGTTTCCTTATATTTGTGTGCAAACGCGCGCGTGTGTGTGTGAGGCGCGGGCGCGATCGAACAGTGGAAACATAAAAACATACTCCGTCATTTTGTTTATCAGGAGGACATCATTCAAACTGCAAAGTGTTTAAGTTACTGTTAATTAAAATGTTAAGGAAAACAAATATATTAATCTGAAATGTAGCAAATTAATTTTCAATTCATTCAGGTACAATTACCAAACATATCTCAAGGTCTTTTTGTCTTTTGTACAAGTGCAGATTGGTAAAGTGTTCAATAAATGTTTTTGTTGAAAATTTCTGTCTATCTTAAGTAATTATTTGTGTTACATTTTATCTTTCAAATAGAGGTTAAAAACAAGCACATAATCGGCCAAATATCGGCCAAAATAAATCGGCAGCATTTATCGGCCATCGGCCGACCCGGATTTCAAAAGATCGGCATCGGCCTGAAAAAAACCATATCGGTCGACCTCTACTTAAGTCTACTTTTTCACCACTTTTCCCGCCCAGCCTCCCGCTCCCTCCTCCTCTGACAACTCTACCCAGTTCATCGGCACAGCCTCCAATGGCTCCTTTCAGCCTCTCGGCTTCTCCTTCGGTGGTTCCTTCCAGCTACTTGGCTTTCCAGTCTCCAGCTCCGCCTTTATGTAAGGATCCCCTAGCTCCACCATGGGCCTCTGAGCCCTGGACTCCTCAGCCCATCTTCTCCACCTTGGCTCCACATTCCCTCCACATTCCCCACATTCCCATGGTCCGTCATCCCTCAGGCTCTGCCGGGCTACCTTGTCCCTCTGGCTCCAACTTGGTCTGTCATCACCCTGGTTGCACCACAGACTTCGGGCCTCTGGCATTCCGGACCTCGTCCCTCCATCCCTTTGTCACCCTGGGTCTTTCTTTGCTCAGCTCCACTGAGGCTCCTTGTCTCCTGACTCTACCTCAGGCAGTTGGGCTTCTGCCTCCACCCTGGTTGCTTCCTCCATCGGTTCCACAATGGGCCTTCATTCTAATGGTTCTTCTCTGTGTGCTCACTAGCTCCTCCCTCCAAGCATCTCCTCCTTGGTTGTTCCCTCTGCCGATTACCCCATGGACACATCCCACTGTTCCACCACAGACTCTTCCGCCTACCTCTCCCCCAATGGAGCTTTCTCTGTTTTCACCCCCTCCCACCACTGCAGTGTAATTTCTATTTCACTTCGCATGCCTGAAGTGTCAGCAGAGGGTGTGTCAACTAGACTACCCCCTGTGAAGGCCTCATCGACACGACAGCCATCGGCACTGATTCTCAACAAACCTGTCTCCATACCGGCGTGATGACTCCGATCTTAAACCAGATGGAACTGGATACTATTCTGATTGTTCTAATCCAATCTGACTTCTGACCTATAATGCTGCCTGAATCATAATCATACACTGTTTGTTCATTGGCCAGAGAAGAACTGCCCCCCCCGACTGAGCATGGTTTCTCACAAGGCTTTTTTCTCCATCCTGCCACCTGATGGAGTTTTGGTTCCTTGCCACTGCACGGGTTTGGGTACCCGCAAATTTTGCTCAAACGGGTGAGAAATATCCAACTGTGTCGGATACGGGTGCGGGTCGGGTCGGACACGGGGGAAACACGGGTCTTAACACGGGTTTAAAACAATCACGTGCAAACGTAAAAATATATGCATATTTTTAGGAACACATCTACAAAAATATGCCTGTATTTCAAGTTGATAAAATAATTTAAAATCCACATCAGTTTATTTGTGCCCACGCCCTCCCAGGAGTCTCTATACCTACTTTCACTTTTAAAAATTCGTCATAACCGCGCGCGCAATCTGCTTGCAGTCGTCGAGATGGATGCTGAGGAGTTGAAGAAAAGAATAGCTAGGAGATTGTAAAGTTGTCGACAATACGTCATCAAAAATCAAGTCCAGTGTGTGGGAGAAATTTGGAGTTATCTGAAGAAAACAATATTGTGAAAGGCTTTGCTGCATGGCATGCATTTTCGTGTTGGATTGCCGCAAATGTGGAACTTCATCGCTGAGGAAACACGCAGATAACGGTAACAAACCAAGCAGTTCTATCGAACAGTATTTTTCAAATTTAACACTGTTAAGTATGTGTGGTGTGCAGGGCGTGTTTGAACCCAAAATTGTCAGATGTAGGCTAGACAAAATTGCGTGGCAGATATAGTGTTGTAGCCGCGTCTGTTATTAGGCTACTCAGTTTTGTGGTAATGTTAGCCATGTTCTTCAAGTACCAGCCTTTTGACAGCTTCGGCTGAAGTTGTCCTTGTGTTAATTGTTGTGTAATAACTTCTATATGACCTGGCAATAAACATTTTTGTAAGTTTGTCTATAATGCGATAGTCTAAAGGGGTGGGCAAACTACGGCCCGCGGGCCACATACGGCCCGTTAGGCTGTTTAATCCGGCCCGTCGAGTATTTAAAATATTGTCTTAAGATCGCATTCATTTTGCCTTTTTCTTGCAATACTTTGCGTTATATATATATATATATATATATATATATTGCGTTGCATATATTTGACAATCAGAATATCAGATATTTCATGCCATAGATAACAAATGTAAAAAAGGAAAAATGACATAAAAGCAGATCATCATTCATTCAGCGCTGTTGTGGCTGCGGTGTGTCACGTAACAAGCAATGACGCGTCACCATGGAAACCAAACAGACAGCGACTTAAGCGCATAGACTTGTTGCACGTTAATGTTTTTTCCTTTTTTGGAAACTCACATAGAAAAAAATGTTTGGTAACCGCTTGCACACCTGTTTAGTTGTTCCTTTGATTTGTCTGCTATTTAGTTTTCTTGCTCCTCTGGATTTGTGGATGTATCCTGACTGATTCCGTTTACCGACCTTTATCGCCCGGCTTTCGACTATGCTCCCGTCTGCCATGTACAGTTCTGATCTGCCTTTGCTTTTTATGTTTTATTTTATTATACTTAAAATACATTTGTATAGTCGTTTATTTCGTTTTTTTTCCACAAATGTATGACTTTTGGAAGTGCAAATTGATTGCCATATGCAGTTTTAATAAAGTTGAATTAACGTAACCTTCTGTCATTTTTACTCTTCTAAGTGTAACTTACACTTGCAGGTGTTTTGTTTCTAATTTACTGTTAGGCCCATTAAATAATAATAAGGATAAACAATATTTAAAAAGTATAGGCTATAATTATCTAACATCTGACTAATTAAAAATTAACCTCAAAACATAACATTCTAAATGGGGGATATCTAGCATAAAAAAAATGTATTGTCAGAATGTCGTCTCTCAGTTGTTGAATTTCGCACAGACGTTGCCACAACGTAAATGTGTTTGCTCAGCCCGATCTCATGAAAGTGCGAATATCACGAATTGTATTTGTAGTGCTTATGATACGCAGTTCTCGCGTGCATATGATACACACTTTATGGCGTGTAATAGGCACGCACTCCGCACCCCTAATCCTAACCAAGGGGTTTACCTAGCATATGCACGCAAAAAAAAACAAAAAAAACAAAACAGTTTTGGCATATTTGGCACGAGAAATAAAATTCGTGGTATAGATACGCACCTTCATGAGATCGTGTTTCATAATCTGCTACTGGGCCGGCCCTCTGTCAAATTTTAAAACCCAGTGTGGCCCTTGAGCCAAAAAGTTTGCCCACCCCTGTGGCTTGCTTAGTTGGAGACATTAAATTTAACATTTAATTTAATATTCAACAATAATATTGATCTCCATTGACACCATTATTATATATATATATATATATATATATATATATATATATATATATATATATATATATATACAGGGGTGCACATAACATTTTTGGTCTTGTTCTCAGGGGAGAACCTGGGGTTGTTGCTTGGTCCTCACATTTTCAAATGCATTTTTTCCTTAACCCACCTCACGGGAGGAACAAATTAGAGGGATGCATGGATAATGTCATTTGACATGATTCACATGAACTTTAATTTCAACTGAAAATTAAGAGAAGAAGTGCAACAGAATGTCTGATCTTTAAAACCTTGTAACTTTCAAAATAACAACTGTTTCAAGCTCTGGAAATTAAATGTGCAAATATCTGCTTTTCTAACTCTGAAAACCAAAGAAATGACAACTTTAAAGCGCTTACTAGAGTTACTATCTTAAAGCACTGAAGGTTCTGTTATCTTACGGAATGTCATCATCTTCATCATTATCATCTTCACTCTCGTTCTGACTGTCTTCCTCTATTTCACAAACAGCAGTGGATGCACCAGGCCTACTCCTTTCTCCCTGGTTCAGCCTGCGACTAGCTGTCTGCATCCACAAGTCAATAGCTGCTTTCGGGTCAAAGGTCTCCGTGGTGAACTTAGAGAACAGAATGTGCATTAGAGATGAGAGGCGGGAGTCCGATAGGCGGGATCTGTAATTGTTTTTTATGATATTCAAATGTGAAAATCCCCTTTCACATGCTGCACTGCTCAAGGGCAGTGTAAGAGACAAGAGAAGGACCTTCTGAATGTTGGAGTAACTGTCAGGATTACTTGTCTTCACTACATTGACCAGGTCATGCACAGAAGAGGCTGCCAAACGTTTTCCAGCTTGCTTTAAACGCATCCACTCTCTTAAAGTGGAATCTCTGTCAATAAACAAGTTGGCCTCATATTTCTCAAGGATGTTACTGAGAGTTGTGTTGCCAAAACTGTGGAGATCTTTCATTTCAAGAGGCCAAGTTGTAGGATCAAAAATCAAAAACTGATCACATGATTTTAGGGATTCATATCTGCATTCAAACTCATGAATAAGAGCTCTCAATACATTGATTTTGTCCCTGTCAGCATTAGCATGTGACCCAGTCTCTTTCCTGTACTTGCCTTCACTCTCCATCAGTAGAGTAAACTGTCCAACAGCAACCATGAGCTCATCTTTGCATTCACCAATTGTTAGTTTCTCTTGCTGAAACCTGAGGGAGGTGACCTGTAAAATGTTTCCAATATCTAGAATGTTGGCCAGGAAACAACAAAAACGCTCTGTACAGATATGTTTCAGGCTCATGTCATCACTTGTTGCCACTTGAATCTGGATGACTGGTAACATTCTCCATATTTTCAAAAGAGTCTCCTGTCTCCACGCAGACCATATGATATTGTGAAACTTTCCTAATTTGGCAAAAGCTATGCCTTTCTCCTCACATATGACCTTTAGCTGTGCAATCCGTTTTGCACCCCCTTTCTTTAAGTAAAATCTTAGCAACTGGACTACGGATTGATTAAATGACTCACAGTATGGGACTGCGCGATCAACCGACTTGGCGCAGTTCTCCAGGGTGTGGGCGGTGCACAGAATATGCACAAGGGAATCCCCGATGTCCGCCATCTGACGTAATTTTGGAACGACCCCGTTGTACATTCCAACGTTGACGGCGGCTCCGTCCATGCATACCGAGACCAGCTTTGTCTTCCACTCCGTTAAACTGCACGCGTGGAACAGTTGCACAAGTCCATCTACTATATCCTGTGCTGTTCGATTGGCTCCAAGATTAATTAATCCAAGGAAATCTGAACTGAAATGTCCGTTGCTGGAAACAGAAACAATGTACACGATTTCCTGTTCCGTTTTTGTTATATCTTTGGATCCATCGAAGAGCACACCCCAAAATTCAGCTGCTTGCAGTTTTTCTCTCAAATCTGAAGTTATTGTCTGTGCGATGCACTGGATGATGCGGCTCCCCCCTTCTCGAGAATGATACGCGTTCCCGACATTAACTCCAAGCCTCTTCAGAAGCGGAATATCTTCCTCATATGAACGCATGGGACGTCCATGTTTTGCTTTGTGAAAGGCTAAAAGAAAAACATTACACAGTGCCCGATGTTGTTCTTCATTCAGTTTTCCTTTCCATTTGTCGAGTGGACCACTGGGCCTCTGGTCCTGGCTGCTTCTGTTTTCATTATCAATTGCTTGAACTATCTTCTGGTGCTCTCTGCTATTGGCATGTTTATCAAATGCTGGGTGATTGAAATTTTTGGTACCTGTATAAAAAGCGCTGGTTTTGTCCGCCAGAGTGGGATTTCCACGGCATATTTTGCACCACATCTCTGTGCCTTCAACATTTGTCTGAAGCCAACTGACCTCCTGCAGCCACTTTTCAGAGAACACGCGCTTCTTTTGCGGTTCAGACTCAGTCTGGCATTTCTTTGGAGGTGGAGGGACACCAAAATAATTGCTTAATGGAGCTTGCTTCTTGGACATTTTGACGTTCTGAGGCCTATCCAACACCACAGATTGCGCACCTATGGGCCGCGGGAAGTGGGGGTGCTGCAGCACCCCCTGTTTTCACAGAATTGTAAATGCAACGCATATGTTTGTTCATTAAAATGTATTAATTTTTAGCATTTAGTCATTTATTTGTAATAAACACTTTAAGTGGGCTATTTAAAAATGGTTATTTATATGTTAAATTATCTTTTTAAAACATAAGCGCAGAGTGTTATGTAATATTGTTTGTGTGTGTGTGTGTGTCGAAAAAATGTGTCCGCAGCTGCAAAAAAAAAAAAAAAAAAAAAAAAAAATCCGTCAAATACCCCACTGTCAGTATTTTGTAAGGAACAGGCAAATATGTTAAATATAGCAGGAGACATTTTAATTGTTTACTAATAAAACAGTTATTTTTTTATGTCATTGTCGGCTAGACAGATGAAGTTGACGACTCGCGATCTTCGCACCGCCAGAGAGAAATGCACATTTCATACGAATTACATAAGCAGCGCAGTCTGTTTTCTTTCGTTTTGAATTGTTCTGCTTAAAAGTAGACATTTCAAGCTATCTATATGTCTCAGGTCTGTGAGGCAATAGGCTACCTTATAGGCCTACGCTGAGTTTCGGTTCATTATGAGACGAGCTCCAGGTTCGCCAGCGCCTCCGTGTCCTGATTATCTATTTTCTAATAGCCTATATTTAGCTACTTCTTATTAAATCCAGACAATTTGTTGATGAAACATCGATTAAAATTAAGATACAATTAATACAAAACGAAATTAAATTTAAAGACAGGCTTTGTGCTTTCAGTTTGAGGTCTCTGTGAAAGTTTTAAAACATTCTTTTAGTGCCACTTTAGAGCGCTCACGTCCGTAGCGGAGAACTGTCTGTAACTTTTTTTTTTTTTTTTTGGTGAAATAAATTTCTAAAAAAATGCAACTTAGTCCAGTGCGACTTAGGCTATATATGTTTTTTCTTCCTCGTGGCGCATTTTTGACTGATATGCGTCTCCGGAGCGACTTATAAAATAGGCTACGGTAAGTTATTTATTATTTTTGTGCAAATGTCCCATAAAGTCCCATCCTTTAAGGATTCATTTATGTCCCATTGACCGGTCCATTGCATTATGAATAAAAGCAGAATCAATTAAGTCAAAAATATAATGTGCAGTCAGGTGGTTGGAGTGTGGGCGCGTTTTTTGACGAGTTTTATAGTCTTGATATTGTTTCTTATTCAAAAGTGGTGACTTAAGATATATATATATATATATATATATATATATATTTTTTTTTTTATTGAAGAAATATCAAAACAAACAATAGAAATACAATACATTTCAAATGCTAGGGGGAGGTACAAACAGTATTATTGGAATACTTTAAAGAGTGTACATGCTTGTAAAATTCTAATAGCTTTTTGTTTCTTTGAGGGCAATATTGACTCAATATAAAGCTTCACATCATTTTTAAATGCAATAAAACATGGCTTTTTCCCTGAAAATTTGCATTTATGAATATGAAATTTAGCCATCAAAATAAAAAAAAATATATAAAATAAGTGCGGGGTTGTTTATCTTTTGAATTGACAATACCTAGTAGAACATCTTTCCACAGTAATTCAAAATTTTCATCAACATTTCCAACAATGAAATAATAAACATTTTGCCAAAAAAAAAAAAAGACACATAAGGCCAGTGCCAAAATAAATGAACAGCTGTCTCTGGCTTCTTTTTGCAAAAACAATATTTTTTTTAAATCTGGATAAATAGTGTTTAGCAGGGTATATTCTATGAAGGAGTTTAAAAGATACTTCTTTAACCTTATTTGTTAAGAGAAAGCGATTGGGTAGAAGCCAGACTTTTTTCCAGTCGACATCAATCACAAACTCACTCCAGTACGCAATAACATTTGGTCTTGAAACAACATCTTTCTGGAAAAGGGCTCTTATTGACCTGTTATAATTATAACGACAGGAGAAACATATTTTACCTACAAGAGATTGACTTGGTGAGAGGGTGTGGAAATTGCTGGTAATCTATACTTTTTTGTTGTTTAAATAACATACAAATTTTAGGAGTAATTGCTCCAAAAACAGTTACAAATTCCCTTGGTGGAATAGGAATATTATATTTGAACATGAATTCCTTATAAGTAAAAAGAAGGCCATCTGAATTAAATAATTGGTCTACCAAAACAATATTATTTCGAAACCAATTTTCAAAGAAATAGTTTTCTGTTTGAAAAGAATGTCCTTATTATTCCAGATAAAATATTTGTGTGGTGAAAAGTTGTGTTTGTAAATAAAAAATAATATTGTCTCCCTAATCAAACACACCTGATTCAACTCATCAGCTCATTATCACATGTGATAATGAGCTGATGAGTTGAATCAGGTGTGTTGTGTTGGGGGTCCTTCAGGACAGGTTTGGGAACCACTGAGTTAAGTAACAGAGGGGGTTGGTAATCAGTTTCAGCTGCTTTAGTGTTAATGAAATTAACAGCAGGTGCACTAGATCAGTGGTTCTCAATCCTGGTCCTGGGGACCCACAGCTCTGCACAGTTTGTATGTCTCCCTCATTTAACACACCTGATTCAGATCATCATCTCGTTAGGAAAGAGCTCTATAAACTTAACTGGGAGTGTCAGATAAAGGAGACATATAAAATGTGCAGAGCTGTGGGTCCCCAGGACCAGGATTGAGAACCACTGCACTAGATGGGCAACAGTGAGACAACCCCCAAAACAGGAATGGTTTTACAGGTGGAGGCCACTGACATTTTTTCCCTACTCATCTTTTCGGACTGTTTTTCACCAGTTTTGCATTTGGCTAGGGTCAGTGTCACTACTGGTAGCATGAGACGATACCTGGACCCTACAGAGGTTGCGCAGGCAGTCCAGCTCCTTCAGGATGTCTCATCAATACGTGCCATTGCCAGAAGGTTTGCTGTGTCTCCCAGCACAGTCTCAAGAGCATGGAGGAGATTCCAGGAAGACAGACAGCTACTCTAGGAGAGCTGGACAGGGCCGTAGAAGGTCCTTAACCCATCAGCAGGACCGGTATCTGCTCCTTTGTGCGAGGAGGAACATGATGAGCACTGCCAGAGTCCTACAAAATGACCTCCAGCAGGCCACTGGTGTGAATGTCTCTGACCAAACAATCAGAAACAGACTTCATGAGGGAGGCCTGAGGGCCCGACCTCCTCTAGTGGGCCCTGTGCTCACTGCCCAGCACCAGGGAGCTCAATTGGCATTTCCCATTGAACACCAGAATTGGCAGGTCCGCCACTGGTGCCCTGTGGTTTTCACAAATGAGAGCAGGTTCACCCTGAGCATGTGACAGACAGGAAAGGGTCTGGAGAAGCCGTGGAGAATGTTATGCTGCCTGTAATATCGTTCAGCATGACCGGTTTGGTGGTGGGTCAGTGATGGTCTGGGGAGGCATATCCATGGAGTGATGCACAGACCTCTGCAGGCTAGACAATGGCACCCTGACTGCCATTAGGTATCGGGATGAAATCCTTGGATCCATTGTCAGACCCTATGCTGGTGCAGTGGGTCCTGGGTTCCTCCTGGTGCACAACAATGCCCGGCCTCATGTGGCGAGAGCATGCAGGCAGTTCCTGGAGGATGAAGGAATGATACCATTGAAGGGCCACCACGCTCACCTGACCTACATCCAATAGAACACCTCTGGGACATTGTGTTTCGGTCCATCTGACATCACCTGGTTGCACCTCAGACTGTCCAGGAGCTCAGTGATGCGCTGGTCCAGATCTGGGAGGAAATACCCCAGGACACCATCCGTCGTCTCATTAGGAGCATGCCCCAACGTTGTCAGGCATGCATACAAGCACGTGGGGGCCATACAAACTACTGAGTACCATTTTGAGTTGCTGCAATGAAATTTCAGCAAAATTGACAAGCCTGCTGCATAATTTTTTCACTTAGATTTGCGGGGTGTCTTTGAATTCAATCCTCTGTAGGTTGATCATTTTCATTTCCATCAAACGATGTGGCATCCTTTCGTTCATAACACATTACCCAGTCCATATTAGTATAGATATCCAGCATGATATTTTTCCCCATTGAGATCTGATGTGTTTTCAAAGTGTTCCTTTAATTTTTTTGAGCAGTGTATATATATATATATATATATATATTAGTGGTGGGCCGTTATCGGCGTTAACGCAGCGCGCGATAAAAAAAATATCGCCGTTAATCTATTCCCCAAGTTGGGTTGGGAGATGGCTCTACTACACAAGCTATGATGACGCAATCTACCCGCGGCCGCGAGCAGGGGCGGACTTTACCATTAGGCAAAGGTCGGCAATTGCCTTGGGCCCCAAGCTACCTAGGGGCCCCCAAAATGCCCCATTAATTTATGCTTAAGTTTTTTTTTTTTTTTTTTTTTTTAATTTTCGCAAATTATATATTTCTAAATCTCCATTTGCGAAAAATGGCATCAAATCATTAGTCGCAGAAAGGAGGGGGCCCCCCACCTCACTACATTGGACTATTCCATTATCTCACGCATCTGCGAAAGTGACAAGGCTGTATTGCGACAAAAAACTGACAGAGAAAAAGAAGTGATTGACAGAGTGTACAGAGTAGTAGAGTAAAAATGAAGCGAAGCTACACAAGCGGTGCTGAAAAAAGGAGGAAAAATTGCAGAATAAGGTAACAAACTTTTTTGTGATGCCCGCTGACAATGACAACAACGATACAGGAAATACACAAACAGAGCAAGATGAGTCTAAACGTGAAAATGAAAAGTTTCGAAGTTACCCAAGCGTCTCAAATAAAAGAAAAAAAGACTCAGATACTGTAAGTAGGCTATTGGGAAAGCTGCCAAAGATGACAAACTTTTTTATGGCTAGGAACAACAAACGTCCAACGCACAGAAAGATCGTGAAGCAAAGAGGACATGGAGACCGACAGACAAAACAGAGCAGTTTAAATTACTTATGATATGAAAAATCTCAGGTCTCAGATTCTGTCAATTCTATTACGAAATAATAAATACCGTTTGGAGCTTGTAATGTGACGTGACCGATCCCTAGAGGCACGTGAACTGATCATCTTCGGTAATAACTTACCAAAATGTATTCCTTATTCATAATATCGACCAATCAGTGTTTTTCAACCGCGGAAAGAGGTAAAACAGCTGGAGAACAATCGTCACATAACATTTAGCCTAACGTTCCTCAGGAAAGCCATTTAGTTACCATAATATAGGCTATAGCATGTTAGTTGACTAGAAAAATAAGATATAAAGAGTATTTAGCTAAATAGGGCCTATGTGTAGGCCTACTATATTATTTATTTAGTATATTGTTTACTTATAATTTAATTATAATAAAAAAACATTGTTTAATTTTAGTTATTTTTAACCTTAAATAATACCAGCTGATATGGCTCTCTGTATGTTCACAGCATTATGTAAGTTTTTTTTTTCTTGAGAAAAATTAACGCCTATCTTGTGTACCTAATATGTATCCAAATGAGTCAATATTGAATCAAATCACAAGAATTGAATCGAAATGGTGAAATTTGTCAAGCAAAAAAAAAACAAAAAAAACAGAGCTTACCAGAAATTGTACCATGTAAACATTGTAACGTTTCTGTTTAGGAGTGAATACGTGCATGCAAGGTTTAAAGGGGAAGTTTTATTTCTCCTCTCCAACCTTTACCTGCCTATTCACCATTCAGTCTGTAAAAAAGAGATTTCGCTCTCTTTTAAAGGTGCAGTGTGTGATTTTTAGACGTCACAATAAGTCGATCTTCATAGAAGGGGGTTCCCGCGGTTATGTAGATATGAATGACTCATTCTAAGGTAATAAGAACATAACGGTTCATTAAGTAAGGTCTTTATACACCACTGAAAACATAGTTATGGATCTTATATTGCATTTCTGTCAATAGATCCTCAGAAATATGACACATTGCACCTTTAAAGATCAGATGGGGGGCCCATACATACCTTCGCCTTGGGCCCCCAATTTGCTAAATCCGCCACTGGCCGCGAGGTAAACCCGGCTGCAGCGCATATTCGTCGTCATCTTAAGTAAACACGGCTGTAAGTGAAAGCTGCAACATCCATTATTTGGACTTGGTTCGGATTTAAGCCGTCCGACAAACAGCAGCAAACTATCCGAGTGTGTGGGGTAACGGTTCGGTAAGTTAACACACGACTAATCCGTTCTACCACCTCAAATTCAAAACGAAACATGATATCACTGAATACCAGCGCGCGCTTATTATTCTCATTCCAATATATCTTAGTGGTGTAACGTTAACACATAATCTCTGTCTACGCCCGATTTTAAGAATCGTTGTTGTGTTTCTTTTTAACTGAAAAGACATCAGTTAGACAATATTATAACTTTAAATTTGGGGTTTCATAAGCTCCAAGCCATAATAAACATTAGACCTACTTAATATCTCTGCAGCTAGTGTACTTAAATTTTATTTATCTGCAAAATTATGTTGTATACTTACAGTTTTGCACAATTTATGTTCTCAAAACTACATATACCCTTTAAAAAAAATAAATTTAGCAGTTGTTTAGCAGGGTCTGTGTAACCTGTTCTGAAATGGTTTTATTATAATAAACTGTATATCGTTATCGCAAGAGGCTGCAATGTATATCACAATATAGATTTTAGGCCATATCGCCCATCCCTAATTGATAGCCTATAGTAGTTGATAATAACATAGGTCTACCTAATGTTGCCTACGGACGGTAACAGTACAGAAGTAACCTTTTACAGGCTATGAGTAGAACAGCTTTCTCAAGCAGTTTGTGATGCATTTTGGAAACAGGAGATGAGCCCCTGGTCTAATGCGCCACCTGGCTTGAGAAACCCGTTCTCAAAGACTTAGGCTACTTTTATAGTCATTATTTGGGTAGCACACATATTCTTAATGCCTTCGGCAGAATTCAAATGAGCCATTTTAATCTAGATTAATCTAGATTAATTTCAAAACTAATCTAGATTTATCTAGATGAAAAAAATTAATCTATGCCCACCTCTAATATATATATACATACATACATACATACATACACACACACACACACACACACACATATATATATATATTGTTTATTGTGACAGGCAAGAATGTATGTGTCACATTCACCACCTTCACCGTCTGTCTTCCTCATCTGTGTGTGCACTACACTTCCCATCATCCTCCTTGGCACACCGGCACACCTGCATTCTATCAGCCATCATCATCATCACCTGCACTCCCTCGTTAACAAGCCCTATATATTCAGCACTCTCCCTTCACTCCTCGTCTGGTCTTGTCTATATGTCAATATGTTGATTCATGACACTCAGACCCCTCTACATTACCTACCTGCATACTCACTGTTGATCCCGATCTTCTTCAGCCTGTCTTCATTCTGTCTTCAGAGAAACTTCATCTTAATCTGCAAGAGAGAGATAGACTTGGTTATCATTCAGTTAAGCTGCATCTGATTATCTACTTCCTGTTTACTCACCTTTCACGCTGTATCCGATCCATTCTGCTATTAAAATATCAAACCTACCATCTTGTCTGCTTCGTGTATGCAAACCTGACAGAAGACCAGACCAAGATGCAGAATCCTTTGGATTCCAGAACGAGTCAGCTTTCATTATTCTACGCAGCCCCGTTCATCCGGTTGTGTCCAGCCGAGCCGGCATTTCAGTTCGGGTCCGAAACGCAACTCAAGGAGGATGACTTCTCCGATCTCCCTCCTCTCATCGGCCCAGTTGAACCACAGCCACCAGTCATCTTCACTTCCTCACCCATCCTCATCCAGAACCATATCGAGCCTTCAAGTGTCTGTCCAGCTGAACCAGAGTCTGCAAGTGTCTGCCCAGTCGAGCCAGAGCCAGCAAGGGTCTGCCCAGTCGATACTGCTCACAGCGACTGCCCAGCCGAGACTGCTCACAGCGACTGCCCCGCTGAGACTGCTCACAGCGACAGCACGAAGCCCTCTTCACCGCTGGTCCCATCCAGCACAGAGCCTTCACCGCTGGTCCCGTCCAGCACAGAGCCTTCACCGCTGGTTCCACCCAGCTCAGAACCCTCTTCGCCGCTGGTTCCGCCCAGCTCAAAGCCCTCTTCGCCGCTGGTCCCGTCCAGCTCCGAGACCTCTTCGCCGCTGGTTCCGCCCAGCTCAGAGCCCCCTTCGCCGCTGGTTCCGCCCAGCTCAAAGCCCTCTTTGCCGCTGGTCCCGTCCAGCTCAGAGTCTTCTTTGCCGCTGGTCCCGCCCAGCTCAATGCCCTCTTCATCGCTGGTCCCGTCCAGCTCAAAGCCCTCTTCGCCGCTGGTCCTGTCTAGCTCAGAGCCCTCTTCGCAGCTGGTCCTGTCCAGCTCAGAGCCTTCTTCGCCGCTGGTCCTGTCCAGCTCAAAGCCCTGTTCATCGCTGGTCCTGTCCAGCCCAGAGCCGCCTTCGTCACTGGTCCTGTCCAGCCCAAAGCCGCCCGAAGGGTCTTCTCCGCTGTGGCCGCCCGAAGGGTCTTCACAGCCATGGCCGACCGAGGGGTCTTCACCGCCATGGCCGACCGAGGGGTCTTCACCGCCATGGCCGACCGAGGGGTCTTCACCGCCATGGCCGCCCGAAGGGTCTTCTTCGCCATGGTCACCTTCTCATCCTGCTTCGCCATGGCCACCTCCTCAGCCTGCTTCGCCATGGTCATCTCCTCAGCCTGCTCCACTGTGGTTGGCGATACCATCCTGGAGTCTCCTGTCTGTCGTCTTCCTGTCCACCCTCCGGTCACAGACTCCAGGATGCCCACCCCCCCCCTCCCGTGTTCTGCCTTCTACAGCGCGGTTTGCGCCTAGCGGGAGGGGGGAGTAATGTCACATTCACCACCTTCACCGTCTGTCTTCCTCATCTGTGTGTGCACTACACTTCCCATCATCCTCCTTGGCACACGGCACACCTGCATTCTATCAGCCATCATCATCCCCTGCACTCCCTCGTTAAAAAGCCCTATATATTCAGCACTCTCCCTTCACTCCTCGTCTGGTCTCGTCTATGTCAATACGTTGATTCATGACACTCAGATCCTCTACATTACCTACCTGCATACTCACCGTCGATCCCGATCTTCTTCAGCCTGTCTTCATTCCGTCTTCAGAGAAACTTCATCTTCATCTGCAAGAGAGAGATAGACTTGGTTATCATTCAGTTAAGCTTCATCTGATTATCTACTTCCTGTTTACTCACCTTTCACGCTGTATCCGATCCATTCTGCTATTAAAATATCAAACCTACCATCTTGTCTGCTTCGTGTATGCAAACCTGACAGTATGTTTGTATGTGTATATATTATATACACATACACATTAACACATACATTCTTGTCTGTCACAATAAACTGTTTACTTGCAATTGGATCTACGATTCTCAGTTGACAGTCAGTGTCGGCAAATTTATTTTTGTGGTGGTTCCGCATTTTGAACTATTTTATGTGACAAATTATAAGAGCGCAGTTTTTATATGTCTGACAAATTTATTCCTCTGTGTGTGTGTGTGTGTGTGTGTGTGCGTGTGTGAGCAATATAATGTTGCATTGTGAATGTTTTTAGCACTGTTAGAAGTGTGCCACTTGATTTCTGTCAAATTTTCTTTGTGTGTTCTGTGTTGTTTCTGATTTTGATGATGAATTTTCTATGCGGGGTCTCCAGGGACATAGCGTTTTCACGCTAACATAAGTGCAGATATCATTACAATTAATTATTATTTTATTTTGATCTAGAAAGGGTTGAGAGCCATACAAAGTTTCATGTCATTTGGACAAAGAGAACATTTATTTCAAATTCAGCAAAAGTCATTTGCGGGTTAAAAAGACCCAGAAGAACACCAAAGGGTTAAATCTACGGGAATATATTTTAGTTTATGCAGTTCGCTACAGTTGCGTTTAGCTAGCTCAGCCTCTGAATATCAGTAATATTACGCGCTCTGACTATCCAATCAAAGGACGTGAAAATGCTGATGTTACTGTGCGCCTGATAGATGGCCCAAATGCAGTTAAATCAAAATCTGATTGGCTGTTTAAATCTGACTGATTATCTGATTGGTTAAAGCAACAGTTTCATTGCCATTAATTTTAAGCTACAGGCACCAGCACTGTTGATTCTGAAGGCCTCAAGGCAGATTTCTTTGGCCATGGCAACACATGATGGCTGAAATATAATTGGATAAAAGCTCTAAACAGGAGAAAAGCTATGAAATTAAGAGAATGTACTATTGGGAATAATTGAATACTTATTCATGGAAAAAATATATTAAAGTGCAAGTCAGTGATTCTGATAGTGTTTAGGAAAGCAGAGAAGGCTTATATATAGATGTTTTATACTTGTATATATACCTGAGCCTCTTTAACAGTCAAGTGACCCAGATCTTTGTTGCCAAGGACACTTTGCGTCACCTTCCAGACACGCTCACTTGGACGTACTCGCTGCACAAAATTAGCAGGGAATAATCCAATTCTATCACCGCATTTTCCCTGCACACACAATACAACACAGCACAGTGTTTATAAAAGCTGGTGCTCATTAAGAGGGAAATCAAATCATTAATTATCCTTTATACAGTGTCTCTGAAAGAGTAGATTTGTTATAATTTTATTGGTACAGTATCTTTTATAAGTCATTCCATTTAGTTAGAAAAGTGTAATACATTGGTTGTAAATTGTATTATTTTCATATAATCCTTCAGTCCTTTTGTCTGAATGGCTACCATGTGATTTACCTGTTGATGTCATGAAGTGAGTCTTAGAAAGTGAGAGCAGGATTCATGTTCAGAATTTAGTGAAGCAACGACTACAAAGATACAAAAAGCTATAGAGAAAATGACGTGAACAAGAACTAACACTCACCACAAAACAGCAATATACTTAATACTTTTAACACAAAAAAGTGGGGAAATTTAGTCCTAAGTAGTATTGAAACAGTACACTTACAGGTATACTTCTAGTACATTGATATTAGTATAGTTACTATTATCACAAGTATACTTACTACATAAAGTATATTTAAAATAATGCTTGAGCTTAAGTATACTTAATAAAATGAACTTAAAGTATACTTATTTTTTGTAAGGGCAGGATTAAGAAAACTACGGTGACTGGGTGGGGACTTGTTCGGTTCACTTAGTTTTGTTGTGGCCATGACATGTAAACTCGCGGGAACGTGTTATGAAGTGGTGGCCACGAGATAATTTTTTACATCGGCCACGCAGTGTAAAGTCATGGCCTTGAGAGATGATGTCTATGTTGAGAGAACGGAATATTCTCATTGCAACGACTTCATATGTTGAGGTACCTAAATCTATTTCTCATGGCCATGAGTTAAATGCGTAAACAACTTCCGTGACCATAGCAACCTGGAATCATCAGAAATAGATAGGCCTATAATAATTATTTTTGGTTTCACTTTATTTTGATGGTCCCTTTAACACATTCTGTTGACTATAAGTAACGTTGCACCTACATGTCTACTAACTCTCATTAGATTGTTAGTTAAGTATTAATAGACTGGTAGGGTTAGGGTTAGATTAAGTTGACATGTAGTTGCAAAATTACTTATAGTCAGTAGACTGTCTGTTGGAGGACTATCACAATAAAGTGTTTGTGTTTGCGTTTGCAGATTGTGTTTGCAGATTGCGTTTGTGTTTGCAGTTGCATATATTAAGCAGACAGTCTACTTATACTCCAATTAAAGTTAGTTGACATATAGTTGCAAAGTTACTCAGTCAACAGCATGTTCAAAAGGGACCATCAAAAATGTCAAAAGTGTTACCTTATTTTTTAATTAAGAAAAAGAGTGGAATTAAGAAATAATTATATTAACATATTGCCCATTATATTGCACGTAATGGTGCCTATAGCAGCATTCGAATGAAGTTTATCAATAAATGTTAAAGTAATATGCCTTGTACATTTGTATCTATCCCATCCAACAGTCTTTTAAATCCATTCACTGGACATTTATTTTTTATTTAATATTTTTATTGGCCTGTTATTAGTATTATTGGTTACATTTCTTATTCATTGTTATGTATTTGCTTTATTTTCTCATTCATTTTCCGTATCTCTTAAGCTTTATTATGTTACTTAAAGTATATATTTTGTAAATACTGTAAATGCCCGAGCAATAAAGTTGTGACTTTATGACTGTATTACCAGTAGCCTATGTGACAATAAATGAGTGCCTGTTTTCATTTGTAGCCACTCGTGCCCGTGACAGCATTCAAATAAAGTTCAAATACTGTTAATATATGTTAATAGAATATTTAAGCTAGGCTACAATATATATATATATATATACAATATATATATTCATCTCATTGTAAAGTATTTTAAATCCATTCACTGGCTCTCTTGATTTTGTTTATTATATATAATTTTCCATTTGATTTCATCATCTCTTTACCCAAAATCAATGTTATGTATTATCAAACAGCCTGCAGAATATAGCCTATGTTTTGTAAATACTGTAAATGCCTGGCAGTCATGCCAATAAAGCTTTGATTGTTTCTGGCCCAACACTTTGTGAAGTATGTGAGAAGTGACGCAGAAGCACAGAGGACCATCACTTCTCGCGCTTACACCACAAGAACTCAGGAATGTGTGTATAACAGGCCGGAACCAATAGTTTAAACTGACATTGTCACACTCCTTCACATACCATTTTCACCTCTCCGGACTTTGCAAATAGGACTCATTAAAGCAAAGTCTGATATAGAATTTCTCCAAAAGAAACACTAGTATGTGATGCTGCTGATAATGTAGAGCTCTTTACACATGAACACCCACCTTCCACCATTCTTCATTAGAGTCATCAATCACCATAACTCTGTCACCAGGACTAAAATAAAAACAGAGAGAAAGCCAAATGTGATATGTCTCAAACCATCTGTGTAAATGTGTTTATATGCTTATAGACACAGACAGATTTTTCTTTTTTTTTTTACTGTGACTTTACTTGTCACATTGGTGTTTGAGAGATTTTCTATCACACACACACATGCTGGACTTACCATAATTCTAAATCTTTTTGCTCGTGAGGGAGAAACTTGTAAAGTGCCACATAAGTGTGAAAGGAGCGAACTTTAGGAACCTGAAATGAAAACACAAAGCAATATCTAATCAGCAGTTTATAATTTAAATATAAAGATCCGTCACAGATTATTCAGAAATGTTACTTTACCTTAGATATCTCATCCAATTCAGAGTTAACATTCTCAGGAAGAGAGACATCTGTAACTGAAAGAGTGTACAGAGTTGTACTGTTAGCAGGTCTGGACATTGTGCTGTGTCAGTAATGTCTAGTCTGTTTGTCTAGAGATCATTAAATTGATCTCATATACATCTAAAGAAAAAAAAAATATATATACAGATTGGAAGCCCAATAAAAATAATATACTGTATATATATATATATACTGTAAAAAGAAGCCAAACAGAGTCTATCAAGGTTGATCTCAAAATAACAGAATCACCCAACATGTATTCTGTTCTTGGACAGTAAGGAAAAAACAATACCAAATGTGAATAAAATGCAATTAACTTTAGGTTAACAATAGGTTTCAGAAAACGTCTCGGTTACGTATGTAACCCTCGTTCCCTGAGTAGGGAACGGAGACGTTACGTCGGATGACGACGAATGGGGTTTCGCTTAGAAATCCTATCATCTTCGAGTATTAAAACACGAGCCAATGGCAAAGAAATGCCATGGGTCTGCGGAATTTGCATAGCGTAACTCCGCCCCGCCCTGGGGGTATATAAGGAAGTGCGCGAGCAGAATGCAGATATGTCTTCGCTGAGGAGCCGAGACTGAACTCAGGCGTTCCAGCGGTACAGCGGAAGTGGCAGGGAGACGTAACGTCTCCGTTCCCTACTCAGGGAACGAGGGTTACATACGTAACCGAGACGTTCCCTTTCGTTGTCACTCCGAGTTACGTCGGATGACGACGAATGGGGTTCCCGTATAATCACGCCACCTCTCGACTGTCTTCCAGTGCCCTGCGTAAGTCTGAGCTCCCTGTCGTGAGACTAGCACGGACGAAGGAGTCCTACTTAACACAGGAATACCGAGGTACACTGGGAAGCATATCCAGTGGAAATATGCAAACATGCCCAACCCAAAGGGGGGGACTTGGAATACACATATGACCCCGAAGGGCTGCATACGGAGTAACACTGGGGTGTCCAGCCGCAGGTGGAATATTTCAACCCCAGGGGTGGCAAGGTGGCTTGCCAAGGGAAAGACACATGCTCAAAGAGGCTTACAGTGGAATACACATGTGGGGGTCGCCCGAAGGGAACCATGCACATGGAGGCACCTAGCCAAGCGCGAAAGCTGCCAGTGGCATAACTCTGGCGTTGACGTCGTCAGTGCTGGAGGAGACTCAGGGCTTATGAGGCTCACCTGAGGAATATCGCACGTATCCCGTCCGTGGAGAGGAATGGCGAGCAAGCGAAGACACCTGAGCAGAATCTAGCACCGGCTAGTTGAAGCGAGTACATGAGAAGAAACTGGCTCTACTCGGAGATTGTAGAATCTCGCGAATGTGTTAGGTGTCGCCCAGCCTGCAGCTCTGCAGATGTCTGTTAGCGAGGCGCCATGCGCTAGAGCCCAAGAGGATGCCACACTCCGAGTGGAGTGGGCCGTCACACCAAGGGGGCACGGTCGACCTTGCTGCTGGTAAGCCAAAGCAATGGCGTCCACTATCCAGTGAGACAACCTTTGCTTGGAGAGAGCCTTTCCCTTCAGCTTCCCACCATAACAGACAAAGAGCTGGTCTGAGGTCCTGAAACACTGCGTTCTGTCTACCTAAGCACGAAGGGCGCGTACTGGACAGAGCAGTGCCAAGGCTGGGTCTGCCTCCTCCAAGGGCAGCGCTTGCAGGTTCACTACCTGGTCTCGAAAGGGTGTGGTAGGAACCTTGGGCACATATCCAAGCTGGGGTCTCAGGATCACGTGAGAGTTAGCCGGCCCGAATTCCAGGCACGCTTCGTCAACCGAAAATGCCTGCAGGTCCCCTACCCTCTTGATGGAGGCCAATGCAACCAGGAGCGCTGTCTTCATTGACAGGAACTTAAGCTCCACTGATTGCAGAGGCTCAAAGGGAGCACTCTGCAGGGCAGTTAAGACCACTGAGAGGTCCCAAGAGGGTACGAGGGGAGGACGAGGAGGATTTAATCTCCTGGCTCCCCTCAGGAACCTGACGATCAGGTCGTGCTTTCCCAAGGATTTACCATCAACTGCGTCGTGATGTGCGGCAATGGCGGCAACATACACTTTCAGGGTGGAGGGAGACAGCCTTCGCTCCAACCCTTCTTGCAGGAAGGAAAGCACGACACTGATGGGGCATTTCGTGGGTTCAAGATTTTTAGAAGAACACCAGTTGACGAAGAGGTTCCACTTCAACGCATAGGCATGTCTCGTGGACGATGCTCTAGCGGAAGTGATGGTAGCCACCACCGCTGGTGGTAGGGTACTCAAACCTACCTCGTCCCGTCCAGAAGCCACACGTGGAGGTTCCACAGATCGGGACGAGGGTGCCATAAGGCGCCCCGTCCCTGAGAAAGCAGGTCCTTCCTCAGGGGAATAGGCCAGGGAGGTGCTGTCGTGAGGAGAACTAGTTCTGGGAACCAGGTGCGGTTGTGCCAATACGGTGCAACCAAAATTACCTGCTCCTCGTCCTCCCTGATCTTGCGCAAAGTCTGCACAAGAAGGCTCACTGGGGGAAACGCATACTTGCGGAGGCCCCGCGGCCAGCTGTGCGCCAGTGCATCCGTGCCGAGCGTGCCCTCGGTCAGGGAATAATACAGGTCGCAATGGGACGAGTCGTGGGAGGCAAACAGGTCTACCTGTGCGTCCCCGAACTGATCCCAAATCAGCTGGACCGTCTGGGGATGGAGTCGCCATTCTCCAGAGAGAGGCCGAACTCGAGACAGCTCGTCGGCCGCCTGGTTCAGGTGTCCCGGGATATAAATGGCTCGAAGCGACATCAGATGCTTCTGACTCCATATGAGGAGGTGGCGGGCGAGTTGTGATATACGGCGGGAGCGCAGACCACCTTGATGGTTGATGTACGCTACTGTCGCGGTATTGTCTGATCGGACTAATACGTGCTGACCCCTGAGCAGCGCATGGAAGCGGTGCAGGGCGAGACGTACAGCCAGCAACTCGAGGCAATTGACATGCCATAGGCGCTGGGGTCCTGTCCAGGAGCCCGCGGCAGCATGTCCATTGCACATGGCGCCCCAGCCCGTGGTGGAGGCATCTGTTGAGACAACAACATGCCGGGAAACTCGTTCCAGGGGCACTCCGGCCCGTAGAAAGCTGAGGTTCGACCACAGGGTGAAGGTCTGACGGCAGGCCGGAGTCACTGGGACCCGGAGCTTGCCATGTTGCCATGCCCACCTCGGGACTCGATCGCGAAGCCAAAGCTGAAGCGGTCTCATATGAAGCAATCCGAGCGGCGTTACTGCGGCTGCGGATGCCATATGCCCCAGGAGCCTCTGAAAAAGTTTCAGTGGGACCGCACTCTTGCCCTCGAACTGACGAAGAGAAGTCAGCAGTGACTGCGCGCGCTCGCTCATAAGCTGCGCGCACATGGCGACCGAGTCGATTTCCATACCGAGAAAAGAGATCCTCTGCACTGGGCAGAGTTTGCTCTTCTCCCAGTTGACCCGAAGGCTCAGACGAGCTAGGTGCCGGAGCACAAGGTCCCTGTGTTCGCAAACCTGGTCTCGAGGGGGAGCTAGGATCAGCCAGTCGTCGAGATAGTTCAGGATGCGAACCCTGTGTTCGCGTAGGGGAACAAGGGCTGCCTCGACGACCTTCGTGAAGACGCGAGGAGACAGGGCTAGCCCGAAAGGGAGAACCGCGTACTGGTATGCCTGCCCCTCGAAAGCAAACCGTAGAAACGGTCTGTGTCGAGGTAAAATGGAGACATGGAAGTAGGCGTCCTTCAGGTCGATCGCTGCAAACCAATCCTGTGGCCGCACACACTCGAAAATGCGTTTGGCCGTGAGCATCTTGAACGGCAGCCTGTGAAGGGAGCGGTTCAGGACGCGCAGGTCCAGGATCGGTCGTAACCCACCCGATTTCTTCGGAACAATGAAGTAAGGGCTGTAGAAGCCGGACCTCATTTCGGCTGGAGGGACAATCTCGATCGCACCCTTCGCCAGTAGGGTGGCGACCTCCGCTCTCATGACAGGGGCATTGCCACCGACCATAGTGAAGCGGACTCCGCTGTAGCGGGGAGGAGATCGCGCGAACTGAATCGCGTAGCCGAGCCTGATGGTTCTCGCAACCCAGCGGGACAGTCTGGGAAGCTCTAGCCAGGCCCCCAGAAAGTGCACCAGCGGGGTCATACGAACCACAGACGTACCGTCGGGGGTGCAGCGAGGCGGAATGACCGGCCCAGGCGTGGGTGGCATAGCGGCCCGGTGCGGGGGCACGGTCATTAGCCGCGTCCTGCCAGAGAAGGCCAGGGGAGGACCAGCGTCCCACGGGGGCGTGCTCTGGCAGGGGTCTGGCGACAGAGGGGGATGAGAGGAGCGTGGCCCGTGGGCGGCGCGTGCTCTCATCCGCACACTCCGTGTGCTCAGAGATTGGATAGTGAGTTCTTTCTTTAACCATTTTAGGGTGCTGCCCGTCGTGGGACGAGCAGCGGGAATGGGAAAACCAAGGATTCTCCCCCGGCCCTCCACCGGGGGAAGGAGCGGCCCTGCTACCGGCTCCTGTACAGAACTCATCACCATCTCTGAGCAGCCCGTCTCAGGAGCGCCGCTTAGCCTGGCGTTTAGCGGGGCGCGGGGCGGGAGAGGGCTGTGGCGCCTTCCTACGGCTTCCTCTCCGACGCGACCCGGGAGCAGCGGACTGCTGGGGCCGATCGGGAGGGGCGGGAACCGCAGGAGGGAGCCCTCGGCGGCGAGCGGGCTGAGGCACCTGTGCCGACGGCTGCGCCGCCGAAGCAGCGGGCCGCCGGGGCAGGACATGTTTTAAAGCCTCAGTCTGCTTCTGGGCAGTCGAGAACTGCTGGGCAAAGTCCTCGACTGCACCGCCGAATAGGCCAGCCTGGGATATGGGGGTGTCGAGGAACCGGGTCCGCTCGGCCTCCCGCATATCAGCCAGGTTTAGCCATAGGTGTCGCTCCTGGACCACCGAAGTGGCCATCACCTGACCCAGCGAGCGTGCGGTCACCTTCGTCGCTCGGAGAGCAAGGTCGGTGGCGGCACGCAACTCATCAAAGAGTGCTGGGTCAGACCTCCCCTCGTGCATATCACGCAACATCTGGGCCTGGTAGACCTGCAGAGTCGCCATGGCATGCAGTGAGGAGGCCGCCGTCCCCGCAGCTCTGTAGGCCTTCGCCGCAAGAGTGGAAGAGAACCTACAGGCCTTGGAGGGGTGCTTTGGGTCCCCGCGGGAAGAAGCACTCTGAGGACACAGCTGCATCGCAACAGAGCGTTCAACCTGGGGAACCCCAGTGTACCCTTTGGCGGCCACCTGATCAAGGGGAGGCAAGGCGGAGGCGGTCGCCGAGCAATCACGGGAAGACAATGGTGCCTTCCAGGACCTCGTGACCTCATCATGCACATCCGGCAAAAAAGGCATTGGGGTTGGCCGCCGACGCGGATCAGCAGCCGCACCCAAAAACCAATCGTCCAGCCGCGAACGAACCGGCCCAGGTGGCGGGGACCACTCAAGACCGATCGCCGCGGCTGCCCGGGAAAGCATGGCCGTCATCTCGGGATCAGACTCGGACAATGCTGGGACACCCGAGGGTGGCAGCACAGCCGAATCCTCACTTCCCGAGGACTCCTGCCCACCTTGTGATGCAGCGATCGACATCACGTCATCCTCTGGAGCGCCGAATGAAACTCGCGGCAAGTCCGAGGACTGTACAGCGGTTTCCACGCGGACACTCGCGGGTTGCACGGGAACAGAGGGAAGTGTGGAGCGTGGAATAGTCGGCGCTTTGTTCCACACTGTAACCCTCAGATCACCCTGGCCGCCAGCCGAAGTACCAGCCCTCTCGGGACCAGTAGATCGGGGTGCGGATGAGGGGACTCTCACATGAAGATCATTGAGTCTCGATCTCAACCGTGCGATGGGCATGTTCCCGCAGTGGGAACATGACTCATCCACAAACGCTGCCTTAGCGTGCTCGACACCCAGACACACAAGACAGCGATTGTGCCCATCAGAGTCAGACACGAATAGACCACAACCAGAAGTGCACGGGCGAGTCATCTTTAAAAAGACGTGCCGCGTGCAATGCTCTTTTGTGAAAGGAGATTTCTCCGCAGAGTGTTGAAGCGACCAGGGAGAGAACACACAAACTCTGGCAAATCACTGCACAGATCAGCAGGGAATGTGCACTCGCTGGAACTCGCTGTCACACCAACACCTGGAGAGAGGCTCGTCTTGAAGAGATGAAGAGATAACTCAGGATTTGGCTGTGGAGTGAAGTACATCAACTTCGCTCCTCAGCGAAAACATATCTGCATTCTGCTCGCGCACTTCCTTATATACCCCCAGGGCGGGGCGGAGTTACGCTATGCAAATTCCGCAGACCCATGGCATTTCTTTGCCATTGGCTCGTGTTTTAATACTCGAAGATGATAGGATTTCTAAGCGAAACCCCATTCGTCGTCATCCGACGTAACTCGGAGTGACAACGAAAGGGAACTCTGGTTCTCTGGAACATCGAGTGGATAGATCCAGCTACCTTTCTTAAGCGAGCATCGAGGCCCTGTAAGCCAGAGGATGGTCATCTGAAAAGGCGGTGCTTGATCCATAATAATGAGCCTGGTAACACTTAACTAAGTTAAAATAAGTTACATAGTCAGAGATCTGAATGACATGTAGTAACACGCAAAAATAATTAAACTTAGCAGCACATACAATAATGAAAATTTTGCCAAACATGGATATAAAGACATGTTTAGTGACATGGATAAGTAGGTCTGAGGGAGTGTTTTTTTTTTTTTTTTTTTTCGCTTTCTTGGGCCTCTTGGTTCCTTTTTTTTTTGTCATCACTGTGTTGTGGCATTAAAGTGACAGCTCCCTGGACAGGCTCAACTGGCTTTCCTGCAATACGCCACTTTTCACTATCAGGGAGATATTAAGCCACAGTGCACGCTTTCCAACCACGGAGACAGCTATAGTATGCCCGCTATCTTGGACAGCTTGGGATTGTGGAAAAAGAATCAAACTGGAAGAGTAAAACAAACAACACTTTAAATGAGCCAACCCCCCAAGATTACTGTTATAGACACGAGGCTGCTGTTATTTTAAGTAATATTTTGACTAATACTCAGAGGTCATCGTAAGTGATACATCCCGTTTGTACTAGCTACTGTGTACAGGCCACCAGGGCACCATACAGACTTTATCAAAGAGCTTGCTGATCAAAATTAGTACTGGCTGCAGAGAAAGTCTTAATTGTTGTTTTATATCCATGTAGATCCCAAGATGCATTGAGATTGGCATTTATAGACATTCTAAACTATTGGAGTTAGACAACACGTGTCAGGACCCACTCATTGTCGTAATCATACTTTAGATCACATGGAATCAATGTCGATGCAGTTGAATTTCGCCAGTAGAGCAATGAAATCTCGGATCATTATCTAGTCCAGTGTATAATCCATTTAGCCAAGGTTGCAAAACTAGAGGTATTTCACATTTTGTGGAAGTGCATATACAGAAAGGCCTTTAAAACTGCTAGATCTGATTACTTTTCGACTCTTAAAAGTCTATTATTTGATACAGTGGCTAAATTAATGAGAAATCAAGCTTCAACTTCTTTAATTGCAAAATTGATACTATTAGAGAGAACATTATAACCCTGCAACCATCTACTACAGCATCACATCAGGCATCATGCTATAGACCAGTGGTTCTCAACTCCAGTCCTCGGGATCCGTTGCTCTGCACATTTTGTATTTCTCTCTTATCTGACACACTCAGTTCAGTTCTGATGATCTGATTCAGGTGTGTTAAATAAGGGAGACATACAAAATGTGCAAAACAGCGGGTCTCGAGACCTGGAGTTGAGAACCACTGCTATAGACCCCCTTGAGGAATTGAGGAACAATTCCATTCACTCTTTGCTATAGCAGAGGAAGACTTGTTTAAACTTAAACAGTGAACAAGCAAAGACTAAATAACTTGCCACAAATAAGTAATCTCTTACTTATTAAAAAAATAAGTACATTTTTGCTTTTCATAATGCAGATTATTCACTCAGTGCCAGCCTGTCAGTGACAGCAGCTGGCCACTAGTTGCACGAGTGTGGACTCCAATGCAGTTACCGTGTATGATCACACATAAAAACAGTAGAAACAGCTCGCAATTAAATCCATATCCTACATTTTCTTGCAACCTGATAAAATCCATGGCAATGAACATCATCTGAGATGTTTAATCCACAAGCATTCTAAGAATTATTCTTCACATCAATCCACAAGTCCTTTAAAGGAGATTTTCATTCAATTAGATGTAAAAGCAATTATAAACTTTTACGTTAGCGAAATCAATGTTGCAATAAATAATAATTGGTTGCAAAACGGAATCCACCCACATGTACTGTATAGCTTTTTGTCTGGGTTTCAGTAACGGTCAGAAAAACAACTAGATGTACCGCAGGGCGGTACAAAATATGACCGCCGCTCAGGCCTGCACTGGCTTTCCACAAAAATAAATTACGTGGAGCAATTTGGCTGTATTGCGTGTTTATGTATATAAGTTGTATATTTTAAAAGACTGTCTGGAGTATTCCTGTGGATCATGGATAATTTAGAGTTTTGTAATTATTTGCCATTACTATTTAAGTTTTATATCAAAAGTCATTAGTTTAGACACTTAACATCCATAATGTGAAAACGTCACATCCATAACAGTGGTTAACAGTAAAAAGCGACTGAAGTGCTCTTGAGCAAGGCACCTAACCCCTCACTGCTTCCCGAGCGCTGCTGTTGTTGCAGGCAGCTCACTGCGCCGAGATTAGTGTGTGCTTCACCTCACTGTGTGTTCACTGTGTGCTGAGTGTGTTTCAGTAATTCACGGATTGGGATAAATGCAGAGACCAAATTTCCCTCACGGGATCAAAATAGTATATATACTTATACTTATACATACTAAGTATGAAAAATCTGTGATTTTTTTTTTCAAAGGACCCTCCCATTCAATTTCTACAAACCTCTACCAAACGGTTGAGGTGCCTGTTGATGGTAAAAGTCAGTTATCTGACTTTGGCATGGGTTTGTTGTGTTTTACTGAAATAAAAAAAACATTTTTTCCCCAAAAAAGTGGTTTTATCTTGTAGCCCTGGTCCCAGAGTTTTAAAAAAAACAATGTTAACAAAATTAAACTCATTCCCACTGTACCTAGTAGAACACTTAAGTAAATGTCCCATTGAAATTAATGGGATTTTATGGATTTAGGTGAAGAAAGTGTACACATAATACATTTTGGTCTGTACCATGAAGAGAAAACTGATTCAACTATATAAACTATATATTTTCTGAAAGCGTAGACTCTCAGGATGTGATCTAACATGGCATGAAACATGTCCCACCCACTTCATTAGTATACTGCCCAAGCATAACACATTGGGTATTGGTAAATCGGGTATATGGCTGATACCTAAAAAAAGTAGTAGTATGTGCATGTCTGTCTCTGTGTGTGTGTATGTGTGTGTGTTTGTGTATGTGTGTGTCTGTGTGTGTGTGTCTGTGCGTGTATGTATGCGTGCGCACATGTGTGTGCGCGTGTGTGTTTGTGTGTGTGTGTGTTTGTGTGTGTGTGTGTTTGTGCGTGTGCGTGTGGATGTTAGTGTGTGTGCATGCTTGCGTTTGTTTGTATTCCTGCATGTGTGTGTGTGACAGTATCATCCTAAACCAGCAACCCTTCACTCAACAGCACCATCTACAGGCCGATGAGTGTACAGTCACTAAATGTGCACATGAATGAATTTATTTTATACCCCCCCCATGGATGAAATTCTACGAAACTTAGCATACCCCCAGAGGATGTCAAGTTAATCATACGCATGAAATATGGTGCAGTTCTGAACATCTCAACTGAAGATAGGGGCGATTAAAGCAGAATAATATTGCATTTTAATTTTTTATGGGAAGGGGCGCAAATCACAAATGAGTGATTATGGGCTAGGTTGATGTGGGCCCTTAAGACCAACATACCATAAAAATTTCTTCAACCTCGGTGCCACGGTTAAGGTAGTTACTTAGGAAAAACAGCATTTTTTGGGTTTGGGGGGGCCCAGCGCGGGGGGGGGAGTGGCCCCTGGGGACCAAATGAAATTTTTCCGTAAAAGTCTAGTGGGGCTACATGGCCACCAAATTTCATGTTCCCCCGTGTTTCGGTGTCCCTGGTATCGTTGACGAAAAATTCAGATGAAAAAAAAAAAAAAAAAAAAAAACTTTGACAATCGATTATGGGCTAGGTTGATGTGGGCCCTTAAGACCAACATACCATAAAAATTTCTTCATCCTCGGTGCCACGGTTCAGGTAGTTATTTAGGAAAAACTGCATTTTTTGGGTTTGGGGGGGCCCAGCGCGGGGGGGAAGTGGTCCCCGGGGACCAAACGAAATTTTTCCGTAAAAGTCTAGTGGGGCTACATGGCCACCAAGTTTCATGTTCCCCGGTGTTTCGGTGTCCCTGGTATCATTGACGAAAAATTCAGATGACAAAAAAAAAAAAAAAAAAAAAACTTTGACAATCGATTATGGGCTAGGTTGATGTGGGCCCTTAAGACCAACATACCATAAAAATGTCTTCATCCTCGGTGCCACGGTTCAGGTAGTTATTTAGGAAAAACAGCATTTTTTGGGTTTGGGGGGGCCCAGCGCGGGGGGGGAGTGGCCCCCGGGGACCAAACGAAATTTTTCCCTAAAAGTCTAGTGGGGCTACATGGCCACCAAGTTTCATGTTCCCCGGTGTTTCGATGTCCCTGGTATCGTTGACGAAAAATTCAGATGACGAAAAAAAAACAAAAAAAAAACTTTGACAATCGATTATGGGCTAGGTTGATGTGGGCCCTTAAGACCAACATACCATAAAAATGTCTTCATCCTCGGTGCCACGGTTCAGGTAGTTATTTAGGAAAAACTGCATTTTTGGGGTTTGGAGGGGCCCAGCGCGGGGGGGGGGGAGTGGCCCCCGGGGACCAAACGAAATTTTTTCCGTAAAAGTCTAGTGGGGCTAAAAAAAAAAAAAAAAAAAAAAAAATTTAATTAATACAGTCAGATTACTCCATGCTATAGGCGGATCTTTTGTGACGTCATTGTTTATGTTTGTCGCGTTGCATCATGGGAATCGTGTGGCAGAAAACACCGCTAGATACATGTAAATTGATTGTTTTGCGCGTTTGGAGGAGGATTTAGAGAAGAGGATGGTTCATTCTTGCTGTGTGGTCGATTGTACGGCTCGTTGGGGGCCTGATAAAAAGTTTTTTAGAATTCCCTCCGAAAAGGATCGCGAAAAACGAAAGAAATGGTTGCGTGCAATTAGGCGATTGAACCCGGACGCTCCGAAAAAAGCCTGGATTCCTGCAGCTACTGATCGAATTTGTGAGGCTCATTTTGTTCATGGTAAGTCTTAGTGACTATGTATTTATAGAAGATTGAATAAAAAAATAAATAAAACTGAGTCAAATCAACCGAGTCATATGTTTTCGCGTTCTGATTCAGGTGTCCCAAACTGCGATCCACAGCACCCAGACTATGTTCCTCACATCAAAATGGGCTATTCTGTATCGCAAAACTTAAAAGCAAAAGAAAAGGCTGTTCAGCGATACGAACGGGGGATCAAGAGGCAACGCCTTCCATCCGCAATGCCTTCCACTTCTAACGTTACTTCCGCAACAGTTCCGGAACTGGGTGGTAATGATGATGTTAGCCTGGACTGTGAAGTGACCGTCAGTGTTGACCCCGATCCCACTTCTGCTGACAACGAAATGACCACAGAAACTAGCGCCAGTTGCTCTGACCAGGCAGCGAAAATACAGCAGCTCGAGGCAGAGACCAAGAGACTGGCAGAAGAACTTCTGGCACAGCAACGAGCAGCTGTGTACTACAATGAGAAGAGCATGAAACTCCAAGAAGCTCTAAATAAAGAAGAATTCACTGTAAACAATCTGAGCGAAAAACAACTCAAGTATTACACAGGTATGTGCTTTTTAGTTCAATATGACTGAACACTGCAATATAAGAATGTAAAAATAAGTACAATTTTATTTAAAGTTTAGGCTATTTGCCCTTGATTTGAGCAGATAAAATAAATGAAAATGAATGAAATTGAGATTTATAATTCAATGATATATATTATTAAAACTGTACATGTTTTCATCACTTTTTGCGGCGCATGCACTTGGACTGGTTAATAAATATGTCTATCAGCATCCAATCTACACCCAATGTAGGTGACAATCCAAATTACTACCACTTTTTGTTGAAGGCCTCAGAAGTCGGAAACTATTTGATTGGATAGTTAAAGTGGTGTCTGCTCGTCAACTGCCCTACTTCTGTGAGAAATTGAGCATCACAGACAAGGTCCTTCTTCTTTTAATGAAGCTGAGGCTGGGACTGCAGAACAAGGACCTAGCATACAGGTGAGATTCATTGCCTGTAACTGTGGTGTTTGATTGTCATCACAAAAATAAACCACTTAGAAGTTATCCACTTTTTTAACATTGCAAATATAATTAATCATGATTTCTATTCATTAATGTTTTCTTATCTTTCTTCAGGTTCAAGATAAGTGCTGACCAAGTAACAAAGATAGTGAACATCGGAAGCTCTGCAATGGCTGATGCCCTGAAGTTCCTGATAGTGTGGCCAGAAAAAGGGGCGATAATAAGAAACCTGCCTAAAGCTTTTAAGAAAACTAGAAGATACAAAAAGACTTGTGTCATAATTGACTGCAGTGAGATCTTCATACAGCGGCCATCTAATTTACTAGCTCGAAATGTTACATACTCCACATACAAACATCACAACACGTTGAAGCTGTTGGTGGGAATTACTCCAACAGGAGCAGTTTGCTTTCTGTCCAAGTGCTGGGGTGGCCGGGTATCAGACAAGGAGCTGACAATCAACAGTGGATTCCTGGAACAGCTGGAGCATGGGGACCAGGTAAATTGCTTCTTTTTATAACATGTAAATTTATCCCCCTCCAAACCCTCCCTCTCAAATAAATAAAATAGTTGTAGCATAATTTAATTTTTTTTATGATTGTGTTGAAGGTTATGGCAGATCGAGGATTCCTCATTCGAGAAGAACTTCTCTGCAGAGGAGCAAGCCTTGTCATCCCTGCATTCACAAAGGGCAAAAATCAGCTTAGCCACAAGGAAGTCATCGACTCAAGGAAAACTGCCAATGTCAGAATTCACGTAAGTTGAAATTGTTACTCTACATTCAATTTATAGTCAAAAAAGTTTCCTGTTTTATGAATACTTTTTTCCAAAACATTTGACTTGAGGGGGATAAAGAAAGAATATCTAAAATGTGTTTAAGATGTTTTCTATTAACTTTTGTAATATTCAGTCTAGATTAATAAACCTATGATCTGAAGAATACAAACTAGGCTTCAAACTTACACAAACATACGGTACACTTGCAATTATAACGAGCAATTATTTTAATAACAATTTTAAGGCAGAAATCCATTAATAATTTAAGAACATTCAGTCTTGCCTTGAAAAATAGACATTCTTAAATAAAATAAAAAAGTTCATTGTTTTTGCCAAAGTGCTCTGTTGAAAATAGCCAACACAAATAAAATGCAAAGTACTTCAAATCTGTACACATCAGCTGATTAACATACGCTTGCAATTATAACCAGCAATTATTTTAATAACAATTTTAAGGCAGAAATCCATTAATAATTTAAGAACATTCAGTCTTGCCTCGAAAAATAGACATTCTTAAATAAAATAAAAAAGTTCATTGTTTTTGCCAAAGTGCTCTGTTGAAAATAGCCAACACAAATAAAATGCAAAGTACTTCAAATGTACACATCAGCTGATTAAAATATATATTCTACTATATTCCTTTCTTTTAACAGGTAGAACGGGCCATTGGTCGGATGAAAAAATTCCGGATTCTGAACACAACATGGGAACTCGGACTGGTCAAGAGTGCAGACAACATAGTAACAATAATCGCTGCACTTGTTAATCTGCTACCTCCACTAGTGAAATAAAGGTTTTCCTCCAGTATCCTTGCATATCACTGTTTTGTTTACATTACTTCGCAGACTCTTGTGATACAATGAACATGGGTAGAAAGTAGGAATAGAAGAAGCTATGTAATCTGCAAGCAGCTGACATCCAAAACTGGGGGTTAAATGGAATTCTCTGAATAGCAATGCCAGCTTTTGTGTAAATGACAAAATCGCACCACTGAGCGCCAGTAATGGCCATTTGTCCTTGTACTTGGTGGTAGTACTCATGGTCGTGTTTGAGTTCTGGGGCCCCATCATGCAATTTGCTCATGAAGTTGTCAGATTTTGCTGCCTCACTTGGGGGTTTGTCTCGCACACTGTATGGACATTTTACCTCAATGATTCCCCACTTGCTGACCTCTGTGCTGTCATAACAAACTCTGTCAGGAGTGGCGGCTAGAATGGGTTCTTCTGGGCTGATGTACAAGCCACATTCATGTACTATGACATGTCTTCTCTGTGCTAGTCCTTTGTAAACTTGAATGGCGACGCTTTCATTTTCTTTTCCCCAAGAGAGCATTTTTTTTTGGAAATCAGTGGGGGGCTTTGGATGAAGCATGTCACGTGCAACAAGTTCTGGTTTGGCTTTTTTACTGCTCATTTTCTTGCAAATTTTTCCAAAATTTGAAGCAGTGAGTCTTGAGTATTTCAGAAGAAACCATTTGGGACAATCAGCCTGTTGTTTTGTTTCATTCTGAAGTTTATTTGCCTGATCATATGTCACAGAGAGTGAATCCTTGTAAACTTTATGCTGAGCTGAGATCTCTTGTGGAGTCTCTCCCCACCTTTGGAGCGTAGTGCCACTAAATGGGAAAGGTGGTGGACCAGGAGACTCAAGTAGATGGTCGAGCAGTGGTTCCTGATGTGGTGTTACGGACACCTGGTAGGGTTCACCAGCATTCTCCACGTGTGCTGGAACGTCCATATCTGTAAAACAGAATAATTAATATTTATGAAAAGAGGAAAGGCAGGACGTGCTAGGCGCAACATATTCCAAAAATAAAATCTAAGTCACATCTGGATTTAACAGATACCAGTGCGCTTCGACATTAGTCTTCATGAGGGCAGTATGACATAGATGTGATCAGTCACAATCAGCTATGCATGCAATATAATTTACATTGCATGCAATGCAGCTGGAACATGGAAGACTGTCTCCCATATGTATTATGCTATTCTGTAGTAGTGCAACCCTATTTTGTATATAGCCAATATTTGATGCCATGTTCTTGCTGCATTCTTATCCTCCTGAATATATCGTATGTATATATAAATATATAAATATTACTGCTGTTTTGCATTGTTAATTCTACTGCATGCATAGCTGTCATATGACTGATCACACAATGACCTGTATTTAAATGCCATGCTTTACACATGCGTGTCATACTGCCCTGATGAAGATGCAAGTCAAAATGCATAGGCCTCTATTAAATCCAGATATGCCTCAGATTCTCATTTTTCTCATTAGGCTATTGAAACTAATTGGTAAATGTCAAGCGCCAATTTTTACCTTCATCTTCAGTGTCATTTGTCTCGCTGTTTGCTGTATCAGTCTCTTCTGGGTCCAATCTTGGCAAGGATTTAAATACGCAAGCAGTGGGGCAAATTTCTTTCAACTCGCTCATAAAACCCCTATATGTCTCCATGTATCCCTCATCCCCTCTGGTACAAGCCAACGGAATTCTACCCTTCTTCTCACATGTTGGCCGTGGAACAGTCTCTTTTTTCTTACTGGGGTGGAAGTTGATTTCATCTGCAGGTGCTGTCAGGGAGTTGTTTCCAAAAACTTGATTCCATCTAAAACATTGAAAAGCAGAATAGGCTGTTTACCTAATTCATATTGACAAGAGTGTCCATATCTAGATAATCTTATCAGAATAACAAAATATTACATTCTGTAGCTGTGCTTTGATACCTGCAAGCCTCACTAGTACATGCAGCATTTGTAAGTCCTATCCTGACAGCTGCTTCTACTTTAAACATTAAAGCTGCTACATGACTGCATGTTTCTCCAAGACTGGATTTGAAAGAAGGAGAAATGTGTAAGCTGTGATATAAAAATTTTCATCATAGTACAGACGCCATTGAAAGTCTCACACTGAACACAATTGAATTGGTACAACAGTCACTACATTTTCAATAAATAAATAAATAAGAACACTGATCAATGAAGACTTACCCGGCTTTGCAGTCGCAGTGAGCAGTGATTATTTCGCCGTTCTCTTTGGCGATCACCCACGGGAGATGCGAATCGCGCTGTGACTCTGCTTGGCCAGGTCTAACCTCTGCTTTTAGAACGATCACTGCTTTCTGTTTTGCA
This sequence comes from Scardinius erythrophthalmus, assembly GCF_964197995.2. NCBI lineage: Eukaryota > Metazoa > Chordata > Actinopteri > Cypriniformes > Leuciscidae > Scardinius > Scardinius erythrophthalmus. The sequence continues at coordinate 21,047,265 of NC_138230.1, read as the reverse complement.
GAAAAGATAGCCCCGACTTTTCGAGAAACAAAATAATCATAGGCCTCCAGACTTTTGAAAGCCTTTAATCTTTCATGAGTGAAGGGTCCAGGGGTTTCTATTAAATACGAATAAATGTCTCCCCAGCAGATTGGTGGCCAAGACACGGGCGAGTCGGACCAATGTTTTTTGTCATCCCAGGTCTCATATGGGCTTTTAATAACTTCTATTTTGTCACCAATACAAATTTTGAGCTTCTCTTCAAACCTCCTCCGGTCTTCAGATGTTAAAGTGCTTATATATTGTGGATTTCGCCCGGTAACTTTCTTGAAAGTGCTCGTCGCGTCTTTACAGCCCGACATACTGTTTGTTTTGTTGCCACACAACCACTCGCGCATGCGTACAAAGATGTCAACAAAGATCCTCCTATAGCATATGAGATTGGCCAATCTAATCTACCAGTCAGAGAGCTGTCATTAAAGCATTAAAGCAAAACTTAACCCTTGATTTACCAGTGACACTAACTTGTAGGCCAAATAATTAGTTAAAACAGACATTGATTGATCAAATAGCCTATTGGTAAAAACAAATGCTTGCTGGACCTACTTGTATATATACTTATATATAAAATATTATTATGACCGCTGCTAGCGTAGCTAGCGAAAGCGGTCATATAGGGATTGTCAAAGTTTTTTTTTTTTTTTTTTTTTGTCACCTTACTGAATTTTTCGCCAACGATACCAGGGACACCAAAGCACCGGGGAACATGAAATTTGGTGGGAATGTAGCCCCACTAGACTTCTAAGGAAAAATTTCGTTTGGTCCCCGGGGGCCACTCCCCCCCCGCGCTGGGCCCCCCCAAACCCAAAAAAATGCAGTTTTTCCTAAATAACTACCTGAACCGTGGCACCGAGGATGAAGAAATTTTTATGGTATGTTGGTCTACTAGACTTTTACGGAAAAATTTCGTTTGGTCCCCGGGGACCACTCCCCCCCCCCGCGCTGGGGCCCCCGTAAATTTTTCGTCAACGATACCAGGGACACCGAAGCACCGGGAAACATGAAATTTGGTGGGCCATGTAGCCCCACTAGACTTCTAAGGAAAAATTTCGTTTGGTCCCCGGGGGCCACTCCCCCCCCGCGCTGGGCCCCCCCAAACCCAAAAAAATGCAGTTTTTCCTAAATAACTACCTGAACCGTGGCACAGAGGATGAAGACATTTTTATGGTATGTTGGTCTACTAGACTTTTATGGAAAAATTTTGTTTGGTCCCCGGGGGCCACTTCCCCCCCCCCGCGCTGGGGCCCCCGTAAATTTTTCGTCAACGATACCAGGGACACCGAAGCACCGGGGAACATGAAATTTGGTGGGCATGTAGCCCCACTAGACTTCTAAGGAAAAATTTCGTTTGGTCCCCGGGGGCCACTCCCCCCCCACGCTGGGCCCCCCCAAACCCAAAAAAATGCAGTTTTTCCTAAATAACTACCTGAACCGTGGCACCGAGGATGAATACATTTTTATGGTATGTTGGTCTACTAGACTTTTACGGAAAAATTTCGTTTGGTCCCCGGGGACCACTTCCCCCCCCGCGCTGGGGCCCCCGTAAATTTTTCGTCAACGATACCAGGGACACTGAAGCACCGGGGAACATGAAATTTGGTGGGCATGTAGCCCCACTAGACTTCTAAGGAAAAATTTCGTTTGGTTCCCGGGGGCCACTCCCCCCCCCGCGCTGGGCCCCCCCAAACCCAAAAAAATTCAGTTTTTCCTAAATAACTACCTGAACCGTGGCACCGAGGATGAAGACATTTTTATGGTATGTTGGTCTACTAGACTTTTACGGAAATATTTCGTTAGGTCCCCGGGGGCCACTTCCCCCCCCCCGCGCTGGGGCCCCCGTAAATTTTTCGTCAACGATACCAGGGACACCGAAGCACCGGGGAACATGAAATTTGGTGGGCATGTAGCCCCACTAGACTTCTAAGGAAAAATTTCGTTTGGTCCCCGGGGGCCACTCCCCCCCCGCGCTGGGCCCCCCCAAACCCCAAAAAATGCAGTTTTTCCTAAATAACTACCTGAACCGTGGCACCGAGGATGAAGAAATTTTTATGGTATGTTGGTCTACTAGACTTTTACAGAAAAATTTCGCTTGGTCCCCGGGGGCCACTTCCCCCCCGCGCTGGGGCCCCCGTAAATTTTTCGTCAACGATACCAGGGACACCGAAGCACCGGGGAACATGAAATTTGGTGGGCATGTAGCCCCACTAGACTTCTAAGGAAAAATTTCGTTTGGTCCCCGGGGGCCACTCCCCCCCCGCGCTGGGCCCCCCCAAACCCAAAAAAATGCAGTTTTTCCTAAATAACTACCTGAACCGTGGCACAGAGGATGAAGACATTTTTATGGTATGTTGGTCTACTAGACTTTTACGGAAAAATTTTGTTTGGTCCCCGGGGGCCACTTCCCCCCCCCCCGCGCTGGGGCCCCCGTAAATTTTTCGTCAACGATACCAGGGACACCGAAGCACCGGGGAACATGAAATTTGGTGGGCCATGTAGCCCCACTAGACTTCTACGGAAAAATTTCGTTTGGTCCCCGGGGGCCACTCCCCCCCCCCGCGCTGGGCCCCCCCAAAACCAAAAAAATGCAGTTTTTCCTAAATAACTACCTGAACCGTGGCACAGAGGATGAAGAAATTTTTATGGTATGTTGGTCTACTAGACTTTTACGGAAAAATTTCGTTTGGTCCCCGCGGACCACTTCCCCCCCCCCCGCGCTGGGGCCCCCGTAAATTTTTCGTCAACGATACCAGGGACACCGAAGCACCGGGGAACATGAAATTTGGTGGGCATGTAGCCCCACTACACTTCTACGGAAAAATTTCGTTTGGTCCCCGGGGGCCACTCCCCCCCCCGCGCTGGGCCCCCCCAAACCCAAAAAAATGCAGTTTTTCCTAAATAACTACCTGAACCGTGGCACCGAGGATGAAGAAATTTTTATGGTATGTTGGTCTACTAGACTTTTACGGAAAAATTTCGTTTGGTCCCCGGGGACCACTTCCCCCCCCGCGCTGGGGCCCCCGTAAATTTTTCGTCAACGATACCAGGGACACCGAAGCACCGGGGAACATGAAATTTGGTGGGCATGTAGCCCCACTAGACTTCTAAGGAAAAATTTCGTTTGGTCCCCGGGGGCCACTCCCCCCCCGCGCTGGGCCCCCTCAAACCCCAAAAAATGCAGTTTTTCCTAAATAACTACCTGAACCGTGGCACCGAGGATGAAGAAATTTTTATGGTATGTTGGTCTACTAGACTTTTACGGAAAAATTTCGTTTGGTCCCCGGGGGCCACTTCCCCCCCCCGCGCTGGGGCCCCCGTAAATTTTTCGTCAACGATACCAGGGACACCGAAGCACCGGGGAACATGAAATTTGGTGGGCATGTAGCCCCACTAGACTTCTAAGGAAAAATTTCGTTTGGTCCCCGGGGGCCACTCCCCCCCCGCGCTGGGCCCCCCCAAACCCACCCAAAAAAATGCAGTTTTTCCTAAATAACTACCTGAACCGTGGCACAGAGGATGAAGAAATTTTTATGGTATGTTGGTCTACTAGACTTTTACGGAAAAATTTTGTTTGGTCCCCGGGGGCCACTTCCCCCCCCCCCCCCGAGCTGGGGCCCCCGTAAATTTTTCGTCAACGATACCAGGGACACCGAAGCACCGGGGAACATGAAATTTGGTGGGCCATGTAGCCCCACTAGACTTCTACGGAAAAATTTCGTTTGGTCCCCGGGGGCCACCCCCCCCCCCCCCCCCCGCGCTGGGCCCCCCTAAAACCAAAAAAAATGCAGTTTTTCCTAAATAACTACCTGAACCGTGGCACCGAGGGTGAAGAAATTTTTATGGCATGTTGGTCTACTAGACTTTTACGGAAAAATTTCGTTTGGTCCCCGGGGGCCACTTTCCCCCCCCGCGCTGGGGCCCCCGTAAATTTTTCGTCAACGATACCAGGGACACCGAAGCACCGGGGAACATGAAATTTGGTGGGCATGTAGCCCCACTACACTTCTACGGAAAAATTTCGTTTGGTCCCCGGGGGCAACTCCCCCCCCGCGCTGGGCCCCCCCAAACCCAAAAAAATGCAGTTTTTCCTAAATAACTACCTGAACCGTGGCACCGAGGATGAAGAAATTTTTATGGTATGTTGGTCTACTAGACTTTTACGGAAAAATTTCGTTTGGTCCCCGGGGGCCACTTCCCCCCCCCTGCGCTGGGGCCCCCGTAAATTTTTCGTCAACGATACCAGGGACAACGAAACACCGGGGAACATGAAATTTGGTGGGCATGTAGCCCCACTAGACTTCTACGGAAAAAATTCGTTTAGTCCCCGGGGGCCACTCCCCCCCCCCCGGCGCTGGGCCCCCCCAAACCCAAAAAAATGCAGTTTTCCTAAATAACTACCTGAACCGTGGCACCGAGGATGAAGAAATTTTTATGGTATGTTGCTCTTAAGGGCCCACATCAACCTAGCCCATAATCACTCATTTGTGATTTGCGCCCCTCCCATAAAAAATGAAAATGCAATATTATTCTGCTTTAATCGCCCCTATCTTCAGTGGAGATGTTCAGAACTGCACCATATTTCATGTGTATGATTAACTTGACATCCTCTGGGGGTATCCTCTGCTAAGTTTTGTAGAATTTCATCCATGGGGGGGTATAAAATAAATTCATTTATGTGCACATTTAGTGACTGTACACTCATCGGCCTGTAGATGGTGCTGTTGAGCGAAGGGTTGCTCACACATGCACACACACACATGCAGGAATACAAACAAACGCAAGCATGCACACATACTGACATCCACACGCACAGACACACACCCATACACACACATACAAATCCACATGCACAGACACACACACACAAACACACACGCGCACACATGTACGCACACATACATACACGCACAGACACACACACACACACAGACACACACATACACAAACACACACACATACACACACACACACACACACACACACACACACACACACACACAGACAGACATGCACATACTATTACTTTATTTAGGTATATACATAAACACGCAATACAGCCAAATTACTCCACGTCATTTATTTTTGTGGAAAGCCAGTGCAGGCCTGAGCGGCGGTCATATTTTGTACCGCGATGCGGTACATCTAGTTTCCTATTCAAATTGCCATCCATGCCTTATTATTATTATTATTATTAATAATTTTGCTCTATTCCTTTCAGTTCCTTGTAGCGATATTCCTTGTGGTCTAGATGCACTGAAAAAAAAAATTTGTTCTGGACAGTGGTAGGCTTTTTCCCAATTTTAATCATTGACAATAATTAATCAAATATTCTTCAAATATTTAATGTTCATGTTCCATATTTTTCCATGCATGTCTTCAATTGTATATTTGTTCTGTTCATTTCAGTTACTTGTTGTGATATTGATTGTGATCCAGCACCCAAATCAAAAACATGGACAGTTCTTGATAGTTGTCTGGATATTAGTTTCCCTGAGTTTGGTTCTGATCAGAGCCGGACAGTAACTGAGTACATTTACTTGAGTACAGTACTTAAAGGACAAATCAAGTGAAAAATGAACCTGGGGTTAATTAACACATGGTCACCGAGTCGATCGTTCCCTGCGATGCGTTTTCATGAAAATCGAATGTAAAGAGTTTTATCTTTAAAAACAGATTAGCTCATAACAGTAGTATATTGGGCACAGAGTAAGTAAAAATAAATCGCTAGTTAATACCACTAACAAGGCTCAAAATAGCCTCACACTAACACGGTAACATAATGAGGGTCCTTACATACAAACCGAAGCATTGAGAACTTTGTAAGTGTACAGACAGTTTAATAAGAAGATACTTTAAAAAGACAGTACATTACGCGTTCACATGCAGGATCCATCTTGGAAAACAGTCTCGACTAATAGAGCCACGAACGCCGTGCTACGTTAGATTTCACAAACGTAATTCCTATCAACCAGCTATCCTATCGACGGCGTTCGTGGCTCGATTAGTCGAGACTGTTTTCCAAGATGGATCCTGCATGTCAACGCGTAATGTACTGTCTTTAAAAAGTATCTTCTTATTAAACTGTCTGTACACTTGCAAAGTTCTCAATGCTTTGGTTTGTATGTAAGGACCCTCATTATGTTACCGTGTTAGTGTGAGGCTATTTTGAGCCTTGTTAGTGGTATTAACTAGCGATTTATTTTTACTTACTCTGTGCCCAATATACTACTGTTATGAGCTAATCTGTTTTTAAAGATAAAACTCTTTACATTCGATTTTCATGAAAACGCATCGCAGGGAACGATCGACTCGGTAACCATGTGTTAATTAACCCCAGGTTAATTTTTCACTTGATTTGTCCTTTAAGTACAATTTTGAGGGATCTGTACTTTACTCGAGTATAATTTTTGGGGAGTACTTTACTCAACTTTACTCAAGTACATTTGAGAGGCAAATATTGTACTCTTTACTCCACTACATTTCTATCCATAACTGTGAGTACCTGTTACTTCTTCTAAAAAATAAAAATAAAATAAAAAAAAAGTAAAAAAGAAACATCTCGGAAACCCTCTCAAATGTGATTGGATTGTGCATGCGCCACTGATTGGGACAGCCTATCAGCAATCACCTTCAGCTTTCCGCCAAAGTCAACTCCATGGTCAGATTTAGATAAGAGAAGAAACCATGGACGAAACAATGGATGAAGGTCCATCCCGAGAGCGATATTTTTTTTCCCAGGATGGTAGGGGAAGACTCATGAATATTCATTAGGGAAGTCATCCCTGATTGGTCTTAACCACAGTGACGGGTAGGTTTAGGGGCAGGTTTATGGAGGTCATAAGACCCCCAGTGACGGGTAGGTTTAGGGGTGGGGTTAGGGCTAGGTCATCAGACAAATCAGGGATGACTTCCCTAATGAATATTCATGAGCCTTCCCCTACCATCCTGGGAAAAAAAATATTGCATCCGGGGAATGTGCCAAGCCGTGGCCCCACCTCGCCAGACTATTTCAATTTTCTGAACAAGTTAATGATAGTTTTCGCTTCAAGTGTTTGCTGTGTTTACCAATGTAAGCACTGTGGCAGTAGTAATGCAAAATTTAGAAAATGTACTCTTGCACTCTTGATACTCAAGTACTTTTAAAAACAAGTACTTCAGTACTTTTACTTAAGTAGACATCTGACTGTAGTACTTTTACTTGTAATTGAGTAAAATTTAGCAAGGGGTATCTGTACTTTTACTCAAGTAATGTAGCTGTGTACTCTGTCCGCCTCTGGTTCTGATGAGCTGTTCTGCAACACACCTGACACCACACTTGAAGGTCTTATGGAGTTTCCCCTCACTCCAGCCACAGCACCACTGCCAGGACTAGAGCCCACCCTCACTCCACTACCAGCACCAGAGCCCACCCTTACTCCAGCCACAGCACCAGAGCCCACCCTCACTCTAGCCACAGCTCTACTGCCAGAGCCCACCCTCACTCCAGCCAAAACCCCACCAATGAGAGATCTGTGTAGCCATTAGGGCTTGCATAGACTAGTCGAGTAGTCGATACCACTAGTCGACGCTGTCGGAAACAATCGACTACTCGAGCGTCACCAACAGACATAGATATGACCAACAGACACCACACGTCAGATGTGTGGAAGTATTTTTGTTTTATTTATTTATTTATTTATTTATTTCGAAAAACAGGGACAGCGTACAATAAACATTAACCTCAAGGGGAGAGATGCATAGTACCAGGTTTTAGCTCAAGAGCTAATTTCCACCCGTAGTCCCTGGGCAGGCTGATGTTATAATAAAATACATAATACATCATACATACATGAATAATGAAATTTACATTGACCAAATAAATAAAAGTCTTCATATGCACAACAATCAGATCTTCACACCTTTCATTTACTCAGGTCTACTATTATAGAACACACACACACACACACACACACACACACACACACATACATACATACCTCCGGTCACATGTGAGTGCAAATTTGATTTGACAAGAGCCATATTTCATCAAGGATGACAAAAATATTGTAATTGGCCAACTCTGCAAGAGGCCATTCACATATTGCTTCTAAAAATGTGTGGAAAGCACGCGCGGCCGTGCCGCTGTCTCCTACAAGCGCTTGCGCTCCCGTGGTGTCTGTCGTTGCTATGCAACCAAACTGCGCTCTCCATGATGACGACGAATAAGTATCATTCAGCAAAGGATTAATTGATTTCTAGCCCTTGCATTAGCTTTACTACTAGATATATTTCTGGAGATGAGAAGGAAAAACTCGCCTGGAAAAACTAGCGCACCATGTTGCTTTCATTATGAGCACGCTCGCCGCGCGCCTACAGTTGAAATAACGACCTTGAGCGCGGAAAAGACGCGGTATGTGAACGGCACCGTCTGAAATGAAAGGCAAGAACGGCTATTTATTTGGCTTTAGACTGTTACATGAAAATTTAAAAATGAAATGTCATAATTATAATGTTTTGAGAGTTTACTTATGTAATTGTTGCATTAGGCTATGAATTAATAAATGTTTATTGATAAGATCTAGCTATTTCATGTCTTTTCACTTACAGTAGCATGAACGACGAGTAGTCGAGTAACTCGAGTATTGTTTTAATAAGAAATCGACTAGCAGAAATCAGTAGTCGTGCAACCCCTAGTAGCCATAAATGCATAAGAAAATGCACAGACAAATTTAGTGAGGAGATCTGGAAGAGGTACTGGGACTTTGACTACACAGACAGACGTGCATTCATGTTCCACAGTGTCAGCCAGCTACCAACAGCAACAATTTGTGTGGATGGAAAAACAAGTCGACGTGGCAGGTCCTTTGTTTACAGGCTAAAGAATGCAGATAAGATCCCACAGCAGGTCTGTAAAACTTTTTTCTTGGCCAATTCCCATACCACCTGGCGAATGACAGCCTGGTCCTCTCTGTGATGGGGAATGAGATAGGGAATGAGGTGATCACAAGAGACCAAAGAGGAAGACATACACCATCCAACAAGCTGGACATGCAGCCTTTTTATGACCACACTGAATCATTCCACCCATCAGTGAGCCACTACCGAAGGGAGCATGCCCCACATCGTCACTATCTCCCTAGCGACGTTAACATCAAGCTCATGTATGCAGATTATTGGGAAAAAGGCAACAACTGCTTCTATGAAAGCTACCACAAAGCTGTAAAGCATAAGAACATCATCTTTGCAAAGCTTGGAGAGAAGGAATGTAGGAGTGCCTACTGCAGGATCAGCACATGAAAAATGACCATGATGTGGATGGCAATGAAATAGACTGCTTGCAGTGCCACAGGTGGCGTGGGCATAAAGAGTCTGCCGTGCAGAGCAGGATGATGTACCCGGATGATGCAAAGGACTGGCCAGAGGACACATTAGTAAAGAGTGTGGACCTTCAAAAAGTAATCATGTTGTATGGCCAGACTTGTATGCCGGGTCTGAAAACATAAATTTTTACAAAGTGCATTGTGGCATTCCATGAGACCTTTACCTCTGTTGGCAATAAAAAAATAAAAAAACACCATCTCTGTGGTCTGGCATGAGGGCATGGCAGGGCGAAGTACAGCAGAGATCAGCCTATGTGACTGCACTAAAAAAAAGAAAGAAAGGGACATATGCCACAGCATCTTCTGGGAGGACAACTGTTCTGCCCATAACAATAATTGATGCTTGTTATCCTAAATGGTGATACCACCTCCATGGAGTCAAGTCAAGTCAAGTCATCTTCATTTATATAGCGCTTTTAACAATGTAGATTGTTTCATAGCAGCTTTACAGAGATAAGCGTATAATTTAAGGTAACAGATTGTTTTGGCTTTATAGTGGTTCTTTAATAAAGTTATTTTCCAGCTAAAGTTAGTTTTGATTGATTCGCTTCCGTCGCAACGATCATTTGTTATTAAATTAGGGGCCGCTAAGACGACACCATTCTCTCTACACAGACTTTAAACACGAACCTGTGATAAATGCTGATGGCGTTCACATGCGCATTAAGAATTGGTTCTATAGTTATGTGCGTTTGAATACATGTGCAAGGTCTACAATACAAGGTCTTTCCTTATAAATTTTGATACAGAATTTTATTTTATTTGTCACTTCGGGGTAGGTACGCGAAACAAATTTTCCCGACAACGTTTTATCTGTAGAGTGGTAAAGGGATCCTCCATAGGGAGAGAGTAGTTGGCACTTCAGCACTGCGTTGTCATCAGGTCCAGGTGAAGGTCCTTCGTCAGATCTGGATACAGCCTGGATCCGGCAGGCTGCGAGAAAACCTCGGGATAAACAAAGACACTAAAATTAGCGTAGATGCCATTCTTCTTATGATGTAACTGTCAGGGTTGTTGCAGGATGCTGAAGACGAGGACACAGGAACTTCAATGTAGTTGATTTACAAACTAAGTTTCCAGAAACATACAGGAACAAAGGAAAAACTCCAGGAATTCAGTACACACAACCATACATGGACGACGACCAACCAACACTGAGGGAAAACACAGGGTTTAAATGTACTGGGGCTAACGGGATAATTAACAAGACACAGGTGATGGGAATTTCTAATTAAACAGACAGGGAAAAACTAACAGGATTAAACCAAAAATCACAAAGACAGGGGAAAACAAGACCACAGAACAGAACTCAACACATCCAAACGTGACAGAACCCCCCCCCCTCCCCGAAGGCGCGTCCTCGCGCCGTATAACATCCAAAGGGGTGGGAGGGTGGGCGCCCTGGAGGCTGACGAGGGCGTGGTTGCACAGGACGGGAAGCCTCCAGGGCGGAGCAGGTAGCTCGGGGAACCAGGGCGGAGCAGGCAGCTCGGGGGACCAGGGCGGAAAAGGCTGCGGGTGTGGCCACGGCAGAGCAGGCTGTGGGTGTGGCCACGATGGAGCAGGCTGTGGGTGTGGCCACGACGGAGCTGTCGGACCCTCAGGGGTCCAGGGCGGAGCTGTCGGACCCTCGGGCGTCCAGGGCGGAGCTGTCGGACCCTCGGGCGTCCAGGGCGGTGAGGACCCTACGGATGACCATGGTGGTGAGGACCCTTCGGGTAGCCATGGTGGTGAGGACCCTTCGGGTGGCCATGGTGGTGAGGACCCTTCGGGTGGCCATGGTGGTGAGGACCCTGTCGGCACGACCTCCATGGTCCCCTTAGAGGACGTACTGCGCCCCCCCCCCCCCCCCAAATTTTAATGGGGAACTTGACAGTCACAAAGATTGGCTCTTGGCGTTTCTGGACTCCTTGTGCTCAGGACTAGGCGGCTCTGGCGCAGGATCAGCGGGCTCTGGCGCAGGATCAGCGGGCTCTGGCGCAGGATCAGCGGGCTCTGGGCTGGGCAGGACCAGCGACAAAGAGGGCTCTGAGCTGGGCAGGACCAGCGGATTGGAGAACTCGGGGCTGGACGGGACCAGCATACCAGGAACCTCGGGGCTGGACGGGACCAGCATATCAGGAACCGCGGGGCTGGACGGGACCAGCATATCAGGAACCTCGGGGCTGGACGGGACCAGCATATCAGGAAACTCTGGGCTGGACGGAACCAGCATATCAGGAAACTTGGGGCTGGACGGAACCAGCATATCAGGAAACTCAGGGCTGGACTCATGGGCCGTAATCGATGTGTGTGTTGCCCATACACACAGAATAGCCGTAGACACTACAATCAACACTGTGTCTTCATGAGCAGATTCAAGTGCAGCATGCTCAGTCTCTGGCGGGCAGGCGATGGGCTTTAGGCTCTAGTGGCCAGGCGATTGGCTCTGGCTCTGGCAGACAGACGACGGGCTCAGGACATACTGGACTCGGAACTGGCCGGAGTGGAAGATCTTCCATCACGAAGTTGGATCCACACACCCATAGCGTGTGATCCACGAACTCCAGGAAAGTCAGATCGAGATCTTTTACCAGAAGTATCTGGGCAAGAGGGTCTTTCAATCCACCCCAAAAACTCTGTTTAAGTTCCTCTTCATGCCATGTCACGTCATCATAAAGATCCAGGTAAAGCCCAGCATATTCCTCAAGTGAGCGCTCATATTGAAAGAGGAAAGGTGTTTCCATGGGGTTCACCTTTTTCTTTTTATTCCTCACCTTGCTCATTTTTGTTTTTTAAAGGTTGGTCGTTCTGTCAGGGTTGTTGCAAGATGCTGAAGACGAGGACACAGGAACTTCAATGTAGTTGATTTATTTACAAACTAAGTTTCCAGAAACATACAGGAACAAAGGAAAAACTCCAGGAATTCCATACACACAACCATACATGGACGACGAACAACCAACACTGAGGGAAAACACAGGGTTTAAATGTACTGGAGCTAACGGGATAATTAACAAGACACAGGTGAAGGGAATTTCTAATTAAACAGACAGGGAAAAACTAACAGGATTAAACCAAAATCACAAAGACAGGGGAAAACAAGACCACAGAACAGAACACATCAAAACGTGACAGTAACGAGTACATCAGGATTTATGGGAAGTGTTCCCGGTTCCGGCTGACCTAATCTATGCAGCCTAACATTGAATTATAGAAGTCTATAATGTATTATGTATTATGTGAATGCTAGGTCAAAGAGATGTGTCTTTAATCTAGCTTTGAACTGACAGAGTGTGTCTGCTTCCCGTACAATGTTAGGAAGACTGTTCCAAAGTTTTGGTGCTAAATAGAAAAAGGATCTCTTAATGGTAGCATGTACAGAGTGAACAGCAACAGTCCTAGTACTGAGCCTTGTGGTACACCATACTGAGCTTGTGATTGATAAGACATCTCTTCATTTACTGCTACAAACTGATAACGGTCAGATAAGTATGATTATTTTAATCCATGCTAGTGCAATTCCACTAATGCCATCATAATGTTCGAGTCTATTTAAAAGAATGTTGTGGTCAATGGTGTCAAATGCAGCACTAAGATCAAGTAACACTAATAGAGAGATACAACCACGATCGGATGATAAGAGCAAAGCATTTGTGAGTCTAACGAGAGCTGTCTCAGTACTATGGTACAGTCTAAATCCGGACTGAAAATCCTCGCAGATATCATTTCTTTCAAGAAAGGAACACAGTTGTGAGGATACTGTTTTTTCTAATATTTTTGACAGAAAAGGCAGATTCGAGATCAGCCTGTAATTGACTAATTCTTTAGGATCAAGTTGTGTTTTTTTAACAAGCGGTTTAATCATAGCCAGCTTAAAGGTTTTTGGTGCGTATCCTAGAGACAAAGACGAATTAATGATAGTTAACCCCCTGAGGTCGACGGTATCGCCGGCGATACCACCTCGCTTTTTTTTTATCAGTGTAAAAGAAACTCATAAATACTCTGTTGACTTTGATTTTCCATAGGAGTTTCATACATCAATCGATTCTGTTAAATGTGTATTATTTTTGTGTATACTCACAATAAAAACTAAGTGTTGTGCTTTTCGCCAAATAAAGAAAAATAAACACGAAGCGAGTTCTGCCTTCTCTCTGTCCATGTAGTCCATTCTGAAACGTGTCCGAAAATGAATCATAACTCAGCGAATACTTCTCACACAGGCACGTGAGATATGTCTTTATGAAGCTTGAAATCTCTTCTTTTAAATGAAGTAATTTATATAAAAAACAAATGTTTTCAACTCATGTAATCCGTTTGAAAGCAAGGAGAGGTACCGTTTTTCCTTCTCCCTTCATTATCTCTAAATGAGATGCAGCCGCCCCGCCCCCGGCGCGATTCACATGTCAATAGTTAGGTGATCTAGTATGCATTGCATACGCCCCCCCGATCAATGCCATAAAAACACAGTTTCTTCATCAGACTTACTGATAGTTCATCGCATTTTGAGTATGACACGCTTCTCCGGTAATAAAGACGCCCTTCAGATGATTCTGGACAGCGAGGAAGAATGCACCTTTTCCTCAGAGGAAGATTGTAACATTTTGAAGAGCGAATTCCGCCGAGAACACAATTTCGGAGTAAGTTTTACTTAAAAGTCTTTTGTCTTTTATTTTTCGTGTTCACATTTATGAGGAAAAAACAATATTACGTGACAGTTCTCCATTATGGACGCGAGCGCTCTAAAAAAAGCACTAAAAGACTTTCAAACTTTCACAGAGACCTCAAAACAGAAAGTACAAATCCTTTCTTTAAAACGAATTTCGTTTTGTATCAATTGTATCTTAATTTTAATAATTTTTTCATTAACAAATTTCCTGGATTTAAAGTAAATATAGGCTAGCAATCACAACATAAGGTGCTTGAACTGGAGATCATCATGAACCAGACAGTAGCCTACTCGCCTCACATGTCTAAAAAATGTGAAATATATTTACAGAAAGCCGGTTCTAAACAAAACCATCCAAAACACTAGCCTACTGTGAAGATCGCGAGTCAATAGCCTATTGTCAACTTCATCTTTGCCAGAAGTTAAATTTAAATCGCGTGTGTATGAATGATGATGTTTTAGCAAACTCTGTATTGCTATACTGAGATGAGTAAAAATCGACTGAAATATGAATACATAGATAAAATGTAGGCCTATAATCATTTTTTTTTTACAAAGAAAGAGTACACTTGAAATATTGTTAAAATTGTAATTATTGTTGTAATTGTAACCTTTTTAATAAAATAGCAAAACATATTTACAAGATAGATGTAAGCAAAATCTTAAATGGTCAATATAAGTCTTCTTCTAAATATATCTTTTGTCCTTGCATTGTGGCTCAGTCAGTTTCACACCTGAATGAATGGCTAATTATGCAGAGTGGGTGGGACATTGTATTCTAAGGTGTAAACCACTCCTCGTTCACGCCCATCTCACATATTGGCTTTCCAAGCAAAACCTGTTTTACATCAATTTAAATCAATGTATGGTTTTATGTGAACGATAAAGCAAGACTATTTTCACATAATTTTGAAGAAAAAACTCTAGGCGAGGACATCCATTAGTCAAAAGTCTTATTGACACATATTTACTATGTGTTTTGTGGCCTTATTTCAGAAATTTTATTTTTTATTTTTTTTCAATAACCATGCATAAACATTATTCTCTCAAAAATGAAAACATGTACATACACGTGGCTCACATATTATTGTAGCCCTGTTTGTGCTATATAGAGTGAATTTACACCTTTGCCATTAATATGTTTATAAGCAACTGAAAAAAGCACAAATGTCAGGGCATGTCAGAACATCTCAAGGGCCCCAAAAACAGCCCAGACCCCAGAGGGTTAAAAGGGGATCTATGACCTCTGGGAGCATCTCTTTCAGTAGCTTAGTCGTTATAGGGTCTAACATACATGTTGTCAATTTAGACGAATTAACGAGTTTGCAAAATTCTTCCTCTCCTATAGCAATAAATGAATCAAATTTTTCCTCAGGGAGACTAAAATGCACTGCCTGATGCGATACTGTAGTAGACGGTTGCATAGTTATAATTTTTTTCCTGATGTTATCAGTCTTATAAGTGAAGAAGATCATAAAGTCATTACTGCTGTGTTGCTTGGAAACTTCTGGGCTTGAAGCTTTCTTTTTAGTTAGTTTAGCCACTGTTTCAAATAAATACCTAGGATTATGTTTATTTTCTTCTAATAGGGTTGAAAAATAAGCAGATCTAGCAGCTTTTAAAGCCTCTCTTTAAGTAATCGAGCTCTCCTTCCATGAAATCCAAAATACCTCTAGTTTTGTTTTCTTCCAGTTGTGCTCCATTTTTCTGGCTGCTCTCTTAAGGGCCCGAGTGTGCTCATTGTACCACGGTGTTGGACTATTTTCTTTAATCTTCTTTAAGCGCAACGGAACAACTGTGTTTAAAGTGCTGGAAAAGAGAGAGTTTAAAGTTTCTGTTGCAATATCAAGTTCTTCTAAGCTATCTGGGATGCTGAGATGATGAAACTGATTAGGAAGATTATTGATAAAGCAATCTTTAGTGGCATAAGTGATAGGTCTAACATATTTATAACACGGTGTCGGCTTTGCAGCCTTGGCTAAATGTAATTTACATGAGACTAGATAATGATCTGAGATGTCATCGCTCTGCTGCAGAATTTCAATGGCATCAACATCTATTCCATGTGATAATATTAGATCTAGAGTATGATTACGACAATGAGTAGGTCCTGACTAGGCTTGGGAATCGGTTCCAGGTTCCGGTTTGGAACCGGTTCCAAACATTCCGATCCATCGGAATCGTACACGTCCACACGTTAACGATTCCACTAACGATTCCGAACGTTCCGTTCCGTTCCGTCCATTCCCGCGTCGCGGCACGACGTCACAGTATGTGACTGGATTTTTAAATCCCCCAAAAGCGCCATTCCCGCGTGCAATATTTTTTTCCCCCAGTATGGTAGGAGAAGGTACCACCTTTTTCACCTCTGATTGGCTAGAAGGGCTCTCCTCCGATTGTTTATTTGATTTGGCCGTGAAACGTCATCTCTGATGAGAGAGAGAGAGAGAGAGAGAGATAGATGGTAGTGGTGGTGATGCTGTCGGCTCGCGCGCTAGTCTGTTTTGATCTTCTTTACCGCCAACAGAAGTAAACAAAGTCAATCCAACAGTGTGATAAGTGCGTGCCGTCAGATTTATATTCCAAGTTCACATTTTCATAGCCTGTTTAGATCGAATCCATGAACCGCATTATTACACCGTTTTCTAACTAAGGCTACGCGATCTATTTAAAACAAGTTACAATCATAAAATAGCAGAGTGCTATCATGAAATCGTAAAGGCTGTGATATGCGCAAAAAAGATATGCGCTGTTTTTTTTTTTACATAGAAGCACGAGGCTTTAATTATTTATATGTGTGCAGATCAGCTCCATTCATAGTAAACGCTGCTCCACATATACTCAGTCTCCTCATGTGCTGTTTGTTTAGGTTTCCGATAATGTACGTTTGGGAACGCAAAACCTCGGACGCATATTTCATATAACTGTCATCATTTATGCGTGTCAGCATCTCAGGGGGGAGCACAACAAATATGCTCAAACATTTAAATAACATCCATGGCATTAAATACCAGGAGTGCACTATATTTGACAGCCTGCGCTCCACAAACAATGGTAGGTTGGCTTATAAATTATATCAAAACATTAATGCTAGATGTAAGTAACCAATGATCAGCCTGGAGAGATCAAGGATCCTCCCAGAAAAAGCAGACATGCTTGTTTTTCTGCACAAGAACTGCTAGAAATTTTTAAATGTTAAATGATTAATTGAAGTTTTTGTGAAAACAATAAAAGTTAAAGTTAAAATGTAAACCATGATGCGTTGTTTACTCTTTTATAGTTTAGCACACACGACTAAGTGTGTTTACAATACAAAGCTTTGTTTTAGAAATGTTTACTTTTTTTAGAAATGTCAAAGCATTCAACTTCTGTATTGATATTGCACACTTGGTTTTCATTCTCTAAAACCACTTTAAATTAGACATTCAAAGGCAACAACTCTCAAAGCCACCCTGTAAGTGTGCAGCAAATGGTACAGGAATCGATATGGGAATCGATAAGGAATCGCATCGATAAGCAGACTTGACAATGGCATCGATATCGATAATTTCTTAACGATGCCCATCCCTAGTCCTGACACGTGTTGTCTAACTCCAATTGAATTTACAATGTCTTTAAATGCCAATCCCAATGCATCTTTTTCATTATCTATGTGTATATTAAAATCACCAACAATTAGTACTTTATCTGCAGTCAATATTAATTCTGATAGAAAGTCCGCAAATTCTTTGATAAAATCTTTATGGTGCCCTGTATACAGTAGCCAGCACAAATCTCAAACGTGATTTATCGTTTACACTATATATTTTTACATTAAGCACCAACACTTCAAAATAAGTATATTTAACCACATAAACTCCACCGACCCGGTACCGGGATCGAAAATCTTTGTTATGATGTTCGTACGTTCTTTTAATAAACTTCCTTATATGGTATTAGACAATTCCCCAGCTAACAAAAAAAAGGTCCCCAGAACGTCCCCTAAATGGCCTGTGCGAACGTCCCCCCGAACGTCCCCATGTGGAGTCCGCTTGATGTCCCGCGGACGTTTGCAAAGACGTCCTCCGTACGTTCAAGAGGACATTCACAGGACCACCAGCGGCCATTCGGAACGTTTAGGGGACTATCGCGTTTAGTCCCCTGAATATCATTATATTTTATTTTACTTCTGGCTAACCAAAGAAAACACACACGTTGTAAGGAACAAAGTAAATGTATTTTATTTGAACAAAGGTGTTGTGCTCTTTCAGTGTGTGTCTTCAAACGCGCTGACAGCTGTGTGTGTGTGTGTGTGTGTGTGTGTGTGTGTTTGTCCGTCAGCTGTGGGGTTAGTCCAGCAATTCTTCCCCTTGGCATCTACCTAAAACAACAAAATAAACACATTCAGTAGTATTATGATTGTATATGTCTATATAATATATCCATATATGTTAAATATAACGTCGTCTCATCTCATCATAACATTAACGTTAGCTTCGTAGTGTTAGCATACGGTTAGCAGCGGTACACGGCAGACAACTTAAGCAAATGTTTTAAAAGGTAACATTTTCATATAATTTATAGATGGACAGTGGTTACGGTAACTAATGTATACTAATTTAAAAATTAAAAATACCTTTTAGACAGACGAAAGAGAAAACACAAGGCTGCGTCTGAGGAGGACCGTTATAACTGTCACTACAGCTGAGCGTTGCCATGGATACATGGTGCGTACCATAAGGAATGACGTCACTCGCTTAGGTGCACTTGATCGTCACTTGCTTGTTTCTCCCCGTGTAGCTATATTACACTTTTTTTTTGTTATTTGAGCTGCATGTGCTATCAGTCAGAATAATTGTGCAATAATTAGAATAACATTTTTCCTAAAATAACTTCTTTTGAATAAAACCAGTCACCTTCGCCTGACCAACAGTTTGATACTTTAGGATAGGATAGGACAGTTAGGATAATTTTATTTGTCTTACCTGTGTTATTCTCCACTTTCTTCCCAGCAATGTGCTTTTCCATTCTTCACGTTTTCCTTGGCTGCCGTTTTCCTCAAGTCGATGCATTCTTTTAGAGCTCCTGCATTCAACCTTATTTTCTTCATGCATGAATATAAATTGTAGCTTATGTGACCCTGGATCACAAAACCAGTCTTATGTTGCACGGGTATATTTGTGGCAATAGCCAACAAAACATTGTATGGGTCAAAATTATAGATTTTTCTTCTATACCCAAAATCAGGATATTAAGTAAAGATCATGTTCCATGAAGATATTTTGTACATGTCCCGACTCCCACGAATCCCACCTTAACCCTCTGATGGTCTTCGTTTAGGAGTCACGTTCGTGGCCAGATGTATAAATCTCAATAAAAAAATAAAAAAAAACATTACCCATAAGACTGGTTTTGTGGTCCAGGGTCACATATTAAAATATGATATTTGAATCAATTATCATATTTTGATGTTTAAATTATAACGCTGAAAACAGTCTTGTGATTTGATTACATCTTTAACTAGTGATAGAAGTTACTAAGTTTATTATCTTAACATAACATTAAAACACTAACATTTTTAACAAACTTAATTTTACAATTAATTCAAATATTTTTAGTTTATTTGCATTTATATTTTTGTTTAATTATTCTTTTGTCTGAGTTGCAAGCTGTCAGGTCTGATGATAAAAGAAAAAGCATGTGCGACTGGATTTTGCAAGTGTTGTCATGGAAATGGCAGGTGAGGGACGAAATAGGGACGTTCGCACACTGGCCCGGACAAATGTCCTCAGAATGTCCGTCACCGAACGTTACAAAGCGGACCAAATACGAACGTCATCGGAATGTCCGTCAGCGAACGTTACAAAGCGGACCAAATACGAACGTCATCGGAATGTCCGTCAGCGAACGTTACAAAGTGGACCAAATACGAACGTCATCGGAATGTCCGTCAGCGAACGTTACAAAGTGGACCAAATACGAACGTCATCGGAATGTCCGTCAGCGAACGTTACAAAGCGGACCAAATGCGGACGTCATCCGAACGTCCGCTCGGGAACGTTACAAAGCGGACCAAATACG
This sequence comes from Scardinius erythrophthalmus, assembly GCF_964197995.2. Classification (NCBI taxonomy): domain Eukaryota; kingdom Metazoa; phylum Chordata; class Actinopteri; order Cypriniformes; family Leuciscidae; genus Scardinius; species Scardinius erythrophthalmus. The sequence continues at coordinate 21,027,162 of NC_138230.1, read as the reverse complement.
GACCTAAGGGGACGTTCGAAAAGTCCGGGGGACGTCCCCTGTTAGCTGGGTTCATGGTATCATTTGAAAGCTTAGAATCTAAGCTTTACAAAGAATACCATCACTTTCATTTTCATGATACATGTTGAATGAAATATTAGCTTAAATATGCATTGGTCCCAGGCAAAAAATTCCGCTTTATGATTGCGAAGAAATATTTCTACAAATATTTTTTTTATATATATTTCACAAAACAGTCAAGTCATACATCACAAGAAAGCTCTCATTCTAAGGAATTTGACGATGTAGGTTATTATATTGTGAGACAATCATAGACCGAAATATCTTCAAAAGAATCGCGCAGTGAAATAAAATCAAACAGAGATGACAGATAAAAGTATCACATTCCTGCTCCGATGGCGGCTTCAGTCAGCCGCAAACAGCCACATAATCTATATCACCTTTTAGATTAGGATGTTATCTTTCAAATGAGACCATTTTCACGTTTCTGTGAGCTTTCCTTGGTAAGAAAAACCTTTTCGAATGAACTGAGAGAAGACGCGCTCTGAGCGCAGGACACTGGATCTCCATGCCATCTGTACAGGCGCGAGCCTTACTCACAAAGCTACTGCTAAGGCAAGCATTTATTATATATATCTAACCGGAACTAATCTCGCGTCGCATATCTGTTGACGGACCTTTCACAAAAGACGCGAGTTCAAGAGAGTCGGATGCGCTTCCTTGATCACTTCCGGGTGAGCGCGCGAGCTCTCTTGTTTTGAGTAAGATATCCGCGAGTTTGCGTGTGTTATTATAGTTTATGAACTGTTTTGATTTTTAAAATTGCATCTAGAAAGATACAAGCATAAATGTCATTGATAAAAGCGATCTTTGGAAGTGCAACTGGTTTCTAAATGGACGATTTGGAGTTAGAGAATGCGCATTCTCCAGACTCTCCAGAGCTTTTGGGTACGTATAACCTTATGGTTTTTCAGCATTTACAATGTTTATATACATTTTTTGATTAAGTTATTGTTAGTTTGAAATGTGAAAGCACAGCAAACAATCTGATAAACTATTATTTGAAAATAAATGTAAAACGTTTTGATTATGGAAAGTATGATTGCGCAATACTTTACAACTTTGCATAAGTGGAATAAAATGGTCATTTCAGTAAATCTACATTTTGATATTGGGAAATGGATATTATTACAGTGCAGAAACTATGTATAAATAGTGTTTTTCTTTGTTTCATGTTCTGTTGAAGATTGGCACTGTTGGCACAGCTGGCACAGCTGGCATCAGATCTCCTGGAGGCTGGCTGGTGATGTTGAGGTGATGCACAACACAGGTGACAAATCTGATGCCCATATAATGAATGATATAAATCTGGAGGATGAGGATCCTGTTCTAGATTGTAATAGACCACAGATTTTAGGCAAATAATTTGTAAAATGATAAGTCTTGTATCTTCTGAAAGAATAAAATGATAAAAATCATAAAGCGCCTATTTTTTTCTTTCTGTTTATTATATCACAGACACCATATACTATAATATTTATCACATCCAGCAGTGTTTTATATAATTTCAAAGGGTTTTCTGTAAAATGACACTGGAATATTGCATATATTCCACTGTATATGGGTATGAGCATAGTTTAGATTTGGGTAGGTGGATATTACATAAAAAAAGTAATATTCCTCCCTTCAGATTAATATGCACATCTTTTTCATTTTTTAGTGTAGAGAAAAAAATCTTTTTTCCAGAGTTTTCTGGCATCTAGAGGAAACAACCATAAGTGTCTGCATGTTGCTAGGCCCCACAGGGCCTGAGTTACACACTTTCAAAAATGAATTTAAAATTAAAAAATCAAAAAGCGCCTATATTTTTTTGGTTTTATTACAGCTCAGACAACATATACTTAAATGTTTATCACTTTTAGCACTGTTTTATGAATCTGCAAAGGGTTTCCTGTAAAATGACACCAAAATTGTCTATTTTGGAAAAAATATGTGGAAATGGGAGGCTTTTCAATTTCGGTAGGAAAATCCAGGCGGAAATCCCCAAAAAATGGTCGAGGAGTGTAAGAGGTTAAAACTAGATTTCTTAGTGGTTTTGAAAATATGACTATAAATTACAGCAACACCTCCCCCTTTGCGTTTCAGATGAGGTTCATGTTTATAACAGTAATCTTGCGGGGTGGACTAATTTAAAGTCTGTACCTATCAGACTGTTACCCTTTTGTTTATTTAAACGAGGAATTACATGCTACCCTTTGGGGTAATATTATTAGAAAACTTGGAATTCGTTTTCCCTGTTAAGCTGATGATGTACTCAGTTACATATTTCATCCCGACCAGATAAAATCTCTAAAATATCCAAGTGGACAGAGTGTGTTAACCCTCTGAGGTCGACAAACGCGCGGGCGCGTTTTTCTGGATTTTCTCCACATTGTAGCACTATAAACTTAAATTACTCAGTCATTTATAGTCATACAGAAAAAAGAAATATAAAAAAAGAATCTGTGATATTTCTCCTTTTGTATGTGTCCACTTACAATCAAACCAAAACATTGTGCTTTTGTAAAATAAAGAAAATAAACAGGGTGTGCGTTCTGCCTCTCCGTCGCGGTGAACTTTTTTTTCTTGAGCACGTCTATAAACTGAAACAAAACTCAGCGAATACTTGTCACACATTTATGAGCCATATACCTTTATAAACATTTAAGTGTGTACTTTTAAATCATCGGATTCAAAACGAAAACAAATATTCTCTGTTTAAGTAATTTGTATAAAACCAACAAGATGTCCAGCTTCTCAAATGCTTCCTCATTACAGTTAATTTGGCCACGCCCACTCGCGCAAAAGATATTCACATGCAAATCTCCACATGGACCGCGTCTCGCTCATTACCTCAACAACAAAACACTTCACTTTTCGTCGAGTTTGAAAGATGTGCCTGAGCTTACATTGGATTTAGGCTACCTCAGAAGAAAAAGAACACGATTTGAAGACAAGAAAGATGTAAGGTAAGAAATTCTTACATATTAGTTTGTTATTGTTGCATAAATGTCACGTTGCAGTTGAACTGTTGCTAGATATATGGGGAATATTATAATATTTAGACCCGTGTTTACTGTTACTGTGTTTGTGGATATCTGCTCAAACGTAGATATGTATATGGTAACCATAATGTTTTATATTTGAGCGCGATCGCGTTTGAATGTATCATATTTTTGATAGCGATCGCGTTTGAATGTATCATATTTTCCTCATTACAGTTAATTTGGCCACGCCCACTCGCGCAAAAGATATTCACATGCAAATCTCCACATGGACCGCGTCTCGCTCATTACCTCAACAACAAAACACTTCACTTCACTTTTCGTCGAGTTTGAAAGACGTGCCTGAGCTTACATTGGATTTAGGCTACCTCAGAAGAAAAAGAACACGATTTGAAGACAAGAAAGATGTAAGGTAAGAAATTCTTACATATTAGTTTGTTATTGTTGCATAAATGTTACGTTGCAGTTGAACTGTTGCTAGATATATGGGGAATATTATAATATTTAGACCCGTGTTTACTGTTACTGTGTTTGTGGATATCTGCTCAAACGTAGATATGTATATGGTAACCATAATGTTTTATATTTGAGCGCGATCGCGTTTGAATGTATCATATTTTTGATAGCGATCGCGTTTGAATGTATCATATTTTCCTGCGCGATCGCGTTTGAATGTACACATCATATTTTGGATGAAAGCAAAACGCACCAAACGGCTTCATGTTTTTATTATTATCTCATTTCATATCATCATAACGGATGGAAACATTTGAAGTAACATGATAATCAATATATTTTTCTCTAGCTTAGTTGTTACTGAAATCTTTTTGAAAATATATATAGGCTGCTATATTGTTATTATTTTATGCAGCACTGCGCATAGCCTATACCTACAAGGCACAACAAACCTGGTGTTCATTATATAATATATTGTTGGAAACATTTGTGTGAGTGTGTGTGTGTATTCTGTGAATTTTAAAAAGCAATTTTAACAACAAAAATCTAAAATGTATTCCCAAAATCGTGCAGGCCTTTCTCTTGATATCAGTATGTGCACTTTTTTTTTTTTTTTTTTTTTTTCAGGGCCTAGATGCCACTGAGTGAACATGGTACTTTTTTGTTGTGTATCTTTGGATTATGTTGTGTTGTAAATAAATCCAAACAATTTTAAAAGCCATTCTTTTTTAAATCTCCTCATTCTTTGTGCAAGGGTGGTCAGAATGATGGGCCCTGATAAGCTCCTAATAGGGCCATTAGGGAGGTTCTTTGTCTTTCTCAGGTGTGGAAAGCTTTCATATTAATGAGATGATCCGCCCCTTCGCATATTGCTTTATCACACAAAACACGTCGTACAATTTTTAAATCAATATATTGTCTTCTCTGAATGAGCAGTCAGGGTGATTCTCACATAGTTTTAGAGCAAATATTCTAGGCTACGTCATACAATTTTCAAAAGTCTTGTGAAGAAATAATCAGTATGGGTTTCATGACCTTATTTCAGTGAGAATTTATTTTTGTATTTTCACAAACCACGCATAAATGTCATTATCTCAAAACTACAAACTTTTACATACATGCTGCTGATATATTATTGTAGCAGAGTTTGTGCTGAATACAGTGTAATTAGACTTTAGCCATGAAAATGTCACAAGTAACAGAAATAACCACAAATGTCAGAGCATGTCAGAACACCTCCAGGGCCCAGAAAACAGCTCAGACCCCAGAGGGTTAAAGATATTTTCTATTACATTTGGATAAGTCTGAGGTATTACTTACTGGACCAAAAACCTGTACACAGAATATCTTAGAATACAATTTGCATCTAAAAGGGTGTACTGTTTTTTCATCCTCTACAGTTAAAGACCTGGGTGTTAAATTAGACAGCAACTTTTCTTTCGAAAATTATATTTCTTGTTACAAAAACAGCTTAAAGACAGCTTACCAAGGCAGACATCCCAACCTGCAAAAAGTCATTTCAGGGAGGTAACCCTGAACTGATTAATTCGGTTCGGGAGAAGAGATAAAAGCCCGCCCACACTGACAATTGATTGGTTGATTTACCGAAACAGGCCAATCAGGATGCTCTCTATCTTACATGTGCTTCATGAGGCACACACGCACACTAGCACACACACGAAAGGTCTCTCGCTCTCGCACCTTCTCCCTCTCTGCCGTGCGCACGCTACTTGGTTTGGAACACAGCCTCTGTCTCGCATGCGCGGGATTGCGCGCTCTTGCTCGCTCGCTCTAGATTCCGTGAGATTTTAACTAATTTGCGGGCATCAGGGAGCCACTATCAATATGCGGGAGACTCCCAGAACTTCCGGGAGACTTGGGAAGTCTGCCAAGGAGGCCACCCACTCACACTTGATATCACTGTCTATACGGACCTCTGGGGAGCGGAATACTCGACATACAAACCCTCTAGATCGAGGGCAATACATTCAATGCTCAACCTTAAAGACAGCTTACCAAGGAGGCTTGCAGAGAGCCAGTCTCACTTGATATCACTGTCAACAGCAGAATGATCCCTGGAATCAGAACGAGCTCAGTCCTGGGACTGGAGGACTCTGCTTAACCCTCTGGGGTCGGCAAACGCGCCCGCGCGTTTTGCTGGATTTTCTTCACATTGTAGCACAATAAACTTAAATTACTCCGTCATTTATGGTCATACAGAAAAAAGAAATATAAAAAAAGAATCTGTGATATTTCTACTTTTGTATGTGTCCACTTACAATCAAATCAAAACATTGTGCTTTTGTAAAATAAAGAAAATAAACAGGGTGTGCTTTCTGCCATTCCGTCGCGGTGAACTTTTTTTTCTTGAGCACGTCTATAAACTGGAACAAAACTCAGCGAATACTTGTCACACATTTATGAGCCATATATATTTATAAACATTTAAGTGTGTACTTTTAAATGATCGGATTCAAACTGAAAACAAATATTCTCTGTTTAAGTAATTTGTATAAAACCAACAAGATGTCCAGCTTCTCAAATGCTTCCTATAAATTTTTAATTTGACCACGCCCACTCGCGCAAAAGAGATTCACATGCAAATCTCCTCATGGAACGCGAATGCGCTCATTACCTCAAAAACAAAGCAAGAAAAAAATTCACAAGTCTCTGCTTTTCATCGAGTTTGAAAGACGCTCCGTGAGCTTACATTGGAATTACCTCAGAAGAAGAAGAACGCGATTTGAAGACAAGAAAGATGTAAGGTAAGAAATTCTTACATATTAGTTTGTTATTGTTGCATAAATTTCACATTGCAGTTGAACTGTTGCTAGATATATGGTGAATATTATAATATTTAGACCCGTGTTTACTGTTACTGTGTTTGTGGATATCTGCTCAAACGTAGATATGTATATGGTAACCATAATGTTTTATATTTGAGCGCGATCACGTTTGAATGTATCATATTTTGGATCGCGATCGCGTTTGAAAAGCAAAACGCACCAAACGGCTTCATGTTTTTACTATTATCTCATTTCATATCATCATAACGAATGGAAACATTTGAAGTGATAATCAATATATTTTTCTCTAGCTTGGTTGTTACTGAAATCTTTTGGAAGATTTATAGGCTGCTATAGGTTATTGTTATTATTATTTTATCCATTACTGCGCATAGCCTATGCCTACACGGCACAACAAACCTGGTGTTCATTATATTATATATTGTTGGAAACATTTGTGTGTGTGTGTGTGTGTGTATTCTGTGAATTTTAAAAAGCAATTTTAACCAGAAAAATCTAAAATTTATTCCCAAAATCGTGCAGGCCTTTCTCTTGATATCAGTATGTTCACTTTTTTTTTTTTTTCAGGGCCCTGATGCCACTGAGTCCTGCTGACTTCAACATTCACATGAGTCTCTGTACATGAACATGGTAAAGTGAAAATCAAACACCTTGGAAATGAAAGGTATGTACAATGTTTTTAGGAATGGCACAATGGATTGTGTTGTATCTTTGGATTATGTTGTGTTGTAAATAAATCCAAACAATCTAAAAGCCATTCTTTTTTAAATCTCCTCATTCTTTGTGCAAGGTTGCTCAGAATGACAGGGCCTGATAGCTCCTAATAGGGCCGTTAGGGGAGGGTCTTTGTCTTTCTCAGGTGTGAAAAGCTTACATATTAATGAGCTTAAAGCTTTCTCACACAAAACACGTCGTAAAAAATTTAAATCAATATATTGTCTTATCTGAATGAGCAGTCAGGGTGATTTTCACATAGTTTTAGAGCAAATATTCTAGGCTACGTCATACAATTTTCAAAAGTCTTGTGAAGAAATAATCAGTATGGGTTTCATGGCCTTATTTCAGTGAGAATTTTTTTTTGTATTTTCACAAACCACGCATAAATGTCATTATCTCAAAACTACAAACTTTTACATACATGCTGCTGATATATTATTGTAGCAGAGTTTGTGCTGAATACAGTGTAACCGGACTTAAGCCACAAGTAACAGAAATAACCACAAATGTCAGAGCATGTCAGAACACCTCCAGGGCCCAGAAAACAGCTCAGACCCCAGAGGGTTAACCCCCTGGGGTCGGCTATCGCGCCTCGTTTTTTTCCGTATGAGTGCAAAAAAAAATATAAATTTTAAAAATTTTTTTATAAAAAACAAATATTCACAGTTTATATAATATGTATGTAAAGAGAGAGATGTCAGTCGTTCTCATCTCAGCTAATTAAGTTTTAATGTGACTATTCAAACACAAATGTGAGGCGATCCATACAAACCTGTGAAACGCCCACATCCGTTGGATAAGGCCGGTGACACACTGGATGCGTGGCGTAAGCGTCTCAGCTGCGTGGCGTGTCCGTTTTTATTTCGGCTCCCATGTTAACAGTTTAGAGTTTGCACACTGCCTGTGTGAGACTCGCGTCTCAGGCGCGGCACGAGCCGCGTGGAAAACATGTGCATGCTAGAAATAGAACCGACGCCTATTTTTCACGCGACACGCAAGCGTCTTGGAAGCTTTTCCATGCAAAATTGAATAGGAAAATCTGTTTATTTGTCATTTTGACACGAATACATATTAATAAATGTCCTTTTGATGTTTAAAAGTGTCTAGGTTTTGACATAAATGCAAATATAAATGTAATTTTACAAAATATGATCGATTTTCAAATACTGCTGTATTGAATGAACAGCTTTTAGCAAACTCTATTGCTATACTGAGATGAGGAATATACACTGTATGTGTTTTGTCAAAAATAAAGTCATCAACTAACTAATGAATCCTTTAAATTGAAATACGTATGATAAAATGTATACTTTAGTTTTGAAAGACATTGACTAGTTTTGAAAAGATTATAAAGTATGTATGTGCATGCATATATATATATGTGTGTGTATATATGAAGAGTTCAGATGCAAAAGCCTCTAAATGCCATCTGAAATTTTCTCCTAGAATGATCATTTTTATGAAGCTTGTATATTTAAGTTAGCTATAGGTGACACACCTGAATGAATGGCTCATTAAGTATGCAGGGACATTGTCTCACCAGGTGTGATCTACTAAATATGCATGATGCTGTTGGAGCGTTTAAGCCCCATCCGCATATTGGCTTTCCAAACTAAAAATGTTTCACAAAACTAAAATCAATGTATCGTTTTATGTGAATGATTAGGCAGGATGATTTTCACATCATTTTGAAGAAAAAATTCTAGGCGACGACACCCATTTGTCAAAAGTCTTATTGCTACATATTTAGTATGTGTTTTGTGGCCTTATTTCAGAAACTTTAATTTTTTGTTTTTTCGATAACCATGCATAAACATTATTCTCTCAAAAATGAAAACATGTACATACATGTGGCTCACATATTATGGAAGTCCTGTTTGTGCTATATAGAGTGAATTTACACCTTTGCCATTAATATGTTTATAAGCAACTGAAAAAAGCACAAATGTCAGGGCATGTCAGAACATCTCAAGGACCCCAAAAACATCCCAGACCCCAGAGGGTTAAAGACCCTCAACCATAGGCGAGGCTATCAATCTAAACTAAGGTGAAAAAAAGACCACTTCCTGCCGAACACAGAGATTGCCAGCACCAAGCTCTTTCTCGGGCAGTGGAGAACCCTACTATTAAGGGTTCTAACTACACTACGGCTGTTTTCTCAGGTCGATCCGTGGCGGCCCCATTGCCGGGCGGGGACACAGAAGGGCGCAGTGGAGACAGACTGAGTGAAGACCAAGGAGGAACAGAAGGGAGTGAGGAGTCCAATGGAGCCGGGGGGATGAAGGGACATGGTGTAGCCAGATTAGTGCAGTCCAGAGGCAAGGGTAGGTCGCCGAGCAACCAAGGTGGATCCGGGGGGACGAGGGAGCCTGGCGAAACTGGTGAACTGAAGGGCCACGGTGGAGCTGAGGGAGGTAGGAGCCAAGGTTGAGCTGATGGATCGACAGGCCGAGGTAGAGTCCTGGTCGCAGAGGTTGGAGGTAGAGACCGGGGATCCACAGACCAGGCTGGAGATGCAGGCTGGCAGACCCATGGCGACTCCACCTCCCCGAAGGTGGTTTGAGGAGCTGAGGGGCTGACAGGCAGTGGCAGAAGAAGGGTTGAGAGGTGGTGGATGGGAGGAGGTGGGAGAGGAAGACTGGATGGGAGTTCAGGAACTGGCTCAGGCTCAGGTTCTGGAACAGATTACAGCTTGGGAACAGACTCAGGTTCAGGCTTGGGAACAGACTCAGGCTCAGGAGCAGACTTAGGAGTAGATTCAGGCTCAGGAACAGATTCAGGCTCAGGCTCAGGCTCAGTAACAGATTCAGGCTCGGACACAGAAGACTCAGGCAGGGCGGTCTCGGTGGAACGAGACTCTGGACGGGCGGTCTCGGCGGGACGAGACTCTGGACAGGCGGTCTCGGTGGGACGAGACTCTGGACGGGCGGTCTCAGAGGGACGAGACTCTGGACGGGTGGTCTCAGAGGGACGAGCGGTCTCGGCGGGACGAGTGGTCTCAGTGGGACAAGACTCTGGACGGGTGGTCTCTGCGGGATGAGACTCTGGAACAGAGACAGGAACAGGTCTGGGAATATGGACAGTCCTTGAGGCAGGAACAGGTCTGGAAACATGGGCAGTCCTTGGGGCAGGAACAGGTCTGGAAACAGAACAGGGAACAGGAATAGGTATCGGCATGGCGGCGGCCATCCTGGCTGAAGGCTCAGGCGGTGCGGCGGTGAGGCGGCGGCCATCTTGGCTGAGGACTCAAGCTGTGAGGCGGCAGCCATCTTGGCTGAAGACGAGGGCATTACGTGAAGAAGCTCAGGCTGGTCAGGTATGACTTGAAAAAGCCTTGGGTCTGGCTGTGTTCCGGATCGAGGCCCGACGCTCTCCAGACACCGGATGATGACCTCCCTCCAGTCTAGTCTGGTGGTGTCTGGGAGGTCAATAAGATGGTTAAATGTGGCACTGATCCGGAACAAGGTGCTCAAGGTCACGTCATCGAGGGTGCTGGTGACGGCAAGGTGGCAAAAGTCCTTTACAAATGAAAAAAAAACTTTTGCTCTCCTCAGCCATGATGATCATTTTTACCCTATAATCCATTTTGGGCGGTCCATTCTTCTGTCACAGTGTGGTGCAGGCAGAAGAAGACGAAGAGGAGTCAAAAGTTCCAATACAAACTTTTACTTACAATATAACTCATATGGGTACAGACAGGCAGAAGACACTTAAGACACACACTTAATAAGACGAAAAACGGACAATGAACAAGGCAAAACACAGGGCTTAAATACATATGGGAAACAGATCAGGAAAACGAGACACAGCTGACAAGACTAACGAGGTAAACAGGTGTTGACAGATGAACTAAAGAGGGTTACCAAAACAGAACAAATGAAGAAATGTGACTTATGAAAAGACAAACAAACACTGACACGTGACAGAGAGGCCTTACAAGCTGCAAGATCTGCTTAGTTTTCAACCCTATTAGAAGAAAATAAACAAAACCCTAGGTAGTTATTTGAAACAGAGGCTAAACTAACGAAAAATAAAGCTTCAAGACCAGACGTTTCCAAGCAGCACAGCAGTAATGACTTCATGAACTTCTTATCTTTATAAATTATAACCATGCAACCGTCTACTACAGTATTGCATCAGGCAGTGCATTGTAGTCTCCTTGAAGAAAAATGTGATTCATTCATTGCTATATGAGAGGAAGAATTTACTAAATTTGTTAAATCATCTAAATCGACAACGGGCCCTATCTTGCACCCAGCGCTATTGACTTTGTACACCGACGCATGTATTATTCCTATTTTGCACCTGACTCACAGTGGACTTTTCCCTCCACAGACGCACGTCGGTAAATTAGGGAATGAACTTACGTACTCTGGGGGCGGTTCAGCGTAAAGAAGAGGCGTGTTCCGGCGCAAACGTTGGTGCTATTTTGCAGTTCCAGAAAACAATTCCGCCACAGACCAGGAAAAACCTGGTCTAAAGTCAGTGGCACGTTCAGATGCTATTTTAGGGCGCATGCTTGGCCATAATGTAGCATGTGCACAACACGCATACACTTTGCTTCTCTCATCTTAACAGACGCAGCAGTTGACATTTTTGCAAACCATACATAATTACAAGGAAAAATATTCTACACGAGGGAAATCATTGTGGTGTCTATGAAGATGTGAAAAAATTTGCATAAATCTAGCTTACACATTTACCCAAATTATTATACGCCTGTTTAACCGAAGCTTATTTGGGTGGGTTTCTCCCATCCCCATACAATGTCACCTCTCTGTCTTAGATCGACTACAAAATACACTGGTGTTCAGGGACAGGCATTAAACTGGTTTAGATCGTACCTATCTGACCGCTACCATTTTGTCTGTTTAAATGGGGAAAAATCGAAGATAACGTCAGTAAACTATGGAGTGCCGCAAGGTTTTAGGCCCTCTGCTATTCTCAATATATATGCTACTACTTGGTAATATTATAAGAAAACATGGAATTAGTTTCCACTGTTATGCTGATGGCACTCATATATTTCATCACGACCAGATGAAAACACAAAATTATCTAAATTAACTTAATTAACTAAATCTTCTATCGCCCTATAATCCATCGCGCTCTTTAAGATCACTAAATTCGAGGCTTCTGGTCATTCCTAGGATATCTAAGTCCACTAAAGGAGGGAGGGCCTTTTACATTTAGCTCCTAAACTCTGGAATAGTCTTCCTGATATTGTTCGAGGCTCAGACTCGCTGTCCCAGTTTAAAACTAGATTAAAGATGCATCTCTTTAGCCAAGCATTCACATAATACTTACCTTTTATACTACAGTTAAATCGGATCAAATGCATTAATATTATGAACAGCAGCTATGCTAATTATTTCCCATCTGCTTTTCTGTTGTTATCTCGGGACGTTAGTCCCGAGGTAAATAGTTCGTCAGTTCCAGTTTGTATCCAGCCTCTCATGGAGACTTCAGATGTCCCAACACCCGTGAAGAGACGACTCGACGCCTGTGAAGAGACAACTCGACGCCCGTGAAGAGACGACTCGATGCCTGTGAAGAGATGACTCAACGCCAGCGATGTTATGCCCTAAATTAATACATGATTAACTAACTTTATTTTTCTATGTACATTTCTGAAATGCACTTTCTGTAAAGCTGCTTTGAAACAATATGTATTGTGAAAAGCGCTATACAAATAAATTTGAATTGAATTGAATTGAATTTTACGGCCCTGATGAGAACGTCGGTCTCCTCGGCTGTGAACCGCTCCTGGCATTCGTAGAAAAGATATTATTAGGAATTATTAGGAGATATTATTAGGAAACATGGCATTAGTTTTCACTATTATGCTGATGATACGCAGCTCTATATTTCTTCACACCCTGACACTTTCCAATTCAAAAAATTAACGGAATGCATAGCTGATATAAAAAAACTGGATGACTAGTAATTTCCTACTACTTAATTGTGAAAAAACAGAGATTCTAATTATTGGACAAAAATAACCTAGAATGCTGTCTAACACTTGATGACTGAGACAGCTCTCATTAGTATCTTCACAACTATGTTCCTTTTTTAGAAAGAAATTACATCTGCAAGGATTTTCAATCAGGATTTAGACCGTACCATAGGACTGAGACAGCTCTCATTAGTCACAAATTATTTGCTCGTATTATCTGATCTTGGTTGTATCTCTCTATTAGTGTTACTCGATCTTAGTGCTGCATTTGACACTATCGACCAGAACATTCTTTTAAATAGACCTGAAAATGTTGTTGGCATTAGTGGAATTGCATTAGCATGGTTTAAATCATAATTATCAGACCGTAGCAGTAAATGAAGAGATGTCTTATCAATCAAAAGTTCAGTATGGTGTACTACAAGGCTCAGTACTAGGACTGTTGCTCTTCACTCTGTACATGCTACCCTTGGGAGATATTATTAGGAAGCATGGCATTAGTTTTCACTATTATGCTGATGATACGCAGCTCTATATTTCTTCACACCCTGACACTTTCCAATTAAAAAAATTAATGGAATGCATAGCTGATATAAAAAAAACTGGATGACTAGTAATTTCCTACTACTTAATTGTGAAAAAACAGAGATTCTAATTATTGGACAAAAATAACCTAGAATGCTGTCTAACACTTGATGGCTGCTCTGTCAAGTCCTGGGTGTGCTCTTTGATACCAGTCTTTCATTTGAAAGTCACGTGTCTAGTATCTGTAAAACGTCTCGGTTACATATGTAACCGTGAGTTCAGGGAACGGAGACGTGTCGTCGGGGGAGTTCCCTGACGAATTGGGAGAACGCTAGGGAGACCAATTGCCTACGAGTGAATTAAAACGAGCCAATGAAAATTGGCATGCAACATTTGCATTCCGCAGCCCGCCTACCAGCGCGGGTATAAAAGGCGGAAGCAACGCATTGCATAGTGCTTTTCGCTGAGGAGCCGAACGGTGTCCAGTCCTCCGCGAAGGTACAGCAACATGGCGAAGGGACGACACGTCTCCGTTCCCTGAACTCAGGGAACGAGGGTTACATACGTAACCGAGACGTTCCCTTTCGTCCTGGGAACTCCGACGTGTCGTCGGGGGAGTTCCCTGACGAATTAGGATCCCTAATAAAACGCCATGGTGCTGGCCTCTTCCAGCGCCCAGCTAAGCTACCCTGCAGCAGTTTCTTGTAATACAGATGGTACTCAACCAGAATAATACTTTTACCGCCGCCGTTCCCGCGGCGGTAAAATTGCGGGTGTGTATTTGCTGCCTTTGATCGCTAAGAGGCGCTACAATCGCAGACTTTGAAAAGTGTCAGTTTATTCTCTATTGCGTAATCTGCTGCCGCGCCGCGGCTCATTGAGAATGATTGAAATGTGATACTAGCAGATCAATTCAAGTGAAACATGTAGTTAAACGAATTCATATTATCACAAGACTGAAATTAAATGTAATACATTTAATAAATAATTAAAACATTTCAACACAAAACATTGCAATAGAAAAATATTAGGCTACATCAATGAGGCTTTCCAAGAGCATAAGATGTGATGTTAACAGCGGTCCGATGATAGCTCTGTGAACAACGCAACAGCACGAGCTTCACGGAGCTTCAAGCGATGCGAGATCGAATCTCACTAGCCTTGGCTGACAGCGTTAAATGTTTTACTTGATGCTTAGATAGGTAACTGTTTATTGAAGTCAAGCGTTTTGTTTAATTATCAATGGCACATTACAACATAAATTTGCTACATTCCAGTGGCGGTGCTGCCGAGACGAGAAAACTGATGAAGGAAGATTATCAGCCGATCGCGTCAGAAAATGAAAATGATGAAGCTATCTTTAATCTGCTAAATTATTGTTTTGTGAATCATTCACGAAATTGAGATGACTGACATTGATACCCGCCATAGCAAAGGAAAAAAAATTTAAAAACAGATCCTGGACATTTCAAGGTTTAAATAAAGTGTCGGGGGCAGTTTATTTATTTAAAACAGGGTTGCATCGAGTTAGAGTTTATTTTCTAAGTAAGAAACAGAATCTTATTCTTGCGACATTTTAAATTTGTATTGACAAAGAAATTGCAGCTAAATAAACAATTAAAACAGTAGGCTAGCTAGTCTACAAAACGAAAATAGTTCAAAGCAACATAAATTAAGATCATGCGTTTTTCTTTGCTTTTCTCTCGCGCTGGATCTCTTTTATTTTAGTTTATTTAGTCTCCCTGCACTGCGCGCGCCGGGTCTCTCTCGAAATTAAACATTTCAGGGTAAAAACCCATCATACAGCTGATAATACTGTAGTATGTCGCTGTGTGTCATCCATACAAATCACGAAAAAAAAACTGTAACAAATTATTGAGCCTTGCTTCAAAGAAACAGAATGCCTGGTTGAATTCACCTTACAATAAAACGAGGTGGATCGCGAATAAAAAAGCTCTCTGGTGATCACTTGCATTCGTTTAGTTGGCAAGAACGCGTTTCGTCAATACTTCATGTTTAGATAATGCCAGATTGTTGACAAACACACTGCTCAAACATGTTAAAATTCTACAAAACCAGTTGAAACAAATGGATTGAACACTTCAACTGAAAGTGTGTGTGAAACCCCTTTAAATACAATACATAAAACTACAATATTTATAATTTAAGGGCCTACATTTGGACACATCGAGAGATTTATCTTTAAAAGTATTTTGCCTTTGCCTGGTCATCAGGCTCACTCTCCATATGAAAGACAGAACATTTAACACCTCCTGAACCCCCCAACCCCCCACAGGCTATCTGAGTTTGAGACCGACTTAAAACAAAGAGAAGTCGCAATTCACACTTAATTCTAGACATTAGCATTAGGCTAGTAAAGTGTTGATAATGAAAGAATTTAATTATTTAGGCTACATGTAGGCTATAGGCTAATATTTCTGTCATAAAAGTTTATTACTAAACATTTAATTATTTCAATAATTGAAGAAATAAAACGCTACCTCGGTTTGGGCCAGCTTTTTCCAAGCAAACCTAAATACAAACGCATGTTCATTTGTTTAAACGCATGCTCATTTGTTGTCATGAATACAATGTTCAACTCAATGTTAAATTCCACGGGGATCTTTGGATCCTTACAACCAGGGTGCATGCGATTTGTGAATTATTATTATTTTTTCCGAACCACAGTGCTTCGTGCTGCTGCTAAACTAAATAACATTTATAGAATAATTATGAACTTGAATGAAACAATATTGCAACATTTCGACAAATAAATTATCTGATCTGTTTTTACAATTTAATTCAGGGCGATTAAGCCTAGACTACATTTAATTATAGCGAGATTTTCACCCTTGTCCGTTCATCATTGGGAAGCGCTCACATAGCTAGTTTGAGTAGATCCTATGCACCTCTCGGTTTCATACGGATTACCTAATCAGATAACATTTATTAAATATTTAGACATTAAAGGCTTTAGACATAGCCGATTTCTTATCGTGACTGAGCTGAGGAAAGTGTCTTTCGGTTCATTTTTGTGACGCGCAGTTCCCGGAGACAGAGACGACAGATAAACTTTTGTCGTTAGCCTAATATGAATAAAAGTTTACAGTTATGAACGATGTAGGCTACTCTACTCTGATCTGTAGGCTATGACTAAAAAACTGCGGAGTAGCCTATTAGGGCCTAAGTTATTTTAGCTCTGTTATGAGAAAAATAAATTCAAATGAACGCGCCGCCGCGTCTGTCGAACACTAATTAAACATGCCAGAATAAAACCCGACTTTAGAACAATGGATAGCGCCACTCGGCGTGGTGTGCCAAAACACTTAATTATAAACTTCAATATTTCATTCAAAATAATCTCAAAACGCTTTGTGACATTTTGAAAGCAGTGCATGCATTAAGGCCACTGGAACCGTGAACGTACTGTAACTCAAACTGGTTGTGATTTTATTGTTTGTCGTTTAAACGTGCCTATTGCATATCTTTATTTTATATATTTTATATGGTCTATTGGTGAAGTAATTTATAGCATTGATTACTGTGGAGTACGGTGACCGGGAGGGGACATGTTCGGTTCACTTATTTTTGTCGTGGCCACAACATATAAACTCGTGGGAACGTGATATTAAGTCGTGGGAACGTCATAATATCTCGTGGGAACGTCATATTAAGTCGTGGCCACAAGATCATTTTGTTGAGGTAACGACGATGTCGTGGCCACGCGATGCAAAGTCGTGGCCTCGAGATCATATGTTGAGGGAACGATATATTTTTCTCGTGGCCACGACTTCATATTTTGAGAGAACGACATCTGTTTGTCGTGGCCACGAGTTGAGGGAGCCACAGCGGCCAATAGGCTACTGTAACCGTTACCGTAGGCTACCATAGCATAGACTGGGCTACAGCAGAGATGGATATGATGACAGAAGAAATAACATGATTTTATTTTAAATTAGGAATGTCATATAAAGATATAGTGCTGTCTTTGGCATTAAGACATGGGTACGTTATAAGTGAAAGACACATGAAGCGCATTCTTAAGGCCCTTTCACACCGGATGCGTAAAGAAAAAGCGAAACGAAAAAGCGAATAGTTCGTGTGCGAATAGTTCGCATCAAAACCATTCACATCAGCCGCGACGCGAATTTGCGACGTCTGTGACGTTCAGAGAGCTTCAGCATTCCAAAACTTTCGCACGAATCGCGCCGACAGCTGAGAAAACATGGACACTTCATCATCATCATCATCATCATCCAGTCATAGTCATAGCATCCAGTGAAGACGAGCTTTTCATTTTATTTAAAAGACAGAAAAGAAGGTTTTGGGTGCACCCAATCTTACAGAACAGAAAGTCTGAAGGGGAGTATGCTTATGTGCAGTTTTTTTTTTTTTTTGCGTCTTCAACAGTGCGTTTTGTAATGTAACTACACATTACATGTAACACACGAAGTAAGTTAAAAATCATTCGACTAGAAATATCACACAAAGAATGTATAGTATAGCCTACTAAAAGCAGCCCTAAATAGTCTCACTGCATTTTGTTACGTGTTCAAAGTAAACACGGTCTCTGTCTCTATCTTTGACGATAATAGTGTTAGCTTTCTATCCCAAATGTAGTTTGGCCTGCTAGCCTACACAGCACAGGACTATCACACAACACACTCACAGTCGTGATAACCGGTTGGTTGGCAATGCTACGCCACACATTGTCTTTCAAATCGTTGTCCTTGTAGTATGTGAATTGGCTGAAGCCTATTCTGTCGCCGCAAAAGTAAAAAAAAAATCGACATCGAAGCGAAAAAAATAAAAGTCGTTTTTTCGCCTCAGCACATTCGCGTTCGGTGTGGAAGCGCTCATTACACAAACAGCTGATCAAAAAATAAACCCATCGCGCGAATTATTCGTGCGTCAAAATCGCGTCCAGTGTGAAAGGGCCTTTAGACTTTTTTGTCGCACGCATATTTAGGGACCGTCTCAAAATTACATGCGACATTGGCATAAACGTTTCTAACTTCAATAGCATTTGAAGACAATGACTTACAGTCATAAAACCAACTGTACATTGTTCACCCAGGTCTCATGTATGATGCACACCTTTTAGTTTTTTTACATTTATGACAATAAACTGCTAAATCATATGCAAATATGGCTATGTAGGCCTATTTCACTACTGTATGGGATCATATACAAAATATGACAATATTTAAAGCTCAATATAATTTGAAGACAATGACTTACAGTCATACAACCAACTGTATATTGTTCATATAGGTATCATGTATGATGCACACCTTTAATATTTTTGATATTTATGACAATAAACTGCTAAATCATATGCAAACATTGCTATGTATTTCACTACTGTATGGGATCATATACAGAACATGACAATATTTAAAGCTCAATATCATTTGAACACAGTGACTTACAGTCATAAAACCAACCGTAGCCTACATTGTTCATGTAGGTCTAATGTATGATGCACATCTTTAATATTTTTGATATTTATGACAGTACACTGCTAAATCATATGCAAATAATGCTATGCATTTCACTACTGCTTTGATCTTTGATCATTTGATCTATCTATCTATCTATCTATCTATCTAGGCTGTCTGATCGATTGCTCCTGTCTGCCTCGCTGCCTGCTGTGAGTGTGTTTGTTTGATTCGGTGCGATAAGCTCCGTCTTAGCCATATATTTCTTTGTTTTGAACCATCATTTTACTACCATTTCTAGTTGTTTATACTACTACATTTTACCCAACATCTCAGATTAACCTGACATCGCTAGCTTTTGTTATTAGTACTACTAGCACAAAACGCTATTAATTCGCTAGCCTGCTAACGCGCCACCCGTGCGCTCAGCTATTTTATTTATTTATTTTTCTCTCGCGCGTCCGCGCCTTTGAGTTCATAAAAAGCTCAGGTGAGTAAGAATCACTCAACAAACACGGTGAGTAATGTCTTGTCCTGTTATTGTCACTTGCACTTCATGTCACATGTTTAGTATAGGCTTCTCTGTCGACAATATAGGATTTATATGTGATAAATGTAAGGAGACAGTTAGGTTGACAGAGAAGATTTCAGAATTAGAAACACGCATCCAAACTTTAATTGAGGATAGTAAGAGTGCTAGTGCTTTAGATGTTTTGGATGCGCATAGAATAGTGCACACTTTACATGAGTCGGTTCTGGCTGAAGTAGAGCCCGTGCAGCCGGGCAAATGGGTGACAGTGAGGGATGGCTCTAGTCGCGGATCTAAAAACCACTCTTCCGTTCCGATTACCATAACAAATCGATTTGCCCCGCTCAGTGAAACACCCACTGAGAATGATTGTGCCCTAGTTATTGGCGATTCTATTACACGGAACGTGAAAATAGAGACACCAACCACCATAGTCACATGTTTGCCGGGAGCCAGAGCGCCTGACATCAAAGCAAATTTAAAAGTGCTGGCTAATGCTAATCGTAAATTCTCTAAGATCATTATTCATGTCGGCACTAATGATGTTCGACTCCGCCAGTCGGAGATCACCAAAATTAATATTAAAGAGGTGTGTGAACTTGCAAGTACGATGTCAAGGACTGTAATTTGCTCTGGCCCCCTTCCTGTTCGCAGGAGTGATGAGATAGTTAGTAGATTATGTTCGCTTAACGGTTGGCTGTCGAAGTGGTGTCCGCTTAATAATATAGAATTCATAGACAATTGGAAAAGTTTTTGGGGCAAACCTGACCTGTTGAAAAGAGATGGTATTCATCCCTCCTGGGATGGTGCTGCTCTTCTCTCTAGTAATATGGCTCATAGTCTTAGAGCTCAAACATGACAATCTGGGGCTCAGGTCAGGAAGCAGACAGACTGGCTTAACCGACCGTCTGCTAGCGGCCTCGCGTCACCAAGGTCAGATAAATCCCATCACATAGAGCCTCTCTCACCTAGCTATCATCATATAGAGACTGTGTCTGTTCCCCGAATTTGGAAATCCAAAAAACGTTTAAACCCAACTAAGGTTAAAAATTTAATTGATGTTCAACAAATAAAAAACAGCTATAATACAGATGAGCAAATGCTAAAGCTTGGGTTGCTGAATATTCGATCGCTTACTTCAAAAGCACTCGTTGTTAACGATATGATTTCAGATAATAACCTAGATGTGCTGTGTTTGACAGAAACCTGGCTAAAACCAAACGATTACATTACTTTAAATGAATCAACCCCGCAAGATTACTGTTATAAACATGAGCCTCGTCTGAAACGCAAAGGGGGTGGTGTTGCTGTAATTTATAGTAATAGTTTCAAAACCACTAAGAAATCAAGTTTTAAATATAATTATTTTGAAGCATTGGTGCTTAATGTAAAAATATATAGTGTAAACGATAAATCACGTTTGAGATTTGTGCTGGCTACTGTATACAGGCCACCAGGGCACCATACAGACTTTATCAAAGAATTTGCGGACTTTCTATCAGAATTAATATTGACTGCAGATAAAGTACTAATTGTTGGTGATTTTAATATACACATCGATAATGAAAAAGATGCATTGGGATTGGCATTTAAAGACATTGTAAATTCAATTGGAGTTAGACAACACGTGTCAGGACCTACTCATCGTCGTAATCATACTCTAGATCTAATATTATCACACGGAATAGATGTGGATGCCGTTGAAATTCTGCAGCAGAGCGATGACATCTCAGATCATTATCTAGTCTCGTGTAATTTGCATTTAGCCAAGGCTGCAAAGCCGACTCCGTGTTTCAAATATGTGAGACCTATCACTTCTGCTACTAAAGATTGCTTTATTAATAATCTTCCTAATCAGTTTCATCATCTCAGCATCCCAGATAGCTTAGAAGAACTAGATATTACAACAGAAACGTTTAACTCTCTCTTTTCCAGCACTTTAGACACAGTTGCTCCGTTGCGCTTAAAGAAGATTAAAGAAAATAGTCCAACGCTGTGGTACAACGAGCACACTCGGGCCCTTAAGAGAGCAGCCAGAAAAATGGAGCGCAACTGGAAGAAAACAAAACTAGAGGTATTTCGCATTTCATGGAAGGAGAGCTCAATTACTTACAGAGAGGCTTTAAAAGCTGCTAGATCTGCTTATTTTTCAACCCTATTAGAAGAAAATAAACATAATCCTAGGTATTTATTTGAAACGGTGGCTAAACTAACGAAAAATAAAGCTTCAAGCACCGAAGTTTCCAAGCAACACAGCAGTAATGACTTTATGAACTTCTTCACTTATAAGATTGATAATATCAGGGACAAAATTATAACTATGCAACCGTCTACTACAGTATCGCATCAGGCAGTGTATTGTAGTCTCCCTGAGGAAAAATTTGATTCATTCGTTGCTATAGGAGAGGAAGAATTTACTAAACTCGTTAAATCATCTAAATCGACAACATGTATGTTAGACCCTATACCGACTAAGCTACTGAAAGAGATGCTTCCAGAGGTCATAGATCCTCTTCTTAATATCATTAATTCATCTTTGTCTCTAGGATACGTACCAAAAAACTTTAAGCTGGCTTTGATTAAACCGCTTGTTAAAAAAACGCAACTTGATCCTTCAGAATTAGTCAATTACAGGCCGATCTCGAATCTACCTTTTCTATCAAAGATATTAGAAAAGGCAGTATCCTCACAACTGTGTTCCTTTCTTGAAAGAAATGTTATCTGCGAGGATTTCCAGTCCGGATTTAGACCGTACCATAGTACCGAAACAGCTCTCGTTAGAGTCACAAATGATTTGCTCTTATCATCCGATCGTGGTTGTATCTCTCTATTAGTGTTACTCGATCTTAGCGCTGCATTTGACACCATCGACCACAACGTTCTTTTAAATAGATTAGAACATTATGTTGGCATTACGGGAAATGCACTAGCATGGTTTAAATCATACTTATCTGACCGTTATCAGTTTGTAGCAGTAAATGATGAGATGTCTCATCGATCACAAGTTCAGTATGGCGTACCACAAGGCTCAGTACTAGGACCGCTGCTGTTCACTCTGTACATGCTACCATTAGGAAACATCATTAGGAAACATGGCATTAGCTTTCACTGTTATGCCGATGATACTCAGCTCTATATTTCTTCAAAACCTAACGAAACTTATCAATTCACAAAATTAACGGAATGCATAGCGGATATAAAAAATTGGATGACTTGTAATTTCCTACTTCTAAATTCTGAAAAAACAGAGTTTCTAATTATTGGACAAAAAACTTCCTCACGTAATAACCTAGAATACTGTCTAACACTTGATGGCTGCTCTGTTAAGTCTTCGTCGTCGGTTAGGAACCTGGGTGTGCTCTTTGATACCAATCTTTCATTTGAAAGTCACGTGTCTAGTATCTGTAAAACTGCATTTTTCCATCTTAAAAATATATCTAAATTACGTCATATGCTCTCATTGACAAATGCGGAACAATTAGTTCATGCGTTCATGACCTCAAGGCTAGATTATTGTAATGCTCTACTAGGTGGTTGCCCTGCACGCTTAATAAACAAACTACAGCTGGTTCAAAACGCAGCAGCTCGAGTTCTTACCAGAACCAGGAAGTATGACCATATTAGCCCGGTTCTGTCAAAACTGCATTGGCTCCCTATTAAACATCGCATAAATTTTAAAATATTGCTGATTACTTACAAAGCACTGAATGGTTTAGCTCCGCAGTACTTGAGCGAGCTCTTAACGCATTATAGTCCGTCACGTCTATTACGATCTCAAAATTCCGGCCAGTTGATTATACCTAGAATATCAAAGTCGACTGCTGGCGGTAGATCCTTTTCCTATTTAGCACCAAAACTCTGGAACAGTCTTCCTACCATTGTCCGGGAAGCAGACACACTCTGTCAGTTCAAAGCCAGATTAAAGACACATCTCTTTGACCTAGCTTTCACATAATACATTATAGACTTCTATAATTTAATGTTATGCTGCATAGATTAGGTCAGCCGGAACCGGGAACACTTCCCAAAAATCCTGATGTACTCGTTACATCATGAGAAGAATGGCATCTACGCTAATTTTAGTGTCTGTGTTTATCCCAAGGTGTTTCCTGCAGCCTGCCGGATCCAGGCCGTATCCAGATCTGACGAAGGACCTTCGCCTGGACCGATGACAACGCAGTGCTGAAGTGCCAACTAGTCTCTCCCTATGGAGGATCCCACTACCACTCTACAGATAAGGCGTTGTCGGGAAAATTCGTCTCGCGGTCCTACCCCAAAGCAACAAATAAAATAAAATTCCTTATCAAAATTTATAAGGAAAGACAAGTATTTTGTTTAGGCTTGGCTTGTAGGGAATTCCAAACCTGCGTATATTCAAACGCACATAACTATAGAACCCATTCTAAATGCGCATGTGACCGCCATCAGCGTTTCTCACAGGTTCGCGTTTAAAGTCTGTGTAGAGAGAATGGTGTCGTCTTAGCGGCCCCTAATTTAATAACAAATGATCATTGCGACGGAACCAAATCAATTAAAACTAACTTTAGATGGAAATAACTTAACTCTGCTGTAAAGCCGAAACAATCTCTGTTACCTTAAATTATACGCTTATCTCTGTAAAGCTGCTTTGAGACAATCTACATTGTTAAAAGCGCTATATAAATGAAGATGACTTGACTTGACTTACTGTGTGGGATCATATACAGAATATGACCATATTTAAAGCTCAATAGCATTTGAAGACAATGACTTACATTCATAAAACCAACTGTACATTGTTCATCTAGGTGTCAGGTATGTGGCAATAGTGAAATACATAGCAATATTTGCATATGATTTAGCAGTTTATTGATATAAAAATCTAAAAGGTGTGCATCATACATGAGACCTGGGTGAACAATGTAGGCTACAGTTGGTTTTATGACTGTAAGTCATTGTCTTCAAATGCTATTGAAGTTAGAAACGTTTATGCCAATGTCGCATGCAATTTTGAGACGGTTCCTGTGCGACAAAAAAGTCTAAGAATGCGCTTCATGTGTCTTTCACTTATAACGTACCCATGTCTTAAAGCCAAAGACCGCACTATATCTTTATATAATATTCCTAATTTAAAGTAAAATGTTGTTTCTTCTGTCATCTCCATCTCTGCTGTTGCCCAGTCTATGCTATGGTACGGGTACAGTATTGGCCGCTGTGGCTCCCTCAACTCGTGGCCACGACAAATAGATGTCGTTCTCTCAAAATATGAAGTCGTGGCCACGAGAAAAATATATCGTTCCCTCAACATATTATCTCGAGGCCACGACTTTGCATCGCGTGGCCACGACATCGTTACCTCAACAAAATGATCTTGTGGCCACGACTTAATATGACGTTCCCACGAGATATTATGACGTTCCCACGACTTAATATCACGTTCCCACGAGTTTATATGTTGTGGCCACGACAAAAATAAGTGAACCGAACATGTCCCCTCCCGGTCACCGTAGCGGAGGGAGGGGGGATTAAAATAATTAATCAGAAGCAGGGATGTTTAGACCAGAAGGAAATCCCCGTCCCCCTTGGCAAATCGCACCTTGCTCAAAACCATGTTTTTACAAACTCTTTATAGGCTAGGAACCAAAAAAAAAAAAAAAAAAAAGGCTATCCTGTATAAAAAAATGTTTTGTTTGTTTGATTGTCTGCATTAATAATAGGCTATGACATGCATTAATAGGCTAATATAAAATGTACAATAGTCTATGTATGTTCGGGATTTGAACCGGTGTCATCCAAATGATCGATACGTAAGTTCTACCATTCGGCCATGAATTTACTCACTGAGAAATGCCCGGTTTCTCCAGTCTTCTCCAGAGAAGCGCTCATCATTCGTCTCATTCCTCAATAGAATAGTAAACAAATAATCAGCTTCATTGCACCCAGAGATGTATAAAGTACTAGAGACCCAGACTTGAGTAAAAGTACAAGTGCTCTATCAAAAAAGTGACTTGAGTAGAAGTTGAAGTGCTCTTTAAGCAAAATACTTAAGTAGAAGTACTAAAGTATTCAACATTTTTTGTACTTAAGTATTGCAAGTAGTTTATTTAAAAAATTACTACTCAAGTACTGAAAGTAAAAGTACAAGTATTGTGTTATGAAGTTATTAAAGAAAAGAGTCAAAAGTTTGAACATCATATTGTTTATATTATTTCAAATGTTTAGGACACAATTAATTTGGCTGAGGCAGCAGTACAAGGACATGAATGTTCAAGAACACCTTAACACACTGAGCTTAACTCTTTGTAAACAAAAACAGATCAAATATGTCCCTTCCCCCTCTAAAGCATCCCTCTCTTCTCTTCCCTGCTTGTGCCTTTTTCTCTACAGCTTATTGTGTATTTACCAGCATGTAACTACGATCTCTGGGAGCTTTGTTTATGTCAGGGAGTTCCTGGAATGGCTCTTCTTCATGTGTTCCATATATGGTCTAATGTGCATAGGGCGCCCTCTGGCTGCCAGTATGGACTGAAAACACAGTAGGCTACATCAGAGTATCCAGCGCTCATAATGATTACATCGGCCCATTTTGGTTATAATAATTTAAATAAATATTATTCCTCTCTATAGAAATCTAACGTAAACCTATGAAATCTATCAATCTATCAAAATCTGCACATTTTTGAGCTAAAAGCCCTGAGGGACGTTGTTTGGTCAAGCGCTTTCATGACGACCGCACATGAGTTTTTTTTTTTTTTTCTGAATGGGTGCGGCTAACGCTCATAATTCATATTAAAGGTATCGACTATTTTTTCCTGATATATAACTGACATAAATTAAGACATAACTGTCCCTATAAGTTTCTCAGAATAAAATAGTGCTCAAATACTGAAACTTGAGTCTTATATCATTTTAATGATGTATAGTTTGTCAAGGTAATAACATTACATATAATAGTAGCCTAACTTTAAACTATTTAAACAAGGAACGATTCAGTTCATCGGCGTCCTCATGACAGCTAACAGTTACGCACTTCAATCTATTTGAATTGTCTTTCACTCCGACAAATGAAAACATGGACTAGTAGGGCCAGGAGTGGTCCCTCCTTCCTCACCCTCACCCTCACCCTCACCGCCACGATCACTCGAAGTTCTGGTTCTTCCATCTCGAAACAAATTAACAAAGCTCAAGTGTTCTCACTGGAGGCAGGCAGCAGAGCGAAAGGCAGAACGGGAGCACGCGCGGCGGTCTTCTTGATCGTATGATTCGCTGGGCTAGCTTCATCAAACCTGGTGACAGAGCCATCTACCGCTCTGGCAGTGATAATGTGGGTTTGGAATGATTCGTAACATTTTTATAATTGTAACGAGTAACGATGCAGCACATAAAAAAAGTATCGGAGTAAAAGTATTACACTCGCCGAAAATATGGACTTAAGTAAAAGTGGAAGTAGGAGAAAAAAATAATACTCTAGAAAAGTACAGATACAGCCTTTTAGTACTTAAGTACAGTAGTGAAGTAGTTCTACTTCGTTACTATACATCTCTGATTGCACCTAATTTATTTTTGTTTGTTATTTTTGTTATTATTATTATTTTTTTTTTTATCACGCTGCTCCCAACGGGCAATAGGCTTATGTCGCCCACCGACGTCTAGGCATAGGCTACAATATGAAATAAAGGCTATATTGTTCTCGTCTCTATTTTTAAATTATGATTCTATTTTTCTGTCCTAAACAATGTTCTATAGTACCCTATTTCATCTGTTAATTGACATTAACCCCGCTTACATTTCAAAATACGGCAATAGCTGCTGTTTTGCACAATGTCCCTCTGCGCCACCTGGCGGTCATTTCGCGAATGACTTTGAAATGCGACTGGATTATTTTTACCGCGGTAGTTTTGCCGCGGTGGCTGGCGCGGCGGTAATAGGCATTCTGGTTGAGTACCATCTGTAAGTTGCGGGAGCTAGCTAGGGAATCACACTGCTGTTCCGCAAGACCCGCACAGTGGATTTTGGATAACACTGGGAAAGCATGCCCTAACCCCCAGTGGGGGGGGGGGACGCTGCGGAAGCCCAGTCTGCCTGAGGAAGGCCTGGAATACACATATGCACTAACCCATTGGGGTAGTAAACATATGGCAGTCCCTGAGGTAGTCCCAATCCGAGGGAAGTGGGAGCCTACTCAACAGGGACGACAGAACGAGTCTGTCAAGGGGAAGACACGGCTGAACTGCACGTGGCATCATGGGTCACCGTAGAGACCACTGGAAAAAACACCCAATCTACTAGCAACTCCTACTAGAGGTAGCAGACCTGGCGCCAGGCGGAGGGGTGATGGAGGAACTCACGAGGCTCACCGACGTAGGGCGCCAACGGAGCAAAAGACGTGGCGTAG
This sequence comes from Scardinius erythrophthalmus, assembly GCF_964197995.2. Lineage (NCBI taxonomy): Eukaryota > Metazoa > Chordata > Actinopteri > Cypriniformes > Leuciscidae > Scardinius > Scardinius erythrophthalmus. The sequence goes on along the minus strand of NC_138230.1, from coordinate 20,999,313 downwards.
CAAGCCGACACAACCTATTCCCTCGCACCACTGGCCGTAGCGAGTACTCGGGAGGAAACAGGTTCTACACGTAGGCTATAAAACCTAGCGAACGTGTTTGGTGTCGCCCAGCCCGTAGCTCTACAGATGTCTGTCAGCGAGGCGCCTTGAGCCAAAGCCCAGGAAGCGGCAACACCTCTAGTAGAGTGAGCGCGCAACCTGGGAGGACAAGGCTCATCCAGAGACTCGTACGCTCGGGTGATAGCATCCACTAACCAGTGAGCTAACCTCTGCTTGGAGACAGCCTTCCCCTTCTGCTGGCCTCCGTAACAGACAAAGAGCTAATCTGAGGACCTGAAGCTTTGCGTTCTGTCAATATAAACCCGCAGGGCGCGGACGGGACAGAGAAAAGCTAGGGCTGGGTCTGCCTCCTCCTGGGGCAGCGCTTGCAGGTTCACTACCTGATCCGCGAAGGGAGTGGTAGGAACCTTGCGCACATATCCGAGCCGGGGTCTCAATACAACATGAGAAAGGCCCGGCCCGAACTCTAGGCACGATTCGTCGACCGAAAAAGCCTGCAGATCCCCGACCCTCTTGAAAGAAGCCAATGCTAACAGGAGCGCTGTCTTAATGGACAGGATATTCAACTCAACTGTTGACAAGGGCTCAAAGGGGAAGAGCTCTAAGAACCAGAGCTAGGTCCCAAGAGGGTACAGAGTGCAAAACACGAGGTGAATTTAACCTCCTAGCACCCTTAATGAATCTGACGATCAGGTCATGCTTCCCCAAAGACTTATCTTCTACTGCATCGTGATGCGCTGCTATTGCAGCGACATACACTTTGAGGGTGGAGGGAGACAGCCTTCGCTCCAACCCATCTTGCAGGAAGGAAAGCACGACTCTGATCGGGCAAGTTCGGGGGTCCTCCTGACGGGAGGAACACCATTCGACGAACAGGTTCCACTTCAGAGCATAGAGGCGCCTCGTAGAGGGGTATCTAGCAGAAGTGATGGTGTCTACCACTGCCTGTGACAGGCCATCTAGAACCTCCGCGTCCTGTCCAGGGACCAGACATGGAGTTTCCAGAGGTCTGGACGCGGGTGCCATAGAGTGCCCCGTCTCTGAGAAAGGAGGTCCTTCCTCAGAGGAATTGGCCAAGGAGGGGCTGTCGCGAGGAGCATGAGTTACGTGAACCAAGTCCTTATGGGGCAATACGGCGCCACTAGAAGGACCTGCTCCTTGTCCTCCCTGACCTTGCACAGGGTCTGTGCAAGAAGGCTCACTGGGGGAAACGCATACTTGCGTAGGTCCCGAGGCCAGCTGTGAGCCAGGGCGTCCGTGCCGAGGGTCCCCTCGGTCAGGGAGTAAAACCACTGGCAATGGGTCGTGTCTGGAGAGGCAAACAGGTCTACCTGTGCGACTCCGAAGACACTCCAAATCAGCTGGACCGTCTGGGGATGAAGTCGCCATTCCCCTGGCAGGGGAGGCAACCGTGAGTGCTCGTCTGCCACACGGTTGAGCTCCCCTGGAACATGAACGGCACGAAGCGACCTCAGATGCTTCTGACTCCATAGGAGGAGGTGGGAGGCGAGTCGCGACATGCGACGGGAGCGTAGACCACCTTGACGGTTGATGTACTCAACGGTCGCAGTGTTGTCCGTACGGACCAGTACGTGCTTGTGTCTGAGAGACCCCTTAAGGCGACACTAAGCTAGATGTACTGCTTGCAACTCTAGGCAGTTGATGTGCCAATGCAGCTGGGGCTCTGTCCACAGACCCAAGACTGCATGCCCGTTGTACGTGGCCCCCCAACCCATGGCAGAGGCATCCGTGAAAACCACAGCATGCCTGGAAACCTGGACTAAGGGCACTCCGGCCCGTAGAAACACAGGGTCCGACCATGGGAAGAAGGTTTGGCGACAGCGCGGGGTAACTTTGACCCGGAGCGTGCCGCTCTGCCACGCCCACCTCGGGACTCGATCGTAAAGCCAGCGCTGAAGCGGTCTCATATGTAACAGGCCGAGCGGCGTTACTGCGGCTGCCATATGCCCCAGGTGCCTCTGAAATTGTTTCAGTGGAACCGCTGTCCTGCCTCGAAAGGACCTGAGGCAGGTGAGCACTGACTGGACGCGCTCCTCCGTGAGGCGCGCAGTCCAGGCGACCGAGTCCAGTTCCATACCGAGATAAGAGATCCTCTGCACGGGGCAGAGTTTGCTCTTATCCCAGCTGACCTGAAGCCCCAACCGGCTGAGGTGCCGAAGCACCATGTCCCTGTGATTGCACAACACCTCGCGAGTGAGCTAGAATGAGCCAGTCGTCGAGACAGCTGAGAATGCGAACGCCTTGTTCTCTCATGGGAACAATGGCCGCCTCCGTGACTTTCGTGAAGACACGGGGCGACAGGGCCAGCCGGAAGGGAAGGACTTTGTACTGACACGCTCGACCCTTGAACGCAAACCGTAGAAACGGTCTGTATCGAGGAAGAATTGAGACGTGAAAGTACGCGTCCTTAAGGTCAATCGCTGCAAACCAATCCTGGGGACGGATGCATTCGAAAATGCGCTTCTGCGTGAGCATTTTGAACGGGAGTTTGTGCACGGCCCGATTCAAAACTCGCAGGTCCAGGATCGGCTGTAACCCACCACCTTTCTTGGGTACAATGAAGTAGGGACTGTAAAACCCAAACCTCATCTCGGCAGGAGGGACCGGCTCGATCGCTTCCTTCGCCAGTGTCGTGAGGTGGACGCCCCTGAATTTGGGAGGCCGGCGTGCAAACTGAATTGCATAGCCGAACCGCATGGTGCGGATGAGTCATCGGGACGGACCCGGAAGCGCTAGCCAGGCTTCCAGATACCGTCTCAACAAACCCACCCGAACCACCGGCATACCCGCGGAGGGGCAGCGAGGTGGAAGACAGGGACCCGGCTCTGGTGGCATTGTAGCGACCGAGAGCGGGGTCTGGGCGTTTTAACTTGACACCAACCTGCTTCCACCTGTGGGCAGACGGCAGAGAAGGCCCGTGGGCATTCTGCTGCGGGCTGCCCAGTGGCGAGGGGAGGGGGAGAAACGAGGAACGAGGCCCTGACTCCTCGTGACCTGGTCTCTGCGCCTCCGGGCCCCGCTGCAGACAGGAGCGACGCAGCCAAGGCTGCGTCACTGCTATCCGCAAGCTGGGGAGAGGGGAACGGGAGTGGCGCCGTTCGGGGGCGGCGCGCACTGCCATTCTGACCCTCTCGGACGGAGGAGACTGGTCTTACTGGTCTGCCAGACTCGACCGTGAGGGGAAACGAGGAGCGAGGCCCGGGGGCGTTGAGTCCTGGTTTCCGCCTCCTCACCCAGCGAGAGACAAGAGTGACAAGGCCGTAGCCCTCACTGTCATCTGAGCACTGGGGCCCGTGAGTGACTCAGAGGAAGTGGACTGCTCAAACTTTGGGTACCACTGACTGGATTACCAGCGGCGGAACAGAAATGAAATTCTCCACCCGGCCCTCCCCCGGGGGAAGGAGTGGTGATGACACGCACTCCCGAAGAGCAGACATCACATACTCCGGGTCGCTCCTCTCAGGGTCGCTTCCCTTCCCTTTGCTGGGGGGAAACGAACTCCGAGCGGGCTGGTTTTGAGGCGCTTCTGGACCACCAGTGTGGACATCGTCTGACCGAGGGCCAGCGCTGTGACTAATCACGGTCAGTCACTGAGCGCAGCTCCACCCCGAATCAAAACTACCCACGTGCACTGAATGTGCAGGGGTACTGAGAGAGGAAAAACTTCTGCAGATTTAGGCATGTTTGGCTTGCGATATTGGCACCAAAATGCTTCCATACTGCCAAAATTTTTCACACGCATCCAGGCACTTTAGACCCAGGAAGTGTGGCTGTCAAGTCTGAATCTTCAGCACGAGAACACACCATTACAGTAGGAACTCAGCATCATTTTCAGAGTATAACAGCCCTCTCTCCAATGTAGCGATCGACATCTGTCCTCCCCTGGGGCCCCGAATGAAATGCTTGGTCCCTCATGAGAAGGACCAAAATCCCATTCAAAGCTTCAACGGCACACGGCACGCTGAGCGGCTCAAGCCTTTACGAGAAAGGGGAGACGAACAACGTGCCGACGTGGTCATGCACTCATGAGAGAACATGAACCACCCATTAACGCAGTCAACACACTGATTAAGCATGTGAAACAGCGATCATGAGAGAGGCATGCAAGCATGCAGGCATGCAAGACAGTAACCGTGGCCATCGCCTCGATGACACACGGCACGCTGAGCGTTCAAGCCCTCAGGCAGGACGAACAACGTGCCGATGTGGTCATGCTCTCATGTAGAGAGCACAAACCACCCACGAACACAGTCTCAGCATGTTTGCGATGCGCTAGAGGAGTGAGTGGTTCGTGCTCACTGTAACCCTCAGATCACCAATGTTATTCGCCAAAGTAGCCCTCTTCTGGTGCACCAGAAGAGAAACTAGATCGGCAAACAAGCAAAGGGACTCACCTCATAGAGGCACGCGAGTCTTGATCTTGACCGTGCATCTTGAGCGCCGAATGACGCGCACTGGGTTGCCGTGACTACCTGCGCTGTCAACCGGCGCTCGACGGCACACGGAACGCTGAGCGGCTCGAGCCTTTAAAAAGGGGAGACGAACAACGTGCCGACGTGGTCATGCACTCCTGAGAGAACATGAACCACCCACGAACGTAGTCTCACACACTGATTAGGCATGTGAAACAATGAACGTGGCCGTCAAATGAGGACAGGAAACGATCGCATCCAGAAACACACGAGTGAAACGTCATCCTGAAAAGGACGCGATCTTAACTCGTGTTGCTCCTTCAGGAAGAAAGTTCTCTCTTTATTGTGCTGAAGCACACAGGGACCCAACGCGGCAACACAGCGGGGAAACTGCAAGCCCGCTGTGCGCACTCAAACATTTACCAGCTGTGAAAACAGCTTTTGAATTAACAGTGTGTAGACGCAGCCGGCAGACAGGAAATCGCGCGGTCGCTGAAACGCCGTCACGCCAACACAGAGAGATCCCTTCCCGAAACAGCAGACTCGTAGAGCGTAAGATAGATACAATCTTAAAGCTCATTCACTCAGAGAGGACATAATCGGTCGGCTCCGAAGCTAAAAGCACTATGCAATGCGTTGCTTCCGCTTTTTATACCCGCGTTGGTAGGCGGGCTGCGGAATGCAAATCCTGCATGCCAATTTTCATTGGCTCGTTTTAATTCACTCGTAGGCAATTGGTCTCCCTAGTGTGATCCCAATTCGTCAGGGAATTCCCCCGACGACACGTCGGAGTTCCCAGGACGAAAGGGAACCACATTTTTTCATCTTAAAAATATATTTAAATTACGTCATGTGCTCTAAATGAAAAATGCAGAACAAATAGTTAATGCGTTCATGACATCAAGGCTAGATTAATGTAATGCTGTTATGGGTGGTTGCCCTGCATGCTTAATAAACAAACTACAACTGGTTCAAAATGCAGCAGCTAGAGTTCTTACCAGAACCAGGAAGTATGACCATATTAGCCCGGTTCTGTCAACACTGCATTGGCTCCCTATTAAACATTGTATACATTTTTAAATATTGCTGATTATTTACAAAGCACTAAATGGTTTAGCTCCCCAGTACTTGAGCGAGCTCTTAACGCATTACAGTCCTTCACGTCTTTTGCGATCTCAAAATTCCAGCCAGTTGATAATACCTAGAATATCAAAATCGACTGCTGTCGGTAGATCCTTTTCCTATTTAGCACCAAAACTTTGGGACAGTCTTCCTAACATTGTCTGGGAAGCAGACACACTCTGTCAGTTCAAATCTAGACTAAAAACACATATCTTTTGCCTAGTATACACATAACAAATTATAGACTTCTATAATTCAATGTTAGGCTGCATAGTTTTAGGCTGCATAGTTTAGTTCATCCAGAACCGGGAACACTTCCCATAAATCCTGATGTACTTGTTACATCATAAGAAGGATGGCATCTACGCTAATATTAGTCTCTCTGTTTATCTCGAGGTTTACCGCAGTCCGTCGGATCCAGGCTGTATCCAGATCTGATGAAGGACCTGCACCTGGACACGACGACAACGGAGTCCTGAAGTGTAAACTAGGCTCTCCCTGTGAAGGCCCCTTTCCCTTCTCTTTACCTCTGTACAGATAAAACGTTGTCGTTTTATCTGTACAGAGTCACCACGTGGCTACACGGACGCGATAAATAATTCTGTATTATACATTTTTAAGGCCAGACAAGTAGTTTGTTGAGGGTTGATTTGTAAAGAAGGACCACAGGCCGGTGCATATGTATATATAAACGAGCATACCTATGGACTGAACACGTGATGCGCATGTGCGCAACGTCAGTGTTTGCGCCAAGGTTTGCACAGAGATAACTGATAATCGTTGAGGGTTTTCTGTTAGAATGGTGTCATGTTAGCAGCCCCTAATTTAATAACTAATGATAATTATGTAAAGCTGCTTTGAAACATTTATGCATTTGGCAGACACTTTTATCCTAAGTGACTTACATTGCATTTCAAGGTACACATTTACATTCTTATCAGTTCTTGTTTTCCATGGGAATCAAACCCTTTTTTTCTGTTTCTTTTAAGAATACTTTTTTAATATTACTTTTTGTATGTGTACTTGCAATATCTTTCAAATTATATTTTAAATTGTTAATTAATTGTTAATTGCACTCCATTGTTTCTATTATTGTAAGGGGTATCCGCTGAAGGCAAGTTGTAAAGAACCCAAGTGCAGTTTATTAACAAACAAAACAAAACCAAACATGAAACAAAAACATGACGTGGCATGAAAACTCAAGATAAGAACATGAACTTACACAACAGTGTTTACAGGAAACAATACTAGATAAAGACACATGGCAAACATGAGGGCTCAAATACACAGACTAATGACAAGATGTTCACTCTGTACATGCTACCATTAGGAGATATCATTAGGAAACATGGCATTAGCTTTCACTGTTATGCCGACGATACTCAGCTCTTTATTTCTTCAAAACCTAACGAAACTTACCAATTCACAAAATTAACAGAATGCATAGCGGATATAAAAAATTGGATGACTCGTATTTTCCTACTTCTAAATTCTGAAAAAACAGAGTTTCTAATTATTGGACAAAAAACTTCCTCACGTAATAACCTAGAATACTGTCTAACACTTGATGGCTGTTCTGTTAAGTCTTCGTCGTCGGTTAGGAACCTGGGTGTGCTCTTTGATACCAATCTTTCATTTGAAAGTCACGTGTCCAGTATCTGTAAAACTAAAAACACATATCTTTTGCCTAGTATACACATAACAAATTATAGACTTCTATAATTCAATGTTAGGCTGCATAGATTAGGTCAGCTGGAACCGGGAACACTTCCCATAAATTTTGATGTACTCGTTACATCATAAGAAGAATGGCATCTACGCTAATTTTAGTATCTTTGTTTATCCTGAGGTTTTCCCGCAGCCTGCCGGATCCAGGCCATATCCAGATCTGATGAAGGACCTTCGCCTGGATCCGATGACAACGCAGTGCTTAAGTGCCAACTAGTCTCTCCCTATGGAGGATCCCTTTACCACTCTACAGATAAAGCGTTGTCGGGAAACTCAATTCGCGCATCTACCCCGAATTGATAAAATAAAATAAAATTCTGTATCAAAAATTATAAGGAAACACCAGTACTTTGTTTAGGCTTGGTTTGTAGGGATTTACAAACCTGCGTACATATATTTAAACGCACATAACTATAGAACCAATTCTTAATGCGCATGTGAACGCCATCAGCGTTTCTCACAGGTTCGCGTTTAAAGACTATGTAGAGAGATTTGTGTCGTCTTAGCGGCCCCTAATTTAATAACAAATGATTGTTGCGACGGAAGCGAATCAATCATAACTAACCTTAGCTGGAAAATAACTTTACTAAAGAACCGCTATAAAGCAAAAACAATCTCTGTTACCATAAATTATACGTTTATCTCTATAAAGCTGCTTTGAAACAATCTACATTGTTAAAAGCGCTATATAAATGAAGATGACTTGACTTGACTTGACAAGACAAGGGACACCTGTGAACAATGAACCAATGGCACATGGCAGGATCACATGACTAACATGACAGACATGGAAACATGACATGAACAAACCCAAAACGTGACAGGCTCCTGATGCCCTAACAAAAGAAAAAATGTTCAAGGAGGGTGGAGGAGCGGTGGCGGTCTTGGGGGAGGGATGGTGGGCCAGGTCCGTGCAGGGGGACAGGACATGGGTCGTGGCAAGGCGTGGGTGGACCTGGGACCTTAGCAGCAGACATGGCGTGAACAGACTCAGACTTGGCAGGCATGACGTGAAGAGACTCAGACTTGGCAGGCATGACGTGAAGTGGCTCAGGCTTGGCAGACATGACGTGAAGTGGCTCAGGCTTGGCAGGCATGACGTGAAGTGGCTCAGACCTGGTAGACATGATGTGAAGTGGCTCAGGCTTGGCAGGCATAACGCGAAGTGGCTCAGGCTTGGCAGATACTGCTGGTTTGTGGGGCTCCTCCTCATAACCCACAGTAAATGAGGAACCACTCAATAATAGGGCATAGTCCATTTATTGTGCCAGAGACCAATGAATTTTTCCCCCAGGCAGCTGGGAGCAAACAGGCTCATTCAAACCCACCCGAAAAATGTCCTTGAGGGCCACATCATTAAAGTCCAACAGGTGAGAGAGTTCACAAAACTCTGCCACATAATCCTCAATGGTGAGGTTGAACAATGGTGAGGTTAAACAAACCCAAAACATGACAATTATGTAAAAAAGTAATTGACAAACAGATTGCATAGTCTTTTAATCATTTATTTATTTATTTTACTTTGACATGGTGTATAATTTAGTATAAATGGCTGTGCAGTTAACAAAGTAAACACGTTGCAGGAGAGTCATCATAGCCTCATGGATTACTTTCGTGATTCATTATGAGAGCATTATGCCCTCCCATCCCCTCTAACATATCTTGATTAGGCTCTTGCAAAACATCTCTGATGTTCCAGTCAGGCAAAAAAAAAAAAACTTTGTTCAGCTCACAAATATTGTGCAGAACACAACAAACAGGAATATCAGACATCAGAGCAGTGTTGACATTGTTGCGCTTTAGCAAGCACCTCCAACGACTTTTAAGGCAGCCAAAGGTATTCTCCACAACCATCCGTCCCTTACACAAAATAACTGCAGTACATTGAAGTACAACTGCAGTAAAACAGTAAAAAATTACTGAACCTAAATAAAGGAGCCTTATAAAAAATAAAAAATGTACTAATAAAAAAAAAAGGTCAGATGGAATTTTTGGTTTTAGCAAAACCGCTTTCATTCATATCATAGTGTCGAGACTGCACTTGTTAAGATTCTACAGAGTTAGTCAATTACAGGCCGATCTCGAATCTACCTTTTCTGTCAAAGATACTAGAAAAGACAGTATCCTCACAACTATGTTCCTTTTTAAAAGAAAATGGTATCTGCAAGGATTTCCATTCAGGATTTAGATCGTACCATAGTACTGAGACAGCTGTTATTAGAGTCACAAATGATTTGCTCTTAACACTGCTCTATAAACACTGCATTGCCTCCCTATTAACCCCCTGGGGTCAGCGGTCGCGCTGGCGATACCAGCTCGCTTTTTTTCTTATCAGTGCAAAAGAGACTCAAAATACTCTGTTGATTTTGATCTTACATATAAGTGTTATACATCATTCAAAACTGTCTTCTTTTATTTGTGTACACTCAAAATAAAAACAAAATGTTGTGTTTTCCGTAAAATAAAGAAAATAAACATGATGCGCGTTCTGCCGTCTCTCTCAGTGTAAAGTTCATTCTGAAATGCGACAGAAAATGACCTGTAACTCAGCGAATGTTTGTCACACAGACTTGAGACGTATATCTTTACAAAGAGTCTCTATTTTTAAAAGATGTAAATTATTTCAAAAACAAATACTCTTTAAGTAATCTGTTTGAAAGCAACGACATGTACAGTTTCTCAAACGCGCCCTCATTAACTCTAATGTGACCACACCCACACGTGCAGGAGCAATTGACGTGCAAATAGTCCACGTGAATGAACGCAGACCTGTAAATGGCCATTACCTCAAAAACAAAGAATCAGAGACTCCAGTAACGTACTCCTCTGCTTTTCATCGAGTTTGGAAGACTGTGTTTGTGCTGTGCTGTTTACCTTGGATTTACCTCAGAAGAATTAGAAGAACGCGATTTGAAGATGAGAAAGATTTTTAACCTGTTAACCGTTGCCAGAGCGCGGGCGCACTGAAGCGTTTTTTTTTATAAATAGTTCAAAGTTACTATCAGATTTAATGTTATACCTTGACAAACTATACATCATTACAAAGATATAAGACTCAAGTTTCAGAATTTGACCACTATTGTATTCTGAGAAACTTATAGCGACAGTTATTTCTTAATTTGTGTCAGGAGTTATGAAATGAAAAAATGAGTCGATACCTTTGATATGAATTATGCGCGTCAGCCGCTTTCATTCATAAAAAAACTCCTGTGCTGTCGTCATGACAGCGATACACAAAACAACTTCCCTCAGGGCTTTTAGCTAAAAAATGTGCAGATTTGGAGAAATATTGATATACTCTCATAGGTTTACATCAGATTTCTATAGACAGGAATAATATTTATTGAATTTATACCCAAATGCGTCGATGTAATCATTATGAGCGTTTGTATACTCTGTTAATGTGTTTTCAATTCATACCAATAGCCTGAGGGCGCCCTCGCCGCCCTGTGCACAGTATTAGAACATGAAGAAGTGCCATAATCATGTGACAATCCAGGAAGCCTCGAACACACACACAGCTAACAACAGATCGCGCTGTAACTATGGCTGCAACATGGAGATACAGTCGTTTTGAAGACAATAAACATGTTTGCTATGATATTTGAGTTACCTGTGTTTTTCAATCCATGCCAGGTATTTCCATAATAATAGATTATATTTATAATGTAATGCTAATCTATATAGACTATCATTGTGCAGAACAGTATACAATAGTATATTTTCTGTCTGATTTTTTTTATCTGAAGCCAAATTAGATCACAGAAAATTATTTAAAATACTCGATTTGCTTTATAAAGTAAGTTTATAAGCACAAACATGGTTTTAATCTCATAAATTGTCGTGTATTGATGGTGTGCTAAGCTAACATGCTAGCTAGCCCTAGGTGCACCTGCCACCTAGAAGTTATATTTTTATTATTTTTTGAATGCTTACTGAACTGTATCTTTATTCAAGAAATGCATTAGATACAGTTTAAAATGTAAGGGTGAAGTTTTAGAAAAGAAATTAGTGACTGAAACCATATGAATAGCATGTGAATAGCCAGTCGTTAGTAACTATAATGCAGACAAAAGAAATGCATATTTAGAGCCATAGCCAGGCTGGAGAGGTGTGAATGTGTGCAGGGGGAGACTGAGACTGAATGGGGCTCGTCTGCACCACAAAACAATAAAGACAATACTGCATAGATGGTAAGAAGATGACAATAAATATCAGTAGCATTTTAGCATCAAATCAAAATAAAGTCACATGACATGGTCTTGAAAAACATTTCACTAAATACAGAGTTTTGGACTTATTATCTTAAGATTTTAAACATAAAATGTTTAGACATGTGGCATTAGCTGTAGTGCATTTCTAGATTGCTCCAGGGCCAACTTCAATTTTATTTTCATGAGGATGTTTCATAAAAAATAATTTCTAATAACTTTACAAAACTTTGAAGCTATTTATAAAAATTTTTGTCATTATGACAATAATTAATTCTACATTACAATAAACTGCCAGGTGTCAGCTTTCAAATGAGATCATACTTGTGCTTTTAGTACAAAGGGTTCATGAACTGTATCTGTTTCAGTTTGGGTATGTCATTTCTTGGGATTTTTCAAAAGTGGGGTTGCAGCTTAACAGGTTAAGGTAAGACATGTCCACTCATAACAGTAAGCATGTTATTGTTGTATAAACTATACATTGTAGCTACTAGTTAAACTGGTGCCAGACTAAAATGTACGTTATGAAATGAGATTGGAGTAAAAACATGAAGCCTAATGCTAAATTAATATACATTTACACAAGGATATTTTTATGTTCGATAATAAAACACAGCATGATATAAAGTAGGCTAGTATGAGTGTTTACTCTAATATGGTGAATATTATAATGTTTAGACCCGTGTTTACTGTTAAATACTGTGTTTGTGGATATTTGCTCAAACGTAGATATGTGTAATGTGGTAACAATAATGTTTCATAGTTTGGAGCAGCTCGATTGCTTCAGTAAATGCTCTCTGCACGCGCTGCAAGTTTGAGTCACTTGTGCAATGCATTTGAAAAGCAAAATGCGCCAAACATTAGGCTTCATGTTTTTACTTATTCCAATCTCATAACGTCATAACGAATGGAAACATTTGATGTAACATATGATCTTTTTCTCTTATATTTTTCTCTAGTGTAGTGTTACTGAAGTGTTCATTTTTAACGATTTATGGGCTGCCTGCTATAGGCTATTGTTATTATTATTTTATGCAGCCCTACACTTAAATGCTTTTCTTACTTAGTATTTTTGTGTTGTTTCCAGTCCAAAAATCTAAAAATTCTTAAATCAAGAAGCATTTAATAGAGAAGTAAAACTACATAAGAAATTCTATTTTGTTTTCAGATAAACAGAAAGTATCTTAAGTGATTTTTGCTTAAAACAAGCTAAATTATCTGCCAGTGCAGTAAGGAAAATAATCTTGTTTTAAGATTATGTTTTTATTAAGTTTTTTTGAATTAAGTTTTTTTTTCTTACTGCACTGGCAGATAATTTAGCTTGTTTTAAGCAAAAATTACTTAAGTTACTTACTGTTTATCTGAAAACAAAAAAGAATTTCTTATGTAGTTTTACTTCTCTAGTAAATGCTTCTTGATTTAAGAATTTTTAGATTTTTGGACTGGAAACAACACAAAAATACTAAGTAAGAACAGCATTTTTTGCAGTGTATACAAGGCACAACAAACCTGGTGTTCATATATATATATATATATATATATATATATATATATATATATATATATGTGTGTGTGTGTGTGTGTGTGTGTGTGTGTGTGTGTGTGTGTGTGTGTGTGTGTGTGTGTATTCTGTAAATTATAACCAGAAAAATCTATAATGTATTCCCGAAATTGTGCAGCATTCACATGAGTCTCTGTACATGACCATGGTAAAATGAAAAATCAAAAAACATGGAAATGATAGGTATGTACTATGTTTCAGGAATGGCACAAAGTTATGTGCTACTAGAACCCTTTCTGCTTTCTGCTACTAGAACAACTTACTATTCGAACATAATAAACTCTGGGAAAAACAATTCTAAGATCCTCTTTTCCATAGTAAACTGGCTCCTTAAGCCATCTGACAATGTCTTCTTTGACCCCTCACCGGAACTTTGACCCCAACTGAAAACTAAAGTTTAAAAAATTCAAGACATTCATCATCATATGCTTAATATTCCTAGCACTTATTTAAATTGTTACTAGTAAGAATTGAATTAAAGAGCTCTGCAATTGCATTCTTACTAGTAACAATTCAATTGTAGAGCTCTCTAATTGTAATTCTTACTAGTAATAATTCAATTGTACAGCTCCGTAATTAAAAATGAATGGAAGTCAATGGAGACATATGACTTGTAAAAATTAATTTGTAGAGCTCTCTAATTGGAATTGTTACTAGTAGGAACTGAATTAGAGAACTCTCTAATCCAATTATTACTAGTAACAATTCCAATTAGAGAGCTCTCTAATTCAGTTGTTACTAGTAAGAATGTAATTGCAGAGCTCTTTAATTCAATTACAGAGCTCTGCAATTATACATATCTTTAATTCATATTTTTACTAGTAAAAATTCAATTAGAGAGCTCTGTAATTGCCTTCTTACTAGTAAGAATTTAATTAGAGAGCTCTCTAATTGTAATTGTTACAAGTAATAATTGAATTAGAGAGCTCTCTAATTGTAATTCTTACTAGTAACAATTCAATTGTAGAGCTCTCTAATTGTAATTCTTACTAGTAACAATTCAATTGTAGAGCTCCATAATTAAAAATGAATGGAAGTCAATGGAGACATATGACTAGTAAAAATTCATTTGTAGAGCTGTCTAATTGTAATTCTTACTAGTAATAATTGAATTAGAGAGCTCTGTAATTGTAATTCTTACTAGTAGTAATTGAATTAGAGAGCTCTCTAATTGTAATTGCTACTAGTAAGAATTGAATTGTAGAGCTCTCTAATTGAATTCTTACTAGTAAAAATGCAATTACGACGAGTAACGCTGGGTACAATTTAAGCTAAAACGGCTTGCCATACTAGGCTACATGATACAATTTTCAAAAGTCTTGTGAATAAATAATCAGTATAGGTTTCGTGACCTTATTTCAGTGACATTTTGTTTTTTCACAAACCACGCATAAATGTCATAATCTTAAAACTACAAACTTTCACATACATGCTGCTGACATATTATTGTAGCAGAGTTTGTGCTGAATACAGTATAATAATAACCTGGATGCCAGCTGAACTTAGCCCACAACATTTGAGATCGGGAAGTTCGTACTGGACTTGATCCGTTGTGGAGCAACTGTGCTCGAACCAGAGCTGTTCGGAATAATCAAATTGTCAGGGCGGGCTTTATACGATGATGGACAGATGACAACAGTAACGTAATTATCCACGTCACCAAAGAGCGCTTGGGTTGAATTCATTTACAACAAAGATGACTGCCGCTGGAGAATTGAGATGTGTAGATTCCGCCATCGCGTCTGTAAAATGTGCATTCATTTTAAAAGAGGAACAGAGAACCAAGGCATTTGTCGATCGGAAAGATGAATGAAGAACATACGTCACTTAATCTGTTGCTCTGATTGGTTGTAGGTCTATCCAATTGAGTGCAGAGGCATTTTCTTTCCTGGTTCGGTTGAAACACGCCCCTTAAACACAGCCCAATGGAGCAGTATCAGACTCATATTCTGACTAGAATCTGAGTATGACGACATCAGGCCAGTGTAATAAGACTTTAGCCATGAAAATGTCACAAGTAACAAAAATAAGCACAAATGTCAGAGCATGTCAGAACACATCCAGGACCCAGAAAACACCTCAGACCCTAGAGGGTTAAACATCATATACATTTTAAAATATTGCTGATTACTTACAAAGCACTAAATGGTTTAGCTTCCCAGTACTTACGTGAGCTCTTAACGCATTATAGTCCTTCACGTCTATTGCAATCTCAAAGTTCCGGCCAGTTGATAATCAAAATTGACTGCTGGCATAGATCCTTTTCCTATTTAGGACCAAAACTCTGGAACAGTCTTCCTAACATTGTCCGGGAAGCAGGCTCTGTCAGTTTAAATCTAGACTAAAAACACATCTCTTTGACCTAGCATACATAGCATGCATGGATGCAAGGATCAAGGTCGTATCCAGATCTGATGAAAGACCTGCCAGTCTATAAAATAGTTCTGGTTCACATGGCTAGACAAGTAATTTGTTGAGGTCAAGTTGTAAAGAAAAACTACACGCCTGCGCACATATATATATTCAAATGCACATACCTTAAGACTGAACACGCAATACGCATGTACAAGCCGTCAGCGTTTGCGTTTTTAAAGCTTGCGCAGAGATTAAAAAATATTAAATATACAAATTTCTGGGTTTGCGTTCTCGAGCTGCCTTGTACTGTTTTGTGAGGATGAGTGGACCAGAACGCGTTAAAGCTTTTCTGTTAGAACGGTGTCATGTTAGCGGCCCCTAAGTTAATAACTAATGATCTTTGCAACGGAAGTGAATCAATCAAAACTAACTTTAGCTGGACAATAACTAGAGCTATTCTAGAGCTGCTGTAAAGCCAAAACAATCTCTGTTACTTTAATTTCCTATTATCACTGTAAAGCTGCTTTGAAACAATCTATATTTTTAAAAGCGCTATATAAATGAAGGTGACTTGACTTGACTTATTGTCAGCCACTGACTTGGGACTTTTACCTATAGAGAATGAGGACATGCGTCACGGTAGCTTGCTGTCACATGACGAATTGAGCCCACTCACCATTTTGGGAGGATACGCTATCGGTTGCTAGGGGCAACAGTGTAAGAGCGATACAGAGACGGATACAAATTGTAACGGATATACGGATAGAAATTACGAGAAAATTAAGAAATGGATAAGAATGTGGCAAAAGAAAAGGGTCCTTACAGGAAGAAACTTACTACCAATGTCAAACAGAGGTATTTAGAAAAGCTGGCTGATATTAAAAACGACGAGTCATACGAGCTGCCTGCAGCTGAATGGAACAGACACCTAGACTCTTTACCACCTTGCACTTATATGGAAATAGCTAATTACTTGGTTTTTGGCATCAGCTATAACGAAAAAACTGTAACAAATGGTTCCTACGGTTTCCACGACAATCGTGTGAGGCACTGGAGCAGTTTTTTTACACAGCAGTGTTTTCCAGGCATTCTAAAATAGTGCGACAACTCTACTACCAATACAAACAATGCATGGTGCTGCCGCGGGTATCCTCCCAAAATGACGGAAAGGGGAGGAGACGCGGTCTCTGGGGGCGGGGCGCTGTGTCGTGACGACATCTCCTCATTCTCAATATTTACTCTTGATTTCAGTGCAGCATTTGATACATTCTTGCACAGCATTCTTTTAGAAAGATTAGTCTATAAGAATTGCTGGTACCCCTCTGACTTGGTTCCAATCTTATCTTACAGGTCATACTCAATTTGTACAACTTAAGCAGTTTCAATCAAAGCCTTCTTATGTTACTTTGGTGTTCCACAGGGCTCTGTCCATGGCCCTCTTTTATTTTTTATTTATCTTCTACCCCTTGGTAGTATATTTAGTAAATTTGTGATACAATTTCATTGTTATGCCGATGACACACAACTCTATCTGTCCATCCATTAAGTATTGCCATATTGTATTTATATATATATATATATATATATATAAATAGCTCCTCCGGTTGAGGGCAGCCGGCAACAAGTCCCCCATTCCCAGCTCCTCCCCCATCATGGCTCCTGTCTGCCCTGCTGCTGCTACATTGCATTGGTTTGCGTCTGTAAGCTTCGTATCTTATTTACTACCATTCCTTGTTATTTATACTGCTAAATATAACTTAATTAAAAATCACACATTAACCTGACATCGCTAGCTTCAATCTAAATCATTATTGCTAGCACAACACGCTTGTAATTCGCTAGCCTGTTAGTGTGCCATCCGTGCGCTCTTTATTTATTTATTCTCTAGCGCGCTCGCGCCTTCCGTGCGCTTTTTATTTATTTATTTATTCTCTAGCGTGCTCACGCCTTCCGTGCTTTCTTTCTTTATTTATTTTTTCTCTCTCGCCTTTTACGAGTTCATCAAAAAACTGTGGTATCAGTCAACAAACACGGTGAGTCATGTCATCTTCTACTCTTATTGTCACCTGCACCTCATGTAACATGTATAGCATAGCCTTCTCTGCCAGCACAGGTTTTACATGTGATAAATGCAGGGAGATAGTCAGGCTGGCGGAGAAGATTTCAGAACTAGAGACTCGCATCCAAACTTTAATCGAGGTTAATTGTAAGAGTGCAAGGGCTTTAGATACTGCTTTGGATGCGACTAGCTTAGTGAACTCTGTACACTGTTCGGTTCCGGCTGAAGTAGAGCCCATGCAGCAGGGCAATTGGGTGACGGTGAGACGCTATAGTCGCGGGACAAAACACCGCTCTTCCGTTCCGATTACACCAACAAACAGATTCTCCCCACTCAGTGAAACACCAACTGAGAATCCTAATGATTGTGCCCTAGTTATTGGCGATTCTATTACACGGAACGTGAAAATAGAGACACCAGCCACCATAGTCACATGTTTGCCGGGAGCCAGAGCGCCTAACATCAAAGCAAATTTAAAAGTGCTGGCTAATGCTAATCGTAAATTCTCTAAAATGATTATCCACGTCGGCACTAATGATGTTAGACTTCGCCAGTCGGAGATCACAAAAATTAACATTAAAGAGGTAGCAAGTACGATGTCAGGCACTGTAATTTGCTCTGGCCCCCTTCCTGTTCACCGGAGTGATGAGATAGTTAGTAGATTGTCCTCACTCAATGGCTGGCTGTTGAGATGGTGTCCGCAAAATAATATAGAATTCATAGACAATTGGAAAAGTTTTTGGGGCAGACCTGACCTGTTGAAAAGAGATGGTATTCATCCCTCCTGGGATGGTGCTGCTCTTCTCTCTAGTAATATGGCACATTGTCTTAAAGCTCGAACATGATAATCTGGGGCTCAGGTCAGGAAGCAGACAGACTGGTTAAACAGACCGTCTGCTAGCTGTCTCATGTCACTAGGGTCAGATAAATCCCATCACATTGAGCCTCTTTCACCTAGCTATCATCATATAGAGACTGTTCTATAGTGTCTGTTCCCCGATTTAGGACATACAAAAAACTCCTAAACCCATTCAAGGGTAAAAATTTAATTGATGTTCAACAAATAAAAAACAGATATAATACGGATGAACAAATGATAAAGCTCAGGTTCCTGAATATTCGATCCCTTACTTCAAAAGCACTCATTGTTAATGATATGATTACAGACTATAATCTAGATGTGCTCTGTTTTACAGAAACCTGGCTAAAACCAGACAATTATATTACTTTAAATGAGTCCACCCCGCAAGATTACTGTTATAAACATGAACCTCGTCTGAAAGGCAAAGGGAGGTGTTGGTGTAATTTATAGTAATATCTTCAGAATTACTGAGAAGTCTTGTTTTAAATATAATTCTTTTGTAGTGTTTTAGCTAAATGTAACACTATCTAGTGTAAATGATAAATCATGTTTAACATTTGTGCTGGCTACTGTATACAGGCCACCAGGGCACCATAAAGACTTTATCAAAGAATTTGCTGATTTTCTATCAGAGTAAGTATTGGCTGCAGATAAAGTGCTAATTGTTGGTGATTTTATTATACACATATAACGAAAAAGATGCATTGGCATTGGCATTTAAAGACATTCTGAACTCTATTGGAGTTAGACAACACGTGTCAGGACCTACTCATTGTCGTAATCATACTCTAGATCTAATATTATCACATGGAATCAATGTTGATGCCGTTGAAATTTTGCAGCAGAGCGATGACATCTCAGATCATTATTTAGTCTTGTGTAAACTTCATTTAGCCAAGGCTGCAAAGCCGACTCCTTGTTACAAATATGTTAGACCTATCACTTCTGCCACTAAAGATTGCTTTATTAATAATCTTCCTAATCAGTTTCATAATCTCAGCATCCCAGATAGCGTAGAAGAACTAGATATTGTGACAGAAACTTTTAACTCTCTCTTTTCCAGCACTTTAGACACAGTTGCTCCTTTCCGCTTAAAAAAGATTAAAGAAAATAGTCCAATGCCGTGGTACAACGAGCACACTCAGGCCCTTAAGAGAGCAGCCAGAAAAATGGAGCGCAACTGGAAGAAAACAAAACTAAAGGTATTTCGCATTTCATGGAAAGAGAGCTCGACATACAGAGAGGCCTTAACCTGTTAACCGTTGCCAGTGCGCCCGCGCACTGAATCGTTTTTTTTTTTTATTTAGTTCAAATTTACTATCAGATTTAATGTTATACCTTGACAAACTATACATCATTAAAAAGATATAATACTCAAGTTTCAGTATTTGACCACTATTGTATTCTGAGAAACTTATAGCGACAGTTATTTCTTAATTTCTGTCAGGAGTTATGAAATGAAAAAATGAGTCGATACCTTTGATATGAATTATGCGCGTCAGCCGCTTTCATTAAAAAAAAAAAACTCCGTGCTGTCGTCATGACAGCGATACACAAAACAACTTCCCTCAGGGCTTTTAGCTCAAAAATGTGCAGATTTGGAGAAATATTGATAGATTCTCATAGGTTTACATCAGATTTCTATTGACAGGAATAATATTTATTGAATTTATACCCAAATGCGTCAATGTAATCTTTATGAGCGTTTGGCATTCTCATTTACTGGGTTTTCAATTCATACCAATAGCCTGAGGGCGCTATATGCACAATAATAACCCATATATGGAACATGAAGAAGAGCCATAATCATGGACATTCCAGGACGTCACTGATACACACAAAGCTACAGAGATCGCGCTATAACATGCAGATACAGATATTTTGAAGACAATAAACATGATTGCAATGATATTTGAGTTACCTGTGTTTTTCAAGCCATGCCAGGTATTTTCATAATAATAGATTATATTTATAATATAATGCTAATCTATAGACTAGGGTTGGGCGGTATTACGGTAATATCGGATACCGCGGGATCTTAAAATAGCACCGGTATCAGTTTCAATACCGTCATTACCGGCACTTATATAGCCTATAATATATATATAATTTATTTATTGCCTAAAAATGCTTGTGTGGTTGCAGTTTGGTAATATTTCTGGTTCCAGCCAAATGAGAAGGGAGAGGCGGTAAATTCTGACGAGGCAATTTGTAAATTGTGCCATAAAAAGGTGACCGCGAGAGATGTAAACACCTCTAACCTAATGTCGCATCTCCGAAACTACCACCCACTCACTACTGCCAGGATGCATTTTGTTCTCGAGTTCATTAAATAAGCGCATTAAGTTTCGTATTTGTTAAAATATTATAATGTTATTTTTTCCATCTTTGTTGATTATGAAAAGTGAACAGCACAAATAAGATAGGCATCGGGAGTCAGACGATTTGACCACTTCAATAAATTTCGTTTTGTAAAAGGCCTCTTTAAAACGAATTTCGTTTTGTATAAATTGTATCTTAATTTTAATAAATTTTTCATCAACCAAATTGCCTGGATTTAATATAATCATGACATGATGGGCGCTGGCATGCCACGGTCACTTGCATTGAAATCTCATAAATTAACCGAAACTCAGAGATGGCGATCGTCAATTTCTTTAAACAAAACAATTCAAAACGAAAAGAAATATAGGGTAGGCTACTCTCTGATTAATCCATGATGTGCATTTTTCTCTATAACGTTCACAGAGATGCCGATCGTCAATTTCTTTAAACGAAACAATTCAAAACGAAAAGAAAAAGGCCACTCTGATTATTTAATCCATGATGTGCATTTCTCTCTAGGCGCGTTCATACAGAGATGCGATCATCAATTTCAGTAAACGAAACCATACAAAACGAAAAGAAAAGAAATAGACTAGCCTACTCTCTGTAATCCATGATGTGCATTTCTCTCTATCGTTCACTATGGAGATGGCGATCGTCAATTTCTTTAAACGAAACAATTCAAAACGAAAATAAATCTGATTGATCAATGATGTGCATTTCTCTCTATAGGCGCGTTCACTACAGAGATGGCGATCGTCAACTTCCATCTTTGCAGAAAAGTTTTATTAATAAAAATCAATGGACACGCGTCACCGGATTACAAAGGCACTTCTTGCTTGTTGCACGCACACAGATATTATGTTGAATAATGGTGGGCTCGGGCTCATAATAACAGTTCCCAGCTGGCATTTTAACGTAGAGTCAGCGTTGAATCAACGTCAGTGTTGGATAACCGTTGGATTTTGTTTAGATTTTGCAAATCTAATCAACGTTGAAATAGCAACGTAATTCCAACGTCAATCTAATCAACATTGAAATAGCAACGTAATTCCAACGTAACGTTTCTCAACATAGGTGAATTTGCCAACGTTGAATCAATATTGATTTTAGTTTAGATTTTGCAAATCTAATCAACGTTGAAATAGCAACGTCATTCCAACGTCAACATAGGTGAATTCGCTAACATTGAATCAATATTGATTTTGGTTTAGATTTTGCAAATCCAATCAACGTTGAAATTTCAACGTCACTATAAAGTCCTGCTTTTCAACATAGTTTATTTTGTTAAACTGTTTTCACTAAAGTATTGATGTGTTCAACAATAACACTAAACACCTTGAAATGGATACATAAACACTAAGTTTGCGGACACGCACAGTCAGCTAGGAAGAAGCCAATTGGTCAAAGCAAGACCAGGAAGAAGATTAATAAAGACATTTCACTGACGTAAGAAACATGCTTTATTGCATGGCTGCAAGTGTGCCAACATTTCACACAACATCATTTTACACGTGTCGAACTTTAACCTTTAGAAAAACGGCCCAAACATTGGGCAACATTGAACACGGCTGGTTAAACCTTCCCTTCTTGTTACTTCTTTCTGCCACCGCCACCTATCCTCTCTGGTGCATATTTCAAGTATTTGGCCATGTATTCGTCTACTTTTGTTGTAGTTGTATCAAATAAGCTCAAGACAGCGTCTGATGAGGGGGGGAAAAAACAGATCAGTATTAGCAAACTTTAACCTCTCAAATTAAAATATTTTGCAAATATCAACTTTTGTGGAATTGCCAATGTTTCAAGTATATAAATTAGTATTTATCAATATGCAAGGTCATTGATAATCATGTGCTTGGGCAAGCAACAAAAGGCAGTTGGTAGTAACCAGTGCTGCTGGTAGAGAAGTTAGTCTAGACTTACCCAGAATGGAGTGTTATATATAATATTAGAGCATGCTCTGTAGAGTCCTCCAACTAAAATGATTTCTTCATTTCTTATGAATTATTATTCTGCTTACTATATTCAATTATTTTAAAACACTGTTACAAAACTACTATGTTAAAGCAAACTCACCACAGATTATCTTGTAGAGACAGGTCTTCATGAAGGCAACCTTCCCACTTCTTCCTCTGAGGCTCATTATGGCCATCATTTTATTTGTCATAGTTCTGCCATGGTAAAACATATTTATATTAGAATATTATATTGCAATCAAGTTCATTATGAAAATGTAGCAGAGAGTGAGTAAGTGGGTGTGTGGGGGGAGTGCATGACAGTATATGACAGGGAACATCACTGTAAACTAATGCAAAAAAGGAACAAAGTTACTTACCATTGACTTGTTCACATGGTCTGCAGCATCAACGCCTCCCAACGTCTTCAGATGTTTACTCTGAAAAGAACAAGAAACAAGAAATTAAAAACATAACCAGAAAAAGTGGTCCGTAGAGTCCAGACCTCCACAAAGCAGGCACATGATGAAGACGAGGAGTTTGTAGTGGTCACCAAAGTGAACAAGCCAATTGTCATAATGAAACTTTGCCAGCACTTTACAAGATTAATTATTTAAAACTTACCAGTTCTGCTCCCTCATTCTTGTCCTCCAAGCGATTCTCTAAAGCTTCAAGCTCTTCTTCAGTGTTTGCCGGCTTCACTTCATAACTTGTTCCAGCAGATGAGGTGGCAACATGAATTTTATCCTTGATTTCGACAAGGAGCTGAAGAACTCTCTTCTGGAATTCTAGCTAAAAAAATAAGCGATTGATTATTATTTTTATAATGTACTGAGTATGCCCTACACCACAAAAACCAAGTTTTTTCATTTGCCCAATAAAAATACACTGCAAAAACTCAAAATTTTACTAAGAATATTTATGATATTTCTAGTCAAATGTCTATTTTCTATTCAAAATAATCTCATACACTAAAAAGTAACTTGTGTTTAGACAATTTTCACTTGTTTCATGCAAATTTTCACAAAATAAATAGAAAAATTTGCCAGTGGAGCAATTTTTAATTTTGTTCTAGTTGATCAAACACAGCACATTGACACACTTTCCATCCACAAACTTGAAAAATAAGGTTGAGATTTCACATTCAATTCTCATTCAATTTTGCATTTTGTCGTCTCCATTTTTTGTGATACATCAGGGAGTGTAAAATATAAAAACGAAATATTTTTAAGCCTAAATTTTTTATAAAAAAAAAATCATTTAATTTGAAAATAAGTCATAAAAACAATCAATCAAATGAGGGCTGTCCTCATCATTTTTTAAATAATATCTTCCACATCAACTTGTATTTAAATTTTACAAAAATGTAAATGATTTTTGTTTTTTGTTGCCGCGTTCGACCAACAGAGACATCCCTAAACACACACTCCCTAGCACACAACGACGGTTCGCGGTTAAACCATAGACTGTGGGTTAAACTAGTCTGCACGCCACGCCACGCACGCACGCACACACACACACACACACAGAGAGAGAGAGAACGGCGGTTGGCGGTTAGCTAGCACACAACGGCGGTTCGCGGTTAAACTAGTCTCTTCCCATACACACAATATTAATTAACACAATAATATATGTGACAGAGTCAGGCACACACAACATTTATTTAGGAATTTTCTAGTTATAAAATGTGACTTACCGTTTGAGCTGTTACCCCCAAATTCATTCCGAACCGGTCGAGGTCAAAATCTGCCTGACGATGACGAAACAGACCCACTTCGCGCATGCGCAATCGGGTGTTGTCTGGAACCGTCAGAGCCAATAGAATCACAGTTGTGTGATGGACAACCGCCGTCCTCCAATCAAGCTCTTGTATTGAACGATATTCCAAAATGATCAATCAGACTGGAGACGCTCTCTATTGGCTGATGTGTATTTATTTTTAAATACATAAAAAATGAATTGTATCTAAATAATGATGTATTACAAGATCAATTTATTTTTTCGGCAAATTGTAACAAATGTGTTATGCAATAAAAAAAATATATATATATCAATCTTTTTTAAAGATAAGATAATGTTGATTTGACGTGCATCTCAAAAATTTATTTTTATTTCTACGTTGAATCCGTAGTGAGTTTACAACACCACTTCAACCATTTAGTGTTCAACGTTGTTTTGACGTTGAATTAATGTTACTTAACAAACGTTTAATTCGGAGTTGATCTTTCAACGTTGTATCATTATTCATGCATCAACACTTTTTCAACAGTTAATTGATCAGCATTGTTTGGATGTTGGAACAACGTTATTTTTCTACTGATATATTTCAACAAAATGTTTAAAAGTCATGGTTGTAAAAATAATGTTGATTTGACGTACAACTCAAATTTTATTTATATTTCTATGTTGAATCCATAGTGAGTTAACAACACCATTTCAACCATTTGGTGTTCAACGTTGTTTTGACGTTGAATTAATGTTTTTCCATAAACTGACATTATTTCAACCAAATTTAAACGTTTAAGGTCAGTCGAATGCCAGCTGGGTTAATGCCGTCGGCCGGACTCAGACACAACGTGCACGGCTTGATTTTATTTTTGATTTTTTTTGATCTGGCATTCAGTTTCTGAACGGTGTAGGCACAAGCCAACAGTTTGGTGACGCCATCTGAGCCCATTATGTCATAATTTTTAATTAGTCACAGTAATACCATATACCCCGGTAAAATAGGGAGGAGGTTTGACGGTATCAAAATTCCCATACCGCCCAAGCCTACTATAGACCATCATTGTGCAGAATATGATCAAATAGTATATTTTCTGTCTGATTTTTTTTATCTGATGTCAAATTAGATCACAGAAGATTATTTAAAACACTTCACTTGCGTTTTAAAGTAAGTTTGGAGCACAAACATGGTTTTAATCTCATAAATTGTCATGTATTGATGGTGTGCTAAGCTAACATGCTAGCTAGCTCTAGGTGCTTCTATCTTGAAAAAAATGTAACTAAATACAGAGTTTTAGACTTATCATCTTCAGATTTTAAACATAAAATGTTTAGACATGTGGCTTTAGCTGTAGTGCATTTCTAGATTGCTACAGGGTCAACTTCAATTTTATTTTCATGAAGATGTTTCATAAAAATAAATTTCTAATAACTTTACAAAACTTTAAAGCTATTTATAACAATTTTTTTCATTATGACAATAATTAATTCTACATTTACAATAAACTGCCAGGTGTCAGCTTTCAAATGAGATCATAGTTGTGCTTTTAGTACAAAGGGTTCATGAACTGTATCTGTTTCAGTTTGGGTATGTCATTTCTGGGGATTTTTCAAAAGTGGGGTTGCAGCTTAACAGGTTAATATCATTAATTCATCTTTGTCACTAGGATATGTACCGAAAACTTTTAAGCTGGCTATGATTAAACCGCTTGTTAAAAAAACGCAACTTGATCCTACAGAATTAGTCAATTACAGGCCGATCTCGAATCTACCTTTTCTGTCAAAGATACTAGAAAAGGCAGTATCCTCACAACTATGTTCCTTTTTAGAAAGAAATTATATCTGCGAGGATTTCCAGTCAGGATTTAGACCATACCATAGTACTGAGACTGCTCTCATTAGAGTCACAAATGATTTGCTCCTATCATCCGATCGTGGTTGTATCTCGCTATTAGTGTTATTCGATCATAGTGCTGCATTTGACACTATCGACCACAACATTCTTTTAAATAGACTCGAAAATTATGTTGGCATTAGTGGAATTGCATTAGCATGGTTTAAATCATACTTATCTGACCATTATCAGTTTGTAGCAGTAAATGAAGAGATGTCTTATCGATCACAAGTTCAGTATGGCGTACCACAAGGCTCAGTACTAGGACCGTTGCTGTTCACTCTGTACATGCTACCCTTAAGAGATATCATTAGGAAGCATGGCATTAGCTCCCTTTGGGATCACGCTAGGGAGACCAACTGTCTTCGAGTGAAATAAAATGAGCCAATAAACATTGGCATGCAGGATTTGCATTCCGCGGCCCGCCTACCAGCGCGGGTATAAAGCGGAAGCAAGCGCATACACAAACGCTTTCTGCTTCGGAGCCGACCGGTTGTGTCCTCTGAGTGTATGAGCGTTTTGGATTGTGTTTCCGTGAAGCTCAACGAGTCTGCTGTTTCAAGAACTCTCTTTGTGTTGGTGTAACGGCGCGGAAGTGATCTTCGCAATCTCCCGGATCCCATCTGTCACTTCAGGTGAGCTGCTTTTTTCAAAGAGCTGTTGTCACAGCTGGTATTCGGTTGAGTGCACACAGCGGGCTTGCAGTTTCCCCGCTGTGTTGCCGCGTTTGATCCCTGCGTGCTTCGGCACACTAAAAGCAGTGAAGGGATACGAGGGCATCCCCCCAGTGGAACGGTCTGTGGCGATGCTTCTGTGTCCCAAGACCGCGTCCACCTGGCGGGGTAACCCCACGCTCCCCTCCCACGCCTGTAGGTTCTCTTCCGGTCTGACCGGAAAGGCTTATAGTGCGTGTGGGGAAGCTGCTTCCGCCCTTCATGCCATGGCGCTTCTCCAGATTCACCAGGCGAAAGCGCTCAGTGACATGCAGGAGAGTGGTACTGATCCAGGGGTGCTCCAAGAGCTGCGTACGGCGACGGACCTTGCCCTACGGGCGACGAAAGTCACCGCACGTTCCCTGGGTCGGGTGATGTCCACGCTTGTGGTCCAGGAGCGACACCTGTGGCTCACCTTGGCCGATATGAAGGAGTTGGACAAGAGTAAGCTCCTGAACTCCCCCATATCCCAAGGTGGGCTCTTCGGCGACGCGGTGGAGGATTACGCCCAACAGTTCTCTGCCGCCAAGAAGCAGTCGGAGGTGATCAAGCACATCATGCCACGGAAGAAGGGTGCTGCTGCCCAGTCTTCACCGGCTCCGCCTCCGGCTACTCGTCGCCGAGGGCGCCATCCTACCGCCGCCTCCGCCCCTGCTCAGCCTAGACAGCAGCCTTCACCTAAGCCGCAGGGTGCCGGCCGCAAGAGAGCTGCCCAACCTGCTCCCAGCGCCTCTAAACCTCCAGGCAAGAGGAGAGGGAAGAGACCCTGAGACAGGCGACCCAGGGGACGTACCTGTTACTATTCGGGAGGGTGCCTCTGCACCTCTCCTTCCCCCGGAGGAGGGCCGGGTGGAGAATCTTTGGTTTCCTTTTGTTTCTGTTCCGCCGCTGGCCAGCAGACCAGCGGTACCCAAAGTTTCAACGAAAGAGCAATTTCTATTTCCCCTGGGTCATACACGGTCGAGACTGGTAGTTCAGGACGACGCTCAGTTGCCTCGCCGTTCTCAGTCTCCTCCGTCCAAGAGGGCCAGGATGGCAGTGTGCGCCGCAGCATTGCCTCGCCGCTCTCATTCCCCTCTTTCCAGTGCTCAGATGACAGTGATGCCGCCTCGGCCTCATCACTCTCATCTCCCACTGGGCAGGGAGGTGCGGATACTTGGACTCGATCCCCTCGGTCGTCGTTCCTCGTTTCCCCTCCCTCCTTCGCCTCGGGGCAACGAACAGCCGAACGCCTCCGTGCCTTCCCTGTCGATTGCCCCCACGTGGAAGCAGGTTGGTGTTGCATGTCACACCCAGACTCCACTTCCGGCCGCCCCAGGGCCTCCGGAGTCGAGTCCCTGCCTTCCACCTCGCTTCCCCACCACGGGTACGACGGTGGTTCGGGTCGGCTCACTGGTACGGTTCTTCGAAGCCTGGCTAGCGCTTCCCAGGCCGTCCCGGTGGCTCACCCGTACCATCCGACTCGGCTATGCAATTCAGTTTGCTCGCCGGCCTCCCAGGTTCAGGGGCGTCCACTTTACCCGTGTGCGGTCAGAGGATTGCCAGAGGATTGTCTGGCGAAGGACGCGATCGAGCCGGTCCCTCCAGCCGAGATGAGGTCTGGGTTTTATAGCCCCTACTTCATTGTACCCAAGAAAGGCGGTGGGTTACGGCCAACCCTGGACCTGCGAGTTTTGAATCGGGCCCTTCACAAGCTCCCGTTCAAAATGCTTACGCAGAAACGCATCTTTGAATGCATCCGTCCCCGGGATTGGTTTGCAGCGATCGACCTGAAGGACGCGTACTTTCATGTCTCGATTCTTCCTCGTCACAGACCGTTTCTTCGGTTTGCATTCGAGGGTCGGGCATATCAGTACAAGGTCCTACCCTTCGGGCTGGCCCTGTCGCCCCGTGTCTTCACGAAAGTCGCGGAGGCGGCCATTGTTCCCATGAGAGAACGTGGCATTCGCATTCTCAACTATCTCGACGACTGGCTTATAATAGCTCACTCGCGAGACCTGTTGTGCGAACACAGGGATATGGTGCTTCACCATCTCAGTCGGTTGGGACTTCAGGTCAACTGGGACAAGAGCAAACTCTGCCCCGTGCAGAGGATCTCTTATCTCGGTATGGAGTTGGACTCGGTCGGCCAGACTGCGCGCCTCACGGAGGAGCGCGTCCAGTCAGTGCTCAACTGACAGTGCCCCTTGCTTTCCTTCCTGCAAGATGGGTTGGAGCGAAGGCTGTCTCCCTCCACCCTCAAAGTGTATGTCGCCGCAATAGCCGCACATCACGATGCAGTAGAAGGTAAGTCCTTGGGAAAGCATGACCTGGTCCTCAGGTTCCTCAGGGGTGCTAGGAGATTGAATCCTCCTCGTAATCAGCACCCCGTACCCTCTTGGGATCTGACTTTAGTGCTCAGAGCACTCCAGAATCCACCTTTTGAGCCCTTGCATGCAGTCGATTTAAATATTCTGTCAATAAAGACAGCTCTCCTGCTCGCTTTGGCATCCATCAAGAGGGTAGGGGACCTGCAGGTATTTCCGGTCGACGAATCGTGCCTAGAGTTCGCGCCGGATTTCTCTCACGTTGTTCTGAGACCCCGGCCCGGATATGTGCCCAAGGTTCCTACCACTCCGTTTAGAGATCAGGTAGTGAACCTGCAAGCGCTGCCCCCGGAGGAGGCAGACCCAGCCCTGGCTTTGCTCTGTCCTGTTCGCGCTCTGCGCTGTTACATTGACAGGTTACGGAGATAGTACGGAGGCCAGCAGAAGGGGAAGGCTGTCTCCAAGCAGAGGTTAGCCCACTGGCTAATGGATGCTATCGTCCGGGCTTATGATTCCCAGGACGTGCCTTGTCCACCTAGGTTGAGGGCACACTCTACTAGGAGTGTTGCCTCCTCCTGGGCTTTGGCTCAAGGCGCCTCGCTGACAGATATTTGTAGAGCTGCGGGCTGGGCGACACCCAACACGTTCGCTAGGTTTTATAGCCTTCGTGTAGAACCTGTTTCCTCCTGTGTACTCGCTTCGGCCAGTAGCGCGAGGAATTAGGTTAGTGTCGGCTTGCTACGCCATTCTCGCCCCAGGGGCCAGATAAGTGTGTTTTCTGCTCCGTTGGTTACCCAACAAACGGCTTACCTCATGAGTTCCTCCGTCTCCCCCTCCGGCGACAGGCGAGGCGGATCGCCGGTCACCAGGCCTGTTCCTCTCTGTTGAGCTGAGTTCAGGCTGGGTCCTATGTAGTGGTCCCTACGGCGACCCCATAGGTGTCTTTCCACGTTAGGTTACCCTCCAGGTTAGCCAGTGTCTTCCCCTTGACAGACTCTGTCTGTCGTCTCTGCTGAGTACGCTCCCACACTTCGGGCTGGGACTACCTCAGAGACTGCCACGTGTTGACTACCCTACGGGCTAGTGCACATGTGTATTCCTAGTGCCTCCCTTCGGGCAGGCTTTGGGCTCCGCAGCGTTCCCTTCTACATCTTGGGCACGCTTTCCCAGTGTTATCCAATGTCCACTGAGCTGGTCTTGCGGAACAGCAGTGTGACTCTCCCAGCTAAGCTTCTGCACATAAGAGATAAGTTCAAGAAACTGCTGCTGAAGCTTAGGCAGGGCGCTGGAAGGGGCCAGCACCATGGCGTTTTATTAGGGATCCCAATTCGTTGGAAACTCCTCCGACGAGACGTAGGAGTTCCCGAACGAAAGGGAACATCTCGGTTACGTATGGTAACCCTCGTTCCCTGAGTAGGGAACAGAGACGTCTCGTCCCGTCGCCATGCTGCTGTACCTTTGCGGAGGACTGGACACCGTTCGGCTCCTCAGCGAAAAGCGTTTGTGTATGCGCTTGCTTCCGCTTTATACCCGTGCTTTCATTGTTATGCTGATGATACTCAGCTCTATATTTCTTCACGCCCAGACGAAACTTACCAATTCACAAAATTAACTGAATGCATAGCTGATATAAAAAATTGGATGACTAGTAATTTCCTACTACTTAATTCTGAAAAAAACAGAGATTCTAATTATTGGACAAAAACATCCTCACGTAATAATCTAGAATACTGTCTAACACTTGATGGCTGCTCTGTTAAGTCTTCATCGTTGGTTAGGAACCTGGGTGTGCTCTTTGAAACCAATCTTTCATTTGAAAGACACGTGTCTAGTATCTGTAAAACCGCACTTTTCCATCTTAAAAATATATCTAAATTACGTCATATGCTCTTATTGACAAATGCGGAACAATTAGTTCATGCGTTCATGACATCAAGGCTAGATTATTGTAATGCTCTACTGGGTGGTTGCCCTGCACGCTTAATAAACAAATTACAGCTGGTCCAAAACGCAGCAGCTCGAGTTCTTACCAGAACCAGGAAGTATGACCATATTAGCCCAGTTCTGTCAACACTGCATTGGCTCCCTATTAAACATCGTATAAATTTTTAAATATTGCTGATTACTTTCAAAGCACTAAATGGTTAAGCTCCGCAGTACTTGAGCGAGCTCTTAACGCATTATAGTCCTTCACGTCTATTGCGATCTCAAAATTCCGGCCAGTTGATAATACCTAGAATATCATAATCGACTGCTGGCGGTAGATCCTTCTCCTATTTAGCACCAAAACTTTGGAACAGTCTTCCTAACATTGTCCGGGAAGCAGACACTCTCTGTCAGTTCAAAGCTAGACTAAAATCACATCTCTTTGACCTAGCATACACATAACACATTATAGTCTTCTATAATTCCATATTAGGCTGCATAGAATAGGCCAGCAGGAACCGGGAACACTTCCCATAAATCCTGATGTACTCGTTACATCATAAGAAGAATGGCGTCTACGCTAATATTAGTCTCTCTGTTTATACCGAGGTTTACCGCAGTCCATCGGATCCAGGCCGTATCCAGATCTGATGAAGGACCAGCGCCTGGACGCGACGACAACGCAGTCCTGAAGTGTCAACTAGTCTCTCCTCTTCCGCCAGATCCAGGCCGTATCCAGATCCGATGAAGGACCTGCGCCTGGACACGACAACAACGCAGTACTGAAGTGTCAACCAGTCTCTCCGTTTACTGAAGTGAGGTGGACCCCGGCCGTTTCCAGATCAGATGGTGGATCTGCACCTGGACCTAACCATGACGCATCCCTGAAGTGCCAGCCTCATCAGCCCTGTGAAGGCCTCATCGACACGACCAATCTGACTTCTGACCTGTAATGCTACCTGGATCATAATCATACACTGTTCGCTCGTTGGCCCGAGGAGAACTGGCCCCCGACTGAGCCTGGGCTCTCCCAAGGTTTTTTTCTCCATTCTGTCACCTGATGGAGTTTTGGTTCCTTGCCACTGTTGCCTTGGCTTTTGGCTTGCTTAGTTGGGGACATTTAATATTCAACAATATTATTGATCTGCCTTATTAAGGGTGGACGATGATGCAATTTTCTTCTAGAAACAAACTTTGTTGTATTATTTTCATGTTATCAATGTGAAGCTGCTTTGATACAATCTGTATTGTAAAAAGCGCTATATAAATAAAGGTGACTTGACTTGACTTGACATGGCAGACGGCAGCAGGCTCCGACCCACGGCGAACGGTATCCTCCACTCCCTCTCGGACGGCAGCCACACTTCCTCAACCCAGGAGCATGGTAGCAAGCTCTCCGTCCCACCGAGAAGGGTCTGGCTGCAGACCTGCACTTGCACTCCCAGACCTGCACGCTCAGACACCAGCGCTTCCTCTGCAAGTGACGTCACTTGCAATGGACGCATAGTGTGGTTCGTGTCGGATTGAGAACAGCTCCCAATGTCGTTCAAAAATCGTTTCTGTAAGTATATACATATAAATAAATATATATCGTTGCTGTCGGGCGGAAACCTTGTATGTCCAAATTTTTTCAATTTCATATTTTTTCACAAATCGATGCTATTGGTCAGTCCCCACGTGGTTCTGTTATTTTTGCAAATTATTAACCAATCTAAAGTGTTGAAAATAGCTAGAGAGCAAATCTCTTAACTCCACTGGACACTTCAAATGTCTGAGAATCCTCATAACTCCACCTCTTCTTTACTCCGCGGCGGGACGGGAGTCTTGCAGCATTTTGTCTCCTCAGGATTGAAAATTGCAACGATTAAGAAATCCTCATCGAGCAACACGTAAAGCAAGCCTTAACTCTGATTTGATCTGTGTTAAACTATGATATCAGTTATTGATGTATTTTAAATGTCTACTTTTTACTAGGCTTATTATTACTAGGCTTATTATACGTGTGCATTGAAGTTTTAAAATGTATCTAATATAATACTTGAATTGAATGAAATGTTTTGGATACCAGCATTAAATTTATTGTTTTTATTATTTTACTGACTTGAAGTTGGCACTGTGCATGTAAAATACCCCAAGTAGCAAGGTTTTAATTTATGTGAGAAAAAAGGGCTGTCTAAGTTACTGGCACCATGTAAGCCTATCTTTGGATAACTATGTATGTTTTTTAGACAATAACGAGTGAAAGTAGTTAGGTTAGATATATTTAAGTAGGCCTGTTTTGTTAAAAATCGATAGCTGTAATGCTTCGGTGCAGAAGGAAGCCCATGAGCCACGAAGGTAAGTTTGCGTGCAGATTAGGCTAATTTCCGCCTATTAGACAGCCTAGTCACCTCATCGTTTTTAGTGCAATTTTCCACTGGACAAAATTGCGATTGTTAACTCATGATTTCTGTTCTGTCTGTGCGCACCAATCTTGCACTTCTATCTACTCCTCAACCAGACCACCTAGAGACTTCGGGTTTTCGGCATTATGTTAAGGAAGGTCTAATCTCGGGAACGCACAAAAAAAAATCCAGGAAAAGATTTACTATCTCTTAGTGTTGTGATCCCATGACGTGAGAAAATTGCGCTAAAACACTCACTGAGTTTTTATTACTTGTTTTGTTCTGCTTCACTTATAGCTCTTAAACCTTTAAAATGGAGTTTAGGAAGATGTATGTAACCACAGTCATTAGCTTTGGTTAACTATTGTAGCCTTATTTTCTCTTGTCAAAAGGCTCAACGCGACCGCCGACTTTGTGTGTGTGCAGATTAATTTCCACCTATTTTAGACAGCCTAGTATTTTGGTATTGCATCACTCATATCTCTTAAACGTTTAAAATGGAGTTTAGGAAGATGTATATAACCACAATCATTAGATTTGAATAGCTATTACTTAAAGCCTTATCTCTTGTCAAAAGGCTCAACGTGACCGCAGACTTTGATGAACACTGCTGGCAGCAGTGACGTCTGTGTTCCATTCTAATCAATGACAGCGTAACCTCGTATCTCCCTGCTCCCAAGTCAAAAATCTCGTATCTCCGATTAAACATGATTTTGGGGAAATGTTGTGTTAATGTTGGTACACAACAGTATATGATAGCAATACAAGGTATAATACCAACTTTAACGATACAATGTTTAATAACTCAAAAATATGCATTTTTTTTATTTCCTGAAAAAATTAATTATATAACATAATATTTACTGCTGGAAACATATTTCCGGTTAATTCGTCACAGGCAGAGGAAGCGCTGGTGTCTGAGCGTGCAGGTCTGAGAGTGCAAGTCTGAGAGTGCAAGTGCAAGTCTGCAGCCAGACGCTATTGGTCCCACCTGCTGTTCAATCGCACCAGCACCATCGCCTCGGGCAGCCACCGGCCGTCACCGCCCCTTTGCTGCCCAACCTCCTCAGCAACGCGATCCCTCTCAGCAGCGAGGGCTCTCCAACAGTGTGTCCCTCCTTCTTCCCGGGTTTTGGCACCAATGTAGCAAGGTTAGTTGTTGTGGGAAGAAGGAGGAGGAGGGAACCGGCGAACTTTCACAAGCTTTAATTATAAAATAGGCAAACACAAAACGAAAGTAAGTACAGAAGCCCTCATGGACGACTTCCGGACACACATAAACAAAACATAACATAATGTCAAGGCCTGGTCCTCTTTATCCTTATCCACACAACCAAAGCGTGCATTTATTGTTTATTCCATAATAAATATTTGGATTCCAAACTTCACTCTGGAGTAGCTCCTGTTATTTCTATCAGAAGAATTAGGCCAGCTAAACACAAAACATCCCACAGCATGTAGTGTTTCCCTTTGCCCAGTGTTGATACTTTTTGTCTTACTTTATGGTTATTTACCTCCGATATCATTCTTGGACAGTGCATCGAGTCATCCATTGCATTATCTGCCTACTGTTCATTCCACTGCTGTCATCCACTGTCAGGTGCTCTGTCCGTCATTCAACACCATTGTTGTTTCTAACCTATGTCAGTTAAAATTCATGCTACTGAATCCAGCACTGTTAGTGTCATGGCAGATTGCCTGTTTTTGTTAGTGCCATGGCAGAGAAACGTTTGGAGAAACACTGGTGTCATAATCATCCTGGACTCTGTTCTGTCATTCGCATGCTCTTTCCAGTGCTTTAACGAGCTGCACCTGATGCTTGTTGTTGGGGTGTATGGAGCATGATGTAAACTCAATCCTGGCCTGGCCATTAACACTGGAATGGATACTGACTTTGTGCTTTAGTAAAGAGCTGACTCACCAAACTTCTCCTGTTGTGACATTTGTTTCTCCGAGAGGATTTAATTCTAAGATGTGCCTATAAATATGTACCTAAGTTCTGAGTTCTGTTCTTTTTTGTAAAGACTCTTTTCCTTTGAATACCTACCTTAGTTGTGTTTAATGCCGCACAAAGACTGAGAAACCTTACCTGTAAATAGATATCTGAGGCCCCATCCACACTACTGCGTTTTAGTTTAGAAATGGATAATTAAAACGAATACGATCTCTGTCCACACCAGCGTTTTAGCTGCATATTAGAATTGATCTCCGTCCACATTAAAACGACTGAAAACGTGGATCACATGACCATTCACCAACACTGGGCATGCGCGTGCCGGTGTCAACCTAGAGACTTTCAAACATTTCTTAATATGTATTTGTGTCAAAATGACATATAAACATCTTTTCCTATTCTATTTTGCCTGGAAACGCTTCCAACACGCTTGCGTGTCGCATGAAAAATAGGCGTCAGTTCTATTTCTAACATGCACGCGTTTTCCTTACTGTAAGAAACTGTTCCAGCGGGTGAAGTTTACTGGTACTGAATATTACCTGTGTATACTCCATGACTGATGACACCCAATCATAGAGCCGAGCGTGAGCCTCTGCATCATCGTTTCTAAAGTCCCCCGATTTGACCCGTCTACACTAAACGCCCTCCGGTGATTCAAAACGCAAAACGGAGTCGGCAGCATTTCTAAACTTCTCCGTTTTAGGTCTTCGTTTTTGCCATTTTAGTCTGGACAGGAGGTGCAAACTTAGCAAAAGGTCTCCGTTTCTAAATGAAAACGCAGTAGTGTGGATGGGGCCTGAGTCGTGTTTTGACATGTGGAAGCATTCCTGCACCGTTAGCATACCCTTTGTTACAAAGACTGTGCTTGTATACCTGCTGTCACTTACCAGTCCATACTGCCTGCTTTTGTTGTCCGAATAAAGCTCCTGCAAATGTATTCATACTAACTTCCGTCTCCATAGTAGTGTTACAATTGGACTAGATGTGCACATTGGATGATGACATATATAAATTATATTGCATATATTTTCATTTGTAGATAATTTGCTAATTTGGTCTAATATTTAATGTTTTTTTATATATATATATATATTGTAGATTTATGTAGCAATGAAAATCAATACAATTATTGACATATTTTGAAACAAAGGTCTTGTTAATGATTTTCAGTTTTGTTCAAGGTAATTAAAGCAACAGTTTATCAATAACGGAAGAATATGTAAAAGTATGGCATTTGGGGTAAAAGGCACCCCTGCTGTTGGGGCTAAAGGCACAATAATTAACATGAAAATAATTAGCTGGCTGAATTTTCCATTTGTTGACATGACATTAATTCAAATGGTAAATATTATATATCAAGTTGGCTGTCCACCTTAGAGATAATCAGTATATTTATATAACCATCATATTTAAAAATTGTTTGAAAACAATAGAGCGGCCAACACGATCTGCCTAGCGGAGGATTCCAGCCCCACACCCACAGATCCAGAGCACAGCCAGCCATCATCCCACCGCACAAAATGGACGCCTGAGCCCACCGCAGACGGAGAGATTGAGCCCGCAGCGATGCACTAGCCAACACCAAGAATATGGAATGAGCCATTGCCTTAGAGCATGAGAATTCAAAAACGTCTGACCAGGCGTGTGATGCAGGTTGTGTCAGGATAGTGTTCTGTTTAGTGTTTGCTCCTGTTATTCTAAGTTGACCTAATTTCCATGTCTGTGTCCTGGATTCCCTTGTATTTCCTGAGAGTTAAAGAGTGTTGTTGTAGTATTTCTATCATTGTGCGCTTTATTCACCACAGCCACTCATGACATACACTATAGGAGTAGTCAAAAGCAAATTTTTCTTAATGTGTGCCTTTAGCCACATTGTACCCTATACAAAATAACTGACCAATTTTTATAATATTAATTAATAATCAATGTTAATTGTTTTATAGAACTGCTGTATAAAACCAATATCACTTGCACTGTAGAACTAAATACAGATTTATCAGTTGATGTTTAATGTAAAGTCTCTGTTCTAAAGCAAAACCATTTGAGAACCACTGACTTGTAACTATGCATCTATATTTCTCCATGTATACTTGTCAGAATTTTGATTCTCTTACCCTTTCCTGGGTTTTCGGTCAATTTCTTCCCCTCAGTGGACACACATTCATTCCTCTCCTGACCCTCCTCTTCATCCTCAAAAACACAAACAGATTTTCACACAATAATGAATGATTAAAGTTAAAAGTTTTAGCTTCCATTCAGTAAATGCTCAATTTTTGACAAATATTTTTTTATAGTAATTGCTGGTAAAAGATTAGCAAGTTTAAGTACTAAACAAAACACTATCGAAACAATTGAGATATATTCATTATAAAAATGGGTTACACTTTATATTAGGTGTCCTTAACAACTAAAACATAAGTACAATATACTTATTGAGTTCCTATTGTATTGCAAAACACTTGTGCTGCTACTGAGGTCGGATATGGGTCAGGTTTGGCGGTATGGTTAGGTTTAAGGATGGGTTAGGGTGAAAGGGGAGGCTCCACAGTGTAATAATAGATGTAATTACAGAAATGAATTACAGCTGGAATAACATGCAGGTATTTCTTCAAATATATCCCTTAAACGGACAATGTGCACCAGGATACATATTCTTTAGTCTCTTGTATGAAGCATGGGAGATAATTTTTCATCCAATACTGTAATCATTATCATAGTTGAGTTTGTTTGGAGTATCTGGGTCACATGACTTGGATACAATTTTCTGTGCTCATTTTGTCAGTCTGACCTAAAGCCAATATGTCCGCCCATGGTGCATGGACATTCTGACTTTGTAGAAAGTAGGCATATATTAATCTTACTTTTTCCAGCAAAAAATGCAATACAACTGCTAATATTAATTGTGAACATTTTCTTAAGATGTTCAAAAAAAGAAAATTAGTTTGAAAAGTAGAAAATTATAAATCGTTAGAAGGGAGGGGATGCCCCTTAGTAGAAATCACGTTCCAGAGCCACGGCCCTTAGGGAAGATCCTTATAGGCCCCCCTGTACACCCCTTTCTATTTCTAGGTATTTTGAGTTTTAAAAAAATTGCAAATTTTAATATTCACATGTTAACTGACATTATGTTTAGTTGACTATATTTTTGCATTTTTAACTAGATTTTCTTGCAGGGATTCACACAGTTCGATGTATGGTAGAACAGGGGTGTCCAACCCTGCTCCGGGAGGGCTAACATCCTGCAGAGTTTGGCTCCAACCATAATCAAACACACCTTAAAAAATTAACCAAAGTCTTCAGAATTACTTAGAAAATTATGTTGTATCATAAAATACATATGTACACTTTATTTACACTGCATAAGTGCACTGTATCAAATTATTAATTTAAATGTTAGTGCATAGTAGTTAAAGACAACTAATGTAAAGTGGGACCCACTTGTATTTTGAATTTAGATTGACAACACCTTTATTAAATCTTATTTTCAACAAGCCACAACATCTTTAAGACCTAAACACACTTCTGGTATATATGGTACCCACCAGACTTTGTGTTGGAGGTTCAAAAAAACTCCCAAAGCTAGATCGACTGGTGTTGGCCAGAGAAGTTCCAAAGCGCAGTGTAGAATACACAGGATCCAGAAGAGCTTCTGACTCTATCATATCACAAACATACATGTCAAAATAATGAGCACTGTACACAGACATACTCGCTCTTTAAAAAGAGAAATAAACATCAATTTCATTTTCTATTATATTTTCCAAGTTTAATTTATGTAATATTACAAATTATATTAATATTAAAATTACGTTTTCAATACTTCTTGGGACTAAACTGGCCCACTTTCTTGAGTATCCTAGTTACGTGTACTTTAAGTGTAACAGTAGTATACTAGTTGATATCCTAATATATCCTAATATATATATATATATATATATATATATATATATATATATATATATATATATATATATATATATATATATATATATATATATATATATATTGTGTTTGTTTGGCAACTGTAATGTTAACTATACTACAATTAAAATGATAGGTATTCTGATAGATTACTAGCTATATACTTCTAGTCCACTTTATATATTCTCCTTATATATCTTCACTCTATATCTAGTCCACACATATCCTGTGAGTAAATTAGTTTAATAATTTTTATACTGCAAGTATACTGTTCCCTTTCGTCATCAGGGAACTCCGACGCCTCGTCGGGGGAGTTCCCCTGACGAATTGGGATCACCCTAGGGAGACCAACTGCCTTCGAGTGAATTAAAACGAGCCAATGAACATTGGCATGCAACGTTTGCATTCCGCAGCCCGCCTACGAGTGCGGGTATAAAGGCGGAAGCAAGCGCATACACAAATGCTTTTTGCTTCGGAGCCGACCGGTTGTGTCCTCTCTAAGTGAATGAGCTTTAAGATTGTATCTTTCTTACGCTCTACGAGTCTGCTGTTTCGGGAGGGGATCTCTCTGTGTTGGTGAGACGGCGTTTCAGTGACCACGCGATTTCCTGTCTGCCGGCTGCGTCTGCACGCTGTTAATTCAAAAGCTGTTTTCACAGCTGGTAAACGGTTGAGTGCGCACAGCGGGCTTGCAGTTTCCCCGCTGTGTTGCCGCGTTGGATCCCCCTTTTCGTAAGGGCTTGAGCCGTTCAGCGTGCCGTGTGCCGTCGAGCTGCCGATTGACAGCGTGGGTTGTCACGGCAACCGAGCGCGCGTCATTCGGCGCTCAAGATGCGCGGTCATGATCAAGACTCGCGTGCCTCTATAAGGGGAGTCCCTTTGTTTATTTCCCGATCTAGTTTCTCTTCTGGTGCACCAGAGGAGGGCTACTTTGGCAAATAACATTGGTGATCTGAGGGTTACAGTGAGCACGAACAACTCACTCCTCTAGCGCATCACAAACATGCTGAGACTGTGTTCGTGGGTGGTTTATGCTTTCTTATGAGAGCATGACCACGTGGGCACGTTGTTCGCCTTGCCTGCAGGCTTGAGCGCCCAGCGTGCCGTGTGTCATCGAGGCGATGGCCACGTTCACTGTCTTGCATGTCTGGTTGACGGCCACGATCACTGTTTCACATGCCTAATCAGTGTGTTGAGACTGTGTTTGTGGGTGGTTCATGTTCTCTCATGAGTGCATGACCACGTCGGCACGTTGTTTGTCTCCTCTTTCTCGTAAAGACTTGAGCCGCTCAGCGTGCCGTGTGCCGTCAAGGCTTTCGGATGGGGTTCTGGTCCTTCTCATGAGGGACCGAGCATTTAATTCAGGGCTCCAGGGGAGGGCAGATGTCGATTGCTACATCGGAGAGAGGGCTGTTATACTCTGAAAATTATGCTGAGTTCCTACTATAATGGTGTGTTCTCATGCTGAAGATTCAGACTTGACAGCCACACTTTTCTGGGCTATTCTAAAGTGCCTGGATGTGTGTGACATTTTTTTTGGCAGTATGGAAGCTTTTTGGTGCCAATATGGCAAGCCAAACATGCCTAAATCTGCAGAAGTTTTTCCTCTCTCACTACCCCTGCACTTTCACTGCACGTGGGTAGTTCTGACTCGGGGTGGAGCTGCACTTAGTGACTGACCGTGATTAGTCACAACGCTGGCCCTCGGTCAGACGATGTCCACACTGGTGGTCTAGAAGCACCTGCCCGCTCAGAGTCCGTTTCCCCCCAGCAAAAGGAAGGGAAATGACCTTGAGAGAAGCGACCCAGAGTATGTGACGTTCTGCTCTTCGGGAGTGCG
The DNA here is from genome assembly GCF_964197995.2 of Scardinius erythrophthalmus. NCBI lineage: Eukaryota > Metazoa > Chordata > Actinopteri > Cypriniformes > Leuciscidae > Scardinius > Scardinius erythrophthalmus. Next base: position 20,957,979 of record NC_138230.1, on the reverse strand, counting down.
TGTCATCACCACTCCTTCCCCCAGGGAAGGGCCGGGTGGAGAATTTTGTTTCTGTTCCGCCGCTGGTCATCCAGTCAGCGGTACCCAAAGTTTGAGCAGTCCACTTCCTCTAAGTCGCTCACGGGCCCCAGCGTTCAGATGGCAGTGAGGGCTTCGGCCTCGTCACTCTCGTCTCTCGCTGGGTGAGGCGGAAACCAGGACTCGATGCCCCCGGGCCTCGCTCCTCGTTTCCCCTCACGGTCGAGACTGGCAGTAAAATAAGACCAGTCTCCTCCGTCCGAGAGGGTCAGAATGGCAGTGCCCGCCGCCCCCGAGCTGTGCCGCTCTCGTTCCCCTCTCCCCAGCTCTCAGATAGCAGTGGCGCCACCCTGGTCATGTCACTCCTGTCTGCCGCTGGGCGGGAAGGTACGGAGACCAGCAGCCGCCCTTGGGCCTCACTCCTCGTCTCCTCCCCTTCTCTCGCCAGGCGACAGCCCGCAGCAGAACACTCTAGGGTCTTCTCTGCCGTCTGTCCCCCGGTGGAAGCAGGTAGGTGTTGTCCAAGCACACACCCAGGCCCCGCTCTCGGCCGCTACAATGCCACCGGAGCCGTGTCCCTGCCTTCCGCCTCGCTGCCCCTCCGGGGGTACGCCGGCGGTGCGGGTGGGCTCGTTGTGGCAGTTTCTCGGAGCCTGGCTAGCGCTCCCGAGGCCGTCGCACTGGCTCATCCACACCATCTGGCTCGGCTATGCAATTCAGTTTGCACGCCGGCCTCCCAAGTTCAAGGGCATCCACTTCACCCGTGTGCGTCCAGTGGATGCTCCTATCTTGCGGAAAGAGATCGACGCCCTGCTGGTGAAGGACGCGATCGAGCCGGTCCCTCCAACCGATATGAGGTCAGGGTTTTACAGCCCTTACTTCATTGTACCCAAGAAAGGCGGTGGGTTATGGCCAATCCTGGACCTGCGAGTTTTGAATCGGGCCCTGCACAAGCTCCCGTTCAAAATGCTCACGCAGAAACGCATTTTCGAATGCATTCGTCCCCGGGATTGGTTTGCAGCGATCGACCTGAAGGACGCGTACTTTCATGTCTCGATTCTTCCCCGACACAGACCATTTCTTCGGTTTGCTTTCGAGGGTCGAGCATATCAGTACAAGGTCCTACCCTTCGGGCTGGCCCTGTCGCCCCGTGTCTTCACGAAAGTCGCGGAGGCAGCCATTGTTCCCATGAGAGAACAAGGCGTTCGCATTCTCAACTATCTCGACGACTGGCTCATTCTGGCGCACTCGCGAGATGTGTTGTGCGATCACAGGGACATGGTGCTCCAGAACCTCAGTCAGTTGGGGCTTCAGGTCAACTGGGACAAGAGCAAACCCTCCCCTGTGCAGAGGATCTCTTATCTCGGTATGGAACTGGACTCGGTCACCCAGACTGCGTGCCTCACGGAGGAACGCGTCCAGTCAGTGCTCAACTGCCTCAAGTCTTTTCGAGGCAAGTTAGCGGTCCTACTGAAACAGTTTCAGAGGCTCCTGGGGCATATGGCAGCCGCAGCCACAATAACGCCGCTCGACCTGTTGCATATGAGACCGCTCCAGCACTGGCTTCACGATCGAGTCCCGAGGTGGGCGTGGCAGAGCGGCACATTCCGGGTCAAAGTTACCCTGCACTGTCGCCAAACCTTCACCCCTTGGTCGGATCCTGTGTTTCTACGGGCTGGAGTGCCCCTAGTCCAGGTTTCCAGGCATGCTCTGGTATTCACAGATGCTTCTGCCAAGGGCTGGGGGGCCACGTACAAAGGGCATGCAGTCTCGGGTCTGTGGACGGGGCCCCAACTGCATTGGCACATCAACTGCCTAGAATTGCAAGCAGTACACTTAGCCTTGTGTCGCCTCAAGGGCTTTCTCAAACACAAGCACGTACTGGTCCATACGGACAGCACTGCGACCGTTGTGTACATCAACCGACAAGGTGGTCTACGCTCCCATCGTATGTCGCGACTCGCCTCCCACCTCCTCTTATGGAGTCAGAAGCATCTAAGGTCGCTTCATGCTGTTCATGTCCCCAGGGAGCTCAATCATGTGGCCGACGAGCTTTCACGTCAGCCTCCCCTTCCGGGAGAATGGCGACTCCATCCCCAGGTGGTCCAGCTGATTTGGCGAATCTTCGGAGCCGCACAGGTAGACCTGTTTGCCTCTCCGGACACGACCCATTGCCAGTGGTATTACTCCCTGACCAAAGGAACTCTCGGCACGGACGCCCTGGCACACAGCTGGCCCCGGGACCTACGCAAATATGCATTTCCCCCAGTGAGCCTTCTTGCACAGAACCTGTGCAAGGTCAGGGAGGACAAGGAGCAGGTCCTTTTGGTGGCCCCGTATTGGCCAACCTGGACTTGGTTCCCAAAACTCATGCTCCTCGCGACAGCCCCTCCTTGGCCAATTCCTCTGAGGAGGGACCTACTTTCTCAGAGAAGGGGCACCCTAGTGCACCCGCGTCCAGACCTTTGGAAACTCCATGTCTGGTCCCTGGACGGGACGCGGAGGTTCTAGATGGCCTGCCACAGGCAGTGGTAGATACCATCTCTTCAGCTAGAGCCCCCTCTACGAGGCGCCTCTACGCTCTGAAGTGGAACCTGTTCGTCGGCTGGTGTTCTTCCCACGGGGAGAACCCACGAACTTGCCCGGTCAGAGTCGTGCTCTCCTTCCTACAAAAGGGGTTGGAGTGAAGGCTGTCTCCCTCCACTCTCAAAGTGTATGTTGCCGCAATAGCCGCACATCACGATGTAGTTGGCGGTAAGTCCGTGGGGAAGCACGACCTGGTCATCAGATTCCTCAAGGGTGCTAGGAGGCTAAATCCACCTCGCGATTTGCACCCTGTACCCTCTTGTGACTTAACTTTAGTGCTTAGAGCGCTCCAAAGTCCTCCTTTTGAGCCTTTGACGACAGTTGAGCTTAATATCCTGTCCATTAAGACAGCGCTCCTGTTAGCATTGGCTTCCTTCAAGAGGGTAGGGGATCTGCAGGCTTTTTCGGTCGACGAATCGTGCCTAGAGTTCGGGCCTGGCCTTTCTCATGTTATATTGAGACCCCGGCTCGGATATGTGCCCAAGGTTCCTACCACTCCCTCCGCGGACCAGGTAGTGAACCTGCAAACGCTGCCCCAGGAGGAGGCTTATGAATCCCAGGGTGAGCCCTGCCCACCCAGGTTGCGGGCTCATTCCACTAGGAGTGTTGCCGCTTCTTGGGCACTGGCACAAGGCGCCTCGCTAACAGACATTTGTAGAGCTGTGGGCTGGGCGACACCAAACACGTTCGCTAGATTTTATAGCCTACGTGTGGAACCTGTTTCCTCCCGACTACTCGCTACGGCCAGTAATTAGAGGGAATAGGTGTGTCGGCTTGCGACGCCATTCCGTGAGCGGATACGTGCGTCTTTTTGCTCCGTTGGTTACCCAGCAAACGGCTAACCTCGTGAGTTCCTCCATCACTCCCTCCAGTGCCAGGCGTTGCGGACCGCCGGCACCAGGTCTGCTACCTTCAGTAAGGAGTTGCTAGTAGACTGGGTGCCTTTTCCAGTGGTCCCTGCAGCGACCCATGATTGCCACGTGCAGTTCAGCCGTGTCTTCCCCTTGACAGACTCATTCTGTCGTCCCTGTTGAGTACGCTCCTCACTCCTCCGGACTGGGACTACCTTCAAGGACTGCCATATGTTTCACTACCCTACGTGGTTAGTACATGTGTGTATTTGAGGGCCTTCCTCTAGGCCGCCTCAGCTTCCACAGCGTTCCCCCCCCTTATTATTTTCCTTGGGGACGGGCATGCTTTCCCAGTGTTATCCAATATCCACTGATTGGGTCTTGCGGAACAGCAGTGTGATTCCCTAGCTAGCTCCCGCAAAATTTCTGGAAACTGCTGCAGGGTAGCTTAGCTGGGCGCTGGAAGGGGCCAGCACCATGGCGTTTTGGTAGGGATCCCAATTCGTCAGGGGAACTCCCCCGACGAGGCGTCGGAGTTCCCTGATGACGAAAGGGAACGTCTCGGTTACGTATGGTAACCCTCGTTCCCTGAGTCCAGGGAACGGAGACGCCTCGTCCCGTCGCCATGCTGCTGTACCTTCGCGGAGGACTGGACACCGTCCGGCTCCTCAGCGAAAAGCATTTGTGTATGCGCTTGCTTCCGCCTTTATACCCGCACTCGTAGGCAGGCTGCGGAATGCAAATGTTGCATGCCAATGTTCATTGGCTCGTTTTAATTTACTCGAAGGAAGTTGGTCTCCCTAGGGTGATCCCAATTCGTCAGGGGAACTCCCCCGACGAGGCGTCTCCAGGGAACGAGGGTTACCATACGTAACCGAGACGTTTTCTTTAAGTGCAATTAACATCATACTTCTAGTTTACAATGTACACTTTTTTACAATGCACTTTAAATATACTACTAAAGTTCTTTTTAGGTATTAATTTTAGATTTGAAATACATCTTTAACTGTACTTGAAGTTTATTTACAGTTGACTTCTATGTCATGACTTTTAACTACTATGTACTAATGTTTTAATTAATAATTTGATAAAATGTAATTATTATGTACATACTGTACATGTTTTTACATTGTACTAATATTTGAATGCATGCATGTGATTACATCGGTAATTAATTTAGCATTTATAATTATAACCTAAACGTATTCTTCTATAATAACATTGTTGACCCTTTCCTTACTACTTAACCCACTCTTAAAATGACCCATGCCACCAAACCTGTCATAAACTTACCCATGTCCCATTTCAATAGCAGCAAAATTTGTTTGAAATACAACATGAACACAAGAAGTACATTGTGCTTTCCGTTTTTTTTTTTTTTTTTTTTTTTTTTATGCAAGTACATAGTAGTTAAAGACACCTAAAGTGTGACTGAGACTCCATTTACTATTTTACTGGATGTATTTTATGAAATTTTAAATTATTTATTCTGGTTAAAGCTTATAATTGAAGCCAGTTTAAATTGTCAATAAAGTCATCTGTTTCTGTGTGGGTTAGACCCATTGTGTACAGGTTCAGTTCCACCCATGCACGATTCACTCTACCCCAAAGCTGATGTAAGCTTATAAGATGTATCTACTACCTCAAAGAAGCCAGTATGTTTTGGGGAAAAAACAATAATTGGCTACTATTAAAAGGGTTCGCCAGCAGCCACATCACCCTGTAGCCCAAGACTGGTTGCCCACTGAAGCTAAGCAGGGTTGAGCCTGGTTAGTACCTGGATGGGAGACCTCCTGAGAAAACCAGGTTGCTGCTGGAAGAGGTGTTAGTGAGGCCAGTAGGGGGTGCTCACCCTGTGGTCTGTGTGGGTCCTAACGCCCCAGTAAAGTGACGGGGACACTATACTGTCAAAAAGCACCATCCTTCGGATTAGACGTTAAACCGAGGTCCTGACTCTCTGTGGTCATTAAAAATCCCAGGATGTCCTTCGAAAAAGAGTTGGGGTGTAACCAGGGTTCGAATTATGATTTCATCTTTGTGGGGGCCTCTTTAAAAAAGAAAAAAAAAGTAGCCTATGAGCAGGCGCGGAGTAGCTTACTAATGTAGGCCTAAATAAATAAAAATGTTTAATAAAAAAGCATTGCTAACACAATTCAATTTAAATAGTACATTTGGTTTAATTTGTCGTTTAATGAGGTCTAATATATGTTGTTAGTGGTGAGAATTTAAGTGCATTTAAGTGGTCCAGAGGTTCTTGGTTTTGGGTTCTAATCCTCACTCGTATAGTTTTTTTTTTTTTTTTTTTTTTTTCATCAAAACCGATTATGTTTATCAGTGGTTAAGGACACGTTTGTGTGCATTTTGTTTTGTAATTTCACCAGAACGAATAGAGAGTCTCCACAACGGATTGAAGCGCGCATCCGAGTGAAAACTGTGCACGAGCCACAAGAGAACACAGTATCCGTGCCACTGATCGCAGCGGCAACGAGCACTTTGACCACTTTATTTAAAAAAACAACACATTTCAGCGCTAGATCGTCTCTTATTTAACAAACGAACTAAATGAATGCTCTGCTAGTTAACTGAAGATGTTTTATTTATTTGTATTGGTATATTAGTGCCGCGAGATGTTTCAAAAGTGGTGGGGACAATATCGACCTTAGCAAAAGGTGGTGGGGACATGTCCCACCCGCAAATTACGCCTATGTTAAAATAACTCTTGTGTGATGGGTTATGCTACTGCTAGATCGGATGTTGACGTCACTTCTGTGAGTTGAGAAAAGTCAGGAAAAGTCCTGGCAGAAAGCGAAGCATAAGGATGTAGTGTGATGACGATCCGAGATCCCGCGAGATCCATGTGTTTGGCATCTTGTCCTATCTTTTAAGTCACGCTACAGTAGTCTGAAGGAAAAAGTGCTTTATTTGTAATTTAAAATAATGGTGCTGCTGATGATTTTTAGAGACCCCCACCGGTGTATGATTTGACTGTTTTCATGGGAGCTCATCCTCTCTCTATGGGAGCTCAGCTCCCACTGGCTCCCACGTAATTCGAACCATGGGTGTAACCCTGTCATCCTGGCCAAATTTGCCCATTGGCCTCTATCCATCATGGCCTCCTAATCATCCCCATATACTGATTGGCTTCATCACCCTGTCTCCTCTCCACCAATAAGCTGACGTGAGGTGTGCGTTCTGGTGCAACATGGCTGCCGTCGCATCATCCAGGTGGATGCTGCACATTGGTGGTGGTTGAGGAGATTCCCCCTTCCATGTAAAGCGCTTTGAGTACCCAGAAAAGCGCTATATGAATGTAACGAATTATTATTATTATTTAAAAGAGTAAAGTCAACTACAAGCATACTTTGAGTACTTAATAATACTTTTCTTTTGTATACCTAAATCAAAAGTTTAAGTATTTTGCAATGCGGAAATAAGCTATTTTCTGTTAATATGCAGAATTACAGATTCATTAGCAGCATAACCAGTGTGTTTAAGATGATGGAAATATATTAAAATAATATGATAACAAATATTAGTACTAGTACTAATGCTGTACAAATACTAATATCAAGCAACATAATGTACAGCTGAAATAACAGGAAGCAGATGACACCGGATGTTACAAATGGTAGGGGTGGGCGGATCGATCCTGAAGTATCGATACTTTCGATACTGACGTGGTATCGAAAAGGATCAATCCTCACATAAAAATATCAATCCAAATGTGTGTTTTTTTTACCAGTAATTTTTATTAATTTAGCACGCAATTTAGTGTGTAAAATAAGCTTCTAAGTGGAAAAATAAGCGAATGTTAGCGGATAATTGTGTAGGATAGAACCTTTTCTCCTAGCACTTGATGCTGGTGCTTCGCTGAGCTCATAGGCCCAGTGCGTTTGGGAAACGAAGCCTTGCTTAGATGACAGAGAAACAATCAGGAATTATTTCGCAATAAACAAACCAAAAGTGTACATAATGGTTCAAAATGTTGACGTCAGTAAGATTTTTTTTATGAAATTAATATTTTTATTCAACAAGGATTGATGCATTAAATTGATCAAAGGTGACAGTCAAGGGTTTTACACTGTTAAAAAAAAATCTACTTCATATAAATGCTGTTCTTTCAACTTTGTTTATCAAATAATTTTGCATAAAATGTATCATGGTTTCCACAAAAATATGAAACTGTTTTCAACATTGATAATAATAAGAAATGTTTCCTGAGCAGCAAATCAGCATATTAAAATGAATTATCATCATGACCGGAGTAATGATGCCAAAAATTCAGCTTTTATCACATGAATAAATTACAGTTTACTATGACATAGAAAACAGATAGCTTATGTTAAATTGTAATATTACAGTTTTTACTGTATTTTTGATCAAATAAATGCAGAAGAGAATTAAAAATCTTACAGACCCCAAACTTTTGAACAGTAGGATAGTGTACAATAGTACATTTACTATAATTAGGGTAGTTTTGTAAAAGTCACTGACTGATTACAGGCGAGTTGAGAGCACAAATCACAAAATATTTAGTAGTCATGAAAACGTATTCAGATTTAGCATATTAATGATGCAGTCACCTCATAAATCATGACACACTGCTCTAGCACAGGAAAGTACATATAAGTTCAAGTGCGTGCTTTTAAAATGAAAAAGTATTGGTATCGGTATCGATATCGGCGATATTGGCCCTGTATTTACTTGGTATCGGATCGATACCAAAATTTGCAGTATCGCCCACCCCTAACAAATGGCTCATCTGCTCTTATGTTATAAATAAAGCGTATAGTCCAAATACACACTATAAACTTTTCTGTATGCATGTTAGTATAAGCCAAGTATACTTAAGTCTTATTTTGTTAAGTATATCTCATAAATACATGTGAAAGTATTCTCTCGTAGATTGGGCTTAAAGTATACTAATAGCACATATGATTAACCTGTTTTGTACACATTTTCCACAACTCCACCTTAATTCCAATTTAACCCTTGATGTTAAGTAGAATATATATAAACACAAATGATCATTACATTAATAATCATGCCATTTCATTATTTTACACACTGAATCAGACTTCTTTTTCTGACACACATACCCTGTGTCTTCACAGCACATAATCGATCATCTGTCAATACAGGTGAGCTTAAATTCCTCTTGAACATGCCAGACTTGAAGAAAGAAAGACAAATACAAATATGAGATATAATAATTCGATCTATGTTTTATGCTTTTAGTAAAAAAAATATATAAAAAAAATATATAAAAATAAATATTTATTTATAATAATAATAATAATAATAATATATATATATATATATATATATATATATAATATATATATATATATATATATATATATATATATATATATATATATATATATATATATATACAAATAAATATTAAATATTTCCAACTATGTAAGTATGCACAAATTATTGACAAATTTAACAGACTGGGCTGATAAAATAAATGTGCTTTTTTTTTTTTTTTTGGTGGACTCATGGTTTGAATTTCTGAGTTTCTCTCTAGACTGTGAACTGTGCCTGTCAGATTTTAATCTATGAATACTACAGACAAGTCTAGTGCTCCCATAGGTCCCTAGTCCAGTTGCCCCAAATCCGATGGCCCCAGTGGTCACAAGTTCAGTAGTCCCAAGGCTGCAGTGTATGCTGCAGCTCCCTCTGAGGCAGCAACATCTTCTGCTCTTGAGCTCTCTGCCATGGACGGGAAAGCACTCATCCTTTGAGTCCGGTCTAGCCCTGGAGCCACTCAAGCCATCTGCTCACCCTGTCATGGCAGAGGCCGTGACTGCCAGCCTCAGAGTCGGCGCCAGGGCAGATCTACTGGAGGGGCATTGGGTCATCGGCGGGGGGCACTGACGTTTGACAAATATTTTGACGCAGTGGCGACATCATAGTCCAACACAGCACAAATGCTATATAAAACTAAACACGTTTATTATAATTATTATTATTATTATTACAATTACATGGCTTGGTTGAATTCTAATATATAACGCGGTCTGTTATTTCTTGATAACAGCCGCTGCTAAGTATAACGTTAACACACCATTGCCATGAAAAACAGAGCGTTGCTATGGACGCAGGACTTAACCGTAGAGACGGAACGGATTATTTTCTTTAGCGGAAGGAGGTTTTAAATAAATAAACTCCTTTTTAAATCAATATTTTGTGTCAAATTATTGATTTATTTTGTTGGTAGCCATGTAATACAACCGCCTCGCTCTACATGATCCCTTACATATCTTCTTACAGGCAGCCAAGTATACACAAATGCAGATATTACTACACATTAATTGCGCAGATATTAACATAAATAAATACCTAATCTCTGTATTACATACATACTACATTACATACATAGTCTCCAATACCATCTCTGCTGTTCTTCTTCGTGCAAATTTTTTTATTCCCCAAACTACTTCAGAGGACACTAACGTTAACAACTCGCTGGCAGACAAGACAGACCAGCTTTTGATATGAAACAAAGTCTCATTTGGTAATTTCAAACACTTCAACTTTCAAATTTGGTAATTTTTTAAAGAAAAGTAAACAATACCGTTTTGTGGCTCTTGAATGTGTCGGACAGATCGCTGTAGAGCCTCAGTTAAAGCTGCTCGTGAACCAACCATCTCTACCTTATAGTTAATTTATATTTATAGCATCAAATAAACATGAATGAATATAAAAAGGAATGTTGTTTTGACCATGGAAAGACGTTTGTTGCCTAGTGCCTACCCTCCGTTTTTCAAGTTCAAATCCTCATGTTAATCTACTATGATTGGTCAGATCGCCTGTCAAACAAACTGCTGTTTGAATACACCAAACACTGATCCCTAAAACTACCCGTCATTGTAACCTTAACCAATGAAATAAGCTGCAGGGCGGGATTTCTGCTTAACTGGTTTGCGCCCAGTGGGATTTTTTAAAAATATTTTTATAGAAAGATTAAAAATACGGGAGAAATTCGGGGAAATATTTAAACGGGATGATAGCGGGATAGTAAGGTAAAATACGGGAGAATCCCGGGAAAAACGGGAGGGTTGACAGGTATGGGTAGGAGGGGCATCAATAACCGCTAGGGGGGGCACGGCCCTCGAATGCCCCACCACAGCGCCGACGCTGTCCAGCCTGTTCTGTCACAGCCATTAGGCTACCCCAGCATATTATGTTACGGCTATGGAGGCCATCCCCGAGTTACCTGTGTTTCCTGCCTGCACTGTCAGGGCCAAGTGTACCATCTCTGCACTCCCTGCGTGACACGACCAGGAGTGCCGTCTCTGTGTTCTATGAGCACAATGTCATTATGGCCAGGAGGGCTGTGCTCACTTCATCCAATTCTCCATCTGTTGGCCTGTTCTACACTCTCCCTATCCCATCCTCTCCCTGGCAGTGTTGGGTTGTAATGCATTAATAGTAATGCATCACAGTAATAATATTACATTTTGCAGTAACTAGTAGTGTAACTAATTACCAACAAGATTTGACATTCTGATTCCCCTTGAATCAGAATAATTATCAAATAATGTTGTACTTTAAAATCTTGAATTAAATATATTTGCAAATTTTCATGTTGGTTCTGTTCTGTTTACCCCAAGGGGGATTATTGCTGCTCTCCCTGCTCTTATCCATGCTAGGCTGCATGGATGCTCAGAGAGTTCTCGCCCAGAACGGAACCATACCGCCAATCCAAACTGTATGCTAATTGTCAATCATATTTGACGGTAGTGGTCCTGACAGAATTACAGTTACCATCCTAGCTTGTCACAATGTTTCTTCTGTTGCCTCAACCCCTACTGATTTGAAATCCAACAATCCAATCATTCCTAGATTCAATGTCGCAATCTTCACAACTCATGCATGCAGTTGACGTCACCACTGAAGCAAGCTAGCTTGGATTATGGAAAAGCATACATTCAGTGACTAGAAATATTGATTACTTTGATTTTGTATCGAGAAAAGATTACATGAACACCATTGTCAAATATAAGTTTTGACAATGCATTACTCTGGCATTACATGGCTTGCCCTGTGACGAACTGGATGTTGTCACCAAAAATGATTGTAATGTCCACAGGAGGGCGATGTTGTGAAAAGAGTTGTGAGTATAAAGGCAAAGAAAAAATGGAACGGAGGTAGCTAGAGCTAGAATGTGCTCTCCACACAAACCTGAAATGCTAACTTTGTCTGATGTCGGAGGTTAGAGGACTGAAAATGGACTAACACTGGAGGTCTAAACACAGTGACTGAGTCTGATCCAGTTGTTACGGACATCAGTTTATGGATTAACGCTGGCAGCTAGACGAGAGATGGCAACAAACTGGCTGGTTTGAATTGAAATTCCCGGTTTACCATTACTGCTGAACCCTGGAGGAAGACGTCACTCAAGTATTTTCGTTTATTTATTTTTTTGAGCATCTTTTCTTGTTTTTGTGGCTGAGGAACGTTTGAATTGAGTCACTGCAGCGTCAAACAGTGAGATATTCTGAGTGTTTAATCTGTGGAATGGATCATTACAAGTTTGAGACGAGTGTTTGCATCATTGGACAGTGATAAAGACTCCGAACGTTTGAATTGAGTCACTGAATCGTTGAACAGTGAGAGATCCTGAATGTTTTGAACTGTTCAATGATTCAGTGTCACTGTTCAACGATTCAAATTAGTAGGTATTGGGAAGTCACGAATGGCTTGAGTCTTCTCGGAGTCAACTTGTATTCCGTCTGAAGACACAACATGTCCAAGAAATTTTAATTTATTCTGGAAGAATTTGCTTTTCTTCATGTTCACTGTAAGTCCTGCCTCTCTCAATTTATCCATCACCAATTGTAGATCTTGGAAATGTTGGTCTTTGTTAGGTGAGAACACAATTATGTCATCCAAATACACTAAACAAATCGTTCGTCTCAGTTCTCCCAAGGCTATCTCCATTAACCGTTGAAATGTGGCTGGGGCATTTCTAAGACCGAACGGCATGGTCTTAAAATGAAATAGGCCAAAGGAACATACAAAGGCAGTCTTGTCTTGACTAACCAGATCCATCTGAACCTGCCAGTAACCACTGTTCAAATCAAGTGAAGTAAATATAGTAGCACCAGCTAAAGAGTCCAGAATTTCTTGAATAGTGGGTAATGGATAAGCATCGCTCTGAGTAATAGCATTGAGTTTTCAATAGTCTACACAAAAGCGTACTCCTCCTGTCTTTTTTGGAACAAGGACCACGGGTGAAGCCCAAGGTGATGAGGAGGGTTCACTTTTCACAGGCACATCCTCCGTAAGAAAAATCTGAAAGAGCACCCTCTGTCTACAATAGCATTTCCTTTCCATTGGCGAACCATCAGTGAAACCATCAGTTGATGCGGGCTAGTGTTACCTGTACCTAGTAAAGGAACTCTATCTCTTTTATTTTTACCAACAGTTTGATCTTTTGTCTTAACATTATTCTGTTGGATTAACGCATTTACTGTGGGATGGGACTGATGAGAAGTATTAGCAACAATGGATGCATTACTACTTCGCAAAAGATCCTTATTCTTATTTAAAGGATATTGACGACAAGATGCTGGCGAATGTGCTCCTTTACATTTCCAACAAAACACTGAGGCGGCCCTCTCTTGCTCCTTTTTACCTTGAGTCTGGGGATTCTGACTTTCTGTTTTAACAATCATTTTATTGGAGAAACATTTACGCTGTTCATATTGTTGTTGATTTTGTTTATCTTTCTCCAACTGCTGCCCCAAACGAACTAATTCGTCCACCGTGGACACTCTACGTCGTAACTCACTAGCAATGCTAGGATTTATATTTTTTAGGATGAGTTTAATTACTTCTTCATCCGCAATTTCCGGTTTCCAACGCCTACACAGAGAATGATACATATACGCAAAATCTCTTATACTCTCATTTTCTCCTTGAACTCGGTTACGGATTCTCTCCGCCAGTTCATCAACATAATCTTCTGACAAGAAAGCTGATAGGAAGCTAGTCTGGAATTCAGCCCACATAGAAATAGAATATCTGGCTACATCCCACCAATCACGGGCAGTACCGTGCAACACGTTTCGAAGAGTGGCAGTCAACTCCTCATTTGAAAGTGGATTCAGGGCTAAATAATCGTGACATTTCTCAATGTATGTCAATGGATCTGGATCATCTTCTTTCCTACCAAATGTAGGGAACTCCAACTTAATAGGTACCCTTCCACTGAGGCGACGGCTTATGTCTCCACCAGACATCAGTAAGTCTGTGGGTCCCAGTGAACCTTGGTCTGGTACACCTTGCTGTATTGTAGATTGTAACGGATAAAGTACACTTGCGACATCAACTGAAGCTACCACAGGATTGGTCTGAGAAAGAACCCTAACGTGTGGAGTGTCATGAGTAATAGTGGATGGTTGTGAAATAGGAATTACTGGTGTATAATTAATACCATCTTGTTTAAGTGAAGCCAAATCCTGGGAAAGTACTTTAATCTGTTGGTTTTGTGAAAGAAATTCTGATTGTAGCTTCTCAATGGCAGTTTGAAGAGGTTTTATGATAGCCTCCATATCTTTTTTAACTTGGTTTTCTAATCGCTCCAACCGCCAGCTTACACTAGCTGAACTCTGAGTCCGATGATAATCAAACTGCTGGTTTAAGGTGTGAAGGAAATTTTTCTGCCCTTCTATATTCGAAAATTTTAAATCTTGATGTAGAGTGGTTATAGTATTTATAAGCTCAGCTTTGAGTTGTTGTTGGTCATTTTTAATACTTCTGATTTCTTGAACCATCAACTGTTGAGTTGTTACTGGTTCGTCCACATCAGAATCCTGTATATAACCAATTTCATGTTTGGGCAGATCAACAAAACTTGGTATCAAGGTAGTTGCAAATACAGAATCAGAACACAAGTCCATATCTATTAAAGAATATGTTACATTTGGCAACAGGGAAGAAGATTCAGAAGAAAGACCAAGTCTCTGCGGAGAAGCCATGTCTTCTGTAGAAGAGAAATATCCTTCCAAATGGTGGTTTCTTGAATAAAACCACTATGCAAAACTGAAAATCACATTTTTAGAAAGCAGAGAACAGGATAAGATAAAGACAACTCACAATACTTAAGAGTCCGCTACTACCTGATTTTTGTCCATGTTCATAGATCAAATTGTCCCATCTGGGGTGCCATGGAATCGTGGAACTGAGTCATTGAATCGTTGAACTGAGTCATTGAATCATTGAACTGAGTCATTGAATCGTTGAACTGAGTCATTGAATCGTTGAACTGAGTCATTGAATTGTTGAACTGAGCCATTGAATCGTTGAACTGAGTCATTGAATCGTTGAACTGAATCATGGAATCGAAATGGGACATTGAATCGTTGAACAGTGAAAATGAATCATTGAACAGTGAGAGTTCTTGAGTATTTGAACTGTGAACGAATCATGAAGAGTTTTGAATCACTGAATCATTGTATGTTTGGACTGTGTACTTTGAATCAATACGTGTTGATCCGCTGTTATTAATCCAGGGTGGTCTAATGCTGTAGTGTTTCAACAAGAGTGTTATGCCAGTTGTATTATTCATGTTAAAAGGTCAGCAGAGATTTGAATGAATTCATCAGGTGTAGGAGAGGTACCTCTAGAAATTGTATTAGTGAAATTGAATTAACACCACAATAATGTATATATGTTTTGTTGTTGCAAATTATTTTTTTGGTTAATTGAAATTGTTTTTTTTTTGTTTTTTGTGCGTGTGTAAATCAGAAGAGTAGTATGAATATAAATCAATCCTGCAATACAAATTTGTTTGTTATCTGGGAAATTGTCTAATGTTCAATAGGATTCATTGGTTGAAAGGTAACAAGTTGAATCCTTTGTATGATTGACTTTGAAATTTAAATTTTACTTATAAGTTGACTTATAAGTTGGCACCCCAGCAAAAACCCAGTCAATCCGCGACAGCCCATCCACATTCTTTTGATCTCAATATAAATTATATCCACCTATCATCAAAAATGTTTCAAGAAAACAAAACATTTTCTTTTGACCATACGTCAATTCTTTTGACAATCATGAAGTATAATCGTATCGGTAACCCTTCCTTTTACAGTCCCCTAATTACTATGTATTTACCTGGTAAATATATGGTAAGTTATAGTTGGTTATTGGTAATTACCACAGGTAACAAGTATGTAAATGCAGAGAAACTACAAACTAATTACTAAGTATTTACCTGGTAAGCATATGGTAAATTATAGTATTTTAGTGTGTAATTACTTAAGGTGATTAGTATGCAATTACAGAGAAACTACCAGGGAAAAAAACACCACGGTTAAATATCAACTCAACAAAGTACTGTGTACTTGTTACCTGTTTAGGTTGGTAATAACTCAGATTTAATTGTGTACTTCCTCAGAATGTAGGCAGCCATTTTTTAGAAACACCTCCAGTATTACCCATCAATTCAAGTTAGGTTTGTAGTCATCCTAGGGTTATGTTGGTAACAGTCCATGTTTATTTATTACTATCTTGAAATTAAGACGGTAGTTTCCAATAAATTACCTTGTCTTACATAGTTGTTGTTCATTGCTACACCCATTTATAGAGGGTTTATCAAATAATTTACCTTACACTTACCTGGTAACTACCCCGCAGGAACAGTTTTCCCTAATGTCTTCCCTGTATGTTCTTGCAGATGTTTTTACAATTTACTCAGTAAGTAAAGTGCAACTGTACTGTAAAATGGAGCCTTGTTTATTTCCATGGTATTACCGGAATTGTACCATATAACCTGATCATTCCCTTTCCCATATAGTCACAGTTTTTTACCTCTTATGTCCTGCAGTGTTACCAAGGAAAACATGACAATTTACTCAGTAAGTAAAGTGTAACTGTACTGTAAAAGGAAGCCTTTTTATTTCCATGGAATTACTGGGATCTTACCCTATAATCTGTAATAGCTACATAACTGTTACACATTAATTAACACATTCTATGTGTTACATGTTAAATTACATTTTATTACACATTAATTAATTAATTAACACCATTAATAAGTTAAACATTAATGGGGTTACAACGGATTTACAACGGTAAATGGGGATACAAATTACTGATCATACAGTAATTTCTCAGTACTGTAGTGAATTCTATAAGAATTTGTATACCTCTAGTTACTCTCAGGTGACTGCTGATGCCTTCTTGAATTCGTTGCAAATTAAACCCATTGGTAAACCTGAAAAGGACTCTTGTGATAAACCTATTAAAATATCTGAATTGTCTGAAGCAATTAGTCATCTGAAAAATTCCAAATCACCAGGTACTGATGGTTTGACATCTGAATTATATAAATTATTTTCCAAAGAATTGGCTCCTTTTCTTGTAGAAGTATTTGCTGAAAGCATTGAAAGACAGTATCTTCCACCAACTCTAACACAAGGTTTAATTACATTGCTCCCCAAACCAAAAAAAAGACAAGCTATATATTGATGATTGGCGCCCTATCTGTTTATTAAACAATGATTATAAATTGCTGGCCCTAATTTTAGCTAGAAGACTGAAAAAAGTTTTGGATTCCGTAATTGATGAATCACAATCAGGATTCATGAAAAATCGACATATAATGAATAATATAAGATTAGTGTTGGATGTCCTGGACTATTCAGAATTGATTAATGATAATGGGTTTATATTATTTTTTATATTTTTATAAAGCATTCGACTCGGTTGAGCATCAGTTCATCTTTGACACGCTTAAGAAATTTGATTTTGGTATTTTTTTTTTCTGCAGCAATTAAAACCCTTTATAAAAAAGGCAACTGTTCTATTAAATTATTAAATGGTACTTCCCCTAGATTCGATATTACTAGAGGAATTAGGCAAGGGTGCCCTGTCTCTCCATACCTCTTTCTATTAGTGAGTCAGCTTCTCTCTTCTCATATTAATCAAGTCCAATGTGTCAGGCTGCAGGGTAGATGAAGTAGGAGGCAAACTCGCAGATGAAGTAATCCAAGGTTTTAATTCACAATCTCACAAAAACAAGGAACAGGGAGCATGTGCTCAGGCAAAGATCGCCTAACATAAAACATTGACCGACAAGTGAAGACTGAAACACTCAGGGCTTAAATACAGGGGAGAACAGATCAGGGAAACAAGACACAGCTGACAAGACTAACGAGGAACCAGGTGATACAAATGAACTAATGAGGGTAACCATGGAAACCAAGGAGTGGCGGGAAAACAGAACAAAGGAAGACATGTGACCAGTGACAAAAACACTCAAACAGAACAGAACTGTGACATAATTCCCCCCTCCCGGTAGGCGCGTCCTCGCGCCGTAGACAGACCAACAAATAGGGTGGGAGGGTGGGCGCCCTGGAGGCTGACAAGGGCGTGGCTTGACAGGACAGGGAGCCTCCAGGGCGGAGCTGGCAGTTCAGGTGACCAGGGCGAAGACAGCCTTTCAGGCGGCCATGGCGGAGAAGACCCCTTGGATGGCCATGGCGGTGCGGACCCTTCGGGCGGCCATGGCGGAGACAACCCCTCGGGCGGCCATGGCGGTGCGGACCCTTCGGGTGGCCATGGCGGAGACGACCCCTCAGGTGGCCATGGCGGAGACGACCCCTCAGGTGGCCACGGCGGTGAAGACCCCTCGGGTGGCCACGGCGGTGAAGACCCCTCGGGTGGCCACGGCGGAGAAGACCCCTCGGGTGGCCATGGCGGAGAAGACCCTTCAGGTGGCCATGGCGGAGAAGACCCTTCGGGTGGCCACGGCGGTGAAGACCCTTCAGGTGGCCACGGCGGTGAAGACCCTTCAGGTGGCCATGGTGGTGAAGACCCTTCAGGTGGCCATGGTGGTGAGGACCCCTCAGGTGGCCATGGCCCCTCGAGTGGCCAGGACGGAGCCCTATGGCCCCCCCCCCAAAAAATACTTGGGAAAAGTCCCGGGTACCAGAGAGGGCTCGGTGCAGGGCAGCGACGAGGGCTCGGTGCTGGGCAGATCCAGCGACGAGGGTTCGGTGCTGGGCAGATCCAGCGACGAGGACTCGGTGCTGGGCAGATCCAGCGACGAGGGCTTTGTGCTGGGCAGGACCAGCGGCGAAGAGGGCTCTGAGCTGGGCAGGACCAGCGGCGAAGAGGGCTCTGAGCTGGGCAGGACCAGCGGCGAAGAGGGCTCTGAGCTGGGCAGGACCAGCGGCGAAGAGGGCTCTGAGCTGGGCAGGACCAGCGGCGAAGAGGGCTCTGAGCTGGGCAGGACCAGCGGCGAAGAGGGCTCTGAGCTGGGCAGGACCAGCGGCGAAGAGGGCTCTGAGCTGGGCAGGACCAGCGGCGAAGAGGGCTCTGAGCTGGGCAGGACCAGCGGCGAAGAGGGCTCTGAGCTGGGCAGGACCAGCGGCGAAGAGGGCTCTGAGCTGGGCAGGACCAGCGGCGAAGAGGGCTCTGAGCTGGGCAGGACCAGCGGCGAAGAGGGCTCTGAGCTGGGCAGGACCAGCGGCGAAGAGGGCTCTGAGCTGGGCAGGACCAGCGGCGAAGAGGGCTCTGAGCTGGGCAGGACCAGCGGCGAAGAGGGCTCTGAGCTGGGCGGAACCAGCGGCGAAGAGGGCTCTGAGCTGGGCGGAACCAGCGGCGAAGAGGGCTCTGAGCTGGGCGGGACCAGCGGCGAAGAGGGCTCTGAGCTGGGCGGGACCAGCGGCGAAGAGGGCTCTGAGCTGGGCGGGACCAGCAGCGAAGAGGGCTCTGAGCTGGGCAGGACCAGCGGCGAAGGAAGCTCTGAAAACAGGTCAATTAAGTCCTTCTCGTCCGGACTCTGGCTGAGGACAGGAACAGGAGATACTGGGCGGAAAGTCTCTGGCTCGGGGAGAACGATGCTCTCTGGCTCTGGCGGGCAGGCGACAGGCTCTGGCGGGCAGGCGACGGCTGGACGAAACTCTGGAGGAGCTGCCATCTTGGCAGATCGCACTGACATCAGCGGAGGATCTGCCAGGCTCGATAGCAGTTTGTGAAAAACCGATCTAGTGTCAGGCCTGATGTGAAGAGACCCAGACCTGGCAGACATGACGCTTGCTGTCCCAGACACGGCGGGCATGACACTCACAGTCTCAGGGGCGGCGGGCACGACGCATACTACTTTGGTCTCAGCAGATTTGGCGTGAAGTGCGGGCTCGGCTGGACTGGCGTGAAGTGCAGGCTCGATTGGACTGGCGTGATGTGCAGGTTCAGCTGGATCGGGATCGGCTGGTGTTACGGTGAGAGAGGACCCACAAACCCAAAGAGCTTTGTCCATAAATTTAATAAAGGGTAGGTGCAGGTACTCAGTCAGCAGAATCTGGGCGAGTGGATCTTCTAACCCGCACCAGAAACGCTGCTTTAAAAATTCCTCCTCCCAGTAAACATCCTGATGCAGATGCAGGTACACTTCAACAAACTCCTCCAATGAACTCCCATTCTGATTAAATAAAAAAGCCTCAAATTCGTCTTCCTCCATATTCCTTTTTAGGTCGGTCAATCTGTCAGGCTGCAGGGTAGATGAAGTAGGAGGCAAACTCGCAGATGAAGTAATCCAAGGTTTTAATTCACAATCTCACAAAAACAAGGAACAGGGAGCATGTGCTCAGGCAAAGATCGCCTAACATAAAACATTGACCGACAAGTGAAGACTGAAACACTCAGGGCTTAAATACAGGGGAGAACAGATCAGGGAAACAAGACACAGCTGACAAGACTAACGAGGAACCAGGTGATACAAATGAACTAATGAGGGTAACCATGGAAACCAAGGAGTGGCGGGAAAACAGAACAAAGGAAGACATGTGACCAGTGACAAAAACACTCAAACAGAACAGAACTGTGACACAATGAAAGGCATCACTATCTTTGATGGAGAGATCAAAATAACCCAATTAGCAGATGACACTAAAATGATTTTTTGGTGAAGTAAATACTACTGAAAAAAAAAAACCAATGTAATTTACATGAAAAAGTTAGTTCAGGCAAGAATTAAAAAAACTAAGTAAATTCCATATCAGTACTTAATTCAAGCGAGTAGAAATGAAAGCGTAAATATCAACTCAATAAAATTAAGTAAAAATTACTCAACTTTTCTGATACTGGGGTTCCCATCATGCACTGGACCTTGAATAATTAATGAGGTTCATTTTTCACTGGTTTCCAGCTGTATTAACTGTTTTATCATTGGTTTTGTTGTCAGGATTAGTAACTTGCCATTTTGTGACATTTCGAGTAAATCTTCTGCTCAAAATGACACATTCAAACACAAAAATGATCCATCAAATGTTACCGTCATTGTGTATTGTCTACCAAGTATTGAGGTCTTTGCATTCACATGATGCTTAACATCTGACATGATGTAGTATAAATTACTTAGATAATCTAAGTATAGCACATACTATAAATGACTGGTATATTTCAATATTATTGTTTGAGTGAAATGTAATGCAAAGGAATTTTCAACTAAATCGATATTAATCAACCTTTTACTAGCCAAGTTAAAATTACTTATTTTCTTTGTTACTTTCACTTAACTAGGTTAAGTAAAGTTTACTTAATTCCATATTCCAAGTAAATTTTACTTAAAGATTTCTAATTAAAGCTACTGATAAATATGTTTAGGTTTTTACTTGGCAAATCTTTGTAAATTTGCTAGGATTTTCTGAGTGAAAAAAGTTGCCTAGCTTTTTTCAAGTAAATCCTACTCCAAATTGTTTTCAGTGTACGCTCTTCATTCAAAACGAAGACCAGATCTCAGTGGCTACTGAATTAATCTGCGAATTTTCAAGGGCATCTGGTGTATACTTAAATTTGGCTAAATGTGAGCTTATGGCCATCAAGGAATGTTCTGAAGCATCTTATAATGGTATTCCCTTAAAGGGGTCATATAATGCCATTTTGTACAAGCTAATATGATTCTTTAGGGTCTAAATTAAAAGTTTGTAATATACTTTAATTAAAAATTCTCATTAGTATTGTAAGAAAACACTAATTTTACCTGGTCAAAAACAGCTCTGTTTTCAGCACGCCGTTTCAGTGCATGTGTCTTTAAATGATAATGAGCTTTGCTCACCCCGCCCCTCTGTTCTGTGCGTGCGTACACCGTTTCTAACACAATAACCACGCGTTGTTCATTATAAACGTGGGATTATGAATTATATTGAGAACGTCGTACATAGAAAACATGCCGTAATGTACCCTGAGTGTAAACCTTGTGAAGCCTGCAGCAAGGTTTGCAAATTTCGCAAAGATTAATATAAATACTAATATAAAGGTTAATAAAACATTACACTCACATCTTCTGGAGGTTCAGCAGGAACACGTTGGTACCGATCCGTTTTTTCTCGTTTGTAAAGCTGTCTGGTGTGAAATGATTCGCGCAAACATGAAAGCATGGACGATCGTGGGGAATCCCCGTGAGGGAATCCCCGCGTCAATGCTTTGGGCATATCGCTTTAAAAACAAAACTCAGCCACTGCATCTTCAACGGCTCGGATTTAGGAACATCCAAATAACTGCTGTGTTCCCTATTACATCTAAGAACAGAACACCACAATCGCTTAGACGCCATTCTGCTCCAGCATATCAACAATGGCGGACTACTATGACGGCTCTCACAGCTCGCTCAGGGCGGGTCTTGTGTTGAAACACGGCTGTCACTCAGCAATCGCGGGAGGGGCGTTGGATATTATGACGTCACAATATCGAACGGCTTGATTTCAGAGAGGGTCAAACATATAAGGAGATTAAAACAAAACCACTGGATGGATTTTTATCATGATAGGATGGTTGTGTACAGGCACTGCCAACAGACATTTCAGTGCAATCAACTTGTAAAAGTGCATGTACCATTATATGACCCCTTTAAAAACTGAGGTTCAGTATTTGGGAATAAGCATTACTAAAGATCAGCACAGAAGGTGTTTATTAAATTTTAATCCTATTGTTGAAAAAACTAAAAGGAAATTAAATCACTGTCTTATGGGAGATCTTTCTTTAAGGGGCAGCATTTTACTTACAAAGGCAGAGGGAATTTCTAGACTGACTTATGCAGCAATGGCTTTGCATCTTAATAAAAAAATATGCAAAGAAATAGATAAAATACTGTTTGACTTTATATGTAAAAACAAAATACATTACATAAAGAAAACAATTATAATTAATTCATATGAAAATGGTGGCCTAAATGTTTTGGATTTTGAAATGTTAAATAATACATTTAAAGTTAGGCTTCGTCAGATTGTCAGAAATCCTTACTCGATCTGGAACTTTATACCCTCCCATATTCTTTCTAACCTTGGTAATATACATTTTCTTCTTAGTTGTAATTATAATATTGATAAAGTACCAGTGAAACTTTCGCGATTTCATCGCCAGGCCTTTTTATCATGGTCACTGATTTTCAAGCATAATTTTTCACCACATAAGTATTATATATGGAACAATAGGGATATATTATATAAGCGCAAATCGTTGTTTTTGAAACATTGGTTTGATAATGGAATCATATTGGTGGATCAGTTATTTAATTCAAAGGGTTTTCTTTTCACTTACAATGAGTTTTTGGCGCATTATAAGATTCCTGTAACACCAGGGGAATATGCAAAAGTTTTTGGTGCAATTTCTCCTGAAATCTGTATGCTGTTTAGACATCAAAAAAGAATTAATACTCAACAACTGTCCCCACCTACTATAGTAAGTACTTATGTAGGTAATATATGTTTTTCCCTTAATGCAAAGAACAGATCTATAAGAGAGTTATTTCAAAGAAATTATGTGTCTTTGCCTTATATTTACTCATATTGGAATCGTTTTACAGAAGATATTGTGTGAAAAAAGGTTTGGCTTATACCTAATCAATATTTAATTACAAACAAAGTCAAGGAGGTATCATGCAAATTGATACATATAATATACCCTGTAAAACATTACTTTATAAAATGTAAAAGTGATACTGATGTTAATTGCACCTTTTGTGACAGTTGCCCTGAAACTGTGGTTCATTAATTTTGGCACTGCCCATTTGTAAGACTATTTTGTCAAAATGTCTGTGATTTTATCACAAGAAACATTGATGACCAATTTATGTTGTTTTGGAAACATATTTTATTTGGTCTTTGGGAGAACAGTAGAATCAAGCATAGTCAGGTTTATATAATTATTTTTTTTTTTTTTTATGGCAAAATGTTATGTTCACAAATGTAAATTCTCCTGTAAAAAACCTTGTTTTATTTCATTCAGGAAAGAAATTGAGCTTTATATTGATTCACTCCGATTTCCTATGAAGCAAAAAGCAATTAAAACATTGAAAATTTGTAAATGCTTTAATATCTTCATGTAAATTAGCAATAGCCCCCTAGTGTGTATCTATATTGTATTCCAATGTATATACAAATGTTTGTAAAAAGACTTTTTGTTGATAAGAACAAAAAAAAAAGAAATGGAGAAGCGCGCGCACCTTCACACAGAGCGAAGCCGGATTAACATTTTCATGGATTAATAACTTAAATTCTGCTATGTACCTCTTTTAAAACTATTATATACTGAAAGAGAGGACTGTGACTGCAACACATCGTCATGTGAACGACTTTTGGTACCAGTTTTGACATTTTCGCAATAAATAAATTATTGTGATTACACGTATGTTGTTTTTCTTCATAATTGTTGCCTATGTAGTTTTGAGTTTTAAGATTGTTATGGGTAGGTTTAGGGGTAGGAGTATTAGCTGCTAAAAAAATCTTTTAATGCTATATTGTTAATAAAATTGCCATTTCCCTACACTCTGTATGTTTTTTCCTTTTTATATTCAGTATAAAATGGGTAACGTTATGTTTAGGTTGGGAGTAGGGTTAAGGGATCTTCCATTTATCTATAAAACGGTAAAAGGTAAATTATACAGATATCTTAATGATATGAAAGATTCGTAAATATTTAATGTTTTGTAGCTGTAAAAACGTAATAATGTTACGTTTAATTGTTGCAGATACGTCCATATCATACGTTTCAGCATCTATCCAAATGTACAAAACGTCCTTTTCTATCTTTGAAAATTACGTATTAATACCTACATATTAACCATGAGACCAGGCTGGAATGTTTTAGTTAAGTTGCAGAACACACATGGTAAAAGTTTGTGATTTCAAAAATGTTTAAGCAGTAGCAAAGGATGTGGTAAGAGTCTGGTAATACAATGGAAATAAACAAGGCTTCCTTTTACAGTACAGTTGCACTTTACTTACTGAGTAAATTGTCATGTTTTCCTTGGTAGGCTAACGTTGCAGGACATACGAGGTAAAAAAAAAAAAGTGACTATTGAAAAGGGAATGATCAGATTATATGGTACAATTCCGGTAATACCATGGAAATAAACAAGGCTTCATTTTACAGTACTGTTACACTTTACTTACTGAGTAAATTGTCATGTTTTCCTTGGTAACGTTGCAGGACATCCGAGGTAAAAAATTGTGACTATATGGGAAAGGGAATGATCAGGTTATATGGTACAATTCCGGTAATACCATGGAAATAAACCAGCCTTCATTTTACAGTACAGTTGCACTTTACTTACTGAGTAAATTGTAAAAACATCTGCAAGAACATACCCAGTATTTAAGATGTGCCATGACATTAGGGAAAACTGTTCCTGCGGGGTAGTTACCAGGTAAGTGTAAGGTCAATTATTTGATAAACCCTCTATAAATGGGTGTAGCAATGAACAACAACTATGTAAGACAAGGTAATTTATTAGAAACTACCGTCTTAATTTCAAGATAGTAATAAATAAACATGGACTGTTACCAACATAACCCCTAGAATAACTACAAACCTAACTTGAATTGATGGGTAATACTGGAGGTGTTTCTAAAAAATGGCTACCTACATTCTGAGGAAGTACACAATTAAATCTGAGTTATTACCAACCTAAACAGGTAACAAGTACACAGTACTTTGTTGAGTTGATATTTAACAGTGGTGTTTTTTTTTCCCCTGGTAGTTTCTCTGTAATTGCATACTAATCACCTTAAGTAATTACACACTAAAATACTATAATTTACCATATGCTTACCAGGTAAATACTTAGTAATTAGTTTGTAGTTTCTCTGCATTTACATACTTGTTACCTGTGGTAATTACCAATAACCAACTATAACTTACCATATATTTACCCGGTAAATACCTAGTAATTAGTTTGTAATTTCTCTGCATTTACATACTTGTTACCTGTGGTAATTACCAATAACCAATTATAACTTACCATATATTTACCAGGTAAATATCTAGCAATTAGGGGACTGTAAAAGGAAGGGTTACCATTGTATCTGGGTAACAAGTCAAGTCAAGTCAAGTATATTTGTATAGCGCTTTTCACAATACAGATTGTATAAAAGCAGCTTCACAGTATTAAATTAAAATAATACAACAAGGTTTGTTTCTAGTGGAATTTATTTATTGATAAAATAAAATTAAATATCCCCAAAATATCCCCAACTGAGCAAGCCAAAGGCAACAGTGGCAAGGAACCGAAAAACTCCATCAAGTGACCTAATGGTGTCCTAAAACTCCATCAGGTAACCTAATGGAGAAAAAAAACCTTGGGAGATCCCAGGCTCAGTCGGGGGCCAGTTCTCCTCTGGCATTTATGAACTATAGGCCGGATTGTAGTTTGAACTGTAAGATTAAAAATATTATATGAATGCCTGGCCGAAAAGATGCGTCTTTAATCTAGTTTTAAACTGGGAGAGCGAGTCTGAGCAACGAACAGTATCAGGAAGGCTATTCCAGAGTTTTGGAGCTAAATGTGAAAATGATCTCCCTCCTTTGGTTGATCTGGATATCCTAGGTATGACCAAAAGCCTCAAATTTATTGATCTTAAAGAGCGCGATGGATTATAGGGCGATAAAAGATCCGTTAAATAGACTGGAGCTAAGCCGTTTAGGGCTTTATAGGTCAGTAGCAATACCTTGTAAATACTACGGAACTTTATAGGTAACCAATGCAGTGATGATAAAATCGGTGTTATATGATCATATTTTCTTGATCTAGTAAGAACTCTAGCGGCTGCATTTTGGACTAACTGTAGCTTGTTTATTGAGGATGCAGGACAACCAGCTAATAAAGCATTACAGTAATCTAGTCTCGAGGTCATGAATGCATGAACTAGCTTTTCTGCATCAGAAACTGATAGGATATTACGTAGCTTAGCAATGTTTCTAAGGTGGAAAAAGGCTGTTTTTGTAACATATGAAATATGATTTTCAAAAGACAGGTTACAGTCGAGTATAACACCCAGGTCTTTTACTGTAGAGGATAAAGTAACAGTCAAGTCAAGTCAAGTCAAGTTTATTTATATAGCGCTTTTCACAACATAGGTTGTATCAAAGCAGCTTCACAGTAATAAATTAAAACAATACATCAATGTTTGTTTCTAGTGGAACGTCCACGTTTGGTAATGCTGATCAATGGTATCGTTGATTGATTAATTCAATTAAATATCCCCAAATATCCCCAACTGAGCAAGCCAAAGGCAACAGTGGCAAGGAACCGAAAAACTCCATCAGGTGACCTAATGGAGAAAAAAAAAACCTTGGGAGAACCCGGGCTCAGTCGGGGGCCAGTTCTCCTCTGGCGTTTATGAACTAAAGACCGGATTTAACTGTAAGATTAAAAGTATTATATAAATGCCTGGCTAAAGAGATGCGTCTTTAATCTAGTTTTAAACTGGGAGAGCGAGTCTGAGCAACGAACAGTATCCGGAAGACTATTCCAGAGTTTTGGAGCTAAATGTGAAAATGCTCTCCCTCCTTTGGTGGATCTGGATATCCTAGGTATGACCAAAAGCCTCGAATTTAGTGATCTTAAAGAGCGCGATGGATTATAGGGCGATAGAAGATCGGTTAAATAGACTGGAGCTAAGCCGTTTAGGGCTTTATAAGTCAGTAGCAATACCTTGTAATTAATACGTGACTTTATAGGTAACCAATGTAGTGATGATAAAATTGGTGTTATATGATCATATTTTCTTGATCTAGTTAGAACTCTAGCGGCGGCATTTTGAACTAACTGTAGCTTGTTTATTGAGGATGCAGGACAACCAGCTAATAAAGCATTACAGTAATCTAGTCTCGAGGTCATGAATGCATGAACTAACTTTTCTGCATCAGAAACAGATAGAATATTACGTAGCTTAGCAATGTTTCTAAGGTGGAAAAAGGCTGTTTTTGTAACATATGAAATATGATTTTCAAAAGAAAGGTTGCAGTCTAGTATAACACCCAGGTCTTTTACTGTAGAGGATGAAGTAACAGGACATCCTACTATGTTAAAGTTGTATTGTGAGAGGTTTTGTGGGTGGTTTTTTGAACCGATAAGTATTACCTCTGTCTTGTCTGGATTCAATAAAAGGAAATTGTGCGTCATCCAATCTTTTATATCTTTAACACACTCTGTCAATTTGGATAATTTAGCGTTTTCATCCGGCCGTGATGAAATATATATTTGAGTGTCATCAGCATAACAATGGAAACTAATTCCATGTTTCCTTATAATATTTCCAAGTGGCAGCATATATATTGAGAATAATAGAGGGCCTAAGACAGATCCCTGCGGCACTCCATAGTTTACTGGAGTTATGATCGATTTTTCTCCATTTAAATAAACAAAATGGTAGCGGTCAGATAAATACGATCTAAACCAGCTTAATGCTTGTCCTTGAACACCAGTATAATTTTGTAGTCGATCTAAGAGTATTGTATGATCTATAGTATCGAACGCAGCACTAAGATCAAGTAAAACTAGTATTGAAATACAGCCTTGGTCAGAAGCTAAAAGTAAATCATTTGTGATTTTAACGAGCGCAGTTTCAGTGCTATGATGCGGCCTGAACCCAGACTGAAACTTTTCATAGATGTCATTTTCTTGCAAGAAAGAGCCCAGTTGAGAGGACACAACTTTTTCTAGTATTTTAGACATAAAAGGTAGATTTGAAATGGGTCTATAATTTGCTAGATTATGTGGATCTAATTGTGGTTTCTTAATGAGAGGTTTTATAACTGCCAGTTTAAATGTTCTTGGAACATAACCTAATGATAAAGATGAGTTAACAACATTGAGGAGAGGCTCCTCCACCACAGGCAACACTTCCTTCAATAGTTTAGTTGGTATAGGATCTAATAAACATGTTGTTGTTTTAGATGAAATGATAAGTTTATTTAACTCTTTTTGTTCTATAGTTGTAAAGCACTGTAATTGTTCTTGCGGGGTGATAATTGAGGCCAAATTATAAGGCGTGATTGAGGATTGAACGTTTACAATTGTGGTTCTGATGTTTTCTATTTTCTCAGTGAAGAACTTCATGAAATCATTACTACTAAACTGTAACAGAATATTTTGTTCAGGAGACATATGTTTATTTGTTAGTCTAGCCACGGTGTTAAATAAGAACCTAGGATTGTTATGGTTGTTTTCTATTAGATTGCGGAGATGCTCAACCCTGGCCTCTTTTAGGGCCTTTTTATAACGTGACATACTGTCTTTCCATGCGATTCTAAAGACCTCTAAGTTAGTTTTTTTCCATTTACGCTCTAAATTACGGGTTTCTCTCTTTAGAACATGCGTAGTATTGTTGTACCATGGTGCTTTACTTTTCTCTCTGACCTTTTTTAGTCTAATGGGGGCAACAATATCCAATGTACCAGAGAGAATGGTGCTCATAGTGCTAGTTAATTCCTCAAGTTCATCTGTTTGTTTGGGTTCACTGAGCAGCTGAGACAAATCAGATAAGCTATTTGAAAAATGATCTATGGTGGATGGAAGGATTGTTCTGCCTAATCAATAACGTGGCGCAGCATGATATATTACAGGGGTACGTAATATGCAAGTTACCATGTAATGGTCAGTGACATCTTCACTTTGTGGAATGATATCTATATCGGTTGGATCGGTTCCATGTGATATAATTAAATCGAGTGTATGATTAAAACGATGAGTTGGTCCGGTAAAGTTTTGCTTAATCCCAAAGGAATTTAATAAATCTGTAAACGCAGCCCCTAGCGCATCATTTGAATTATCTACGTGGATATTAAAGTCACCAACAATTAATGCTTTATCGAAATTAACTAATAGGTCTGAGAGAAAATCTGCAAACTCTTTTAGGAAATCAGCGTAAGGCCCAGGCGGTCTATATACGGTAGCCAAGGCTAGAGATAATAGGGATGTTTTTCTAACATCTAAGAGCGTAACATTTAGTACAAGTACTTCAAACGAAATAAACTTATAGCCCGTTTTCTGAGTAACATTGAGAATATCTCTATAGATTGTTGCAACACCGCCGCCACGACCAATCAGACGGGGTTCGTGCTTATAGGAGTATCCTGATGGAGTAGACTCATTTAGACCGAAATAATCATTTGGTTTAAGCCAGGTTTCAGTAAGGCAAAGTACATCGAAGCTATTATCTGTGACTATTTCATTTACAATAACTGCCTTAGGTGTGAGTGATCTGCTGTTTAGAAGACCTAGCTTTAGAAATTGTTTTTGATTACTAATAGCAACATTTTCTGTTTTAATAACAATTAGATTTTTTTCTAGATCCTGCAGTAGATTTATTATTTGATCTCACTAAACGAGGAATAGACACAGATTTTATGCAATGTTCAACACTATTTATATCAGTTAAATTGGTGCAGCAGAGACTATGATTTGGACTTTTGGTTACTAGTCAAAAGGTATTTAACGTTTTGGAGATGTTAAATACCTTTTGATCTCACTTAACAGGACATCCTACGATGTTAAAGTTGTATTGTAAGAGGTTTTGTGGGCGGTTTTTTGAACCGATAAGTATTACCTCTGTCTTGTCTGGATTTAAAAAAAGAAAATTATGCGTCATCCAATCTTTTATATCTTTAACACACTCTGTCAATTTGGATAATTTAGCGTTTTCATCCGGCCGTGATGAAATATAGATTTGAGTGTCATCAGCATAACAATGGAAACTAATTCCATGTTTCCTTATAATATTTCCAAGTGGCATCATATATATTGAGAATAATAGAGGGTCCAACACAGATCCCTGCGGCACTCCATAGTTTACTGAAGTTATGATCGATTTTTCTCCATTCAAATAGACAAAATGGTAGCGGTCTGATAAGTATGATCTGAACCAGCTTAATGCTTGTCCTTGAACACCAGTATAATTTTGTAGTCGATCTAAGAGTATTGTATGATCTATAGTATCGAACGCAGCACTAAGATCAAGTAAAACTAGTATTGAGATACAGCCTTGGTCAGAAGCTAAAAGTAAATAATTTGTGATTTTAATGAGCGCAGTTTCAGTGCTATGGTGCGGCCTAAATCCAGACTGAAACTTTTCATAGATGTCATTTTCTTGCAAGAAAGAGCCCAGTTGAGCGGACACAACTTTTTCTAGTATTTTAGACATAAATGGAAGATTTGAAATGGGTCTATAATTTGCTAGATTATTATGATCTAATTGTGGTTTCTTAATGAGAGGTTTTATAACTGCCAGTTTAAATGTTCTTGGAACATAACCTAAAGATAAAGACGAGTTAATAATATTGAGGAGAGGCTCTTCCACTACAGGTAACACTTCTTTCAATAGTTTAGTTGGTATAGGATCTAATAAACATGTTGTTGTTTTAGATGAAATGATAAGTTTATTTAACTCTTTTTGTTCTATAGTTGTAAAGCACTGTAATTGTTCTTGCGGGTTGATAATTGAGGCTGAATAATAAGGCGCGATTGAAGATTGAACGTTTACAATTGTGGTTCTGATGTTTTCTATTTTCTCAGTGAAGAAGTTCATGAAATCATTACTACTAAACTGTAAGGGGATATTTTGTTCGGGTGATGTCTGTTTATTTGTTAGTCTAGCCATGGTGTTAAATAAAAACCTTGGATTATTTTGGTTATTTTCTATTAGTTTGCGGAGGTGCTCAGCCCTGGCCGCTTTTAGGGCCTTTTTATAACGTGACATACTGTCTTTCCACGCGATTCTAAAGACCTCTAAATTAGTTTGTTTCCATTTACGCAGGTGAATTATACACTCTAAAAAACACAAGGTTATTTTTTTCTACCCAAATGCTGGGCTGAGCCTGTTGGGTCATTTTGTTGGGTTATTTTACCCGAGGTTGGGTAGTTTTTGTGTTACCCAGCTGTTGGGTTAGTGTCTGGGTAAATCTCACTGACAATCTCACTCAACAATACACCCCTCCCCTACCCGCCCGCCGAAGCAAAAACCCAGCGGTGGCTTTACTACAACAACCTGATCCCTGACAACCTGACTAATAATAAATAGTTACATTTGAATTTATCCTGACTTAGGGAACGTTTACACAACAACAATACGATTAAAACTGAGAAGTTTCTCCTATAAGTTTTCCGCATACAGACGTCACCATTGTCAAAACCATCCCCATTCACACATATCCGCGAAAACAACAAAAAACTCTGTATTCTGCTGCCAGGCCATTAGATGGAGATGAAACACTATAGACTGAACATGTAATACGCATGTGCATGACGTCATCGTTTCCATAGATTCATGTTTTTTGTTGTTTACATGGAGACCTTTTTCCAAAACGTGCACTTTGAAAACAGTTTTCAAAAGTGTATGTTTTCAGGCACCTGAAACGCTGTTGTCTTGTAAATAAATGGCCTAAATGCATAAAAAGTTTTACATTTTTAGTTCAAAACGCTGTCATGTAAACAGCCTCTTAGTCTGAAATTATTAACTCTAATAGATTATGTTGTCTCCACTGTAACTGCAAATCTGCGTCCAGGGTTAAGTACATACTAGAGCTTGGGATAGATGGAGTATGGGGCATGAATATAGATTTCTGACTAACTGCTTGACTTTAGTTAAGTTGTTATGCAGTTGCATTCACTATAGGGGGCAAGACAAAAAAACTATCAAAATAATAGCAAACATTACTTCATAGAGCAAGCCATAATCTCTGATTATTTTTTTAGCTTTAATTAATGCCGAGTTCACACTGAACGATTTTAGGCCCGATGTATTATATCAAACAGAAACAAAGCACAAACATTTGCTTGACCAGCAGCAACAGCAGCACATTACAAAATTATTTATTTACCCCCAACTCTCTTTGCAGAACACACAGTCCGTGTTCCCCTCGTCTTCCCAACCATTTCCTCCAGCATAAACTGTTTATTTTTCTCCTTTTCGCTGCAAATCAGCGCAAGACAATTTGGATCGCAATCTTCTTGCAGGCTATCATTTTTAATAACAATTTCAGTCTCGCACGAGAACTCCGGTCTCATGCACACGTGATCTTGCGTTATTTCCTTATCACTTCTTGCGTGTTTGGTTGTGAAATGTAGTTTGCGGACCAGACAGAAGTTGTCAGCAATTCTTTCTTTTGTAAAGTCATGCAGTGTAAATCCCCCTGTCGCCGCAACTGAATGTTACCCCAGATAGTAATGCAGTGTGAAAAGAACAGTGACCCGACTACTTTGAACATCGTGCAGTGTGAACTCGGCACAAGTTGTTATATAGGCGACTGTAGGGGGCTAAATGGAACTACTATTTAAATAATGGCAAGCATGGGTGGCCTATTAAATAGTATAAGCCATAAACTCTGGCTAAAGATCAGACTGGCGAGTTTGTGATTGTGGGATCCACGTAAAAGAACGGCTGGCACATGACCCTGAGCGACAATCAAATGAACGAGTACAGTAAGAGTAAAACAGAATAATCAACTGTCAGATAACTTACTATACACTGTAAAATCCAAAAGTGATTCTAACTAACACTTATTAGTTAACTTTACTTAATTGTAAAAATCTAGTAATCTGTACTATTCACATACTATGCTTTGTTTACTAAGAAAACGTCTACGGTTACGTATGTAACCCTCGTTCCCTGAGTAGGGAACGGAGACGTTACGTCGGATGACGACGAATGGGGTTTCGCTTAGAAAGCCTCTCACCTTCGAGTATATAAAACGAGCCAATGGCAATGAAATGCCATGGGTCTGCGGAATTTGCATAGCGTAGGTCCGCCCCTCCCCCCACCCCGACCCCCCCCCCCGGGGGTATATAAGGAAGTACGCCGGCAACATGCAGATATGTCTTCGCTGAGGAGCCGAGACTGAACTCAGGCGTTCCAGTGGTACAGCGGAAGTGGCAGGGAGATGTAACGTCTCCGTTCCCTACTCAGGGAACGAGGGTTACATACGCAACTGTAGACGTTCCCTTTCGTAGTCACTCCGAGTTACGTTGGATGACGACGAATGGGGTTCCCAGTATAATCACGCCACCTCTCGACTGTCTTCCAGTGCCCTGCGTAAGTCTGATCTCCCTGTCGTGAGACTAGCACGGACGAAGGAGTCCTACTTAACACAGGAATACCAAGGTACACTGGGAAGCATATCTCAGTGGAAATATGCAATTATGCCCAGGCCGAAGGAAGGGGACTTGGAATACACATATGACCCCGGGGGGCTGCATATGGAGTATCACTGGGGTGTCCAGCCGCAGGTCAAATATTTCAACCCCAGGGGTGGCAAAGTGGCTTGCCAAGGGAAAGACACATGCTCAGAGAGGCTTACAGTGGAAATACACATGTGGGGGTCGCCCGGAGGGGGAACCATGCACATGGAGGTACCTAGCCAAGCGCGAAAGCTGCCGGTGGCATAACTCTGGCGTTGACGTCGTCAGTGCTGGAGGAGACTCAGGGCTTATTAGGCTCACCTGAGGAGAATATTGCACGTATCCCGTCTGTGGAGAGGAATGGCGAGCAAGCGAAGACACCTGAGCAGAATCTAGTACCGGCTTGAAGCGAGTACATGAGAAGAAACTGGCTCCACTCGGAGATTGTAGAATCTCGCGAATGTGTTAGGTGTCGCCCAGCCTGCAGCTCTGCAGATGTCTGTTAGCGAGGCGCCATGCGCTAGAGCCCAAGAGGATGCCACACTCTGAGTGGAGTGGGCCGTCACACCAAGGGGGCATGGTCGACCTTGCTGCTGGTATGCCAAAGTAATGGCGTCCACTATCCAGTGAGACAACCTTTGCTTGGAGAGAGCCTTTCCCTTCAGCTTCCCACCATAACAGACAAGAGCTGGTCTGAGGTCCTGAAACACTGCGTTCTGTCAACGTAAGCACGGAGAGCGCGTACTGGACAGAGCAGTGCCAAGGCTGGGTCTGCCTCCTCCAAAGGCAGCGCTTGCAGGTTCACCACCTGGTCTCGAAAGGGAGTGGTGGGAACCTTGGGCACATATCTAGGCCGGGGTCTCAGGATCACGTGAGAGTTAGCCGGTCCGAATTCCAGGCACGCTTCGTCAACCGAAAATGCTTGCAGCTCCCCTACCCTCTTGATGGAGGCCAATGCAACCAGGAGCGCTGTCTTCATTGACAGGAACTTAAGCTCCACTGATTGCAGAGGCTCAAAGGGAGCACTCCCTTTGAGCAATGGCGGTAACATACACTTTCAGGGTGGAGGGAGACAGCCTTCACTCCAACCCTTCTTGCAGGAAGGAAAGCACGACACTGATCGGGCATTTCGTGGGTTCTAGATGTTTAGAAGAACACCAGTTGACGAAGAGGTTCCACTTCAACGCATAGGCATGTCTCGTGGACGATGCTCTAGCGGAAGTGATGGTAGCCACCACCGCTGGTGGTAGGGTACTCAAACCTGCCTCGTCCCGTCCAGGAGCCACACGTGGAGGTTCCAAAGATCGGGACAAGGGTGCCATAAGGTGCCCCGTCCCTGAGAAAGCAGGTCCTTCCTCAGAGGAATTGGCCAGGGAGGTGCTGTCGCGAGGAGTACTAGTTCTGGGAACCAAGTGCGGTTGTGCCAATACGGGGCAACCAAAATTACCTGCTCCTCGTCCTCCCTGATCTTGCGCAAAGTCTGCGCAAGAAGGCTCACTGGGGGAAACGCATACTTGCGGAGGCCTCGCGGCCAGCTGTGTGCGCCAGTGCATCCGTGCAGAGCGTGCCCTCGGTCAGGGAATAAAACAGGTCGCAGTGAGACGAGTCGTGGGAGGCAAACAGGTCTACCTGTGTGTCCCTGAACTGGTCCCAAATCAGCTGGCCGTTTGGGGATGGAGTCTCCATTCTCCCGTGAGAGGCCGAAGCCGAGACAGCTCGTCGGCTGCCTGGTTCAGGTCTGCCGGGATATAAATGGCTCGGAGCGACCTCAGATGCTTCTGACTCCATATGAGGAGGTGGCGGGCGAGTTGCGACATACGGCGGGAGCGCAGACCACCTTGACGGTTGATGTACGCTATTGTCGCGGTATTGTCTGATCGGACTAGTACGTGTTGACCCCTGAGCAACGCACGGAAGCGGTGCAGGGCAAGGCGTACAGCCAGCAACTCGAGGCAATTGACATGCCAAAGGCGCTGGGGTCCTGTCCAGGAGCCCGCAGCAGCATGTCCATTGCACATGGCGCCCCAACCCGTGGTGGAGGCATCTGTCAATACAACAATATGTCTGGAAGCTTGTTCTAAGGGAACTCCGGCCCGTAGAAAACTGAGGTTCGTCCACGGGGAGAAGGTCTGACGGCAGGTCGGAGTCACTGGGACTCGGAGCGTGCCGTGTTGCCATGCCCACCTCGGGACTCGATCGTGAAGCCAAGCTGAAGCGGTCTCATATGAAGCAATCCGAGCGCGTTACTGCGGCTGCGGATGCCATATGCCCCAGGAGCCTCTGAAAAAGTTTTAGTGGAACGGCACTCCTGCCCTCGAACTGACGAAGGCAAGTCAGCAGTGACTGTGCGCGCTCGCTCGTAAGCTGCGCGCACATGGCGACCAAGTCGATCTCCATACCGAGAAAAGAGATCCTCTGCACGAGGCAGAGTTTTCTCTTCTCCCAGTTGACCCGAAGGCCCAGACGAGCTAGGTGCCGGAGCACTAAGTCCCTGTGTTCGCAAAACTGGTCTCGAGAGTGAGCTAGGATCAGCCAGTCGTCGAGATAGTTCAGGATGTGAACCCCGTGTTCCCGTAGGGGAACAAGGGCTGCCTCGACGACCTTCGTGAAGACGCGAGGAGACGGGGCTAGCCCGAAAGGGAGAACCGCGTACTGGTATGCCTGCCCCTCGAAAGCAAACCGTAGGAACGGTCTGTGTCGAGGAAGAATGGAGACATGGAAGTAGGCGTCCTTCAGGTCGATCGCTGCACACCAATCCTGCGGCTGCACGCATTCGAAAATGCGTTTGGCCGTGAGCATCTTGAACGGCAACCTGTGAAGGGAGCGATTCAAGACGCACAGGTCGAGGATTGGCCGTAAACCACCGGATTTCTTCGGTACAATGAAGTAAGAGCTGTAGAAGCCGGACTTCATTTCGGCTGGAGGGACAGTCTCGATCGCACCCTTCACCAGTAGGGTGGCGACCTCCGCTCTCATGACAGGGGCATTGCCACCGACCATAGTGAAGCGGACTCCCCTGAAGCGGGGAGGAGACTGCGCGAACTGAATCGCGTAGCCGAGCCTGATGGTTCTCGTGACCCAGCGGGACATTACGGAACCACAGATGTACTGTCGGTGGTGCAGCGAGGCGGAATGACCGGCCCAGGCGAGGGTGGCATAGCGGCCCTGTGCGGGGGCACGGTCATTAGCCGCGTCCTGCCAGGGGAGGCCAGGGGAGGACCAGTGTCCCGCAGGGGCATGCTCTGGCAGGGGTCTGGCGACAGAGGGGGATGAGAGGAGCGTGGCCCGTGGGCGACGCGTGCTATCATCCACAGCCTCTTGGGGCTCAGAGAAAGAGCATCAGTTCTTTTTGAATGAGATTCTCCCCCAGCCCTCCACCGGGGGAAGGAGTGGTCCTGCTACCAGCTCCTGAAGAACTGAGCCCTAACTCCAAGCTGCCCGTCTCAGGAGTGCTGCTTAGCCAGGTTTTAGCCGGCTTAGGGGCAGAGACAGGCGGTGCCAGCCTCCAGCGACCTCCTCGTGCTCGGGCGGTTGAAGGCCCGAGGGTAGGAGCCGCATGGAGGCGGCGTCAGCGGGAAGCAGACTAAGAAGACCACACGGACGGATAATCGTCAGTGCAGAAGCCTCAGTCCGCTTCTGGAGTGATCGAAGACTGTTGGGCGCAGTCCTCAACCACACCGCCGACCAAGCTGCCCGTCTCAAGAGTGCTGCTTAGGCTGGCGTGGCAGTCTAAGGGGCGGAGACGGGCAGGGCCGCCCTCCTGCGACCTCCTCCTGAGGGGAGGAGCCGCATGGAGGTGGCCTTGGCGGGAAGCAGACTAAGGAGACCAAACGGATGGATGACCATCAGTGCAGACGAACCTGAGTCTGCTTCTCCGCCGAAGAGCCCAGCCTGGGACATGGGGGAGCTGAGAAAATGAATTCTCAGACCCCCTCACATCAACCTGGCTAAGCCCATGTCTGGACCACTCTAGTGGACACCACCTGGCCCAGGATCACGCAGGTACCGATGTCGCCCGAGAGCGAGGTCAGTAGTGTGCGCGGCGGAACGACCAGGCCGGGCATGGGAGGCATAGCGTCCCAGCAAGGGGGCGTGGTCGAGTTTCCGCGTTCTGTCAGTGTTGGCCAGGGAAGGACTAGCGTTCCACTGCGGCCGGTTCTGACAGAACTCCTGAGTCAGCACTGCCTCGAAGGCGAAGGCGACACACAGGACTGCATGCCTGTGTCACAATAGTGACAGAGAACATACAGACCAAGATCACCTCA
This sequence comes from Scardinius erythrophthalmus, assembly GCF_964197995.2. Taxonomy (NCBI): domain Eukaryota; kingdom Metazoa; phylum Chordata; class Actinopteri; order Cypriniformes; family Leuciscidae; genus Scardinius; species Scardinius erythrophthalmus. The sequence continues at coordinate 20,919,841 of NC_138230.1, read as the reverse complement.
CGATCAAGGGCAGCGAAGGCGGAGGACGCTCGTGGGCCGCGAAAAGTCACGTGGACTTTTGTAATTAGATTTTACAGTGTCTACAGGCGATGAAACGGGAACTCGCGAGCTCATTCAAACCCTGCACGCGTGCATGATCATTCTCTCGCGCTTGATCTTCTCTCGCCTTCTGCTTTTGCTCGCTCGAACATTTTTGCCAGTCGAGGGGCGGACTTACTGTTTTAATAACCTCAAATGTCATTGGTTATTTTCCCTTTTCCGGAAGTCAGTTGTGATTGGACGCCTGTCCAATGACCCGTAATTCACTTGACTAGAAACATGAGACATCACTTAATTTGTTTTATTTATTGTGGTTTATTAATGTGTAATGTGATTTAATGCATTGTTAATATAGAATAGATTCTTACCAGATACTTTAGAATAGATTCTTACCAGATACTTTATTAACAGGAAGTCTTACTAGTGATTGCATTGTGTTGCATATATATATATATAAATAAAAAAAGTACATTTTTAAAATAGATAAGTGACAAAACTGACAATAGCACAGTAGAAAAGGGAAAATTACACTACTGCAGAGATGGACAAGCTCAAATCAAACATACCTTTCCTTGGCATGGCTTCTCTGATGCTTCAGAGACACACCAAAGATGAGCTCCCATCTTACATGTTTTACAGCGCACTCCCTGTTTAGAGTTGCCTAAAACAGACATGGGAAAGAGACTTAAACATGCTTCAGAATTTAAAGGGGTCATGAAATAAGTTTTTTTTATTATTTTTTTATTTAATATGTTATTTTCTTTTTGTAATGTTTGTTTTTGCAAAACATGATTATTTTCCACCCTCATTCCATCTCTTAGAATGTCACTGCATAATGTTTCTTGTCACCAACTGCTGGGAGGGCAACAAAAGTGATAATTAGTTGTTGATGTGTTGTTGTAGAGCCGGCCAGGTGCAAATGTCTACCATAGTCACAACATCATAGCAACATCACAATGTTGAGGAAGTAAACTTCTTTTTTTGAAAGAATTGCTTTTTTTTTTTAGGAGGAATTTCTGAGGTCTGAAACTTACAGTATTTTTTTATAGTACAATGACCTCTTATATGTCAAAAGACCACGAAAAAAAATTATTCCTCATGTCATGTCATGACTCATTAAAAATGTAATAATTGAAAATAATTGAAAATCAAAACTATCAAGCCTACACAATAAAAGCTTAATGTATAATACAAAAAAAAAAATACAGATCAGTCACTTTCCTCTTGTCCATAGCAAAAACATTTCTGCCTTTCTTTCAGTCCTGATGCTATGCAGTTTTTTTTTTTTTTTTTTTACCTTTATTTAACCAGGAAGAGACTTGTTTAGATTAAAAATCTATTTTTCAAGAGTGTCCTTGCCAAGACAGGCAGCAGTACAACCATACATACAGACACAAAATAGACAAAAATAATAAAAACATAAAACAACTAAAATAACAGATCCCTTGAAGTCAACCACAATCCTTAACACATCAGGCAGAACATCTACAGCCAGATGTGGCTGCCTCCAATTCAGTTAACATCCTCTTAAAAGCAACCAATGAGACAAGCTTATTTAATTTCATGGATTTCTGTAACTTCGTTCCATGTAGAGGGAGCAGCAAACTTAAACACATTTTTTCCCAGATCAGTTCTAACCTTTGGAACAGACAGAAGGAAAAGATCCTGGGAACGAAGATTGTAAGTCCCAATATTATTTACATTGATGTAGGTCAGAAGGTAGGATAGAAGTAGACCTAAAATAGCCTTATATATGAAGATATACCAGTGTTGAAGTCTCCGTGTTGATAGAGAAGACCATCCAACACGTTCATACAGTTCACAATGGTGAGTGAGGACTTTAAGACCAGTGATGAACCTCAGAGCTCCATGGTATACAGTGTCTAGTGCATGTAAACTTTGAGATGAAGCATGCATATATAAGACATCACCATAGTCAAGTATAGACATAAAAGTGGCAACAACTCATCTCTTTTTAGATTCGAACAAGAGGCAGGATTTGATTCTAAAATAAAACCCTTGTTTAAGCTTTAATATTTTTGTTAGCTGCTGAATATGAAGGGTAAAAGAAAGAGATTCATCAATTAAAATACCTAGATATCTGTATTTAGAAACACATTCAATCTTCATACCCTGAGAAGTGAGGATTGAAGGCAAATTTAATTTTAATTTTGAATTTGAAAAAAAGCATGACTTTTGTTTTTTCAGCATTTAAAACAAGTTTTAAATCATAAAGGTTCTGTTGAAGCGTGTTAAAATCAAGTTGTAATTTGGCGAGGGCCTGGTCTGCTGTAGGTGCTGAGCAATACAGTACAGTGTCGTCCGCATAAAATTAAATTTTCCTTTAGATACGTTATGATCAATGTTATTTATATAGAGGATGAAAAGCAATGGCCCCAAGACTGACCCCTGAGGCACGCCTTTTGTTGTTTTGAGATAGCAAGAGGTGTTGCCCTCCGCCTGAACACACTGAGTTCTGTCTGTAAGATAATTAACAAACCAGCTGACAGTTTGTTCCGAAAGTCCAGCCCTCAACAGTCTGTGCTTAAGCACTATGTGGTCCACTGTATCAAATGCCTTAGAAAGGTCAATAAAAAGGGCTGCACAATGCTGCTTGTTGTCTATTGATCAGATAAAACATTGTTACTGTAAAAAAACCTTTAATTGATCAATAGACAGACGGACAATTTAGAGATCGGTCTGTAGTTATTTAAGATAGAAGGGTCACCGCCTTTTAACAGGGGAACCACAAAAGCTGATTTCCAGATGGAAGGAATGACATTTGTGTTCAAGCACAGATTAAAAATATTAAAGGCACAGCAATACAATTTGAAAAATAAAAAATAAGGATCCAGTTTATCAGGGCCTGCAGATTTTGCTGTGTCCAAATGTTTGAGGGCTTTATTTACGTCTAAAACTGTAATAGGACTGAAACTAAAAGACTGACTAGAAGGATCCAAACCAACAGTCTCCACTGTAGGGGAACACTCATGTTGGGTATTGAGTGACTCAAATAATAATCCTGAGGCTTTGAAATGTTCATTGAAACAATCAAGTATTTTGTTCTTATCAGTAAGTTTTTGAGAGTCTATCACAGTTGCTGAAGGAAGCTCCTGGCCTTTACTGTTTTCTGATAATGATTTGATAGTTTTCCAAAATTTTGATGGTGTCAGGATACAGGCACGGAGACATAGGTAAGTGAATCCAAACACAGTTTTATTCAAATAGACAAGAGTGCAAGGTGAGTATTCAGAGTTCAGGTGCAGATTCGGTGAAGATCACTCAGTGCGGGGCAGACAACAGGTGAGCATGTTGCAGCGTTTATACGCCCGCATAAATATAATTAATTATTATTCATAACGGATTATGATCAATAATTAATAATTTAATTATTTTCAGAATTTACTGTAGCAGAATCAATAGTATGATCATTTTATCAGTTCATCCAATGAACAGAAAGCATAAACAGTTATTAACTCTAGGAAATATAATATCTTCCTGGCCATGATAGAATAATACCCAGCTAACAGTAAAGAAATAAATCAAGGGTAAAAGCATAGGTAACTTAGATTGCAGTTCAAAACAATAAATTCGTAAGCACATAACACTTGTAATACTTCTCTTTTCAAATACAAACAATACTTTATTGATTATATACTAACACAAAACTAATATCTAACTCAAACACACACACACGCATACACACACATTCATACAAGTTGCAGAAAGAAAGAGTTTCGAAAGAATGAGTTTAAGAGTGAGATGATGAAATCTCAAGATTCTATGCACTTATAAGACATAAGCTGAACGAACCATCAATAATTAATTTCACCCTTCGTTTCTTAGGTGGGTTACTAAATCTGTATCAAATACACCAGTTCAGTTTAAGAGTCTGGAGGCAGTACTTGCTTGGTTGCGTTCCTTTTTTCTCTTGGGATTCCCTTTTTGGACGTAAAAGGGTTTTCGCGAGTTCGTTGGCTGGTCTCCTCGTGCCTGGGTCTGAGGCGGCCAGTCACGTGGTGTGCTGGCGGGTGGATCGAAGTCTTTGTTTGAAGCTGGCTTTGCAGAAGAAACGTGGAGACTTTGCCGCAAAACTTAATTTAGAACCGAGACTCACAACGGAAAAGAAAGGAAAACTCAGAAAAGAAAGAAAATTGAGACGAGAGTAGTAAGATGGCTTGAATAAAGCTGTTGAACCCGTGATTCTGATCTTAATTTGGGTTCTTCTGATCTTAATCTGTGCGTCTACATGGTTACTTGTCTGTCTGTTTTTTTTTTTTTTCATCTTTGTTCTGCGAACCCTTAACTAACGCTCTGCGCTGGTTTTTAAAGGTTTTTTAAAACAAAAAAGGTTTGTTCCTCCTACAAAGGGAAGTTCTGACTGCTGCTTTGTTTGCAAAGTCGTAAATCATGTCTTCCCTGGGGGTATCGGTTCTCTAGCTTTAAGCGGAGACCAGATGCAACAGTTTAGACATGATTTCTAATTATCAGAATACGAAACATTTTACACAGATTTAATTCCAGCCATCTTGCTAGTTGTGTTCGTAAGATAGCATTGATATGAAACAGTACACACTTTCATTCACACATCTAATATCTAACGATTTCATGACTTGTATGGGATCTAAACAAGTATAGACACATATAGGTTGTAGACAACAAAGAATTATGTAGTTGAACGATGTTTGATTATAGGTCAGTCAAGAATTGTTCTGGGATGAGTTTTATGGATTTTGATATGTAAAGTCTCTTGGTGTGTAAAGTTTATGGGGTTTAAGACATTCCAATCTGAGGTCATGGATATTTCCTGCTGAAATCTGTTTTGTTCATCTCTCGTGGGACCTTGGTCTCTGTCATTCTCTTAACCAATCAGTGTTCGGCAACAAATCTAGCGTTGACCAGTTATTTCGTTCGTGGGCCTCATCCCTTTGAAGTTTGCATAGTGCTGGGGAGCTCTTTTAAATAACCAGACTGGTGGCGCCGGGACCCGATGGCAAGATTGATGATGATGATGAGAAGTTCTGAACAAATATTCCCCCTTCATTTGGCGAGAAGCGGAAAGTTTGAATTAATCTTCTGGAAGAAGATTAGTTTGTGTTTGGTTCATCCTTGCAGTCGCTACTTCAGGATAGTTGATGTCAAGCAGTTACAGTTCATTAATACTTGTCTTTTTTCTTTCAGATGCAGTCGCTAGCAAGCAAGCTCGGAGTGAACACAGGAAGCTCAGGAGGATACAGGATCACTGGTAACATGGAGTCAAACAGGATTTCTGGAGACAGCGGAACAATGATACAGAGGTTAGTGTTTCACAGGTGAGTATACGTTACTTTGCGGAATCGTGATGCATCAGAGACTTCAGGAGACAATGGATAAAGGTCTGTTCCTGTTGGAGGCTTGATGTTGAACTGAGGCTGTGGTGAGTATTTTATAGAGCTTGCTGATGAGGCTGCTGATTGTGAACAGGTGCAGGTGATTAAACTCAGGGGAGAGTAATTGCAGGTGCGCCAAAGATGATTCTGGGGAATGTAGTGCAGAGATAGACGCTGAACGTGACATAACCCCCCCTAGGCTAGGCGCGACCAGCGCCGTAAAAATATACCAACAAATGGGGTGGGAGGGTGGGCATCCTGGACTCCAGGACGGCCCAGGCGGAGCAGGCTGGTCAGGGGGCCATGGCAGAACCGACCCTTTGGGTGGCCATGGCGGAGATGACCCTTCGGGCGGCCATGGCGGAGATGACCCTTCGGGCTGCCATGGTGGCACTGGGAGCCTCGTCGGAGAGACCTCCGCGGTCCCCCTAGCAGGCATACTGCGCCCCCCCAAAATTTTAATGGGGAAATTGACAGGAAAGGGGGGGGTCCGGCAGCAAAGAGGGTCTTGGGCTGGGCAGGACCAGCGGTGAAGAGGGCTTTAGGCTGGGCAGGACCAGCGGTGAAGAGGGCTTTGAGCTAAGCAGGACCAGCGGCGAAGGAAACTCTGGGCTGGACAGGACTGGTGCAGGATCAGCGGGCTCTGGCGCAGGATCAACGGCTCTGGGCTGGGCAGGACCAACGGATTGGAAAACTCGGGGCTGGACGGGACCAGCATATCAGGAAACTCGGGGCTGGACGGGACCAGCATATCAGGAAACTCGGGGCTGGACGGAACCAGCATATCAGGAAACTCGGGGCTGGACGAGACCAGCATCGATGTGTGGATTGCCCACACACACAGAATAGCCGTAATCAACACGGTGTACTCATGAGCAGATTCTAGTACGGCGTGCCCAGTCTCTGGCGGGCAGGCAACGGGCTCAGGCTCTGGCGGACAGGCGACTGGCTCTGGCTCTTGCTCGAAGACTGGCTCTGGCTCTTGCTCGAAGACTGGCTCTGGCTCTTGCTCGAAGACTGGCACTGGCTCTGACTCGGAACCGGACTCGGAACCTGACTCGGAACCGGTTCTGGCTCATCTGTGCCGACGACTGGCTCTGGCTCGGGGGACATGACGCTCTCAGTCTCAGGCTCGGCGGGCATGACGCTCTCAGTCTCAGGCTCGGCGGGCATGACGCTCTCAGTCTCAGGCTCGGCGGGCATGACGCTCTCAGTGTCAGGCTCGGCGGGCATGACGCTCTCAGTGTCAGGCTCGGCGGGCATGACGCTCTTAGTCTCAGGCTCGGCGGGCATGACGCTCTCAGTCTCGGCGGGCATGACGCTCTCAGGCTCAGGCTCGGCTGGACTGGCGTGAAGTGCAGGCTCGGCTGGACTGAGGGTGGAAACATGTGGCTCAGGAGAGGATGGAGCTGAGGTAGCCGACAGGGAGGCAGCCCGACCCAGACACACATAATAGCAGCAACATACAGGGAAAGGGTAGCATCTTCAATCTCGACAGAACAGACATGCAGGACAGACTGCTCAGGGGTGGCTTCCAGAATTTGGGGAATGCAGGAAGTCTTCTTTCTCCTCCGTTTACGAGAGCGAGGGGGCATTGCAGCGAATGATGGCTCTGGGTCGGCGGGATTGACGTGAAGCACTGGTTTGACTGGGCAGAGGACTGGTTCGGTGTGTTTATCTGAGCTGATGAGATGAGGATCGGGCTGGACGTGAAGGTCTGGCTGGACATGGAGATCAGGCTGGACATGGAGATCAGGCTGGATGTCTCCCACAGTGAGTGAGAAACCACACACCCACAGCGTGCGGTCAATGAATTTGACGAGAGGTAGGTCGAGATCATCCAACAGCAGTATCTGAGTGAGTGGATCGTCTAACCCGCTCCAGAACTGCTGTTGAAGGAAGTCCTCATCCCAGTTCCCATCCTGGTAAATGTGAAGGAACACTTTAGCAAATTCCTCCAGAGTTCTACCGTTCTGGTCGAACATAGTGGATTCCGTGGGGTTCGCGGAAGCACTGTCTGCGGGCTGTGTAGGATCCATAGCGGTATTGGTCAAGCCTTCTGTCAGGATACAGGCACAGAGACAGAGGTAAGTGAATCCAAACACAGTTTTATTCAAATAGACAAGAGTGCAAGGTGAGTATTCAGAGTTCAGGTGCAGATTCGGTGAAGATCACTCAGTGCGGGGCAGACAACAGGTGAGCATGTTATCTTCAGGTTAGTTGATGTCAAGCAGTTACAGTTCATTAATACTTGTCTTTTTTCTTTCAGATGCAGTCGCTAGCAAGCAAGCTCGGAGTGAACACAGGAAGCTCAGGAGGATACAGGATCACTGGTAACATGGAGTCAAACAGGATTTCTGGAGACAGTGGAACAATGATACAGAAGTTAGTGTTTCACAGGTGAGTATACGTTACTTTGCGGAATCGTGATGCATCAGAGACTTCAGGAGACAATGGATAAAGGTCTGTTTCTGTTGGAGGCTTGACGTTGAACTGAGGCTGTGGTGTGTATTTTATAGAGCTTGCTAATGAGGCTGCTGATTGTGAACAGGTGCAGGTGATTAAACTCAGGGGAAAGTAATTGCAGGTGCGCCAAAGAGGATTCAGGGGAATGTAGTGCAGAGATAGACGGTGAACGTGACAGATGGATTATTCAGGTTATGAGTGGTTTGAGAAGAAAGTGATCAGTTTTGACTTTTCTAATTTTGAGAGTACATGCATTGCGCAGTTGCCTGAAAACCAGCCAATCAGAGTTCTCATTTGATTTTCTGGCTTTTGCCCATGCCACATTGCGCTCATGGAGGATATTTGCTAAATCACGAGAAAACCAAGCATTTTTTCAACCTTTAACTCTGTATTTCTTTAGTGGAGCATACTTATTAATTATATTGACAAACCCCTCATGAAAGAGGTTCCAGGCACTATCAACATCTTTACTGATATTATTTTTTCCAAGTCAAAATTAGATAAATCATGAAGGAATTCTTGTTCTGAGAAGTGCTTCATATTACGCTTGACAGAGGCGGACAGAGTACACAGCTACATTACTTGAGTAAAAGTACAGAAACCCCTTGCTAAATTTTACTCAAGTACAAGTAAAAGTACTACAGTCAGATGTCTACTTAAGTAAAAGTAATAAAGTACTTGTTTTTAAAAGTACTTGAGTATCAAGAGTACAAGAGTACATTTTCTAAATATTGCATTACTACTGCCACAGTGCTTACATTGGTAAACACAGCAAACACTTGAAGCGAATACTATCATTAACTTGTTCAGAAAATTGAAATAGTCTGGCGAGGTGGGGCCACGGCTTGGCACATTCCCGTGATGCGATATTTTTTTTCCCAGGATGGTAGGGGAAGACTCATGAATATTCATTAGGGAAGTCATCCCTGATTGGTCTGATGACCAACCCCTAAACCTACCCGTCACTGGGGGTCTTATGACCTCCATAACCCCGCCCCTAAACCTACCCGTCAGTAGTAATGGGTACTCACAGTTATGGATAGAAATGTAGTGGAGTAAAGAGTACAATATTTGCCTCTCAAATGTACTTGAGTAAAGTCATGAGTACTCCCCAAAAATGATACTCGAGTAAAGTACAGATCCCTTAAAATTGTACTGAAGTACTGTACTCAAGTAAATGTACTCAGTTACTGTCCGGCTCTGACGCTTGACTATAATACGTGGTTTGGTTTTAGGTATATTAGAGTATTTCTAACTGTTGCTACGACACAGTGGTCACTGATGTCATTTGCAAATATGGAAGCAGTTAAGTACTTATGAGGAACGTTAGTTAAAATTACATCTAATAGCGATGATTTTTCCAGGTTTTTAAAGTTTGGCCGTGTGGGACTGTCAACAATCTGAAAGAGATTTATTGAATCACAATTAGCTCTGAAATCATCAGATATTGGTTGTAACCAATTCCAATTTAGGTCTCTGAAGACTACTAATCCCTTAGAGTTAAAGTCAAGTCGAGTCATCTTCATTTATATAGCGCTTTTAACAATGTAGATTGTTTCAAAGCAGCTTTACAGAGATAAGCGTATACTTTAAGGTAACAGAGATTGTTTTGGCTTTATAGCGGCTCTTTAATAAAGTTATTTTCCAGCTAAAGTTAGTTTTGATTGATTCGCTTCCTTCGTAACGATCATTTGTTATTAAATTAGGGGCCACTAAGACGACACCATTCTCTCTACACAGACTTTAAACACGAACCTGTGATAAACGCTGATGGCGTTCACATGCACATTAAGAATTGGTTCTATAGTTATGTGCGTTTGAATATATGTGTGCAGGTTTGTAATTCCCTACAAACCAAGCCTAAACAAAGTACTGGTCTTTCCTTATAAATTTTGATACAGAATTTTATTTTATTTTGTCACTTCGGGGTAGGTACGCGAAACAAATTTTCCCAACAACGCTTTATCTGTAGAGTGGTAAAGGGATCCTCCATAGGGAGAGACTAGTTGGCACTTCAGCACTGCGTTGTCATCGGGTCCAGGCGAAGGTCCTTCGTCAGATCTGGATACAGCCTGGATCCGGCAGGCTGCGGAAAAACCTCGGGATAAACAAAGACACTAAAATTAGCGTAGATGCCATTCTTCTTATGATGTAATGAGTACATCAGGATTATTGGGAAGTGTTCCCGGTTCCGGCTGACCTAATCTATGCAGCCTAACATTGAATTATAGAAGTCGATAATGAATTATGTGAATGATAGGTCAAAGAAATATGTCTTTAATCTAGCTTTGAACTGACAGAGTGTGTCTGCTTCCCGGACAATGTCAGGAAGACTGTTCCAAAGTTTTGGTGCTAAATAGGAAAAGGATCTACCGCCAGCAGTCGATTTTGATATTCTAGGTATTATTAAAATCTGAAAGGAGTTGCATTAAGGAGGGCAGAGTACCGCTAACAGCTGAAGGTGTCCTGTAACAACCAACGACCGTTATACGAAGGGATTTAGAGACTTCGAGCTCCAAGGCTAAAAATTCAAACTGTTTAACTAACGATATTGATAGCAATACATTAACTTGATACTGGTTTTTGATGTAGATTGCTACACCCCCACCTCTATTAGAGCGGTCAGTCCTAAAAACATTATAACAGCTTATATTGATTTCTTTATCTGAAACCGATTTACTTAACCAGGTTTCAGACAAGACAATTACATCAGAATCTGTAGAGTTAGCCCAGATATGCAACATGTCCATTTTAGGAACAAGACTACGTACATTCAAATGAAAGAAACCAAGACCTGGCCTTTCTTTAAAATCCACCAGGGTGTTAAAGCCTATAGGGGTGTCTGGGCCTGGGTTTGGTTGCACATTTCCTGACATTAACAGTAATTAAGCAATTAAACATTTTAGCTTAAAGGTGATCTAAGTAACTTTTTTACCTTAACTGAACAGCTTCGGAGTCATTGGAATGGTTATATTACTTATTTCGGGTTGAATGGTGGTCGTTTCGCACCCCCCTGGTGCCCGTGAGCGGAAAATACGCACTTGCAACTTTGCGCCGGCCGCCGCGTCAGGAAGTATCGCGTGATATCAGGTCTCGCGATGTAAACAATTGCTTTACGGCCAAAAGAAATCTGCTAAAATGCTGTCATTATTGCGCTCCCTCACGCTGTTTGAACCCGAATGAAGAAGACGTTTTAAAGAATGTCCCATCCGCTTTGATGTCGTTGATTTACTAGGCTCTGGTGATACTACTAGGATCTGGTATAATAACAGAAAAAGTCCAGTACGGGTTATCCGTTTCTCCGCGGCGACCAATGATGTTACGTGTCGTCACTCGTAAACAGGAAGCCCCGCGAGTGAAGCAATGCTGCGGGTAAAAGAGTTAAATCAAGACCAGCCATCTCTAGAACATCTGGGGCCTGTTTCAATAAGGAGGTTCAACCAACTCTGAGTTAAAACTTGAACTCTGAGTTGACTTACCCTGAGATGGGAAACTCTGAGTTTTCGGTTACAGAACAGCTGAAATGAGTTAGTTCAATCAACTCTGAGTTGACCTACTCTGAGTTAAGCGCGTGCACCACAACTATAAAAAGCCATTATCAATGGAGCGCAGATATTACGAGTCACCATGGCAACAGCGCCAAACAAAAAGAGGAATTACTGTTATACAGTGTTGGGTGTAATGAATAACCAAGTAATCTAAATATTGTGATTTAATTAAAGGGATAACTCTTAATTCTTCTGTAATTTAAAATAAAATCTGATGTAATTACATTAAATAGGCTACTGCATAGACTATAGACAACAATTCTGTATAAAACAATAGTGGATTTAACATACATTTTTAAAAGGTATATTTTTTTATGTAACCTTCTCCCTCTACACACTTTGGTCAAATCAAGAATAGTTCATGCAATTGTATATTGTTTATTTGAAAGCATTAAAAGTGCAGTTTCTTGTCTCTCCTTGTATTGTTCAAGTGGTTGTTCAAGTGGTTGAGGTTGATATGGGATTTAGTAATTAGTAATAAGTAGACCAAAACTTTCTAAAGATAGTAAGTATTACATTATTACACTGTTGAAGATAACATTGATAACTATTTTAGAGTAACTTACCCAACTGTTATAATATCAGAGGTGAAACTGGAAGAACAGTAGGCCTATGTTATTCAACCTAATTTTAATTTTCATGTGGAGCAATCCTGCAGGCATTAAAAGACCATGGCAGCAGCTGAAAATTAAATATAAAAACATAATTCAATCAGGTAAGGCTTGAGCATATCATGGGTGAAGGCTACCTGACTTTACAAACATTTGACATATTAAATAACTAAATAGCATCCAGTGTCTAGCAGTGCAGCAGTATTTTTGGCTGAGGGAATTCCAGGAGGGACTTCAGAGCCAGTCACTCCCAAAGATCCAAGGGCCTTCATAAAATGTAAGAGGTTTACATATGTGTTATTTTTTAGATAGGCTATTTTTGATATTTCCATTTTTTTACTTTGAGGTTGGGTTTTTTGTTGGTCTTAACAGATTCTGATGGTAATATCTGTCTTTTGGAGCCTCCTGTCCCAACAGAACCCCAGGCAGTTGTAAGTCGCCTACTCAATACACCAGAAATTAAATAGTGTTATAAAGTGCACTCGACCAAATGCTCATCTTCACAGGACGATGAGGATAAATAGTTTCTGCTGCCACAGAGAGGCCTACAGAGGTAATGTTAATATTATGTATCTACACATCAAACAATCTACCCATTCAGATTTTTTAAAATTTTTATGTGGATAATCTAAGTTTAAATCTAAGTATAAACGGGTATTCTCATCTCTCCCTCCGCCCTCAGAGTGTGGAAGAACAGCAGGAGGATGGTCCATCAACTTCTGTTGCACAGATGAACACAGTTCAGTGATTTCCAGTAAATGTCACAGTTTAATTCTGTAGAATTTGTTTAGAACTACATTATATAACTCTAATCTACTACTGTATTTTCAGTTGCCAGTTAAGGAGTTATATAGACTTCATCTTATAAAAAAAATAGAAAAAAACTGCAGTAAAAATAGCAATATTTTATTTATTAATAAAATATTAATTTTATTAATAAAAATTTACTGAAAGAATGAATGAGGTGTTTAAACACCGCTTCCCCTTTAAAAAAGGGGAGGAGACCGATAGAAACTCTGGGTTTACCGAAGAAAACCTGCTCCCGACCAGGTTAGGTTCACAGAGTAAGTTACCATGGTAACTGACTCTGAGTATAAGTTACCTCTCTTTCAGAAACGGGCTTGACTTACTCTGCTTTCTCAAGTTTAACATACCTCCCATTCTGAAACAGAAAACTCAGAGTTTCCCTCATTTCAGGGTTAACATACTCAGAGTTTTCACTTAACCTCCTTTCTGAAACAGGCCCCAGCCTATAACTTAAAAACCAACAGTAAGAACAAAAAAAGCACTTTCCTTCATTATGAAGAGATCAAGCCCATCAAACTCATCAACACGTCTGCACTCGAGCTCCAGCAGAGACAGTGCTATGCATAAGTTTAGACACCCATGCTAAAGTTGACTAAAAAGAGGAATAAAAAATCATCTTTTGGAAATTGAACTTAATGCCTTAATTAAAAAAATTAGGACAAATCCAACCTTTAAGGACACCAATTTTCTTTGTGAATGAATAATGTATCGTAAATAAATAAATGTTCTTCCTTAAAATACAGGGTGCATAAGTTTGGACACCCCTATGTTAAATTCCCATAGAGGCAGGCAGATTTTTATTTTTAAAGGCCAGTTACTTCATGGATCCAGGATACTATGCATCCTGATAAAGTTCCCTTGGCCTTTGGAATTAAAATAGCCCCACATCATCACATAGCCTTCACCATACCTAGAGATTGGCATGGTTTTATTTCAGTTAGCCTAATAGCTGGTTTGATTTGCATTGAGAGATGATCTTATGGAAATATGCCCATGCCAACACCCTAGCAACCACTTAGCAAAGCCCTAGCAACCACACAGAACACCCTAGCAACACCCTAGCAACCACCTGAACAGCATGAATAAGCCATATCTCAGCACCAGAACATCATACAAACATGTTTGTTGGCTCGTATGCAATCATGTACCACACTCTAGCAACCGAGTGGCGAGTTTTGCCACTGCAAGCACCACTTCACATTTTCTTCAGGAAATGTACATTCTAGTTAGTGGTGCTTGCTGAAAGCAAGGCATCACTATTGTTATTGCTCATACTTATTATTATTAGTGGTGCTTGCTGAAAGCAAGGCATCACTATTGTTATTGCTCATACTTATTAGTGGTGCTTGCTGAAAGCAAGGCATCACTATTGTTATTGCTCATACTTATTATTAGTGGTGCTTGCTGAAAGCAAGGCATCACTATTGTTATTGCTCATACTTATTATTAGTGGTGCTTGCTGAAAGCAAGGCATCACTATTGTTATTGCGCATACTTATTATTATTATTAGTGGTGCTTGCTGAAAGCAAGGCATCACTTTTGTTATTGCTCATACTTATTAATGGTGCTTGCTGAAAGCAAGGCATCATTAGTGTTCTCTTGCATACTTATTAATGGTGCTTGCTGAAAGCAAGGCATCATTAGTGTTCTCTTGCATACTTATTATTCTTCTTATTATTAGTGGTGCTTGCTGAAAGCAAGGCATCACTATTGTTATTGCTCATACTTATTATTCTTATTATTAGTGGTGCTTGCTGAAAGCAAGGCATCACTATTGTTATTGCTCATACTTATTATTAGTGGTGCTTTTTTGAAAGCATCACTATTGTTATTGCTCATACTTATTAGTGGTGCTTGCTGAAAGCAAGGCATCACTATTGTTATTGCTCATACTTATTAGTGGTGCTTTTTTAAAAGCATCACTATTGTTATTGCTCATACTTATTATTAGTGGTGCTTTTTTAAAAGCATCACTATTGTTATTGCTCATACTTATTATTAGTGGTGCTTTTCAAAGCAACACTATTGTTATTGCTCATACTTATATTCCACACAAAGTTTGGCGCGTAATGCGCCCCGCACCGTTTGTCACAGACCCCTGAGTGAGGTGTCAAATCGACCGGCTCATTGAGGAGAGGTGTGCTATGACTTTTCTAAGCGATCGGGTGTACGATGTTCGCACAGCGGACGAATAAGCGGCCAAAAAAGTCCCATTGACTTAACATTGGGTATTCTAAAAAATTTCAAATCCAAACCGACGTTTTCACACACACAGACTCCAAAGGGCCTGACACCCCTGCGTCTCTCCCTCAGAGGATTTATATTATCAAGCAGCCAATAAGTAATGGCCTAAGATCTTCATAGACACACCCTAGCAACCAGTTTCAGCACCCTAGCAACCACTAAGAGCTCCCGAGCAACCACCCTAAACCCCCAAAAATAATTTTTTTACAATTTTTTTGTATTTTTTAACGCAATATTACACTCGTGGCCTTGCGATATTGCTCCATGCTTGTGCCTATTCGGCCATAGTACTGAAGGCACTCGTTATTAAAGATTTTAATAACTCTATAAAAACTCCATAGTAACCATCTTTGACAACTACCAACCACCTAGTAACACCATAGCAACTAAAAAAAATACCTTAGCAACCATCCTGAACACCCTAGAAACGTCTAGAAACGCTCTAGTAACCACCAAAAATACCCGTAGCAACCACCCAGAACACCCTAGCAACTGTCTAGCAACCCCCCAGAACACCTAGCAACTGCCTAGCAACCACCCAGAACACCCTAGCAACCGCCTAGCAACCACCCAGAATACCCTAGCAACCACCTAGCAACGCCATAGCAACCACCCAAAATACCCTAGCAACCGCCTAGCAACACCTAAGCAACCACTCAGAACACCTTAGCAACTGCCTAGCAATGCCCTAGCAACCACACAGAATACCCTAGCAACCGCCTAGCAACACCTTAGCAACCACTCAGGACACCCTAGCAACTGCCTAGCAACACCCTAGTATCCACCCAGAATACCATAGCAACTGCCTAGCAACACCATAGCAACCACCCAGAACACCCTAGCAACCACCCAGAACACCCTAGCAACCACCTAGCAACACCCTAGCAACCACCAAGAATACCCTAGCAACCGCCTAGCAACCACCCAGAACACCTTAGCAACTGCCTAGCAACCGCCTAGCAACCACCCAGAACCCCTTAGCAACTGCCTAGCAACCGCCTAGCAACCACCCAGAATACCATAGCAACTGCCTAGCAACACCTTAGCAACCACTCAGAACACCCTAGCAACTGCCTAGCAACGCCCTAGCAACCACCCAAAATACCCTAGCAACCGCCTAGCAACACCTTAGCATCCACCCAGAATACCATAGCAACTGCCTAGCAACACCATAGCAACCACCCAGAACACCCTAGCAACCACCTAGCAACGCCCTAGCAACCACCAAGAATACCCTAGAAACCGCCTAGCAACCACCCAGGACACCTAAGCAACTGCCTAGCAACCACCCAGAACCCCTTAACAACTACCTAGCAACCGCCTAGCAACCACCCAGAACACCATAGCAACCACCCAGAACACCCTAGCAACCACCTAGTAAAGCCCTAGCAACCACACAGAACACCCTAGCAACACCCTAGCAACCACCTGAACAACATGAATAAGCCATATCTCAGCACCAGAACATTGTACAAACATGTTTGTTGGCTCGTATGCAATCATGTACCACACTCTAGCAACCGAGTGGCGAGTTTTGCCACTGCAAGCACCACTTCACATTTTCTTCAGGAAATGTACATTCTAGTTCTTTTTATAATTTTTATTATTCTTCCACACAAAAGTTTGGCGCGAAACTCGCCCCGCACCGTTTGTCACAGACCCCTGAGTGAGGCGTCAAATCGAGCGGCTCATTGAGGAGAGGTGTGCTATGACTTTTCTAAGCGATCGGGTGTACGATGTTCGCACAGCGGACGAAAAAGCGGCCAAAAAAGTCCCATTGACTTAACATTGGGCATTCTAAAAACATTTGAATCCCAACCGACGTTTTCACACACACACCACTCCAAAGGGCCTGACACCCCTGCGTCTCTCCCTCTCTCTCTCCCTCAGAGGATTTATATTATCAAGCAGCCAATAAGTAATGGCCTAAAATCTTCATAGCCACACCCTAGCAACCAGTTACAGCACCCTAGCAACCACTAAGAGCTCCCTAGCAACCACCCTAAACAAAAAAAAAAACATTTTTAATTTTTTTTTTTTTTTTTTAAAGCAATTTTACTCTCGTGGCCTTGTGATATCGGTACTGAAGGCACTTGTTATTAAAGATTTTAAGAACTCTATACACACTCCATAGTAACCGTATTTGACAACTACCAACCACCTAGGAACACCATAGCAACTAACAAAAATACCTTAGCAACCACCCTGAACACCCTAGCAACGTCTAGAAATGCTCTAGTAACCACAAAAAAACTCTAGCAAGCACCCAGAACACCCTAGCAACTGCCTAGCAACCACCTAGAACACCTAGCAACTGCCTAGCAACCACCCAGAACACCTAGCAACCAACCAGAACACCCTAGCAACTGCCTAGCAATGCCCTAGTATCCACCCAGAATACCATAGCAACTGCCTAGCAACACCATAGCAACCACCCAGAACGCCATAGCAACCACCAAGAATACCCTAGCAACTGCCTAGAAACCACCAAGAATACCCTGGCAACTGCCTAGCAACCACCCAGAACACCTTAGCAACTGCCTAGCAACACCATAGCAACCACCCAGAACACCCTAGCAACCACCTGGCAACAGCATCTTGCTAAAAACTTGCTGACAACATGCTAATCAAGCTAGCATCATGCTAGCAACATGCTAATCAAGCTAGCATCATGTTAGCAACATGCTAATCATGCTAGCAACATGCTAATCAAGCTAGCATCATGCTAGCAACATGCTAATCATGCTAGCATTATGCTACCAACATGCTAATAAAGCTAACATCATGCTAACAACATGCTAATCAAGCTAGCATAATGCTAGCATCATGCTAATGAAGCTAGCATCATGCTAGCAACATGCTAATCATGCTAGCATTATGCTAGCAACAGGCTAAACAAGCTAGCATCATGCTAGCAACATGCTAATCATGCTAGCAACATGCTAATCAAGCTAGCATAATGCTAATCAAGCTAGCATAATGCTAGCAACATGCTAATCATGCTAGCATTAGGCTACCAACATGCTAATAAAGCTAGCATCATGCTAACAACATGCTAATCAAGCTAGCATAATGCTAGCATCATGCTAATCAAGCTAGCATCATGCTAGCAACATCCTAATCATGCTAGCATTATGCTAGCAACATGCTAATCAAGCTAGCATCATGCTAGCAACATGCTAATCATGCTAGCAACATGCTAATCATGTTAACATCTAGCTAAGAACATGCTAACAACATGCTAATCATGCTAGCATCTTGTTAAAAGCATGCTAGCAACATGCTAATCATGCTAGCATCATCCAACCAACATGCTAATCATGCTAACAACATGCTAATCCTGCTAGCATCATTCTAACAACATGTTAATCATAGTAAATCATGCTGGAATGTGGTAAATCGTAGTAAATCATCTTAGAAACATGGTAAATCGTGGTAAATAATGCTAAAATGTGGTATATCATGGTATCACAACATGTCAATTGTGTTAGCATCTGCCCACTGGCGAATTTTGCCACTGCAAGCACCACTTCACATTTTCTTCAGGAAATGTACATTCTAGTTAGTGGTGCTTGCTGAAAGCAAGGCATCACTATTGTTATTGCTCATACTTATTAGTGGTGCTTGCTGAAAGCAAGGCATCACTATTGTTATTGCTCATACTTATTATTCTTATTATTATTATTATTATTATTATTATTCTGGACAAAGTTTGGCGCGTAACTCGCCCCACACCGTTTGTCACAGACCCATGAATGAGGTGTCAAATCGACCGGCTCATTGAGGAGAGGTGTGCTATGACTTTTATAAGCGATCGGGGGTGCGGTGTTCACCCCAGGGGCGAAAAAGTGGCCCAAAAAGTTCCATTGACTTAACATTGCGACGAACTTTGAGCACTCATAGCTCTGAGCGAGGATTTCACAGAAACGTGTGATTTGCCACATTTGAAGAGGCTGACAGGCCCTGTAAGAACATACCTCACAATGGGGTAAAAGTTGCACCCCTGGGGGGCAGGAGCGTCCCAAAGTTGCCCCATTGACTTACTATGGGGAAGGAATGTCCCGTGAAACACACATGCTTTTCCTACTATGGTAAATTGCATAGGGATTTTGTAATGAACGTAGCTCTGGATCACAGTATCGTAGAGACAAGGGGGTGGGCTCATTTTACTCAGACGACCAATCAGTCTCTCAGGATCATTGTGAAGCTATCAAGCCACGCCCTAGCAACCATTTAGAGCACCTTAGCAACAAGTCCCATAGACTTCCATTGAAAGAGTTCAAAGGGATATCTCCGGACTGAATTGTCATAGAAACTAGAGGGTGGTCTCGTTTGACTTGGGGCAGCAAACAGCCAATCATGAATCACCTCAACTCTTCCTAGCCCCTCCCTAGCAACCATTGTCGAGCACCTTAGCAACCAAAATCCGAGAGGGATATCTTCCATTCTGAATGTCACAGAGGCATGGGAGTTGGTTTATATCATTCATAGTGACAAGAAGGCTTTGCAGTTTCGTCATTGGCAGCTGCCAAGCCACTCCATAGCAACCAAACAGAGTACCCTAGCAACCAAAATCCAAAGAGGGATATCTGCCATTCTGAATGTCACAGAGAAATGGGAGTTGGTTTATATCATTCATAGTGACACAAAGCCTTTTCAGTTTCATCATTGGCAGCTGCCAAGCCACTCCATAGCAACCAAACTTGAGTACCCTAGCAACCGTTTTGCAAGACCTATATCTCCGCATCAGAACATCGTATAGAGATGGGAGTTGGTTTATATCATTCATACTGACAATAAGCCTTTGCAGTTTCATCATTAGCAGCTGCCAAACAACTCCATAGCAACCAAACAGAGTACCCTAGCAACCAAAATGCAAAGAGGGATATCTTCCATTCTGAATGTCACAGAGGCATGGGAGTTGGTTTGTTTCATTCATACTGACAACCAGCCTTTGGAGTTTCATTATTGGCAGCTGCCAAGCCACTCCATAGCAACCAAACAGAGTACCCTAGCAACCAAAATCCAAAGAGGGTTATCTTCCATTTTGAATGTCACAAAGAAATGGGAGTTGGTTTATATCATTCATAGTGACAAGAAGCCTTTGCAGTTTCATCACTGGCAGCTGCCAAGCCACTCCCTAGCAACCAAACAGAGTACCCTAGCAACCATTTAGCAAAAATAATTTCTCTGTATCAGAACATCGTATAGAGCTGGGAGTTGGTTTATTTTCATTCATACTGACAAGAAACTTATGCAGTTTCATCATTAACAGCTGCCAAGCCACTCCATAGCAACCAAACAGAGGACCCTAGCAACCAAACTCCAGAGAGGGATATCTTCCATTCTGACTGTCACAGAGGCATGGGAGTTGGTTTATATCATTCATATTGACAAGAAGCCTTTGGTGTTTCATGATTGGCAGCTGCCAAGCAACTCCATATCAACCAAACAGAGTACCCTAGCAACCAAATTCCAAAGAGGAATATCTTCCTTTCTGAATGTCACACAGGCATGGGAGTTGGTTTATATCATTCATACTGACAAGAAGCCTTTGGAATTTCATCATTGGCAGCTGCCAAGCCACTCTCTAGCAACCAAACAGAGTACCCTAGCAACCAAAATCCAAGGAGGGATATCTTCCATTCTGAATGTCATAGAGGCATGGGAGTTGGTTTATATCATTCAGAGTGACAAGAAGCCTTTGCAGTTTCATCATTGGTATCTGCCAAGTCACTCCCTGGCAACCAAACAGAGGACCCTAGCAACCGTTTATCAAGACCCATGTCTCTGCATCAGAACATCATATAGAGATGGGGGTTGGCTCTTTTGTTTTGATTGGGAAACAGTCTGTAAATTTCACCATGGTAACTTTGTATTCACACCCTAGCAACCGTTTAGAGCCACATATAAACCATATTGCAACATATAGAAGCTATATTTCAGCTCCACAACATCGTACAGACATGGTTGTTGGCTCGTATGCAATCATGTACAACACCCTAGCAACCGAGTGGAGAGTTTTGCCACTGCAAGCACCATTTCACATTTTCTTCAGGAAATGTACATTGTAGTTCTTCTTATTATTCCACACAAAAGTTTGGCGCGAAACTCGCCCCGCACCGTTTGTCTCAGACCCCTGAGTGAGGTGTCAAATCGACCGGCTCATTAAGGAGAGGTGTGCTATGACTTTTCTAAGCGATCGGGTGTACGATGTTCGCACAGCGGCCAAAAAAGCGGCCAAAAAAGTCCCATTGACTTTACATTGGGAGTTCTAAAAATATTTGAATCCCAACTGCCGTTTTCACACACACAGACTCCAAAGGGCCTGACACCCCTGCATCTCTCCCCCTCTCTCTCCCTCAGAGGATTTATATTATCAAGCAACCAATAAGTAATGGCCTAAAATCTTCATAGCCACACCCTAGCAACCAGTTTCAGCACCCTAGCAACCACTAAGAGCTCCCTAGCAACCACCCTAAACCAATAAATAATTAAAAAAAATTTTTTTTACATTTTTTAAAGCAATATCACACTCGTAGCCTTGTGGTATTGCTCCATGCTTGTGCATATTCGGCCAAAGGCACGAGGCCGCAGGCCTCGTGCCATACTGAAGGCACTCATTATTAAAGATTTTAAGAACTCTATAAAAACTCCATAGTAACCATCTTTGACAACTACCAACCACCTAGTAACACCATAGCAACTACCAAAAATACCTTAGCAACCACCCTAAACACCCTAGCAACGTCTAGAAACGCTCTAGTAACCACCTAAAATACCCTACCAACCACCCACAACACCCTAGCAACTGCCTAGCAACCACCCTGAACCCTCTAGCAACCGCCTAGCAACCACCCACAACAACCTAGCAACTGCCTAGCAACCACCCTGAACCCTCTAGCAACCGCCTAGCAACCACCCAGAACACCCTAGCAACTGCCTAGCAACGCCCTAGCAACCACCCAGAATACCCTAGCAAACGCCTAGCAACACCATAACAACCACCCAGAACACCCTAGCAACTGCCTAGCAACGCCCTAGCAACCACCCAGAATACCCTAGCAACCGCCTAGCAACACCATAACAACCACCCAGAACACCCTAGCAACTGCCTAGCAACGCCACAGCAACCACCCAGAACACCCTAGCAACCGCCTAGCAACACCCTAGCAACCGCCTAGCAACACCCTAGCAACCACCTAGCAACTGCCTAGCAACCACCCAGAACACCCTAGCAACGCCCTAGCAACCACCCAGAACACCCTAGCAACCACCTAGCAACCACCCAGAACACCCTAGCAACTGCCTAGCAACGCCCTAGCAACCACCCAGAATACCCTAGCAACCGCCTAGCAACCACCCAGAACACCCTAGCAACTGCCTAGCAATGCCCTAGCAACCACCCAGAAAACCCTAGCAACTGCCTAGCAATGCCCTAGCAACCACCCAGTACACCCTAGCAACCACCTAGCAACTGTCTAGCAACCACCCAGAACACCCTAGCAACCGCCTAGCAACCACCCAGAACACCCTAGCAACACCCTAGCAACCACCCAGAACACCCTAGCAACCACCCAGAACACCCTAGCAACTGCCTAGCAACGCCCTAGCAACCACCCAGAATACCCTAGCAACCGCCTAGCAACACCATAGCAACCACCCAGAACACCCTAGCAACCGCCTAGCAACACCATAGCAACCACCCAGAACACCCTAGCAACTGCCTAGCAACGCCCTAGTAACCACCCAGAACACCCTAGCAACCACCTAGCAACACCCTAGCAACCACCAAAAATACCCTAGCAACCGCCTAGCAACCACCCAGAATACCATAGCAACTGCCTAGCAACCGCCTAGCAACCACACAGAACACCCTAGCAACGCCCTAGCAACCACCCAGAATACCATAGCAACTGCCTAGCAACCGCCTAGCAACCACCCAGAACACCCTAGCAACGCCCTAGCAACCACCCAGAATACCCTAGCAACTTACTAGCAACCGCCTAGCAACCAGCCAGAACACCCTAGCAACTGCCTAGCAACACCCTAGCAACCACCCAGAATACCATAGCAACTGCCTAGCAACACCATAGCAACCACCCAGAACACCCTAGCAACCACCTAGCAACACCCTAGCAACCAACCAGAACACCTTAGAAACTGCTTAGCAACACCATAGCAACCGCCCAGAACACCCTAGCAACTGCCTAGCAACCACCATGAAAACCCTAGCAACTGCCTAGCAACCACCCAGAACACCCTAGCAACTGCCTAGCAACGCCCTAGCAACCATCCAGAATACCATAGCAACCGCCTAGCAACGCCCTAGCAACCACCCAGAATACCCTAGCAACCGCCTAGCAACACCATAGCAACCACCCAGAACACCCTAGCAACCGCCTAGCAACACCATAGCAACCACCCTGAACACCCTAGCAACTGCCTAGCAATGCCCTAGCAACCACCCAGAATACCCTAGCAACCGCAGAGCAACACCATAGCAACCACCCAGAATACCCTAGCAACACCCTAGCAACCACCTAGAATACCCTAGCAACCGCCTAGCAACACCATAGCAACCACCCAGAATACCCTAGCAACCACCCAGAATACCATAGCAACTGCCTAACACCATAGCAACCACCCATAACACCCTAGCAACGCCCTAGCAACCACCCAGAATACCCTAGCAACCACCCAGAATACCCTAGTAACTGCCTAGCAACGCCCTAGCAACCACCCAGAACACCCTAGCAACCATTTAGAGCCACATATAAACCATATTGCAACATATAGAAGCTATATTTCAGCTCCACAACATTGTACAGACATGGTTGTTGGCTCGTATGCAATCATGTACAACACCCTAGCAACCGAGTGGAGAGTTTTGCCACTGCAAGCACCATTTCACATTTTCTTCAGGAAATGTACATTCTAGTTCTTCTTCTTCTTCTTATTGTTCTGGACAAAAGTTTGGCGCGTAACTCGCCCCGCACCGTTTGTCACAGACCCATGAATGAGGTGTCAAATCGACCGGCTTATTGAGGAGAGGTGTGCTATGACTTTTATAAGCGATCGGGGGTGCGGTGTTCACCCCAGGGGCGAAAAAGCGCCCCAAAAAGTTCCATTGACTTAACATTGCGACGAACTTTGAGCACTCATAGCTCTGAGCGAGGATTTTGCAGAAACGTGTGATTTGCCACATTTGAAGAGGCTGACAGGCTCTGTAAGAACATACCTCACAATGGGGTAAAAGTTGCACCCCTGGGGGGCAGGAGCGTCCCAAAGTTGTCCCATTCACTTACTATGGGGAAGGAATGTCCCGTGAAACACACATGCTTTTCCTACTATGGTAAATTGCATAGGGATTTTGTAATGAACGTAGCTCTGGATCACAGTGTCATAGAGACAAGGGGGAGGGCTCATCTTACTCAGATGACCAATCAGTCTCTCAGGATCATTGTGAAGCTATCAAGCCACGCCCTAGCAACCATTTAGAGCACCTTAGCAACAAGTCCCATAGACTTCCATTGAAAGAGATCAAAGGGATATCTCAGGACTGAATTGTCATAGAAACATGGGGGTGGTCTCATTTGACTCGGGGCAGCAAACAGCCAATCATGAATCACCTCAACACTTCCTAGCCCCTCCCTAGCAACCATTGTCGAGCACCTTAGCAACCAAAATTCATAGAGAGATATCTTCTATTCTGAATGTCACAGAGGCATGGGAGTTGGTTTATATCATACATACTGACAAGCAGCCTTTGGAGTTTCATGATTGGCAGCTGCCAAGCCACTCCCTAGCAACCAAACAGAGTACCCTAGCAACCATTTTGCAAGACCTATATCTCTGCATCAGAACATCATAAAGAGCTGGGGTTAACACAAGTTTGACTCAGGGCAGCAAACGGCCAATCATAAATCACCTCAACACTTCCTAGCCCCTCCCTAGCAACCATTGTCGAGCACCTTAGCAACAACAATCCAAAGAGGGATATCTTCTATTCTGAATGTCACAGAGGCATGGGAGTTGGTTTATATCATACATACTGACAAGCAGCCTTTGGAGTTTCATGATTGGCAGCTGCCAAGCCACTCCCTAGCAACCAAACAGAGTACCCTAGCAACCATTTTGCAAGACCTATATCTCTGCATCAGAACATCATAAAGAGATGGGGTTAACACAAGTTTGACTCAGGGCAGCAAACGGCCAATCATAAATCACCTCAACACTTCCTAGCCCCTCCCTAGCAACCATTGTCGAGCACCTTAGCAACAACAATCCAAAGAGGGATATCTTCTATTCTGAATGTCACAGAGGCATGGGAGTTGGTTTATATCATACATACTGACAAGCAGCCTTTGGAGTTTCATGATTGGCAGCTGCCAAGCCACTCCCTAGCAACCAAACAGAGTACCCTAGCAACCATTTTGCAAGACCTATATCTCTGCATCAGAACATCATAAAGAGCTGGGGTTAACACAAGTTTGACTCAGGGCAGCAAACGGCCAATCATAAATCACCTCAACACTTCCTAGCCCCTCCCTAGCAACCATTGTCGAGCACCTTAGTAACAACAATCCAAAGAGGGATATCTTCTATTCTGAATGTCACAGAGGCATGGGAGTTGGTTTATATCATACATACTGACAAGCAGCCTTTGGAGTTTCATGATTGGCAGCTGCCAAGCCACTCCCTAGCAACCAAACAGAGTACCCTAGCAACCATTTTGCAAGACCTATATCTCTGCATCAGAACATCATAAAGAGATGGGGTTAACACAAGTTTGACTCAGGGCAGCAAACGGCCAATCATAAATCACCTCAACACTTCCTAGCCCCTCCCTAGCAACCATTGTCGAGCACCTTAGCAACAACAATCCAAAGAGGGATATCTTCTATTCTGAATGTCACAGAGGCATGGGAGTTGGTTTATATCATACATACTGACAAGCAGCCTTTGGAGTTTCATGATTGGCAGCTGCCAAGCCACTCCCTAGCAACCAAACAGAGTACCCTAGCAACCATTTTGCAAGACCTATATCTCTGCATCAGAACATCATAAAGAGATGGGGTTAACACAAGTTTGACTCAGGGCAGCAAACGGCCAATCATAAATCACCTCAACACTTCCTAGCCCCTCCCTAGCAACCATTGTCGAGCACCTTAGCAACAACAATCCAAAGAGGGATATCTTCTATTCTGAATGTCACAGAGGCATGGGAGTTGGTTTATATCATACATACTGACAAGCAGCCTTTGGAGTTTCATGATTGGCAGCTGCCAAGCCACTCCCTAGCAACCAAACAGAGTACCCTAGCAACCATTTTGCAAGACCTATATCTCTGGATCAGAACATCATAAAGAGATGGGGTTAACACAAGTTTGACTCAGGGCAGCAAACGGCCAATCATAAATCACCTCAACACTTCCTAGCCCCTCCCTAGCAACCATTGTCGAGCACCTTAGCAACAACAATCCAAAGAGGGATATCTTCTATTCTGAATGTCACAGAGGCATGGGAGTTGGTTTATATCATACATACTGACAAGCAGCCTTTGGAGTTTCATGATTGGCAGCTGCCAAGCCACTCCCTAGCAACCAAACAGAGTACCCTAGCAACCATTTTGCAAGACCTATATCTCTGCATCAGAACATCATAAAGAGATGGGGTTAACACAAGTTTGACTCAGGGCAGCAAACGGCCAATCATAAATCACCTCAACACTTCCTAGCCCCTCCCTAGCAACCATTGTCGAGCACCTTAGCAACAACAATCCAAAGAGGGATATCTTCTATTCTGAATGTCACAGAGGCATGGGAGTTGGTTTATATCATACATACTGACAAGCAGCCTTTGGAGTTTCATGATTGGCAGCTGCCAAGCCACTCCCTAGCAACCAAACAGAGTACCCTAGCAACCATTTTGCAAGACCTATATCTCTGCATCAGAACATCATAAAGAGATGGGGTTAACACAAGTTTGACTCAGGGCAGCAAACGGCCAATCATAAATCACCTCAACACTTCCTAGCCCCTCCCTAGCAACCATTGTCGAGCACCTTAGCAACAACAATCCAAAGAGGGATATCTTCCATTCTGAATGTCACAGAGGCATGGGAGTTGGTTTATATCATTCATACTGACAAGAAGCCTTTGGAATTGCATCATTGGCAGGTGCCAAGTAACTCCATAGCAACCAAAAAGAGTACCCTAGCAACCAAAATCCAAAGAGGCATATCTTCCATTCTGAATGTCGCAGAGGCATGGGAGTTGGTTTATATCATTCATAGTGACAAGAAGCCTTTGGAGTTTCATGATTGGCAGCTGACAAGCCACTCGCTAGCAACCAAATAGAGTACCCTAGCAACCATTTAGCAAAACGTATATCTCTGCATCAGAACATCGTATAGAGATGGGAGTTGGTTTATATCATTCATGCTAACAAGAAGCCTTTGTAGTTTCATCATTAGCAGCTGACAAGCATCTCCATAGCAACCAAACAGAGTACCCTAGCAACCATTTTACAAGACCTACATCTCTGCATCAGAATATTGTATAGAGATGGGGGTTGGCTCATTAGTTTCAGTTGTAAAACAGCCTGTAAATATCACCATGGTAACTGTGTATTCACACCCTAGCAACCATTTAGAGCCACCTAGCAACCATATTGCAACATATAGAAGCCATATTTCAGCTCCACAACATTGTACAGACATGGTTGTTGGCTCGAATGCAAACATGTACAACACCCTAGCAACCGAGTGGCGAGTTTTGCCACTTCAAGCACCACTTCACATTTTCTTCAGGAAATGTACATTCTAGTTATAATTATTATTATTATTCTGGACAAAGTTTGGCGCGTAACTCGCCCCACACCGTTTGTCACAGACCCATGAATGAGGTGTCAAATCGACCGGCTCATTGAGGAGAGGTGTGCTATGACTTTTATAAGCGATCGGGGGTGCGGTGTTCACCCCAGGGGCGAAAAAGCGGCCCAAAAAGTTCCATTGACTTAACATTGCGACGAACTTTGAGCACTCATAGCTCTGAGCGAGGATTTCGCAGAAACGTGTGATTTGCCACATTTGAAGAGGCTGACAGGCCCTGTAAGAACATACCTCACAATGGGGTAAAAGTTGCACCCCTGGGGGGCAGGAGCGTCCCAAAGTTGCCCCATTGACTTACTATGGGGAAGGAATGTCCCGTGAAACACACATGCTTTTCCTACTATGGTAAATTGCATAGGGATTTTGTAATGAACGTAGCTCTGGATCACAGTATCGTAGAGACAAGGGGGTGGGCTCATTTTACTCAGACGACCAATCAGTCTCTCAGGATCATTGTGAAGCTATCAAGCCACGCCCTAGCTACCATTTAGAGCACCTTAGCAACAAGTCCCATAGACTTCCATTGAAAGAGTTCAAAGGGATATCTCCGGACTGAATTGTCATAGAAACTAGAGGGTGGTCTCGTTTGACTTGGGGCAGCAAACAGCCAATCATGAATCACCTCAACTCTTCCTAGCCCCTCCCTAGCAACCATTGTCGAGCACCTTAGCAACCAAAATCCGAGAGGGATATCTTCCATTCTGAATGTCACAGAGGCATGGGAGTTGGTTTATATCATTCATAGTGACAAGAAGGCTTTGCAGTTTCGTCATTGGCAGCTGCCAAGCCACTCCATAGCAACCAAACAGAGTACCCTAGCAACCAAAATCCAAAGAGGGATATCTGCCATTCTGAATGTCACAGAGAAATGGGAGTTGGTTTATATCATTCATAGTGACACAAAGCCTTTTCAGTTTCATCATTGGCAGCTGCCAAGCCACTCCATAGCAACCAAACTTGAGTACCCTAGCAACCGTTTTGCAAGACCTATATCTCCGCATCAGAACATCGTATAGAGATGGGAGTTGGTTTATATCATTCATACTGACAATAAGCCTTTGCAGTTTCATCATTAGCAGCTGCCAAACAACTCCATAGCAACCAAACAGAGTACCCTAGCAACCAAAATGCAAAGAGGGATATCTTCCATTCTGAATGTCACAGAGGCATGGGAGTTGGTTTGTTTCATTCATACTGACAACCAGCCTTTGGAGTTTCATTATTGGCAGCTGCCAAGCCACTCCATAGCAACCAAACAGAGTACCCTAGCAACCAAAATCCAAAGAGGGTTATCTTCCATTTTGAATGTCACAAAGAAATGGGAGTTGGTTTATATCATTCATAGTGACAAGAAGCCTTTGCAGTTTCATCACTGGCAGCTGCCAAGCCACTCCCTAGCAACCAAACAGAGTACCCTAGCAACCATTTAGCAAAAATAATTTCTCTGTATCAGAACATCGTATAGAGCTGGGAGTTGGTTTATATCATTCAAACTGACAAGCAGCCTCTGGAGTTTTATGGTTGGCAGCTGCCAAGCTACTCCCTAGCAACCAAACAGAGTACCCTAGCAACAAAAATCCAAAGAGGGATATCTTCCATTCTGTATGTCACAGATGCATGGGAGTTGTTTTTTTATCATTCATAGTGACAAGAAGCCTTTTTAATTTCATCATTGGCAGCTGCCAAGCCACTCCCTAGCAACCAAACAGAGTACCCTAGCAACCGTTTAGCAAGACCTATATCTCTGCATCAGAACATCGTATAGAGATGGGAGTTGGTTTATTTTCATTCATACTGACAAGAAACTTATGCAGTTTCATCATTAACAGCTGCCAAGCCACTCCATAGCAACCAAACAGAGGACCCTAGCAACCAAACTCCAGAGAGGGATATCTTCCATTCTGACTGTCACAGAGGCATGGGAGTTGGTTTATATCATTCATATTGACAAGAAGCCTTTGGTGTTTCATGATTGGCAGCTGCCAAGCAACTCCATATCAACCAAACAGAGTACCCTAGCAACCAAATTCCAAAGAGGAATATCTTCCTTTCTGAATGTCACACAGGCATGGGAGTTGGTTTATATCATTCATACTGACAAGAAGCCTTTGGAATTTCATCATTGGCAGCTGCCAAGCCACTCTCTAGCAACCAAACAGAGTACCCTAGCAACCAAAATCCAAGGAGGGATATCTTCCATTCTGAATGTCATAGAGGCATGGGAGTTGGTTTATATCATTCAGAGTGACAAGAAGCCTTTGCAGTTTCATCATTGGTATCTGCCAAGTCACTCCCTGGCAACCAAACAGAGGACCCTAGCAACCGTTTATCAAGACCCATGTCTCTGCATCAGAACATCATATAGAGATGGGGGTTGGCTCTTTTGTTTTGGTTGGGAAACAGTCTGTAAATTTCACCATGGTAACTTTGTATTCACACCCTAGCAACCGTTTACAGCCACCTAGCAACCATATTGCAACATAAAGAAGCCATATTTCAGCTCCACAACAGCGTACAGACATGGTTGTTGGCTCGTATGCGATCATGTACAACACCCTAGCAACCGAGTGCCGAATTTTGCCACTGCAAGCACCACTTCACATTTTCTTCAGGAAATGTACATTCTAGTTATTATTATTATTATTCTGGACAAAGTTTGGCGCGTAACTCGCCCCACACCGTTTGTCACAGACCCATGAATGAGGTGTCAAATCGACCGGCTCATTGAGGAGAGGTGTGCTATGACTTTTATAAGCGATCGGGGGTGCGGTGTTCACCCCAGGGGCGAAAAAGCGGCCCAAAAAGTTCCATTGACTTAACATTGCGACGAACTTTGAGCACTCATAGCTCTGAGCGAGGATTTCGCAGAAACGTGTGATTTGCCACATTTGAAGAGGCTGACAGGCTCTGTAAGAACATACCTCACAATGGGGTAAAAGTTGCACCCCTGGGGGGCAGGAGCGTCCCAAAGTTGCCCCATTGACTTACTATGGGGAAGGAATGTCCCGTGAAACACACATGCTTTTCCTACTATGGTAAATTGCATAGGGATTTTGTAATGAACGTAGCTCTGGATCACAGTATCATAGAGACAAGGGGGTGGGCTCATTTTACTCAGACGACCAATCAGTCTCTCAGGATCATTGTGAAGCTATCAAGCCACGCCCTAGCAACCATTTAGAGCACCTTAGCAACAAGTCCCATAGACTTCCATTGAAAGAGTTCAAAGGGATATCTCCGGACTGAATTGTCATAGAAACTAGAAGGTGGTCTCGTTTGACTTGGGGCAGCAAACAGCCAATCATGAATCACCTCAACTCTTCCTAGCCCCTCCCTAGCAACCATTGTCGAGCACCTAGCAACCAAAATCCGAGAGGGATATCTTCCATTCTGAATGTCACAGAGGCATGGGAGTTGGTTTATATCATTCATAGTGACAAGAAGCCTTTGGAGTTTCATCATTGGCAGCTGCCAAGCCACTCCCTAGCAACCAAACAGAGTACCCTAGCAACCAAAATTCAAAGAGGGATATCTTCCATTCTGAATGTCAGAGAGAAATGGGAGTTGGTTTATATCATTCATAGTGACAAGAAGCCTTTGTAGTTTCGTCATTGGCAGCTGCCAAGCCACTCCATAGCAACCAAACAGAGTACCCTAGCAACCAAAATCCAAAGAGGGATATCTGCCATTCTGAATGTCACAGAGAAATGGGAGTTGGTTTATATCATTCATAGTGACACAAAGCCTTTGCAGTTTCATCATTGGCAGCTGCCAAGCCACTCCATAGCAACCAAACTTGAGTACCCTCGCAACCGTTTTTCAAGACCTATATCTCCGCATCAGAACATCGTATAGAGATGGGAGTTGGTTTATATCATTCATACTGACAATAAGCCTTTACAGTTTCATCATTAGCAGCTGCCAAACAACTCCATAGCAACCAAACAGAGTACCCTAGCAACCAAAATGCAAAGAGGGATATCTTCCATTCTGAATGTCACAGAGGCATGGGAGCTGATTTATACCATACATACTGACAAGCAGCCTTTGGAGTTTCATCATTGGCAGCTGCAAACCACTCCATAGCAACCAAACAGAGTACCCTAGCAACTATTTAGCAATACCTCTATCTCTGTATCACAACATTGTATAGAGATGGGGGTTGGTTTATATCATTCATAGTGACAAGAAGCCTTTGGGGTTTCATGATTGGCAGCTGCCAAGCCACTCCCTAGCAACCAAACAGAGTTCCCTAGCAACCGTTTTGCAAGACCTATATCTCTGCATCAGAACATCGTTTAGAGATGGGGGTTGGTTTATATCATTAATACTGACAAGAAGCCTTTGCAGTTTCATCATTAGCAGCTGCCAATCAACTCCATAGCAACCAAACAGAGAACCCTAGCAACCAAAATTCAAAGAGGGATATCTTCCATTCTGAATGTCACAGAGGCATGTGAGTTGGATTATATCATTCATAGTGACAAGAAGCCTTTGCAGTTTCATCATTGGCAGCTGCCAAGCCACTCCCTAGCAACCATTGTCGAGCACCTTAGCAACCAAAACCATAGAGGGATATCTTCCATTCTGAATGTCACAGAGGCATGGGATTTGGTTTATATCATTCATACTGACAAGCAGACTTTGCAGTTTCATCATTGGCAGCTGTCAAGCAAATCCATAGCAACCAAACAGAGAACCCTAGCAACCAAAATACAAAGAGGGATATCTTCCATTCTGAAAGTCACAGAGGCATGGGAGTTGGTTTATATCATTCATAGTGACAAGAAGCCTTTGCAGTTTCATCATTGGCAGCTGTCAAGCAAATCCATGGCAACCAAACAGAGTACCCTAGCAACCAAAATCCAAAGAGGGATATCTTCCATTCTGAATGTCACAAAGGCATGGGATTTGGTTTGAATCATTCATACTGACAAGCAGCCTTTGGAGTTTCATGATTGGCAGCTGCCAAGCCACTCCTTAGCAACCAAACAGAGGACCCTAACAACCGTTTATCAAGACCCATGTCTCTGCATCAGAACATCGTATAGAGATGGGGGTTGGCTCTTTTGTTTTGGTTGGGAAACAGTCTGTAACTATCACCATGGTAACTGAATTCACACCCTAGCAACCGTTTAGAGCCACCTAGCAACCATATTGCAACATATAGAAGCCATATTTCAGCTCCACAACATTGTACAGACATGGTTGTTGGCTCGAATGCAATCATGTACAACACCCTAGCAACCAAGTGGAGAGTTTTGCCACTGCAAGCACCACTTCACATTTTCTTCAGGAAATGTACATTCTAGTTAATGGTGCTTGCTGAAAGCAAGGCATCATTAGTGTTCTCTTGCATACTTATTATTATTATTCTTATTTTTATTCTGGACAAAGTTTGGCGCGAAACTCGCCCCGCACCGTTTGTCTCAGACCACTGAGTGAGGCATCAAATCGACCGGCTCATTAAGGAGAGGTGTGCTATGACTTTTCTAAGCGATCGGGTGTACGATGTTCGCACAGCGGGCAAAAAAGCGGCCAAAAAAGTCCCATTGACTTTACATTGGGAGTTCTAAAAATATTTGAATCCCAACCGACGTTTTCACACACACAGACTCCAAAGGGCCTGACACCCCTGCGTCTCTCCCTCTCTCTCTCCCTCAGAGGATTTATATTATCAAGCAGCCAATAAGTAATGGCCTAAAATCTTCATAGCCACACCCTAGCAAACAGTTTCAGCACCCTAGCAACCACTAAGACCTCCCTAGCAACCACCCTAAACCAAAAAAAAATGTTTTTTAAATTTTTTTGTATTTTTTAACGCAATATTACACTCGTGGCCTTGCGATATTGCTCCATGCTTGTGCCTATTCGGCCATAGGCACGAGGCCGCAGGCCGAGTGCCGTACTGAAGGCACTCGTTATTAAAGATTTTAATAACTCTATAAAAACTCCATAGCAACCATCTTTGACAACTACCAACCACCTAGTAACACCATAGCAACTAAAAAAATACCTTAGCAACCATCCTGAACACCCTAGCAACGTCTAGAAACGCTCTAGACTAGCAACCCCCCAGAACACCTAGCAACTGCCTAGCAACCACCCAGAACACCCTAGCAACTGCCTAGCAACGCCCTAGCATCCACCCAAAATACCATAGCAACTGCCTAGCAACACCATAGCAACCACCCAGAACACCCTAACAACCACCAAGAATACCCTAGCAACGCCCTAGCAACCACCCAGAATACCCTAGCAACCACCTAGCAACACCATAGCAACCACCCAGAATACCCTAGCAACTGCCTAGCAACGCCCTAGCAACCACCCAGAATACCCTAGCAACCGCCTAGCAATGCCCTAGCAACCACCCAGAATACCCTAGCAACCAGCTAACAACACCATAGCAACCACCCAGAACACCATAGCAACCGCCTAGCAACACCATAGCAACCACCCAGAATACCCTAGCAACACCATAGCAACCACCCAGAACAGCCTAGCAAACACCTAGCAACACCCTAGCAACCACCAAGAATACCCTAGCAACCGCCTAGCAACCACCCAGAATACCCTAGCAACCGCCTAGCAACACCATAGCAACCACCAAGAATACCCTAGCAACCGCCTAGCAACCACCCAGTATACCCTAGCAACCACCTAGCAACACCATAGCAACCACCCAGAACACCCTAGCAACGCCCTAGCAACCGTTTAGAGCCACATATAAACCATATTGCAACATATAGAAGCTATATTTCAGCTCCACAACATCGTACAGACATGGTTGTTGGCTCGTATGCAATCATGTACAACACCCTAGCAACCGAGTGGAGAGTTTTGCCACTGCAAGCACCATTTCACATTTTCTTCAGGAAATGTACATTCTAGTTCTTTTTATAATTTTTATTATTCTTCCACACAAAAGTTTGGCGCGAAACTCGCCCCGCACCGTTTGTCACAGACCCCTGAGTGAGGTGTCAAATCGACCGGCTCATTGAGGAGAGGTGTGCTATGACTTTTCTAAGCGATCGGGTGTACGATGTTCGCACAGCGGACGAAAAAGCGGCCAAAAAAGTCCCCATTGACTTTACATTGGGAGTTCTAAAAATATTTGAATCCCAACCGACGTTTTCACACACACAGACTCCAAAGGGCCTGACACCCCTGCGTCTCTCCCTCTCTCTCTCCCTCAGAGGATTTATATTATCAAGCAGCCAATAAGTAATGGCCTAAAATCTTCATAGCCACACCCTAGCAACCAGTTTCAGCACCCTAGCAACCACTAAGAGCTCCCTAGCAACCACCCTAAACCAAAAAAAAATTTTTTTTTTTCATTTTTTTGTATTTTTTAACGCAATATTACACTCGTGGCCTTGCGATATTGCTCCATGCTTGTTGAGTGCCGTACTGAACCACCCAGAACACCCTATTCGGCCATAGGCACGAGGCCGCAGGCCGAGTGCCGTACTGAAGGCACTCTCAACCACCCAGAACACCCTAGCAACTGCTTTTTTAAAAAAAATTAAAGCAATATTACACTCGTGGCCTTGCGAAATTGCTCCATGCTTGTGCCTATTCAGCCATAGATTATAGATTATGCCGTACATAAGGCACTCGCAACCACCCAGAACATCCTAGCAACTGCCTAGCAACCACCAAGAAAACCTAGCAACTGCCTAGCAACCACCCAGAACACTCTAGCAACTGCCTAGCAATGCCCTAGCATCCACCCAGAATACCATAGCAACTGCCTAGCAACACCATAGCAACCACCCAGAACACCCTAGCAACCACCTAGCAACTGCCTAGCAACCACCAAGAATATCCTAGCAACTGCCTAGCAACGACCAAGAATACCCTAGCAACTGTCTAGCAACCACCCAGAATACCCTAGCAACTGCCTAGCAACACCATAGCAACCACCCAGAATACCCTAGCAACCACCTAGCAACACCATAGCAACCACCCAGAATACCCTAGCGACTGCCTAGCAACGCCCTAGCAACCACCCAGAATACCCTAGCAACCACCTAGCAACACCATAGCAACCACCCAGAATACCCTAGCAACCACCTAGCAACACCATAGCAACCACCCAGAATACCCTAGCAACCACCTAGCAACGCCCTAGCAACCACCAAGAATACCCTAGCAACCGCCTAGCAACCACCCAAAATACCCTAGCAACCGCCTAGCAACACCATAGCAACCACCAAGAATACCCTAGCAACCGCCTAGCAACCACATAGAATACCCTAGCAACCGCCTAACAACACCATAGCAACCACCCAGAAAACCCTAGCAACTGCCTAGCAACGCCCTAGCAACCACCCATAATACCCTAGCAACCGCCTAGCAACACCATAGCAACCACCCAGAATACCCTAGCAACACCATAGCAACCACCCAGAACAGCCTAGCAACCACCTAGCAACGCCCTAGCAACCACCAAGAATACCCTAGCAACCGCCTAGCAACCACCCAGATTACCCTAGCAACCGCCAAGCAACACCATAGCAACCACCAGGAATACCCTAGCAACCGCCTAGCAACCACCCAGTATACCCTAGCAACCGCCTAGCAACACCATAGCAACCACCCAGAACACCCTAGCAACTGCCTAGCAACACCATAGCAACCACCCAGAATACCCTAGCAACGCCCTAGCAACCACCCATAATACCCTAGCAACCGCCTAGCAACACCATAGCAACCACCCAGAATACCCTAGCAACCGCCTAGCAACACCATAGCAACCACCCAGAACAGCCTAGCAACCACCTAGCAACGCCCTAGCAACCACCAAGAATACGCTAGCAACCACCTAGCAACCACCCAGAATATCCTAGCAACCGCCTAGCAACGCCCTAGCAACCGTTTAGAGCCACATATAAACCATATTGCAACATATAGAAGCTATATTTCAGCTCCACAACATCGTACAAACATGGTTGTTGGCTCGTATGCAATCATGTACAACACCCTAGCAACCGAGTGGAGAGTTTTGCCACTGCAAGCACCATTTCACATTTTCTTCAGGAAATGTACATTCTAGTTATTCTTATTAATGGTGCTTGCTGAAAGCAAGGCATCATTAGTGTTCTCTTGCATACTTATTATTATTATTCTTATTTTTATTCTGGACAAAGTTTGGCGCGAAACTCGCCCCGCACCGTTTGTCTCAGACCACTGAGTGAGGCATCAAATCGACCGGCTCATTAAGGAGAGGTGTGCTATGACTTTTCTAAGCGATCGGGTGTACGATGTTCGCACAGCGGGCAAAAAAGCGGCCAAAAAAGTCCCATTGACTTTACATTGGGAGTTCTAAAAATATTTGAATCCCAACCGACATTTTCACACACACAGACTCCAAAGGGCCTGACACCCCTGCGTCTCTCCCTCTCTCTCTCCCTCAGAGGATTTATATTATCAAGCAGCCAATAAGTAATGGCCTAAAATCTTCATAGCCACACCCTAGCAAACAGTTTCAGCACCCTAGCAACCACTAAGACCTCCCTAGCAACCACCCTAAACCAAAAAAAAATGTTTTTTACATTTTTTTGTATTTTTTAACGCAATATTACACTCGTGGCCTTGCGATATTGCTCCATGCTTGTGCCTATTCGGCCATAGGCACGAGGCCGCAGGCCGAGTGCCGTACTGAAGGCACTCGTTATTAAAGATTTTAATAACTCTATAAAAACTCCATAGCAACCATCTTTGACAACTACCAACCACCTAGTAACACCATAGCAACTAAAAAAAATACCTTAGCAACCATCCTGAACACCCTAGCAACGTCTAGAAACGCTCTAGTAACCACCAAAAATACCGTAGCAACCACCCAGAACACCCTAGCAACTGTCTAGCAACCCCCCAGAACACCTAGCAACTGCCTAGCAACCACCCAGAACACCCTAGCAACTGCCTAGCAACGCCCTAGCATCCACCCAAAATACCATAGCAACTGCCTAGCAACACCATAGCAACCACCCAGAACACCCTAGCAACCACCAAGAATACCCTAGCAACCACCTAGCAACACCATAGCAACCACCCAGAATACCCTAGCAACTGCCTAGCAACGCCCTAGCAACCACCCAGAATACCCTAGCAACCGCCTAGCAATGCCCTAGCAACCACCCAGAATACCCTAGCAACCAGCTAACAACACCATAGCAACCACCCAGAACACCATAGCAACCGCCTAGCAACACCATAGCAACCACCCAGAATACCCTAGCAACACCATAGCAACCACCCAGAACAGCCTAGCAAACACCTAGCAACACCCTAGCAACCACCAAGAATACCCTAGCAACCGCCTAGCAACCACCCAGAATACCCTAGCAACCGCCTAGCAACACCATAGCAACCACCAAGAATACCCTAGCAACCGCCTAGCAACCACCCAGTATACCCTAGCAACCACCTAGCAACACCATAGCAACCACCCAGAACACCCTAGCAACGCCCTAGCAACCGTTTAGAGCCACATATAAACCATATTGCAACATATAGAAGCTATATTTCAGCTCCACAACATCGTACAGACATGGTTGTTGGCTCGTATGCAATCATGTACAACACCCTAGCAACCGAGTGGAGAGTTTTGCCACTGCAAGCACCATTTCACATTTTCTTCAGGAAATGTACATTCTAGTTATTAATGGTGCTTGCTGAAAGCAAGGCATCATTAGTGTTCTCTTGCATACTTATTATTATTCTTATTTTTATTCTGGACAAAGTTTGGCGCGTAACTCGTCCCGCACCGTTTGTCTCAGACCCCTGAGTGAGGTGTCAAATCGACCGGCTCATTGAGGAGAGGTGTGCTATGACTTTTATAAGCGATCGGGGGTGCGATGTTTGCCCCAGGGGCGAAAAAGCGGCCAAAAAAGTCCCATAGACTTAACATTGCGACAAACTTTGACGACTCCTAGCTCAGAGCGAGGATTTCACATAAACTTGTGATTTGCCACATTTGAAGAGGCTGACAGGCTCTGTAAGAACATACCTCACAATGGGGTAAAAGTTGTAGCCCTGGGGGGCAGAAGCTGCCCAAAGTTGCCCCATTGACTTACTATGGGGAAGGAACATCCTGTGAAACTCACATGCTTTTCCTACTATGGTAAATTGCATAGGGATTTTGTATTGAACATAGCTCCTGATCACAGTGTCATAGAGACAAGGGGGCGAGCTCATTTTACTCAGACGACCAATCAGTCTCTCAGGATCATTGTGAAGCTATCAAGCCATGCCCTAGCAACCATTTAGAGCCCCTTAGCAACAAGTTCCATAGACTTCCATTGAAAGAGTTCAAAGAGATATCTCCAGACTGAATTGTCATAGAAACATGGGGGTGGTCTCATTTGACTCGTGGCAGCAAACAGCCAATCATGAATCACCTCAACACTTCTTAGCCCCTCCCTAGCAACCATTGTCGAACACCTTAGCAACCAAAATCCAAAGAGGGATATCTTCCATTATGAATATCACAGAGGCATGGGAGTTGGTTTATATCATTCATAGTGACAAGAAGCTTTTGCAGTTTCAAAATTTGCATCTGCCAAGCCACTCTATAGCAACCAAACAGAGTACCTTAGCAACCAAAATCCAAAGAGGGATATCTGCCATTCTGAATGTCACAGAGAAATGGGAGATGGTTTATATCATTCATAGTGACAAGAAGCCTTTGGAATTGCATCATTGGCAACTGCCATGCCACTCCCTAGCAACCAAACAGAGTACCCTAGCAACCGTCTAGCAAAACGAATATCTCTGTATCAGAACATCGTATAGAGATTGGAGTTGGTTTATATCATTCATACTGACAAGCAGCCTTTGAAGTTTCATGATTGGCAGCTGCCAAGCCACTCCCTAGCAACCAACAGAGTACCCTAGCAACCAAAATACAAAGAGGGATATCTTCCATTCTGAATGTCACAGAGGCATGGGAGTTGGTTTATATAATTCATAATGACAAGAAGCCTTTGCAGTTTCATCAGTGGCAGCTGCCAAGCCACTCCCTAGCAACCAAACAGAGTATCCTAGCAACCAAAATCCAAAGAGGGATATCTTCCATTCTGAATGTCACAGAGGCATGGGAGTTGGTTTATATCATTCATAGTGACAAGAAGCCTTTGGAATTGCATCATTGGCAGCTGCCAAGTAACTCCATAGCAACCAAACAGAGTACCCTAGCAACCAAAACCCAAAGAGGCATATCTTCCATTCTGAATGTCGCAGAGGCATGGGAGTTGGTTTATATCATTCATACTGACAAGCAGCCTTTGGAGTTTCATGATTGGCAGCTGACAAGCCACTCCCTAGCAACCAAACAGAGTACCCTAGCAACCAATATCCAAAGAGGGATATCTTCCATTCTGTATGTCGCAGAGGCATGAGAGTTGGATTATATCATTCATACTGACAAGCAGCCTTTGGAGTTTCATGATTGGCAGCTGCCACGCTACTCCCTAGCAACCAAACAGAGTACCCTAGCAACCGTTTAGCAAAACGTATATCTCTGCATCAGAACATCGTATAGAGATGGGAGTTGGTTTATATCATTCATACTGACAAGAAGCCTTTGCAGTTTCATCATCAGCAGCTGCCAAGCAACTCCATAGCAACCAAACAGAGTACCCTAGCAACCATTTTACAAGACCTACATCTCTGCATCAGAATATTGTATAGAGATGGGGGTTGGCTCATTAGTTTCAGTTGTAAAACAGTCTGTAAATATCACCATGGTAACTGTGTATTCACACCCTAGCAACCATTTAGAGCCACCTAGCAACCATATTGCAACATATAGAAGCCATATTTCAGCTCCACAACATCGTACAGACATGGTTGTTGGCTCGTATGCAATCATGTACAACACCCTAGCAACCGAGTGGAGAGTTTTGCCACTGCAAGCACCATTTCACATTTTCTTCAGGAAATGTACATTCTAGTTATTATTATTATTCTGGACAAAGTTTGGCGCGAAACTCGCCCCGCACCTTTTGTCACAGACCCATGAATGAGGTGTCAAATCGACCGGCTTATTGAGGAGAGGTGTGCTATGACTTTTATATGCGATCGGGGGTGCGGTGTTCACCCCAGGGGCGAAAAAGTGGCCCAAAAAGTTCCATTGACTTAACATTGCGACGAACTTTGAGCACTCATAGCTCTGAGCGAGGATTTCGCAGAAACGTGTGTTTTGCCACATTTGAAGAGGCTGACAGGCTCTGTAAGAACATACCTCACAATGGGGTAAAAGTTGCACCCCTGGGGGGCAGGAGCGTCCCAAAGTTGCCCCATTGACTTACTATGGGGAAGGAATGTCCCGTGAAACACACATGCTTTTCCTACTATGGTAGATTGCATAGGGATTTTGTAATGAACGTAGCTCTGGATCACAGTGTCAAAGAGACAAGGGGGCAGGCTCATTTTACTCAGACGACCAATCAGTCTCTCAGGATCATTGTGAAGCTATCAAGCCACGCCCTAGCAACCATTTAGAGCACCTTAGCAACAAGTCCCATAGACTTCCATTGAAAGAGTTCAAAGGGATATCTCCGGACTGAATTGTCATAGAAACTTGAGGGTGTTCTCGTTTGACTTGGGCAATCATGAATCACCTCAACTCTTCCTAGCCCCTCCCTAGCAACCATTGTCGAGCACCTTAGCAACCAAAATCCTAGAGGGATATCTTCCATTCTGAATGTCACAGAGGCATGGGAGTTGGTTTATATCATTCATAGTGACAAGAAGCCTTTGCAGTTTCATCATTGGCATCTGCCAAGCCACTCCATAGCAACCAAACAGAGTACCCTAGCAACCAAATTCCAAAGAGGGATATCTTCTATTCTGAATGTCACAGAGGCATGGGAGCTGGTTTATACCATACATACTGACAAGCAGCCTTTGAAGTTTCATTATTGGCAGCTGCCAAACCACTCCATAGCAACCAAACAGAGTACCCTAGCAACTATTTAGCAATACCTCTATCTCTGTATCAGAACATTGTATAGAGATGGGGGTTGGTTTATATCATTTATACTGACAAGAAGCCTTTGCAGTTTCATCATTAGCAGCTGCCAATCAACTCCATAGCAACCAAACAGAGTTCCCTAGCAACTGTTATGCAAGACATATATCTCTGCATCAGAACATCGTATAGAGATGAGGGTTGGTTTATATCATTAATACTGACAAGAAGCCTTTGCAGTTTCATCATTAGCAGCTGCCAATCAACTCCATAGCAACCAAACAGAGAACCCTAGCAACCAAAATCCAAAGAGGGATATCTTCCATTCTGAATGTCACAGAGGCATGGGAGTTGGATTATATCATTCATAGTGACAAGAAGCCTTTGCAGTTTCATCATTGGCAGCTGCCAAGCCACTCCCTAGCAACCATTGTCGAGCACCTTAG
The DNA here is from genome assembly GCF_964197995.2 of Scardinius erythrophthalmus. Taxonomy (NCBI): domain Eukaryota; kingdom Metazoa; phylum Chordata; class Actinopteri; order Cypriniformes; family Leuciscidae; genus Scardinius; species Scardinius erythrophthalmus. The sequence continues at coordinate 20,877,431 of NC_138230.1, read as the reverse complement.
CAACCAAAACCATAGAGGGATATCTTTCATTCTGAATGTCACAGAGGCATGGGAGTTGGTTTATATCATTCATACTGACAAGCAGACTATGCAGTTTCATCATTAGCAGCTGTCAAGCAAATCCATAGCAACCAAACAGAGAACCCTAGCAACCAAAATACAAAGAGGGATATCTTCCATTCTGAAAGTCACAGAGGCATGGGAGTTGGTTTAAATCATTCATAGTGACAAGAAGCCTTTGCAGTTTCATCATTGGCAGCTGTCAAGCAACTCCATAGCAACCAAAAAGAGTACCCTAGCAACCATTTTGCAAGACCTATATCTCAGCATCAGAACATCATAAAGAGATGGGTTAACACAAGTTTGACTCAGGGCAGCAAACAGCCATTCATGAGACACCACAACACTTGCTAGCCCCGCCCTAGCAACCATTGTCGAGCACCTTAGCAACCAAAATCCATAGAGGGATATCTTTCATTCTGAATGTCACAGAGGAATGGGAGTTGGTTTATATCATTCACACTGACAAGCAGCCTTTGGAGTTTCATGACTGGCAGCTGCCAAGCCACTCCCTAGCAACCAAATAGAGTACCCTAGCAACCATTTTGCAAGTCCTATTTCTCTGCATCAGAACATCGTATAGAGATGGGGTTTGGCTCTTTTGACTCATGCTAGCAAACAGGAATTCCAACATGCTACACATGTTAGCTGTGAATAGCTACATGCTAATAGCGATTAGGTAAGTGCTAAATTATGCCAAGAAAATGCTAAGAACTCAATAGTAATCATCTGTGACAACTGCCAACCACATAGTTACACCATAGTAACCACCCAGAATACCATAGCAACCGCCTAGAAACACCATAGCAACCACCCAGAATACCATAGCAACCGCCTAGCAACGCCCTAGCAACCACCCAGAATACCCTAGCAACCGCCTAGCAACACCATAGCAACCACCCAGAATACCCTAGCAACCACCTAGCAACTCCATAGCAACCACCCAGAACACCCTAGCAACTGCCTAGCAACACCATAGCAGCCACCCAGAACACCCTAGCAACCACCTAGCAAAGCCCTAGCAACCACACAGAACACCCTAGCAACACCCTAGCAACCACCTGAACAACATGAATAAGCCATATCTCAGCACCAGAACATCGTACAGACATGTTTGTTGGCTTGTATGCAATCATGTACCACACTCTAGCAACCGAGTGGCGAGTTTTGCCACTGCAAGCACCACTTCACATTTTCTTCAGGAAATGTACATTCTAGTTAGTGGTGCTTGCTGAAAGCAAGGCATCACTATTGTTATTGCTCATACTTATTATTAATGGTGCTTGCTGAAAGCAAGGCATCATTAGTGTTCTCTTGCATACTTATTATTATTCTTATTTTTATTCTGGACAAAGTTTGGCGCGTAACTCGTCCCGCACCGTTTGTCTCAGACCCCTGAGTGAGGTGTCAAATCGACCGGCTCATTGAGGAGAGGTGTGCTATGACTTTTATAAGCGATCGGGGGTGCGATGTTTGCCCCAGGGGCGAAAAAGCGGCCAAAAAAGTCCCATAGACTTAACATTGCGACAAACTTTGACGACTCCTAGCTCAGAGCGAGGATTTCACATAAACTTGTGATTTGCCACATTTGAAGAGGCTGACAGGCTCTGTAAGAACATACCTCACAATGGGGTAAAAGTTGTAGCCCTGGGGGGCAGAAGCTGCCCAAAGTTGCCCCATTGACTTACTATGGGGAAGGAACATCCTGTGAAACTCACATGCTTTTCCTACTATGGTAAATTGCATAGGGATTTTGTATAGAACATAGCTCCTGATCACAGTGTCATAGAGACAAGGGGGCGAGCTCATTTTACTCAGACGACCAATCAGTCTCTCAGGATCATTGTGAAGCTATCAAGCCATGCCCTAGCAACCATTTAGAGCCCCTTAGCAACAAGTTCCATAGACTTCCATTGAAAGAGTTCAAAGAGATATATCCAGACTGAATTGTCATAGAAACATGGGGGTGGTCTCATTTGACTCGTGGCAGCAAACAGCCAATCATGAATCACCTCAACACTTCTTAGCCCCTCCCTAGCAACCATTGTCGAACACCTTAGCAACCAAAATCCAAAGAGGGATATCTTCCATTATGAATATCACAGAGGCATGGGAGTTGGTTTATATCATTCATAGTGACAAGAAGCTTTTGCAGTTTCAAAATTTGCATCTGCCAAGCCACTCTATAGCAACCAAACAGAGTACCTTAGCAACCAAAATCCAAAGAGGGATATCTGCCATTTTGAATGTCACAGAGAAATGGGAGATGGTTTATATCATTCATAGTGACAAGAAGCCTTTGGAATTGCATCATTGGCAACTGCCAAGCCACTCCCTAGCAACCAAACAGAGTACCCTAGCAACCGTCTAGCAAAACGAATATCTCTGTATCAGAACATCGTATAGAGATTGGAGTTGGTTTATATCATTCATACTGACAAGCAGCCTTTGAAGTTTCATGATTGGCAGCTGCCAAGCCACTCCCTAGCAACCAACAGAGTACCCTAGCAACCAAAATACAAAGAGGGATATCTTCCATTCTGAATGTCACAGAGGCATGGGAGTTGGTTTATATAATTCATAATGACAAGAAGCCTTTGCAGTTTCATCAGTGGCAGCTGCCAAGCCACTCCCTAGCAACCAAACAGAGTATCCTAGCAACCAAAATCCAAAGAGGGATATCTTCCATTCTGAATGTCACAGAGGCATGGGAGTTGGTTTATATCATTCATAGTGACAAGAAGCCTTTGGAATTGCATCATTGGCAGCTGCCAAGTAACTCCATAGCAACCAAACAGAGTACCCTAGCAACCAAAACCCAAAGAGGCATATCTTCCATTCTGAATGTCGCAGAGGCATGGGAGTTGGTTTATATCATTCATACTGACAAGCAGCCTTTGGAGTTTCATGATTGGCAGCTGACAAGCCACTCCCTAGCAACCAAACAGAGTACCCTAGCAACCAATATCCAAAGAGGGATATCTTCCATTCTGTATGTCGCAGAGGCATGAGAGTTGGATTATATCATTCATACTGACAAGCAGCCTTTGGAGTTTCATGATTGGCAGCTGCCACGCTACTCCCTAGCAACCAAACAGAGTACCCTAGCAACCGTTTAGCAAAACGTATATCTCTGCATCAGAACATCGTATAGAGATGGGAGTTGGTTTATATCATTCATACTGACAAGAAGCCTTTGCAGTTTCATCATCAGCAGCTGCCAAGCAACTCCATAGCAACCAAACAGAGTACCCTAGCAACCATTTTACAAGACCTACATCTCTGCATCAGAATATTGTATAGAGATGGGGGTTGGCTCATTAGTTTCAGTTGTAAAACAGTCTGTAAATATCACCATGGTAACTGTGTATTCACACCCTAGCAACCATTTAGAGCCACCTAGCAACCATATTGCAACATATAGAAGCCATATTTCAGCTCCACAACATCGTACAGACATGGTTGTTGGCTCGTATGCAATCATGTACAACACCCTAGCAACCGAGTGGAGAGTTTTGCCACTGCAAGCACCATTTCACATTTTCTTCAGGAAATGTACATTCTAGTTCTTCTTCTTCTTCTTCTTATTGTCCTGGACAAAAGTTTGGCGCGTAACTCGCCCCGCACCGTTTGTCACAGACCCATGAATGAGGTGTCAAATCGACCGGCTTATTGAGGAGAGGTGTGCTATGACTTTTATAAGCGATCGGGGGTGCGGTGTTCGCCCCAGGGGCGAAAAAGCGCCCCAAAAAGTTCCATTGACTTAACATTGCGACGAACTTTGAGCACTCATAGCTCTGAGCGAGGATTTTGCAGAAACGTGTGATTTGCCACATTTGAAGAGGCTGACAGGCTCTGTAAGAACATACCTCACAATGGGGTAAAAGTTGCACCCCTGGGGGGCAGGAGCGTCCCAAAGTTGTCCCATTGACTTACTATGGGGAAGGAATGTCCCGTGAAACACACATGCTTTTCCTACTATGGTAAATTGCATAGGGATTTTGTAATGAACGTAGCTCTGGATCACAGTGTCATAGAGACAAGGGGGAGGGCTCATCTTACTCAGATGACCAATCAGTCTCTCAGGATCATTGTGAAGCTATCAAGCCACGCCCTAGCAACCATTTAGAGCACCTTAGCAACAAGTCCCATAGACTTCCATTGAAAGAGATCAAAGAGATATCTCAGGACTGAATTGTCATAGAAACATGGGGGTGGTCTCATTTGACTCGGGGCAGCAAACAGCCAATCATGAATCACCTCAACACTTCCTAGCCCCTCCCTAGCAACCATTGTCGAGCACCTTAGCAACCAAAATTCATAGAGAGATATCTTCTATTCTGAATGTCACAGAGGCATGGGAGTTGGTTATATCATACATACTGACAAGCAGCCTTTGGAGTTTCATGATTGGCAGCTGCCAAGCCACTCCCTAGCAACCAAACAGAGTACCCTAGCAACCATTTTGCAAGGCCTATATCTCTGCATCAGAACATCATAAAGAGATGGGGTTAACACAAGTTTGACTCAGGGCAGCAAACGGCCAATCATAAATCACCTCAACACTTCCTAGCCCCTCCCTAGCAACCATTGTCGAGCACCTTAGCAACAACAATCCAAAGAGGGATATCTTCTATTCTGAATGTCACAGAGGCATGGGAGTTGGTTTATATCATACATACTGACAAGCAGCCTTTGGAGTTTCATGATTGGCAGCTGCCAAGCCACTCCCTAGCAACCAAACAGAGTACCCTAGCAACCATTTTGCAAGACCTATATCTCTGCATCAGAACATCATAAAGAGATGGGGTTAACACAAGTTTGACTCAGGGCAGCAAACGGCCAATCATAAATCACCTCAACACTTCCTAGCCCCTCCCTAGCAACCATTGTCGAGCACCTTAGCAACAACAATCCAAAGAGGGATATCTTCTATTCTGAATGTCACAGAGGCATGGGAGTTGGTTTATATCATACATACTGACAAGCAGCCTTTGGAGTTTCATGATTGGCAGCTGCCAAGCCACTCCCTAGCAACCAAACAGAGTACCCTAGCAACCATTTCGCAAGACCTATATCTCTGCATCAGAACATCATAAAGAGATGGGGTTAACACAAGTTTGACTCAGGGCAGCAAACGGCCAATCATAAATCACCTCAACACTTCCTAGCCCCTCCCTTGCAACCATTGTCGAGCACCTTAGCAACAACAATCCAAAGAGGGATATCTTCTATTCTGAATGTCACAGAGGCATGGGAGTTGGTTTATATCATACATACTGACAAGCAGCCTTTGGAGTTTCATGATTGGCAGCTGCCAAGCCACTCCCTAGCAACCAAACAGAGTACCCTAGCAACCATTTTGCAAGACCTATATCTCTGCATCAGAACATCATAAAGAGATGGGGTTAACACAAGTTTGACTCAGGGCAGCAAACGGCCAATCATAAATCACCTCAACACTTCCTAGCCCCTCCCTAGCAACCATTGTCGAGCACCTTAGCAACAACAATCCAAAGAGGGATATCTTCTATTCTGAATGTCACAGAGGCATGGGAGTTGGTTTATATCATATATACTGACAAGCAGCCTTTGGAGTTTCATGATTGGCAGCTGCCAAGCCACTCCCTAGCAACCAAACAGAGTACCCTAGCAACCATTTTGCAAGACCTATATCTCTGCATCAGAACATCATAAAGAGATGGGGTTAACACAAGTTTGACTCAGGGCAGCAAACGGCCAATCATAAATCACCTCAACACTTCCTAGCCCCTCCCTAGCAACCATTGTCGAGCACCTTAGCAACAACAATCCAAAGAGGGATATCTTCTATTCTGAATGTCACAGAGGCATGGGAGTTGGTTTATATCATACATACTGACAAGCAGCCTTTGGAGTTTCATGATTGGCAGCTGCCAAGCCACTCCCTAGCAACCAAACAGAGTACCCTAGCAACCATTTTGCAAGACCTATATCTCTGCATCAGAACATCATAAAGAGATGGGGTTAACACAAGTTTGACTCAGGGCAGCAAACGGCCAATCATAAATCACCTCAACACTTCCTAGCCCCTCCCTAGCAACCATTGTCGAGCACCTTAGCAACAACAATCCAAAGAGGGATATCTTCCATTCTGAATGTCACAGAGGCATGGGAGTTGGTTTATATCATTCATAGTGACAAGAAGCCTTTGGAATTGCATCATTGGCAGGTGCCAAGTAACTCCATAGCAACCAAAAAGAGTACCCTAGCAACCAACATCCAAAGAGGCATATCTTACATTCTGAATGTCACAGAGGTATGGGAGTTGGATTATATAATTCATAATGACAAGAAGCCTTTGGAATTTCATCATTGACAGCTGACAAGCCACTCCCTAGCAACCAAACAGAGTACCCTAGCAACTATTTAGCAAGACCTATATCTCTGTATCAGAGCATCGTATAGAGATGGGGGAAGGTTTATATAATTCAATATTGACAAGAAGCCTTTGGAGTTTCATGATTGGCAGCTGCCAAGCCACTCCCTAGCAACCAATCATAGTACCCTAGCAACCAAAATCCAAAGAGGGATATCTTCCAGTCTGAATGTCACAGAGGCATGGGAGTTGGTTTATATCATTCATAGTAACAAAAAGCCATTGCAGTTTCATCAATGGCAGCTGTCAAGCAACTCCATAGCAACCAAACAGATTACCCTAGCAACCAAAATTCAAAGAGGGATATCTTCCATTCTGAATGTCACAGAGGCATGGGAGTTGGTTTATGTCATTCATACTGACAAGAAGCCTTTGGTGTTTCATGATTAGCAGCTGCCAAGCAACTCCATAACAACCAAACAGAGTACCCTAGCAACCAAATCCAAAGAGGGATCTCTTCCATTCTGAATGTCACAGAGGCATGGGAGTTGGTTTATATCATTCATACTGACAAGAAACCTTTGGCATTTCATCATTGGCAGCTGCCAAGTAACTCCATAGCAACCAAACAGAGTACCCTAGTAACCAAAATACAAAGAGGGATATCTTCCATTCTGAAAGTCACACAGGCATGGGAGTTGGTTTATATCATTCATAATGACAAGCAGCCTTTGGAGTTTTATGATTGGCACCTGCCAAGTCACTCCCTTGCAACCAAACAGAGGACCCTAGCAACCAAATTCCAAAGAGGGATATCTTCCATTCTGAATGTCACAGAGGCATGGGAGTTGGTTTAAATCATTTATACTGACAATCAGCCTTTGGAGTTTCATCATTGGCACCTGCCAAGTCACTCCCTGGCAACCAAACAGAGGACCCTAGCAACCGTTTATCATGACCCATGTCTCTGCATCAGAACATCACATAGAGATGGGGGTTGGCTCTTTTGTTTTGGTTGGGAAACTGTCTGTAACTATCACCATGGTAACTGATTTCACACCCTAGCAACCGTTTAGAGCCACCTAGCAACCATATTGCAACATATAGAAGCCATATTTCAGCTCCACAACATTGTACAGACATGGTTGTTGGCTCGAATGCAATCATGTACAACACCCTAGCAACCAAGTGGAGAGTTTTGCCACTGCAAGCACCACTTCACATTTTCTTCAGGAAATGTACATTCTAGTTATTATTATTCTTTTTATTATTCTGGACAAAAGTTTGGCGCGTAACTCGCCCCGCACCGTTCGTCACAGACCCATGAATGAGGTGTCAAATCGACAGGCTCATTGAGGAGAGGTGTGCTATGACTTTAATAAGCGATCGGGGGTGCGGTGTTCGCCCCAGGGGCGAAAAAGCGGCCAAAAAAGTCCCATTGACTTAACATTGCGACGGACTTTGACCACTTGTAGCTCTGAGCGAGGATTTCGCAGAAACGTGTGATTTGCCACATTTGAAGAGGCTGACAGGCTCTGTAAGAACATACCTCACAATGGGGTAAAAGTTGCACCCCTGGGGGGCAGGAGATGCCCAAAGTTGCCCCATTGACTTACTATGGGGAAGGAACATCCCGTGAAACACACATGCTTTTCCTACTATGGTAAATTGCATAGGGACTTTGTATTGAACGTAGCTCTGGATCACAGTGTCATAGAGACAAGGGGGAGGGCTCATTTTACTCAGACGACCAATCAGTCTCTCAGGATCATTGTGAAGCTATCAAGCCACGCCCTAGCAACCATTTAGAGCCCCTTAGCAACAAGTCCCATAGACTTCCATTGAAAGAGTTCAAAGAGATATCTCCGGACTGAATTGTCATAGAAACATGGGGGTGGTCTCATTTGACTCGGGGCAGCAAACAGCCAATCATGAATCACCTCAACACTTCCAAGCCCCTCCCTAGCAACCATTGTCGAGCACCTTAGCAACCAAAATTCATAGAGAGATATCTTCTATTCTGAATGTCACAGAGGCATGGGAGTTGGTTATATCATACATACTGACAAGCAGCCTTTGGAGTTTCATGATTGGCAGCTGCCAAGCCACTCCCTAGCAACCAAACAGAGTACCCTAGCAACCATTTTGCAAGGCCTATATCTCTGCATCAGAACATCATAAAGAGATGGGGTTAACACAAGCTTGACTCAGGGCAGCAAACGGCCAATCATAAATCACCTCAACACTTCCTAGCCCCTCCCTAGCAACCATTGTCGAGCACCTTAGCAACAACAATCCAAAGAGGGATATCTTCTATTCTGAATGTCACAGAGGCATGGGAGTTGGTTTATATCATACATACTGACAAGCAGCCTTTGGAGTTTCATGATTGGCAGCTGCCAAGCCACTCCCTAGCAACCAAACAGAGTACCCTAGCAACCATTTTGCAAGACCTATATCTCTGCATCAGAACATCATAAAGAGATGGGGTTAACACAAGTTTGACTCAGGGCAGCAAACGGCCAATCATAAATCACCTCAACACTTCCTAGCCCCTCCCTAGCAACCATTGTCGAGCACCTTAGCAACAACAATCCAAAGAGGGATATCTTCTATTCTGAATGTCACAGAGGCATGGGAGTTGGTTTATATCATACATACTGACAAGCAGCCTTTGGAGTTTCATGATTGGCAGCTGCCAAGCCACTCCCTAGCAACCAAACAGAGTACCCTAGCAACCATTTCGCAAGACCTATATCTCTGCATCAGAACATCATAAAGAGATGGGGTTAACACAAGTTTGACTCAGGGCAGCAAACGGCCAATCATAAATCACCTCAACACTTCCTAGCCCCTCCCTTGCAACCATTGTCGAGCACCTTAGCAACAACAATCCAAAGAGGGATATCTTCTATTCTGAATGTCACAGAGGCATGGGAGTTGGTTTATATCATACATACTGACAAGCAGCCTTTGGAGTTTCATGATTGGCAGCTGCCAAGCCACTCCCTAGCAACCAAACAGAGTACCCTAGCAACCATTTTGCAAGACCTATATCTCTGCATCAGAACATCATAAAGAGATGGGGTTAACACAAGTTTGACTCAGGGCAGCAAACGGCCAATCATAAATCACCTCAACACTTCCTAGCCCCTCCCTAGCAACCATTGTCGAGCACCTTAGCAACAACAATCCAAAGAGGGATATCTTCTATTCTGAATGTCACAGAGGCATGGGAGTTGGTTTATATCATACATACTGACAAGCAGCCTTTGGAGTTTCATGATTGGCAGCTGCCAAGCCACTCCCTAGCAACCAAACAGAGTACCCTAGCAACCATTTTGCAAGACCTATATCTCTGCATCAGAACATCATAAAGAGATGGGGTTAACACAAGTTTGACTCAGGGCAGCAAACGGCCAATCATAAATCACCTCAACACTTCCTAGCCCCTCCCTAGCAACCATTGTCGAGCACCTTAGCAACAACAATCCAAAGAGGGATATCTTCTATTCTGAATGTCACAGAGGCATGGGAGTTGGTTTATATCATACATACTGACAAGCAGCCTTTGGAGTTTCATGATTGGCAGCTGCCAAGCCACTCCCTAGCAACCAAACAGAGTACCCTAGCAACCATTTTGCAAGACCTATATCTCTGCATCAGAACATCATAAAGAGATGGGGTTAACACAAGTTTGACTCAGGGCAGCAAACGGCCAATCATAAATCACCTCAACACTTCCTAGCCCCTCCCTAGCAACCATTGTCGAGCACCTTAGCAACAACAATCCAAAGAGGGATATCTTCCATTCTGAATGTCACAGAGGCATGGGAGTTGGTTTATATCATTCATAGTGACAAGAAGCCTTTGGAATTGCATCATTGGCAGGTGCCAAGTAACTCCATAGCAACCAAAAAGAGTACCCTAGCAACCAACATCCAAAGAGGCATATCTTACATTCTGAATGTCACAGAGGCATGGGAGTTGGATTATATAATTCATAATGACAAGAAGCCTTTGGAATTTCATCATTGACAGCTGACAAGCCACTCCCTAGCAACCAAACAGAGTACCCTAGCAACTATTTAGCAAGACCTATATCTCTGTATCAGAGCATCGTATAGAGATGGGGGAAGGTTTATATAATTCAATATTGACAAGAAGCCTTTGGAGTTTCATGATTGGCAGCTGCCAAGCCACTCCCTAGCAACCAATCATAGTACCCTAGCAACCAAAATCCAAAGAGGGATATCTTCCAGTCTGAATGTCACAGAGGCATGGGAGTTGGTTTATATCATTCATAGTAACAAAAAGCCGTTGCAGTTTCATCAATGGCAGCTGTCAAGCAACTCCATAGCAACCAAACAGATTACCCTAGCAACCAAAATTCAAAGAGGGATATCTTCCATTCTGAATGTCACAGAGGCATGGGAGTTGGTTTATGTCATTCATACTGACAAGAAGCCTTTGGTGTTTCATGATTAGCAGCTGCCAAGCAACTCCATAACAACCAAACAGAGTACCCTAGCAACCAAAATCCAAAGAGGGATCTCTTCCATTCTGAATGTCACAGAGGCATGGGAGTTGGTTTATATCATTCATACTGACAAGAAACCTTTGGCATTTCATCATTGGCAGCTGCCAAGTAACTCCATAGCAACCAAACAGAGTACCCTAGTAACCAAAATCCAAAGAGGGATATCTTCCATTCTGAAAGTCACACAGGCATGGGAGTTGGTTTATATCATTCATAATGACAAGCAGCCTTTGGAGTTTTATGATTGGCACCTGCCAAGTCACTCCCTTGCAACCAAACAGAGGACCCTAGCAACCAAATTCCAAAGAGGGATATCTTCCATTCTGAATGTCACAGAGGCATGGGAGTTGGTTTAAATCATTTATACTGACAATCAGCCTTTGGAGTTTCATCATTGGCACCTGCCAAGTCACTCCCTGGCAACCAAACAGAGGACCCTAGCAACCGTTTATCATGACCCATGTCTCTGCATCAGAACATCACATAGAGATGGGGGTTGGCTCTTTTGTTTTGGTTGGGAAACTGTCTGTAACTATCACCATGGTAACTGATTTCACACCCTAGCAACCGTTTAGAGCCACCTAGCAACCATATTGCAACATATAGAAGCCATATTTCAGCTCCACAACATTGTACAGACATGGTTGTTGGCTCGAATGCAATCATGTACAACACCCTAGCAACCAAGTGGAGAGTTTTGCCACTGCAAGCACCACTTCACATTTTCTTCAGGAAATGTACATTCTAGTTATTATTATTCTTTTTATTATTCTGGACAAAAGTTTGGCGCGTAACTCGCCCCGCACCGTTCGTCACAGACCCATGAATGAGGTGTCAAATCGACAGGCTCATTGAGGAGAGGTGTGCTATGACTTTAATAAGCGATCGGGGGTGCGGTGTTCGCCCCAGGGGCGAAAAAGCGGCCAAAAAAGTCCCATTGACTTAACATTGCGACGGACTTTGACCACTTGTAGCTCTGAGCGAGGATTTCGCAGAAACGTGTGATTTGCCACATTTGAAGAGGCTGACAGGCTCTGTAAGAACATACCTCACAATGGGGTAAAAGTTGCACCCCTGGGGGGCAGGAGATGCCCAAAGTTGCCCCATTGACTTACTATGGGGAAGAAACATCCCGTGAAACACACATGCTTTTCCTACTATGGTAAATTGCATAGGGACTTTGTATTGAACGTAGCTCTGGATCACAGTGTCATAGAGACAAGGGGGAGGGCTCATTTTACTCAGACGACCAATCAGTCTCTCAGGATCATTGTGAAGCTATCAAGCCACGCCCTAGCAACCATTTAGAGCCCCTTAGCAACAAGTCCCATAGACTTCCATTGAAAGAGTTCAAAGAGATATCTCCGGACTGAATTGTCATAGAAACATGGGGGTGGTCTCATTTGACTCGGGGCAGCAAACAGCCAATCATGAATCACCTCAACACTTCCAAGCCCCTCCCTAGCAACCATTGTCGAGCACCTTAGCAACCAAAATCCAAAGAGGGATATCTTCCGTTCTGAATGTCACAGAGGCATGGGAGTTGGTTTATATCATTGATATTGACAAGCAGCCTTTGAGTTTCATGATTGACAGCTGCGAAGACACTCCCTAGCAACCAAACAGAGTACACTAGCAACCAAAATCCAAAGAGGGATATCTTCCATTCTGAATGTCACAGAGGCATGGGAGTTGGTTTATATCATTCATAGTGACAAGAAGCCTTTGGAATTGCATCATTGGCAGCTGCCAAGTAACTCCATAGCAACCAAACAGAGTACCCTAGCAACCAAAATCCAAAGAGGCATATCTTCCATTCTGAATGTCACAGAGGCATGGGAGTTGGATTATATAATTCATACTGACAAGAAGCCTTTGGAATTTCATCATTGACAGCTGACAAGCCACTCCCTAGCAACCAAACAGAGTACCCTAGCAACCAAAATCCAAAGAGGGATATCTTCCATTCTGAATGTCACAGAGGCATGGGAGTTGGTTTATATCATTCATAGTGACAAGAAGCCTTTGGAATTGCATCATTGCCAGCTGCCAAGTAACTCCATAGCAACCAAACAGAGTACCCTAGCAACCAAAATCCAAAGAGGCATATCTTCCATTCTGAATGTCACAGAGGCATGGGAGTTGGATTATATCATTCATACTGACAAGAAGCCTTTGGAATTTCATCATTGGCAGCTGACAAGTCACTCCCTAGCAACCAAACAGAGTACCCTAGCAACCAAAATCCTTAGAGGCATATCTTCCAGTCTGAATGTCGCAGTGGCATGGGAGTTGGTTTATATCATTCATAGTGACAAGAAGCCTTTGGAGTTTCACGATTGGCAGCTGACAATCTCACTCTCTAGCAACCAAATAGAGTACCCTAGCAACCAAAATCCAAAGAGTGATATCTTCCATTCTGTATGTGAGAGAGGCATGGGAGCTGGATTATATCATTCATACTGACAAGCAGCCTTTGGAATTTCATGATTGGCAGCTGCCAAGCTACTCCCTAGCAACCAAACAGAGTACCCTAGCAACCGTTTAGCAAAGCGTATATCTCTGCATCAGAACATTGTATAGAGATGGGAGTTGGTTTATAGCATTCATACTGACAAGAAGCCTTTGCAGTTTCATCATTAGCAGCTGCCAAGCAACTCCATACCAACCAAACAGAGTACCCTAGCAACCATTTTACAAGACCTACATCTCTGCATCAGAATATTGTATAGAGATGGGGGTTGGCTCATTAGTTTCAGTTGGAAAACAGTCTGTAAATATCACCATGGTAACTGTGTATTCACACCCTAGCATCCATTTAGAGCCACCTAGCAACCATATTGCAACATATAGAAGCCATATTTCAGCTCCACAACATCTTACAGACATGGTTGTTGGCTTGTATGCAATTATGTACAGCACCCTAGCAACCGCTTAGCAACCACCCAGAATACCTTGGAAACCGCCTAGAACACCATAGCAACCGCCTAGTAAAACCCTAGCAACCGTGCCGAATTTTGCCACTGCAAGCACCACTCACATTTTCTTCAGGAAATGTACATTCTAGTTATTAGTGGTGCTTTTCAAAGCAACACTATTGTTATTGCTCATACTTATATTCCACACAAAGTTTGGCGCGTAATGCGCCCCGCACCGTTTGTCACAGACCCCTGAGTGAGGTGTCAAATCGACCGGCTCATTGAGGAGAGGTGTGCTATGACTTTTCTAAGCGATCGGGTGTACGATGTTCGCACAGCGGACGAATAAGCGGCCAAAAAAGTCCCATTGACTTAACATTGGGCATTCTAAAAAATTTCAAATCCAAACCGACGTTTTCACACACACAGACTCCAAAGGGCCTGACACCCCTGCGTCTCTCCCTCAGAGGATTTATATTATCAAGCAGCCAATAAGTAATGGCCTAAGATCTTCATAGACACACCCTAGCAACCAGTTTCAGCACCCTAGCAACCACTAAGAGCTCCCGAGCAACCACCCTAAACCCCCAAAAATAATTTTTTTACAATTTTTTTGTATTTTTTAACGCAATATTACACTCGTGGCCTTGCGATATTGCTCCATGCTTGTGCCTATTCGGCCATAGTACTGAAGGCACTCGTTATTAAAGATTTTAATAACTCTATAAAAACTCCATAGTAACCATCTTTGACAACTACCAACCACTTAGTAACACCATAGCAACTAAAAAAAATACCTTAGCAACCATCCTGAACACCCTAGAAACGTCTAGAAACGCTCTAGTAACCACCAAAAATACCCGTAGCAACCACCCAGAACACCCTAGCAACTGTCTAGCAACCCCCCAGAACACCTAGCAACTGCCTAGCAACCACCCAGAACACCCTAGCAACCGCCTAGCAACCACCCAGAATACCCTAGCAACCACCTAGCAACGCCATAGCAACCACCCAAAATACCCTAGCAACCGCCTAGCAACACCTAAGCAACCACTCAGAACACCTTAGCAACTGCCTAGCAATGCCCTAGCAACCACACAGAATACCCTAGCAACCGCCTAGCAACACCTTAGCAACCACTCAGGACACCCTAGCAACTGCCTAGCAACACCCTAGTATCCACCCAGAATACCATAGCAACTGCCTAGCAACACCATAGCAACCACCCAGAACACCCTAGCAACCACCCAGAACACCCTAGCAACCACCTAGCAACACCCTAGCAACCACCAAGAATACCCTAGCAACCGCCTAGCAACCACCCAGAACACCTTAGCAACTGCCTAGCAACCGCCTAGCAACCACCCAGAACCCCTTAGCAACTGCCTAGCAACCGCCTAGCAACCACCCAGAATACCATAGCAACTGCCTAGCAACACCTTAGCAACCACTCAGAACACCCTAGCAACTGCCTAGCAACGCCCTAGCAACCACCCAAAATACCCTAGCAACCGCCTAGCAACACCTTAGCATCCACCCAGAACAGCCTAGCAACCACCTAGCAACGCCCTAGCAACCACCAAGAATACCCTAGAAACCGCCTAGCAACCACCCAGGACACCTAAGCAACTGCCTAGCAACCACCCAGAACCCCTTAACAACTACCTAGCAACCGCCTAGCAACCACCCAGAACACCATAGCAACCACCCAGAACACCCTAGCAACCACCTAGTAATGCCCTAGCAACCACACAGAACACCCTAGCAACACCCTAGCAACCACCTGAACAACATGAATAAGCCATATCTCAGCACCAGAACATCGTACAAACATGTTTGTTGGCTCGTATGCAATCATGTACCACACTCTAGCAACCGAGTGGCGAGTTTTGCCACTGCAAGCACCACTTCACATTTTCTTCAGGAAATGTACATTCTAGTTATTAGTGGTGCTTGCTGAAAGCAAGGCATCACTATTGTTATTGCTCATACTTATTATTCTTCTTCTTCTTCTTATTGTTCTGGACAAAAGTTTGGCGCGTAACTCGCCCCGCACCGTTTGTCACAGACCCATGAATGAGGTGTCAAATCGACCGGCTTATTGAGGAGAGGTGTGCTATGACTTTTATAAGCGATCGGGGGTGCGGTGTTCGCCCCAGGGGCGAAAAAGCGCCCCAAAAAGTTCCATTGACTTAACATTGCGACGAACTTTGAGCACTCATAGCTCTGAGCGAGGATTTTGCAGAAACGTGTGATTTGCCACATTTGAAGAGGCTGACAGGCTCTGTAAGAACATACCTCACAATGGGGTAAAAGTTGCACCCCTGGGGGGCAGGAGCGTCCCAAAGTTGTCCCATTGACTTACTATGGGGAAGGAATGTCCCGTGAAACACACATGCTTTTCCTACTATGGTAAATTGCATAGGGATTTTGTAATGAACGTAGCTCTGGATCACAGTGTCATAGAGACAAGGGGGAGGGCTCATCTTACTCAGATGACCAATCAGTCTCTCAGGATCATTGTGAAGCTATCAAGCCACGCCCTAGCAACCATTTAGAGCACCTTAGCAACAAGTCCCATAGACTTCCATTGAAAGAGATCAAAGGGATATCTCAGGACTGAATTGTCATAGAAACATGGGGGTGGTCTCATTTGACTCGGGGCAGCAAACAGCCAATCATGAATCACCTCAACACTTCCTAGCCCCTCCCTAGCAACCATTGTCGAGCACCTTAGCAACCAAAATTCATAGAGAGATATCTTCTATTCTGAATGTCACAGAGGCATGGGAGTTGGTTATATCATACATACTGACAAGCAGCCTTTGGAGTTTCATGATTGGCAGCTGCCAACCCACTCCCTAGCAACCAAACAGAGTACCCTAGCAACCATTTTGAAAGGCCTATATCTCTGCATCAGAACATCATAAAGAGATGGGGTTAACACAAGTTTGACTCAGGGCAGCAAACGGCCAATCATAAATCACCTCAACACTTCCTAGCCCCTCCCTAGCAACCATTGTCGAGCACCTTAGCAACAACAATCCAAAGAGGGATATCTTCTATTCTGAATGTCACAGAGGCATGGGAGTTGGTTTATATCATACATACTGACAAGCAGCCTTTGGAGTTTCATGATTGGCAGCTGCCAAGCCACTCCCTAGCAACCAAACAGAGTACCCTAGCAACCATTTTGCAAGACCTATATCTCTGCATCAGAACATCATAAAGAGATGGGGTTAACACAAGTTTGACTCAGGGCAGCAAACGGCCAATCATAAATCACCTCAACACTTCCTAGCCCCTCCCTAGCAACTATTGTCGAGCACCTTAGCAACAACAATCCAAAGAGGGATATCTTCTATTCTGAATGTCACAGAGGCATGGGAGTTGGTTTATATCATACATACTGACAAGCAGCCTTTGGAGTTTCATGATTGGCAGCTGCCAAGCCACTCCCTAGCAACCAAACAGAGTACCCTAGCAACCATTTTGCAAGACCTATATCTCTGCATCAGAACATCATAAAGAGATGGGGTTAACACAAGTTTGACTCAGGGCAGCAAACGGCCAATCATAAATCACCTCAACACTTCCTAGCCCCTCCCTAGCAACCATTGTCGAGCACCTTAGCAACAACAATCCAAAGAGGGATATCTTCTATTCTGAATGTCACAGAGGCATGGGAGTTGGTTTATATCATACATACTGACAAGCAGCCTTTGGAGTTTCATGATTGGCAGCTGCCAAGCCACTCCCTAGCAACCAAACAGAGTACCCTAGCAACCATTTTGCAAGACCTATATCTCTGCATCAGAACATCATAAAGAGATGGGGTTAACACAAGTTTGACTCAGGGCAGCAAACGGCCAATCATAAATCACCTCAACACTTCCTAGCCCCTCCCTAGCAACCATTGTCGAGCACCTTAGCAACAACAATCCAAAGAGGGATATCTTCTATTCTGAATGTCACAGAGGCATGGGAGTTGGTTTATATCATACATACTGACAAGCAGCCTTTGGAGTTTCATGATTGGCAGCTGCCAAGCCACTCCCTAGCAACCAAACAGAGTACCCTAGCAACCATTTTGCAAGACCTATATCTCTGCATCAGAACATCATAAAGAGATGGGGTTAACACAAGTTTGACTCAGGGCAGCAAACGGCCAATCATAAATCACCTCAACACTTCCTAGCCCCTCCCTAGCAACCATTGTCGAGCACCTTAGCAACAACAATCCAAAGAGGGATATCTTCCATTCTGAATGTCACAGAGGCATGGGAGTTGGTTTATATCATTCATAGTGACAAGAAGCCTTTGGAATTGCATCATTGGCAGGTGCCAAGTAACTCCATAGCAACCAAAAAGAGTACCCTAGCAACCAACATCCAAAGAGGCATATCTTACATTCTGAATGTCACAGAGGCATGGGAGTTGGATTATATAATTCATAATGACAAGAAGCCTTTGGAATTTCATCATTGACAGCTGACAAGCCACTCCCTAGCAACCAAACAGAGTACCCTAGCAACTATTTAGCAAGACCTATATCTCTGTATCAGAGCATCGTATAGAGATGGGGGAAGGTTTATATAATTCAATATTGACAAGAAGCCTTTGGAGTTTCATGATTGGCAGCTGCCAAGCCACTCCCTAGCAACCAATCATAGTACCCTAGCAACCAAAATCCAAAGAGGGATATCTTCCAGTCTGAATGTCACAGAGGCATGGGAGTTGGTTTATATCATTCATAGTAACAAAAAGCCGTTGCAGTTTCATCAATGGCAGCTGTCAAGCAACTCTATAGCAACCAAACAGATTACCCTAGCAACCAAAATTCAAAGAGGGATATCTTCCATTCTGAATGTCACAGAGGCATGGGAGTTGGTTTATGTCATTCATACTGACAAGAAGCCTTTGGTGTTTCATGATTAGCAGCTGCCAAGCAACTCCATAACAACCAAACAGAGTACCCTAGCAACCAAAATCCAAAGAGGGATCTCTTCCATTCTGAATGTCACAGAGGCATGGGAGTTGGTTTATATCATTCATACTGACAAGAAACCTTTGGCATTTCATCATTGGCAGCTGCCAAGTAACTCCATAGCAACCAAACAGAGTACCCTAGTAACCAAAATCCAAAGAGGGATATCTTCCATTCTGAAAGTCACACAGGCATGGGAGTTGGTTTATATCATTCATAATGACAAGCAGCCTTTGGAGTTTTATGATTGGCACCTGCCAAGTCACTCCCTTGCAACCAAACAGAGGACCCTAGCAACCAAATTCCAAAGAGGGATATCTTCCATTCTGAATGTCACAGAGGCATGGGAGTTGGTTTAAATCATTTATACTGACAATCAGCCTTTGGAGTTTCATCATTGGCACCTGCCAAGTCACTCCCTGGCAACCAAACAGAGGACCCTAGCAACCGTTTATCATGACCCATGTCTCTGCATCAGAACATCACATAGAGATGGGGGTTGGCTCTTTTGTTTTGGTTGGGAAACTGTCTGT
Source organism: Scardinius erythrophthalmus (assembly GCF_964197995.2). NCBI lineage: Eukaryota > Metazoa > Chordata > Actinopteri > Cypriniformes > Leuciscidae > Scardinius > Scardinius erythrophthalmus. The sequence continues at coordinate 20,858,035 of NC_138230.1, read as the reverse complement.
AACTATCACCATGGTAACTGATTTCACACCCTAGCAACCGTTTAGAGCCACCTAGCAACCATATTGCAACATATAGAAGCCATATTTCAGCTCCACAACATTGTACAGACATGGTTGTTGGCTCGAATGCAATCATGTACAACACCCTAGCAACCAAGTGGAGAGTTTTGCCACTGCAAGCACCACTTCACATTTTCTTCAGGAAATGTACATTCTAGTTATTATTATTCTTTTTATTATTCTGGACAAAAGTTTGGCGCGTAACTCGCCCCGCACCGTTCGTCACAGACCCATGAATGAGGTGTCAAATCGACAGGCTCATTGAGGAGAGGTGTGCTATGACTTTAATAAGCGATCGGGGGTGCGGTGTTCGCCCCAGGGGCGAAAAAGCGGCCAAAAAAGTCCCATTGACTTAACATTGCGACGGACTTTGACCACTTGTAGCTCTGAGCGAGGATTTCGCAGAAACGTGTGATTTGCCACATTTGAAGAGGCTGACAGGCTCTGTAAGAACATACCTCACAATGGGGTAAAAGTTGCACCCCTGGGGGGCAGGAGATGCCCAAAGTTGCCCCATTGACTTACTATGGGGAAGGAACATCCCGTGAAACACACATGCTTTTCCTACTATGGTAAATTGCATAGGGACTTTGTATTGAACGTAGCTCTGGATCACAGTGTCATAGAGACAAGGGGGAGGGCTCATTTTACTCAGACGACCAATCAGTCTCTCAGGATCATTGTGAAGCTATCAAGCCACGCCCTAGCAACCATTTAGAGCCCCTTAGCAACAAGTCCCATAGACTTCCATTGAAAGAGTTCAAAGAGATATCTCCGGACTGAATTGTCATAGAAACATGGGGGTGGTCTCATTTGACTCGGGGCAGCAAACAGCCAATCATGAATCACCTCAACACTTCCAAGCCCCTCCCTAGCAACCATTGTCGAGCACCTTAGCAACCAAAATCCAAAGAGGGATATCTTCCGTTCTGAATGTCACAGAGGCATGGGAGTTGGTTTATATCATTGATATTGACAAGCAGCCTTTGAGTTTCATGATTGACAGCTGCGAAGACACTCCCTAGCAACCAAACAGAGTACACTAGCAACCAAAATCCAAAGAGGGATATCTTCCATTCTGAATGTCACAGAGGCATGGGAGTTGGTTTATATCATTCATAGTGACAAGAAGCCTTTGGAATTGCATCATTGGCAGCTGCCAAGTAACTCCATAGCAACCAAACAGAGTACCCTAGCAACCAAAATCCAAAGAGGCATATCTTCCATTCTGAATGTCACAGAGGCATGGGAGTTGGATTATATAATTCATACTGACAAGAAGCCTTTGGAATTTCATCATTGACAGCTGACAAGCCACTCCCTAGCAACCAAACAGAGTACCCTAGCAACCAAAATCCAAAGAGGGATATCTTCCATTCTGAATGTCACAGAGGCATGGGAGTTGGTTTATATCATTCATAGTGACAAGAAGCCTTTGGAATTGCATCATTGCCAGCTGCCAAGTAACTCCATAGCAACCAAACAGAGTACCCTAGCAACCAAAATCCAAAGAGGCATATCTTCCATTCTGAATGTCACAGAGGCATGGGAGTTGGATTATATCATTCATACTGACAAGAAGCCTTTGGAATTTCATCATTGGCAGCTGACAAGTCACTCCCTAGCAACCAAACAGAGTACCCTAGCAACCAAAATCCTTAGAGGCATATCTTCCAGTCTGAATGTCGCAGTGGCATGGGAGTTGGTTTATATCATTCATAGTGACAAGAAGCCTTTGGAGTTTCACGATTGGCAGCTGACAATCTCACTCTCTAGCAACCAAATAGAGTACCCTAGCAACCAAAATCCAAAGAGTGATATCTTCCATTCTGTATGTGAGAGAGGCATGGGAGCTGGATTATATCATTCATACTGACAAGCAGCCTTTGGAATTTCATGATTGGCAGCTGCCAAGCTACTCCCTAGCAACCAAACAGAGTACCCTAGCAACCGTTTAGCAAAGCGTATATCTCTGCATCAGAACATTGTATAGAGATGGGAGTTGGTTTATAGCATTCATACTGACAAGAAGCCTTTGCAGTTTCATCATTAGCAGCTGCCAAGCAACTCCATACCAACCAAACAGAGTACCCTAGCAACCATTTTACAAGACCTACATCTCTGCATCAGAATATTGTATAGAGATGGGGGTTGGCTCATTAGTTTCAGTTGGAAAACAGTCTGTAAATATCACCATGGTAACTGTGTATTCACACCCTAGCATCCATTTAGAGCCACCTAGCAACCATATTGCAACATATAGAAGCCATATTTCAGCTCCACAACATCTTACAGACATGGTTGTTGGCTTGTATGCAATTATGTACAGCACCCTAGCAACCGCTTAGCAACCACCCAGAATACCTTGGAAACCGCCTAGAACACCATAGCAACCGCCTAGTAAAACCCTAGCAACCGTGCCGAATTTTGCCACTGCAAGCACCACTCACATTTTCTTCAGGAAATGTACATTCTAGTTATTAGTGGTGCTTTTCAAAGCAACACTATTGTTATTGCTCATACTTATATTCCACACAAAGTTTGGCGCGTAATGCGCCCCGCACCGTTTGTCACAGACCCCTGAGTGAGGTGTCAAATCGACCGGCTCATTGAGGAGAGGTGTGCTATGACTTTTCTAAGCGATCGGGTGTACGATGTTCGCACAGCGGACGAATAAGCGGCCAAAAAAGTCCCATTGACTTAACATTGGGCATTCTAAAAAATTTCAAATCCAAACCGACGTTTTCACACACACAGACTCCAAAGGGCCTGACACCCCTGCGTCTCTCCCTCAGAGGATTTATATTATCAAGCAGCCAATAAGTAATGGCCTAAGATCTTCATAGACACACCCTAGCAACCAGTTTCAGCACCCTAGCAACCACTAAGAGCTCCCGAGCAACCACCCTAAACCCCCAAAAATAATTTTTTTACAATTTTTTTGTATTTTTTAACGCAATATTACACTCGTGGCCTTGCGATATTGCTCCATGCTTGTGCCTATTCGGCCATAGTACTGAAGGCACTCGTTATTAAAGATTTTAATAACTCTATAAAAACTCCATAGTAACCATCTTTGACAACTACCAACCACTTAGTAACACCATAGCAACTAAAAAAAATACCTTAGCAACCATCCTGAACACCCTAGAAACGTCTAGAAACGCTCTAGTAACCACCAAAAATACCCGTAGCAACCACCCAGAACACCCTAGCAACTGTCTAGCAACCCCCCAGAACACCTAGCAACTGCCTAGCAACCACCCAGAACACCCTAGCAACCGCCTAGCAACCACCCAGAATACCCTAGCAACCACCTAGCAACGCCATAGCAACCACCCAAAATACCCTAGCAACCGCCTAGCAACACCTAAGCAACCACTCAGAACACCTTAGCAACTGCCTAGCAATGCCCTAGCAACCACACAGAATACCCTAGCAACCGCCTAGCAACACCTTAGCAACCACTCAGGACACCCTAGCAACTGCCTAGCAACACCCTAGTATCCACCCAGAATACCATAGCAACTGCCTAGCAACACCATAGCAACCACCCAGAACACCCTAGCAACCACCCAGAACACCCTAGCAACCACCTAGCAACACCCTAGCAACCACCAAGAATACCCTAGCAACCGCCTAGCAACCACCCAGAACACCTTAGCAACTGCCTAGCAACCGCCTAGCAACCACCCAGAACCCCTTAGCAACTGCCTAGCAACCGCCTAGCAACCACCCAGAATACCATAGCAACTGCCTAGCAACACCTTAGCAACCACTCAGAACACCCTAGCAACTGCCTAGCAACGCCCTAGCAACCACCCAAAATACCCTAGCAACCGCCTAGCAACACCTTAGCATCCACCCAGAACAGCCTAGCAACCACCTAGCAACGCCCTAGCAACCACCAAGAATACCCTAGAAACCGCCTAGCAACCACCCAGGACACCTAAGCAACTGCCTAGCAACCACCCAGAACCCCTTAACAACTACCTAGCAACCGCCTAGCAACCACCCAGAACACCATAGCAACCACCCAGAACACCCTAGCAACCACCTAGTAATGCCCTAGCAACCACACAGAACACCCTAGCAACACCCTAGCAACCACCTGAACAACATGAATAAGCCATATCTCAGCACCAGAACATCGTACAAACATGTTTGTTGGCTCGTATGCAATCATGTACCACACTCTAGCAACCGAGTGGCGAGTTTTGCCACTGCAAGCACCACTTCACATTTTCTTCAGGAAATGTACATTCTAGTTATTAGTGGTGCTTGCTGAAAGCAAGGCATCACTATTGTTATTGCTCATACTTATTATTCTTCTTCTTCTTCTTATTGTTCTGGACAAAAGTTTGGCGCGTAACTCGCCCCGCACCGTTTGTCACAGACCCATGAATGAGGTGTCAAATCGACCGGCTTATTGAGGAGAGGTGTGCTATGACTTTTATAAGCGATCGGGGGTGCGGTGTTCGCCCCAGGGGCGAAAAAGCGCCCCAAAAAGTTCCATTGACTTAACATTGCGACGAACTTTGAGCACTCATAGCTCTGAGCGAGGATTTTGCAGAAACGTGTGATTTGCCACATTTGAAGAGGCTGACAGGCTCTGTAAGAACATACCTCACAATGGGGTAAAAGTTGCACCCCTGGGGGGCAGGAGCGTCCCAAAGTTGTCCCATTGACTTACTATGGGGAAGGAATGTCCCGTGAAACACACATGCTTTTCCTACTATGGTAGATTGCATAGGGATTTTGTAATGAACGTAGCTCTGGATCACAGTGTCATAGAGACAAGGGGGAGGGCTCATCTTACTCAGATGACCAATCAGTCTCTCAGGATCATTGTGAAGCTATCAAGCCACGCCCTAGCAACCATTTAGAGCACCTTAGCAACAAGTCCCATAGACTTCCATTGAAAGAGATCAAAGGGATATCTCAGGACTGAATTGTCATAGAAACATGGGGGTGGTCTCATTTGACTCGGGGCAGCAAACAGCCAATCATGAATCACCTCAACACTTCCTAGCCCCTCCCTAGCAACCATTGTCGAGCACCTTAGCAACCAAAATTCATAGAGAGATATCTTCTATTCTGAATGTCACAGAGGCATGGGAGTTGGTTATATCATACATACTGACAAGCAGCCTTTGGAGTTTCATGATTGGCAGCTGCCAACCCACTCCCTAGCAACCAAACAGAGTACCCTAGCAACCATTTTGAAAGGCCTATATCTCTGCATCAGAACATCATAAAGAGATGGGGTTAACACAAGTTTGACTCAGGGCAGCAAACGGCCAATCATAAATCACCTCAACACTTCCTAGCCCCTCCCTAGCAACCATTGTCGAGCACCTTAGCAACAACAATCCAAAGAGGGATATCTTCTATTCTGAATGTCACAGAGGCATGGGAGTTGGTTTATATCATACATACTGACAAGCAGCCTTTGGAGTTTCATGATTGGCAGCTGCCAAGCCACTCCCTAGCAACCAAACAGAGTACCCTAGCAACCATTTTGCAAGACCTATATCTCTGCATCAGAACATCATAAAGAGATGGGGTTAACACAAGTTTGACTCAGGGCAGCAAACGGCCAATCATAAATCACCTCAACACTTCCTAGCCCCTCCCTAGCAACCATTGTCGAGCACCTTAGCAACAACAATCCAAAGAGGGATATCTTCTATTCTGAATGTCACAGAGGCATGGGAGTTGGTTTATATCATACATACTGACAAGCAGCCTTTGGAGTTTCATGATTGGCAGCTGCCAAGCCACTCCCTAGCAACCAAACAGAGTACCCTAGCAACCATTTTGCAAGACCTATATCTCTGCATCAGAACATCATAAAGAGATGGGGTTAACACAAGTTTGACTCAGGGCAGCAAACGGCCAATCATAAATCACCTCAACACTTCCTAGCCCCTCCCTAGCAACCATTGTCGAGCACCTTAGCAACAACAATCCAAAGAGGGATATCTTCTATTCTGAATGTCACAGAGGCATGGGAGTTGGTTTATATCATACATACTGACAAGCAGCCTTTGGAGTTTCATGATTGGCAGCTGCCAAGCCACTCCCTAGCAACCAAACAGAGTACCCTAGCAACCATTTTGCAAGACCTATATCTCTGCATCAGAACATCATAAAGAGATGGGGTTAACACAAGTTTGACTCAGGGCAGCAAACGGCCAATCATAAATCACCTCAACACTTCCTAGCCCCTCCCTAGCAACCATTGTCGAGCACCTTAGCAACAACAATCCAAAGAGGGATATCTTCTATTCTGAATGTCACAGAGGCATGGGAGTTGGTTTATATCATACATACTGACAAGCAGCCTTTGGAGTTTCATGATTGGCAGCTGCCAAGCCACTCCCTAGCAACCAAACAGAGTACCCTAGCAACCATTTTGCAAGACCTATATCTCTGCATCAGAACATCATAAAGAGATGGGGTTAACACAAGTTTGACTCAGGGCAGCAAACGGCCAATCATAAATCACCTCAACACTTCCTAGCCCCTCCCTAGCAACCATTGTCGAGCACCTTAGCAACAACAATCCAAAGAGGGATATCTTCTATTCTGAATGTCACAGAGGCATGGGAGTTGGTTTATATCATACATACTGACAAGCAGCCTTTGGAGTTTCATGATTGGCAGCTGCCAAGCCACTCCCTAGCAACCAAACAGAGTACCCTAGCAACCATTTTGCAAGACCTATATCTCTGCATCAGAACATCATAAAGAGATGGGGTTAACACAAGTTTGACTCAGGGCAGCAAACGGCCAATCATAAATCACCTCAACACTTCCTAGCCCCTCCCTAGCAACCATTGTCGAGCACCTTAGCAACAACAATCCAAAGAGGGATATCTTCCATTCTGAATGTCACAGAGGCATGGGAGTTGGTTTATATCATTCATAGTGACAAGAAGCCTTTGGAATTGCATCATTGGCAGGTGCCAAGTAACTCCATAGCAACCAAAAAGAGTACCCTAGCAACCAACATCCAAAGAGGCATATCTTACATTCTGAATGTCACAGAGGCATGGGAGTTGGATTATATAATTCATAATGACAAGAAGCCTTTGGAATTTCATCATTGACAGCTGACAAGCCACTCCCTAGCAACCAAACAGAGTACCCTAGCAACCAAAATCCAAAGAGGCATATCTTCCATTCTGAATGTCGCAGAGGCATGGGAGTTGGTTTATATCATTCATAGTGACAAGAAGCCTTTGGAGTTTCATGATTGGCAGCTGACAAGCCACTCGCTAGCAACCAAATAGAGTACCCTAGCAACCGTTTAGCAAAATGTATATCTCTGCATCAGAACATCGTATAGAGATGGGAGTTGGTTTATATCATTCATGCTAACAAGAAGCCTTTGTAGTTTCATCATTAGCAGCTGACAAGCATCTCCATAGCAACCAAACAGAGTACCCTAGCAACCATTTTACAAGACCTACATCTCTGCATCAGAATATTGTATAGAGATGGGGGTTGGCTCATTAGTTTCAGTTGTAAAACAGCCTGTAAATATCACCATGGTAACTGTGTATTCACACCCTAGCAACCATTTAGAGCCACCTAGCAACCATATTGCAACATATAGAAGCCATATTTCAGCTCCACAACATCGTACAGACATGGTTGTTGGCTCGAATGCAAACATGTACAACACCCTAGCAACCGAGTGGCGAGTTTTGCCACTGCAAGCACCACTTCACATTTTCTTCAGGAAATGTACATTCTAGTTATTATTATTATTCTGGACAAAGTTTGGCGCGAAACTCGCCCCGCACCGTTTGTCACAGACCCCTGAGTGAAGTGTCAAATCGACCGGCTCATTGAGGAGAGGTGTGCTATGACTTTTCTAAGCGATCGGGTGTACGATGTTCGCACAGCGGACGAAAAAGCGGCCAAAAAAGTCCCCATTGACTTTACATTGGGCATTCTAAAAATATTTGAATCCCAACCGACGTTTTCACACACACAGACTCCAAAGGGCCTGACACCCCTGCGTCTCTCCCTCTCTCTCTCCCTCAGAGGATTATATTATCAAGCAGCCAATAAGTAATGGCCTAAAATCTTCATAGCCACACCCTAGCAACCAGTTTTAGCACCCTAGCAACCACCAAAAAAATTTTTTTTTTACATTTTTTTGTATTTTTTAACGCAATATTACACTCGTGGCCTTGCGATATTGCTCCATGCTTGTGCCTATTCAGCCATAGGCACGAGGCTGCAGGCCGAGTGCCGTACTGAAGGCACTCGTTATTAAAGATTTTAATAACTCTATAAAAACTCCATAGTAACCATCTTTGACAACTACCAACCACCTAGTAACAAAATAGCAACTACCAAAAATACCTTAGCAACCATCCTGAACACCCTAGCAACGTCTAGAAACGCTCTAGTAGATCATAGAAACACCAAGGTGGTCTCGTTTCACTCAGGGCATCAAATGGCCAATCATGAATCACCTCAACACTTCCTAGCCCCTCCCTAGCAACCATTGTCGAGCACCTTAGCAACCAAAATCCTAGAGGGATATCTTCTATTCTGAATGTCACAGAGGCAGGGAAGTTGGTTTATATCATTCATAGTAACAAAAAGCCTTTGCAGTTTCATCAATGGCAGCTGTCAAGCAACTCCATAGCAACCAAACAGATTACCCTAGCAACCAAAATTCAAAGAGGGATATCTTCCATTCTGAATGTCACAGAGGCATGGGAGTTTGTTTATGTCATTCATACTGAAAAGCAGCCTTTGGAGTTCATCATTAGCAGCTGCCAAGCCACTCCATAGCAACCAAGCAGAGTACCCTAGCAACTATTTAGCAAGACCTATATCTCTGTATCAGAGCATCGTATAGAGATGGGGGAAGGTTTATATAATTCAATATTGACAAGAAGCCTTTGGAGTTTCATGATTGGCAGCTGCCAAGCCACTCCCTAGCAACCAATCATAGTACCCTAGCAACCAAAATCCAAAGAGGGATATCTTCCAGTCTGAATGTCACAGAGGCATGGGAGTTGGTTTATATCATTCATAGTAACAAAAAGCCGTTGCAGTTTCATCAATGGCAGCTGTCAAGCAACTCCATAGCAACCAAACAGATTACCCTAGCAACCAAAATTCAAAGAGGGATATCTTCCATTCTGAATGTCACAGAGGCATGGGAGTTGGTTTATGTCATTCATACTGACAAGAAGCCTTTGGTGTTTCATGATTGGCAGCTGCCAAGCAACTCCATAACAACCAGACAGAGTACCCTAGCAACCAAAATCCAAAGAGGGATATCTTCCATTCTGAATGTCACAGAGGCATGGGAGTTGGTTTATATCATTCATACTGACAAGAAACCTTTGGAGTTTTATGATTGGCACCTGCCAAGTCACTCCCTTGCAACCAAACAGAGGACCCTAGCAACCAAATTCCAAAGAGGGATATCTTCCATTCTGAATGTCACAGAGGCATGGGAGTTGGTTTAAATCATTTATACTGACAATCAGCCTTTGGAGTTTCATCATTGGCACCTGCCAAGTCACTCCCTGGCAACCAAACAGAGGACCCTAGCAACCGTTTATCATGACCCATGTCTCTGCATCAGAACATCACATAGAGATGGGGGTTGGCTCTTTTGTTTTGGTTGGGAAACTGTCTGTAACTATCACCATGGTAACTGATTTCACACCCTAGCAACCATTTAGAGCCACCTAGCAACCATATTGCAACGTATAGAAGCCATATTTCAGCTCCACAACATTGTACAGACATGGTTGTTGGCTCGAATGCAATCATGTACAACACCCTAGCAACCAAGTGGAGAGTTTTGCCACTGCAAGCACCACTTCACATTTTCTTCAGGAAATGTACATTCTAGTTATTATTATTATTATTAGTGGTGCTTTTTTAAAAGCATCACTATTGTTATTGCTCATACTTATTATTCTTTTTATAATTTTTATTATTCTTCCACACAAAAGTTTGGCGCGAAACTCGCCCCGCACCGTTTGTCACAGACCTCTGAGTGAGGCGTCAAATCGAGCGGCTCATTGAGGAGAGGTGTGCTATGACTTTTCTAAGCGATCGGGTGTACGATGTTCGCACAGCGGACGAAAAAGCGGCCAAAAAAGTCCCATTGACTTAACATTGGGCATTCTAAAAACATTTGAATCCCAACCGACGTTTTCACACACACACCACTCCAAAGGGCCTGACACCCCTGCGTCTCTCCCTCTCTCTCTCCCTCAGAGGATTTATATTATCAAGCAGCCAATAAGTTATGGCCTAAAATCTTCATAGCCACACCCTAGCAACCAGTTACAGCACCCTAGCAACCACTAAGAGCTCCCTAGCAACCACCCTAAACCAAAAAAAAACATTTTTACATTTTTTTTTTATTTTTTAAAGCAATTTTACTCTCGTGGCCTTGTGATATCGCTCCATGCTTGTGCCTATTCGGCCATAGGCACGAGGCCGCAGGCCGAGTGCCGTACTGAAGGCACTTGTTATTAAAGATTTTAAGAACTCTATACACACTCCATAGTAACCGTATTTGACAACTACCAACCACCTAGTAACACCATAGCAACTAACAAAAATACCTTAGCAACCACCCTGAACACCCTAGCAACGTCTAGAAATGCTCTAGTAACCACAAAAAAACTCTAGCAAGCACCCAGAACACCCTAGCAACTGCCTAGCAACCACCTAGAACACCTAGCAACTGCCTAGCAACCACCCAGAACACCTAGCAACCAACCAGAACACCCTAGCAACTGCCTAGCAATGCCCTAGTATCCACCCAGAATACCATAGCAACTGCCTAGCAACACCATAGCAACCACCCAGAACACCCTAGCAACCACCTAGCAACGCCCTAGCAACCACCAAGAATACCCTAGCAACTGCCTAGAAACCACCAAGAATACCCTAGCAACTGGCTAGCAACCACCCAGAACACCCTAGCAACCACCTGGCAACAGCATCTTGCTAAAAACATGCTGACAACATGCTAATCAAGCTAGCATCATGCTAGCAACATGCTAATCAAGCTAGCATCATGTTAGCAACATGCTAATCATGCTAGCAACATGCTAATCAAGCTAGCATCATGCTAGCAACATGCTAATCATGCTAGCATTATGCTACCAACATGCTAATAAAGCTAACATCATGCTAACAACATGCTAATCAAGCTAGCATAATGCTAGCATCATGCTAATCAAGCTAGCATCATGCTAGCAACATGCTAATCATGCTAGCATTATGCTAGCAACAGGCTAATAAAGCTAGCATCAGGCTAACAACATGCTAATCAAGCTAGCATCATGCTAGCAACATCCTAATCATGCTAGCATTATGCTAGCAACATGCTAATCAAGCTAGCATCATGCTAGCAACATGCTAATCATGCTAGCAACATGCTAATCATGCTAGCAACATGCTTATCAAGCTAGCATAATGCTAATCAAGCTAGCATAATGCTAGCAACATGCTAATCATGCTAGCATTAGGCTACCAACATGCTAATAAAGCTAGCATCATGCTAACAACATGCTAATCAAGCTAGCATAATGCTAGCATCATGCTAATCAAGCTAGCATCATGCTAGCAACATCCTAATCATGCTAGCATTATGCTAGCAACATGCTAATCAAGCTAGCATCATGCTAGCAACATGCTAATCATGCTAGCAACATGCTAATCATGTTAGCATCTAGCTAAAAACATGCTAACAACATGCTAATCATGCTAGCATCTTGTTAAAAGCATGCTAGCAACATGCTAATCATGCTAGCATCATCCAACCAACATGCTAATCATGCTAACAACATGCTAATCCTGCTAGCATCATTCTAACAACATGTTAATCATAGTAAATCAGGCTGGAATGTGGTAAATCGTAGTAAATCATCTTAGAAACATGGTAAATCGTGGTAAATAATGCTAAAATGTGGTATATCATGGTATCACAACATGTCAATTGTGTTAGCATCTGCCCAGTGGCGAATTTTGCCACTGCAAGCACCACTTCACATTTTCTTCAGGAAATGTACATTCCAGTTATTCTTATTATTATTCTGGACAAAGTTTGGCGCGTAATGCGCCCCGCACCGTTTATCTCAGACCCCTGAGTGAGGTGTCAAATTGACCGGCTCATTGAGGAGAGGTGTGCTATGACTTTTCTAAGCGATCGGGTGTACGATGTCTGCATAGCGGACAAAAAAGTGGCCAAAAAAGTCCCATTGACTTAACATTGGGCATTCTAAAAATATTTGAATCCCAACCGACGTTTTCACACACACAGACTCCAAAGGGCCTGACACCCCTGCGTCTCTCCCTCTCTCTCTCCCTCAGAGGATTTATATTATCAAGCAGCCAATAAGTAATGGCCTAAAATCTTCATAGCCACACCCTAGCAACCAGTTTCAGCACCCTAGCAACCCCTAAGAGCTCCCTAGTAACCACCCTAAACAAAAAAAAAACATTTTTTTAATATTTTTTTATTTTTTAAAGCAATTTTACTCTCATGGCCTTGCGATATCGCTCCATGCTTGTGCCTATTCGGCCATAGGCACGAGGCCGCAGGCCGAGTGCTGTACTGAAGGCACTCGTTATTAAAGATTTTAAGAACTCTATAAAAACTCCATTGTAACCATCTTTGAAAACTACCAACCACCTAGTAACACCATAGCAACTACCAAAAATGCCTTAGCAACCACCCTGAACATCCTAGCAATGTCTAGAAATGCTCAAGTAATCACCAAAAATATAATAGCAACCACCCAGAACACCCTAGCAACTGCCTAGCAACGCCCTAAACCCCACCCAGAACACCTTAGCAACTGCCTAGCAACACCGTAGCAACCACCCAGAACACCCTAGCAACCACCTGGCAACAACCCAGAACACCCTAGCAACTGCGTAGCAACCGCTTAGCAACCACCCAGAACACCCTAGCAACTGCCTAGCAACCACCCAGAACGCCTAGGAACCACCCAGAACACCCTGGCAACTGCCTAGCAAAGCCCTAACATCCACCCAGAATACCATAGCAACTGCCTAGCAACACCATAGCAACCACCCAGAACACCCTAGCAAATGCCTAGCAACGCCCTAGCAACCACCAAGAATACCCTAGCAACCACCTAGCAACACCATAGCAACCACCCAGAATACCCTAGCAAATGCCTAGCAACGCCCTAGCAACCACCAAGAATACCCTAGCAACCGCCTAGCAACACCATAGCAACCACCCAGAATACCCTAGCAACCGCCTAGCAACACCATAGCAACCACTCAAAATACCCTAGCAACTGTCTAGCAACGCCCTAGCAACCACCCAGAATACCCTAGCAACCACCCAGCAACACCATAGCAACCACCCAGAATACCCTAGCAACTGTTTAGCAACGCCCTAGCAATCACCCAGAATACCCTAGCAACCACCTAGCAACACCATAGCAACCGCCTAGCAACACCATAGCAACCACACAGAATACCCTAGCAACTGCCTAGCAACGCCCTAGCAACCACCCAGAATACCCTAGCAACCGCCTAGCAACACCATAGCAACCACTCAGAATACCCTAGCAACTGCCTAGCAACGCCCTAGCAACCACCCAGAATACCCTAGCAACCGCCTAGCAACACCATAGCAACCACCCAGAATACCCTAGCAACCGCCTAGCAACACCATACCAACCACCCAGAACACCCTAGCAACTGCCTAGCAACGCCCTAGCAACCACCAAGAATACCCTAGCAACCACCCAACAACTACCCAGAATACCCTAGCAACCGCCTAGCAACACCATAGCAACCACCCAGAATACCCTAGCAACCACCTAGCAACACCATAGCAACCACACAGAATACCCTAGCAACTGCCTAGCAATGCCCTAGCAACCTCACAGAATACCCTAGCAACCGCCTAGCAACACCATAGCAACCACTCAGAATACCCTAGCAACTGCCTAGCAACGCCCTAGCAACCACCCAGAATAACCTAGCAACCGCCTAGCAACACCATAGCAACCACCCAGAATACCCTAGCAACTGCCTGGCAACACCCTAGCAACCACCCAGAATACCCTAGCAACCGCCTAGCAACACCATAGCAACCACCCAGAACACCCCAGTAACCGCCTAGCAACACCATAGCAACCACCCAGAACACCCTAGCAACTGCCTAGCAACGCCCTAGCAACCACACAGAACACCATAGTAACCACCTAGCAAAGCCCTAGCAACCACACAAAACACCCTAGCAACACCTTAGCAACCACCTGAACAACATGAATAAGCCATATCTCAGCACCAGAACGTCGTACAGACATGTTTGTTGGCTTGTATGCAATCATGTACCACACTCTAGCAACCGAGTGGCGAGTTTTGCCACTGCAAGCACCACTTCACATTTTCTTCAGGAAATGTACATTCTAGTTAATGGTGCTTGCTGAAAGCAAGGCATCATTAGTGTTCTCTTGCATACTTATTATTATTCTTATTTTTATTCTGGACAAAGTTTGGCGCGTAACTCGTCCCGCACCGTTTGTCTCAGACCCCTGAGTGAGGTGTCAAATCGACCGGCTCATTGAGGAGAGGTGTGCTATGACTTTTATAAGCGATCGGGGGTGCGATGTTTGCCCCAGGGGCGAAAAAGCGGCCAAAAAAGTCCCATAGACTTAACATTGCGACAAACTTTGACGACTCCTAGCTCAGAGCGAGGATTTCACATAAACTTGTGATTTGCCACATTTGAAGAGGCTGACAGGCTCTGTAAGAACATACCTCACAATGGGGTAAAAGTTGTAGCCCTGGGGGGCAGAAGCTGCCCAAAGTTGCCCCATTGACTTACTATGGGGAAGGAACATCCTGTGAAACTCACATGCTTTTCCTACTATGGTAAATTGCATAGGGATTTTGTATTGAACATAGCTCCTGATCACAGTGTCATAGAGACAAGGGGGCGAGCTCATTTTACTCAGACGACCAATCAGTCTCTCAGGATCATTGTGAAGCTATCAAGCCATGCCCTAGCAACCATTTAGAGCCCCTTAGCAACAAGTTCCATAGACTTCCATTGAAAGAGTTCAAAGAGATATCTCCAGACTGAATTGTCATAGAAACATGGGGGTGGTCTCATTTGACTCGTGGCAGCAAACAGCCAATCATGAATCACCTCAACACTTCTTAGCCCCTCCCTAGCAACCATTGTCGAACACCTTAGCAACCAAAATCCAAAGAGGGATATCTTCCATTATGAATATCACAGAGGCATGGGAGTTGGTTTATATCATTCATAGTGACAAGAAGCTTTTGCAGTTTCAAAATTTGCATCTGCCAAGCCACTCTATAGCAACCAAACAGAGTACCTTAGCAACCAAAATCCAAAGAGGGATATCTGCCATTCTGAATGTCACAGAGAAATGGGAGATGGTTTATATCATTCATAGTGACAAGAAGCCTTTGGAATTGCATCATTGGCAACTGCCAAGCCCCTCCCTAGCAACCAAACAGAGTACCCTAGCAACCGTCTAGCAAAACGAATATCTCTGTATCAGAACATCGTATAGAGATTGGAGTTGGTTTATATCATTCATACTGACAAGCAGCCTTTGAAGTTTCATGATTGGCAGCTGCCAAGCCACTCCCTAGCAACCAACAGAGTACCCTAGCAACCAAAATACAAAGAGGGATATCTTCCATTCTGAATGTCACAGAGGCATGGGAGTTGGTTTATATAATTCATAATGACAAGAAGCCTTTGCAGTTTCATCAGTGGCAGCTGCCAAGCCACTCCCTAGCAACCAAACAGAGTATCCTAGCAACCAAAATCCAAAGAGGGATATCTTCCATTCTGAATGTCACAGAGGCATGGGAGTTGGTTTATATCATTCATAGTGACAAGAAGCCTTTGGAATTGCATCATTGGCAGCTGCCAAGTAACTCCATAGCAACCAAACAGAGTACCCTAGCAACCAAAACCCAAAGAGGCATATCTTCCATTCTGAATGTCGCAGAGGCATGGGAGTTGGTTTATATCATTCATACTGACAAGCAGCCTTTGGAGTTTCATGATTGGCAGCTGACAAGCCACTCCCTAGCAACCAAACAGAGTACCCTAGCAACCAATATCCAAAGAGGGATATCTTCCATTCTGTATGTCGCAGAGGCATGAGAGTTGGATTATATCATTCATACTGACAAGCAGCCTTTGGAGTTTCATGATTGGCAGCTGCCACGCTACTCCCTAGCAACCAAACAGAGTACCCTAGCAACCGTTTAGCAAAACGTATATCTCTGCATCAGAACATCGTATAGAGATGGGAGTTGGTTTATATCATTCATACTGACAAGAAGCCTTTGCAGTTTCATCATCAGCAGCTGCCAAGCAACTCCATAGCAACCAAACAGAGTACCCTAGCAACCATTTTACAAGACCTACATCTCTGCATCAGAATATTGTATAGAGATGGGGGTTGGCTCATTAGTTTCAGTTGTAAAACAGTCTGTAAATATCACCATGGTAACTGTGTATTCACACCCTAGCAACCATTTAGAGCCACCTAGCAACCATATTGCAACATATAGAAGCCATATTTCAGCTCCACAACATCGTACAGACATGGTTGTTGGCTCGTATGCAATCATGTACAACACCCTAGCAACCGAGTGGAGAGTTTTGCCACTGCAAGCACCATTTCACATTTTCTTCAGGAAATGTACATTCTAGTTATTATTATTATTCTGGACAAAGTTTGGCGCGAAACTCGCCCCGCACCTTTTGTCACAGACCCATGAATGAGGTGTCAAATCGACCGGCTTATTGAGGAGAGGTGTGCTATGACTTTTATATGCGATCGGGGGTGCGGTGTTCACCCCAGGGGCGAAAAAGTGGCCCAAAAAGTTCCATTGACTTAACATTGCGACGAACTTTGAGCACTCATAGCTCTGAGCGAGGATTTCGCAGAAACGTGTGTTTTGCCACATTTGAAGAGGCTGACAGGCTCTGTAAGAACATACCTCACAATGGGGTAAAAGTTGCACCCCTGGGGGGCAGGAGCGTCCCAAAGTTGCCCCATTGACTTACTATGGGGAAGGAATGTCCCGTGAAACACACATGCTTTTCCTACTATGGTAGATTGCATAGGGATTTTGTAATGAACGTAGCTCTGGATCACAGTGTCAAAGAGACAAGGGGGCAGGCTCATTTTACTCAGACGACCAATCAGTCTCTCAGGATCATTGTGAAGCTATCAAGCCACGCCCTAGCAACCATTTAGAGCACCTTAGCAACAAGTCCTATAGACTTCCATTGAAAGAGTTCAAAGGGATATCTCCGGACTGAATTGTCATAGAAACTTGAGGGTGTTCTCGTTTGACTTGGGCAATCATGAATCACCTCAACTCTTCCTAGCCCCTCCCTAGCAACCATTGTCGAGCACCTTAGCAACCAAAATCCTAGAGGGATATCTTCCATTCTGAATGTCACAGAGGCATGGGAGTTGGTTTATATCATTCATAGTGACAAGAAGCCTTTGCAGTTTCATCATTGGCATCTGCCAAGCCACTCCATAGCAACCAAACAGAGTACCCTAGCAACCAAATTCCAAAGAGGGATATCTTCTATTCTGAATGTCACAGAGGCATGGGAGCTGGTTTATACCATACATACTGACAAGCAGCCTTTGAAGTTTCATTATTGGCAGCTGCCAAACCACTCCATAGCAACCAAACAGAGTACCCTAGCAACTATTTAGCAATACCTCTATCTCTGTATCAGAACATTGTATAGAGATGGGGGTTGGTTTATATCATTTATACTGACAAGAAGCCTTTGCAGTTTCATCATTAGCAGCTGCCAATCAACTCCATAGCAACCAAACAGAGTTCCCTAGCAACTGTTATGCAAGACATATATCTCTGCATCAGAACATCGTATAGAGATGAGGGTTGGTTTATATCATTAATACTGACAAGAAGCCTTTGCAGTTTCATCATTAGCAGCTGCCAATCAACTCCATAGCAACCAAACAGAGAACCCTAGCAACCAAAATCCAAAGAGGGATATCTTCCATTCTGAATGTCACAGAGGCATGGGAGTTGGATTATATCATTCATAGTGACAAGAAGCCTTTGCAGTTTCATCATTGGCAGCTGCCAAGCCACTCCCTAGCAACCATTGTCGAGCACCTTAGCAACCAAAACCATAGAGGGATATCTTTCATTCTGAATGTCACAGAGGCATGGGAGTTGGTTTATATCATTCATACTGACAAGCAGACTATGCAGTTTCATCATTAGCAGCTGTCAAGCAAATCCATAGCAACCAAACAGAGAACCCTAGCAACCAAAATACAAAGAGGGATATCTTCCATTCTGAAAGTCACAGAGGCATGGGAGTTGGTTTAAATCATTCATAGTGACAAGAAGCCTTTGCAGTTTCATCATTGGCAGCTGTCAAGCAACTCCATAGCAACCAAAAAGAGTACCCTAGCAACCATTTTGCAAGACCTATATCTCAGCATCAGAACATCATAAAGAGATGGGTTAACACAAGTTTGACTCAGGGCAGCAAACAGCCATTCATGAGACACCACAACACTTGCTAGCCCCGCCCTAGCAACCATTGTCGAGCACCTTAGCAACCAAAATCCATAGAGGGATATCTTTCATTCTGAATGTCACAGAGGAATGGGAGTTGGTTTATATCATTCACACTGACAAGCAGCCTTTGGAGTTTCATGACTGGCAGCTGCCAAGCCACTCCCTAGCAACCAAATAGAGTACCCTAGCAACCATTTTGCAAGTCCTATTTCTCTGCATCAGAACATCGTATAGAGATGGGGTTTGGCTCTTTTGACTCATGCTAGCAAACAGGAATTCCAACATGCTACACATGTTAGCTGTGAATAGCTACATGCTAATAGCGATTAGGTAAGTGCTAAATTATGCCAAGAAAATGCTAAGAACTCAATAGTAATCATCTGTGACAACTGCCAACCACATAGTTACACCATAGTAACCACCCAGAATACCATAGCAACCGCCTAGAAACACCATAGCAACCACCCAGAATACCATAGCAACCGCCTAGCAACGCCCTAGCAACCACCCAGAATACCCTAGCAACCGCCTAGCAACACCATAGCAACCACCCAGAATACCCTAGCAACCACCTAGCAACTCCATAGCAACCACCCAGAACACCCTAGCAACTGCCTAGCAACACCATAGCAGCCACCCAGAACACCCTAGCAACCACCTAGCAAAGCCCTAGCAACCACACAGAACACCCTAGCAACACCCTAGCAACCACCTGAACAACATGAATAAGCCATATCTCAGCACCAGAACATCGTACAGACATGTTTGTTGGCTTGTATGCAATCATGTACCACACTCTAGCAACCGAGTGGCGAGTTTTGCCACTGCAAGCACCACTTCACATTTTCTTCAGGAAATGTACATTCTAGTTAGTGGTGCTTGCTGAAAGCAAGGCATCACTATTGTTATTGCTCATACTTATTATTAATGGTGCTTGCTGAAAGCAAGGCATCATTAGTGTTCTCTTGCATACTTATTATTATTCTTATTTTTATTCTGGACAAAGTTTGGCGCGTAACTCGTCCCGCACCGTTTGTCTCAGACCCCTGAGTGAGGTGTCAAATCGACCGGCTCATTGAGGAGAGGTGTGCTATGACTTTTATAAGCGATCGGGGGTGCGATGTTTGCCCCAGGGGCGAAAAAGCGGCCAAAAAAGTCCCATAGACTTAACATTGCGACAAACTTTGACGACTCCTAGCTCAGAGCGAGGATTTCACATAAACTTGTGATTTGCCACATTTGAAGAGGCTGACAGGCTCTGTAAGAACATACCTCACAATGGGGTAAAAGTTGTAGCCCTGGGGGGCAGAAGCTGCCCAAAGTTGCCCCATTGACTTACTATGGGGAAGGAACATCCTGTGAAACTCACATGCTTTTCCTACTATGGTAAATTGCATAGGGATTTTGTATTGAACATAGCTCCTGATCACAGTGTCATAGAGACAAGGGGGCGAGCTCATTTTACTCAGACGACCAATCAGTCTCTCAGGATCATTGTGAAGCTATCAAGCCATGCCCTAGCAACCATTTAGAGCCCCTTAGCAACAAGTTCCATAGACTTCCATTGAAAGAGTTCAAAGAGATATCTCCAGACTGAATTGTCATAGAAACATGGGGGTGGTCTCATTTGACTCGTGGCAGCAAACAGCCAATCATGAATCACCTCAACACTTCTTAGCCCCTCCCTAGCAACCATTGTCGAACACCTTAGCAACCAAAATCCAAAGAGGGATATCTTCCATTATGAATATCACAGAGGCATGGGAGTTGGTTTATATCATTCATAGTGACAAGAAGCTTTTGCAGTTTCAAAATTTGCATCTGCCAAGCCACTCTATAGCAACCAAACAGAGTACCTTAGCAACCAAAATCCAAAGAGGGATATCTGCCATTCTGAATGTCACAGAGAAATGGGAGATGGTTTATATCATTCATAGTGACAAGAAGCCTTTGGAATTGCATCATTGGCAACTGCCAAGCCACTCCCTAGCAACCAAACAGAGTACCCTAGCAACCGTCTAGCAAAACGAATATCTCTGTATCAGAACATCGTATAGAGATTGGAGTTGGTTTATATCATTCATACTGACAAGCAGCCTTTGAAGTTTCATGATTGGCAGCTGCCAAGCCACTCCCTAGCAACCAACAGAGTACCCTAGCAACCAAAATACAAAGAGGGATATCTTCCATTCTGAATGTCACAGAGGCATGGGAGTTGGTTTATATAATTCATAATGACAAGAAGCCTTTGCAGTTTCATCAGTGGCAGCTGCCAAGCCACTCCCTAGCAACCAAACAGAGTATCCTAGCAACCAAAATCCAAAGAGGGATATCTTCCATTCTGAATGTCACAGAGGCATGGGAGTTGGTTTATATCATTCATAGTGACAAGAAGCCTTTGGAATTGCATCATTGGCAGCTGCCAAGTAACTCCATAGCAACCAAACAGAGTACCCTAGCAACCAAAACCCAAAGAGGCATATCTTCCATTCTGAATGTCGCAGAGGCATGGGAGTTGGTTTATATCATTCATACTGACAAGCAGCCTTTGGAGTTTCATGATTGGCAGCTGACAAGCCACTCCCTAGCAACCAAACAGAGTACCCTAGCAACCAATATCCAAAGAGGGATATCTTCCATTCTGTATGTCGCAGAGGCATGAGAGTTGGATTATATCATTCATACTGACAAGCAGCCTTTGGAGTTTCATGATTGGCAGCTGCCACGCTACTCCCTAGCAACCAAACAGAGTACCCTAGCAACCGTTTAGCAAAACGTATATCTCTGCATCAGAACATCGTATAGAGATGGGAGTTGGTTTATATCATTCATACTGACAAGAAGCCTTTGCAGTTTCATCATCAGCAGCTGCCAAGCAACTCCATAGTAACCAAACAGAGTACCCTAGCAACCATTTTACAAGACCTACATCTCTGCATCAGAATATTGTATAGAGATGGGGGTTGGCTCATTAGTTTCAGTTGTAAAACAGTCTGTAAATATCACCATGGTAACTGTGTATTCACACCCTAGCAACCATTTAGAGCCACCTAGCAACCATATTGCAACATATAGAAGCCATATTTCAGCTCCACAACATCGTACAGACATGGTTGTTGGCTCGTATGCAATCATGTACAACACCCTAGCAACCGAGTGGAGAGTTTTGCCACTGCAAGCACCATTTCACATTTTCTTCAGGAAATGTACATTCTAGTTATTATTATTATTCCACACAAAAGTTTGGCGCGTAACTCGCCCCGCACCGTTTGTCACAGACCCCTGAGTGAAGTGTCAAATCGACCGGCTCATTGAGGAGAGGTGTGCTATGACTTTTATAAGCGATCGGGGGTACAGTGTTCACCCCAGGGGCGAAAAAGCGGCCCAAAAAGTCCCATTGACTTAACATTGTGACGAACTTTGAGCACTCATAGCTCTGAGCAAGGATTTTGCAGAAACGTGTGATTTGCCACATTTGAAGAGGCTGACAGGCTCTGTAAGAACATACCTCACAAAGGGGTAAAAGTTGCACCCCTGGGGGGCAGGAGCGTCCCAAAGTTGCCCCATTGACTTACTATGGGGAAGGAATGTCCCGTGAAACACACATGCTTTTCCTACTATGGTAAATTGCATAGGGATTTTGTATTGAACGTAGCTCTGAATAACAGTGTCATAGAGACAAGGGGGCGGGCTCATTTTACTCAAACGACCAATCAGTCTCTCAGGATCATTGTGAAGCTATCAAGCCACGCCCTAGCAACCATTTAGAGCACCTTAGCAACAAGTCCCATAGACTCCCAATGAAAGAGATCCAAGGGATATCTCCAGACTGAATTGTCATAGAAACACGGGGTTGGTCTCATGAATCACCTCAACACTTTCTAGCCCCTCCCTAGCAAACATTTTCGAGCACCTTAGCAACCAAAATCCAAAAAGGGATATCTTCCATTCTGAATGTCACAGAGGCATGGGAGTTGGTTTATATCATTCATAGTGACAAGAAGCCTTTGCAGTTTCATCATTGGCAGCTGTCAAGCAACTCCATAGCAACCAAACAGAGTACCCTAGCAACCAAAATCCAAAGAGGGAAATCTTATATTCTGAATGTCACAGAGGCATGGGAGTTGGTTTATATCATTCATACTGACAAGCAGCCTTTGGAGTTTCATGATAGGCAGTTGCCAAGCAACTCCATAGCAACAAAACAGAGTACCCTAGCAACCAATATCTAAAGAGGGATATCTTCCATTCTGAATGTCACAGAGAAATGGGAGTTGGTTTATACCATACATACTGACAAGAAGCCTTTGCAGTTTCACCATTGGCAGCTGCCAAGCCACTCCATAGCAACCAAACAGAGTACCCTAGCAACCAATATCCAAAGAGGGATATCTTCCATTCTGAATGTCACAGAGAAATGGGAGTTGGTTTATATCATTCATAGTGACAAGAAGCCTTTGCAGTTTCATCATTGGCAGCTGCCGAGCTACTCCATAGCAATCAAACAGAGTACCCTAGCAACCAAATTCCAAAGAGGGATCTCTTCTATTCTGAATGCCACAGAGGCAAGGGAGTTGGTTTATACCATACATACTGACAAGCAGCCTTTGGAGTTTCATCATTGGCAGCTGCCAAGCCACTCCATAGCAACCAAACAGAGTACCCTAGCAACTATTTTGCAATACCTCTATCTCTGTATTAGAACATTGTATAGAGATGGGGGTTGGTTTATATAATTCATAGTGACAAGAAGCCTTTGGGGTTTCATGATTGACAGCTGCCAAGCCACTTCCTAGCAACCAAACAGAGTTCCCTAGCAACTGTTTTGCAAAACCTATATCTCTGCATCAGAACATCGTATAGAGATGGGGGTTGGTTTATATCATTAACCCCCTGAGGTCGGCTATCGCGCCGACGCGATAGGCTCGTTTTTTTCCGTATGAGTGCAAAAAAAAAAAAAATAATAATTTTTATCTTATATGCTTGTGTTATACATCAATCGATCCTGTTTAGTGTGTATTTTTTTGTGTATGCTCATAATAAAAACAAAGTGTTGTGCTTTTCTCCAAATAAAGAAAAATAAACATGATGCGAGTTCTGCCTACTCTCCGTCAGTGTAGTCCATTCTGAAACGCGTCCGAAAATGAACTGTAACTCAGCGAATACTCAGTCAAACAGGCATACAGTCACACAGGCATGAAGCTTGAATTCTCTTCTTTTCAATGAAGTAATTTTTATAAAAAACAAATATTCACAGTTTATGTAATATGTATGCAAAGAGAGAGATGTCAGTCGTTCTCATCTCAGCTAATTAAGTTTTAATGTGCTCCGCCCACGGAGAGCGCGCGCTATTCAAACGCAAATGTGAGGCGATCCAAACAAACCTGTGAAACGCCCACATCAGCTGGAAAACACACACCGCGAGTAACTTTCAGACTTATGTACTTTACGATGCTGTGAGGAATAATACTATCTTGATAATAATCCTGCAAAAATTTACCTCAGAAGTTCTGGAAGTATCATTTCGAGGAGCAAACGGATCCCGAGGAATTAGGTCAGTTCTGTTTGCTTTGTTCTAATCGGAATGAATGAACGCAAAGATGCGTGCTGTTGTGGAGCTACTACAGCTGGCAAAAATACTGTTTAAATATTGATCGCGTTTCTGTGTATGAATGAATGAACGAACGAACGAACGCACAGCGCGCTGTTGTGGAGCTACTACAGCTGGCAAAAATACTGTTTTAATATGAATCGCGTTTCTAAGAATGAATGAACGCACAGATGCGCGCTGTTGTGGAGCTACTACAGCTGGCAAAAATACTGTTTTAATATGAATCGCGTTTCTAAGAATGAATGAACGCACAGATGCGTGCTGTTGTGGAGCTACTACAGCTGGCAAAAATACTGTTTTAATATGAATCGCGAATACAAAGAAAGATTATACTGGAAATATTGTTACAATTTTAAATGTTGTTGTAATTGTATAACCTTAAAAAAAAAAAAAAAAATATATATATATATATATATATATATATATATATATATATATATATATATATGGATAGATGTAAACAAAATCTTTAAAGGTCATTATAAGCCTTCTCTTTAAAGGGTCATTTCACCCATTTGAACATTGTTTTTTATTTAAAGTGGGTCATATATGTAGTCGAAATGTAAAATAATTTTTGAATTTGGTGCCTTCGTGACCGAGAAAAGACAAAAAATAACTTCAGAACGCATTTGTATGAAAGACAACAACTCCCACAATGCACCACATTGCACAGCTCCGCAAGCCACTCCCACTAATCCAGAAAGCGCATATCTGCCTATAAGAGAAATCACTCTTCCGTCTGCAAGGCTAGCTACCACCAGAGCTTGACATTCATTTCACATTCACACAAAATGTCTAGTTAGTTGGCGAACTCATATAGTGCATTACTCCTCGTTTGTATTTCTTTCGAAAAGGTGAATTATTGCATGGTACCTGGATGTTCAGTCAGAACATATGCGGTGCGAAACTAGGATAGTTCACAACACAAACGTCCGTGTCCTCGTCTGATTCAGAGATTTCGTCCAGGAGAAATTGTCATCGTTGAAATTCTTTGCCGCAGACGGACTCTATCTCTGTGTTCGTAGCGGTTCGTAGCTGCATAGTGAGATCACCGGCGCCACCAGTCCGCCCTAACCCGAGCCAGTCCGGGCTCCTCGTCCGCGGCAGGCAGGTCTTCTGCCTCGGCTGCTCTTCGCTATAATGCGGCTTGTAAAGGTAGCCACAAACACCTGATTCAAGCATCAGACTTCCGAAATCCTCTTCTTCTATATCATATTGAGCACTCTCCTCCGCTATTGTCATAACTTTACATCTGTCTCCACAGCGCCTGTTAGCTTAGCTTCAAACAAGATGGAGGATATTGCTTTCAGTTTCAGAGCGTAAAGTCCCACCCACTGATCTGTAATAGGTCTGTAGCGTGAGCGGGTCCCGCCCCCTGGGAAAGATGAGGAACGAGTGTTTGTAGTCTTAACAGAAATCCCCCCCTCTAACACTTCCTCCTACAATGACGCAAAATGACGATTTTTGCGTCATTGTAGGAGGAAGTGTAAGAGGTAAATAACAGATTTCTCCCGTCTCAGGGGAAAATGAGAGAGTGTTGCACGACCATTCAATAGTATGACTGGGTTTCTAACAATGCAAAGCTTAATGCAAATGGGTGAAGTGTCCCTTTAAATAATTTTATTATGCTTTATTAGTGACACATTTGGGAAGAGAATATATTCCAAATCTGAAAATACAGTATGAGAACAATTAACTGCACAATTACTAGAAATGTTTACCTTGGATATTGTACAATTTGCAAGCAAAATTTGTGGAAAAAAACAACAAACCAGTTATATATTGTCCTTGCATTCTTGTGGCTCATTCTTGTGGCTACACACCTGAATGAAAGGCTCATTACGTATGCAGCCTCATTATGCGGGCCCGATTGACTCCACAGGTGTGAATCACGCCCACCCGCATATGGCCTTTCCAAACAAAAAGTGTTTTACAAGATTTAAATCAATGTATTGTGTTATGTGAATGATTAGGCAGGATGATTTTCACATAATTTTGAAGAAAAAATTCTAGGCAACGTCATCCATTGGTCAAAAGTCTTATTTACATATATTTAGAATGTGTTTTATGGCCTTATTTCAGAAACTTTAGTTTTTTGTTTTTGAAAAAACCATGCATAAACATTATTCTATCAAAAATACAAACATGTACATGCAAGTTGTTCACATATTATGGTAGCCCTGTTTGTGCTAAATAGAGTGAATTTACACCTTTGCCATTAATATGTTTATAAGCAACTGAAAAAAGCACAAATGTCAGGGCTTGTCAGAACATCTCAAGGACCCCAAAAACCCCCCAGACCCCAGAGGGTTAATACTG
This sequence comes from Scardinius erythrophthalmus, assembly GCF_964197995.2. Lineage (NCBI taxonomy): Eukaryota > Metazoa > Chordata > Actinopteri > Cypriniformes > Leuciscidae > Scardinius > Scardinius erythrophthalmus. Next base: position 20,831,412 of record NC_138230.1, on the reverse strand, counting down.
ACAAGAAGCCTTTGCAGTTTCATCATTAGCAGCTGCCAATCAACTCCATAGCAACCAAACAGAGTACCCTAGCAGCCAAAATCCAAAGAGGGATATCTTCCATGCTGAATGTCACAGAGGCATGGGAGTTGGTTTATATAATTCACAGTGACAAGAAGCCTTTGCAGTTTCATCATTGGCAGCTGCCAAGCAACTCCATGGCAACCAAACAGAGTACCCTAGCAACCAAAATCCAAAGAGGGATATCTTCCATTCTGAATGTCACAGAGGCATGGGAGTTGGTTTATATCATTCATAGTGACAAGAAGCAATTGCAGTTTCATCATTGGCAGCTGCCAAGCAACTCCATAGCAACCAAAGAGAGTACCCTAGCAACCAAAATCCAAATAGGGATATCTTCCATTATGAATGTCACAGAGGCATGGGAGTTGGTTTATATCATTCATACTGACAAGCAGCCTTCGGAGTTTCATGATTGGCAGCTGCCAAGCCACTCCCTAGCAACCAAACAGAGTACCCTAGCAACCAAAATCCAAAGAGGGATATCTTCCATTATGAATATCACAGAGGCATGGGAGTTGGTTTATATCATTCATAGTGACAAGAAGCCTTTTGCAGTTTCATCATTGGCAGCTGCCAATCCACTCCCTAGCAACCAAACAGAGTACCATACAACAAAAATCCAAAGAGGGATATCTTCCACTCTGAATGTCACAGAGGCATGGGAGTTGGTTTATATCATTCATAGTGGCAAGAAGTCGTTGCTGTTTAATCATTGGCAGCTAACAAGGAACTCCATAGCAACCAAACAGAGTACCCTAGCAACCTTTTATCAAGACCCATGTCTCTGCATCAGAACATCGTATAGAGATGGGGGTTGGCTCTTTTGTTTCGGTTGGGAAACAGTCTGTAAATATCACCATGGTAACTGTGTATTCACACCCTAGCAACCATTTAGAGCCACCTAGCAACCACATTGCAACATATAGAAGCCATATTTCAGCTCCACAATATCGTACAGACATGGTTGTTGGCTCGTATGCAATCATGTACAACACCCTAGCAACCAAGTGGCGAGTTTTGCCACTGCAAGCACCACTTCACATTTTCTTCAGGAAATGTACATTCTAGTTACATTTATTTTCTGTGCTGGCTCACAGCTGTGTTGGTGAAGATTATTTTTATCATCTCTGTAATGAAGCGGATAGTCGGACAGATGCTGAGAGCTTGACTGTTGTTAGAGAGACCTCTAGTGACCAATGCAGTTGGTGAAAGCTGTCTCAGACCATCCATCTATCTAAAGCCCTCATAGATCCATTGATTTATGCTGGGTGTCACATAATGTAAATGGGAATTAGTTTTACCGCAAATGTAGATTATTTAGGATATCTTGGAGAGGAGAAATATCCAAGTCTTACTATCCATGCAGGTAGTATGGATCAGGTGCTTGATCCATTCCCCTTTTAATATAAACAATTTCCAGGACATATTACCCAGACACATGGGTTTTCCTGCTACGCTAAAAGGCACACGGTTCTACTTCTAATGCTAGCATGTCAATAATCCCATGCGGGACTCATCTTGCCTGGAAGATATCTCTGCCAGGATGAAAGGCCAACTCAAGCGTCTTGTATTGGAAGACAGTTCAGCAATTCATATTTCACCATGGCTTGTCAACAATAAATTTGTCTGGCGCGAGTGATTTCAATGTTAAGTCAATGCAAAGACGCGTTTACGCGCGTCTGGAGGTCCTGCTGCGCGAATGAGGAATTTAGCGTGGCGCAGTAGACGCGAATTCGCCTCATTCGGGTGTCCAGTTCGCACGAATGACGCGAATTGAGCGTCTGGCGCGTTATGCGCGAATTATTTTATTTGGTGCTTTTTGTGCATTCACAACAGGTCCTCAAACTGGGTGCGGGACAGGCGGAAGCACCGCTGATAGCGGCCGTCATCCAGGTGCAGCTCCTGGAGCAAATGGTGAAACTTGCCAAACTGGGTACGCCTCCGGAGAGTCTCGGTGGACCCAAGTACGGCGACGATGACCCCTATGCCGCTGTCCTGCTTTCCAAAGCAAATACAGAGCGGAAACTCTCTCGAGGAATCCTCCTAGCACTTGCCACGCCCACAAGAAGTGGATTTCGCCTCAGACGCGCGTCAATTTCGCTTCAAACTTTTGCTTTTTACGCGCGTCAATTTCGCTCTGGACGCAAGAATGGATTCAAAATGTTCAAGCGTCCAACTAGATGCGGTAGACACGAATTTGACGTGCTATTCGCGTTTGGTGTGAACGCACAGTAAAACACGTATCAACCAGTCCCTCCCCTGTGAAGGCCTCCTTCCCTTCCCTTTACCTCAGTACAGATAAAATGTTGTTGGAATAATTCCGGTTCACGTGGCTATGCAGAGACGACAAAAAACAAAAACAAAATACTGTATTATAAATTTTTAAGGCCAGACAAGTAGTTTATTGAGGGTTGATTTTTAAAGAAGGACATATACTGCATATACGCACATATATTTTCAAACGCGCATACCTTTGGACTGAACATGTAATGCGCATTTGCACGACATTTACGTTGTTGTGGGTTTGCATTTTTGAGGTTTGAGCAGAGATAACGGATAATTGTTTGCACCTTCTAACCTATTTCAGGGAGTGCGTTCTCGAGACCTCAGGGACTGTTTTGTGCGGATGGGCGGGTGGAGCACGTTAAGGGTCTAAGCGTTAAGTTAATAACTAATGATCTTTGCAATGGAAGTGAATCAATCAATCAAAACTAACTTTGGCTGGACAATAACTTTATCCTAGAGCTGTTGTAAAGCCTAAACAATCTTATTACGGTAATTAGGGCCCGAGCACCGATGGTGTGAGGACCCTCTTGGAATTGCTCTGTTTATTATTATTATTATTATTATTATTCTCCGCATTGAATTGCATTTTTGAGGGCCTAAACATGCTTGAAAACTCACGAAACTTTGCACACGCGTCAGAACTGGCGAAAATTTACATCTGATATAGGTTTCAGAATTGGACGGGGCAAAACGGCTCGATAGCGCCACCTATAAAAGTTCAACGGAGTGCGCCTCCCGCAATGTTCCACGTACGTGCACGAAATTCGGTACATACATGTAATGAACTAATACCTACAAAAAAGTCTCTTGGAGCATAGCCCTAAACACAACAGGAAGTCAGCCATTTTGAACTTCCTCTCAGATTTTTGTGCAGTTTTTGCCATTTTCAGGCCTCGTACTTTAACGAACTCCTCCTACAGTTTTAATCTGATCATCTTCAAATTTGGTGAGTGTAATCTTAAGGCCTTTGCGACGTTAAATTGCGAAGATCTTGAGTTTTCGTCAAAGGGCGGGTCCTCGGCGGCCTGACAAATTTCGATGTTTCGCCATGAAACAGGAAGTTGCTGTAACTCAGGCATGGAATGTCCAATCTGCCCCAAACTTCACACTTTTGATAAGCGTTCTGTCCTGAACACGTGACCATGCTCATATTCAGTTACAGTCATAGCGCCACCTGCTGGCAACAGGAAGTGACATGTTTAACACTGTTATGGACTCCTAATAACATATAAAAAAGTGCCAGCAAGTGCTAAACATGCTAACAACATACTAGAAGCATGCTAAAACATGCTAGCAAACTCTTAGCTAAGTGCTAAAGCATGCTATTATTGCAATTAAATAGGAATTTGCTGTAACTCAGGCATGGAATGTCCAATCTGCCCCAAACTTCACACTTTTGATAAGCGTTCTGTCCTGAACACATCTACATGAGAATATTCAGTTATAGTAATAGCGCCACCTACTGGTAACAGGAAGTGTCATGTTTAACACGTTGATGCCATTCTAGCAACATGTTAAAAATGCCATTGACTTCTAAACATGCTAGAAACATTTTAAAACATGCTAGCAATACTTAGCTAAGTGCTAAAGCATGCTAATTCAATGAAACAGGATGTTGTTGTTACTCAAGAAGGCAATGTCCAATCTGCGCCAAACTTCACACTTTTAATAAACGTTCTGTCCTGAACACATGACCATGCTCATATTCAGTTACAGTCATAGTGCCACCTGCTGGCAACAGGAAGTGACATGTTAAACACTGTTGTGGACATAAAAACATATAAAAAAAGTGCCAGCAAGTGCTAAACATGCTAACAACATACTAGAAAAATGCTAAAACATGCTAGCAAACACTTAGCTGAGTGCTAAAGCATGCTATTGCTGCAATTAAATAGGAATTTGCTGTAACACAGGCAAGGAATGTCCAATCTGCCTCAAACTTCACACGTTTGATAAGAGTCATGGCCTGAACACATCTACATGAGAATATTCAGTTATAGTAATAGCGCCACCTCCTGTCAACAGGAAGTGACATGTTTAACACTGTTGTGGTCTCCTAATAACATATAAAAAAGAGCCAGCAAGTGCTAAACAGGTTAGTAACATACTAGAAACATGCTAGCAAACACTTAGCTAAGTGCTAAAGCATGCTATCACTGCAATTAAATAGGAAATTGCTGTAACCCAGGCATGGAATGTCCAATCTGCCCCAAACATCACACGTTTGATAAGAATCATGGCCTGAACACATGTCTATGCTCAAATTCAGTTATAGTAATAGCGCCACCTAATGGCAACAGGAAGTGACATGTTTAACACGTTGATGCCGTTCTAGCAACATGTTAAAAATGCCATTGAGTTCTAAACATGCTAGAAACATATTAAAACATGCTAGCAATACTTAGCTAAGTGCTAAAGCATGATAATTCAATGAAACAGGACTTTGTTGTTACTCAAGAAGGCAATGTACAATCTACCCCAAACTTCACACGTTTGATAAGAGTTATCTCTTGAACACATGTCCATGCTCATATTTAGTTATAGTCATAGCGCCACCTGCTGGCAACAGGAAGTGACGTTTAACACTGTTCTTGACTCCTAATAACATATAAAAAAAATGCCAGTAGGTGCTAAACATCCTACCAACATACTAGAGACATGCTAAAACATACTAGCAAACACTTAGCTAAGTGCTAAAGAATGATATTACTGCAATTAAATATGAATTTGCTGTAACTCAGGCATGGAATGTCCAATCTGCCCCAAACTTCACACTTTTGATAAGCGTTCTGTCCTGAACACATGACCATGCTTATATTCAGTTACAGTCATAGCGCCACCTGCTGGCAACAGGAAGTGACATGTTTAACACTGTTATGGACTCCTAATAACATATAAAAAAGTGCCAGCAAGTGTTAAAAATGCTAACAACATACTAGAAACATGCTAAAACATGCTAGCAAACTCTTAGCTAAGTGTTAAAGCATGCTATTATTGCAATTAAATAGGAATTTGCTGTAACTCAGGCATGGAATGTCCAATCTGCCCCAAACTTCACACTTTTGATAAGCGTTCTGTCCTGAACACATCTACATGAGAACATTCAGTTATAGTAATAGCGCCACCTACTGGTAACAGGAAGTGTCATGTTTAACACGTTGATGCCATTCTAGCAACATGTTAAAAATGCCATTGACTTCTAAACATGCTAGAAACATGTTAAAACATGCTAGCAATACTTAGCTAAGTGCGAAAGCATGCTATCACTGCAATTAAATAGGAATTTGCTGTAACCCAGGCATGGAATGTCCAATCTGCCCCAAACTTCACACGTTTGATAAGAATCATGGCCTGAACACGTCTATGCTCAAATTCAGTTATAGTAATAGCGCCACCTACTGCCAACAGGAAGTGACATGTTTAACACGTTGATGCCGTTCTAGCAACATGTTAAAAATGCCATTGAGTTCTAAATATGCTAGAAACATATTAAAACATGCTAGCAATACTTAGCTAAGTGCTAAAGCATGCTAATTCAATGAAACAGAACTTTGTTGTTACTCAAGAAGGCAATGTACAATCTACCCCAAACTTCACACGTTTGATAAGAGTTATCTCTTGAACACATGTCCATGCTCATATTTAGTTATAGTCATAGCGCCACCTGCTGGCAACAGGAAGTGACGTTTAACACTGTTCTTGACTCCTAATAACATATAAAAAAATGCCAGTAGGTGCTAAACATCCTACCAACATACTAGAGACATGCTAAAACATACTAGCAAACACTTAGCTAAGTGCTAAAGAATGATATTACTTCAATTAAATATGAATTTGCTGTAACTCAGGCATGGAATGTCCAATCTGCCCCAAACTTCACACTTTTGATAAGCGTTCTGTCCTGAACACATGACCATGCTTATATTCAGTTACAGTCATAGCGCCACCTGCTGGCAACAGGAAGTGACATGTTTAACACTGTTATGGACTCCTAATAACATATAAAAAGTGCCAGCAAGTGTTAAGCATGCTAACAACATACTAGAAAAACGTTTGATAAGAGTTCTGTCCTGAACACACATCCATGCTCATATTCAGTTATAGTCATAACGCCACCTACTGGCAACAGAAACTGACATGGTTAACACAGTAATGCAGTACTAACCACATAATTATTGTGTACTAAGCATGCTAGAAACAGACTAAACATGCTAGCAACACTTAGCTGAGTCATGAAGCATGCTATTATCACCATTATACAAAACATTTTGTAACTGACTTTGACATACTCTTACTATATATACCTCCTTAAATGTACATTTCCCAACCATGCTCTGTCTTCCTAAAGCCACCGAGTGTTGATGGCACGGGTGCGAGGGCCCTTTCATCGCTGCTTGCAGCTTTAATTACCTATTATCACTGTAAAGCTCAGACAAGTCAAGTCACCTTTATTTATTTAGCGCTTTTTACAATACAGATTGTTTCAAAGCAGCTTTACAGAGATAACAGGAAAATTATGCAACATTGTTTTTTTTTTTTCAGAAGAAAATACACCATCCATCTCAAGTAAGTTTGGTAATGTTTCATTTTTGTTGTAAAAAAGTTATTACTTTAGTCCAGTGTTTCCCAAACCTGTCCTGGAGTACCCCCAGCACTGCACGTTTTCTTTGTCTCCCTAATCAAACACACCTGATTCAACTCATCAGCTCATTATGAGTTGAATCAGGTGTGTTTGATTAAGGAGAAAAAGAAAACGTGCAGTGTTGGGGGTACTCCAGGACAGGTTTGGGAACCACTGCGTTTAGTCTATTTATATGATGTTTTATTAGCAAGGTTCGGGAGGAGCACGTTCAGATAATTAACACAAGTGGAAAGCACTCAGCAATCAATGGTGAGAGGTATAAATACTCAGCAGTCTCACCTCATTCCATTGACAGTTTTTTGCAGCATGTAGCCAGACAGTATCGCCCTAACAGGTCCGAATCAAGCAATTCCCGTCCGATGAATAATCTCTCGTCTTTGAAGAACCTCTGCCGCAATCCTCTGACCAACATCGCGGGCGTCAGGCTTAACAAAAGGGATCATAACCGCGGGTGAAACATCCGCGATCTCCTTCCGCGTATTTCTCTACACCGGCCCATACAACAATTCCCGCCATTAGAGAAATGGTTAGTAAGGCAATGCCGCCCTCTTCACGCGAGGGAAAGGGTCTTCCTCCTTCGCCAGGCCGCCACAGCTGGCCCTAAAGTAAGCCGCGCCGTGCCGCGCCGCAGATTGAGTTCCGGCCAGTCCATACTCAACGAGTGCTCAGCTCGGCCCCTTTTCGTGTCTGTCTTGGTTGAGCTTGACATTGCTTCAGTTGTTTGAGTCACGAGCCAGTCATGCCATCTGTATACAAATTTGATCGGGGGAATGCAGGTTTTAAATTGTTTCCGTACAAATGATTTACTGTCATACAGTAGGTCGCACGTTACGTGCAGATTGTTCACAGAATCATTAAGAACCTATCGTTAACTCTGTCCTGCAATTTATCTGCAAAATCTCGTAAAAAAAAAAAAAAAAAAAAAGGCTATACAAGCAATGTGTTTCATGCCAAGAGATTAGTAATCCTTAATTGAAACACAGTTAAATAAATACAAGATGCCTACATTTATGCAAGCTTCGTCTTTTACCATTAACCGTCTCTTTTGTACTTAACTAAATAAACTTCAGATAATCAAAATTGTTCTAAACGCAAACTATTATCATTGCTCGGTCATTTAAACTTCAATGTGCATTTCATCTCGCCTCCTTTTTCTCGCGTCTTTGATCTAAGCACAAGAAGACGAGCGTCGGTCCGCTAAGCTCCACTCTCCTCCTCCCTTTGTTCAGCCACACACCGCACGAGCTCAGTTTCTCCAGGTAAGTTTATTCACTGCTGCAGCAGTGATGTCTCCTCTGGTCCTGGAGGAGCTCAATTTCTCTGGTAATTTCTCTAATATTGCAACAGTAATGTCTCCTCCGCTCTCACTAGAGCTCTGTTTCTCTGGCTAATCTTCTCCACTGCCGCAGCAGTGATGTCTCCTATGCTCCCACTGGAGCTCTTTTACTCTGGCTAATGTCTCCACTGTCACAGCAGTGATGTCTCCTATGCTCCCACTGGAGCTCTTTTACTCTGGCTAATGTCTCCACTGTCACAGCAGTGATGTCTCCTATGCTCCCACTGGAGCTCTTTTACTCTGGCTAATCTTCTCCACTGCCACAGCAGTGATGTCTCCTATGCTCCCACTGGAGCTCTTTTACTCTGGCTAATGTCTCCACTGCCACAGCAGTGATGTCTCCTATGCTCCCACTGGAGCTCTTTTACTCTGGCTAATGTCTCCACTGCCACAGCAGGTCACTTCATCTACATTTTTAACCTCGCTTCGCAAATCCAACCATACCAGTCAATTCTGGCATATCTGCAATGGAGAAGTTCTCAGGCTAAATCTCCTCTGGAACCCCTGTTCTTAGATGAATCCAAAAAACCCGTGACACGTTTTTGGTTCCAGAAACACCTCAAATCCGTTCTCCAACAGTCAGGCGTTCCAGCAAGAATTTTTCAAGTCACTCATTCCGCATCGGGGCAGCAACTTCAGCAGCCCAAAAAGGCCTCTCCCAACAGCAGATTCAAGCCCTTGGGAGATGGTCACCAAACCCTCATCGAGTAGAAAAAAAAAAAACCTCTTTCTCTTCTTTACTGTCTCCTCTTTCTGTCCAGCGAGCATTGGGCTCACAGCGGACGGAGTGAGAACTTTCCCAGTGGAGCACTTACGTTTTCTCTTTCATCCAATGATGCAGTGTGAGAAAATCTCCTGTGCAAGCACTCACTTTCCTGTTTCCTTTCCGTCCAGCGAGCATTGGTCTCACAGCGGACGGAGTGAGAACTTTCCCAGTGGAGCACTTCCGTTTTCTCTTTCATCCAATGATGCAGTGTGAGAAAATCTCCTGGGCAAGCACTCATTTTCCTGTTTTCCTTTCCGTCCAGCGAGCATTGGTCTCACAGCGGATGGAGTGAGAACTTTCCCAGTGGAGCACTTACGTTTTCTCTTTCATCCAATGATGCAGTGTGAGAAAATCTCCTGGGCAAGCACTCATTTTCCTGTTTTCCTTTCCGTCCAGCGAGCATTGGTCTCACAGCGGACGGAGTGAGAACTTTCCCAGTGGAGCACTTACGTTTTCTCTTTCATCCAATGATGCAGTGTGAGAAAATCTCCTGGGCAAGCACTCATTTTCCTGTTTTCCTTTCCATCCAGCGAGCATTGGTCTCACAGCGGACGGAGTGAGAACTTTCCCAGTGGAGCACTTACGTTTTCTCTTTCATCCAATGATGCAGTGTGAGAAAATCTCCTGGGCAAGCACTCATTTTCCTCTTTCTTTTCCGTCCAGCGAGCATTGGTCTCACAGCGGACGGAGTGAGAACTTTCCCAGTGGAGCACTTACGTTTTCTCTTTCATCCAATGATGCAGTGTGAGAAAATCTCCTGGGCAAGCACTCATTTTCCTCTTTCTTTTCCGTCCAGCGAGCATTGGTCTCACAGCGGACGGAGTGAGAACTTTCCCAGTGGAGCACTTACGTTTTCTCTTTCATCCAATGATGCAGTGTGAGAAAATCTCCTGGGCAAGCACTCACTTTCCTGTTTCCTTTCCGTCCAGCGAGCATTGGTCTCACAGTGGACGGAGTGAGAACTTTCCCAGTAGAGTACTAATGTTTTCTCTTTTCTTCCAGCGACGCAGTGTGAGGAAATCTCAGAGGCAAGCACCCACCTTCCTGTTTCTGTAAACTACAACCGCTCCCCGTTTACAGACCAACAGGGGATGTCAGCCGGGCAGGGAGCCACCATTACGGGCCTTCCCGGTCAAGCATCCAGGCCTTCTTGAGATACCAGCCCGCCAACTCGGCACTCATTTGGGGGATCTTTAGTCCGGCGGCTGTCCTCTGCTTTAGCTTTGGGGGGAGTACTCTGGGTTCGGGCTGAACTCCGAGCTCGGAGCCCTCCCTCCGGACAGCACGCCATATACGCATTAAACTTACCCATTCAATTATATGTAAGTGTGAACTCGTGAAATATGTATAGCCACTCCGGAGAAACCTGTGATGTCATCATCCAGCTCAGTTCAGGGGCCTATACCATGAAGCCGGTTTAGGTGGCTAGCCAGCTATGTTTCAGTTTAGTTTCCGCCAACCCTGGGTTTTAGGTACTATGAAAGTAGCTTGGCTTTAATCGGTGTTTGTTGCCATGGTATCTTACGCTGCACGGTTAACCTGCTCCGGGGCAGGTTATGTTCTGGATTCAAGATCTCAGACTGAAGTTTGACCAATCAGCTGAGAGCAAAGAAACATATAGGTGACGTAACTTATTCCCAGTGTCTGTTGCAATGACTTCACCTTTTCTTCCAAATCCGGTGGACATCTCAGCGCAAATTGTTTGACGAGCACTTCGTAGAGAAAGAGTTTTTAGCCAGACAAAATCCCCTTGCCTTTCCTGATAGTTACTTGTATGAAAGATACAGATTTTCCGTGGAAGGAATGTCTTATCTTTGCGAATTTCTTGAGCTGCACATAAAGAATTTAACACGTCGAATTCATGCACTTACTGTATCACAAATGGTATTGCGTTGCGTTTTTTTGCAAGTGGTACATACTTGCACAGTGGGTGACGCACAGAAGCTAGTGGAAAACACGGTTTGTCGAACCATTCACAAGGTGGTCCTCGCTCTGCAGGAGTACATGAATAGTTTCATTAATAGTGTTCCCCGGACATTTATCGACCATGTCCATAAAAGAGGGCTTTTATAAAATTGCCGGTAAGATATATAGATAGGGTGACATCACATGAAAACTTTCTTTTTTTTTCTTTTTTTTTAAAAAAAAAAAAGCAAATTTCACGAATGTACTATACAATATAATACATCTTAAGAATTATATTAAATCTTTATTATTATTCTGTTAATCGTATGATAGGATTCCCTAGAGTCATTGCAACATCTATGCAGTCTATTGCTCCAATCTCCACTGCTCTAGGGAAACATGAGGCAGATTATGTTAATAGGAAATCCTATCACAGCCTTAATGTTCAGGTAGAGATGATGTGAATATGTGAGATTATTTTCTGTGAGATGAATCTTTAAATTAATAGTAACATTAACAGATATAACAATGATACTAAACATTTCATCTGCAGACGACTTGTGGTCATGAACGTATGATCACAAGTTTGGATGCCAAATGGCCTGGCTCCAGTGCTTGTCTCACAAATTTTCCGTAAGTCTGTTGTGTCAGCGCTTTGAGGAAAGCAAGTTAAATTTGGTACAGTACAAAACACTGTTAATTTGAACTGAGATAGAAAAACCTACACAATAACCCCTTATCATGACCCTCAGACAGGGCCACAGCACCTCTTCAATGTGGCCCTCAGTAAAACCAGAGTGAAGATAGAGATGACCTTTGGCATCCTAAAAGCACATTTCAACTGTGTTCAGCCCTTAAGAGTCACCAGAGCGGGCATCACAGATAGTGGCTGCATGTGCCATTCTGCACAATATAGCCACCAGTAGAAATGAGCGAGAAACACCACAAAAGCTTCTCCCCGATGAAACTGACCCGATCACACTTGACCACCCAGCTGGTGCAGATGTAGATGCAATCACCATACGATATTACACTTAATAAAAGCACATTGAAACTGCAGATAGGTCTCAAACTGTTTCTCAAAGGTTGTGAAAAATCCTACAATAAAAGAGATGTGTAAGGGCCAGTCCCTTTTTTATGCCACACATTCAAATGTTCGCCATAATAAAAAGCCCAGTGCATTCACATCAGCAACTGTCTCAGAACACACAGACAGAGTGTCTCCATTTCCTCCACCCTAATAAATAAAAATAGGCCAATGTAAAGCATAACTGTTGTAAAGCAGGTTATGTTTGGTGTCTGCTGCATACTGACCTCTGTGTGGGAGACTGTGTATGTGTGCTGGCTTCAACAGGGACACTGTATTTCCCTCTACTGCAGAACATACAGTCAGCCATATTTAAAACTTAAAAAAGTAGTAATGTATTGCACACGTACCCAGCACCAGGGTCAGATTGTACAGCACCTGTAATCCCATCCATAATCGGCCGTCCCTTATTGCCTACTCAGAGCCAACTCCTCCGCCAGTGTTTTCTGAATTTAACTCTTTATTTCTGTTTGCTGCAAACAAGTGTTTGTGATAAAATGTTCACAAAAATAATAAAAGGTTGTGGTAAATACTCACCACTTTGAATTATATTTGTATATTTTGTCTTTATCTGCTGCCAAGAACATTTGGAGTTGGGGTTGCATCTAAAAAATCAATGAATATTAATCTTTCTTAGTACATACATGCACATTTTTATACATTATAAAAATAGGCTATATTACACATAGGCTACACATACATATATACATAATTTTACATAAATATAGAACGTATTTGTTTAACTTACACATTAACAATCAGCAATCTTTCTCCAACAGTCTTCTCTTTGGCAGCAGAGACCGTAGTGTTTCGAGCTTGAAATACATATTTAAATTCATCGTAATTCTGAATGATTATCTCTTGCTCCTCCGCGAAAAAATATATCGCTCTCGCTCTACCCGCGATTGGTTGTTCAGTGTCGATGTCACTCTTTTATGTGCACGCGCGCGTGGAGTAATCATAGCTTAAGGATCAAAGCCTGAGTTGACAGAGAAAGTTGATGAGCTGCATCATGGTACCAATAAAGCCTGATTGCATCGGTTTGGTTTTGTCAACTCAAAACTAATCCTGTAACCCCGAGTTTGTTCAGCTACCTTCATGGTACAGGCCCCAATTCTCTTATAAAAGTGTAAATGTAGATCAGTAATACTGTTGAATATTAAATTAAATTTCCCCAACTAAGCAAGCCAAAAGCCAATGGCGACAAAGGCGTAAAAGGCAATGAACCAAAACTCCATCAGGTGACAGAATGAAGAAAAAAACCTTAGGAGAAACTAGGCTCAATCGGGCGGCCAGTTCTCCTCTGGCCAACAGACAAACAGTGTATGATTATTATTCAGGCAGCATTATAGGTCAGAAGTCAGATTGGATTAGAAAAATCTGATTATTATCCAGTTCCATCTGGTTGAAGATCGGAGTCATCACGCGGGAATGGAGACGAGTTTGTTGAGGATTAGTGCCAATGGCTGTTGTGTCGATGAGGTCTTCACAGTGCAGAATCTAGTAGACACAATCTCTGCTGACACTTCAGGGATGCGTTGTGGTTGTTTCTAGGCGCAGGTCCTCCATCTGATCTGTATACGGCCCGGATACGGCTGACTACATCATGCGTTGTGGTCGTGTCTACACGCAGGTCCACCATCTGATCTGGATACGCCCCGCATCTGGCTGACGACATCATGCATTGTGATCGTGTCTAAGTGCGGGTCCACCATCTGATCTGGATACGGCCCGGTTCCGGCTGACCTAATTTATGCAGCCTAATAATCATTTAACTGATTTGAATAATAAGAATATATAATGTTCTATGTGTATGCTAGGTTAAAGAGATTCTAGTGTTTTCAGTCTAGATTTGACAGAGCTTGTCTGCTTCCCGGACAATAGGAAGATTGTTCCAGAGTTTAGGTGCTAAATAGGTAAAGGCAGTCGATTTTGATATTCTAGGTATTATCAACTGGCCAGAATTTTGACATCGCAATAGACGTGAAGGATTATAATGCGTTAAGAGCTCGTCAAGTACTCGGGTGCTAAACCATTTCATGTTTTGTAAGTAATCAGCAATATTTTAAAATGTATACGATTTCTGTCAGGGCCACTATCGTCAAATACTATTGACAATTAGCATATAGTTTGGATTGGCGGTATGGTTCTGTTCTGGGCAAGAACTCCCTGTGCATCCATGCAGCCTAGCATGGATAAGAGCAGCAAATAACCCCACAAAACAAAACCACATGCCAATATCCCCCAAAAACAAACTGACAGCGAAAATCTGGTTGCCTTTTATTTATTTAATTATTTATTATCATTAATAAATGCAGTTACCTGAGTGAGCTAAGGTAACAAGCATGTTGCCAATACCTGAAAATGTCTTGGTTGCGTATGCAACCCTCGTTCCCTGAAGGAGGGAATGGAGACGTAGTCGACGTCAACTGAATGGGATCACGCTAGGGAGTCTGTCTTCTTTGAGTACTATTGAACGAGCCAATGCAATTGGCATGCGTGATTTGCATCACACACTCCGCCCCCGTGGAGTGGGTATAAATATGGAACTGGATGCACGCACTAGTTACTTTTCGCTGAGGAGTCGAGAGTAACTCTGAGTCAGCGGTGGTGGTTAAGCTATAGTGGTTAACCCTTTAGGCGCCAGAGGTTTTTTCCTAAAACGTTCGATTTCATGAAAACGTTCGAAAACGTTCACGATCTTAATTTCAAAAGGCTATATCTTAAAAGTGATAAAAGGTAGAGACTTTCTGTAAATTAGAGAAATATTAAGGATGACCCAAAGTTTATGTAGGGATTACATTTTCCGATCTAATTAGCATATTATGACGTCATATGGTGGCGGCCATCTTGGATTATAGAATTTTCATGAAAAGTCACATGTTTAAATGATAAAATGCAGCACTTTTTTCCCCCCAAAATGTCCCTCACCTTTTGTATGCTATATTGCACAATACTGAATGCTCAGGTAAATAGTAAATTGTAAACAAACTGTGTAAATCATTACTAATAAATGGTAGAAACAAACCGAATGCATGTAGAGGTTGGCCTTTTGCTGTAGAGATTTTCCATTTACTACATACTGTAGGCACTCTGATTCCATGTATGGGGCACATATATATTATTCATATGACACACAAACACAAGTAGACAAGACCTGTTTAGTTCAAAAGCTCACTCGCCACGGCAAGGCACAGATAATGAGTGAGATGATGAGACAAGACGAGAGACAATGTTAGTTTTTTTTTTTTTTTTTTTTTGGTTTTGGTGATTTTTTTAATTTATTTATTTATTTATTTATTTATTTTTTAGCTGACAAAGACGCACACATCACAAGGACATGGACACACAAAAAAGAACACATATTGTACACTACTAAATGGTCAGGGAAATAGATAGTAAATCATTACTAATAAATGGCAGACAAAAAAAAAGAATTTATGTTGCAGGGCTTTTGCTGTAGAGATAATGACTCCCTATCCATCCAGGTGACATTTCTTGTAGTGTTTCATGGTGTGGTCTTGCGATAGACTATGCATATAGCCCCTCTGCCCCGTGTCACACCGCCTCTGCTCCTGCTACGAGCAGCGCGGGCGCGGCCAGATCTGCCTCGCGCTCGCGCCGAGTGTGCACAGCTCGGACTACTGTCATTGTCATTGCGACTCCCCACCCTGCCTCCACGTTGCCCCCTAACTGTTCTATGAATACTTCGACCTCGTCTAACATACCCAGTGGCATTAGACAAAGCCTCCACCACAATACTGTCGCCGCGATTGCGGAGAGGCACACAGTCACAATGGCTAGCGCGGTAAAAAATCTCCCGTCTCGTTCCCCACAACACTAACACGCCTGCTAACTTCGCAATGAACACTCCAACCCTGGGAAACATTGTTCCCACCACTGACATTGGACAAAGGACCATCTATATTGGGCAAAGGATTCACCGTTTGTGCTTGGTGTAGGGCTATACTTTCACTTTCAGAATCACCGTCATTTTCTGAAGGCAGATAACGTTATTCCCCTTCAGAATCAGGGTCCGCGAATAGAAGACCCAACACTTCATTGCGGATAAGCTTTATTGATGCCATTAGATAATAATAATAATAATAATCTAATGCAAATACTTGCTGATGTTGACATTATTGCTCTGATAAAATGGCTCACTCGCACACTAGCTCCGCTTTTGTTCGCACTGATTCAATGCGCTCTAGCTCGAAGATTTTGTATAGAAGCATGACTTTTTTTTGAGTCGGGGATGAAGTATGACATGTCTGCCAACTAGTGGAGGGGAGGTCGAACGAAATTTGACACCCTATTTGACAAAATCGGACGTTTTATTCAGTGCCGCATCTTGTCGAGTAAACTTGACCGTGGCGCCTAGAGGGTTAAGGGACTACGTCTCCGTTCCCTCCTTCAGGGAACGAGGGTTGCATACGCAACTGAGACGTTCCCTTTCAGTCGTTCACGTTCAGACGTCGACTGAATGGGATCTACTATGGAAAGCGCCACTAGAGCTGCCACCTTCCAGTGCCTGGATGAAAGCATCCTGACCCCCCGCAATTTTGAGGCGGAGAAGGCAAGGCTTAGGCCAGGGAAGTCAACTGCTGTTCCACAGGGCCACTGGGAAAGTGTACCCTATCAAGGAAGGAAGGGACGCTGCAGAAACCACATCCTGCCCGAAGGGAGGTAACATGTGGAGAATACACATATGGACTGAACGGATGACTGGCAGTACAACATATGGAATGTCACTTGGATGACTCCAGCTTATAACAGGGAGGAGGATCAACCGAACAGTGACGGCAGAGGGAAGACACGGGCTAACCACTGGGAGCTGTACCATGGAAGAATACACATATGGGATCGCCGTTGGGATCACAACATATGGACCCAACCTAACACAGGTTCCACCAGTGCATACGAGTGATAGGCCTGGCTTCAGACGTCCACAGTAGTCGATTGTCGAGTTCACGTGCGTGATCATTGGTACTAAACCTATGCGCGTGAACTCGACAATCGACTACTGTGGACTTCGACCGAAAACAGGATGTAAATACAGGTATGTGTGCTGGCTGAATAAACATCATTTTTATTCATATCTTTCACATCTACTGCAGTCAGATTCACCCGTGTTCACTCCGAAGGAATCACTCACATTGGCTGTGCACTTGTAATGACACATCAAGGATGTTAAGAGGCTAAAAGCAGGTTTAAAACTTGCCCCATTGAAGTCAACAGGGTGCAAATTTTAAAAAGAGGATAACACGGTGTAGGCAACACCGATTTTTGTCATTGTTCTCTGTACTGACAGCACTCCAAATTTACAAAAAAAATTAGCTCAATGTTAAAATTGACCGGAGTTCTGCTTTAAGTATTGGCTCCTAGCTAGTTTCGATTTGGCCCATTTTCGCTTTATTGACTTAATTGCCGGACCGAGACAGCTGTCCTCACTCAAGTGGTGATAGCATTATATCTATATCTATGTAATCTGCGCGCTATCGCGGAAGCATCAGCGGAAGCGTTCAGCTCTAGTGTTCAGCCTCCTCGTGTGAAGACCGACTCGGGTAAAGACCAGCGACTCTACCTGCGCGACTCCACCGAGCAAGGACACCAGAAAGGCACTTAAGTATCTCCTTCTCCCTTTCCCTCCCCACTTTTTATCTTATTTTTCACATTACTCAACATGTGCTTTCAATACATTCCTGTTATCTCTCGGCAACGCCCTTTCATCACGCGCAAAATGCAGCGCATTCTCTCATCCTCACACACACCTCTCTCTCTTTCCGTTGGTCTATGGAATTGTCAGTCAGCAGTCAATAAAGCTGACTTTATTCCAGCCTTTGCATCTCATTCTACTCTTAGTATCCTGGGCTTGACTGAGACCTGGATTCGTCCAGAAGACTCAGCAACTCCCGCTGCTCTCTCTAGCAATTTCTCCTTCTCTCACTCCCCTCACCAGTCTGGGAGGGGTGGGGGCACAGGGCTTCTCATTTCTAACAATTGGAAATACTCAGCGCTCTCTTCTCTATGCAACAACAACTCATTTGAATATCATGCTATTACACTTACAACTCCCAATAAGATCCATATTGTGGTAATTTATCGCCCCCCAGGTCAGCTGGGTAACTTCGTAGAGGAGCTGGATGTGCTGCTGTCCTCTTTCCCTGAGGACGGCACCCCACTTCTAGTCTTTGGTGACTTCAGCATTCATCTCGAAAAGCCGCATGCAACAGTCTTCATCTCTCTCCTAGCCTCTTTCGATCTCAAACGACTCATCACCACAGGAACTCACAAATCAGGCAACCAACTGGACCTGGTTTACACACGCAACTGCATCACAGACAACATTTTGGTGAGACCTCTCCATGTTTCAGATCATTTCCTCATTACTTTCAGCCTACAACTCTCTACCCCTACACCTCCAACCCCACCACCAGTCACTTTCAGGCAAAACCTGCGCTCACTTTCTCCCTCCCATCTTTCCTCTGCCGTGTCATCTTCTCTTCCCCCACCCTCACAATTCTCATCTCTGGATGTGAATACCGCAACGGATGCCTTATGCTCCACTCTAACCTCTTCTCTAGACAATATCTGCCCTCTCTCCTCCAGGCCAGCACGTGCTACTCCCTCCAACCCCTGGTTATCTGAGGTTCTTCGTGAACACCGGACCGAACTCAGGGCAGCGGAGAGGAAATGGCGCAAATCAAAAGACACATCTGACCTGTGTATGTATAAATCTCTCTTCTCTTCCTTTTCTGTTGATGTTCATGCTGCAAAATCTTCATACTTCCACAACAAGATCAACAGCTCCTCCAACCACTAGCGGCGCCATGATTTTGATTGTAGGTGGGCCTCCAGAAAACTGGATGGGCCAGTTAAAATAAGCCAAAAAAAAAAAAAGGGTTCCCCTTCATCTCCGTTTCAGCGCTTTTCTGCGGCACTGAGGACAGCGACCCTATGACAGCGACTCACTAGCCTACCTGAATTTAATGCGTAGTTAGCATAGGTTTAATAGGTTAAAAACTGGATTTTTTGTTGTTGCTTTTTTTAATACAATTACAATTTAATTTAATTTATTGTTTAATAAAATTATAAGCCTATTATTTTTAGTTTATTAACAGCAACAACAGCTGTAAAGATGAAGTTTGATCGCCATCTCCGTATAGTGAACACATCATGGATTACATAATCATAGAGTAGCCTATTTCTTTTCGTTTTAAATTGTTAAAAAGACATTTCAAGCTTTCTTAAGATATATTTCATGTCTGTGAGGCATACGCTGAGTTTCGTTAAGTTAGGATGAGATGCGCTCCTGTTCACAAGCAATGCAAGTGACCGCGTGGGCGCCTCCATGATTATATTGTCTCTGCTATAGCCTATTTGCTTCTTATTTATTAAATCCAGGCATTTGGTTGATAAAAAAAAAATTATTAAAATCAAGATACAATTTATACAAAATGAAATTCACTTAAAAAAGGCTTTCTACAAAACAAAAAGTGGTCAAAATCATGTCTGACCCACATCTCTCGATATATTGCGCAGCTATCTTACTCGTGCGGTTCACTTTTCATAATCAACATAGATGAAAAAATAACATTATAATATTTTAACAAATATGAAACTAAATGAGCTTATTTAATGGCTACAACACATATTTGCTGCACATTCATTTTATTCCGAATTTTGCACGCATATGTTGAAAGGCATTTGTTTGTGCATGCATAGTAAAACATATCTGCAACCAGGGCCGGCGAGTGCACTTCTGCCGCTCTAGGCGAAAAACAATTGTGCCGCCCCTAGGGCTGGTCCGAATACCATTTTTTGAACATCGAATATTCGAAGCTTCGGAAAGAGGGTGCTGAACATATTCTTCTCTCTAATAAAGGCAGGAATCTTTATGTGTCTGTCTGTCTGTTTGCATTTTGATTATTTCGAGAACCGTTCATCCAATCGACTTCACAAGGGAGTGCAGTGTTGCATTTGGTGCAAATTGCAACATATATCAAGTTCACTGATAATTATGCGTTATTAATTATTATCTTAATGAATAATGTAACAAGGACGAAGCATGTAAACTGTGTTGTTTGTTTAGAATGGAATGGATCGCAAATAGATCCGAATGAAGAAACGTACAAAACCATAGTAGAAAATGGTAGCGCCGCGGCTGCCTCCAACACACGATCACTCTTCAAGACATTCAACTCTCTCCTCTGTCCACCACCACCCACCTCCTCTTTAACTGCTGACAATTTTGCGAACTTCTTCACCAACAAAACAACAACTATCAGCGGTCAGTTCTCAGCTCCACACACACAGGAACCCAGTCTGACCCCTTCCACAGCCAATATCCCTCTGTCCTCCTTTTCTCCGCTAACCGAGGAAGATGTATCTACACTTCTCCTCTCCAGTCATCCTACCACCTGCCCTCTAGACCCCATCCCCTCACACCTTCTACAAGCCATCTCTCCCACACTTCTACCAGCACTCACACACATCATCAACTCATCCCTACATACTGGCACTTTCCCTACAGCATTCAAGCAGGCTCGGGTTACTCCACTGCTTAAAAAACCAACACTAAACACATCATCTGTAGAGAATTACAGACCTATCTCTCTCCTACCATTCATTGCGAAAACACTTGAAAGAGCTGTTTTCAACCAAGTAACATCCTTCTTGTCTCTAAACAACCAGCTGGATGTCAACCAATCTGGCTTCAAGAAAGGGCATTCAACTGAGACTGCATTACTGTCGTTCACAGAAGCCCTACGGATCACAAAAGCTGCTTCTAAATCTTCAGTCCTCATTCTCCTGGATCTGTCTGCTGCCTTCGACACTGTGAATCATGAGATCCTTATGTCCAGCCTCTCATCACTAGGCATCACAGGAACTTCACTCCACTGGTTCGAGTCCTATCTCACAGGTAGGTCCTTAAGGGTTGCATGGAGAGGCGAGGTATCCAGAGCACATCAACTGACCACAGGGGTTCCCCAGGGTTCAAATTCTTGGTCCCCTCCTCTTCTCCATCTACACCACATCACTGGGACACATCATACAGGCACACGGTTTCTCTTACCACTGCTATGCTGATGACACACAGCTCTTCCTCTCATTTCAACCAGATGATCCCACAGTAGCTGCACGGATCTCAAGCTGTCTGGCAGACATCTCGACATGGATGCAGGAACATCACCTGCAGCTCAACCTGACAAAGACTGAGCTTCTCGTCCTCCCTGCCAATCCGTCTCTACAGCACAACTTCACTATCCAGCTAGAATCATCATCACCCCATCAAGGTCGGTCAGAAATCTTGGAGTAACGTTTGATGACCAGCTGACCTTCACAGATCACATTTCAAAGACAGCTCGATCATGCAGGTTTGCACTGCACAACATCAGGAAGATCAGGCCTTTCCTTACTGAGCATGCAACACAACTTCTCGTCCAGGCCCTGGTCATTTCTAGGCTTGACTACTGCAATGCTCTTCTGGCCGGACTTCCATCATGTGCAACTAAACCTCTACAAATGATTCAGAATGCTTCAGCTCGTCTTGTCTTCAACGAGCCCAAGAGGGCCCACGTCACTCCTCTGTTCATCTCTCTGCACTGGCTACCTCTCGCTGCTCGCATCAAGTTCAAGGCATTGACGCTTGCTTACAGATCTATCACAGGCTCAGCTCCCTCCTACTTTCACTCACTCCTATGAGTCTACATCCCTATCAGAAGCCTACGATCGGTCAAAGAGCGACGTCTCGTGGTTCCATCACAGAAAGCCACAAAATCACTTTCCAGAACATTCTCATTCACAGTTCCATGCTGGTGGAACGCTCTCCCCACCCTCATCCGGAATGCAGAATCCCTGACAACATTCAAAAGACAGCTGAAACCCCATCTCTTCCGTGAGCACTTAACCTAAAAAAAAAAAAAAAAAAGTCCCTTTCCCTTTAAAACCTCACTTATCGAGCTTATGCTACTCTGAATAATGCCTGAACTTCATATTTTGAGCACTTCTTGCATTGTTTTTGCCTATTCATGATGACTCGCTTAATTTAGTCCTAATTTGTAAGTCGCTTTGGATAAAAGCGTCTGCTAAATGACTAAATGTAAATGTAGTGGGCCAACCTCTGCTTGGAAACAGCCTTCCCTTCAGCTGGTTTCTGTAACAGGCAGAGCTGGTCTAAGGTCTAGGCTTTGCATTCTGATCACGTATAACCGCACTGGAGCGGATGGACAGAGAAAAAGCCAGGGCTGGGTCTGCCTCCTCCGGGGCAGCGCTTGCAGGCTCACCACCTGGTCCTGTAGGAGAGGTAGGAACCTTGGGCACATATCCAGGCCAGGGTCTCAGGTGTCATGAGAGTTAGCCAGCCCAAACTTCAGGCATGATTCATTTACCGAAAATGCGGGCAAGTCCCTACCCTCTAGACAGAGACCAAGCAGAGACCTGGTCTGCAGGAATGAATCGACCTTAGAAGCTTCTGACTCCAAGGAGGAGGTAGCGGGCGAGTTGCAACATACAAGGGAAGTGTAGCTCGACGGTCGCAATGTTGTCTTTTCAGACCAGTACATATTTGCTGAGTAGAGATGTCTCGAAGCGAGGAAACTGTAAGCAACTCGAAGCAATAGATGCCAATGCAGTCGAAGGGCGCCCAGACCTCTGTTACTGCATGCCCTTTATACATGGCCCCTCAACCGGTATTAGTGGACACTCGTTCTAGGAGCCATTGGCCCGGAGAAACGAAAGGTCTGTTTACGGGCTGAGGGTTTGGCAACAGGCCAGGGTGTTTATCACACGGACCGTGTCGCTCTGCCACGGCCACCTCTGGACTCGGCCGTGAAGCCAGTGCTGAAGCGGTCTTCATATGGAGGAAGCCATGTGGCTGCATCTGCCATATGCCCCAGGAGCCTCTGAAAAATTTCAGTGGGGCCCTTTCTCACTTCTTGAATAGCACTGAGCTGACACACCTCTGTCTGAGAGATGCGCTGGACCAAGACCATCTCCATACTAGAAAAGAGATCCTCAACCTGAAGACCCAACTGGCTATGGAGCACTCGAAGGGTAGGACCATGTACTGATACTTCGTACCTGCGAATGCAAGAACACAGGAGGCCTGTGGAGTGGAAGGATAGAGATCTGAAGTACATGTCTTTCAGGTCGAACGCTGCAGACCAAGTTTGGGGACGGGGCATTTTTGAAAATGCATCTCTGTGTTTAGCAAGTGAACAGAGGTTTAAGGGCCCGTTTCAGTTGACACAGATCCAAGATGGTCGTAACCCACCACACATTTAGGGTACAGTTAAATATGGGCTCATGGAAGCTCGGCGGAGGCCCAGCGTGAGCAGCGGCAGGTGAACACCCTCGGCGACGAGCAGGCGGAGGAACTGCCACCGGCGGCGGGGTAGAGGCAGCAGCGGACCGCCGGGGCAGGATGTGCTGGATGGCCTCGAATGGCCTCGAAGTCGAATGCGGTGCAGACCTCACCTATGAGCGCACGGTCTGGGCTACCCTCGTGCAGGTCCATGAGTGCCGTGGCCTGATAGACCTGTAGCAGCGCCATGGGCCATGGCACGAAATAAATCAAAATGAATCAAGTGCTGTGTAGTGTAGTCCGGTCGGGGAAGCATGCACCCTGCAGCAATAGCTCTGAGTTAGATGCAGTGTGCAGCTAAGCAATGAAATACAGTGTGCTTCCTCATTCATGAACATAATTTCTGCTCCCGTCGGCTGATTCTATCGTTGTGGAGGTGAAGATGACGACTCCCATGATTCCACACTCCTTCACAGGATCATCAAGCTACGATGTTGTTAGTGTTGAATAACAGACCTCTGCGGTGAAACGTACCTACTGTGTATTTAGCACACACATTTAACTGATAATCCAGATAAGCTTTAAGCCACAAGCATGTACTAACTTTAACACAGCATGTTCCAATATAATCAAATAGCATAAAGAAACAAGCATTTTTCCAATGCAACCAGATAGCCTTAAACAACGCTTTAATTACCACAACATGTCGCTTACTACAGTATGCAGCAATAAGAAGCCTAAGTAACAAGCATATAATTCAATAACATTTGCCTTAGCAACAGGTACACAATGACAATATGATCCAGATTTAAATGAAAGTCAAAAGCACATTTTTTTGTACATAGTCATACCTGGAAACAAATCCTGTTCAAATAGGCTATATGGGCCATTCTACAGAATTGGTTCGAAGTTAGAGTCTAAAAAAAAAAATTCCACAAATTTTGTATGCATGCATATTGTATAATTTCCAAGGTAAACATTTCTAGTAATTGTGCAGTTAATTCTCATACTGTATTTTCAGAAAGTTTGGGAATATATCCTCTCCCCAAATGTGTCACTAATAAAAAAAAAAAAAACAATAATAAATAATTTAATGAGAAGGCTTATATTTATGGAATTTTTTTTTTGTGCCAATAATAATGAACGTAGCTTTTCAAGAAACTAATGAAAATATAAATTGAAACTAAATAAAATATCTTTGAAACTGAAAAAGAATAAATCGCAGGCAATTTTTTTTACTTCGTTTTTAATACACTGCATGTTTTGTTAACTATTTCTCATATTTCAATCACTGATCTGAACTTACAAATGCGCTTCCAGAGTTTTCATTTATGCTTCTGAAGTTTTCGTTCGCCGTTCTGACACATTTCTCTCGTGGGGGCGGGGCTAGTAGCAGTGTGTTCTCATTGGCTACTGAGTTTTTGAGTGACAGCTTCTTGACCTGGAAGTGAAGACGTCAGTGGTGTGTTTATGTGTGGATTTGAGCGTCTGTAAGCGCAGGTTTTTCCAGTTCTTTTTAGTGGTATTAAGTTATGTTTTTTTTTTTTGATCTTTATTTACTTGCTGCTACTACTTAGTCGACAGAAGCTTTTAGAAGCACAAGAGATCTATTCAGTCTATTCAGGTGTAATTGTAGGCCTACATTAAAGTACTGTAAATAATACTTAAAATATTGTAGTGTCCAATGTTTTCGGAGAATATTTGTTTATTCATGATGATTCCTTTGCATGTTAGGCTCTGATTGGGTTGAGCTGTTACAATTTAAAGAGAATAGCAAACGTGTGTGATATATTCAGCCGTCAAGAAAGTTTCACTTCAGGTAATCAAGGTTGGCAACCATGGCCATCACACTACTCATTTTTAGCATGATAGCTGCTATACATTTACACCATCAAAATTAATTATCACTTAAATAAGAGGAATTTAAACTATATGAAAATTACAATCGTGGCCTGCTGTCAGATGATACATACCTCTAAGGTCATTTCATTACATATGTCACAGAAAGAATGTTCTTGTTGCCATTTTTGTTTAAATTGATAATTGTATTTAGTTATTTCATTTAATTAACACTATCTTCTAACATTTAAAATTGTAAATATATTTTAACAATCATCAACCAGTTGTGAATTATACAACCAGTTAAATGAATGTAATTGAAAATATGAATTCAAATAAATTTACATTCTTTATTGTCACTAAAGCATATACACAAGTATCAGAGTGAAGGTCTTGGATGCAATTATGTTGTGACCGGAAAGACCAGAATCCACAAAACATTAACTGCATACTATACATGTAATGCACAGTATTCTCATGATATACATTGCTATACAAAATGCACAATTACAAATACAGAATACATATTTAAAATTCATATAAATTTTAAATGTTGCACAGTTCCTGTTGCAGTACAAGTAACAAAGCACTGCAGTGACTGGATACAAGCAGTACAAGGATAGTCCACCCAAAAACATGAGAATTCTCTCATCATTTACTCACCTTCATGCCATCCAAGATGTATATGACTTTCTTCTTCACATAAACATAGACAAAGATATTTAAGGAAATAATCCATCTCTGTGAGTCCATAATACAAGTGGATTGTAACCCATGTACGTAAGACAGTTGATTTTTAATAGTTAAAACAGTCATATTATTAGTATGTTTCTTATCTAGCCTATTGTTTGACTTCAGAAGACATTGATTAATCCACTGAGGTCGCATGGATTACTGTCACGCTCATTGTGTGCGGTTTTTAAAGCGTCTTTAGGACTCGCAGAGATGGATTACTTTCCTTACAATCTTAATTCGTGTTTATCTGTAGAAAGAAAGTAAAATGCATCTGGGACAGCATGAGGGTGAGTAAAATAAGTGAGAATTGTATTTTTGGGTGAACTATGCCCTTAACATTCATATTCTGTTGGTATGCTAATCCAAGATCAGCATAGATTAATAAGAAAAAAGTGCAACCTCTTGTGTACTTGTGAACTGTGTTTGTTTTAATCTAGAGGAAATTAAAATATTTGCTAGTTTATATTAAAATAAAATAAATCAGGTGTCTGAAGATCAAGATCCCAGTCATTCAAAGGTGATGTGTCTGAACAAAGTAAAATTATTGTCTGACAGGGACAGTGGATCTCTGGTACTATCACTCCATCAGCATCACTCTGTGTCAGCATCAGAATTTTGTTTATGGAAAAGTTGCTCCACTTCCTGGAAAATGAGAGAGGAAATGTATTATAATCTAACAATACAAAATGCTTTGAACTCCCACATACATGAACAATTTGCAGACATAAAATATTTATTATATTTATATTTAAGGGATTTTACAGTACTAAATATTTACCTCGGACTCAAGCAGCATTTATCATGTGTAATATGGTTGTGTAACCAGTAGATGGCTGTACAGCCCTATATATAAACACATATCCATGGCTGTGTATTCCCTAGAGTTGCTGGATGTTTTCAGTCATAATTACTTGCATGTATTAAGTTTTTAATTTGGACATATATTTATTATTAAAGACTATTAAATATTAAACATTTTTCTCAGAAATGTTCATTTGAAGTGCACTTTTTTTCATTATTATTAGTCAAATATGGACACAGAAAAAACATTTTGTTACTCATACTAGCTACATATAATAGCTGTATCAGTCATCTTTATCACAAAGTAATCATAATAAATATTGCGACCAGGGCGATACTTCAAAATAATTTAGTGTTTACATATTACGAACAGAGACGTGTTCTGTGGTCAAGTCGTGTATCTCCTCTTTCAAAAACTCTGCATCGCAAATTAATCAGCAATTAAGAAATTCAGGTTTAAATAGCTTTATTGGCATGGTAAAAAAGGCTTTACATTGCCAAAGTTGAATCAGGCAGTGATTGACAGCGCTCTGGTCCTATGGCATCGGTCATTGACTGATACAGTACTTTTTGTACTGTAGGCTACAGTACAGATACTGTACAGTACTCTAGCCCAATGTTGTTTGGGGTGGCTGGGGGGAAATATGATCTAATCGAAGCAAATATGATCTAATCGAAGACTGTAACCGAATGTAGATAAACAAGTCATACGTTAGCCTAATGATTGGGCTAACAGTTAACGTTAAATCAAGACACAGCTGTATAATGTTATGGGCTCTCACTGCTCTAAAATGCCTCACCACCTGAAAAAAGCCAGTCTACTGTATTATAAATAGTAGCCTATTAGTATAGTATTAATAAAAAAAAAAAAAAACAGACTTACCACAGTAGGCTAACGTTATCCAGTATCCTGATAGCGACGATGAATATTGATAATGATATCATTCGTCTGTACTATTCCTTCTATAAGAAATCATCTCAACAATATAGTGTAGCAGCAAATAAATGCAGATATAAACTTAATATCACTCAAATTAAATAGAAAGCTGCGATTACAGACGCTCACATCCACACATAAACACACCACTGACGTCTTTACTTCCAGGTCAAGAAGCTGTCACTCAAAAACTCAGTAGCCAATGAGAACACACTGCTACTAGCCCCGCCCCCAAGAGAGAAACGTGTCAGAACGGCGAACGAAAACTCAGGCAGCGTAAACGAAAACTTCAGAAGCGTAAATGAAAACTCTGGAAGCACATTTGTAAGTTCAGATCAGCGAATGAAATATGAGAAATAGTTAGCAAAACATTCAGTGTATTAAAAACGAAGTCAAAAAAATTGCCTGAATATTTTATTCAGTTTCAATTTATATTTTCATTAGTTTCCTGAAAAGCTACGTTCATTATTATTGGCACAAGAATAACTCCATATATATTGACATATTTTGTTTACATCTGCCTTGTAAATATATTTTTTTGCTATTTTATTAAAAAGTTTTCACATGTAAATCAACAAAAATTACAATTGTAACAATATTTCAAGTGTAATCTTTGTTTTTAAAAAGTATACATTTAATCATACGTATTTCAAAGTTAAGGATTCATTAGTTTGAATATAGCTTACATTGGACCAAATGCTATTATAACATCTTAGTTGATGACTTTCAGAGATGGGAAGTAACAAAGTACAAATACTTCATTACTGTACTCAAGTAGATTTATTCAGACTTTTTACTTTTACTCCTTACATTTTTAACACAAATATCGGTACTTTCTACTCCTTACATTTTACAAAATTGGCTTGTTACTTTAGTTTCAAATAATTTCAGTGGAGTTAACGTTATTATTTTTCGCGTCATCAACCCTTCGCAGGGAGTTTGATTGACAGGCGATCAGACCAATCATAATCCGCTATCCGCCATTTTGTCGACAAAGCAGTCAGGAGAGTTAGTAGATTAACATTGGAGGAAGAGTTTAACTTGAAAAACGAAGTGTACCGACGTCTTTCCGCGGTTAAAACAACATTCCTTCTTATATTCATTCATGTTTATTTGATGTTATAAATTAACTAGAAGGAAGAGATGATCGGTTCACGAGTAGCTTAAACTGATCGATCTGTCAGACACATTAAAGAGACACAAAACGTTTTTTATTGCTTAAAGGACAATTCCGGTATTTAACACTTTGAGTCTATTTTGTAGTTTGTTTTGGATAAACAAGAGTGGTGGACAAAGAAATTTTGACAATGGTTCCTGTCTCGACTTTTTGACTATTTTAGAATTGCCCATGACCGCTTTAGAATGAGAGTCTATGGCCATGCACAAACATGCCCTTAAAACAACCCTTAACCCCCTGAGGTCGGCGGTATCGCCGGCGATACCAGCTCGCATTTTTTTTTATCAGTGTAAAAGAAACTCATAAATACTCTGTTGACTTTGATTTTCCATTGGAGTTTCATACATCAATCGATTCTGTTAAATGTGTATTATTTTTATACAAATAGCCTACACAAGTTTTTGTTTTTATTATAACTCACAATAAAAACAAAGTGTTGTGCTTTTTGCCAAATAAAGAAAAATAAACACGAAGCGAGTTCTGCCTTCTCTCTGTCAGTGTAGTCCATTCTGAAACGCGTCCGAAAATGAACAATAACTCAGCGAATACTCAGTCAAACAGACATACAGACACACACACAGGCATGAAGCTTGAATTCTCTTCTTTTAAATTAAGTAATTTATATAAAAAACAAATATTCTCATCTTGTGAAATCTGTATTAAAAGAGAGCGATTCCAGTCCAACTCATTACAGCCGATTCAAATGTAATGTGACACACCCACGGAGAGCGCGCGCTATTCAAACGCAAATGGCTGAGGCAATCGACGGCGCAATCCTGTGAACGCCCCCATATCAGCTCGAAAAAACATAAGTTTATTCAGATCATTACTTGTTTACACCGTCTCGCAGCGCTGTGAGGAATAATAATAATGGAAAATGTCCCTCAGAAGTGCGGGTATTTCGAGGAGCAAGGATCAGACTGAGCTGAGGAATACAGTAGTAAGTTTTTTTCCCTTCTCACGTGAATCGGGTTTCTGTTTATGAATGAATGAACGGCAGAGATGCGCGCTGTTTACCACAGCTCGCAAAAGACAGTTTAAATTTAAATCGCGTGTGTGAATGAATGATGATGTTTTAGCAAACTGTATTGCTATACTGAGATGAGTAAAAATCGACTGAAATATGTTGAAATAAAATGTAGGCTATTTGTATAAGCAACGTATTAAACTGCAAATTAACATTTATATGCCCTAATATTTCATAAAGACAACGTTACAGTCAGGCGAAATATTAAAGACAACATTTTGTTGACTAGATTTGGGTACAGTTTTTACTGTAGAATACTGTAAGATTACACTTGAATTGTTGTTGTAATTGTAACCTTTTTAATAAAAAAATATATTTACAAGGTAGATGTAAACAAACTATTAAAAGGTAAATATTTTTTTTTTCTTTAAATAATTTGTATTGTGTTTTATTAGTAACAAATTTGGGGAGAGGTAAATATTCCAAAACTGAAAACACAGTATGAGAATTAACTGCACAATTACTAGACATGTTTACCTTGGATATTATACAATTTGCAAGCACAATGTGTAAAAAAAAAAAAAAAAAAAAAAATGTATATAAAATATTTGTGTATAAATACACATATATATATGTGTGTGTGCGTATGCATATATATATATATATATATATATATATATATATATATATATATATATATATATATATATATACATGTGTATGCATATATATATATATATATGTGTGTGTGTGTGTGTGTGTGTATGAAGAGTTCAGATGCAAAAGCCTCTAAATGCCATCTGAAATTTTCTTCTAGAATGATCATTTTTATGAAGCTTGTATATTTAAGTTAGCTATAGGTGACACACCTGAATGAATGGCTCATTAAGTATGCAGGGGCATTGTCTCATCAGGTGTGAACTACTAAATATGCATGATCGTTTACGCCCCATCCGCATATTGCCTTTCCAAACTAAAAGTGTTTTGCAAAACTTAAATCAATGTATCGTTTTATGTGAATGATTAGGCAGGATGATTTTCACATCATTTTGAAGAAAAAACTCTAGCCAATGACATCCATTAGTCAAAAGTCTTATTGACATATATTTAGTATGTGTTTTGTGGCCTTATTTCAGAAACTTTAATTTTTAGTTTTTTCAATAACCATGCATAAACATTATTCTCTCAAAAATGAAAACATGTACATACATGTGGCTCACATATCATGGTAGTCCTGTTTGTGCTAAATAGAGTGTAATTTTTTTTGCCATTGATATGTTTATAAGCAACTGAAAAAAACACAAATGTCAGGGCATGTCAGAACATCTCAAGGACCCCAAAAACACCCCAGACCCCAGAGGGTTAACTGTGCAACTCACCGAGTGGTTAGTGGTGTTCATTGATGATTAAAAACAAATATATCGGCGCAATGTATGATTTTGTCATGGTTTGGGTTTTGTTTCTTGTTCCTGGTTCTTGTCTGTCATGTGATCCCTGTTCTAGTCATGTGATCTTGCCTTGTGTTCCCCTGTCTGTTGTGTCATGTTGTCATTGGTTTATTGTTTAAATGTTCACAGGTGTCCCTTGTCTCGTCGTTTGTCCAGTATGTATTTAAGCCCTGTGTCTAGTTCAGTCTTTGTGAGTTCTTGATGTTGTTAAGTGGATGTTGGTGGTTCTGTTGCTGAGTCGTGTTCCTGTATCTGAGTTTGTAAGACTGGAGTTGGTTTACTAAAGTGTGCTGCATTTGGATCCTGCTTCCTCCATGTTTCAACCGAATCATAACAGATTTCAATCCGTTTATTTTTCTATAGTGGAACTATTTTTTCAGATACCTCACAACCACGTATAAACTTCCGCTCTTCCGCAACTTCAGTTGCTCTGCTCACGCTAACTTTCTGAGCTCTATGCTTCTGAGAGACAACCGAGCGAAAAGACTACAACCAAATGTAAACAGACCCCTTTCCGTTTCCGGTAGCGCAGTAATATCAACGAGCAATGAGTCCTCCAACAGAAATCAATGGGATTTTACAAAATGCCAAATAAAACACGACAGAAACTTTATTTCGCTATGCTACTTGTTTTGGAACATCAACGAACACCACTAACCACTCGGTGAGTTGCACAGTTTTGAAAATGAACGTTAAGGGTTGTTTTAAGGGCATGTTTGTGCATGGCCATAGACTCCCATTCTAACGCGGTCATGGGCAATTCTAAAATAGTCAAAAAGTCGAGACTGGAACCATTGTCAAAATTTCTTTGTCCACCACTCTTGTTCATCCAAAACAAACTACAAAATAGACTCAAAGGGCCCTATTTTAACGATCTGAAACGCAAGTGTCAAAGCGCAAAGCGCAAGTAACTTTGTGGGCGGGTCTTGGCGATGTTGCTATTTTCCCAGCGGGATAAATGACTCTTGCGCCAGGCGCAAATCTAAAATGGGTTGGTCTGAAGAGCTTCATTATTCATAGGTGTGGTTTGGGCGTAACATGAAATAAACCAATCAGAGCGTCATCTCACATTCCCTTTAAGAGCAGACGCGCTTTTTCTAAAGCGGATTCCTATTGTAACGGCGGATTTGCCAGGCGCGCGCCAGGAGTGGTTCACAGCCAAGGAAAGCAACGCTCTCGTCAGGGACGTTGGGGATGGAGAAACCCACCCAAATTAACTTCGGTTAAAAAGGCGTATGATAATTTGGGTAAATGTGTAAGCTAGATGTATGCTTTTATAATAAATTGTCTATCTATCTATCTATCTATCTATCTATCTATCTATCTATCTATCTATCTATCTATCTATCTATCGTAATAATGTATGATTTGCAAAAAATGAAAACTGCTGCTTCTGTGTAGATGAGAGAATCAAAGTGTATGCGCGTTGTGCACACGCTACATTGATTATGGCCAAGCATGTGCCCTTCAAATAGCATATGAATAACATGCGCAACGCGCCACTGACTTTAAACTATTTTTTCCTGGTTAGTGGCGCAATTGTTTTCTAAACCTGCAAAATAGCATGAAGGAACGTTTGCGCCGGAACACGCCTCCTTTTTTGCGCTGAACCGCCCAGGGAGCGCAAGTTCATTCCCTAGTTTAGCGACGTGCTTCTGTGGAGGGAAAAGCGCGCTTTGCGCGGGTGCAAAATAGGAATGATACATGCGTCGGTGTACAAAGTCAATTGCACTGGGTGCAAGATAGGGCCTAAAGTGTTAAATACCGGAATTGTCCTTTAAATTTCTTTAAAAAATGACAAAATTTGAAAGGTGAGACTTTGTTTCATATAAAAAAATAACTGGTCTGTCCTGTCTGTCAGTGTGTTGTCAGTGTCCTCTCTGCTCCGCGATGTATGTTTCACTGCGTGAAAACGGCGTGAGAATGGCGTCACTTGTTGGACATAGCAATAGTACCTAAAGTGGGCGGTTTTTTGCGAACGGTCAATTGGATGGGAATATACGTTGCACTTGTCGCACCACTACAAGACGACTCGACCGATTTGGCGGCATTCATTCGCGGCAAATCATTACATGTAGATTCCTTTAAATGTAAGGGGAAGATTAAAAAAGAAACTGGATCTGTGAATTCTCACAGAATCACAATTGAATTCATATCTTGCTCCTCAGTCAGAATCTTATTAACCTGGAGTCCTAGTCTGTCACAATAATCATATAGGCTATGTGATGTTTTAGGCCTATTGGCAGACATCCATTTAAAATGTAGGCAATGGCATATAAAGAACCTTTTCCAAATCCACTTAAGTTTCTCTGTACGACCGGAGCAGGAGCTTGGTACGCATTGCCGGCAGTAAGTCAGACTTGTTCCCGGTGCATGTTGGACTCCAGCAGGGCTGCCCTTTGTTGCAGGTTCTGTTCATAATTTTTATGAACAGAATTTCTAGGCGCAGCCAGGGTCCGGAGGGTGTCAGGTTTGGGGACCACACAATTTCATCTCTGCTCTTTGCGGATGATGTTGTCGTGCTAGCCCCATCAGACCAGGACCTTCAGCATGCACTGGGATGGTTTGCAGCCGAGTGTGAAGCAGCTGGGATGAGAATCAGCGCCTCCAAATCCGAGGCCATGGTTCTCAGTCGGAAAAAGGTGGCTTGCCCACTTCAGGTTTGTGGAGAGTTCCTGCCTCAAGTGGAGGAGTTCAAGTATCTTGGGGTCTTGTTCACGAGTGAGGGAAGGATGGAACGGGAGATTGACAGATGGATAGGTGCAGATTCTGCAGTAATGCGGTCGATGTACTGGTCTGTTGTGGTGAAGAAAGAGCTGAGCCTCAAGGCGAAGCTCTCGATTTATCGGTCATTCTACATTCCTACTCTCACCTATGGTCATGAGCTGTGGGTCATGACCGAAAGGACAAGATCCCGAATACAGGCGGCCGAAATGAGCTTTCTCCGCAGAGATAGGGTGAGAAGCTCGGTCACTCGGGAGGAGCTCAGAGTAGAGCCGCTGCTCCTCCACATCGAGAGGGGCCAGCTGAGGTGGCTCGGGCATCTGTACTGGATGCCCCCTGGATGCCTTTCCGGGAAGGTGTTCCGGGCATGTCCCCCCGGGAGGAGACCCCGGGAAAGACCTAGGACACGCTGGAGGGACTATGTCTCCCGGCTGGCCTGGGAACGCCTCGGTGTCCCCCCGGAAGAGCTGGAGGAAGTGTCTAGGAAGAGGAAAGTCTGGGCATCACTGCTTAGAATGCTGCCCCCGCAACCCGGCCCTGGATAAGTGGAAGAAGATGGATGGATGGATGGATGGATGGATGGCACTTAAGTTTCTCAGCTTGCACTCTAGTAACATTTGTGTGGTCCAGGTAGCTTTGCATAAAAAATGGATGTCATTCGCAAGGCTACTTTTACTTTTATACTATAAGTACATTTCCAAGCCTGTACTTTGTTACTTTTACTTGGGTAAATAAGTTAAATCAGTACTTCAGTATTTTTTAACACAAGTATCTGTACTTCTACTTGAGTACGGGAATTGAGTACTTTTGCCATCTCTGATGACTTTTTATTTTTGACAAAACATACTATATATTTAACATATGAGCAGAAATTGGCGAACAAAAGCTTATTTGATGTGGCAGTAATCTATTTTACAGTAGAAAGTTTATAATCTATCCAAAACTAGTCAACAAAATATTGTCTTTCATATTTCGTCTGTAACATATCGTTTTTTATGATATATTAGGGCATATAAATGTTCATTTGCAGTTTAATACTTTGCTTATACAAAGACATTTTGGGCCCTATCTTACCGATCTAAGCGCATGGTCTAAAGCGCAAGTGCACTTAAAGGAGAACTCCGGTCAATTTTAACATTTTTAACATTTTTTTGTACATTTGGAGTGCTGTCAATACAGAGAACAACGACAAAAATCGGTGTTGCCTACACCGTGTTATCATCTTTTTAAAATTTGCACCCTGTTGACTTCAATGGGCTTTTAACCTCTTAACATCCTTGATGTGTCATTACAAGTGCACAGGTCATGTGAGTGATTCCTTCGGAGTGAACGCGGGTCAATCTGTCTGCAGTAGATGTGAAAGATATGAATAAAAATGATGTTTATTCAGCCAGCGCACATACCTGTATTTACATCCTGTTTTTGGTCGAAGTCCATAGTAATCGATTGTCGAGTTCACGCGCGTGATCATAGGTACTAAACCAATGCGCGTGAACAATCGATTACTATGGACTTCGACCGTAAACAGGATGTAAATACAGGTATGTGCGCTGGCTGAATAAACATCATTTTTATTCATAACTTTCACATCTACTGCAGTCAGATTGACCCGCGTTCACTCCGAAGGAATCACTCACATGACCTGTGCACTTGTAATGACACATCAAGGATGTTAAGAGGCTAAAAGCAGGTTTAAAACTTGCCCCATTGAAGTTAACAGGGTGCAAATTTTAAAAAGAGGATAACACAGTGTAGGCAACACCGATTTTTGTCGTTGTTCTCTGTATTGACAGCACTCCAAATGTACAAAAAAATTAGCTCAATGTTAAAATTGACCGGAGTTCTCCTTTAAGGCATGTCCGAATCCACTTTTGCTAGTTTAACGACAGGAAAAATGTTTGTGCGCCCAGCGCATGGTCTAAAAGGGTTGTCCCTATTCTCTTAATGAGTAATGGGTGTGTTTTGAGCGTAACGTGAAATAAACCAACCAGAGTCTCTTCTCCCATTCCCTTTAAAAGCCAGTTGCACTTGCGCCATGGCGGATTCGCTATTCACATGGCAGAATTTGCAAGTGGAAAAACTGAACGCATCTGTAGCGAGGAAACTGATCTACATTTTAATCATTTTTATTTTTTATATTTGGCATGTTTGTGTGCAGCTGCGTGTCCCTGTGTGTTTAAAAAGCAGAGTGGACCCGCCTGTAGGCGCACATTACTAATGCGCTCTTTAAATAACAAAAAAAATAGCTCAAAAATAGCAAAATAGCAACGCGCCAACAATGCGCCTGAACACACCTCATTTTCAGACCAGCACGCCCGTGGGCGCACAAATGGGCTCAAATGCATTTGCTATTTAAACAGTGTGGCGCAGGACATGAAAATCATTCAACACTTGCGTTGTGCTTGGCGCTTCACTGCGCCGGGTGTATGATAGGGCCCATAATTTCAACATATTTCAGTTGATTTTTACTCATCTCAGTATAGCAATATAGTTTGGTAAAAGTTAAACAAGTAGACGTGTTCATGTAAAAATAACATGTTTACTAATATAAGTGCCTGTAAACAACAGCGCGCATTTGTGCCATTCATTCATTCACACACAGAAACGCGTTTCAAATTTAAACAGTATTTTTGCGGTTTAGAGACACTATTCCATATCGTGATTAGAACAAAGCACTTAAGAATAAAGAGCTTACTATTCACAATCCTAAGATGGATCCATTCCGTTGCTCCTCGAAATTAAATCAGCACTTCTTTACTAACAAGATTGATAATATCAGGGAGAAAATTATAACTATGCAACCGTCTACTACAGTATCGCATCAGGCAGTGCATTGTAGTCTCCTTGAAGAAAAAGTTGATTCATTCGTTGCTATAGGAGAGGAAGAATTGACTAAACTCGTTAAATCATCTAAATCGACAACATGTATGTTAGACCCTATACCGACTAAGTTACTGAAAGAGATGCTTCCAGAGGTCACAGATCCCCTTCTTAATATCATTAATTCATCTTTGTCACTAGGATATGTACCGAAAACTTTTAAGCTGGCTATGATTAAACCGCTTGTTAAAAAAAACCGCAACTTGATCCTACAGAATTAGTCAGTTACAGGCCGATCTCGAATCTACCTTTTCTGTCAAAGATACTAGAAAAGGCAGTATCCTCACAACTATGTTCCTTTTAAGAAAGAAATTATATCTGCAAGGATTTTCAGTCAGGATTTAGATCGTACCATAGGACTGAGATTGCTCTCATTAGAGTCACAAATGATTTGCTCCTATCATCCGATCGTGGTTGTATTTTGCTATTAGTGTTACTCGATCTTAGTGCTGCATTTGACACTATCGACCACAACATTCTTTTAAATATACTCGAAAATTATGTTGGCATTAGTGGAATTGCATTAGTATGGATTAAATCATACTTTTCTGACCGTTATCAGTTTGTAGCAGTAAATGAAGAGATGTCTTATCGATCACAAGTTCAGTATGGCGTACCACAAGGCTCAGTACTAGGACCGTTGCTGTTCACTCTGTACATGCTACCCTTAGGAGATATCATTAGGAAGCATGGCATTAGTTTTCACTGTTATGCTGATGATACACAGCTCTATATTTCTTCACGCCCAGACGAAACTTACCAATTCACAAAATTAACGGAATGCATAGATGATATAGAAAATTGGATGACTAGTAATTTCCTACTACTTAATTCTGAAAAAACAGAGATTCTAATTATTGGACAAAAAACTTCCTTACGTAATAACCTAGAATACTGTCTAACACTTGATGGCTGCTCTGTTAAGTCTTCGTCGTCGGTTAGGATCCTGGGTGTGCTCTTTGATACCAGTCTTTCATTTGAAAGTCACGTGTCTAGTATCTGTAAAACCGCATTTTTCCATCTTAAAAATATATCTAAATTACGTCATATGCTCTCATTTGCAAATGCAGAACAATTAGTTCATGCGTTCATGACATCAAGGCTAGATTATTGTAATGCTCTACTGGGTGGTTGCCCTGCACGCTTAATAAACAAATTACAGCTGGTCCAAAACGCAGCAGGTTGAGTTCTTACCAGAACCAGGAAGTATGACCATATTAGCCCAGTTCTGTCAACACTGCATTAGCTCCCTATTAAACATCGTATAAATTTTATAAATATTGCTGATTACTTACAGAGCACTAAATGGTTTAGCTCCGCAGTACTTGAGCGAGCTCTTAACACATTATAGTCCTTCACGTCTATTGCGATCTCAAAATTCCGGCCAGTTGATAATACCTAGAATATCAAAATCGACTGCTGGCCGTAGATCCTTCTCCTATTTAGCACCAAAACTTTGGAACAGTCTTCCTAACATTGTCCGGGAAGCAGACACACTCTGGCAGTTCAAAGCTAGACTAAAAACACATCTCTTTGACCTAGCATACACATAACACATTATAGACTTCTATAATTCCATATAAGGCTGCATAGATTAGGCCAGCCGGAACCGGGAACACTTCCCATAAATCCTGATGTACTTGTTACATCATAAAAAGAATGGCATCTACGCTAATATTGGTCTCTCTGTTTATACCGAGGTTTACCGCAGTCCATCGGATCCAGGCCGTATCCAGATCTGATGAAGGACCAGCACCCGGACGGGACAACAACACAGTCCTGAAGTGTCAACTAGTCTCTCCTCTTCCGCCGGATCCAGGCCGTATCCAGATCCGATGAAGGACCTGCGCCTGGATGCGACGACAACGCAGTACTGAAGTGTCAACCAGTCTCTCCGTTTCCTGAAGTGAGGTGGACCCCGTCTGTATCCAGACCAGATGGTGGATCTGCACCTGAACCCAACCATGATGCATCCCTGAAGTGCCAGCCTCATCAGCCCTGTGAAGGCCTCATCGACACGACCAATCTGACTTCTGACCTGTAATGCTACCTGGATCATAATCATACACTGTTCGCTCGTTGGCCAGAGGAGAACTGGCCCCCGACTGAGCCTTGGTTCTCCAAAGGTTTTTTTCTCCATTCTGTCACCTGATGGAGTTTTGGTTCCTTGCCACTGTTGCCTTGGCTTTTGGCTTGCTTAGTTGGGGACATTTAATATTCAACAATATTATTGATCTGCCTTATTAAGGGTGGACGATGATGCAATTTTCTTCTAGAAACAAACTTTGTTGTATTATTTTCATGTTATCAATGTGAAGCTGCTTTGATACAATCTGTGTTGTAAAAAGCGCTATATAAATAAAGGTGACTTGACTTGACTTCTGAGGTAAATTTTCCAGGATTATTATTACGATAGTATTATTCCTCACAGCGTCGCAAGACGACGTAAAGTACATTAATCTGATTAAACGATGTGTTTTATCGAGTTGATGTGGGTGTTCACACGTTTGCATGAATTGCCTCAGATCATTTGTGTTTCAGTAGCGTGCGCTCTCCGTAGGCATGTTCACATTAGCAGATTATGAGCTGAAATGAGAATGATTGACATATCTCTCATTCATTCAAACAGAGAATATTTGTTTTCATTTTGAATTAGATAATTTAATAGTAGACACTTAAATGATTAAAGATATATTGCTCATGCCTGGGTGAATAGTATTGGCTGAGTCTTGTTTAAGTTTAGAGACGTGCTCCAGAAAAAAAGTTCACAGAGACGGAGAGGCAGAAATCACACCCTGTTTATTTTCTTTATTTTTGTGCATTGTAAGTTTGATTGTAAGTGGACACATAAAAAAGTAAACATTTTACAGTTTATTTTTTATTTTATTTTTTTTCTTAAGTCTGTATGACCATAAATGACGGAGTATTTTAAGGCTATTTTGCTGCTATGTGAAAAAAATCGAGCAAAACATGCTGGCGCGTTTGCCAACCCCAGAGGGTTAATGGGAAGCCAATGCAGTGTTGACAGAACCGGGGTAATATGGTCATACTTCCTGGTTCTAGTAAGAACTGCTGCATTTTGGACCAGCTGTAGTTTGTTAATTATGCGTGCAGGACAACCACCCATAAGAGTATTACAATTATCTAGGCTTGAGGTCATGAATGCATTAACTAACTGTTCCGCATTTTTCATTGAAAGCATATGTCGTAATTTAGATATATTTTTAAGATGGAAGAATGCAGTTTTATAGATGCTAGAAACGTGGCTTTCAAATGAAAGATTGGTATCAAAGACCACACCCAGATTCCTAACCAACGGCGAAGAATTGACAGAGCAGCCATCAATTGTTAGACAGTTTTCTAGGTTAGTACATGCAGAGGTTTTTGGTCCAATCATTAGAAACTCATATATTTCAGAATTAAGTAGTAGGAAATTACTAGTCATCCAAATTTTTATATCAGCTATGCATTAAGTTCCTTTTTTCGAATTGGTAAGTTTTGTCGGGCGCGAAGAGATATAGAGATGAGTATCATCGGCATAACAGTGAAAACTAATCCAATACTTCCTAATGATATCTCCCAAGTGTATCATGTACAGAGTGACAGGCAACGGTCCTAGTACTGAGCCTTGTGGTACTCCATTCTGAACTCGTGATCGAACTACAAACTGATAATGGTCAGATAAGTATGATTTAAACCATGCTAATGCAATTCCACTAATGCCAACATATTGTTAGAGCCTATTTAAAAGAATGTTGTGGTCAATGGTATCAAATGCAGCACTAAGATCAAGTAACACTAATAGAGAGATACAACCACGATCGGATGATAAGAGCAAGTAATTTGTGACTCTAATTACTTAGAGCTTTCGCAGTACTATGGTATGGTCTAAATCCTGACTAAAAATCCTTGCAGATATCATTTCTTTTTAAAGAGGAACATAGTTGTGAGGATACTGCCTTTTCTAGTATCTTTGACAGGTAAATTCGAGATCAGCTTGTAATTGACTAATTTTTTGTAGGATCAAGTTGCGTTTTTTAATAAAAGGTTTAATAATAGCCAGCTTAAAAGTTTTCGGTACATATCCTAGTGACAAAGATGAATTAATGATATTAAGAAGAGGATCTGTGACTTCTGGAAGCATCTCTTTCAATAGCTTAGTCGGTTTAGGGTCTAACATACATGTTGTTGATTTAGATGATTTAACGAGTTTAGACAATTCTTCCTCTCCTATGGCAACGAATTAATAAATTTTTCCTCAGGGAGACTACAATGCACTGTCTGATGTGATACTGCAGTACACGGTTGCATAGTTAATATTTTCTCTCTACACAAGTCATGACGTCGATTCTAGCGGGTTTTCTTTTCCGCGGTTCATCGCAGCATGGTGAGTACAGGCAAGCTATACTTTTTTTGTTTGAATTTTAATTACAATTTTTTTATTCTGAGTGGCGTTTAGTGTGATGTTAAAAGGAAGTATAAAAAAAAAAAAAGATTGTGTAACTTTACCATATCACACAAATAACTAGAGCAACGTTTCCAAAAAGCATTGTGGGCCTAAGTATATATTTGAGTGTTTATATATATAAATATATGTGGCAGGAAGGGCGTTTCTGTTTTTCTTGGTCATGGTGATTGATGGCCATTCTGGCCTATCATCTGTGCTCCTGGGCTTTAAAACAGCAGTGCAGTTACAGCCATAGACTGTAAAAAATATGGACAAAGCTTCTGTGACGTCACCCATAGACTTTCTGAAGAACGGGTTTGAAGCCGTTTATGGGGGGTATGGGTGGCACCATCTTGGAAAATCTTGGGAAATCCTAACCCCGCCCACCTTCTGACGTAGCGCGCGTCACTCAGCTTGCTCTGCTACTCCGGTTATCTCTGTGTATATTTTAGGCAATGAAATATGTTATAAAACACCATACTAACTCTTTTTGTTTTCATTTAAAGAAATCTTAAACATTATAGCCACACAAATGTGGTTCAGGCAACGCGTATTGATTATATTCACTGCACATAATGTTTGCCTATTTATAAAAAAACAAAATAAAATATAAAACACAAACCTGCCTCTTTTCGTTTTAAATATAACAGGCAAGGCAAGGCAAGTGTATTTATATAGCACATTTCATACAATGGCAATTCAAAGTGCTTTACATAGAAGAAATTAAAATAATAAAAAGAAATAAGAATAATTAAAACAGTTTAGAAAAATAAAAAATAAAATACAGTACAGTACAGATAGTCGGACGAGCATTGGCACAGTGCTCATTCATTAAATGCATAGCTAAACAGATGTGTTTTGAGTCTGGATTTGAAAGTGACTACAGTAGGAGCACGTCTGATCTCCTCTGGAAGCTGGTTCCAGCTGCGGCTGGCAAAATAGCTAAAAGCGGACTCGCCATGCTTAGAGTGAACCCTTGGTATTTCTAGCTGATGTGATCCTAATGATCTGAGTGATCTGTTAGGTTTATATTCAGTGAGAATATCTGCAATATATTGAGGTCCAAGGCCATTGAATGATTTATATACCAGTAATAATACTTTAAAATCAATCCTAAATTTAACTGGGAGCCAGTGTAAAGACCTGAGGACTGGTGTGATATGTTCATATTTTCTGGTTCTACTCAGAATCCTGGCGGCAGCGTTCTGTATGAGCTGCAACTGTTTTATGGTCTTTTTGGGAAGGCCAGTGAGGAGTCCATTACAATAATCCACCCTGCTGGAGATGAAAGCATGCACAAGTTTCTCTAAGTCTTGTCTGGAAACAAAGCATCTAATTCTTGCAATATTTTTCAGATGATAGTATGCTGATTTAGTTATTGCTTTGACATGACTACTGAAACTAAGGTCTGACTCTAGTGTCACACCAAGATTCCTGACTTGATTTTTAGTTGTTTGACCCCTAGAGTGAAGGTATTTTATTTTTTCCAAATGCAATGACTTCAGTTTTGTCTTTGTTTAACTGAAGAAAGTTTTGACACATCCAACTTTTGACTTTGTCAATGCATTGGCACAGGGAGTCAATGGGGCTGTAATCGTTAGGCGATAGGGCTAGGTAGAGCTGTGTGTCGTCTGCATAGCTGTGGTAAGCAATTTGTTTTTTTCTCATTATTTGGCTCATTGGGAGCATATACAGGTTGAACAGGAGTGGCGCAAGAATTGAGCCCTGAGGGACTCCGCATGTCATGGATGTCCACTCAGACTTATGATCTCCTATACTCACATAATAACCTCTCCCATCTAAGTATGACCTGAACCATTTTAGGACTATCCCAGAAAGCCCCACCCAGTTTTCCAGCCTGTCAAGAAGTATGTTATGATCGACAGTGTCAAATGCAGCACTGAGGTCGAGTAGTACCAGCACTGATATTTTGCCTGAATCAGTATTTAAGCAAATATCGTTTATTATCTTTATGAGCTGTGGTGCGGTCGGAAACCAGATTGAAAATTGTCAAAGTATCCATTCGAGCATAAGAATTTGTTCAGCTGATTGAAGACAACTTTTTCAATGATCTTGCTTATGAAAGGAAGATTTGAGATCGGACTATAGTTGCTTAATATGGTCTTATCCAGATTGCTCTTTTTCAGGAGGGGCTTGACAACTGCAGTTTTCAGGAAGTTTGGAAAACTCCCAGAGAGAAGTGAAGCATTTACCACTTCTAGGAGATCTGCTTCTAAACTGTTTAACACACTTTTGAAAAAATGATGTGGGAAGTGTGTCAAGAGCGCAGGTTGATGTTTTAAGGTGCTGTACGGTTTCTTCCAAAATTTTGCCATCAATTTCTTTGAAATCAGACATAGTAACTACTTTCTCAGGTGGTTTGATCTGTCTGACCCCAGGGCAACTCAAGGATGTGCTGATCACCTTTCTGATATTATTGATTTTCTCAGAGAAGAAAGAAGCAAACTCACTGCACTTGTTGTCTGAGAGCATTTCACTGGGAATCTAGCTTGGGGGGTTTGTAAGTCTCTCTACAGTAGCAAAAAGAGTGCGTGTGTTGTTTAAA
This sequence comes from Scardinius erythrophthalmus, assembly GCF_964197995.2. NCBI lineage: Eukaryota > Metazoa > Chordata > Actinopteri > Cypriniformes > Leuciscidae > Scardinius > Scardinius erythrophthalmus. Next base: position 20,787,501 of record NC_138230.1, on the reverse strand, counting down.
TTACTGTTTATAATATTTGAGAAGAAATTCTGTCTAGCTTTGCCTAGTTCCATATTAAAAGCATGGAGGCTGTCTTTGTAGATGTTATAATGGACTACAAGTTTTGTCTTCCGCCACATGCGCTCTACTTTTCTGCATTGTCTTTTCATATTTTGCACTGCTGTTGAGTTTCTCCAAGGTGCTTTTTGTCTGCCATTCTTCTTCCTGACTTTGACAGGAGCAATATCATCAATTACACTTTTAACTTTTGAGTTAAAAGAATCAAGGAGAAAATCAACAGAGTCTGCAGATATACTTGGTGTTAAGGATATAGCCTTCATAAATAGCACACTAGTGTTCTCATTTAAGCATCTCTTCTTGACAGACACAGATCTAGCTTCAGTGGCAGGAGAGATCAATATATCAAAGAAAATACAGAAATCATCAGACAGTGCTACATCCCTAATAACAATCGATGAAATGTTTAGACCCTTACTGATAAGTAAATCTAGAGTGTGTCCACGATTGTGTGTGGGTCCATGTATATGCTGAGTCAGATCAAAAGTTTTTAAAACACTTTTGATTTCTGTAGCCATGTTGTTTTCTGCACTATCGATGTGGATGTTAAAATCTCCAGCAATGGCAAAACAGTCAAACTCTGATGTAATTGTTGATAATAGTTCTGTAAAGTCCTCAGCAATGGCTGAAGAGTATTTTGGAGGCCTGTAAATAATGATAAGTAAAATGCGTGGAGCACCTTTTAACACAATACCCAGATATTCGAAAGACAAGTAATTCCCAAATGATATTTGCTTACATTGATAGATATCTTTAAAAAGAGCAGCTAGACCCCCACCTCTCTTACCAGCTCTGCAGACACTCATAAAAGTAAAGTTAGGGGGTGCTACTTCATTGAGGACTGTTGCACTGCAGCTGTCTTCTAGCCAGGTTTCATTCAGAAGCATAAAATCCAGATTGTTTGTGGTTATTAAGTCGTTGACTAGAAGTGATTTATTTTGAAGTGAGCGGATGTTAAAGAGTGCTAACTTAACAGACTTACTTTTCCCCACATCAATCTTAGTTTGACGTGTAATAGGCACCAGATTAGTTAGGTTTGCTGTACGGCTATTGAAGGCCTTAGACTTTCTATCTTGTAATAGAACAGCAATAGAGAAAGATACAGGCACACTGGGTTCCCGTTTGTTCTGTAAACATTTGAGAAAGTTACTGTTATCAAAACGGGGACCCGAAACATATCACTGAGAGCTGGTATCAGTTGTTTTTGGTTCACCTCGAGCAGATGGAGGAGGGTGTGGGCCCTGGCGTTGTGGCAGAGGCCGAAGAGCTCTCACAGGAGGGGGAGGGCGAGCTGGGCCCACAGGCTTTGGTGGTAATGGTGCCTATCTTTTTTTGGTTGGTATCTGGGGGCTTGCAGCAAAAGAGTGGGATAGTCTGGTTCCAGCATGCACCAGTTCTTCCATTTTCTGTGAGAAGCACAGAAGTGGCGATGCTGGGGAGAGGGTTAACGTGTCTGGTGAAAGGGGCTGTTGCTCTGGTGTTATCGGAGGCTGTAATATGCTGTCCTGGCTTCCCTGGCTGTTTTCCAGTAAGTCGTCCTTGGGTGCTGAATCTTCAAGCAGTTCTGATATGTCTGTCTGTGGTGAGCTCTGTGGGCAGGGCTCAGCTGAGATTGTGTCCGTGAGCAGAGGTTGTTGTGGTGGAGTGGTGTTATCATGTCCATTTTATTGCTGAAGTGAAGTCCCGTGGTCATTCATACTGTATCCAGGTGTGTGTGTGCCGTTCAGATTGAGTGGATTGGCACACACTGCAGAAGGATGATTGAGGGAGAAGTAGATATTGTCCTTGAACACTCTTGAACCAAGTTTGTTTGGGTGATGGCCATCCCGATGAAACAGTTGTCTCTGACTCCAGAAAAGATTGAAATTGTCAATGAAGTTCACTGCTTTTATATTGCAGGTTTTTTGCAGCCACGTATTAAGCCCAAGTAACCGTGAAAACCGGTTTGTTCCTCTTGCTGGGAGAGGTCCACTGATGAATGTTTGGACTTTCAGTCTTTTAAGTGTTTCAAAAAGTTCATGGAAATCCTTCTTAAGGAGTTCTGACTGCTCTTTATGAATATCATTCTTGCCCACATGAATGATGAGTCGATTTGCAGTCTTATGTTTCATCAAAATGTTCTGAAGTTCCCTGTTTACATCAGAAGTTGTTGCTTGTGGAAGGCAGCACGTAGTTGTATCCCTGCTGCTAATGTTTCTGATTATGGAGTCCCCCACTATCAGAGTCCTGGGCTCGGCTGCGCTCTGAGCTGAGTGCCGCTGTCTGCTCGACCTTGAGCGCCAGTTAGCATCAGTGTTAGCTACTGGCCCATTCAGTCTGTGTTCGATCACATTCATCACGTTTGGGGATTCCTCATTTACATTCCTTAGTACTTCAAATCTGTTCTCAAGATGTATAGGCGGTGGTAGGAGACCAGTGTTTGCAATCCTTGTCAGAGCTGTATCTGGGGTAGAGGATGCTACTGCGGCAATATGTGATGCTCGTGACAATCTGATGTCTCAAATGCCTTTGGGTCTCGCTCCCTGTTTGTGCCATCGATTTGTAAGTCGATCGGCTTGTTTCTCTACCTGTCGAGGAGCACTAATTTCATGGGACTCACCGGTATGCTGAGGGTGTCCATGACGAAGCTCTGTTGTGTGCTCCGTCTGGTTTGGTGGTCCCGTAAGTAACTTTGTTTCAAGAACTGCAATCCTTTGTAAAAGTCTGTGGCAGTTAGTGCAGCAAGTAGATTCCAGAAGAGGCATTTTCTCTTATCCTTGAGGCAGTTGTGTTTTCCTTTCCCGGAATGTAAGCTGGTCGGGTAAAAGAATTCTCAATTTTTGTAGTAATCCAAACTTTGTCGTATGAGCACTGTGCTGATTTGCTGAAGTTAAAATTATTTGATAAAAGGAAATAAAATAAAGGAAATAAAATATAAAAAAACAGGAGATAAAATGTAAAAGCGATAGAGCAAAGCGCGGAGCAGTAAGCAAGAGTGTCCGAACAGTAGCTGAGCAGGAAGTGGAATGGAAGTTTAATATAAAAATATTAAACATTTTAATATGGTCCAGGCAATATGTGCGTTTGTACTAAACAACAGATGTTGCAGTAAACAACATTACAGATCATATTCGTTGTATTAAAATTTAAAATGACAAAACTCAACCCAGTCTCTTTTTGTTAAATTTCACTTTTATCAATATTAGCCATTATAAAAGTAAAAGGTAAAGTTACAAGAAGCTATACAAATAAAGCAAACAATTCAGTCAAACATACAAAGTCAGCGCTCTAGTCTAACCTTACAACGGTAAAGTTAAATAGCTTATAAAGTTATGAAACTTCCCCTCAGCCAAAACGATTGGCCAGGGAACAAATTATAGATTCACGAAACCAAAAATCGCCCGTTAGATATACACAAGACGAATTATATCTCATGTTTAACCACTACAGATAAGCCAGAGACAGCGGCAAACCTCATAACGACAAGCCAAGGAAAGGCTGTTCCAGGCGGGGTACATGAACGCCGAGCGCCCGGTCATCGCGGGATCTCACAACTGGATACAATTTTCATAAATCTTTATAATTAACCCACAGATTTGAGCTTTAAACAACTACATTCTCGCCTGAAAAACTCTTAAAACTACATTTCATGATACAGAAACAGTAGTATTATATGTCAACTGTATTAAAAAATGGCGCTTCTTATATTGTCATTCTCCGTGGCGCTGCCTTGTCAGCTGTCAATCAAGCTGTCAATCAAAGTTAACCACGCCCTTATTGTCATACATTTTATATCTAAATACGATCTAAACTAACGAGTTAGAAAAAAATTCACAGCCCTCATGGTTGTCAGGCACTCGGAACCTATCGATAAATACAATAAAAGTCCATGGGACCAACCTGTAAAAACATGAATTTATGCTGTGAAAACGGACATTTTAACATGGGGGCTATGGACATTTGCTCCCTTTTGGGACCTTCCTCTAGCGGATTTTCGATGTATTGCAGTTTTTCGCACTTCCGGGTAGGCTTCATTTTTCAGATCAGAATGTTGCCGCTTGGTTACAGCTCGTCAGGCGTCACGCTTTGAATCACTGCGTCGTTAACGCGCTTCCGTCACTGCTTCCTGGAAACCGGATTCAAGCACCCGAGTCGGTAAGGAGAATGCACTGCTAGTTGTTTTTAGCTTATTAAGTGTATGTCGTTATGAGAAGTGCACTCTTTTAATGTACCTTTTAGAGACACTGCTTTGCTTTGGAGAGTGTGCTGCTGTCCCCCACTGCACAAGTTCGTTACGATTGTTATTGTTTGCGTGTACTGGATGTGGACGCTGGAGAAGGTAGGGAGAGTTTGCTAACCTCTCGCTGATCGTGCTCTGTTGTGTGAAATGCGTGTTTTTGAAGGGTAAGTTTGTATTTAAGAATGTGTCCATACCCTTTTCTCAGTTGTGAGAACCTGAGTTCCTCTCCAGAGAAAGCTACGGTTATTTGTCTCGGCGATCGGTATGTATTAGTTTTTTTACGTGCGTGCATTAAGTTAGAGAATTTATCTAGCAGAGTGACAATCTTATGTTGTTTATAGGGCCCTGTTTATAGATGGGTTTCCGTTTCTCGAATTACCCATTATCCTCTGCAGCGCGTCGCCATGTTGTGTGTCAAAGCTGTCAGTAAGCCACTGGGAGACACGGCTCATTCACTGTGCTGCATTAATAGAAAGCCAGTTAATATAAAGTATTTTTGACTCTTTTGTGTTGAGATAACGATGACAAATTCCTCCAAACCTGGTGACAAGGTGAAGGTTATTTACAGGGACACATTAGACGATGTTTGCAAGGCAAGATATGATGAGAAATTGAGTTATATCGATGGAAAGGATCCTTACACAATGTCGAAAGAGGACTGGTTATGTAGGCTAATCCTGCGGCGTACGGCGTTTTCGATATTCAGAAAATGGACATTGCCAAGTATCTCATCCACACCGTTAGTGCGTACACCTTTGACGAATTAAGAGGAAGAAAGTCTCTGGAAGCATACAATTATTTTGTTAGAATGTGCGAGTTAAAATTTTATGTCGTCGCATTTGTGCGAGTGCATGGTCATGTACTACTCAGTTAAATTCACGCATGAATTCTCCTGCATTTAACTTGTTTTAGCGCCCGCCAAAGTGAATTTTTGTCCCGCCAAAGACTTATTTGATCGGTGAGTAATGTAGATGAACTGGGTGCATGTTTAACTGAAAGAACGAGCAGATAGAGAGAGAGAGCCGGTCGCGCGCGCATGCGCGCGCACTCTCTCTCTCTTCGGAGCCAGGCGAAAGTGTAAACAAGACTTCACCGTCTCCAAACTAAGCGCTGTCTTGCTCTCTCTCCCTCGTGGAAATGTTAGTCTGGAGCCCTGCATTGACGGTTCACATCGCTGTAGCCAGGCGGCTGATATCTGCACATTCCTTATTATACGGTACATTTAGACTCAGTGTCAAGACAACACCATCTAAATAAAAAAAAAACAACAACAACAACACAACGCTCCGAACTAATTTAGTGTGTAGGAGAGAGATGGAGAGCAGAGGCACGGAGCGATGTGCTCCAGGTGTAACGTTAGCATCTGCCTCTGGCTCGACCAGCTGATGTGGCCACAGAGAAAGTGATGAAGGTGGACAATCGTCAGAGTGTGCTTCTGCCCAGCCAACACCTCTCAATGGCTTTGTCGATAGTAGCCGCCTGGGTACAGCGATTTGACAGCTGATGAGAGCTAGCGCATTTAGCTAGCCCATCTTGGAAATGATTAGATAAAGTGTCACATCTCCAGAGCACAAAACCTCTAAATGTTCACAAGAGCAGCACTGAACATTAACTCCAGCCAAACGGAGAATAATCGTATGATTTTCATGTTCAGAATAATGCCGATTCAGGATATTATCATGCTCCGTAACACAAACGCTTGACCCACTTGACACACAAGATGGCGCCGTAAGGAGTTGCGGGAGAAATGTGACGTCATCGGAAATCTATCTATAGGTCCGTAAAGGGCTATAACTTCATTCCAGTCGGGGTGCTCCGTGTTCATTTACGGCCGCAGTGCTGTCCTGTTTCGGTCCTGTTTCGGTCCTGTCTCGATCCTCGATCCTGTCTCAATCCTCGATCCTGTCTCGATCCTGCTTCGACCCTGTTTCATTTGTTAATTGTCAACTGATTCAACTGCAATCTTTACTTTTTCTCTCATTTTAATTTATTTTGATTCTTTATACTGGCTCTCTTATTTGTATTTGATTTTGCTTTTGAAGTTGAACTAACTATTCTCCAATTATTTTCTGAAATAGTTTTCTTTAATTTGCTTTATCTTGTTTCAAATTGCTTGACTTAATTGTTTGATTAATCATTTTGACTGAAGTTTGGTTTGTTTTTTTATTTATTTATTTTATATATTTTGCTGTCATTTGACATTCGGGTTTAGTTTCAACTAACTGTTTATTCCAATTTATTAGTTGTAATATTATTTTGGTTATTTTTGTTTGAGCATTAATAATCCTTCTGGCTATCAAAGTGGTTTTCTTTATTTGATTGTGATTTTGTTAGTGTTTATTTTGTAAAACACGAAATGTATATGTAAAGTTTCACCTGTCTTTATCAGAACTAATTAAACCGTTTGATACTAAGTAAATAACAATGAAATAATTGTCTTGGCATGTTATTCATATACAAACAATGCTGGTATTTTAACCATAACCCTTTTCATTAAATCCATTTTAATAACATCTTGAGACTTGCTGAAAATATTCAACTTTTATTTAAATGTTAAAAATGAATACTTGTAACTGTAAAGCATATACTGAAATTGACATTTGCAATGTGACAAGTCAAAAGAAGTAACTGGATTATTGCTTGGAAATGTCCATAATGAAACATTTTCCAAAAAGAACAATATTTATAATACTATATATTATTACCAGATACAAGTAATTAACGGATTCAAAGTTTTGTTTTATACTACCATGTATAAGTCATAAGCATTGTTTTCAACCGTATTTCCTGTTTACCGTGGCGTCGACGTCATTACTGTGCCACTAACCAATGAGAGCCGTTGTGGGAAGATCGTGAATCAGATCAGTGCCCTGACTAGCCTACTGAACTGGAGCGATTGAGGAGCCCAGGGAGATTAGTGAACGACAAATATGAGTCAAGATCGATTACATAAAACATTTATTAAAAAGGCAGATTTGTTCACTAACGTAACATCACTATCTTACATTAAATAGAAATTAATATATTTTAAACGTGCACTCATTTATTTTGTTACATAACCGAATCAATTTGAGGAAAGGAACAAATACCATTTATTATCTTTAGCATGTCACTCACTTTTAATGTAGGCTACGATCTAACAGCAGGGCCATCGCAAGTGGGGTGAAAGGTGGTGACAATTATAGGTGCCCAGGGGGTCCCACAAAATCCAGCAGTTATACTATATAGGCCCCTGTTGTATGAATAATTCTAATATTTATATTAGTTGTACGCCTGAGATTTAAATGAAAACCACAAAAACATGCAATTCGTTTTTTTTCCAAATATCTGCTTCTCTTACCTCCCTAAAAATGGTTTAGTCCGATCAAAAGTATTTATTAATTATTCAGCCAGTGACAAACATCAGATGGACCCAATAAAATTGTAAGTCCCTACCCAGCTCGTGAACAGACCAATCAGAGTTGAGGCGGCAGTGCCTGAAGTTAACGATGAACTTGGTAGAAGAGCAGGAGACTGACTGACTGACAAAATGTCAGGGAAAAGAAAACATAAATCAGGGTACCAGAACGCCATGAAAAGAAGGAGAGGGAGGCCAGGAGAGTTGTGCAGTCGATCAAGACGTTCTTAAAGACAGGTTGTATTGTTATTCGCTGGGAATAAGAAAACTACCATCTACAGCCTGCCGGGTTCTGTCACTCTTCATTATCGGTGCGCACCACAATCAACCGAATGATTACCTGGTGTAAATTCAAAAGTCTTTTTACACTATTGGTAATAGAGTTAAAAAATTGACACAACGCATTGCTTTATGCACCTGACCTGTCGGCTGATGATGTACTTATTACATCAAGAAAACACGAATACAACACACTCCACTTGGATGAATACATTTATTAGCTTTATTTAATAATATTAACAGTTCCATGTTATATATTTTTTTAAATAAGACAATGAATGATTTTATTTTTTAAATTTGACTGCATTCTTGTCAATTTCTAAATGTTTATTTTTTGATTTATGAATTATAACAGACTGATGGGGAAAAAACATTTTGCTGTTACTTTTTTAGAATTTTTAGAAAACAATTTCTTACTTTTTGTTAGTTTTTATTAGCTGTTTTTAAAATTGAGTTGTGTTAACTTTTAAAATAAAGGTTCTCTTACGAGAGGTTCTCTCGTATTGCGTAAGTAGCTTACGCTGCGGGAAAGTCTTCTTTCTCAAGATACTGAAGCCAAAAATTATCCTTAATTTTTAATAATCTTGTCAACGCAGTGCGGCAGCATGCAGACCTAGGGCAGGCTTACTAGCGTGCCCATTGGCTGCCCTGCGGCAACTGCAGCAGCCTATCGCTGAGCCCTTGGCGTGACGTCACGACCAATAAGCGCGCTTGGCGCGCTTCATGCGTCACAGCCCGCCAAAAGGGGTGTGGCTTAGCGTATATAAGCAGGGCTCAGAGGCTGCTTCACTGATTTCTGTCTCTTCAGCGTTTACTGCAATATAGATATTTCTAGTCGCCTGAGCTTAGGAGGGGACTGAGAAATGTGTGAGAAACGGAGGTGGCCGGTGAGTGACGCGCGCAACCGAGACGCGGGGTAGCTTTCTTATAATGTAAAGGAAGCCAGCCCGTGACCGTCTACTTCTGACATCCCTTGTGAGCGGCGCGTTTGTTTCAAATGCCTCGCTCATCCTGTGGCTCGTGCAGAGCCACGCGCAGCGACGGAGACCGCCATGTATCTGCGCTCTCTGCCTGGGCTTCGACCACGCAGCCCGCGCCCTTTCCTCGGGCGGCTGCGACCAGTGTGAGGATTTGCCGATGTCGACCCTGCGGGCTCGACTCGCCATGTTTGATGATCCTCCCCCTTCTCCGGCTGCCTCTTCCGGGCCGCGTAAGAAGAAACGCCGCTCTCAAAGGCCTCCCGAGCCGGTTATGACAGATGAGCGCTCGCCGGAGCCCCTCCCGCGAGCCTCGCTATCTCCTTCTACCCCCCACCTCCCGACGCGCAGCGGCCGGCTTCGCCCGCACTGCCGTCGCCTCAGGGGATGAAGCAGACAGCGCTGCTATCATAGACAGCTGCTTACTCCCCTCTGTCAAGCCGCGCAAACGGCGCCGCTCACAAGGGATGTCAGAAACGGACGGTCTCGGGCTATAGCTTCCTTTACGTTACAAGAAAGCCACCCCCCCGGATGACGCACGCCCCTTCCTGCGCTCTCCCCCTCTGTTCGAGCCGCGCAAACGCGCCGCTCACAAGGGATGTCAGAACTAGACGGTCACGGGCTGGCTTCCTTTACGTTATAAGAAAGCTACCCCGCGTCTCGGTCGCGCGCGTCACTCACCGGCCACCTCCGTTTCTCACACATTTCTCAGTCCCCTCATAAGCTCCTGCAAACAGACAGCGAAACGAAACACGACGCTCGGTCATATGCTCGCACTAATTGAAAGCTTATGTTTGCCCCTGTGGCTCAGTGGCAGAACATTAGGCTTCCGCGCCAGAGACCCGTGTTCGAATCCGGCTCTGGCAGCAGATAAATATTTGTTTCTGCTGGCTTCTCCGAGCTCGCGGCCAGCTTTCTTACATACAGAAAGCAAACCCGCATCTCGCACCCTCCCGCTCACAGGATGGTGCTTAAGTATTTATGAGCGTCTAAACATATGAGCCATCAAAGCATTCGCTCTATCAGTTTCCTATAACGCCGATGGTGTTATAAGTGTAGAAAATGTGCCCACTCCCACGTGCTCACTGCTACACACAAACACGGTCTCCCCTGTAACGCTCACAGAGCGCACTCTCATAAAACGGACACACGCCACTTGAGTACTAAGTGTAGTAAATGTGCCCACAACTCTGTGCTCACACCTACCCACTGCTCGCTCTGCCACTCAGTTACCCCGGGTTGCAGATCCTCTAAAGCTCACAAACATTCCGGCTCTGGCCGAAGGTGTCATAAGTGTAGAAAATGTGCCCACTCCCATGTGCTCACCACTACACACAAACACGGTCCCCATGGTAACGCGCTCAGAGCGCACTCTCATAAAGCGGACACACGCGCTCGAGTACTAAGTGTAGTAAATGTGCCCACAACTCTGTGCTCACACCTACCCGCTGCTCGCTCTGCCATTCAGTTACCTCGGGTTACAGACCCTCTAAGCTCACAAACACTGGCCGTGTTATAAGTGTAAACTCTGCGCCCGCTCACGAGCACGCGCACTCACTCACTCGCTCTCGCGCCAGGGGCGTTTGACAGCAAATCGCGCTCCATCCTTAGGGACCGAGCTACCGTACGCTGTACAGCCGGCCAGCACTGTTTACCAGCCCCCGTGTTTGAGCACCGCGCGCGCCGCCCCATCCTCTCTGATACAGGTTCCCCATCCCGCGCAGCGCGGCGATCTGAACCCAGAGACCATTCGACCCCTAGCTATGCGTGCAAAGCATGGGAAGCTATCCAGGGCACGTCAGAATGGGTGCTGAATACTATAAAACACGGCTATTCGCTTCAATTCGCTCGTCGCCCCCCGCGCTTTCTAGCGCAGACGGAGACGAAAGTGAGTTTAGAAGCAGCGCACCTGCTTCAAGCAGAAATAGCGAAGCTGCTGCGCAAAGGGGATATAGAACAGGATCATCCTTATCTGAGCGAGTTGGGCTTTTACAGCCGTTACTTCCTCGTACCCAAGAAGGACAGAGCGTTAAGACCTATTTTAGATCTGAGACATCTGAACAAAGCCCTCATGAGACGGCCGTTCAAAATTACAACCAGACAAATCCTCGCGCAGATTCGCCCAGGAGACTGGTTTATCTCTCTCGATCTAAAGGACGCGTACTTTCAGATCCAGATAACTCCCCGTCACAGGCCATTCTTGAGATTCGCCTTCGACGGTCGAGTATATCAATACACAGTCCCGCCGTTCGGCCTGTCTTTAGCACCCCGTACATTTACGAAATGCATGGACACGGCTCTCGCTCCTCTGAGAAGACAGGGAATGCGGATACTGAACTATCTGGACGATTGGCTTATTCTAGCGCAGTCAGAGACGGAACTTGTGTCTCACAGAACAGCGCTTCTCAGCCATCTGGAAGGTCTGGGTCTCTCGGTCAACTGGACCAAGAGCTCGCTATCGCCCCGTCAGTCAATTTCCTTTCTTGAAATAGTACTGGACTCGGTGGCTATGACGGCCAGATTGTCGGAGCAGCGCGCGCGCCGCATCCGTCACCTCGCCGCATCCTTCCAAATAGGCAGCCAGGTTACGCTGAGGACATTCCTGCGTATCCTGGGGCATATGGCCTCAGCTGCAGCAGTGCTCCAGCTGGGCTTATTGCGCATGCGCTCGCTTCAACGCTGGCTGAAAGCGCGCGTGCCCCACCGAGCCTGGGCGGCCGGCGGCTCGCGAGTCAGAGTGAATCAGGGCTGCATTTCAGCCCTGCAGCCCTGGCTGGCAGCTGAATGGTATCACACAGGAGTGACTATGGGGGTGATCTCACACCGGAAAGTTTCGCCAGACGCTTCCAACCTAGGTTGGGGAGCGCTCTTCGAAGGCAGACCGGTCTATGGCCGCTGGTCAGACCAGGAGAATCTCCTACACATAAACTGTCTACAGATGCTCGCGGTCGAGAAAGAGCTCAAACACTTCCTCCCATTCCTCCTAGGTCACCATGTTCTAGTCCGCACGGACAATACATCGGTAGTAGCCTATGTGAATCGCCAGGGCGGTGTCATATCAAAGACGCTCTGTACCCTGGCGGAACGCCTCCTTGTGTGGGCTCAGCACTCTCTGCGCTCGCTGAGAGCCACGCATGTGCCTGGCCACCTGAACGAGGGCCCCGACAGACTGTCCAGGGACAACGTTCCCCCTGGGGAGTGGTCTCTACACCCCCAAACAGTCCAGTCACTGTGGCGCCGTTTCGGCAAAGCGAAAGTCAACCTTTTTGCGTCAAAAGACAACGCTCACTGCCCAGAGTTCTTTACGAAGAACGAGGACGCGCTGGCCCAGACCTGGCCCAGCGGCCCGCTATATGCTTTTCCCCCGGTCTCTCTGCTGCCCCAGGACATCAGGAGAGCCAGAGAAGCGCGCCACACAGTGCTCCTCATAGCCCCATACTGGGATAACCAAGCTTGGTACCCGGAACTGATACAGCTGGCAGACACAGTCCCCTGGCCGATACCGGTGAGGAGAGACCTTCTCTCTCAAGCCCGCGGCTCGATCTGGCATCCCCATCCAGAGCGCTGGTCTCTGCATGCATGGAGCCTCAACGGTTACCCGTTGATCTGCCAAGAGGGGTTATGAACACGATCATACAATCTAGAGCCCCCTCTACGAGGCGGCTCTACACGTCAAAATGGTCTGTGTTTAGCAAATGGTGCACAGACGTGGGGTATCGCAAGTATTGTGTTTACTTCAAGAGCTGCTGGACGCGGGCAGGTCCCCCTCCACGCTCAAAGTCTATGTTGCGGCCATTTCAGCTTTCACTGTCTCAGAGCTGGGCCGCGCATTAGGAAGGAACGAGTTCGTCACCCGCTTCCTTAGAGGAGCCAGGAGGATGAACCCCCCGCGACCCCCCTCGGTTCCTATGTGGGATCTTTCACTGGTCTTGGAGGCCCTGAAAACGCATCCCTTTGAACCCTTGGAAACTGTGGATATGAAATACCTCACGCTCAAAACCGTTTTTCTGATAGCTCTGTCTTCAGTCAAACGTGTGGGAGACCTTCATGCGTTATCTATTAACGCCACGTGCCTCGAGTTCGGACCTAACGACTCTAAAGTTATTCTCAGACCGAGGCATGGTTACGTTCCCAAAATATTGGGCACTCCCTTCAGAGCGCAGGTCATTTCCCTCTCAGCCCTGCCAACTCCCGGCAGCGAGGCCAATAGTAATCTCCTCTGCCCGGTCAGGGCGCTGAGAAACTACATTACACGCTCCGCCGCTTTCAGGCGCTCGAAGCAGCTTTTTGTTTCGTTTGGAGGGCGCACCAAGGGTCTCGCCGCCTCGAAACACAGCCTGTCCAGATGGATAGTGGACGCTATCGCAACTGCTTATGCGTCTAAAGACCCGCAGTGCCCACTGGGCATTCGAGCTCACTCCACCAGAGGCATGGCCTCGTCGTGGGCGTGGTCCAGCGGGATTTCCATTCATGTCATTTGTGCAGCGGCAGGCTGGGCCTCCCCCTCTACATTTGTTAGGTTTTACAACCTGGAAGTTCCCGCCTTGCAGGCGAAAATTTTATCAGTCTAAGTCTCGCGTAGACCGGCCCACTATCAGTGCGCGGGCTACGTTGGTTGATTTAGCTCTACTGGTTGAGCTGCACTCTGCAGGGAATTGTCAGTTCGGACCGGCTGTGCCGCTCCGTGCTCCCTAGTATGTGCTTGTGTACTGCGCTAGCCTTCTGTTGGCCGCCCGGCTCCCTGCTATCACGTTCCCCGGGCTCTCCCTGGGACTCATTCAGTGGATGCTGGGCGCGCACGGCGTTGACAAGGGAGTTCCCGCAGCGTAAGCTACTTACGCAATACGAGAGAACCTCTCGTAAGAGAACGTATCGGTTACTAAACGTAACCTCTGTTCTCTCTAGAAGAGGGAACGAGTATTGCGTAACCCGCCGTGCTCGCGCCACGAGCTCACTCGCTTCAGCGACAGAAACCAGTGAAGCAGCCTCTGAGCCCTGCTTATATACGCTAAGCCACACCCCTTTTGGCGGGCTGTGACGCATGAAGCGTGCCAAGCGCGCTTTTTGGTTGTGACGTCACGTCAAGGGCTCAGCGATAGGCTGCTGCAGTTGCCACAGGGCAGCCAATGGGCACGCTAGTAAGCCTGCCCTAGGTCTGCATGCTGCCGCACTGCGTTGACAAGATTATTAAAAATTAAGGATAATTTTTGGCTTCAGTATCTCGAGAAAGAAGACTTTCCCGCAGCGTAAGCTACTTACGCAATACTCGTTCCCTCTTCTAGAGAGAACAGAGGTTACGTTTAGTAACCGATACGTTTTACAACAACATCACCATCTTCTGTTATATGTGGGCCTGCATGCTCATCTACTGTACAGTATATGATATTGGTGAAGGGTGGTGGGGGCCCACATCAATATTTTTTCAGGGGGCCCCGAATCCCCTGTCTAACAGAGTCACTTAACTAGATAGCACCAGCCAGCGAGAGGCTAAACTGTTTCAGTAAAGCAAAAGCACACTGACAACGTTAAGCTGATAAAATAGAATTGACAAAAAAGTTGTGCTTACCTTCGCATGGATTTCAGGATGATTCTCTTAAAGATGTTGCTTTAGTGTTTTTACCAGCGATTTCCACTCCACACGGTTTACACAAGGCCTTGTTTGTCTTGGCATCAAACGTGAAATTGACCCATATATCTTCTCTTCTTTTTCTCCCAGCTGTTTCATTTCATTTAATTTCATTTCATTATAGTTTAAGTCAGACAGATACCCAACATATGCAAGATGATGTAATCGCGTCCAGATGGATCAGTACATTACTTTTCAAATGTGCGTCTTACCGCACCACGCACGCACCAAGATTAATTCTGATTGGATCTTTTCCAAAAACATCCCTCACTCACATTTTCGTCAGCAATACCTCCCCCTTTTCCTTTTAAACAAGCCTCGTGTTTATAGCAGTAATCTTGCGGGGTGAACTCATTTAAAGTAATTTAATTGTCTGGTTTTACCCAAGTTTCTGTCAAACACAGCACATCTAGGTTATGGTCTGTAATCATATCGATAACAATAAGTGCTTTTGAAGAAAGGGATTGAATATTCAGCAACCCAAGCTTTATCATTTGTTCCTCTGCATTATATTTGCTTTTTATTTGTTGAACATCAATCAAATTTTTACCCTTAAATGGGTTTGAGAGTATTTTGTATTTCCTAGTTCAGGGAACAGACCCAATGAAAGAATCTCTATGTGATGGGATTTATCTGACCTCAGTGATGTGAGAGCTAGCAGACGGTCAGTTTAGCCAGTCTCTTTTTTTCTTGACCTGAGCCCCAGATTGTCAAGTTTGAGCTCTAAGACTATGTGCCATATTACTAGAGAAAAGAGCAGCACCATACCAGGAGGGATGAATACCATCTCTTTTCAACAGGTCAGGTCTGCCCCAAAAACTTTTCCAATTGTCTATGAACCCTATATTATTTTATTGAGTGAGCACAGTCTACTAACTAGCTCAATACTCAGTGAACATTTAGTGTTAGTGTTACTATTAGTGTTACTCGACCTTAGTGCTGCATTTGACACTATCGACCACAACATTCTTTTGAATAGACTTGAAAATTATGTTGGCATTACTGGAATTGGATTAGCAAGGTTTAAATCATACTTTTCTGACCATTATCAGTTTGTAGTAGTAATCAAAGAGACGTCATATCGATCACAAATTCAGTATGGAGTACCACAAGGCTCAATACTAGGACCGTTTCTTTTCACTCTGTACATGCTACCCTTGGGAGATATCATCAGGAAGCATGGGATTAGTTTTCACTGTTATGCTGATGATACTCAGCTCTATATCTCTGTGCGCCCCGATGAAACTCACCAATTCACAAAATTAACGGAATGCATAGCTGATGTAAAAATTTGGATGACTAGTAATTTCTTACTACTTGTTACTACTACAATTCCTGTCTAACAATTGATGGCTGCTCTGTCAAGTCTTCGTCATCGGTTAGGAACCTGGGTGTGCTCTTTGATACCAATCTTTCATTTGAAAGCCACGTTTCTAGCATCTGTAAAACCGCATTCTTCCATATATATAAATTTGGAAGGGTTACAGGCTGCAGTTCAGTTTTCACAGTTTGGTTTGTCACGATAGATCTAAAAGACATATACTTCCACATATCCATCCTTTGTAGTGTTGGATTACATATTTTATTAAATGTTTAATTTAGTTTTTCCACTGCAATAGTATATAAACTGATAAAGTTTAGTAGACTGATTTCAGGTGATTATGGAGTCTCCAGCAAAGAATCACTTTTCTTGCCAGACCTGTTTTCTCTATTGTGTTTTAAATAAGTCAGATCACTTGATTCTCACCTTTCGGAGCCCAGACGTTGAATCGTTAGGTTGATTGACTTTCACCTTTTGTCTTTAATGGCTCTGGGATGGCTCTTGGAATTGGAGTTCCTGGCTAGTATCAGCATGTGAATAGTTATGCTGATTCAATTGGACTCAGAGTAGGGTGTGTTCCCACTTCATTTGCATGCTTTATTCAGAGTTCCCGCCTCTATGTAATCCCTCCCCCTTGGAATGTATATAGCTACTATGTATAATGTTTTAGTCAGATCATGTTGCAAGTTCTATAGCCACGTACAGCGGAGTTCTCAATAAAGAATAACTTCCGTTGAACGCGATCCCGACTGTCTCACTGGCCTCTGCTTTGAAGAAAGAAAAACTTTACAACAGTAGCGACTGGGCTATTTGAATCATTTATTCGTTTGATTCTGAATTAACAAATTCGGACTCTCTGTGTTTTCTAAGCACATTCCTGCCCAAACCGTTCTTTGCTAAGCTTACCAGAGCTTGTAACCTCCTGACTTCGAAATTACAAATCATACGCCAGGCTCCATAAAGACTGGGGCAAATGGACTTTTACGACATAAATTGCACCTTGGAGGATAAAAAGTCAACACATTCCCTTACCTTTGAATAGTTCTGCATTCCAAACCCCCTTCCCCTCTCTGGACCACAGAGAGATAACAAAACTTTGACACACACACACACACACACACACACAAACACACAAACATCCTCCTATAGAAATATAGTTTTAATGTATGTAACTCAGATTTGGGTTTGACCTTCCTGTATGCATGTTTTATTAATTTGTTTGATCATATAATTATGATTTTCTAGTGTTGAGCTCTGAAATGTATTTGTGAAGAATGTTCCTCCAGGGGAATTGCCTTCCCCCCACTTTGTTTTTATTGCCCTAATGGAATGTCAAGCAAACTGAGATTCCAGGAGAGGAGTAGGAATAAAGTGTTAATCCTACATTTATGTATAACCACTTAAGAAATGTATAAACAAGGATTTGATTTTCCCATATCAAATTTGTGCATCTGCAATGTTACCGTGTACTAATCAAAACTTTAAAATGTTTGTAAGATGCATACAAGTATGTATATTTGTGTATTCCCATAATCTTTCATATGACATGTTTTATATAATTTTAAAGCTTGAGACTTAATGGAGTTGAATCTCGATAATAGATTGCAATGATATGATTATTACTATATGAATCATCTTACTAGAGTATTAAGACAACACCCTAACTCCCTCGAGTGGGTGTCGCCCCCCAGACACAAAGAACCTCTTCCCGCTTCAGATCTTTGGACGTTCATTGGTTGTTCGCGCGAACAGAGGCGTCAACCCATATTTTCCATAAAAGACCGACTCAGGAAATCTCCGTGAGCACTTTTTACGAACCCGCTTCATCAGCGAGAAGACCCATATGGCTCCCGTTTAGGGGGCATTCATTCACCGTTTTCGTGAATGAATTTATCTATTATTTTCTTAAGTCTTTATTTTCGTCTTTTTTTAGACTCTAGCATTCGTTCAGTGAAGCTTCAACTAAAAAGAGACTTGAATCTCCCGCGGCGCGCGCTCCTCCTCCTCAAGGACGTGCACGAGCACTGAAAGAATTCCTGGCTCCATGGCTAGGGAATCATCAACTCGGTTTTATTTTCTTTACTAAGTTTTATTTTCATATTCGTTTCTCCCTCCAAAAGGGAGATGAACTCTTCTGGCAACTTTACGTTCGGTGAACCTTTAAACTTCGCGCGAGTCCGGCTCGCCCCAAAGACACGAGAGAACACAGCTCTTAAGGAGCTTCTTCTTCTTCAGCAAATACAAAGAGAACCATACGCAAGTATTTTGATTTGTGATTTGATGATTCTGATTTCTTGTTGTCTCTCAAGGTTACTGCCTGTGAATTTGCCTAACTGTGATCTTTCTTTGATCGCATGTTAGTTTCACTTTCTCTCATCTCTCTCATTGTCCGATCTCTTTCATTCTCTCCCTCATCATCTGTTATCCGTTTAGTCTTGTATTTGTCTTTACTGTTTGTATTGTTATATGCATACTCATGTAAATAGTAGAACTTGTATTCCTTAGTTCGATGTAGTATTAGTCCAATTATTAAAAACCCATTATATCCTAGATTGTCTCTGTATAAGTGTTCATTTTACAAGTCAATGAAACGGCGATCAAGCTACGCTTTACAAATGCGCTACTGTTAAGTAACCTACATTTTATAAGAACAAGAAAGTAATTTTCCATGGCCAGAAAATATAGCTTTCTTCGAATTATAAGAAAGAGATAATTTTGTTCTTCAATAATAAAAGCTTCAATAATTTATTAATATTGTAAGAATATAGATGAATCAACCCGATTCATAATTTTGATTCCCTATAATCATTTGAGCTAAGTTATATTCGTTACACCTTCCATCTCACAGGAAGTTCCTGAAGTTAGCTTTCGGGGCGAAGGGTTTCAATATTGGGTACTTCCGTTCGCCCTGGCTCTCTCCCCTTGAACATTCACCAAGTGCATGGATGAAGCTCTGGCCCCGCTGAGGCTCCAAGGCATCCAAGTGCTGAATTACATCGGCGACTGGCTCATTCTAGCGCAGTCTCAAGAATTGGCGGTTCAACGTTGGCGGAGATGTCGTCCTTGGCCACAATCAAAGTTTGTTAGTGGTGGATAAAAGCCAATTTTCCCCGTGGGGGAACCCATTCTGTATGATCAGGGTTACGCGCAGATGCCTTCATTCCCTGTCCATTTAGAAGAAATCTTGGTTCCTGTCTCAAGACCCAGTGTTGGGAGTGCCATGTCGCCAAAAAATCATTTCGAGAGGCCTGTGGCAGGACCATCATCATTCTTGGCACATAAATTGCCTAGAGATCTTGACTGTTTTCAGAGCACTGAGGAGCTTCCTCCCAGACCTCAGGGACCATCACGTTCTTGTACGGACAGACAATGTGTCAGTGGTCTCTTATTTGAATCATCAGGGGGGTCTGAGATCATGCCCTCTATGCAGAGTGGCACATCAGATCTTCCTATGGGCCCAGGGGAGACTATTGTGGCTCAGAACAATGTACATCCCCGGGACCAGAATCGGGGAGCAGACATCCTGTCGAGGCAGGGACTGAGGCCCGGGAAATGGAGACTTCAACCTGAGGTGGTGAGGTCAATATGCGAGAGGTTCGGCCCAGTGGAAGTGGATCTTTTTGCATCTCAAAAGACGACCAGCTGTCCTCTGTGGCTCTCTCTACCCCACCCAGCTTCACTAGGGCTGAATGCGATGGTTTAGGTGTAGCCGAGGTGGGGCCTGTAAGCATTTAGAATCAGGAATCAGACAAAATCTTCCGGTTTGAGTGCACGCTGGCGCGCCTAGTTGCCACTACTCACCGGTGAATTTTTTAATGTTTTAATGTTTCAATGTTTTGATTGTCTACTTGTATTACTGGACCGTGGATTTTCACTCATCCAACCATTAATACTTAGTTTATTTTGCTCTACCGTGAGAGAACACGTATTTACCTCCGGCTTCTACTCTGCTCTGCTTCTGTAACTGCTTACTATGTGGACCAACGCTGTTCACGTTTGGTCTGCACTCATCTGGACTCTATCAATAATCCTCCACCAACCTGTTGCTGGTCTGCACCAGTACACAGCCGCCGAGCTCCTCTGGATCCGCCACCTACCTGGATCTCGACCGGCTTCACTACACCTCGATTCGGACAGCACTCATCTTTTCCGCCGGAGATACATCCACCGCGGGTCACGTAGGAACTTTCACTACGAAAACTCCACTGCAATTAAATCCTTTTGGTCCACCTCTCGCCTTCGTCCTCACAGGAATTCCAGCCGGGCAGCTGATCACTCCTCGTTGGCCAGCCTAGCCAGGTCGGCTAACACCACTAATGGATGTGGCAACACTACCGTCAACTTTGGCTTCCTCAATATCCGCTCTCTCACTGGAAAGGGTCATTTCATCCACGATCTTATCAAAGATCGTGACCTTGACTTCATGTGCTTATCTGAAACATGGCAACAGCCAAATGACTTCTCCCAAGTTAATGACGCTACTCCTCCGGGGGTTTGTTTACCTCTGCAAACCACGCGGTTCTCGCGGAGGAGGTCTCGCGATAATTCATCGCGAGAAATGGAAAGTCTTGCCGGTGTCTGTTCCTGATTTTAATTCGAGTATTTGGTTTTTAAATTACACGGACCAACCCCAACAATCATCACATCAGTCTACCGTCCCCCTAAGCCACACAAGGACTTTCTGCTTGAATTCTCAACATTACTCACTCACCTATCTACACTCTCATCAAATGTAATAGTGCTTGGGGACTTTAACATACATTTGGACAATAGTAATCTTCTTCTCACCAAAGACTTCTCATCCTGTCTGGACAGCTTTGGATTTAATCAATACATTAACTGTGCAACTTATTCCAAAGGCCACTGCCTGGATTTACTGTGCTGCTCTGGACTTACCCCCTCTTAACTGTGCAGTTGATGATCTCCTTATCACCGATCACTTCTTCATTTCTTTCAGTGTCACACTTCAGCTCTCCTCAATCAAACCAACCCGGCCTATCTCCTTCAGGAATATTAAGGACATTAACCCTGATACCCTCTCCTCCTGCATTGATAATATTCACCTACTGGACAATAACTCTCTACCTGATGACCTGGTTGTTCACTATAAAGATCAATTAGCTCTCATTCTAAACTCCCTTGCTCCAGTTAAAACTCGTTCTGTCTCTTTCACTCAGTCTGCTCCCTGGTTCACCCCTCAACTCCGGACTCTGAAAACTAAATCCAGACTGCTTGAGCGCCTCTACAGAAAAACTGGTCTTACTATCCATAAAGAAATGCATAAAGCTCATATGTCTCACTATAAGGACTCAATCGTACAAACCAAATCACATTACTACTCTGGTCTAATCAACTCCAATAGAGGCAACACTAAGTCACTGTACTCCATACTCAATAAGATTCACCAGCCACCTGACTCCCTTCCTTCACACATGTACTGCACTGCCACTTGTAATGCCCTCCTGTTATTTTTCAATGATAACATTCATAACATTCATCGTCACATCGATCCAAATATCCTTCCCACCTCCTTATATGATCCTCCCCAACCATCACAATTATTATCCATCTTCCAACTTCCCAGTCCCTCTGAAATCGCAGAAACAATCCGTAAGTCAAAGCCTTCTACCTGTCTGTTAGACTCCCTTCCCACTAATCTGGTTAAATCTTGCCTCCCCTCTCTGCTCCCCCTTATCTCCATCATCATACATGCATCTCTTACCACTGGTATTGTTCCTTCCCTTTTCAAAACTGCTGCAGTCACTCCAATACTTAAAAAGTCTGGTTCAGATCCAAACATTTTTAATAATTTTCGTCCCATTTCTAATCTACCCTTCATCTCCAGAATTTTAGAAAAAATAGTTGCTGCTCAGCTCCACACTCACCTCACCCACAACTAGGGTTGGGTATTGGTTGGGGTTTATCCGATACCAGTACCTACTCTGTATTTTTCAAACGGTTCCGGTGCTTAAACGGTTCTTGAAACGGTACTTAAGAAAATTTAAGATTTTCTGATTTCTGATTAAATGAAAAATTGTGCCGTTTAAAAGGCTACTGATGTAGCCAAAAACACTTGAGTTAAGATCAAAATTTTGTCTTCTCATATTATGACTTTTACAAAACAGAGAAATATCTGACACTGAGCAGAAATATTTAACACACACAGTATAGCCTCATATAAATATACTTGATATTGATATACTTCATACTTGATATGCAAGATTTGCAGTTGGCATTAAAATACTAGACTTACCCGAAGAGGAACACTGGCAGCTGAACTTGAACTTTAGTCAAGCGTGTCAGAGGTTTTGGGTTCTAATCCGCATTCGTAGTTTTTTTTTTTTTTTTTTTTTTTTTTTTTACCGATTATGCTCATCAGTGGTTGTATATCAAGCAGGGACACTTTGTGTCCATTATATTTTGTGATTTCACCAGAATGAATAGATAGGCGCCGTCTAGGGCTAAAGGGATACTCCACTTTAAAATGAAAATTCTGTCATCATATACTCACCCTCATGTTGTTTCAAACCTGTATGAATTTCTTTCTTCTGCTGAACAGAAAGGAAGATATTTAGAAGAATATCAGTAGCCAAACAGTTTCTGGTCTCATTGACTTCCATAGTAGGAAAAAAAAATACTATGGAAGTCAATGAGACCAGAAACCGTCTGGTTACTGATATTCTTCTAAATATCTTCCTTTCTGTTCAGCAGAAGAAAGAAATTCATAAAGAATTGAAACAACATGAGGGTGAGTATATGATGACAGAATTTTCATTTTAAAGTGGAGTATCCCTTTAAATCAAACTTCATTCACGCACATATGAAACCCTTGCATACACATATAGGCCTACTAAGTAGTCACACATACATACATACTGCTGAATGCTCAAACTAATATGAAATGCACAACGTCACATCTAAAGTCGCTCACGCACAAACACGCAAACTCTACACACACGAGACGCGCGGAACTCTCCGCGCACATACTCATCTGAGACGCGAGCTCACACACACACACACACACACACACACAAACTCTCCGCGCACATAATCATATAGACGGCGCCTCATAAATAGATCGATCTCCGCAACGTAGGCTATTGAAGCGCGCGTCCGAGTGACAGTGCGGTGTGTGATCGCAGTGGCAACGAGCACTTTGATCACAGTTTGATTTAAAAAACACATTTCAGCGATAGATCGCCTCTTATTTAACAAACGAACTAAATGAATGCTCTGCTGGTTTACTGGAAATGTTTTATTATTGGATCATTCGTGCCGCGAGATGTTTTATAGGGGGCGGTAAAAAACGTCAGGCACCGAAATCAGGCACCGAAAGTTTCGTTCTTATTCGGTCTCGTTACTACCGTTTACGTCGGAACCGGTTCCCTATTGGAACCGGGTTTCGGTACCCAACCCTACCCACAACTCCCTCTATGAACCCTTCCAGTCTGGTTTCCGTCCACTCCATAGCACAGAAACTTGCCCTCCTCAAAATAACTAACGATCTTCTCATTGCAGCTGATTCTGGTTTATTATCCATCCTGGTTCTCCTTGATCTGAGTGCGGCCTTTGATACAATTTCTCATTCCATCCTCCTCCATAGGTTATCCTCCATCGGCATTGTTAACACCCCTTTTCATTGGTTTCAGTCATACCTATCAGGCCGCACTCAGTTCATCACTATCAAATCCTTCCGCTCCCAGCCGTCTCCAGTCACCTCAGGAGTGCCCCAGGGCTCTGTCCTGGGGCCCCTCCTCTTCATCACATACATTCTTCCCCTTGGCAATATTTTCCGCAAATTTAACATTCAATTTCACTGTTTCGCGGATGACACCCAGCTTTACCTTTCCAGCAAACCAAACTCCACACTTCCTCCCTCCTCCCTCACCACCTGCCTACAAGAAATAAAATCTTGGTTCAGTTCAAATTTCTTAAAATTAAACACAGATAAAACAGAACTTCTTGTCATCAGCACCAAAAACACCCTCTCTAAATTTGACAGTTTTTCTCTCCTCATTGATGATACCTCAGTTTCCCCTTCCCCTCAGGTCAAGAGTC
The DNA here is from genome assembly GCF_964197995.2 of Scardinius erythrophthalmus. NCBI lineage: Eukaryota > Metazoa > Chordata > Actinopteri > Cypriniformes > Leuciscidae > Scardinius > Scardinius erythrophthalmus. The sequence continues at coordinate 20,763,567 of NC_138230.1, read as the reverse complement.
TGGGTGTCGTCCTCGACAGTACACTATCTTTTCAATCTCACATTAATAGCATCACACGGTCAGCTTATTTCCATCTTCGTAATATCAACCGTCTCCGCCCCTCCCTTACCATTTACTCTGCTTCCATCCTTGTTCACAGCCTGGTTACATCGCGCATTGACTACTGTAATTCTCTCCTTTTTGGCCTCCCTCACAAAACCCTTCGTAAGCTCCAGTTGGTTCAGAATTCAGCAGCACGTGTTATAATCAAAACTCCCTTTTCCCACCACATCTTGCCTATTCTTCAACAACTACACTGGCTACCAGTTCAACACAGAATTGAGTTCAAAATTCTCCTGTTCACTTACAAGGCCATCCATAACCTCGCTCCTCCTTACATGTCAGATCTTCTCCATGTTGTCACCCCGTCCCGCTCTCTCAGATCCTCCTCCTCCACCCATCTCTCTGTTCCCTCTGTCCGCCTCAGTACCATGGGGAGCAGAGCCTTCTGCTGCTCTCATCCAAACTCTGGAACTCTCTTCCGCCTCACATCAGGAACATTAACTCGCTCACAGAATTCAAATCCATACTCAAAACTCACCTGTTCAAAATATCTTACTTATTGTGAAACACACATTGTCCTGTTTACTTGTATTTGTGCCATGTTTTATTTTTATTTCTTTGCTTGTTTTTTTTTTTTTTTTACATATTCTTGTGTTTTTATTTTGTACAGCGACCTTGAGTGTCCAGAAAGGCGCTTTTAAATAAAATGCATTATTAGTATTATTATTTTGCTCGATTGCTCTGCTCCCAGGTGTCCTGGAGAGGGTCCGGCGAGACGGGGTCAGTCTACTTCTAGTAGCCCCTTTGTAGCCAGGCTGAGGATATTTCACAGGCATAATATCAATCCTGGAGGGCCCTCCATGGGAGATCCCCATAAGGAGGGACCTGCTTTCTCAATATTCCACATTCGCCACAGCTGTGGAAACAGTGGGTCTGGCCCCTGAGGGGGCCCAGTACCTAGAAGCCGTCTGTCGGCAGGAGTGGTCGAAACCATACTTAGCTCCAGAGCTCCATCCACAAGGAAACTGTACGACCTGAATTGGAGGGTTTACATGAACTGATGTACAAAGCATGGTGTGGATCTAGTTAAATGCCCGTTGGCTTCAGTGCTGGAGTTCCTCCAGAATCGCTTCTCTGCTGGTCTTAATAGTTGCACTTTAGGTGTACGTGTCTGCCATTGCGGCCTTCCACAATCCTTTAAGTGATGGACCCTTAAGGAGACTCCAGCTGGTCGCACGGTTCCTCCATGGTGCATGGAGGATGAGGCCTGCGACTCGGGAGTAGGCTACGGCCAAGAACCTCACACTTAAGGTAGCTTTTCTCCTAACCATCACTTCTCTTAAAAGAGTGGGAGATCTCCAGACCCTCTCTATATCTCCTGAGTGTCTGGAGTTTACTCCTGGCAGAGTTAAGGCTATCTTCCATCCCAGACCGGACTATGTGCCTAAGGTGCCTTCTAATATGACACGGTCTACGGTACTGCGGGCTTTTCATCCTCCACCTCATGGGACGGCGGAAGATAAGAGACTTCATCTGCTTTGCCCTGTCAGAGCGCTTAGTATCTACATTCAGAAGTCATCTCAGTGGAGGAATTAAGATTATTTGTTGGTATGTTTCGGGTCACCTAGGAAGGGGTTCCCCGCCCCTAAGCATACCATCAGCAATTGGATGGTTCAAGCTATTTCCCTGGCCTATCAGGTGCACAGTCTGCCTTTACCCTTGACTCACTCAACTAGAGGCATGGCATCCTCTAGAGCCCTCCTTTCAGGGGCCCCTATCTAAGAGGTGTGTGATGCGGATGGCTGGGCAACTCTGCACACATTCACAAGATTTTAAAGTCTGGACCTCCCTTCTACGCCAGGCACATGAGTGCTCTCGTCCTAAGTTGAGCCTGAGATAGCTTCACTCTAGGATCTTCACCCTTTGCCACGCCTCCCCCTGCCTTGGAGCGACTTGCTTCATCGCAGAAGCTAACTCTGTTGTGTGCCGGCATCCCTTTATAGCTCCCGTGTTTGCCGTCACACGTTACGTCACGACGCAACGCCAATCAGGATTGGATTAGTTTCATAAGTGCTTCAGACGTGCTACGCTGGGGGCTTTCCCCAAAGTGTCGTCATCGACGCAGTGTCTCGTCCCCTTCTCAGGGAACAAGGGTTACAAACATGGATACTGTAAGATTTGTTAACAAACCGTTTGTGCTATACAGTTGTGTTCTGGACTCAGCGTGGAACTGTTACACTGGAGAAATGGTGAGTGGTCTCTTTAATTGCTATTCACATACGCTCATATGATATTGCAATGCCAATATGCACTGTGGCCGGGCCCTGTGTTAGCACAGTATTGGCACATGGCGAGGTACATGTGAACTTGCCATGCATGTTTGTGCAATTTTGTTAGCCTATATTTATATATAGTGATGTGCCGTGGGTATTTTTACTTATCAAAACTGTGCCGTGGCAAGAAAAAAAAAAAGGTTGGGAAACACTGCTCTACAAAACAGTGGAATACTCAGGAAATATACATCCATTACATTTATCACTTTGACTTTCATCACTATATATATATTTTCTTCAAAATATTAACAAAAACAATCACAATTTGGTTGATTTGACAGAATTTTCTATTATTCTAATATTGTAATTTTATATTTTCTTAATATTAGTTATGTGTTTATTTTATCTTGAAGTGTTATTTTGCACTCTTTAAGTTATTACTTCAATAGATACTTTTATGCACAAAGAAAAGGAATTTCTGATTATGACATTTGTCCGACAGTGGCCAGTATCAGCTACAATATCAGATATTCCTCGATGGTTATTCCCAATGCCATTGGTTGATCTGCACATGTTGGAAAAAACAAATGACCCTCAGAGAAAGATCTCAAAAGATTTGTTAGTGAAACAGATCAAGAGTATCATTATTGTACAATGTACATTATTGATGGTTATAAATCCTGAATCTCAAGTGAGTTTGCGTAGTGTTTCAGCGTAGCGCGTCTGTGTTGTACATCACACGTAGGCTCACTATTGGCCGATGCTGGTCATGTGTGATGCGTGTGACGTACAACACAGACGCGCTACGCTGAAACACTACGCAAACTCACTCGAGGCACAGAGAGAAGGAAATGAATAGTGGCATAAAGTCGTTATTTTTGTTTACTTTTTGTGCACAAAAAGTATTCTCGTCGCTTGATAAACTTAAGATTGAGCCACTGATGTCACATGGACTACTTTGATGATGTCTGTATTGCCTTTCTGGACGTGAACAGTATGCTGTCCATTGACTTTCAATGGAGGAACAGAAAGCTCTCGAACAAAATCTAAAATATCTTAAACTGTGTTCCGAAGATGAACGGAGGTCTTACGGGCTTGGAACGACATGAGGGTGAGTCATTAATGACATAATTTTCATTTTTGGGTGAACTAACCCTTTAATAGGTGGAAGAGGTTAATTTGCCTTAATTTGTAATATACTTTTTATCAAGCCTTAAAAATGGTAAATCTGATTTACCATTCAAGACTGGACATTATAATAGAATCCCTACAAACCCTGTTTAGAAGTCTACATCTAGGACTAAAAGTCTTCTTTTTGTGGATTTCTGCTCATGGGATTGTGGGAAATTAGCAGATGAGTTGGCAAAAAAAGCATTTAAAGAGTTCAAGAATCAATGTTAATGTCCTTCTAGGGAAAGCTGAAATGAAGGGGTTCATCAATATTTTGCAAGAGCTGTGGACACTGGAAGAAAGGGAAAAAACACTTATATGAAATAAATAAAGAAGTAGGAAGTATGAGAAAAGTCTGTGGCAAAAGAAAGGGATGACACAATAATTTCACGTCTCCATATTAGGTACACATCGCTGAACCAGTCATTTTTTAAAATAGGTTAACACATTTCTGGGTTGTGCAGCAAATGTGGATTACCAGAAACAGTTGTACCAGAAACATGTTCTTCTCACATCTCAAATGTTCTGGTTATTATGAACAAAGATCTCAGCTCTTAGAAGGGGTTAAGGCCAGAGCCGGATTAACGCAAAGGCAAACTAGGCACGTGCCTAGGGCCCGATTGGCGGGATGGGGCCCAGACAGAGGGACAAAAAAAAAAAAAAAAAAGTACAAATGTCCTATCTACAATTTATTTCAATATTTATTAATTCACTATAAATAGTGACGATGTTTATCTTAACCATAGACTGTTACATTACTGCAGTTAAACCAATTAATGTGTGCCGGCATCTGAAAGTATGTGTAACGAACGCATCCATCAGATGCTGCGAGGCTAAAGCCTAATAAGCACACAAAGAAGCACAGCTCATAATGCAGGTGTGAGAGTTGTCGTCATCTATTTTGGAGTGATTGCAATGTATTCTAAATATAAACTTGTACTGTAGATCAGCGTCATTTCTAGAAAAATCATTCACCGCTTTATTACGAGTTTAAAAGAGCGCGAGCGTCATTAACGTGCCCAGACGCGACGCTTTGAATTTGCGCGTACAATGAATAACATCGCGTCGGGAGCTGACTAGTAAAAAAGCTACAAAATTAAAAGACAAGACGTCTGTATTCTAAGTTAAAAAGCCAACACACTACAACATTTTTAAATGTTTCAAATAGTCTAAAGGATCTCATATATATGGGTCTATCTTCTAAATTCTGCTGATGATTAGATTCCTGACATTACGCCAATAATTTCACTTTATATATTTTTTTCTGCTCAGTAGCGATCGTGTCTTTCTCTTCCACTTGATTTGTGTATAGCATATTTAAGGTAGCAATGCAATATAAAAGCACTTATGCTCATCTACTGAAGTGGGATTCTGGAACTGTGAATAAATTGAATAAAACAGCAAAATAACAACAACAACAATAACATCTTCATTAAACAAAAAAGAGATTACCGTAGATAAAGTTTGATTAATATGTACAGTACCGGTAAAAGTCTGGACCCATTACTATTTTTAATGTTTTTGAAAGAAGTTTATTATTATGCTCTACAAGCCTGCATTTATTTGATCAAAAATACAGAAAAAAAAATATATGTGTTAAATATATAAAAAGTGATAGTGAAGACTTTTTTAAAACAACTCTTTAATAATCAAAAATCCTGAAAAAAAGTATCACAGGTTATAAAATAAATATTAAGCACCATTTCTAACATTTGATAATAAATCAGAATGATCACGTGGCACTAAATTCAGCTTTGCATCACAGAAATATAAAGTATAGTAAAATAGAAAACCATTATTTTAAATTTTAATAATATTTCACTTTATTATTTTTCTGTTTTTTTGATCAAATAAATCCAGGCTTGATGAGCATAAGAGACTTCTTTCAAAAACATTAAAAATAGTAATGTGTCCAAACTTATGTACTGTGTAAGTAAAAATATACTGCTTTTAAAATTAAATGTTGTATAAATAAAAAGGTTAGGAATCATATTTGTTTCAAGTGTTTTTTTATTGGGGGTGGGGGGCCTCCAACATGAATTTTGCCTAGGGCCTCCTAATGTCTAGAACCGGCTCTGGTTAAGGCTATAGGAATAAATAAGTTAACAATAAGAAAACAATATTAATTAGAATATATTTTTTTTTCTTCTGCGTCAACGCTTCACACTCCACCCCAGTCAGTTTGACAACCACCATAAAAAATCCTAAAGAAGAAGAAGAAGAAGAAGAAGAAGAGAAATGCTGCTCACCGGAAATGCACGGAGATCGCTCATAGGCGGAACCATGTGTTAAAGAGTGTTAAAGACAGTTTCAAAGTAAATTTAGGACATTTAGTTGCTGTTTGTTATTTTATTTTTGTAATATTTTTGTCTTTGGTTGTCTTTAGTACCTGGCTGAAAATGAGTGCAAGGTCAGTTATGTTTATTTATGCATTTATATATGGCATATTTTGTTTTTATGCTTATTTTTATGCTTATATGTGTTTGCATTATTAACTTGAAGTTGTTTATCATTGATGTTAGTCTTCATTTTTGTAATATTGTTATTATAGTCAATTTTTCCTTTTCATTCCTGTGAATTCCTTGCAAGTACTAATATTGTTTTATTTGTTTGTGTAGCTCTTGCGGTGTTGTGGAGTCGAATAAGGTGTGTTGCAGAGTTAAACAAGGATAATACATGGAAAAAGGGACAACACATACATCAGTGCAAGAGCCCATTTCTTTATTCAAATGGGCTGCTATTCTTCAGCAGCCACATGCTTTTATGTTATCTAAGTTCTGTGTAGCATGAAGGGGTATGTTTGTGTTTTGTTTGTTTATTTTGGAGTCCAATAAAAAGCCCATTAACCTCTGCATCCTTGAGTCCTTCTTCATCCCTTGCCTCACCTGACAAATAGTCATATGTCATCATGAGTATCCTGTAAGCTCACAGTTTGATCACAGAGCGAGTCCACTGTGACCTCACCTTGTGACCATAGTATGAGCGCACAGCTGTGAGGTTACGCTTTTAGCTCACTGTGACCTTACATTGTGACCACATCATGAGTATCTGGGGAGCTCATGGTGAGATCACTGTGTGTGATGTCTCACGTCTTTCTTGGCCTGCCCACTCCTCTCTTTCCTTGTGGGTTCCACTCAAGTGCCTGTTTGGTGACATTTTCAGGGCTCTTGCGGAGGAGGGTGTGGCCTATCCAGCCACATTTTCTCTTGCATATTTCTTGGCCAATAAGCAGCTGCTTTGTTTTCTCCCACAAGCTGAAGTTTGAGGTCTTACCTGGCAATCAGGGGCCCGTTCTTCGTACATCGCTAACTCAGTTAGCTGGATTTGATTGTTGACGATTTGGCATGATCTTGGATTGTTTAGTTCTTCGAAGCTCATCCTGGACTTGCTGTCATAGCAACAGGTGCACAATCTTAAACCTGCTCGGGAGAAGGCTTATTTCTTGCACTGTTAGCCCGGATTTTATATCTAATAAAGAATTTAATTACAATTTAATTAAAATATTTAAGTTTGATTGCGCTACTAATAAAATAAAAGTAGATTCTACTAATTTGTGTACATAATTTGAATCTGTGAATAAATGTAAGTTAAAAAGACTCAAATTATGAAGTTTTTCTCCTGACCACGCCTTCCACGCAGTGGTTTGATGCTGCGAGTCAGGTAACGTTAACGCCATTTTGTCGTGGTGTGTGTGAATTCAAGAAGTTGTTGATGAGAAGTTGGAAGTGGAACATTTGTTTTAGCAAGCTATGGACGTTTTTCCCGACATTTCCCTTTTTATCGTTTATTTGTTTTCCGTTTGTGAGCAGTGAAAATCAATGTTTGTTTGTTTTTTAGCTAGCTAGATTTCTAACTCGCGTGCAGCGGACATCGCCGCGCTTAAACCCCTGAACGGCGAGTTCGACGTGCGTTGTTTTTTTGTATTTTCCTTCCTATTGTTTCTATTTCACTGGAGGAGCTGGTTGTTGAGACGGAGAGTGTAACTGTTTGAACCTCCGGTCGGCGCCGAACAGGACGAGGATCGCGGCGCGAATACGGTGGTGAGTGCAATAATTTAAGACCATATTTTATTTCGACATGGCTATTGATTAAAAGAGTAAGTTACAGTTAATTAAAGGGTTGAATACAAAAACGTATGGATGTACTGTTTTATCTAAGTTCATAGCCCTCTTAACGACAGACTACCCTGCAAACATGCCCCTGCGGGGCCCATGCTGGCTTTTTGCGGGCACAGTGGGCTAGGGCCAGCCCACACCAAACCTAAACAGGCCCAGTGTGGGCTTGCCCAGGCGAGGCCCACAGCTTTGGGCTCACCGCGGGCTAACTGTGAGCAGCCCACACTAGCGGGCTGCCCACATTAAGCCCATGGTGGCCCATTGTGGGCCAGCCCGTTCGGGCCCAGAGCAGCTTTTGTACCTTTGGGCCCATGCAGGTTTTGTTTAGGTAGCCCACTTTCATTACGTTTTGGCTGCTTTTTAAAATTGAATGTGAAATTCAATAAGACCTTCCATTTATAACTCTGCTCAGCAGGAAGAAAAAGAAAAAATCCATTATTTGCATTGGATTGTGTCTACAAGACAACACATGATCCCTTAAAAACTCTAAGAACAAATCTTACTTTAAAAAGCCTATTACTTTTACTGGATATATATATTACTTTTACTGGAGATATTTTTCATGTAATTTATAGGCTATCTTTTGTTATTAACTTATAAGAATTATTTGTAGCATTCAATGCATATATATATATATATATATATATATATATATATATATATATAGCATTGAATATATACATTTATGTTTACATTAACTAAAAAAAAATGGTTTTAAGTCGGTTATTTCTTTTCCAAACATTCTTTTTGCCATTAATTGTAATAATCCAGTGAGATTTGTGTATGCACAACGAATCTGACAACAGCCGGTATAATCTGATCTCACCATCATCGAGTCTGATAACATGAAGAAACTGAAAAAAAACTGTGAACAAGATGCTTGAAGAAACCTTCCTGCATTTAATAATTAATAATAATTCATATAATTTATCTAATAAAATATCTATTTAAGTATCTATTTTTCTATCCTTAACTCGGCATTACACTTTAAATTACATTAAATAAAAGATTAATACATGCGTGTTAAAAGTATCCAATTCCGCGCATGCGTCGAACATCAACTTTTTGATTAATCAACGTCATCGCGCTACAGGCAGGCTGCAGTCGTCACTTTCCGCCTTCCTAACGGTTGTTTCTGCCTTCACAGTGGAAAGCTCCTGACTCTGAGGTGAGTTTTAATTGTAAATTGAGTATTATCTTTAACAGTAAATATTTGCCATAGTCAGTGTGTGTGTTCTGCTATTATTGTATTTTCAGTAACGTTACCTATTGTTTTTTTTTGGTAACGTTAATCCAGACCATAAGTTATGTTTTTGTCGAACGACAACGAGGTAACGTTAGGTTGTCAATAAACTAACGTTAGTTAGCTTATATAGGCTAAATATTGTCCTTTTCACCCCGTTTACAATATTCTGTATGTTACCACGTCAGGTTGTCACAGTAAACTGCTAAAGTCTAAGGAAAAAAAGTTCGTTAGTTATAACTACGTTCGTCTAACTGTGCGTTCACACCGCCGCCGGCCAGAGCGGCAAAATTCGCTCTCGCCGCCCTGCAACCGACGCCTAGAAAGATTCGGGGACGCTCTGACGCTCTGACGCAGATTAGAATGTCTGATTTTTTTTTAAACTTTATTTAAAGGGGCCGCAAAGCAAATAAGAACTATATTCAATATGTGACTGTAATGACATTTATCATTATTTTCTCCAGCTAAGCAATTTGTAGATAAATACCACAAGGGGAACAGGAATAGTACACTTTTGTTTTTTCCTTGCAGAATTATTTTTAATTAAAAAAAGGCAGAAGTGACTGCTTTCATTTTAAATAAGAAATATGTAAGAAATATGTTGTACTTCAAAATTAGATAACTATGATTATAACAGCTGATAATTACATCTAATGAAATTCGGCAGGCTAAAGTAGCTATTGTACAGCATCAGTAAATTGCCATATCACAGTTGCACATTTAATTATGTAGAGACAAAAACTGATCTTGTAAAAATCGTAAAATTAACTTTACTGACTGATTTGCATAAACAACTGTTTTGCGTGACATGGCGCTAAAGTTATCATGCAATTTCCGCTTTTTTCTAGAAAATATATAACGTTAATGCCCGTCAGCAACTCACCAGAAACACCAACAATTTCAGACACCTTGTTCCATGCGTCATTCTTTTTATTAATGTCCCTGTATGTAAACAGGGACAAGTCGTATAATAATGGGAAACCAGCAACAGAAATAATTAATTTTTCCTCCAATTTGCTTAGGAACTAATGTGGTCGGAACTAAAGTTTACAGGACTGCGTTCTCTTGTGTCCTCTCAGGCGGAGGACTTTGACATTCCGATTGGTTGCCGCCGAACCGCGTCATAGCTTATTACCATAAAGTTGACTTGATTTCAACTCTTCTCGCCGCTCTCGCCGTCCAAAACGCGCCGCGCCGCCCTCGCCGGAGCTCGCCGCCGGCTCTCATTGAAAATGAATGGCTTCCGGCCACTTTGACGCTCTCGCCGCCGGCGGTGTGAACGCACAGTAACGGCTGCTCTGAGCACACGAATTTTGAACGTGGACGATTAAATGGCTCCACGATCTGCTTTTGAAGATGGTAGTATCGTGCTACAGTGCATTCAGTTGGTTATGGGTTATGTATAGTGAAAGTAAACATTTGAGAGAAAACTACTGGGTTACTATCGTAACCTCAGTTCCCCATACACAGTGGGGAAACTCCTTTTCCACAGACACAGCCATGTTTAGCGGGATCCGTGAGCTAGTGTCCGAGTGCGAGTAGTGTTGACGTTTCAAACGCGTCGAAAGCAGCGAAGAGTTGTAGTCCACAAAGTGCTCTCACACAAAGTCTAACCGTATCAAACTTCTACCCGCTAAATTGTAGCATTCTTCACACGAAAGATTATATAAAAAAATTCACAGACAACATATGTTCACATTCATGGCACAATTCAAACGGGACCAGAAAATAATTATTTTCTCCCATTCACTTGCATTGACGATTTTTCAACCTAGAGGTCCAGCGGGGTTAGCGGAGGGGGCGGGACTTACCAGCTCTATTAGTCCCCGAAAAACGCCATTTTAGCAGAAAACATTTGAGAGAAAACTGGATGCAGCATACAGAGCAGCATACAGGTCTTAAAATGACAGCATCCTAATATTAAACATGCTGCCGCTTGTCCTTAAAGGGATAGTTCACCCACAAATGTCATTATTTACTCACTGTAATGTTGTTTTAAACCTGTATTAATTTCTTTATTGTGCAGAACACAAAATAAGATATTTTGAAGAATGTTGGTAACCAAACAGTTGCTGGTCCCCATTGACTTCCAATGTAGAAAAAACATATAGTCACTGCGGACGAGCAACTGTCTGATTACCCACATTCTTCAAAATATCTTTTTTCAACAGAAGAAAATCATTAGGGTTTAAAACAATTTGAGAGAGTAAATGATAACAGATTTTTTGGGGTAACAGTTAACTATCCCTAAAATAACTTTAACACAGTAGCTTTATTAAGAATCTATGTATAATTTATAAAGTGAAGTCTAGTGTTTTATTGTTATATTTCTTCATTTAATTTTGTACTTGAATGCTACTGTTAAATACACCTAAGGTAGCTGAAAAAAAATAAAGCACTGTTGATTTAATTTGATTTCACCCACCTCCAGCGAGCCACCCTCCACCAGCGAGCCACCCTCCACCAGCGAGCCACCCTCCACCAGCGAGCCACCCCTCCACCAGCGAGCCACCCCTCCACCAGCGAGCCACCCTCCACCAGCGAGCCACCCCTCCACCAGCGAGCCACCCCTCCACCAGCGAGCCACCCCTCCACCAGCGAGCCACCCCTCCACCAGCGAGCCACCCCTCCACCAGCGAGCCACCCCTCCACCAGCGAGCCACCCCTCCACCAGCGAGCCACCCCTCCACCAGCGAGCCACCCTCCACCAGCGAGCCACCCCTCCACCAGCGAGCCACCCCTCCACCAGCGAGCCACCCTCCACCAGCGAGCCACCCCTCCACCAGCGAGCCACCCCTCCACCAGCGAGCCACCCCTCCACCAGCGAGCCACCCTCCACCAGCGAGCCATCCCTCCACCAGCGAGCCACCCCTCCACCAGCGAGCCACCCCTCCACCAGCGAGCCACCCTCCACCAGCGAGCCATCCCTCCACCAGCGAGCCACCCCTCCACCAGCGAGCCACCCCTCCACCAGCGAGCCACCCTCCACCAGCGAGCCATCCCTCCACCAGCGAGCCACCCCTCCACCAGCGAGCCACCCCTCCACCAGCGAGCCACCCCTCCACCAGCGAGCCACCCCTCCACCAGCGAGCCACCCTCCACCAGCGAGCCATCCCTCCACCAGCGAGCCATCCCTCCACCAGCGAGCCACACTCCTCCAGTGAGCCACCCTCCTCCAGCGAGCCACCTTTTTTTGTATGTTTTGCTCACATCAGGTGCACAGTGGTTAAAGACTCCATGTGTGTCAGAGAATATACTGCAGTGCACACTACACTACACACTACAGAAGACAGCTGTCTATACCCTCACCAGTCAGCACTTACACTGCAGTACACACTACAGTGTTCAACACCTGTTATTAGGGATGTCAATTTTCACAAATTCCCATGATCGATCGTCATTTAAATTAACGATCAATTAATCGATTAATAGTTAGCCGTAATACTGCGATATGCGTCTACTGCAGTGACTATGGCCAACAGCATGCCTGTCTGCAAATGTTGCTCAAAACGCTATGTTCCTCACCAAATCAATGAGAATGGTTTTAAATATAAATAAAGGGCTAGTAGGATTGTAAAATGTTTCGATGTGATTGATAATTAAATTAATTATTTAATAATCAAATATAATTAACTACTAATACAACGTGTCACCAACGCCGCCTCGTATGCACTTATGATGTGTGACTGTTGTGGACGCGCTCTTCCTGGAACAACTGCACGCGCTGAATGAATCTGCTACCGTTAAACTGGAGCACTTTGCTAGCACATTATTTATCTAAAAGAAACGCATCCTATATGAGATTAATCAGATATATTCAAAATAAACATAATATTACAAATTATATCTGCACAAAATGACGCAAATTCATGCACAAACTGTGAACTTGAACTAAGTTAACGTTACGTGCCATTCATTCAGAACTAGCCGTTACTCATGTTGTGGACGCGCTCTTCCTGGAGCAACGCGACACGGCAACTAAACCCAAATAATTCACGTTTTATTACAGTATTGTTCTCTTTATAATGTTATGTAATATTACAGTCCCAATAGTCATTATTAGTCGTGCACTGCCGTTTGAGCTGCGCGCGCTGAAGCTGACGCTTTACTACAGAGTTAATTCTTAACCAAACGCATCCAATGTGAGATAAATCAGATATAGATAGGCATACACAAAATAAACAGTATTACAACTTACATTTGCACAAAACAAAAGGCTGCGAATACACACGCAAACTTATAGTCATGATGAAGGTGTAAAATGGTCCCAAACACTCCGGCGCGCTCGCTTTACATGTTTCGCGGTTGAGCAGCGCGCACGCGCATGAAGACCTGCTTAATCGATGATCGATAAGTTGTATCGATTAAATGTATTGTCGACAATTAATCGATCGTCGATTAATCGTTGACATCCCTACCTGTTATAGATGATGTGTAAACGCATAAATAAATAATTTACAACACTCTCTGCATCCCCTAATCTAAAGTGTACACTATTCATCACTTGGAAAATGTGTTACACATCATTCGTAGATAAGATTTGTTGATCTTATGCCTTATTGAGTCTTGAAGTGGTAATCTATGAATGATGTGTAACACATTTACAAGTGATGAATAGTGTACACTTAAGATTAGGGGATGCAGAAAGTGTTGTAAATGATTTATTCATGCATTTACACATTGTGTTGAACACTTACTTACCTGTTACAAATGATCTGTACGTGTATACAAGGCATTTACAACACTTTCTGCACCCTCTAATTGCTACATACAAAAAAAACACATAATTTATTAAACATTTATGAAACGCATAGTCATGTTTTGTAAATGATTAGTTAATCATTAACTAATCAAATGTAAATGACTTATAACTTAATCTACAAAACATACATACAATAATTAACATATCACTTTTTAATCATTTATGAACGCATATTCATGTTTTGTAAATAATTAGTTAATCATTTACTAATCACTTGTAAATGACTTGTAATGGAATTTACAAAACATACATAAAATGTTAGTATATCACTTGCTAATCATTTATGAATGTTTTGTAAATGATTAGTTCATCATTAACTAACCACTTATACACGACTTACAACTGAACGTTATTATAAAGTGTTACCAGTATTTTTTATGTTTATTTGAATTATTTTATATTTGTATAGAGATTTTTTAGTCCCTTTCAGAGTGTTAAATTAGCTTTATTAACCTGTATTAACCTGAATTGAATGTTTTATATTTTGTAATTAATAAATACATTGATTTGAAATCCCTTTGACTACTGTACATTTTTTGACAATACAGACATTAGTTATGTGGTGACTGCATCCATTTCAGATGTATAAAATAAGTTATAGTAGCTGAAAAGTATTTATAGTGAAACGGATTTATTGTTGTAAATTAATAGTGCGGGCCCTGTGTGGGCTTAGTGAGGGCTTTCTGGGGGCTAAGTGAGGGCTGCCCGTGCGGGGCCAGCACTAAGGGGCCAACGTTTTGCCAATGAGCAAATTCTCATGGGCCCTGCGCTGGCAGCCCGCTGGGGGCCCTTAGGCTAGCCCTAAGTGGGCCCGTAAAGGGCCAGTGCTGGCTTGTTTGCAGGGTATCTTGTTTTGTGTTGCAGGTCAAGAAGATGCTTTGGACCTGCAAGTATCATAACTGTGAAAAGAGAGCACATCTATTTAAAAATGACTGGCTCAAACATGTAAGTTATACATGAACAGAACAATTTCCTTGTTTACATCTGAAATGTATGTACATTTAAATCACTTTATGCACAATGTTCAACTTATCCTGCCTCCAGATAAGTATGTCATGTAAGTTTATTAAGACATGTTCTGAGGCTGGTGTGAGTGGTGTCATCTGCATACTGCACAGGGCACAATTACATGTAAACCAGAAAGTCAGGTGCTATTATAAAGACTATAACTTTAATGTTTGCTCCTCACAGAAAAGTTGTCAATGAAAATCTTTGACATCAGCCTGATGGTACTTCAATGGCCAGCTCTTTCTACAGTAAACCAGGTATGTATAGGTGCATGCACGCCATTTTGTAATACCATAATTATGAGATTCCAGCTTGTAAAAAAGCGCTTCTGTTCTGGTAGAACTCGTAATTGCAACCTGTAAACTGTGAATTTTCGGAGAGTTCCTTATTTTTACCACGTGACCGTCGTACCACCCTTCTGCTGCTGATTCATTTAGCCGTTGACAATGTTGCCTTAAAAATGCATAATTCCCAGTCAAAGAACATGAGCGGCCAGTCAAAGAACAAGTAAAACGTCACATTTTATCATCTCGGAATTACAGTAATTACGACATGGCGTAAATGCAGCATATGAATTATGAGTATTTGACAACAGAATCATCTTACATGATAATATATTTGTCTATCTTTATCTTTAATCTTTTTCTTCCTCATTAGGATGCAGCTGACAAGGACTCTTACAAACACCAGTGAGAATCCTCTGCGTTAATCAAGAAAGTCCTCAGCTAAACCCATCTAGAGTGATGATCGATTTGGAAGGATGTTTGGTGATGGATGAACTGACCAACATCATGCCTTTTGTGTCCTTTTTTCGGACTGATTTACGCCCTGCCCTGGAGTACCCTAACTGTATGAAAAACTATTTTTTTTTTTTCAGCAGGTAATGTTTAGCCTGGGAAAAGGTGAGCTGGCACCTAAAATTAAATAAAGACAATACTGTGAACTCGAGAGTAAACATACCACATAGTTTTGGTGCAATTTGTTGTGATTGTCTTTTCATATTTTATGAGGAAAATGTATTCAGGGCATGTAAAATTCATGTTTTGTTGTATTTCAAATGAAAATGAAAATAAAACAGAATACTAATTTTTTAAGTAATCATTACTTGATTATTTTAGGGCAACCAGTTTGCTCACATTTTTTAAGTAGTTGGGCTAGTACATTGAACTTAAATATACTATGTGTAATAACTGCAAAGTAATTGATATTACAAAACATTTTAAGTTAAATTAACTCATTTTTTTAAGTTACCATAACTTAATTATTTTAGGGCAACCAGTTTGCTCACATTTTTTAAGTAGATTCAACTTGTCCGGGCTAACAGTGTGTAAACAGGATTAGATCCCGGCTTCATAAGCGGAGCTGATACGGGAAGTCCAGCACAGCGCGATAGTGCACTTTCTGAGATATGTTTTTTCTCGTGACTCGTGAGATTTCCGTTTACATTATTAATTTGTTGGAAACGCACATTTATTTTCGACTTGTCGGAGTCGGGCTTTAACTACAGCACAAACTGTAGGCTACCCTAAGATTATTTGCGAGTGGCTCTTTCCTTTACACTATTGGAGATGCGGAGAACTTGATGGAAAGTGCTGTCTGTCGTGTCATTGGGAGTTTACCTGGCGCTTTTAGGTTTAAAAAACAGTTTTAGTGTTTTTTTTTTGTTTTTTGTTTTTTGTGGCATTTCCAAGCCACTTAAAGCTATAGTAGGTAATCCTGTTCAGAAACACTTTTTTTTATACTGGGTGAAATGGTCCTTCCATCCTGAGAGTAGTCAATACATTATGTGTTCAGAAAAAGGAATGAAAACAATCAGACCTCTGTAGCAGCTGCAGGACAGTAAAAACTCTGACCAATCACTGCCACTCGGTGCGAATGTAAAGAACCAATCAGATGCCTTCATGTCTCGTGCCCGAGCCCCACTGCGTGCGCTGCCCTGCGTGCACTCATCGCATGTCACCGTTCCCGGAAATATTCAGCTCACTACACCGAGTATGGAAGCACAATGGAAGAGAAAATGCAGCAAAAACTACCAATGCCAGCTTTGCTGGTAACTGCTCGCCCTGATAAAAAGCCTAAAAAAAGAAAATCGGAGGCAGAAAAGGCTGCAACGAAACAGGCACTGGATAAAGCCAGAGGACAAACTCGCGTCAACATTGGTGCAGCATTTGAACGGTGGAGACAACTGAGGGAGCTGAAGGGCCTGAAAAGCGATGCAGAGGTTGCGGTCTTTCTGCTGGACAGGTAATTATTTGTTTTGCTTCGGGGGGATTTGTATTTCCATGATATATGTTACGTTAGGCAACGTAGCTACTTTTGTAGCTAGTATTAGCCCAATGCTAACATTAGCTTCTCTGTCGGTGTAAGCCAGTTGCGTTACAGGTCGTAGGTACATACTGCTTATCTGACTTTTAGGACATGACATTTTGAACATATTGTTACATTTAATTTAGCAGACGCTTTTATCCAAAGAGACGTAGCTACATTTCAGAGTTCATACAACACCAAACGTGTAACGTTAGCCTGAAAGCTGTGAGTAACATTACTAACAATAGCCATGCTTTTTTTTTTTTTTTTTTTGCATTCATTGTAATAATAATATAGTTTACTTACAGGTGAATGAGACATGAAGTAGTTTGGTTGATGCCCATAATGTGCTGAAATACTCGGCTTTCCTGTGACCTGCAGCTGACTCCGACTGTGGATGCGCGTTCATGTTTGTGGGGGCGTAGCTTTGGACGGAGTACTTACGGGAGGGGGTGGAGCTTAGAAGAGGTGCCGCTTTCAATTCTTGCTAGCTCTACAACATTACCTACTATAGCTTTAAGACCCAATGTTGTAAATCAGTTTTTTAAAGCAGTTTTTTTTAAGGCTATCACAATTTTTTATGAAGATCATGCAGTCATGACCATGCCGATTATATATATATATGTCACTCAGGCTTCACTAACGTGATTGATACCATAGACTAAAGGCTAGACCATAGACTGCCATCAAGGCCTCAATGAAGGGGATTATGTGAACAGAAAGGGGGTTCACAATGTAAATGTGCAGCCCAGTTACTATTGTGATTCTTAATATTCCAGATTAATAATATTATATCAAATAAAAAAAAGGCAGTTGACAAATCTTCCATATCCCAAATGTGAAAGCAAAATGGCCAGGATCTGTGCTTGACTTAAGAATTTTCAGAGATTCAAATTTATGCACATTATTTGAAAGTGGTAAGGAAAGTTCCACAATTAAATATCAAGCTCACTGTATTACATACACTTATGCTGATCCTAACAGAACTGCATTTTTTCATAGGTGATTATGACATGTTCCTGCCTGCAGACAGGTGTTTTATGACCCCATTCCCTGACCCAAACCAGTTACAATGCAGCTCTAGCTAGGACAGGGGCACACAATTAAATTAACTTTGGCTAACTAAAGGGAAGATTTCAGTGTCTGAAAAGTCTGAGGGTTGCACATCTGACATGGCCTGTGACATTGTTGCATGTGCCATTTTACACAACATTGCCAAAAAACAAACAAAAAAAAACCCCACACTTTTCATTAAATGTTTAAAGGTCCCGTTCTCCGTGATCCCATGTTTCAAACTTTAGTTAGTGTGTAATGTTGTTGTTAGAGTATAAATAATATCTGTAAAATTATAAAGCTCAAAGTTCAATGCCAAGCGAGATATTTTATTTAACAGAAGTTGACTACATCGAACGGCCCGTATGGACTACATCCCTCTACTTCCTTCTTTAATGACGTCATTAAAACCATTTTTTGACTAACCTCCGCCCACAGGAATGCTCCCTCAACTCTACCGAAATTCGTTTATGTACTTGCGCACTTCTAATAACTTACTGTGTTACTCAGCTCTTACGGTGATTTTCAGAAGTAAAACTGACGCTTCATCTTTTGTGTGATGTACAATAAACTTTATTAAACTCATCAGTATATGTTTGATCATCATTCAGACAGCAGACTTGTAGGCTATTAATAAATAATGGATACATACAAGCAGATGACAAATACGTTATAATAACCGTAATTAAACTACTAAACTATACCTGTTTCATCTCTATACAGCACTCTGAAGGCCCTTTCACACCGGATGCGTAAAGAAAAAGCGAAACGAAAAAGCGAATAGTTCGTGTGCGAATAGTTCGCATCAAAACCATTCACATCAGCCGCGACGCGAATTTGCGACGTCTGTGACGTTCAGAGAGCTTCAACATTCCAAAACTTTCGCGCGAATCGCGCCGACAGCTGAGAAAACATGGACACTTCATCATCATCATCATCATCATCATCCAGTCATAGTCATAGCATCCAGTGAAGACGAGCTTTTCATTTTATTTAAAAGACAGAAAAGAAGGTTTTGGGTGCACCCAATCTTACAGAACAGAAAGTCTGAAGGGGAGTATGCTTATGTGCAGTTTTTTTTTTTTTTTTTGCGTCTTCAACAGTGCGTTTTGTAATGTAACTACACATTACATGTAACACACGAAGTAAGTTAAAAATCATTCGACTAGAAATATCACACAAAGAATGTATAGTATAGCCTACTAAAAGCAGCCCTAAATAGTCTCACTGCATTTTGTTACGTGTTCAAAGTAAACACGGTCTCTGTCTCTATCTTTGACGATAATAGTGTTAGCTTTCTATCCCAAATGTAGTTTGGCCTGCTAGCCTACACAGCACAGGACTATCACACAACACACTCACAGTCGTGATAACCGGTTGGTTGGCAATGCTACGCCACACATTGTCTTTCAAATCGTTGTCCTTGTAGTATGTGAATTGGCTGAAGCCTATTCTGTCGCCGCAAAAGTAAAAAAAAAATCGACATCGAAGCGAAAAAAATAAAAGTCGTTTTTTCGCCTCAGCACATTCGCGTTCGGTGTGGAAGCGCTCATTACACAAACAGCTGATCAAAAAATAAACCCATCGCGCGAATTATTCGTGCGTCAAAATGTGAAAGGGCCTTGACTCTGTAGGCATTATGTCCGACTCGAAATGAACACCGTTACTGAGAGTTTCTGATATTATCATCATTCCGTGAGATGAAATTGTCCTGAGAGACTGAGTGTGAGCTCATGAAGCTCCGCCCCCTGTGTCATCCAGCAGCAGCTTATTTGCATTTAAAGGGCACACACTAAAACAGCGCGTTTTTCTGAGCCCCAAAAAATGACAATTTAAACATGCTGTTAAAAATGATCTGTTGGGTATTTTGAGCTGAAACTTCACATACACACTCTGGTGACATCAGAGACTTATTTTACATCTTGTGAAAAGGGGCATACGGGACCTTTAATAAAAGACAAATATGCTTAGTTCCTTGAGTTTTATTTCAATTGTTCTTTGTAAAGAAAAGCCAGTGGTTTAGTCAAGTGCCTGCAACAAGAGATATTAGACACATGCCTCATGCAACAAATAAAAAGGAAAAGTTGGCCATACACTGCCCACCTGTAGGCCTATGTCTCCTCTGTCTGTGTAGACTCTTCTGTAGGCCTTTCTGTAGATGTGGAATCCTGCAACTTATATTGCAGCCATAAAGCATACAAGTATAAATTAAGTAAAGTTATTTATGCACTTGCAGGTAGGCTAGTACCTCCATATGACAGTTATCTGAGAGGGTTTATTCACTGTCCAGTGCAATGGAAACAAATGGACATTACAAAGTCTTATACTTTCTTTCTTTTGGAAAGTTGAAATGTCCACTTTACTGCACATATTTCAGCCACCACTTTCTTGGGAACAGATACAAGTGTTGGTGTATTATGTAAAAGTGCACAAAAGAGGAAAACACAATGTCATTACAATGCGGGAAACATGTGATCAATAACTCATGGCAAAATATTTTTACATTAACATAAGTTTATCAGTTTTCACTTTCACAAGTCAAAGCAATTCATCATTACTCAAGATTTAACAGTTGAAATGACTATACAGCCTTAATTTAATGCAGCAAAAATTATTTTACAGTGTAGGCTACTAAGATCTTTTCTTTTTTTTCAGCCTTTTTCTTGGTTGCTTTTATAAACAGACAACAATTTATTTAACAGTGCCTTTTATAGAAGAGACGAGACTATAATATAACTAAAAATTACTATTATGTAGAATATTTTTGTACTCACTTTTATTTGTTCCCATGTTCTAGTGTGGTGACTCTGACACACTGAACAAAATAATTATGCAATTATTAAAATACAAATAAGGCTAATAAGTGATAAAAACATCTAACATGGCCACTTCTAACGGATTAAAAAATAAAGTATAAAGTCGGCAACACCTAAGCTCCAAAATTATCAAAAATAATTATTTTACAAGACAACTATCGCATAGCGTATGTGACGTTTCGAGCACGCAGGCTCTTCATCAGACAAATTGACTACAGATGTGCAACCCTTTATATCTCCAGGTGATCACATGTCCAAGCATCATGTTACTAACCAATACAACAACTACAAAACGAAAAAAGAAAAAATATATACACACATCTGTACAGATGTGTGTGTGTGTTTCTCTTTTTGTATATAATACATCAAAGGTTTTGGAGTGATTACTTTAATTAAATTATTTTGATGTGTATTTGCAGGTATCAAGAAAAGAGCATATTAATAATGATACTGTTGTATTTTGCATAGTTTTTTTAGATATTTTTGTGTATATATTTTTTCTTTTTTCGTTTTGTAGTTGTTGTATTGGTTAGTAACATGATGCTTGGACATGTGATCACCTGGAGATATAAAGGGTTGCACATCTGTAGTCAATTTGTCTGATGAAGAGCCTGCGTGCTCGAAACGTCACATACGCTATGCGATAGTTGTCTTGTAAAATAAATATTTTTGATAATTTTGGAGCTTAGGTGTTGCCGACTTTATTTTTTACTTGTTGTTTTTTAGTCGAGCACCCTTTTTGAGACTGATGTGCGTGCTTTTGTTTAATTTTTCTTCACTTCTAACGGATTTAAATTGTTTGCTACTTTTTGCCAGCCCTCTCTCCTGGCTTTTGCAGACTTTGAGGTGTTCCCTGGCGTTTGATTAAACATTAAAATTCCGAATAAACTTCGACTATCTTGCTCTGCTGAGGAGAAAAACTGAGCCCGCTCTTTGGCCATGCTGAACAGCCAATAGCAGCGTTGCTGATCAATGTTTCTACTATCGATACATATCCCCTTTTAAACCAGCGCATGAACGCGCAGTTATCTCAGATAACTCAATCCAGCTATACTAATATCCGGCAAGTGTGTTCGAAGAACCCAATTAGCCGGATCATGATTAGCACGATGATATCATCTTGGATGTGTCATTTGATCTCGGATGTAATAAGCAATGTAGAAAGAACGAGCCCCTGATGTGTAGGATGTAGCAGAGGCATTTGTTGATTAAGGTCTGGAGTTTGTTGGTGGCAGTCTTTGTCAGTCTCCAGGGGCCCGTTCTTCGTACGTTGCTTATTACATCCAAGATCAAATGACACATCCAAGATGATATCATCGTGCTAATCATGATCTGGCTAACTCGGTTCTTCGAACACACTTGCCGGATATTAGTATAGCTGGATTGAGTTATCTGATATAATTGCGCGTTCATTGGTTTAAAAAGGGATATGTATCGATAGTAGAAACACTGATCAGCAACGCTGCTATTGGCTGCTCAGCATGGCCAAAGAGTGCGCTCAGTTTTTCTCCTCAGCAGAGCAAGAACTAATAGTCACAGTTTATTCAGAATTTTAATGTTTAATCAAAACGCCAGGGAACACTTCAAAGTCTGCAAAAGCCAGGAGAGAGGGCTGGCAAAAAGTAGCAGACAATTTAAATCCATTAGAAGTGGCCATGTTAGATGTTTTTATCACTTATTAGCCTATATTTTTGTATTTTAATAATTGCATAATTACTTTGTTCATTGTAATGTCAGAGTCACCACACTAGAACATTGGAACAAATAAAAGTGAAGTACAAAAATATTCTACATAATGGTAATTTTTAGTTATATTATAGTCTATTTTATAAAAGGCACTGTTAAATAAATGGTTGTTTGTTTATAAAAGCAATCAAGAAAAAGATCTTAGTAGCCTACACTGTAAAATAATTTTTGCTGCATTAAATTAAGGCCGTATAGTCATTTCAACTGTTAAATCTTGAGTAATGATGAATTGCTTTGACTTGTGAAAGTGAAAACGGATAAACTTATGTTAATGTAAAAATATTTTGCCATGAGTTATTGATCACATTTTTCCAGAGTGTAGTTCATTGTAATGACATTGTGTTTTCCTCTTTTGTGCACTTTTACATAATACACCAACACTTGTATCTGTTCCCAAGAACAGTAAGTGGACATTTTCTAACTTTCCAAAGGAAAGAAAGTATAAGACTTTGCAATGTCCATTTGTTTCCATTGCACTGGACAGTGAATAAACCCTCTCAGATAACTGTCATATGGAGGAACTAGCCTACCTGCAAGTGCATAAATAACTTTACTTAATTTATACTTGTATGTTTTATGGCTGCAATATAAGTTGCAGGATTCCACATCTACAGAAAGGCCTACAGAAGAGTCTGCACAGACAGATGAGACATAGGCCAACAGGTGGGCAGTGTATAGCCAACTTTTCCTTTTTATTTGTTGCATGAGGCATGTGTCTAATATCTCTTGTTGCAGGCACTTGACCACTGGCTTTTCTTTACAAAGAACAATTGAAATAAAACTCAAGGAACTAAGCATATTTGTCTTTTATTAAACATTTAATGAAAAGTGTTTTTTTTTTTTTTTTTTTTTTTTTTTTGGCAATGTTGTGTAATATGGCACATGCACCAATGTCCCAGGCCCTGTCAGGTGTGCAACCCTCAGACTTTTCAGACACTGAAATCTTCGCTTTAGTTAGCCAAAGTTCATTTCATTGTGTGCCCTTGTCCTGGCTAGAGCTGCATTGTAACTGGTTTGGGTCAGGGAATGGGGTCATAAAACACCTGTCTGCAGGCAGGAACATGTCATAATCACCTATGAAAAAAATGCAGTTCTGTTAGGATCAGCATAAGTGTATGTAATACAGTGAGCTTGATATTTAATTGTGGAACTTTCCTTACCACTTTCAAATATTGTGCATAAATGTGAATCTCTGAAAATTCTTAAGTCATGCACAGATCCTGGCCATTTTGCTTTCACATTTGTGAAATGGAAGATTTTAGTCAACTGCCTTTTTTTAATTTGATATAATATTACTAATCTGGAATATTAGGAATCACAATAGTAATTGGGCTGCACATTTACATCGTGAACCCCCTTTCTGTTCACATAATCCCCTTCATTGAGGCCTTGATGGCAGTCTATGGTCTAGCCTATGGTACCAATCACGTTAGTGAAGCCTGAGTGACATATACTGTAATCGGCATGGTCATGATTGCATGATCTTCATAAAAAAATATGATAGCCAAAAAAAAAAAAAAAACCTGCTTTAAAAAAAACTGCTTTACAACATTGGGTCTTAAGTGGCTTGGAAATGCCACAAAAAAAACTAAACCTGTTTTTTAAACCTAACAGCGCCAGGTAAACTCCGAATGACACGACAGACAGCACTTTCCATCAAGTTCTCCGCATCTCCAATAGTGTAAAGGAAAGAGGCACTCGCAAATAATCTTAGGGCAATGCAAACAGTTTGTGCATAGTTAAAGCCCGACTCCGACAAGTCGAAAATAAATGTGCGTTTCCAACAAATTAATAATGTAAACGACAATCTCACGAGTCACAAGAAAAAATATATATCTCAGAAAGTGCACTATCGCGCTGCGCTGGACTTCCCATATCAGCTCCGCTTATAAAGCTGGGATCTAATCCTGTTTACATGAAATAAGCCTGCTCCCGAGCAGGTTTAAGCCTATGGACCTGTTGCTATGACAGCAAGTCGAGGATGAGCTTCGACGCACCAAACAATCCAAGATCATGCCAAATTGTCAACAATCAAATCCAGCTAACTGAGTTAGCGACGTACGAAGAACGGGCCCCTGGTTTCATATCCATACAACAAGACTGCTTTCACGTTGGTCCTAAAGATGCAGACTTTGGTCTGCTTGTAGAGCGCTGTCGAGTTCCAGATGGGTTGTAGGGTGTTGAAAGCATGTCTGGCTTTGTTGATGCGGCTCCTGATGTCCTCATCTGCTCCTTTGTCCTTGCTAACCACTCTGCCCAGGCAGGTTAACTTGTTAAACTCGCTGATTTCCACACCATGTAGTTAGATTTGGTCCTGTTTGTTGTTAATCCTCATGGTTTCTGTTTTCTTGGTGTTTATTTCTTTGCTTCCTCCAAGAGCCGTTTGAACTTCTGCTGTGTGTCTTGGTGCCTGTGTGACAGTAGGCTGATGTCATCTGTGCAATCAAGGTCCTCCAGCTGTTTCTTGAAGGACCAACGGATCCCTGTGTTGGCATTTTCTTTGGACATTTTCAATATCCAGTCCACTATCAGCAGAAAGATGGCCGGTGACAACAAGCAGCCCTGTCTCACTCCTGTCCGCACTTTAAAGGGTTCTGTAAGTTTTCCTTTTGTACGACCAAGCATGTCGAGTAGCTGTACAACTGTTGGATGATGGAGACAAACTTGGGTGGGATCCCATAGTGTGCCATTAGCTTCCAGACAACTTCTCTGTCCACATTGTCAGAAACCTTCTCAAAATCCACAAAGACTGTGTAGTGTGGAGACTGCCATTCAAAGAACTGCTCGATGATAATGCGCAGGTTGGCGATGTGTTGCAAGACTTGTCCTGTCTGAAGCCAGTCTGTTCATCTCTCAGTCGCTTGTCTAGAGCCTCTTTCAATCTTTAAAGCATGATGCGCGTCAGGATCTTGCTGGGGACAGATAAAAGCATGATGCCTCGCCAGTTGTTGCAGCTAGACAGATCTCCTTTCTTGGAGAGTTTAACCAGATGTCTTTACCCTCCATTCATTGGGTGTTCTTGCATCCAGACTTTTTGTAGCAGAGGGAAAAGCACGTTGGTTGTTGTAACGTCTGCTTTCAAGGCCTCTGGTGGTATGCCGTCTGGACCTGCTGATTTGCCTGCTTTGATTTCTTTCAATCAAAGCCTTTGTGAACTTGGCTTTGGTGGGTGGATTTTTGTTGACATCCAGTAGGCTGTCTGCTGGAAATATAGGTGGGGGTTGCTCTGGAGTAGGTCTTTTGCAGAATACTTACAAAGCACTAAACGGTTTAGCTCACCATTACTGAGCGAGCTCTTAACGCATTATAGTCCTTCACGTCTATTGCGATCTAGCTCATTTTCCTATTTATACATTTTTGAATAGTCTTCCTAGCATTGTTTGAGAAGCAGACACTCTCTGTCAGTTTAAATAGAGACTAAAAACACACCTGGTATTCACATAGGACATTATAAATTTATATTATTCATTTAAGTTAAATGATTGTTATGATGCATAAACTAGGTCAGCCAGAACCGGGAACACTTTCTATAACACTCGTTACAGCACAAGAAGAATGGCAATATGGCATCTACATTAATGTTAGTCTCTCTGTTTATCCTGAGGTTTACTGTAGTCATCCGGATCCGAGCCATATCCAGATCAGATGGTGGACCTGTGCCTAGACACGACCACAACGCATCCCTGACATGGCAGCAGAGATTTTGTCATCTAGACTCTCCCCCTGTGAAGGCCTCATAGACACGACAGCCAGTGGCAGTGATCATCAACAAACACATCTCCATAGCGGCGTGATGACTCCAATCTTCAACCAGACGGAACTGGATAAATATTCTGAATGTTCCGATCCAATCTGACTTCTGACCTGTAATGCTGCCTGAATCATAATCATACACTGTTCGTTCGTTGACCAGAGGAGAACTGGACCCCGGACTGAGCCTGATTTCTCCCGGGGGTTTTTGTTCTCTATTCTGTCACCTGATGGAGTTTTGGTTCCTTGCCACTGTGACCTTTGGCTTTTGGCTTACGGCTTGCTTAATTGGGGACACTTAATATTCAACAATATTATTGATCTGCTTGCATTTACACCGTTACACAAGAACTCAACTGAGCTGGACGATGATCACTGTTTTCTCCAGAGTGCCTATATAAATGAAATTAATAACTTTTTTATACAAAAATGAACCATCATTCAACTTACTTAAGCTGGACTATGACGCTATTCTCTTCTAGATCTGCTGTACAGTCGAAACAAACTTTGTTGCATTATTTTCCTGCTATCTCTGTAAAGCTGCTTTGAATGAATGACGTATTTAAACATCTGAAATTCTGAAACTAAAAACCAAGAGTTTCACTCATTTCAGGGTTAACATACTCATAATTTTCATTTAACCTCCTTTCTTAAATGGGCCCCAGGACTTAAAGCATGTTTATCAGGCATTTTGGGAAACACAACAAGTGAACGGAAAGAAATTTGAAATTCTATATGAATATTCCTATTAAATATAAGATGATGAACAGATAATGAAAATGTTGCAATTTATTTATCCCATTATTATACTTTTCATTACATGTTGCCTCAAGAACACATTAATATTCAAATTAGATACAGTTTACAGATACATTTCATTGAATGGGACCCAATTGTACTAGCCTGGCTAACGTCAGACCTCTTCTCATTGAGACGTGGTCTGGGAACCACATTTTCATTTTCTCGTATTTGATGCGTGGTTTACGAATGCCCAGAGCCGTTTATTGGGCGCTACGAATGTCTATCAAATGCGCCTGTACGTAGCTCATAGCCAATCGTTTCAATTATACCAGATGACGTATGTAGAGCGACAGAAATTCGACGAGGAAGAAGACGAAATAAACTTGCGTTCTAAACTACTTAGAACACTATCTAAGGCTACATTGAAAGGTAACTTTGCGTCTGATGCCATGTTGGATCCATAGTTATAAACAAACTGCTTCGGTGTGTCGCATAGACGTCGTCATCGTCTTGCTGCTCCCTCCCCATTCTGTGATTGGTTCCCTTTTTGAGGGGAAAATCTGGTCCATGGTGTCCAGGCTGCCTAGCAGCGTGAATAAAATCGCGCTGCACGCAAGGCTGCATGGGGAAACCCAGGCAACAATTGTACCCAAATATTGCATAAAGTAAAATGGTATATCAATTCATTCCAATATATATTTCATAACATAGTTGAGAATAATCCTGAAACCTAAAAATTGGTAGGTGAATGAAAAAAAAATATCTCATTGTTTTTGCATATACATCATTCTAGTCATGGTGTACCCTACAAAGGCATAACATTTGAATAAAATATATTTTTTCAAAAATGTCAAGAGTTTATATGTATATATATATATTTGTATGAATGTTTTTGTCTTTGGGGAAAAAATATTTTGATTAATATTAAATCAAAATTAACAAGTGAACAAATGAGAGTATTTTTTTTTTATGAAAGAATAATTTTTTTTAGTGAATGAATCACCTAAAGTTCTCATTTGCAAGGCACTTTGGATAAAAGCTTCTAAATGAACAAAAGAGAAAAGTAAACAAGAGTCTGTTAAAGAGGGTGGAGGTAAGGAGGGTCCCTAAAAAGATGGCATAACTGCAAGAATACAGACACTTTATATTTCCTGCTTACCTGCAATAATGTGTTTGCACAGATTGCAGCTGGTTGGTCGACGGAACACATGGTCCAGAAAGCAGTGTGTTTGTACAGGCGATGGCTGCATGCCAAATGGGGCGGGCCTTGAGGTATCACTGAAGCTGATGCTGGAGGAGGGCAAAGCAGCACTGTGCCTACCATTTGCAGGCCCAGTAAACAGGCGCGGGGAAGGAGGCAGGGCATTGAAGAAAAACTCTGTTGGTAGATAAGCATCGCTCTGAGAACGCTGGAAGAAATTCTCCACGCTTTTACTCCGCATAAATGTGAGCGAGCGTTTCAGACGCAGCAGCTAGAGAGAGAGAGAGAGAGAGAGAGATTTATTAAATGCAATTTACTCATCTACTTAAAGGGGCACCTATTATGCAAAATTCACTTTTACATGGTGTTTGAACATAAATGTATGTTGGCAGTGTACACAACCACCCTATATTGATAAAAATCCACCCAGTCCTTTTTTTTTTTTTTTTTGATCCCCATAAATCATAAGCACTGTCTCAGAACAAGCCATTTTTAGATTCTGGGCAATGTGACATCCTATTGCACAAGCCCCTCCCTTGACTTTTGACTGACACTGCCGTATTAGCAAAGACCCACCCTGAGTGAGCTGTACACAGTCCGCCATTGTTTCGACGCCAGAGCAGCTGTAGACAAGAATGTCTTCTAAGCGATTTAGGTGTTGTTGGATGTAAGAATGAACATGTCAGTCGTCATTTACTACTGACATCTGAGCTGCTGAAGACGCCGTGGATTACTTTTGTTTTTGAAGGAAATGCGACCCCCAATCTACCTAAATGTGTTTATGTTTGCGCAAATCACTTTACACCAGACTGGTTTGTGAATGAGGGTCCATACCATATCTGTCAACACTCCCGTTTTCCCCGGGAGTCTCCTGTATTTCACACCCATCTCCCGCCCCCCTCCCGTTTAGTTATTTCTCCCAAAAAAACCTCACGTAATTTCAATGGCCCAAACGTTGTTATATGAATAATCACATCAATATATTATTCCAAGGTTGTCCAGTTGCCAGATCTTGTATGAAACGCATCCTGCTTGAACCATCAATACATCAAATGTCAACCCATTTGTGAGGTCAGCCTGGCAACCTACAACCCAGCTGTACAGTCAATATCTGCGCAGGTAGTAGACGCCGGAAGTTGAATAAGCATTACTGTTAGAAATGGGAAGAGAATACTCAGTGGTAAATATTTAACACAATTAACACAGCATGTGTTTTTTCTGTTATTCTTTGGCTGGCGTTACATTATATGATGCGCTCTTATTCATGCATATGCTTTTAAACCATTCAAGCCTAGACAAATTGAGAAGTTGTGCAAAAGAATCGAGTTCTCTTTCGGCTTGAACACTAACACACGCAATTATGCCAAAATGTCCGTTTAGTCGAATATCCTCATAAGAGCAGACTGAGAAGTCTTAAATTAGTTAAATAAAGTCTTAAATGAAGGTAAAGAGTTTTGAGAGAATGAGGCACGTGTGAGATCCGTCTCTGTCAGCAGTGGCTGCTCTTAAAGAGACAGCAGCCAATAAAGCTTAATCAAAAGCCTATTTTATTGATTAAGTTAATCAAAGAACAAAGATAACAGAGAAAAACACTCACTGCTCTAGACTAAAGAACTTCTATAACTTTAACCCTCTGAGGTCGACAAACGCGCCGGCGCGTTTTGCTGGATTTTCTCCACATTGTAGCACTATAAACTTAAATTTCTCCGTCATTTATGGTCATACAGAAAAAAGAAATATAAAAAAAGAATCTGTGGTATTTCTACTTTTGTATGTGTCCACTTCCAATCCAATCAAAACATTGTGTTTTTGTAAAATAAAGAAAATAAACAGTGTGTGCGTTCTGCCTCTCCGTCGCGGTGAACTTTTTTTTCTTGAGCACGTCTATAAACTGAAACAAAACTCAGCGAATACTTGTCACACATTTATGAGCCATACACCTTTATAAACATTTAAGTGTGTACTTTTAAATGATCGGATTCAAAACGAAAACAAATATTCTCTGTTTAAGTAATTTGTATAAAACCAACAAGATTTCCAGCTTCTCAAACGCTTCCTAATTATTTTTAATTCGGCCACGCCCACTCGCGCAAAAGATATTCACATGCAAATCTCCACATGGAACGTGATCGCCCTCATTACCTCAACAACAAAACAAATCACTTCACTTTTCGTCGAGTTTGAAAGACGTGCCTGAGCTTACATTGGATTTACATTAGAAGAAGAAGAACGATATTTGAAGACAAGAAAGATAAGGTAAGAAATTCTTACATATTAGTTTGCTATTGTTGCATAAATTTCACATTGCAGTTGAACTGTTGCTAGATATATGGTGAATATTATAATATTTAGACCCGTGTTTACTGTTACTGTGTTTGTGGATATCTGCTCAAACGTAGATATGTATATGGTAGGCCTAACCATAATGTTTTATATTTGATCGCGATCGCGTTTTAATGTATCATATTTTTTATCGCGATCGCGTTTTAATGTATCATATTTTTGATCGCGGTCGCGTTTGAATGTATCATATTTTGGAAAAGCAAAACGCTCCAAACGGCTTCATGTTTTTACTATTATCTCATTTCATATCATCATAACGAATGGAAACATTTGAAGTAACATGATAATCAATATATTTTTCTCTAGCTTAGTTGTTACTGAAATCTTTTTGAAAATATATAGGCTGCTATATTGTTATTATTTTATGCAGCACTGCGCATAGCCTATACCTACAAGGCACAACAAACCTGGTGTTCATTATATATTGTTGGAAACATTTGTGTGAGTGTGTGTGTGTATTCTGTGAATTTTAAAAAGCAATTTTAACAAGAAAAATCTAAAATGTATTCCCAAAATCGTGCAGGCCTTTCTATTGATATCAGTAGCCAATGTTCACTTTTTTTTTTTTTTTTTTTTCAGGGCCCAGATGCCACTGAGTCCTGCTGACTTCAACATTCACAGTACATGTCTCTGTACATGAACATGGTAAAGTGAAAATCAAACACCTTAGAAAATAAAAGGTATGTACAATGTTTTTAGGAATGGCACAAAGGTCTCTTTCTTCAATAAGTGCTTTTTTGTTGTGTATCTTTGGATTATGTTGTGTTGTAAATAAATCCAAACAATTTTAAAAGCCATTCTTTTTTAAATCTCCTCATTCTTTGTGCAAGGTTGGTCAGAATGATGGGCCCTGATAAGCTCCTAATAGGGCCATTAGGGAGGTTCTTTGTCTTTCTCAGGTGTGGAAAGCTTTCATATTAATGAGGTGATCCGCCCCTTCGCATATTGCTTTCTAACACAAAACACGTCGTAAAATTTTTAAATCAATATATTGTCTTCTCTGAATGAGCAGTCAGGGTGATTCTCACATAGTTTTAGAGCAAATATTCTAGGCTACGTGATACAATTTTCAAAAGTCTTGTGAAGAAATAATCAGTATGGGTTTCATGACCTTATTTCAGTGAGAATTTATTTTTGTATTTTCACAAACCACGCATAAATGTCATTATCTCAAAACTACAAACTTTTACATACATGCTGCTGATATATTATTGTAGCAGAGTTTGTGCTGAATACAGTGTAATTAGACTTTAGCCATGAAAATGTCACAAGTAACAGAAATAACCACAAATGTCAGAGCATGCCAGAACACCTCCAGGGCCCAGAAAACAGCTCAGACCTCAGAGGGTTAATAAGGATTCATCTATATATATATAATTAAAAATGCATGCAGTGCAAACTGTTTGATAACTTTATTCAATTTCTGTATATTTCCTACCTTTTAGACAAATATTTAAAATATACTGTCTTTATGTTGTTTCAACATTAATTTGGAGATTAACTGTGAAATTATTACATTATAAAATACATTAAAAACGTTAGGTTTTTTAATGGCGATTCACCGTGATTAATCAAAGAAAAAAAGTGATTAATCTAGTTAATTTTTGCAATGATAAAAATAAATTAAAAAAGGAACATAAATAAGTCGTATTCATGTTTCTTTTTCTTTTTCTTGAATATGTGTATTTATTTATGTTAATATCTGCGCCATTAATGTGTTTTTAGCCTGCCTCTGCCATCCAGCACCCCTCAATTTTCTGGACTAAAACCAATGCTTCCTCTTTTGTGTGAAGTACAATAAACTTCATAAAACTCATCAGTAAATTTTTGGCCATCATTCGGATGGGGTCCGCTACAACAGGCGATAAAAGCAAGATGACAAATAAGTTATAACCATAATTAAACTAAACTATACCTGCTCTATCTCCATGCAGCATATATTCTCTGGCTCTGTAAGCATCATTGTCCGACTCTAGTTCGAACTGAACACTGCTAGTACAGTTTCTGTTCTGCAATTTTCATTTTGTGAGATGAGATTGTCCTGACACTGAAGCACAAACTTTTGAAGCTCCGCCCTCTGTGCAGGGAGCAGCAGCTCATTTGCATTTAAAGGGACAAACACAAAAACGGCACGCTTTTTTCTCACCCCCAAAAGGTGGCAATTTTAACATGCTATAAAAAATTATCTGTGGGGTATTTTCAGATAAAGCTTCACATACACACTGAGGACATCAGAGACTTATTTTACATCTTGTAAAAGTGCCCTTTAATATAAAATAACATTTCACTCTGTTCTGTGTGACTCCTGCTGCAAACTGGTTTAGAAGGATTACATTACATAATGTTAAACAAGACTACACTTTAAAATCTTAAAATAATAACATTTCTGTAATCATTTAACCCTTATTTATCATGTAATATTTATTTTGTTTGCCGTTTGTTGGTGATCCAAACACAGCTTTTATTGAGTAATCCAGAATCGTGATCCAAATATAGGCATAGGGTCAAGCACAGGAAGGCAGTCCAAACAAACAAACAAACAAAAAGGCAGGGGACACAGGCAAAAGGGGAATCCAAGAACCAAGAGACATGAAACCAGAGATGCAGGGTAACACTAGATAAAACCTCACAGTTAATGACAGAGTGAACATGTCAAATATAGGTTGGGAATATATAAATCAAGTAAATGATACACAACTGTAGAGAGTGATACTGAAACAGCAGAGGTGAGTGCCCCCTGGTGGCTCTCAAGGGCTGGTGATCGTGACATAGCCCCCCTCCTAAGGAGCGACATCCAGACGCTCCTAACATAGTTAGAGAAGTCCAGCAGGGAGGCGGACCGGGGGACAGGATGGAGGACCAGGACCATGGAAAGGAAGAGGGTCAGGAGACTGAGGCAGGGCAGTTGCCCAGGACTGTGCATGCAGAGCGGGTGGCCAGGGCAAAGCAGGCTGAGTAGGCAGCCAGGGTGGAGCAGAAAGATCAGGGATCTTGGTCGTGAACAGGTAGGGGTTGCACGACTACTGATTTCTGCTAATCGATTTCTTATCAAAACAATACTCGAGTTACTCGACTACTCGTGGTTCATGCTACTGTAAATGAAAAGACATGAAATAGCTAGATCTTATCAATAAACATTATTAATTCATAGCCTAATGCAACAATTACATAAGTAAACTCTCAAAACATTATAATTATGACATTTCATTTTAAAATTTTCATGTAACAGTCTAAAGCCAAATAAATAGCCGTTCTTGCCTTTCATTTCAGATGGGGCCGTTCACATATCGCGTCTTTTTCGCGCTAAAGGTCGACATTTCAAATGTAGGCGCGCGGCGAGCGCGCTCATAATGGAAGCAACGTGGTGCGCTAGTTTTTCCAGGCGGGTTTTTCCTTCTCATCTCCAGAAATATATCTAGTAGTAAAGCTAATGCAAGGGCTAGAAATCAATTAATCCTTTGCTGATACTTCTTCGTCGTCATCATGGAGAGCGCAGTTCATGTTTGGTTGCATAGCAACGACAGACGCCATGGGAGCGCAAGCGCTTGTAGGAGACAGCGGCACGGCCGCGCTTTCCGCACGTTTTTAGACGCAATATGTGAACGGCCTCTTGCAGAGTTGGCCAATTACTATATTTTTGTCATGCTTGATAAAATACTTCCACACATCTGACGTGTGGTGTCTGTTGGTGACGTTCGCCATTTTTAATTCAATTATGGTTAATGGACGCTCGAGTAGTCGATTGTTTCCGACAGCGTCGACTAGTGGTTGAAATAGTCGATCTATCGACTAGTCTATGCAAGCCCTATGAACAGGTAGCCCCCTCACAAAATTTTCTTGGGTAGGGCTGTGGACTCTGGAGCGAGCTCGTAGGTTGGAACGGACTCAGGGATTGGAAGGCGTGGTGGCCACCTTGTTCGAGAGCTCAGGCGTGGCAGCCATCTTGTCTGAGGGCTCAGGCGTGGCGTCCATCTTGTCCGAGGCCATGACGGGACTAGACTCTGGAAGGGCGGCTATGACGGGACGAGACAGCGTGGCGTGAATAACTCCTGACATGACAGTTGGAGTGTGGAAACATTCGGGTTATGGTGGGTACTGTAGGATTGCAGGGCTCTTTGTCGGCAAAACTCACAAAACAAAAGATGAATCGGCCAGCAATAGTGCATAGTTCAAAAACTCAAGGATAGTCCAGTGATCCTCAAGGATTTTTGGATTGGTAGCGGTCATTGAGTCCATAACAATAAAAGTCAATAAGGGCAAAAGCAGGGAAATCTGTGAGATGTGCAAGGTCTAGGAAATCTGGTGTGGTCCTCGAGTGATTTGTTACCTTGCTGTAAACGGACAAGTTGAACTACTGGAGCCACGGTGGGTCTTGGTCTCACTCAGCTGCTGAATCTGTGCATGGCAAGGTTTTCTGTTACGAAACTGCTCCGAGACTTAAAAGGTTGGTGTTCCAAACGCAGCTTTTATTGAGTAATCCAGAATTGTAATCCAAATACAGGCAAAGGGTAAAGCACAGGAAGGTAATGATGGCAATTTCAAAACACTGCTTCATGAAGCTTTCGAAACCTTTACGAATCTTTTGTTCCGAATCAATGGTTCGGAGCGTGTATCAAACTGCCAGAGTCACATGATTTCAGTAAACGAGGCTTCATTACGTCATAATTGTTTCGCAACTTTTCAAAACACTTTTTTAATGGTCCACCACTGGGGGCGATGATCTCTGTCAACCCATGAATCATAAGGAGTCACTGAGAACCAATGAAAAAGTGTCTGTGGGTTTTTACCTGATCTCTGATCAGTTTTATATATGTTTTATATGCAGACGTTTTAATTAGACATAAGTATAATCAAAATGAATAATGTTAGTTAATAGTCTCTTATTGGCCTCTTAAACTGAGCCATTCATAGAAAAAACAAAACAAACCCTGACAATTGATGAAAGAACATACACTTGATAATCTTATTAGATGATTAGATAATTGCATTTGAAAGATTTTACGATCCATAAAAAATTTGCATTAAGATTTGTTAAAGGTGTTTTATGCATGTTTGGCCCGGGCTTTTGTTGCATTTACACTGTTCTGACCACTAGGGGTCACAGTGGAGATGGGTGTTGAATTGCTTTGAAGCCTCGACACAATACGGCACATTTGCTTCAACTGTGTCAGTGTTCCACAAAACCTCGATCTGCCCACCACTACAGGAAGGTAGTAGTGATGTTACATATGACACTGAAGCTTCAAAACACGTATCAAGTATGCAGCGCAATTTCTTATGACCCAAACAATAGGCAAAACCTTGCAGTGAATGCCAGAGTGAACATGGTAAATATAGGCTGGGACTAACAAGTAAATTATACACAGCTGTAGACAATCAGTGATAATGAAACGACAGAGTATTATGGGGGATGTAGTCTTTGATGAAATGCTATGAACACTAGTCTGTGATGAGTGCCCCCTGGTGGCTCTCTAGGGCACTCCAGCTGGTGATCGTGACAGATGTACTTATAATTATTTAAAAGAATCTTAATGTTGACAAAGCATAACATTAAACATACACTCGTTACTGTAAAAAAAAAATGCTGTAAAAAACAGCCAAATTTTACAGTAACATATACCGTATACCGTAGAAATATATACCGTAGAAAAAATGCACCCTGGGTGATATTTGTCGTTTTCGAGAAAGTAGCCTATATACTGTGAATTAACAGTGCTCAAAGTCGACACTCAGAGGCTATGTTCAAAATCACACCATATACCCTCATCCACTATTCCATACATAAGTTCACTAATATAGTCCACTTGACAGAGTGAATCATTTAATTCAGTTAATTTTTAATTAAGTTAACTGAGACACTGATGAACACCTGCTGTTAACAATCAGAATCACTGAAGGAAAGAGGAACAAGAAGAACAGAAAAAATTATGAAATCAAGATAAAAGACATTAAATCTTAGCAAAAGATCTTAGCAGAGGAGGATTACATTTCAGGATTTCTGTCAGACGTCTACGGAAGTTCTTATTAAAAGATGGCTGAGGTTTAAATGTAATTTTATTTTCATTTGATGGCACCAAGATGGTGATCAGTGATTGCTTTGGTTGGGCTCTTGAGCCTTGACTTTTAAATGTTATTTTTTCTTTGGTTGCTGCATCTGTGTATTTAAAATACATATGGCAAAAAAAGCTGAAAGAAAAGCTGACCGTTTGTTAATGGTCACAGTCACCATATAGTGGCCCAATTCACTGATCTCATTTATTGTCTTATATTTTTATATGGGTGATGTTTTTTTTTTTTTTTTTTTTGGTGTCATTGTGATTTTACAGAATAAGATCTATCAGGGATTTGACATGCAGCAAATATGAAGGATTTTAAAAAGTTTATACTTGAACATTTTGAACTTCTTGATCAGCCAGACACACACATGCTTCAAGAATCTGCGTATGAATCCCAACAATTGTGACAATCAAAAGTTTCATACTGCAATGCATGTTGGGTACAAGCATAGTACAAAAAAAAAATCAGCCATGACTCCCAGCATGAGTGAAGCTGGTAATGCTATTTTTTTTTGGAGTTGTTTAATCCTCCTCTGCTGAGATCTTCAGAGATTTAATGTCTTCTGTGGCTGGAAGTCAGTTGTAGTTCTTGTGTTTCACTTTTTTCTGTTCTTGTTGTACCTCTGTCCTTCAGTGATTCTGCTTGTTAACATCAGGTGTTCATCCCTAATGCTCAATCATCAGTTAATTAATCACTTAATTATATCTTTAACTTCAACACTGCTTCAGTGTTACTCCTACACTCTGAAGTGTTCATTTAAAACCGAAGATTTTGCAGTGGGGTTAAAAAGGTTAAATGTGTCAAAAAAAAAAAAAAAAAAAAACAGAGTGAAGCGTATTTTAACAGTAATCAACAGTAAATTAATTTACGTCATAAAACTGTAGAAAAACAGCAATTTACTGGCAACTCAGCTGTAAAATCAAGGAAAAATGGTAATATACTGTAAAATGTAACAGTTAGATTTATTGAAGTCAATAAATGATAAGGAGAGTATATATTAAACTGAAGTGTTTTATGTGTTTTTGCAAAAGATGATATAGGAGAGATCTGTTTAATTAATTAGTTTTCAGTCAAAGATTAGCAGAGAAACACTGATATTATGCTGCCTGTTGCTTTATTTAAAGACAGTAACTGTGTAGGTGCTGATGCAGTGACAATCTTCTTGCTAAGTACTTTAACACTTTTTAGTTAAAATCATGTTTTTAATTAATTCACTATTTGAATTAAGCAATTGGATTCCTAAATGAAAGGACATATACACATTAGGCTTTTGCAGTTTTATATAAAGAGATATTAATTTTCAGACTCAAATGAAGTTCACGGTATCAGTATAGTAGTTTTGAACCCAAACTGTTTAAAGCAATTGGATTCCTAAATGAAATTAATTACCTTCCATGGTATTTTTATGGTAACATACTGTAAAAAATGAGAGCTGTAAATTAATGGTAAAGGGCTGTAAATTAACAGTACATTGCTGGCAACCACAGCTGCCAGTAGATTACTGTTATTTTAAAGGGCAACTTTTTACAGTGCAGAAGTACTCATGTAAAATAAAAAGATATATAAGTAAATATATGAATTACAAAAATATATAAATATCTGAATATGTTATGACATCTGTGATGTTATGTTTTTGTATTGTGACCCACTGCTTAATATTTGCTAAATCAGGGGTTCCCAATCCTGCTCCTGCCGATCGACTGTCCTGCACAGTTCATCTCCAACCCTGAAGCAAACACACCTGAAGCAACCAATTAAGGTCTTCAGGATCACTTGAAAATTAAAGGCAGGTGTGTTTGATTAGGGTTGGAGATGAACTGTGCAGGACAGTCGATCGGCAGGAGCAGGATTGGGCACCCCTGTGCTAAATGGTCAGTTTAGCAGTAAGATCATAGCACATCTAACGAAGATACGTTCTGTGTCGCCGTGTCCTTCCGAGTATGTTCTTTCAAGGTCGCCTGGCAAGACCGGTCTCAACGAGAATGCATATTCTGTCTTTGCATTCTTAGACTTGAGAAACAGCCATTGGCTCTCGGCTGCTTGGTCACAGATTGTGACATGCCATGTTTCGGTGTGATGTGCATTTGAATGGGAAATGTGGGCGTTCGTGGAGTAGATTGTGATAAGATTTTCAGCGATTAATAACTTAAATTCTGCTCTGTACCTCACACAAAACTATTACACCACCAGAGAGGACTGTGACTGCGATACATTGTCATTTGGACTATATGTTTGGGACTGCTTTTGACATTTTTACAATAAATAAATGATTGTGATTACAGTTGTCTTGTTTTTCTTTACAGTACTTGTTTTTAAGAAATGGTTATGGGTAGGTTAATTTTCCTACACATTTCTGCCCTTTGCTTTTTATTTTTTATTTTTATATTCTAGAAATGGGTTATGTTTGGGTTCGGGGGGTATAGAGTTAAGGGTTCTAAAATGTACCTATAAAATGGTAAAAGAGCAATTATACAAATATTTTAATTATATGATTTCATATAATTAAAATATTTGTATAATTGCTCTTTTACCATTTTATAGGTACATTTTAGAACCCTTAACTCTGCTTAACAGAAGAATTAATACCTGCTTAACAATAAGATCAAGCTGCTTTGTTCACACACACACACACACACACACACATACACACACACACACACACACACACACACACATATAATATATATATATATATATATATATATATATATATATATATATATATATATATATATATATATATATATATATATATATATATGGGTCAATGACGTGGCGTGTCAATTCTGGTGTCCAAAGCATATTCATAATATTAAAAATGTATACATTTTTAAATGCACTTCATTAAGTGACTCAACTTCCCCCTCTTTTATTACTCATGTGAGAATTTATTATAAATAATTAATCTTTAAGGAACTATTGAGCTCAAAAGTCCCAAAATGTTATTCCGGGTAACTGTCCCGGCTTAAAATCTGAATACAAAAATACGTCTCTTAAAATGTTGATATTTTGACCTTTTCAGTCACTGGTGCACTTTGTAGCAATATCATGTGTCCTTTTGGATAACACTAATAAAACATTCATAATGTTTTTTATATTAAAAAACTATCTATTTGATCTAAAAGATTACCTTAAGTGTTGATAGCTAAGATGTAGTTTTCAATAGGTGGTTAAGTTTGTGCCTGATTATAAAGAAAAAATATTTGTTTTGTCATTCCTGGATAACATGTCATTCTTGGATAACAGAAAACTTAAGGGTTTTCTGTTAGAACGGTGTCGTGTTAGCGGCCCCTACGTTAATAACTAATGATCTTTGCGACGGAAGTGACTCAATCAAAACTAATCTGGACAATAACTTTATTCTAGAGCTGCTGTAAAGCCAAAACAATCTATGTTACTTTAATTTCCTATTATCACTGTAAAGCTGTTTTGAAACAATCTATATTGTTAAAAGCGCTATATAAATGAAGGTGACTTGACTTGACTCATTTGCAATAAGCCTAAGGTCCCTAACTTGCACCCAGTGCAATTGACTTTTCACCGACGCATTTATCATTCCTATTTTGCACCCGACGCACAGCAGACTTTTCCCTCCACAGTCTGTAGATTAGGGAATGAACTTGCGCACTTCCGGGGGCGGTTCAGCAAAAAGAGGAGGCGTTTTCCGGCACAAACGTTCCCTGGTGCTATTTTGCAGTTTCAGAAAACGTTATTCAGATGCTATTTTAAGGGCCGTATCCAGATCTGATGAAGGACCTGCGCCTGGACGCGACGACAACGCAGTCCTGAAGTGTCAACTAGTCTCTCATTTTCTGCTGGATCCAGGCCGTATCCAGATCCGATGAAGGACCTGCGCCTGGACTCGACGACAACGCAGTACTGAAGTGTCAACCAGAGTACTGAAGTGAGGTGGACCCCCGCCGTATCCAGATCAGATGGTGGATCTGCATCTGGACCCAACCATGACCCATCCCTGAAGTGCCAGCCTCATCAGCCCTGTGAAGGCCTCATCGACACGACCAATCTGACTTCTGACCTGTAACGCTGCATGGATCATAATAATACACTGTTCGCTCATTGGCCAGAGGTGAACTGGCCCCCGACTGAGCCTGGGTTCTCCTGGAGTTTTGGTTCCTTGCCACTGTTGCCTTGGCTTTTGGCTTGCTTAGTTGGGGACATTTAATATTCAACAATATTATTGATCTGCCTTATTTAGGGTGGACGATGATGCAATTTTCTTCTAGAAACAAACTTTGTTGGCAAATACATCGTTATACTGTAATAGCAATCCGCCATGGAACAAGCGCGCCTGCTCTTAAAGGGAATGAGAGATGACGCTCTGATTGGTTTATTTCACGTTACGCCCAAACCACACCTATGAGTAATGT
Source organism: Scardinius erythrophthalmus (assembly GCF_964197995.2). Lineage (NCBI taxonomy): Eukaryota > Metazoa > Chordata > Actinopteri > Cypriniformes > Leuciscidae > Scardinius > Scardinius erythrophthalmus. Next base: position 20,722,552 of record NC_138230.1, on the reverse strand, counting down.
AACTACTTCAGACCAACCCATTTTAGATTTGCGCGATACACCCACAAAGTTACTTGCGTTTTGCGTTTGATACTTGTGTTTCAGATCATTAAAATAGGGCCCTAAATGTTTTAGCTGTATAATGTGTTGTACTATACCCTTGGCCATTGTTTATTAAGCATTATAATTTTACAGATTTACTGTAAACGTTACAGATTTTTAAATCATTAAAAACTTGTCAGTGTCTCTTACTTTGTTTCAAGTTACTTTGTTTCAAGAAAAATTATATTGAGGATGGTTTTTATGGTAATCCTGAAAAATATTGCAGAATGTCCTTCCGTCTAACAGTATGTCATTCCGGCTAACAATGACACAGGGAATTAATTTAACCCATATTTGTGTGTTAGATTACACAAATCTGTTTTTTGTTGAGTTAATGATAAAACAAGTCTTATTTACTTTATTGGAAAACATTTTTAAAATGTTTCCAGGTTTTTTTTTTTTTTTTTTTTGGTTCTGAATTTGGAGTTATCAGCAGCCAAAAATGAGCCCATGTCTATATGAAATCCCAAATTGATTATATTAATTGTGATTACAATTTAGTTTTCCGAGCACTAATTGTTTGTTGAGCTCCAATTATGGAGATCAGTACATTTGTATATGCCAACAATGGTAGAAATGTAATTCATTTAAAAATTCATTACATTACCCAGGAATGACATTTTCATGGGGAAAAAGATTCACCAAAAAAAATGGTTAATTACATTCTTGAAATGTGTGTATATCATTGCATTACATACACAACACTCTAATAAGTATAGAAAGTTGAATCTTTGAAGTTGATTTAGCTTTCAATGCTCCCTGCTTTACTACTACTACCTATAGTTATAATATAGTATAATTTAGAAAATTTGACTAGTTTTGACTAATGAAAATTCCATTAAATTCCTTAAATCATTAAAATGACATATTGACTAATCAAATGGAAGTTAAATAGGCCTATGTGTAATTACATTTGATTATAAAAGTAAAATAAAATTGTATAAAATCGTAATAGCAATTTATTTTAAGATTTTTAAAGGGAAATTGTCATTGCAGTTCAAATTAGTTTAAATTTAAAATGTTATTTTAGTATGCTAATAGTTATTCTTAATAGCCTAATAAATGCGTTCTAGACATGTTTAAAGAAATAAACTATATAAAGGATAGCCTAATTGGAGGTCACTTAAAAAAACAACGTATAGTTATATACCTATATTAACTATAGAAGTAATATGCTTTTTTTTACTATAAGTAGCCTAAATGAAGTGCTTAAACTTCATTGTGTTTCCGCGTCTTCTCTGTGAAATAAAGGAAATATTGCTGGGATCAAGGCATGAAGATCAGTATCTTTATTTAGCCTACGCGAGGAGCTCTTCTGTCATACATTTTTTTTTATGATTTTGTATGAATGCGGCTTACCTTTTCCGCGGGAGTTCGGTTGGAGTCTGCGTTACACGGCTTGCGGTCCATGCCGTTTCTGAAATTCATCCACGATCTGCTCTCAACACTTATGCTGAGAAATGGGCAGCTGACTCCACAGCTCAATTTTTGTCTCACTTTAATCTCAGAAAGAACAATGGAACGCATTAATTTAAATTAATGTATCAAAGAAAAAAGTTGTGTGGTGTTCTGGGCGCTTCATTACACTAATTGTTACATTATAGCAAATAAAGACTACAGTAAACTTGTGGTCGCCTTTTAAGTAGGCTAAATGATCCAGTTTTCTTTAGACCACTCCTCCTAGCTATTTATACTTTAGGCTGAAGCATGACCAACATCTGTAATGGGAATTAATTAAGTAAGATTTGGTCGCACTTTATATTAAAGTTTATTAAATTAATAATTTGATACAATCCCCTTATTTTTTTTACATAGGCCTACATGTTTTTACATCAGGGACGTGCAGAGTTCCCCATGGGCAGTGGCTCAAATGTAAAGCAAATAATGTAATAAGTCTTTTCACATCACCTATAACAGCCTAAACTTCACATAATAAGCCTGTACTGTAGGAGGCACTTGGACTTCATTTAACCAACTTGAACAGACTTGCATAGGGGCCCCCACTATGAGGAATAGACTTCACCATTGGCCGGAGTGACAGCTGTTATGACCACTGAGTAGCAAAAAGACTGAGTGGCACCATTTGTTTTCAGCGTGAATGCCACGAAAACCACAAAACACATCTAAAACGGGTAGAGCTTTGCGATTGACTACAATTACATTTGACAAGAAATCTGAGATATATATTTTTACAAACTGCTGAAAGCTACAGAACAGAGAAGCAAATGGATCACTCCAATTCATAGAAACAACTGGACTTCAGGCTACGAAAGGTGGATTTCCAGTTATCATTTTGTGTCAAAATGCTGAATTTAGGGGTAAAATCATACCCTATTGTATTGGTTTATATTGTATTGACAACTCATCAATTAAATATTTACCATCGTATATTCTGCATAATTGGATGTTTTTAATTAAAAACTGAAAAAAAAAAAAAAAAATTTGAGCTGGACAACAGTGGCGGCTGCTTGGTTTTAAACAGAGTACTGACGTGAGGTGGACCCCCGCCGTATCCAGATCAGATGGTGGATCTGCATCTGGACCCAACCATAACGCATCCCTGAAGTGCCAGCCTCATCAGCCCTGTGAAGGCCTCATCGACACGACCAATCTGACTTCTGACCTGTAACGCTGCATGGATCATAATAATACACTGTTCGCTCATTGGCCAGAGGTGAACTGGCCCCCGACTGAGCCTGGGTTCTCCTGGAGTTTTGGTTCCTTGCCAATGTTGCCTTGGCTTTTGGCTTGCTTAGTTGGGGACATTTAATATTCAACAATATTATTGATCTGCCTTATTTAGGGTGGACGATGATGCAATTTTCTTCTAGAAACAAACTTTGTTGGCAAATGTTGTTCCCTAACAACTCACAATGTGCTCTTTGTAATATCTTGTTGCATGTATAAGATCCCGGTGGATCTATTTGTTTAATTGTAACGAGAAACCTAATCAAATTTGGGAGGTTCTTTTCTCATTATTTTCATTGTTCTTTCTCTTGGATGACAGTTTTTAATTTTGGGAGATTAGATCTTATTTCTCTTAATGTCAGAGGATTAAGGGATATCGATAAAAGGAAGGCACTTTTTCTTTTCATTAAACATAGGGAGGCTCAAATTATTTTGTTTCAAGAAACTCACTCTTGTGAAAATGAAATGTTTTAGAAGTCTCAGTGGGGTGATTCTGTTTTTTTTTTTTTTTTTTTGTCATGGAACAAACCATTCTACAGGGGTTACTATTTTCCTAAATAAATTGAAAGGAGATATAGTGGAAACAATTTATTCTGGAGAAGGGAGATGGATTATAATAATTTTAAACATTGACAATATGAAATTTATCATTTGCAATGTTTATGGACATAACAACAACTGTTGTATGTTTCATGTATTAAATTTATGTATGTTTAAGAAACTTAATTTGATACTTTTAAACATAAAAAGTAAATACATAGATGCTTACTTATTGATAGGAGGAGACTTTAACAAAGCCCCAAACGACTCTGTGGATAGACATCTAAGGTATTTGAGTTGCTTTATGATGATTTACAGGTTACTGATATTTGGCGTTTTTACATCCTCATGATAAGGAATATACTTGGACAAATAATGCTCTTACTCGTAAATCATGAATTGATTTTTGGCTCCTATCTACTAATGCAGTTCAATTTGTCTTGGATACTTTGATTATTTATGCACCTTTATCAGATCACAAATGAATCTTAATTTCTTTAATTGGAAATTCAAACAGTTGTAAAATAATTTGTGGTTATTGGAAATTTAATAATAAAGATGCAAACTTTGTAGAATATGCTACAAAAACTGCTTCTATATTGGAAGATTGATCTATGAGTCATATCCAAAAATGGGATTTTTTTTTTTATTTAAAGTTAGACAATTAGCAATGCGTTTGATCTTCTTAATGAACTTGAAAAGTTATTGTCTAAAGAAAATCTTAGCACAGAGGAGGAAGCATATCTATCTAATTTGCTAAATGAAATAGATGATCTTTACTTAGATTTAGCTAAATGTGCCTTTATAAGATCCAGGGCTAAATGGTTGGAAATGGGAGAGTAAATACCAGTTATTTCTTTGAAATATAAAATGAAATTCTGTAACGGCTTTAAAAATGTATGATAACATTACCAAAAATCCCTCTGAAATTAATTAATATGTATATATATTTTTTAAATAAATTATATAGTTAAAATTATAATGTAAATTATGTGAATTCCTTTCTACAAAAAGTCAAACCATTCCAGAATTTTCAGGTGAGTTTAAAACGGTTTGCAAAAACGACCTTATTTTAACAGAACTTACCAACGCAATGCAGTATATGAAGAAGGGTAAATCCCCTGGCTCAGACGGCCTAACTATTGAGTTTTATGCATACTTTTGGGAAACTATCAAGAGACCACTACTTAGAATGTACAACAAATGTATTATTAATGAAGAATTAAGTACTTCCATGAAACAAGGGTTCATCACCCTGATACCAAAACCAGGTAAAGATATTTTCTCACTTGACAATTGGAGGCCAATCACATTACTAAATTTAGACTACAAAATTATATCATTAGTTTTTGCCAAAAAATTAAAGGTTTATCTGAAATAATTAATGAAACGCAAAAAGGTTTTATGCCTTAATGACATACAAGCTGTAATATCAGGCTAATCTTAGATCTCATAGATTCTGCACATCATAATACTTTTACAAAGCGTTCGACACCATTGAACACAAATTTCTATTTTCGACACTAGAGTTGTTTGGCTTTGGAGAGAAATTTACTAAAGTGGTTAAAATTATAAATAAGGACATTAATAGCTTGGTTCTTTTACAGTTTGATACTATAGATAAGATTTCCTATTAATGGGGTGTGAGGCAAGGTTTTGGAATCTCTCTTTTTTTGTTCATGTTAGTTGTGGAATTACTCTCTCTGAGTATTCATAACAATCTTGATATTAAAGGGGTGTCCATTTTTGACTGTGAGATCAAGAGATCAAGATGTTTTTAGAGAATACAAATCAGGTTGGTAAGGCTCTTGAAACAATTAATGTCTTTTCAGAGGCTTCTGGTCTAAAATTAAATATTGCTAAATGCAAAATTCTTTGTTTATTTGACACTACTGAAGCCTCTGTGAATAATATACTCATTAAAGATAATGTGAAATATCTTGGTATTCATAGCAAGAAATCATAGCAATCTCTTAGACAAGATATGAATTTTCTCCCTAAAATTAAAAAAGCTAAATTAATATTTAACAATTGGCTTCAAAGAGATTTATATTTTCTTGGTAGAGTTCTTTTAATAAAAGCTGAAAGACTAGCTCGCTTTATATATCCATCTTTTTCATTATTTGTCCATGAGAATACCTGTAAACAGTTTTTTTGGAAAAACAAACATCAGCATCTGAAGAAACAGGTCTTATGTGGTAAAAAAGCTGAGGGAGGTTTTGACATGCTTGATTTTTTCGATGTTAATAATACACTCAAAAAATGAATTTTTGCCTCTTGTTAAATTTAGGCTAATTAATTAAAATAAGCAAAAGTAACACAATTGTTTAATATTTTGTCACAACTATTAATTTAATTGTGTTTAATCAACCTAATATATTTAAAACTGAAGTTTACTTAATTAATTTGTGTGAAAACTACATGAATCTACGCCTTCGGCGGCTCAGGGTCCAACACAACGCGGGGTTGGGGGCCATGGCGCTGGGGCAGCGGGTAGCGCTTAGCTGATCTTGAACGATGACGGGTATCAGCCATATGGCATATGACTTCTGTGCCTTGGTGAATCTCTCAGAAAATACTTTCACAGTAGGACCAAAGAGACAGGTGCTGGAGATAGATGAGTCAAGGAAAGCCATTTTATCCGCCTCTTTGATGTCCGTGAGGTTCAGCAAAAGGTGGTGCTTGAGCACAACGAGGTTAGCCATACCTCTGCCGATCACTTGGGCGGCAGCCTTTGCAGCGCGCAGCGCTAGGTCTGTGGTGCTGCGCAGGTCACGGAACGCCTCAGGGTTCGGGCCAGACTTGTCCATTGTCTGGAGAAGTTTGGCCACAAACACCTGCAACACCGCCATGGTGTGCAGAGCCGATGCAGTCTGACCGGAAGGAGAAAAGGCACATCCAGCGAGGGCTGAAGTGTTTCGGCAGGGCTTTGAGGGGTATACTGCTCTAGATCTCCAGCCAACAGCAGTGGGCGGGCATAGATGGGCGACCTCGAGCGGTGGCAGCTTCTCATAACCTTTTTCCGCTGCGCCGTCAACAGTAGTGGAACTAGAAGCACTTGTGCGTGCTGAGTATGGCGTGCGCCATGGCTTTGTGAGTTCATTGTGGACCTCAAGGAAAAAAGGTGCTGGCTTGTGATGGGCAGGATGAAGAAGGATGCGCAGCATCTCGGCATCCAAATTAGTTCTGGTAGCAGCAGCGCTAGCACCAGACTGTGAAAGGGCAGGGTCAACCGAGGCCGACCACTCTTCCTCAGATGCAGCAATGGAGAGGCGGTCGTCGTGTTCTTCGTCCGATCCGCCGAAGGAGACGAGACCCGCCACTCGCAGGGAGGGGAGCTGATCTGCCATAGTGAACAGGACCGGCGAAGGAGACTGAGATGGAGAAAGCGAGGCACGCGGGGATGTGGCCAGTGTGGGCTCGCTTGTTTCCATGTGCTCAGGCATTTGGCTCTTTTATGAAACTGAGTGTTGCAGCGGTGAACACAACAGTAGCAGTAAAGGACATAAGCGTTTTCTCGCTGGATGGCCTCAAGAGAGCAGCGACAGAAGAGAAGTGGCTTTGAGGTAAGTTGAAGGCACTGTCCGCTGTATACAAAGGCATAGCTGTATCTAGCCTCTGTATCTGACATCTAGCTGTTTTGGCTTGTTTCGACAGCGAAGGCTTCAGAGGAGTCTGAATCTGTCTTATATCAGTCTACTAAAAATCTGTCTTACTGTATATCAGACTACTGCCTCTTTTCCTTTGGGTTCTCTGAAAAAAAAAAAAAAAAAAAGCATGATGTTACTTAAGAACAAGTCAATTCAGTTAATAAAACGTTAATATACTAAACATAATATGATTCACTTTAAAAAAAAAAGTTGCTGAACACAAATTATTCTAACTATGATTATAGTATCGTTAAATTCAATTTATTTTTCTAAAATCTATTAAAGCTTCGATATCAAAAGAAAGCACTATGGCAGGGGTGTCCGACTTTGGCCCAATCCCAGTTATATTTTATACCCCTTCGCCTAACCCTTTTGCCTAGCCCTTACCCTTGCACCTTGAAACAGAGTGGCAAGGCGTGGGGTGAAAATATTTCCCTAAGAAATGGGACACCACTACTACACCGTTACATGTTATTATAAGTTGTCGCTAGTGCCTACGTCACAGGAGATGCGTCGATGTTTATCACAAACTTCCAAGATGCCGTCGTCAGCTGTAGCAGTTGCGTGGAGTGTTGGATTACATATTTTATTAAATGTTTAATTTAGTTTTTCCACTGCAATAGTATATAAACTGATAAAGTTTAGTAGACTGATTTCAGGTGATTATGGAGTCTCCAGCAAAGAATCACTTTTCTTGCCAGACCTGTTTTCTCTATTGTGTTTTAAATAAGTCAGATCACTTGATTCTCACCTTTCGGAGCCCAGACGTTGAATCGTTAGGTTGATTGACTTTCACCTTTTGTCTTTAATGGCTCTGGGATGGCTCTTGGAATTGGAGTTCCTGGCTAGTATCAGCATGTGAATAGTTATGCTGATTCAATTGGACTCAGAGTAGGGTGTGTTCCCACTTCATTTGCATGCTTTATTCAGAGTTCCCGCCTCTAGGTAATCCCTCCCCCTTGGAATGTATATAGCTACTATGTATAATGTTTTAGTTAGATCATGTTGGAAGTTTCTACAGCCGCGTACAGAGGAGTTCTCAATAAAGAATAACTTCAGTTGAACGCGATCCCGACTGTCTCACTGGTCTCTGCTTTGAAGAAAGAAAAACTTTACAACAGTGGGTTACAGCTATTTTTTTGCATTTGACTTCTGAAGTTTGCAGAAAATAACGGAGACGATGATATCTTCGACACCTAAGTAATATTGGGTAGTGTCCAGTGTTTTCAATGTGCCGAAAGCAGCAGTCCAGAGTGGCACAAAACATATGGGTAAACCTGAAGAAAGCCATCTCCTTCCCACAAGCACAGGAGCTGCAGGCAGTGGGGCAAGGATTTGTCCAACTATCAAGAACCCCTGCATTTAACAACGTTGTTGGTGCAATAGATGGCACCCACATGAGGATCAAACCCCCACGGCAGCACCAAATAGACAATTTAAACTACAAGGGCTTTTATTCCATCAACATGCAAGCAATATGTGATTCCAGTGGACAATAGATGTAATTATTTGCTATCAGTTCACGACACACGAATACTGAAAAACATTTCATTTTATAGGGCACAACAGTATCCCCCTACAGGGTTCATTATTCTGGGTGATGGGGGCTATCCCTGTTTAGACACCCCACTCTGCTTGATCACACCCTACAAAGAGATTGGACAAGGGTGCTTCAATTCCTACCAGTCAAGGGCGTGCAGCATAATTGAAAGGCCTTTTGGTATCATGAAAACAAGAAGGTCTACACTTTTCAGAGCTTTGGAAGTCAAACCAACATTTACACCCCAGGTCATTGCTTCCTGTGCCTTTTTGCACAATGTGCGTTTGGACAACGGGAACATGCTTGAGCCAGACAATGACATTTCAAGGGACAATTTTGACTTCCAACCTCCCTGTGACCTATGGGAATGGGACTGGCTGCCCTAGTTTCAGGTACTGTGCAAGCCCCATGAAGATGACCCAGATGTGTATATAAATGTGTGTGTGTATATATATATATATATATATATATATATATATATATATATATATTGTTCTTACTTTTTTAACTATGTATGTTATTTGCAATAAAATAAATTGCATGGTGAATTGTGTATCTGTTTCAGGTATTTTACTGGAGGCTGTGGCTCCTGTATATGGCAAAGGTGAGGAGGCTCCTATAGTGCTGGCTGCAGTAATGCTCAACAATCTCCTAGGAGAACAAGACAATATATAAATAATTACAATACAGAAATGGGTAATATATCATGTGTAGTAGATTCTGAAAATCTACATTCTGACATCAAAAGAACAATGATAAATTCCTGACCACAACAATTAAAACCTTACCATGAGGATTGTTCCTGGATCCTCATCATTAAATGATGCAACCACCACAGGAGGATCCACAGAAGGCCTGGCACCCAACACTTCGTGCATATCCTCAAAGTACTGCCACATAGCAGCTGTTACCTCTCCAGCATCTGTTCCTGAACCAGTTTTAGGTGTTTTTAGGTCCTGGAGGAAGACACAAGCACAATACTCATAATTATATAATCCTCATAATTATTCCTTTCATTGATTTCACTACATGTTTTACATTAGTAATTAAATGAAATTGACAAATAAATATTGTGGTAAGAAATGACAGCTTCTCCTGCTAAAAATATGTGTGTGTTCAGTTAACAAGGATAAATGTAAAATATACTGTGAAATAAATGACTAGTATTGTATCATGTTCTTGTTATGTGGGTTTTGTTCATATAAACATCAGAGGAGAGCACTGTGACTGTTGATCGTCTTTAATATTGCAACTAGAACACATACACCAGACCGGACGCCACAACTTATACACATCCACAACATAACACTGCCCTCTAGCGGGACATTGATGTAACTAGCATCAATACTCACAGACTTGAGTTACTTTAATTACCTATGCAGCCGCATATACTACATCCCCCCTTTTAGGACATTCACTAGTTCACACTTACAAATAAGTCAGATAGAATAAATGCGTATTTGGCGTGCTGTTCGAGGAGAGGGCTCCGGGCTCGGTATTCGGCTTGAACCCAGAGTACTCCCCCTGTATTCCTGGCTGTAAAAGATTGAGCCAAGAGTGAGGAGTCGGGGTGGTGGAGGGATGCTGGAAAAACTGTCAAGGAATATTAGGTGAGTTGACAGAGTGGATATATATATACTTCTTGTCATGCTGATTAGGGTAGACATAATTGTTTGATGACGAGTAGATTGGATTGATTATTTGAACGTGCTCCTCCCGAACTTTGTTTATAAAACATCATTTTAAGAGGAAATGCAAAACAAAACAATACTTACTCACCACATATAATAAACAAGTTTAACCACTCGCTTAAAATACAGCTTGAGACAACTGAAATAATAAACATCACCTGGATATATGTTTGTTATATCTTTAACCAAAACACTCAGAACACAAGCATAACTTTTGAATCACGGCTGAATCACAGACAGAGGTTTGGCATGTTGGTTGTAGTAATGTGCTTGCCTCTGCTGTTGCTGAACCATCTTTTTTTGTACATCTTTAGGGTGCTTAGGTTTCAGAGCCACACTGGCTATTGGAAGAGTGCTCCGTAAAACCCGGCCCATGAGCAATTCAGCTGGTGAGTATCCAAGACCCGTCACCGGGGTGTTTCTCAGTGATAAAAGTGCGAGATGTGGATCCATCTGAGCTTGCTCAGCTTTCTTTAGCATAAGCTTAATTGTTTTTATGGACCGCTCTGCCATCCCATTAGACTGTGGGTAACCTGGGCTTGAATATTTCCAGTTTATTCCCCAGTCTTTTGCAAACTAACGCACCTCTGCACTAGCGAATGGCACATGATCGCTTATGATCTCCTTGGGTATGCCATGCCTAGCGAATATAGCTTTCAGTTTTCGAATTACTGTGCACGCAGCTTTGTCAGGAATCTGTTGAACTTCTGGATACTTTGAAAAGTAATCAACAGTAAGGAGAAATGACCGACCTTTGAGCTCGAATATATCCACACCCAGCTTGTACCATGGAAGCTCTGGCATCTCATGGGGCTTCAATGGTTCTTTTTGGTTCTTTGGCATAAGCTGCTGACAAACTGTACATCTTTCAACCATGCTCTGGATCTCTGTAGACATGCCTGGCCAGTACAGGTATCTCCTTGCATGTTCATTGGTGCGTTGTATTCCTTGATGAGCTGCATGCAGTCTCTCCAGTATTACTGGCCTCATTCCCCTTGGGATGATGAATTTGTCATTTGTCATTATCAATCCGTCACAGATTCTTATTGTGTCTTTGATGGGCCAGTAACTTCTCAGATCTCTGTCGAGCTGTTTCTTGTGAACAGGCCATCCTTGCTGATGCACTTCTCTTAGCTTTGAAGATACTTCATCTGCTTTTGTCTCGGACTTGAGTCTCTCAAGCAATTCGGTGCCCATGGCCTCAGTGGCTTCCATTGCATATACTACTCTTTCTTCACAATCCATGTTTTCGTCATGCAGTTTGCCTTCAGACACAAATGCCCTAGACAGAGCGTCGGCTATCAGCATGTCTTTTCCTGGGATGTAGTTCACCTGTAGGTTGTAACGCTGCAGCTGCAGAAGCATTCTTTGCAGACAGGCTGGAGCCTGACTCAAAGGCTTTGTGAAAATTGCCTCCAGCGGCTTGTGATCAGAATGTACAATCACAGATGCTCCAAAAAACATACTGATGGAATTTCCGTGCAGCAAAAACCACCGCCAACAACTCCTTCTCGATCTGCGCATAATTGCGCTCAGCATATGTCAGTGCTCTAGACGCATATGCGACTGGACGTTCTTGTTGTAATAAACATGCACCGAGGCCGTCTTTTGAAGCATCAGCCTGAAGCACTATTTGCTGATTTGGGTCAAAAAACCTTAGCACAGGAGCCTCAGTAAGAGCCTTTTTTAAGCTGTCCAACGCTGCATCATGCTCAGGCATCCATAGCCACTCTGAGTCTTTTCTTAGCAACTGTCTCAATGGGGCAGTCAGAGCTGCTTCATTTCTTATGTATTGTGACAAGTATTTTGTCATGCCCAGCACTCCCTGGAGGCCTTTTTTGTCTTCTGGAGCGGGCATATTGACAATTGCTTTTACCTTTTCACTGTCCGGTTGAACAACCCTCTTCACTTATTACATGACCCATGTATTTCACTTTTGTGACTTTGTACTGTATTTTGTCTGCGTTGAACTTGATGTTCAATTCTTTGGCTCTGTCCATCACTTTTTTCAGAATTTCTGTGTGCTCTTCCTCATCAGCTGCTGCGATTATCATATCATCAGCAATCACATGCACACCAGTTATGTCACCAAAGGCTTCACTGTTCTTTTGCTGGAACACCTCACTGGAGGATTTGAGGCCAAATGGAAGACGTTTGAACCTGAAGCGTCCCCAAGGTGTGTTAAAAGTGCACAGCAATGATGAAGCTTTGTCTAGCTTGATCTGCAAGTAACCATCTTTTTCATCCAAAATTGTGAATATATTGTTACCAGCCAGTTTGCTCTGTACATCCTCAGGTGTTGGTATGGAATAGTGCTGGCGTCTAACTGCCCTGTTCAGTTCACGAGGATCAAGACATAGTCTAAGCGAGCCATTTTTCTTTTCAGTTACAACCAGACTGTTGACCCATTTTGTTGGCTCTATAACAGGCGCAATGACATCAGTCAGCACTAACTGATCCAGGGTTTCTTTTAGTCTGTCCATTATGGCCAGGGGAATCTTTCTACATCCATGAACCACTGGAGGAACCTCTGGATCGAGGTATATGTGATGCTCACCTGGGAATTCTCCTAGCCCTTGGAACACTTCTGGATATTGCTTCACCAGCTCATCTTTTGAAGAAGGCACGGTTGCACTCACAGGCTCTGCACGCTTAACCAGATTCAAATGTTCACAGGCGGCTCTGCCAAGTATTGGTGGAGTTGACTGCTCCGTGACAAAAAACAACAGCCTTGATTCATTTTGTCCCTTGTGGCATTTCAAGAATACATAACCAGCTGGTCTGATCCTTGCGCAGCCATACGCCACTAACATGGTCTCTGTGGGCTTGAGCGTGACGTCACCAGGTAGCTTTCTGATTTGTTCAAGTGAAAGGACATTTGCATCAGCACCAGTGTCTAGTTTGAATTGAATAGGGATCCCTCTGACAGTCATGGTTGTGTACCACGATTCTTCATTTTTACTTATTGCATTTATCTGTGTGCATTGCAGGGTCCCCATAAACAAACTATCAACAGCTTGGAGTGTCTGCACAGACTTCATTTTGCACATTTTTGCATAATGGTTGGCTTTGCCACATGCTCTGCATTTAGCCCCATATGCTGGACACGATCTTGGTGGGTGTGTCTGTCCACATCTGGTACATGATCTTGATGTGCTATTGACTTTCTCTTTTTTGTTGTGTAACGGTGAGACTTTAAAAGTCTTACTTTTGTGTTTGGCTCCTTTGATCATGTCAAATGCATGCACTTCACTTTCTTTTTTCGCTGATGCCATTATGTTTATTCTTTCCTTGGCAATCTCAGATGCTCTGCATATGTCTATGGCCTTTTGTAGAGTCAGATTTGGTTCTCTCAGCAGTTTTTCTGTCACACTTTTGTCTGTCACACTAAAGACAATTTTGTCTCTTATCATATCGTCCTCTGTCGCACCAAATTCACAATTTTTGCTTTTTTGTCTGAGTTCTGTAACAAACGTATCAATCTGCATCGGCTCTTGCATGATGCATGTCCAGAACTGATGTCTCTCAAACACCACATTCTTTTTAGGTGTGCAGTAGTATCTGAAAGCTTCCAAAATTGTATCTACAGTCACTTCTTCTGGTGTTTCTTTTGCAATTTCAAAAGTGTTATAGATCTCTAGTGCCTCCTAACCTAATGAGTGTAGTAGAACTGCCACTTGAACTGTCACACTCTTTTTAGAGAGCTCAGCTGCCGTCATGTACAACACGAACCTCTGCTCCCATTTGCGCCAGTTTTCGCTCACGTTGCCAGTCAATGTCATCGCTGAGGGTAGCTTGAAGTGCTCCATTTTTGTCTGATATGCACGTCACTTTTGCCTGAAGTCGTGTCTCAACTTTATATATTTTCACCCTTGCCGATGTCTTGACTATAACGTTGACGACAGCCCACACTTCTGACACCATATCATGTTCTTGTTATGTGGGTTTCCACCTCTTCTGCGCTCTCTGCCTGGGCCGCGAGCACGCCGCCTCCGCACTCTCTACGGGCGGCTGCCCCGAGTGCTCAGAACTTTCAATGTCGACCCTGCGGGCTCGACTTGAAGTTTTCGACCAAGCTGTCGCTCCGCCTGTCCCTGCCGGGCCGCGCAATAGGAAGCGCCGCTCGCAGAGACCACCGGAGACTGATGTGACTGAGGAGCTCGCCGGAATCTCTCCCTCGAGCTTCTCTCTCGCTCTCTCCGCCCCCCCCCCCTCCCGGCCGCTCAACCGCCGGCTCTCGCCCGCGCCGCCGCCGCGTCAGGGGATGATGCGAATGAGATAGACACCCTCCCTCTGTTCGAGCCGCGCAACTGCGCCGCTCACAAGGGATGGCAGAAGTGGACGGTCTCGGAGCGAGCTTCCTCTCCCTCTGTTCGAGCCGCGTAAACTGCGCCGCTCACAAGGGATGGCAGAAACGGACGGTCCTGGAGCTCTCTTTACGTTACAAGAAAGCTACTCCGTCCTCGCGCGGTCCTACCTCAATTTCTCACACATTTCTCAGTCCCCTCTTAAGTTCAGGTGACTGGAATTTTTCATATTGCAGTATACGAGCCTGTTATAAATACACGCACGCCTGCAAGCAAACGCCGTCACAAGATTGACGCTGTTATATGCTCGCTCTGACCTAAAGCTATTGTATTCTCCCCTGTGGCTCAGTAGCATAATCTTACGCTTTTGCGCCAGAGACCCGGGTTCGATCCCGGCTCTCGCGGCAGATCAAAATTTATGCTGTCTCGAGGCGAGGTTCCTCTCCCTCTGTTCGAGCCGCGCAAACTGCGCCGCTCACAAGGGATGGCAGATACGGACGGTCCTGGAGCTTTCTTTACGTTACAAAAGAAGCTACTCCGTCCTCGCGCGGACCTACCTCAATTTCTCACACATTTCTCAGTCCCCTCTTAAGTTCAGGCGACTGGAATTGTTCATATTGCAGTATACGAGCCTGCCTCTAACCTAAAACTATTGCATTCTCCCCTGTGGCTCAGTGGCAGAATCTTAGGCTTTTGCGCCAGAGTCCCGGGTTCGATCCCGGCTCTCGCGGCAGATAAAAATTTATGCTGTTCGCTTCTCCAAGCTCGCGGCCAGTTTTTCTTACATACAGAAAGCGAACCCGCACTTCCCCTTGTTGGGCCGCGCAGATTGCGCCGTTCACAAGGGATGACAGCGGACGGTCACAAGCAACGCGCGCGCGCCTCACTCACCGGCGAAAAGAGGAGAGAGAGTGTTTTCGTCCCGCTGTGGCCGGACAAACCGCCAAATTCTCAAACATTTCTCAGTCCCCTCTTAAGTTCAGGCGGCTGGAAATATTACTATTGCAGTAAACGAGCCTGTTTTTAATACACGCACGACTGCAAACAAACATGAGGTCGTACTCTTATATGCTCGCGCTAACCGAAAGCTAATGTGTTCTCCCCTGTAGCCCACTATCAGAATCATAGGCTGTAACGCCAGAGACACGTGTTCGAGCCCAGCTTCCGCGGCAGATAACATTTTTTACTGTTCGCTTCTCCGAGCTCGCGGCCAGCTTTTCTTACATATGATGTTTTATTAACAAAGTTCGGGAGGAGCACGTTCAAATAATCAAGCAATCAATCAATCAATCAATCAATCAACTCATCAAACAATTACCATGTCTACACTATCAGCATGAGAGGAAGCATATATATATATATATTCACTCTGTCAACTCACCTAACTTCCTTGACAGTTTTCAGCATCCCTCCACCACCCCGACTCCTCACTCTTGGCTTGTTCTTTCACAGCCAGGAATACGGGGGGAGTACTCTGGGTTCGGGCCAAATACCGAGCCCGGAGCCCTCTCCTCGGACAGCACGCCAAATACGCATTTATTCTATCTGACTTATTTGTAAGTGTGAACTCGTGAAACAGAAAGCGAACCCGCCTCTCGCACCACTCGCACCACATGGTGCTCGATTATTTATGAGCGTCTATACACGAGGGAAGAAAAGACGGTTAAGTCCCGCTGCGGCTGGACCACCGTCAAAGCTTCACGCTCTGTCAGTCCCCGTTGCCACGGCAAGTGCAGATGTTTACCTCGCAGCCAACGAACCGGTATATCTACCCGCTCGCCTGCGCGCAAGCACCGTTCTCACGGCGACCCAGAGAAATCTCAAATGAGCATAATGTCCGGTTGCACGGCTCACGCCGTATGTGTTTCAAATGCAGTGAATGTGCCCACGTTTCCGTGTTCATCCCTGCACACAAGCACTATAAATCCCGTGTCTCTCACAGAGCCCACTCTCATAAAGTAGGCAGAAGCCGCTCGAGTGTTAAAAGTAGGTCACGTGTCCACCTCACCGCGCCCACACCTACTCACTGCCCGCTCTGTCACACGGCCTCTCACGACCGGTTTTTCTTACATGTTTCTTACATGATACATGTTTTAAATATAAATCCTGTGCCCGCCCTCGAGCGCTCACACATACTAACGAACATTTCGCCCCCGACGCCACCCTCGTGCGTCGCGCCTCACACTATATGTTCCCCGTCCAAAGCCACCGGGACACTGTTTGTAAAACGGCCAGCTATCGCTGTGTGCGATCCGCCGTATCTAAGCACCGAAAGCGCGCGCGCTGCGCCCGCCCCTCCGTTTCGAGCTCTCGAGCCCGCGATGCGCGGCGATCAGAGCCCGGAGGCCATTCTGCCCCTGGCTGCACACGCAAGAACGTGGGAAGCTCTTCCAGGCGCATCAGAATGGGTGCTAAGCACAGTAAAACTAGGCTATACTCTGCAGTTCGCTCGCCGCCCCCCGCGCTTTCGGGCACGCACCGAGACGAGAATGAATGGGGAAGTAGCACATCTACTTCGAGCAGAAATAGCCACACGTCTGTGCAAAGGGGCTATAGAACCGTTCCCCCTTCTATGAGCGAGTCAGGCTTTTACAGCCGATATTTCCTCGTTCCCAAGAAGGACGGAGCTCTCAGACCGATTTTGGATCTGAGATATTTGAACAAAGCTCTTATGAGAAGACCGTTCAAAATGCTCACAACCAGGCAGATCCTCGCGCAAATTCGCCCGAGGGACTGGTTTATCTCTCTCGATCTAAAGGACGCATACTTTCAGATCGAGATAATACCCCGTCACAGGCCATTCTTGAGATTCGCCTTCGACGGTCAGGTACATCAATACACCGTCCTGCCGTTCGGCCTGTCTTTGGCACCCCGTACATTCACGAAGTGCATGGACACGGCTCTCGCTCCCCTGAGAGGTCAGGGGATACGAATTTTTAACTATCCGGACGATTGGCTGATTCTAGCACAGTCAGAGGCCGAACTCATCGCCCACAGAACAGTGCTTCTCAGCCACCTGGAAAGCCTGGGGCTCACGGTCAACTGGACCAAGAGCTCATTAGTGCCCAGTCAATCAACCTCTTTCCTGGGTTTGGATCTGGACACTGTGGCAATGATGGCCCGCCTATCGCCACGGCGCGCGCGCTGCGTTCAACGCCTGGCTGCGTCCTTCCAACCGGGCAGCACCGCACCTCTCAAGACATTTCAGAGGATGCTGGGTTGTATGGCTTCAGCTGCAGCAGTGCTTCAGCTGGGTCTATTGCGTATGCGCCCGCTGCAACGCTGGTTGAACGCCCGAGTGCCTCACAGAGCCTGGGCTTCCGGCGGCATTCGAATCAGAGTGACTCAGAGCTGCGTTTCAGCACTGAAGCCCTGGTTAGCGGCCGACTGGTACCAGCGGGGAGTGACAATGGGAGCCGTCTCACACCGCAAAGTTATCTCGACGGATGCTTCCATCTCAGGTTGGGGTGCTCTTTTCGAGGGCAAACCGGTCTTTGGCCTGTGGTCAGACCAAGAGAAACGCCTCCACATAAATTGTTTGGAGATGATAGCGGTTGAGAACGCGCTCAAGTGCTTTCTCCCATTCATACGAGATCACCATGTGCTAGTCCGCTCGGACAACATGTCCGTGGTGTCCTATGTGAACCGACAGGGCGGTGTCAGGTCCAGGAACCTGTGCAACCTGACAGAACGCCTTCTCGTGTGGGCTCACCGCTCGTTGCGCTCGCTGAGAGCCGCGCACGTGCCGGGCCATTTGAATGTCGGCCCAGACAGACTGTCCAGAGTAGTGTTGTTTTTGGCAGCCTGTTTTAATTTTAGTTTTAGTCTAGTCTTTGTGTCAGGCTGTCATTTTAGTTTTTATTAGTTTTAGTCACATTCATACTCTTTTTAGTCTAGTCTAGTTTTAGTCGACGAAAACTGATGACATTTTAGTCTAGTTTTAGTCAACGAAAACTGATGACATTTTAGTCTAGTTTTAGTCGACGAAAACTGATGACATTTTAGTCTAGTTTTAGTCAATGAAAATTGCATTTTAGTCTCTTTTTAGTAATGTGATTCTATTTAACCCAGTCAATATAGAATATCAAACAAGGCTATCTTTTTATAGGCTATTTAGTAGGCCTATATTTAGGGCTGTGACGGTGGCAGGTTTTTTTTTTTACCACCGCGGTAATGGACCAACTACCGGCGGTGGTTGGGGGGTTATTTAAAAAAAAAACTCATTTTATATTTCCACACAAAGACGCGTGATATACACTCTGCGTTTTGAGAGGGATGTGGGACACAGGCAGGAAAACACGAAGATATCGATCTCTTTATGATATCTTTGTGTTTTCTACTTGATGTAAATTGGTTTGAAGAGCGAATTTTATCCTCCACAAGGGCGAAATATTTAGGCTATGTTTGAGATTGCGCTGACAGAGAAAGTGAAACTAAAAATCACCCGCGCGTGTGAAACGCGCTTTACAACTAAACTTGACGCGCCCTATGTCTAATATAACAAGCACAAACTGTGTTAAAAAGAATTTGACATGCAAGTACAAATGTAGGCTATCTGTCCTACAGCGTTTTTCTACTTTACCACAGTAAAGAATACGAATATAATAGGCCTAATTAAAAGCGAACCAAGAAACGTTTATAATACCTTTAGAAAATGGGTGAGACGTGACGTGAGTGAAGATTTGGGAAAAGAAACAAGAGATTCCATGCAGGGATGAGTCACGATTTTTGGATATTCGATTAGTTTATTTAATTATAGAATATCGAATAGATTGTGCGATTATTCTCTAAAATAAAATCTCCATGTTCTGGCGCTGATGCGGTGACGTGTTCATGTAACCAAAGACGCTGCCAATAACATGCAGCTGTCACAAAGAACCGGCAAAAGTAATGATTATGAATGTGTCAAATACATCAATGAGACATTTTAATAGAATAACTAATAGAGTAATATATTGTTAAATTCGCTGATAATCGGGTGACCAGATCGCAATCCAGAATTTAAAGCCGACGAAGCTATGGGTTGGGTTCACGCACAGCTCTCTCATTCGTCGTGACGTTATAACATTTCGTCTCGTCTCGTTTTGGTCAACGAAAATGAAGAGACATTTTAGCATAGTTTTTATTTTTTTAAACCACATTTAGTCTCGTTTTTATTCGTCAACGATATTGCATTATACATGTATTTTAGTCATCGTCACATGACCATGCATTTACGTCTAGTCTCGTCTCGTTTTCGTCAGGTGATAACGGTTCGTTGACGACAATATTTCGTCATAATTTTCGTTGACGAAAGCAACACTAGTCCAGAGACATTTTTCCCCCGGGAGAATGGTCCCTGCACCCTCAGACAGTCCAGTTCCTCTGGCGCCTATTCGGTGAGCGGAGGTCGACCTCTTTGCGTCGAAAGACAATGCTCACTGCCCGATATTTTTCTCAAAGCGAGGACGCGCTGTCCCAAACCTGGCCCAGCCTCCCGCTGTACGCTTTCCCTCCGATCTCCCTGTTACCACAGGTCATAGCGAGGATCAGGGAAACGCACCACCCAGTGCTTCTCATAGCCCCGCGTTGGGAGAACCAAGTCTGGTACCCAGAGCTAGTGAGGCTGTCGCACTCACCCCCATGGCTGATCCCGGTGAGAAAGGATCTCCTCTCTCAAGCCGGTGGATCGATCTGGCATACCCATCCGGAGCGATGGTCTCTGCATGCATGGATAATCAACGGATACACGTTGACCTGCCAGAAGGGGTTGTGAACACGATCACACAGTCTAGAGCTCCCTCCACGAGACGGCTCTATGCATCTAAATGGTCAGTGTTCTCTAAATGGTGCGCTACTAAGAGCTTCGATCCACGTACATGTGGGGTCCCGCGAGTGCTCTCCTTCCTACAGGAGCTGTTGGATAAGGGCAGGTCCCCTTCCACGCTCAAAGTGTATGTGGCGGCTATTGCAGCGTTCGCTGAGACGACGCGCAGCCAGGCAATAGGAAGGAACGAGCTTATTATCCGTTTCCTCAGAGGAGCTAGACGGATGAATCCCCCGCGGCCCCCCTCGGTTCCTATCTGGGATCTGTCCTTGGTCCTGGAGGCCCTGAAGGCTTTTCCCTTTGAACCGCTTGAATCAGTGGATCCAAAGTACCTTTCGCTCAAAACCGTTTTTCTGATAGCTCTGTCTTCAGTAAAACGCGTGGGGGATCTGCACGTGCTATCTGTTAGCCCTGCCTGTCTTGAGTTCGGACCAAATGACTCAAAAGTCATTCTCAGACCGAGACACGGTTACATCCCCAAAGTGATTGGAACCCCCTTTAGGGCACAAATCATCTCCCTTTCGGCTCTGCCAGCATCCGATAACGGGGACAGTGATAACCTCCTATGCCCTGTTAGGGCGCTGAGAGTTTACATCACGCGCTCCGCCGCTTTCAGGCGTTCCGAGCAGCTCTTCGTTTCTTTTGGCGGACGCACCAAGGGTCTCGCCGCCTCGAAACAGAGCCTGTCCAGGTGGATAGTGGACGCGATTGCAGCAGCTTACGCCTCCAAACACCTGCAGTGCCCTTTGGGTATCAGAGCCCACTCCACTAGATGCATGGCCTCTTCGTGGGCCTGGTCCAGCGGAATTTCTATTCACGATATTTGTATGGCAGCGGTCTGGGCCTCCCCATCGACATTCGTGAGGTTTTATAACCTGGAAGTTCCTGCCTTGCAGGCTAAACTATTATCAGTATAAGTGGCATGTATGCTCTGCCCAGTCGATTATGCGCAGACTACGTTCACATACTGGTGATATTTCTGGTATGGCACCAAGGGAAGGAGTATTTTGTGCTCAGACCGGCTGTGCCGCTCTGTTCCTTTATTCCCCGTTACGCGCTTGTGTATTGGTGCTGGCCCGCGCCGCTGGCCGCCCGCCCTACACTCTGTCGCGCTGGGATTATTCTCCCAACAAATAGACTGTGAAACCGCTCTATTTCTTTCCCTAATATGTGCTTATGTACTGTGTGGGCCCGCGCTGCCGGCCGCACTATTTACATTGATATGTATAGACCGGCTGTGCCGCTCTATCTATCTACGAAGTGAAGTGCTTTGTACATGTGTTGGCCCGTTTCTCCGACCGGCCACCTGTTTTCAGCGTTATGTTTTCCCCGGTCTCCCTGGGATTCATGTGCTGGATGCTCGGCGCGCACGGCGTTGACAAGGGGTTCCCGATGCGTGAGCAACTTACGCAATACGAGAGAACCTCTCGTAGGAGAACGTACTCGGTTACCTAATGTAACCTGTGTTCTCTCTAGAAGAGGGAACGAGTATTGCGTAACCTGCCGTGACGCGCCACGAGCTTTTGCGCTTCAGACTACGAAAACCAGAATTTCAGCCTGTGAGCCCTGCCTATATACACACTGGCCACACCCATCTTGACGGTTAGAGGGCGAAGCGCCCTCATTGGATGTGATGTCACTCAGGGCTCACTGGTAGGCTTAAGCAGTTGCCGCTGAGCAGCCAATGAGCACGCTCATACAGCCTGCCATGGTCTGCTGGCTGCCGCACTGCGTTGACAATGAATACAAAATTAAGGATAATTTTTGGCTTCAGATCTCGAAGAAAGAAGACTTTCCCGATGCGTAAGCAACTTACGCAATACTCGTTCCCTCTTCTAGAGAGAACCGAGGTTACATTAGGTAACCGAGTACGTTTTAGTCAATTAAAACATTGTTGCATAAATTGATAATCAAGATTATTTTGCTCAAATTATAATCACAACTGTCATTTTCAACTCTTTTTGAGATGTATTTTTACAAAAGATGCGCCTTCAGTTTTTTTTTCCTTAAAATGGTTAAAGGTTTGTTTGCAGATTTAGTCACGAACATGCAGACTGACTGAATGACACTTTAAATTAAGCTAAACTCCAGCTCACTTCTTTGTCTTTGTTTTCAGAATATCAGTGGCGCTTCCGCATTGTAGAGAGAGCACGAGCGCATGGTTGCCAGATCGCAAAGATTAAGTAAAACACCAGGCAGAAAAAGAATGAATGAAAGCTCGTAGTTGAGGCCTATACAGCAAAACTAAGAGTTTTTGGTAAAGTTTTTATTTTTTAACTACATTTTAAGGCTTGTCTTTTTTGTCAACGATATTGCATATTGATAGTCACAGTTATTATTTAGTGACTTTAGTGTAGTCTCATCATTCTCCTCTTATGATCTTAGAAAAAAAAGGTCATTGACAAACATTTTTCATCATGGTTTTTAACGAAATTAACACTATTCAGCAGATACTTTGTCTTACAACATTGCGACTGTTGTATTACATAAGAGATTCTGACTTGTGATTTTTATTTTTTTATTTTGTATTCATGTGCAATAAAATGGAGACAAATTACATTTAAGGAGGGACCTAAGCCATATCTAAGGACTAGAATGTCAAAACTGGAGATTTGGTGGTGAACCTTTTTGATCTGAAGGCCCACCAAATATCCAACATAATCTTTGTTGAGATTACCCCCCACATTGTTGTCAAAATTTATATATTATATGAATATAAATATATTTTATATATAAATATATATTCTCTTTAAATTCTCCCACTTCTTGGATGCTTGATGCTTGCAGCCGTGCACAAGCACAAAACCTCACAACACCCACCCCTGCCGGTGATTGGTTGGAACACTATTTATTTTGGTTTTGAGTGGTGGTGAAACCAACTGTTTTTGTGTGCAGATCTCAGAGCCTAGGCTGCCTACTGAGACGCGTTTTTTTGACGGCTTGCTTATGGGGCGGGCAGCTAGCGGATCGTTAGGAAAGATTAGATGAATGTGATCATTTATGTTTGGGCCTGAAATCGCTGATACAACCTTTAATATAGAACTTATCTGATGATGCATATATCACCCAAAGGCTGAAATTGGGTGGGCACATCTACATTTGTCAGGCCGCCTAGGACACGCCATTCGACGAAAAATCAAGATCTTCGCAATTTAACGTCTCAAAGGCATTAAGATTACACTCACCAAATTTGAAGAGGATCAGATCAAAACTGTAGGAGGAGTTCGTTAAAGTACAACGTCTGGAAATGGCAAAAACTGCACATAATCTGAGAGGAAGTTCAAAATAGCTGACTTCCTGTTGTGTTTAGGGCTATGCTGCCGTGCAAAGGCAAAAGACCGTAACTTCGTTTTTGGTCGAAAATGAGTTATTTATATTTTTGACACATTCAAGACCTTCTTTATCATGTGGATAAGTATCTTGAATCAATTCCATTTATTTTTCGAGAAAATAATGATTTGTCTTAACAGTAACTTCCAAAAGCCCATGAGAAACCAAGGCAGAACACCGTAACATCAGTTACCGCTCTTTGGCTTTGTTTTGGAACGCTCAAATTACGAGTTACGGTGCTCTGCCTTTGTTTAGCCGCGCGTCAATATGAAGGGTGCCGGTGTTCAATCAAACAATGCTACCTACCAGATTGTAAGGTTATCTGCCTTTGTTTTAATGTCCATTAAAATTAAAATTACGGTGTATCCTGTGTAGCCTACTTTGTACAGCTGCCATCAGTCGCTCTAACTTCTGATGTCCTCAGAGCGGTCAGAACATTTAGTATGGTCTGCTCCATCGACAAACGTGCGATATCGATCGCGAAGGATTATGCAGAGTTGACAGAAAAACGTTACACATTGCCGTAGGCTATCAGATGAATACATCCATGAATTAAAGCTCGCAAACTAGCTGGCAGAGTGCCAAAACTTCGCCTTCAGCCCCGCCCTAAACGCGGTCGAGTCAACGCTGGACTAATAGGAGGTATTTTGTCATGTCAAATGTATTAATAATGCCATCAGAATGCAACCAAAGCACAGGATAGCAATAAGTAGATGGCTATAAATAATTGTAAATCATACAAAATAAATGCCATGATCACTAGATTTTATACAGGTGTGGACTATAATGATTTTGTTAATGGTGATCAGCAACTAAATATTGATAATGTGGAAGTTACTGCCTTTTGCCTTGGTATGACCTCTCACTTTTTGCTGACAATACAAAGGCAGAGTACAGTAACTTTAAAATAGTGGTCAAAAGTCAAGTTTGAGCTCAAGATTTTTTTATGTATATAATTTCCATTACTAAAACATCTATTTGCCAAATTTCCAGTGTCCTACCTATAATTAATTAAGCGGGACAACTAAAAATCTTTAAAGTCATTTTTCTCAGTTCCACACTCTAGCGACTTAAGGTCTTTTGCCTTTGTAGGGCAGCATGCTCCAAAAGACTTTTTTGTAGGTATTGGGTCATTACATGTATGTACCGAATTTCATACCTGTACGTGAACCGTAGAGCCGGGGGAATAATGTTGGGGGCGCTATTGAGCCATTTTGCCCCACACATTTGTCAGGCCACCGAGGGCACACCCTTTGACGAAAACTCAAGATCTTCGCAATTTAATGTCACAAAGGCCTTAAGATTACACTCACTAAATTTTAAGAGGATCAGATCAAAATTGTAGAAGGAGTTTGTTAAAGTACAAGATCAGGAAATGGCGAAAACTGCCCAAAATCTGAGAGGAAGTTCAAAATAGCTGACTTCCTGTTGTGTTTAGGGCTAAGCTCCAAGAGACTTTTTTGTAGGTATTGGGTCATTACATGTATGTACCAAATTTCATACCTGTACGTGAAACGTAGAGCCGGGGCAAAATGTAGGGGGGGCAATTAAGTCAATTTGCCCCACCCAATTCTGAAACCCACATAAATTTTCACCACTTCTGAAGCGTGTGCAAAGTTTCATGAGTTTTCGAGCATGTTTAGGCCCTCTAAAAAGCGATTCACTTTGGAGAAGAAGAACGTAATGTAAAAGGAAACGTTGCTCGTTGTCACCACGAAAACGAATCAGCCTCCGGGTTTCCTCAGGTGTCCTTGTTTGATAAAGAACATACAAGACTGGTTGATCATGTTGCAAAAAGCATGAAACTGTAAGCACTGTTCGTTTATATCATGTTCAAATATAACCACAAGAAAACAATGCGTTCATAGCAGACGTATGATAAAAGATAAGCTAATTCCCTGCCGCAATTACTTTCACTAGTTATTTTCAGCGAACTTCAGCGATTTTTTTGCAAACGTCTATAGCCTGTGTATGCAGGGACATTTCTCATACCCCTTCATTTGAAGTGTGGTCCCGAAAAATCTTCGTTTGAAGGGCAATCTAGCCCTTCCCCCTATCCCTACCCCTCCAACCAAAAGAGAATCGAGACAACCCTACCCCTTCAGGTGAACACGCAAAACAGAGGGGTAGGGGAAAGTGAGGGGGTAAGGGGTAGAAAAGGGATTGGTCCTTATCTGATTCCTATGGTGAAATGAGCTGCTTTTATAGGCAGATTCCCCATCCCTTTCGGCAGGCTCTGAGTTCACTCGGCGGGATGCGCCACGATTAGTTCGCGCAGACATGCTGCAGTTCCCACTGAGCAGCCAATGAACGCGCTCAGATCGCTGCTCTTTTATGACTGTGCAGTAGGCACTGCGCTGTTAAATTTAGAATTCGGAGTTTCAGAATTTGTAGAAAAATTTGATTTTCCCCATAGCATCTAGCAGATACAATACAAGTAAACATTTTGAAAGGGATTTCTAATTTAATTATCGCTAGTGTTACACTTTTTAAAAATGAGGCGGTGCTGGTCCTTGTTGCAACACATTTATTTCTGAAAAATAGATAATAAAGAGAGATTATGTTGGAAACAATCTCTGTTGTGTGTACGCCAGCGCTCACTCATTCCATACTGAATGCTCTTTTATGATTACCATCAGTTCTCTTAACCATACCAGAAATAATAATAATGTCCCATAATGCAACCACCATTTACGAATAGGCTTGACACTGGACACATTATTATTGACACTGGTTACCTTCTCTAAATCCATAAACATAACACAATAAACATAACATGTTCTAAACAATAGGTTACTGTCGTAACCCCGGTTCTCTGAAACATCGAGTGGAGAGATCCACCTATGGGAAGGGCATCCGTACCTGACCTCTGCAGAAGCATCCAATTGCACCAAGTCTGGCTAACAGACAGAAGCGCGCAGCCAATGCCAGGTAAGGCCACACCACTTCCCTAGGCATATAACTTCTCCGCGCGCTGCTATTCCTCAGTAAGTATATTCGCTTCTCGTGCGGCAAGCGGGGCAACGCTGGTGGATCTCTCCACTCGATGTTTCAGAGAACCGGGGTTACGACAGTAACCTATTGTTCTCTTTCATCATCTCGTTTCGAGATCCACCTATGGGAGAGACATGGACAGCTCCCCGATTGCCCAATACACTCACAGTGAGGTTCTGAAGGCCAGAGAAGGACGGTCACCTCAGAGAGGTGGTGCCTGACACGTCCCACAAACATGACCCTGCAAGGGTGATGCCACGCTAAACTGCTGTGGACAAGCAGGGCATGAAACATGCATGAGACACATACATGATAATGGCCCCCACACCACCAATGCACATAGCTAAACCCAAGAAGGAATGCAAATGCTTGGTGACAGGAATGAACATGGCCAGCCGGCCTATTCACTCCTCGTTGGTTAACCCAACGGGGCTGTGGGAAAGGGCTAAGCGGACCCTACCCCTAGGACTGAGTGTGCCACCGAGGTTCTGGTGACATCCAACCGGTAGTAACGCTCAAAGGTATGAGGAGAGGCCCAACTGGCCGCGGAGCAGATGTCCTGCAGTGGCACTCGCCTGAACAAAGCCCAAGAGGCGGCTAAGCCCCTTGTGGAATGAGCTCTGATGCCCCCTAGGGGCTGCACTCCCTTTGCTTCATAAGCCATAGTATAGCGTCCACAAGCCAATGTGAGAGGCATTGCTTTGAAATGGGACTCCCCTTTGTCCGGGGGGAGCCCTTGAAACAAAGAGCTCTTGCGGAAAGCACTGGTCCTGGTCATATGCTTGCAGAGCACGGACGGGACACAGACCATTCAGCCTCTGATCCTCCGGGGAGGCAAAAAGGTGGAGGGTGAAAAGCGGATAGCTCCAAAACCTCCGAAGTGAACGCAGGGAAGCATTTCGGCATGATGGCCGGGTTAGGCTTAAGGGAAACCCTATCTCCACTTAGGGAGAATTTGGCACGAGGGGTGAACCGAGAGTGCATGTAGCTCACTGACCCGTTTAGCAGATGCCAAGGCCAAGAGCAAAGCTGTCTTGAGGGACAGCAGCTTAAGGGAAATACTCCCCAGAGGTTTAAAAGATACAGAGGCCGTGCTTCCAGCACCATGGAGAGGTCCCACTCTGGAACAGATCTCCTGATGACCGGCAAAGAGCGGCGTGCACCCTTCATAAAACTGCGGGTTAGAGGGTGTGACGGTGGAGCCCACAAAACCCACATGACAGGCTGAAATCGCAGCCAGGTAGACCTTAATGGTGGAAAAGGACCTGCCTCTTTCCATAAGGTCTTGCATGAAACACAAAATATCAGGCACCGAGCACTGATAAGATGTGAGACCACGCCCATCACACCACCCTTTGAACACTTGCCACTTACAGCCATATAGGGATCGTGTGGAAATGGCCCTGGCATTCTGAGTAGTGGCGATTACACAAGGCGGGAGCCCCAGTGCATTTAGGTTCGTCCTCTCACGGGCCAGGCCCAGAGGGCCACCCTATCCGGGTGGGGGTGGTAAATCTCCCCTTTGGCTTGGGACAGTATGTCCGTGCGAGGGGGGAGGCGCCATGGCTTGGCGTATAACAGAGGGATTATCTCTGCCAGCCACGGGGCTTTGGGCCACCTGGGTGCTATCAGAATGAGAGACAGGCTGTGCTCTCTCACCCTGGCCAGTGTGAAAATTATCAGGCACAGGGGAGAAAAAGTATATAGCTGCACTTTGGGCCATGGGTGGGCCAGTGCGTCTGCCCCGAGGGGCGCGTCCATGTCCTTTAGCAAGAAGAACATAGGACAATGGTGGTTTTCGCGCGAGGCGAAAAGATCTACGGCTGCCTGTCCAAATCTCATCTATAGCATCTTCACTATCTGCGGGTGAAGACGCCAATCCCCGTAGATTGGGTTTCCCCTCGATAGCAGATCCGGCGCCTCTGTTCAGAATGCCCAGAACATGAGTCACGCGTAATGACAGAAAAACCCGTCTGCTCCACATCAAAAGCCTGTAAGCTAGAGCGTGGAGTTTCGACGAGCGCATGCCGCCCTGACGGTTGATATAAGCCACTGCCGTGGTATTATCGCACCGTACTAGAACGGGATGTCCCTGCAGGCGAGGCAGAAAATGATTCAGAGCTTTCCAAATGGTAAAAGCTCTAAATAGTAAATGTGCGCTGAACGTAGTCTGCTCAGCCACAGACCGTTCACCATTCTGCCTTCCTGGGTGGTTCCCCAGCCTGTTAAGGACGCATCTGTCGTCACAACTTTCCGCATCGTAACCGTCCCAAGGGGGGTTCCCCGTGCATAAAAGTTCTCGCTCTCCCAATGGCGCAGGGCCGCCGAGCAGGCACGGGTCACCGTTACCAAGCGGCAGAGATCGTGAATCAGGCTGAAATGTAGTGACAAAACCCATTTCGTGAACGCTCTCATTCTCAGGAGACCCATTGGCACAACTTGGATAGATGAAGCCATGAGACCCTGCAGCCTGAGGCATGTGCGATATTGTACTCTCGCCCCTTCTCTGAACTGAGACAGACAGTCCATCAGCGAGCGAACGCACTCTTGAGAGAGACGCGCTCGCATGGAGACTGAGTTCAATTCCAAGCCCAGGAAAATGACATTCTGACTGGGAGTCAGATTGCTTTTGCTCGCATTCACCTTGAACCCGAGGGATGTGATGTGCGCGAGCACCCGGCCGGTGTCTAGCGACACCTTCTCCTTCGATTTGGCTATGATGAGCCAATCGTCTATGTAATCAGAATTCTCAGCCCTGACAGTCTCAGGGGCGCCACGCCCACCTCCGCACACAGACAGAAAGTTCGGAGACTCAAATTGCGCCCGAACGGAAGAACTGTGAATTCGTAACAAATGCCTTGGTAGGCGAGACGAAGATATTTCCTGTGTGGAGGGTAGATGCTTATGTGAAAGAAAGCATCTTTCTGATCGACTGATGTGAACCAGTCGTTCTGCTTTATGGCACGGGCGAGAGAGCCTTGTGTCACATTCTGAAATTGTATTCGCACAAATGTTTGTTCATCACTTGAAGGTCCAATACAGGGCGGGGGGCGCCACGCCTTTTGGATAATGAAAATACCAGGAATAAAAACCATGGTTTATAAGATTGGGTGGCACCATCTGAATCGCTCCCTTGTTTAGGAGGGAGGAAATTCCCTCTTTCAGAATGTGTGAGGCGTTTTCTTCTGTGTGAGAAGAGAGAACACCGTTGAAAAGCGGAGGTTTTATTGCAAACTGCAGCCTGTAACCCTGGGTTACGGTACGCAAAACCCACTCGTGCGCTACTCGCGAGCGCCCCCGCTCGGGCCGGAGCGGGGCTGTATGGGCCCAGCTGGTTCATTTGTGATGCAAAGGCGCCATCTAGTGGACACACTAGAGGTGACATGCAGGGGTTTGGAGGGATTTCCTCTCTCTGCAGTGAGAAGTTTTCTCTGCAGAGAGAGGTCTTCTTTCCAAAACGTATTCATTTGATTCGTAACTTTGTGTGTTTTGTGTTGGGCAAACACTGGGGCTGAAAGCCTTTATTGACAGAGTGAAGGGAACATAGTGTGGTGTCCACTGTGCTAAACTTTCCCTCACAAAGTGCCCCCAGATTTTTAAGTGGGGGGAAAACACACATCACCTGAACACATGAACTGGGCAGTCTCAAGTGCAGGCAGAAAAATAATATCCGCGGAGAGAGATACTCTCTCTGTAACGGATTTATTTAATTTGTTTGTTTTAAAGTGTATTTAGTTATGTGTGTGTTTTGTGTTGGGGAACACAGGGGCCGAAGCCTTCCACACACAACGTCCACTAAAAACACATGAGCTGGGCAGCCACAACTGAGCTGTGTGAGCCCAGCTGGTTGATTTGTGAGGCAATGGCGCCCTCTTGTGGACAGACTCAGGGCGACATGCATGGGATCAGAGAGATTTGCTCTCTATGTTGGCAGATATATAAAACGAATTAATTTGATTCGTTTGTTAAATGTGTTGTTTAGTAATGTGTGTGTTTTGTGTTGGGAAAACACTGGGGCCGAAGCCTTTAATAACTGGGTGAGGGGAACCAAGTGCGTGCGGTGTGGTAACACTGCTTATGTACTTTTCCTCACGACAGCATCACTAAACACACGGGATGGGCAGCCACGAGACGGGATTAACCGACCGTCCGCGGGAGACCCTGTGTCTTTTGGACAGGGGTTCCGGGACCGGGAGAGAATCCGGAGGGCTCGTGGCCCGTGAAAGCGGGCTCGATACTCCCAACGGTCGAACAACAGGCAGGCCGCTTGCGTTCGGGGCCGCCTTCCTAGGAAGGCATAATTTGAAAGCCTCAACACGTAATTGAAACACATCAAGGCCCGTGAGACCGTGTTAACAGTCTAGCGGGACGCTCCAGCCGTGCTTATGAGCTTCGCGAACGCTGGAAAAAAACATTTTTAAGAGTTGTTTCCTCCTGTGGAGCTGGCCACACAATGTTGATACGAACGGCCGCTCGCTCACAAACTTCAGGAGGATATAACGTTACTGAGGCAAAGCCGCGTGAGCGCTAGCCTAGTGAACGTAAAAAGGACCGCGTCATCCCCGTCATCGGAACCGGCCGGTTCGTCAACGAGAGTGAGGTTTTCCCGCGAAGATGTCCTCTTCAGGGAATGCGGATTGGGCTGATGTCAGCTCAAATATTTTATTTTAGAGAGGTGGCGCTCCGGGAGTCCCCCGGTAGCGCGTCATCATCACCGTGTCCTCCATCCGAGTCAGAAAGGCCGGGCACGGCGCGCTGGGTCGTGCAACTAAAAGCCAGCTTAGTAAAAGCTAACGTTACATGGACAGCAATTACAATGACCGCAATTCTCCGGGTTCTTCAAAGCTTCTTGAGCGTGTAAAGCCCAAGCAGACCGCGCAGAAGGAGAGGGTCCTTAGCGGCGATGAGAGAACCACACGCGGCCGGGCAGGCTCGTCGTGATAGGCTGTTCCCCGGAGAAGCGGCGGTTTAGACAGTCACATAGCCATGGGTGGGCCAGCGGTGAAGAACTCGGAAAAAAACGTGGCGGGCAGCCATGTAAGGAGGAGCAGGTGAAGGACAGCGAGAGCGCGGGCGGCTCCGGATGCAAAAAACACAGCGGATAGGCTGAAGAAACGACTGTCACTCACGTCTGGCGGAGGCTGACGATCTGGCGATATGTCCTCCTGAAGACTCAAAAGTGAGCAGCGTAACGTAAATCCAACCGAACTGTGTCAGTGCAGAGATCGCGAGAAGCGAATGTCAACTGAGGAATAGCAGCGCGCGGAGAAGTTATATGCCTAGGTAAGGGGTGTGGCCTTACCTGGCATTGGCTGCGCGCTTCTGTCTGTTAGCCAGACTTGGTGCAATTGGATGCTTCTGCAGAGGTCAGGTACGGATGCCCTTCCCATAGGTGGATCTCGAAACGAGATGATGAAAGAGAACTCACTCTTACATGGCATAGAATTATAACAAATAACAGTATCACATCACACACCATTAACAGAAATACAGGTGAGCAATGCACAAACTCCATACTCATAACCATGGAAATGACAGTATAGTATATATTCACATTACTTCGGCATTTATAACTGTATGCACTTTGTCTTATTGCTCTTTTTATAGCTAATGGCTGAAGAAATGCGGGTGATTATGAATGTGCACAGACGACATTAACACGTGAGCAGGGTGATTAGGCCTGTTCATGTGTGCTTTTTAGCTTATGTTTTTAACACCACATATGGCTAATTCAGGTTCTTTAACATCGATTTAGTTTATCACCCGTCACTTGTCTCATATTTTCGTCTCAATCGTTGTATTTTTTTAACACTTACTTCTCATTTTAGCTCATACTGAAAGTTATAATCATTCTGTACTGAGCGTTTTTTTTCTACTCTACTAAGTTCAGTGACCAATCCACGGCCTAGCGTAATGCTGAGGGTGCCCTCTATTGGTGAAGCCAAGTTTAACAAACATAACCCTCTTTTAAAAATATATTGCAACAGTGTAATCAGGAAATGTCACAGTAGTTTTATTAATATATAGTTTTATTAATTATAGGGGGGAAAATAAGTTTTATTATACATATATTTATTCTTTAATTACAATTTCTTCAAGTCAAAACTCAACACTAAAAAAATATTTTCCAATGTAAGTCAATGGAAGAATATGACTATAGTTCAAATAGAATTGTAGATATCTCGAATGTATATTATGACTAGTCAAAATAACACTGTTATCTTCAATGCATATTATGATTAGTCATAATCACATAGATATTAATTCCAATTACGACGAGTCAAAATTGGAGAAGAGATATAGAATTGGACTTCTGACTAGTCATAACTAAATCAATGCTAAAACGGCTTGCCATATTTTAGTCAAAACGTATTTATATCTCTCGACTTTAATTTCTGACTAATCCAATAATAATTGCAGATATCTCTAATAATCATTCTGACTATAGTCAAATTATAATTAGGACTAGTCGAAATACAATTGTAACTATCTAAAATATATTTATGGATAGTCAAACCATAGTCAAATGCCAATATCTGCCATACTGCTGTAGCGTAGGCGTCTATGTTTTTCTTGATGGATGACGCAGAGGAAACTCTGGCCAATAAGAGGACAGTTTTACTCACATGTGACTTGCATAAACACATTATGGTGCGCTTTAAATTGTTGCCTTGTGAAAGCGAACCGAAGAAGAAACTTCATTATTTTAACAATTATAAAAAAATAAAAATAAAAAATAAATCGATTGTAAGTCCTTGTTTCCGAACAAAGCAAGCGACCTACAGGTCTGAAAACGCCCAAGAGAATCTAATAGACGTTGGCTCATTGTCTTTGCGCACATATACGAAAGGATACGGCAAAAAACACTAAACACTGCACACGTGTTGTAGTGTCCACACCCGAAGTGCGTGCTGGAGCTCACGAACTTCAGCCAAACTTTGAATAATCTTAACAGACTGAACACTTAAACTGTCAGAATAGTTTACTGCCGTTTTCTTGTGGGGCGAAGAATAATTTGAGTTATCTTGTAATATCATTGATGAAGATTTTTGGTGACGTTCGTGTTTGCATAAGCTTAAATAGTTTGCTATTTCATTGTGAACAACAAACAGCGTAGAACAATGATTTTAGAGAGGATATCTCCAAGAATATGCTCTTTATTAATGTACAGGGTAAGTGTTGTGTAGTATTGTGCATATAATTCTAAATATGCTTTGTTGCTGTTTAGCACACATACGTTTGACAGCGATTGATAGAAACACTTATGAAATATAAAACATTTATTTATGAATAGATGCTAACTTCTCTTTTCTCCAGTGTAGAGGAGGTTTACAAAATGTATTAGGGAAGTGACTCGTAACTTCAGTATATTTTAAGTGAAAACTTAAGCTCCTCACTTTCAGTCATTATAGAGTGTTTGCACCTACGTCACGGTCTGGTCAGTTACCCGGATGCGCGGCCATATTGGATACTCGGCCATACACAGATACTCGGATGTAAACAATAGCATGGATTGCACGTTTATGTATGACTGAACACATAGTTACACTAATTTATGATATCTAAACCACGGGAAAAACACGTGGAAGCTGCTAAATCATATAGAGAAGGACTTAGTAAGCAGGAAAGAGCGCGAAATTTTGACAAACTAAAGTTAATATGTGGTAAAGATCTGAACGAGGTAGCAGTAACGTTAGCTTCTTAGTCATGGACTGACGACCCGACAAATCTTCCTTCTATTTCTTTTCCCGACATAGGCTACGTTCAGACTGTCAGTCCAAATTTTTGTTCATATCCGATTGAAATCTGATCAGAATTAGCAAACTTGAACAGCAAAAAAAAAAAAAAATCACATGAAATCCGTTTGAAGCTACATCAGAGCCCGTCTATGGAGAGCCTGCCCACTCCCTATTAAGCCCTGTTGTACCGAATTTGTAGTACCACCAGAGTTCCACTGGGGGCGATCGCTATGAGTGCAAAATGAATGGGAGTCAATGGGGCTAGACAGCTAAATTTGTCTCTTTCACCCGATTGCCGTTGAGAAATCTCAGATCTGATTGTAGATTTTGCAAGTTCAACATGGGTTTTAGAATCGACTGGGTTTTAGAATCGGGTTTTAGGGAACAGAATCGACTGCTTCACCGGCGCAGACAAGAGCGCGGAAAAGTTCACACAGTTCTGCAGCAGGCTCAAGACGCAGTAGTCCAGCGCGGCGGCTACACATTTCCATGCTTTAAAATTTAAATAAGACAACATCTCTATTGCAAATGCAAACCCCTCCATCACAAATCAATGAACCAAGAGCTGCATGGACACACAAATCAATCTGAACCGTTGCGATACACCGTGGACATCATTTTAGATCAGATTCCAATCGGATACAAAAATATTCGGATTCGGACTGTGAACGTAGCCATAGTGAAAGTTCTACATTTTAGCCATAGTCAATGCTTCATTTATACATGTTGATTAGCTGATGCTGTGCCTCTCTCAACCACAAACACCTTTTTTCCTCATTTTTTTGCACTCTTCTCTTTAACTTTTGACAGTCTATAGAACTCCAAATATTTTTCCCGGTGCGACTGATTTGTACAGACTAAAACACGACCATTTTTCAGCAGCAATAATAAGCCAAATTTGCGCGTCCATTCAGTTCAGTGGCATTGTTTATGTTCAGTGCCTCCAATATGGCCGACTTCTGGATTGATGTCGTGTTGTGAAAACCCTCTATGTCACGTTCGTCAGGTTGTGCTGAGACAGGCCCACTCGTCGGTTCCGCCCCAGCCGGTGCCTCCGCTTGGCCAGACGCTGCAGCGCTACCTGAGGGCTTTGGAGCCGCTCTTACCAGCAGATGAGCTCGAACACACCCACGGGATCGTGCAGAAGTTTGGATGCTCTGGAGGTCTTGGCGAAAAACTGCAGAGAGAGCTGATCAAACGAGCAAAGCATTCACACAACTGGGTGAGAATAGCACTAGTGACACAATTTAAAAGTACCAATTTCATACGTTGATGCACAAAAATACCTTTTTAATTGTATCATCATCTTGTAGTTCCATGTTTTTCGGACAAATTCACAATGGACATATGGTATTTTTGAAGTACCATGGAAATACCATGGGACATTATGCTAACTAATCATGGGTATAGCTAAATATCATAGGATTCTGTGTCAACTCAATCAGAGGTCCGCTACTAAAGATTTAGATTTTTTTTATATGGTGAAAGAAATGCGTAAATGAAGAAGAAAGCCCCAATTTTTGGCATCACAGCCTTGTGCAGCAGTTTTGACTCTGATTGTGTATGCTTTATAAGGTGAACTAGCAGGCTGTTTTTTTTTTTTTTGGTTTGATCTGGTGTGTTTTGTGTGTCTTCACTTTGTGCAGATCTCTGATTGGTGGGTGCAGTGGGCATACCTGGAGTGTAGGCAGCCTTTGGCAGTGCATTCGAATCCAGCCATCTCTCTGCCTAAACGTGACTTCACAGACTGGAGAGGTCAACTAGTGTATGCAACAGCCAGAATCTACAAACACACACTCAAACAAACAAACAAACAAACAAACAAACAAACAATCACACTTACAGTACCATTTAAATCTTAAATTTTGCTAAAAGAATTTATTGGACTGTAAGTTCAAAGCATTTAAAGGGGTCATGAACTGAATTATTTTATTATTTTATGTTTCCTGGGGTTCCCTTATAATGTTAGTATGATTTTTACATAAAAAATTGTCATAATTTAGAAATAAAAGGCATTTTTACTAGCCTGATTTTATTCTCTGATTTGAACGCGCATGTCTGTTTGAAGGGGCGTGTCTGCTGTAAGACTTCAGTGTAAACGCCCACTGCTGTAATTGGCTCACATGTTTGCATATTAAATAGCGAATATTACATGTGGAACTCTCTCTCTGAAAATCTTTTACTACATTTTTACTATTACAGCTATCGAAATTAACGAATCTTAAAAAGTATTGATCGTATATTTAGATCTATTCCATCACATGAAAAGGTTGCAGTGGTAAGCATTCAACAGATGACAGATCACGTGAATGCGGTGATCTAATCATTGCAATGCAATTTCTGCACTCTCATGAATGCTTTCACCAAATAACAATGTAAACACTGTAAACCAGCAGTTAACCCTGTAGCCCAAGACTGGTTGCCCATTGAAGGTAAGCAGGGCTGAGCCTGGTTATTACCTGGATGGGAGACCTCCTGAGAAAACCAGGTTGTTGCTGGAAGAGGTGTTAGTGAGGCCAGTAGGGGGTGTTCACCCTGTGGTCTTTGTGGGCCCTAACGCCCCAGTATAGTGACGGGGACACTTTTCTGTCAGAAAGCACTGTCCTACGGATGAGACGTTAAACCGAGGTCCTGACTCTCTGTTTGCATTAAAAATCCCAGGATGTCCTTCGAAAAAGAGTAGGGCCGAATTAGCCCCTTGGCCTCTGTCCATCATGGCCTCCTAATCATCCCCATATACTGATTGGCTTCATCACTCTGTCTCCTCTCCACCAATAAGCTGTTGTGTGGTGGGTGTTCTGGCGCAACATGGCTGCCGTCGCATCATCCAGGTGGATGCTGTGCATTGGTGGTGGTTGAGGAGATTCCCCCTTCCATGAAAAATGCTTTGAGTACCCAGAAAAGCCCTATATAAATGTAACAATAATTATTATTAAATACAGTAAGAGCTTCGTTGTGCAGTGTAACAGCGTCATTGATTTCATAATGAGTTTTGGCAAGTGTCCAGATAATCTCGCACTGTGTGATTGACAGCTTGGGCGATTGGAAAGGGAGCGTTCTTTGATCGCTTTCTGCATGTAATTTAATCACAGTTTAAATAAGATTATTTTCATCCTATTAAGAGAAACAATGTGAAGTTGATCGTTTATTCACTGGCTTGATTTACTGATGCATAAACAGTAGGCCTATTGAACAATTTTGAGAGAAAGATATCTGAACTTGAATAATTACATCAGAAATCACTGATCACAGATCACGCATTAGAATAAACATGATTACTTACATGTTTGTGGCGTTGCTGGCAGATGCATATCGTAAAAGTCTGTTTGCAAAGCCTGTGACAAAATTTACCAAATAATCCACAGTGAAATGCACCAAATACAAACAAATAATGCACTGCTGAGACATTCACATTGTTGAAATCAAACCCTACTTTCCTAGCACTAGGATAATTTAGAAGGTAATGGTATTGATCTTGTGTCGATCTTTTCTCGTTCTCATGTCACTGTTCACTAACGCTCCACTGGGCGGCGCCAAAGATGCACTGATGTAGACGTTGATATTCTTCTGCAAAGGCAGTCTTTCACTACCCTGTGAGGTCATAAGTCTCCACTTTTGAGATCCTGTCGTTTTCTGGCCTTGGTTTCAATAAAAGCAGTTTTTGGAATAACAAGGAAGTTTTGAGTTTTGAAACAGTATTTTTATAGTATAACAAACTCTTTACTGTCAAAAGATCAAGGAAAATTTTAATTCTCAGTTCATGACCTCTTTAACAAGTTGTTTTATCTGATATATCCAAGACATCACTTAACCATCCCACACTCTTAAACCAATGCACTTACACACACACACACACACACACACACACACACACACACACACACACACAAAGTGTCATCATCTCTGCATTTCTCCTCTTCTCAAGCTTGCTTCCTAATTCGGGTGTCTAATACATCTGGCATTGTAAATTACAAATATTGTTGGCTCTTTTCCAAATTGCTTTTGTTCCTCTTTTGTAAGTCACTTTGGGTAAAAGTGCCTGCTAAATGCATAAATGTAAAGACAGTTTTAGGGTTGCATATTTAATTAATGTATGTCTGAATTGTTTCTTGTGCAGGTTTGCATCAAAGTTAATTGCAGGAGTGTTGGATTTCAAAGCTGAGGTGGACAGGTATCTATGGACAACATTACTGTACAGTGGCAGATTTACACATTTATGTCAGAAAACCTGTG
The DNA here is from genome assembly GCF_964197995.2 of Scardinius erythrophthalmus. NCBI lineage: Eukaryota > Metazoa > Chordata > Actinopteri > Cypriniformes > Leuciscidae > Scardinius > Scardinius erythrophthalmus. The sequence continues at coordinate 20,683,953 of NC_138230.1, read as the reverse complement.
CTAATTTAATCATTAACATGAATCATTTAATGCATGTTTCAGTCAAGCAGTGCCAAAAACCAGAGCTTAATATCTTGCTATTATTTCATATCAATCTGTTGCTGTCTGTACCTCAATAGGATTTTCTTTCTCTTTTGTTCTATCCACTTATCCTCTCTTGCTCTCTCTTGCTGTATTTCTTCCATCATCCAGTGGGAAGCTAGTGGTAGAGTATATGCGTGGACAGCCGCTATGTATGGAATTGTTTCCTCAGTTGTTCTCCTCCTGTCGAATCCCAGGACCCAAACATGACCACGTGGTCCACTACGGACGTCCACGCCGGGGCCCAGCTCACATTACTGTGGTCAGGAACTACCAGGTAAACTAGATTTTAAAGGGCACCTATTATGCAAAATTCACTTTTACATGGTGTTTGAACATAAATGTGTGTTGGCAGTGTGTGAGCAAAACCACCCTAGAATGATAAAAATCCACCCAGTGTTTTTTTTACAATCTCAATAAATCATAAGCACTGTCTCAGAACGAGCTGTTCTAAGATTGCTCTCACTGTGACGTAGAATTGCGCAAGTCACCTCCAGAAGAAGTAAGTGTATTTTATGATTTTTGAGCAAATAGTCATTTCAATCGATGTCAGTTCATCAACAAATGCGTCTAAAGCTATTGTCATCGTCAAAGGATGCCATAGGATGTCTCAACAAACAACGTCAGACAGTTTTATGTCACGTATTATTTTTTGCAGCAATTACAAATGTAAATAAATTAATACAGCTCTATCTCCATAGAAAGTATATAAACGTCTATCTCCCTGCAGCATATGTTTTCTGGTTCTGTAGCAATCTTCTCACATTTACCACATAAGCACCTGTACAAGTAATGTAAACATGACGCAACAGCACCCCTCGCATAAATATAATTTAGTTTCTACTTAGCAAACGTTATCACAGTATTTGTGTGTGTGTAGATTCAAAAAATTGCGCGAAAGTTATCATAATGTGTGTGTGTGTGTGTGTTGCACATCCATAATTACAAAGGGGACGCGATTAAAACTCTATATTAAGTACATAAATGTATCAAATAACCATTCCGAGACGTCTTGGTCCATTCTCATTCGTGTTTCTTCTGCCGGAGTCTCTTCATCATCATCGCCGGGGTAATGCTGAAGCTAATGCTTCACTTCGTAGAGACCATGGCATTTATTCAATGCATTGACCAGCACTGACGCCAATACCAAATACCAAAACATTGACAGGATGCTACGACAAAGATTTCACTTTCCTCTTCAGACATGGCAAAATTTTATAATTGCTGAAGCTTTTATCACGATATATGGTATTATCACGATATTGAAATAAGTTGCAAAAAAAAAGTGTTGGTTTAATAAACTGGTTTAATAACTTTTTTTCTTTTTACATACAATAAAGCATTTAAATACAATAAAGCAATACACAAAAAAATTATAAAGTAAACAAATGTTTCAAAGTGATTAAAGTGAAAAAGAATTAGACAATCGGTAACACTTTCAGTAAGCTCTGGTCCATAAAATAATACAATTAAAACTTTTGATTTTAATAATGTGTTATTACATTTTCAAATTAACTAAGATTGATGAATGCTTTAGAGAGTCTGCAATGATGTCTGTTCTTTCACTCCAATAATTTTCCAAGCAGTATGGATCATCCGTAACAGTTAAGTTCTACGTGCTACGGACAGATTACCAAACCAGACTATAATGTTATATCTAATTAAACTCTCGAAGACTGCCTGATAAAAAATTATCATAAACCTTTGATCTACACCATAAAGTCTAAGACGACGTAAAAAGTGCAACCGTTGTTGTAATCTACTGCAAAGATTATCTACATGGATATTCCATGTCAGTAAATTATCAAAAGAGACACCAAGATATTTATGTGCGGGGACCTGTATAATGGTTTCACTGTGAATAATCACAGGCCTGTGATCACCAACTCCTCTGGGTTCGAACACCATTTCATTTGTCTTATTGACATTCAGAGCTAGGTGGTTATCCTCGCACCAATTCACAAACTGTTCAATCTCTGAAAGATATTCAGACAAGTCCTCTGTCTTCTTCAATAAACCTAAAATTGCAGTATCATCTGAGAACTATATATAGCTATATATGGAAAAGCTGATAAAGACACAAAAGCTGTGTTCATGGTTACTTTTGTACATGTAAGCAGCTTTCTCTAAGTGATGCCGCGCTACGGGGGGTAGAACACTATGTAAACATAAAACCATGTCTGCATTTGTGATTGTAGAAACGACAAACAAGCGTTACTCTATACTGCTCAAAACTCACGTTTGAATAGTTAGTAGCAAATTCTTAAAATATGAAAACATATTTGTCATATTTGACTGTACTTGCAAAGCCCCACTTTTTAGAATCAGCCTTTGTGCACAGCCGGCCCTGTACTCTCCCAGGTTCTGGAAACAGTCCTCTGAAAAATGCGCAGCACAAAGTCGAATATTTTGGCTGTACTGTTCTGGAACAGTGTTGTAAATAAAGTTTAACTACTGTTTTCTAATTGTGTCCTCTTTTGGAAGGCCAAACAAAGTAGTTTGGCTTTCGCAACGAAAAACACAGCGTCTCTACGACATGGCGGCACCTGCAACAACAATAATACAGCAAGAATAAAAGTTACGCCTTCTTTCTTTGCGTATACATTTTGGGCGGTGTTATGAAACTCTGCCCCCACATACTGACGTAGATTTGTGGGGGCGTGTTTGAATGAAACATTTTAGGAAGGCGTGGCTGAGCCTTAACTTTTACAAAGAATATTTCATTGAGTTTGAGACTTTAAGCTTTGCAACTCTGCAGATCTTATACATGCACAAACAGCTACATAACACACTAAAGTAAAAGGAAAACAATAAATTGCATCAAATGACCCCTTTAAGTATTCTGTGCTGCAATGAACACCATTGCGAATACAAAAATCTGAATGGCTGTTTAAAACATTTAAATACTGTCCAGAAAGTAGCGCAACTGCTTTGTTTACGGGGTTACAGGGGTATCGGCTGCATGCCTGCTGTTCCATTTTTGCCATCTGCTGTCATAGACTGAATGTGCATTTTTACTCAGTTTTTTTTTTTTTTTTTTTTTACAAAATCCTAATATTAAACAGCCCAAACAAGAAGATGAACATATAAATGAATGAGGACAGAGTTATGTGAGAACGCTCAGAACTCATGATAAATTTTAAAAACAGCACAAAAATCTGCATCTTACTTTTTTGATACTCACTCAGGAGTTAGTGTCGGTTCACACAGAAAGCAAAAACTTTCAAAGCAAAAATGCAAGGTCTTTAGGTGCGTTTTAGTTAAACTTCTTTTAACTTGACTGCTGGGTTTTAAGAATGCTGTGTCATGTGCGAGCGCAACAGTTAAACAGGACTAGTGCGTTCACACAGAAAAACAATTGAAAAGTAGCAGAGTGGAATGGAAAAATATGTTCTGTGTGAACAACCCCTAATGCTGATGAATGCTTTAATCGAGACATCTATATTTAGTTTTTCACCGATGTCTGAGGGAACATGCATCTAATGAGTTCTGGGTATTGTTCAGAAATTTTCGTTATCGATACTGATACCAATACTATGACTTCGATACCAGTTCCTGAACGATACTTTTTTCTATACCAATTTTATGAACCGATAATGTTATAGCAGAGGCTGTAGCATTAATGTGAGGAGAGGAAAAATACAAGAAAGCTAAACTGTTAATGCAGCCAACCTTAAGGATAGGAACACTTTAATTCCATTTTTCCTGTTGAAATTTTTTTGGATGGTTAAATTAAATTGTATTAATCAAAAAGCATGTGTAATTATTTGAAATCATAAAACTTGTTCAATTTAACAGCAATTTATTAAAGGGTTAGTTCACCCAAAAATGAAAATTCTGTCAGTAATTACTCACCCTCATGTTGTTCCAACCGCGTAAGACCTTCGTTCATCTTCGGAACACAAATTAAGATATTTTTGATGAAATCTGAGCCATGTTTCACTCCTCCATAGGCTTCTATGTGACCGAAACTTGCTGGCCCAGAAAAGTTATTAAAGAGATCGTTAATATAGTCCAAGTGACTCCAGTGGCTCAATCTTAAGTATATCAAGCGACGAGAATACTTTCTGTGCGCAAAAACAAATAAAAATAACGACTTTATTCCACTTTTCATTTCCTTCTCTCTGGGCCTCTAGTTGGTTCGCGTAGTCTTTTTGCGCACAATGCGTAGCGCGTCTGTGTTACACGTCACCACGTAGGCTCACTATTGGCCGACGCCGGTCATGTGTGTGTTGCGTGATGACGTGCAACACAGACGCGCAGCGCAAAAACACTACGAGGCCCAGAGAGAAGGAAATGAAAAGTGGAATAAAGTCGTTATTTTTGTTTGTTTTTGCGCACAAAAAGTATTCTCGTCGCATGATAAACTTAATGTAGTGCCACTGTAGTTACTTGGACTATTTTAACGATGTTTTAATAACTATTCTGGGCCGGTGAGTTTCGGTCACACTGGAAGCCTATGGAGGAGTCAAAATTCTGTCAGATTTCATCAAAAATATCTTAATTTGTGTTCCGAAGATGAACGAAAGACTTACATGGTTGGAACAACATGAGGGTGAGTAATTACTGACAGAATTTTCATTTTTGGGTGAACTAACCCTTTAAGTTTAATAAAAATTACATTCTTAATGATTTTTTTCCCTTCAAATTCCATTTTATTTTTACCCAGTTTTGTGCTTTCCGATATATTTTTTGCTTTTTCCTATATTTTCATAATGACAATTTTATGACTGATTTAGTTTATCTCAGAATAAGGTAGAAAATATTTTATTTAAATACTTATTTATATACTTGACGCTATTCATATACTGTACTTTATGAAAATACCCCCGAGATGACTTGAAAAACCATATATTGTGGCAATTGTGTGTTTGTCTTGCTTTTTTTTCTGCTACATAGCTGGATGCCTTTTGTCCATATAAGGGATTTCCTGGAACTTTATAAGTTATTACTTCAATGAGTCCAGCTTTGAGTATGAGGCTTTGAGTATTTTTGAGTTGAGTATCCCTAGGTTTTTTTGTCTATTCTGTCACCTTGATGGAGTTTTGGTTCCTTGCCACTGTTGCCTTGGCTTTTGGCTTGCTTAATTGGGGACATTTAATATTCAACAATATTATTGATCTGCCTTACTTAAGGTGGACGATGACGCAATTTTCTTCTAGAAACAAACTTTCTTGTATTATTTTCATGTTATCACTGTGAAGCTGCTTTGATACAATCTGTATTGTAAAAAGCACTATATAAATAAAGGTGACTTGACTTGGCTATGAATGAAACGTACATTGCTTGAGAATGCTTAGCGCTACATAATGTTAACATCACCTCGTTTTGGATAATAATGAAACATCAGGTCATGCTTGTCTCTTTGAATTTTAATCTAGATTTACTCACATTAGCCAATGAAAATGTCTACGTGAACACATCTCCTCATCCCCCCGTCCTAGCGCACAGCTGGTATCGGTCTAGTGATAGTACAGAAAAGGAGTATTGCAATTATCTAATCAACCAATCACATGGCAGTTGCTTCAATGCATTTAGGGGTGTGGTCCTGGTCAAGACAATCTCCTGATATAAGCAATTTTGAGCGTGGCATGGTTGTTGGTGCCAGACGGGCCGGTCTGAGTATTTCACAATTGCTCAGTTACTGGGATTTTCACGCACAACCATTTCTAGGGATTACAAAGAATGATGTGAAAAGGGAAAAACATCCAGTATGCGGCAGTCCTGTAGGTGAAAATGCCTTGTTGATGCTAGAGGTCAGAGGAGAATGGGCCGACTGATTCAAGCTGATAGAAGAGCAACTTTGACTGAAATAACCACTCGTTACAACCGAGGTATGCAGCAAAGCATTTGTGAAGCCACAACACGCACAACCTTGAGGCAGATGGGCTACAACAGCAGAAGACCCCACCGAGTACCACTCATCTCCACTACAAATAGGAAAAAGAGGCTACAATTTGCACAAGCTCACCAAAATTGGACAGTTGAAGACTGGAAAAATGTTGCCTGGTCTGATGAGTCTCGATTTCTGTTGAGACATTCAGATGGTAGAGTCAGAATTTGGCATAAACAGAATGAGAACATGGATCCATCATGCCTTGTTACCACTGTGCAGGCTGGTGGTGTAATGGTGTGGGGGATGTTTTCTTGGCACACTTTAGGCCCCTTAGTGCCATTTCTAAAGAATGCTTTCAGCACCTTGTTGAATCAATGCCACGTAGAATTAAGGCAGCTCTGAAGGCGAAAGGAGGTCAAACACAGTATTAGTATGGTGTTCCTAATAATCCTTTAGGTGAGTGTGTATATATATTTATTTATATCATGTATATATGTATAATTTATATATATTTTTTTTTTTAGAAAATCGATTTTTGACATTTGTGAATCGATTCAGAATCGTCCACGTCCGCATCGCGATGCATCTAAGAATCGTTTTTTCTCCCACCCCTACTGTAAAATGTGTCAAAATAACAGATATGTTTTCTGCAGCAGCAGGACCTTAATCAGCTCCCGTGGCAAACAAGAATGGACTTGGGGAAACTCCGAAAACCACTCGACACATTCGCATAATGCGCAGCTAATTTTTCTTAACATTTGTTGGACCATGTAGCCACAGAAATCTGACAGCATCCTTTTTCTTTTCTGCCAGAGCAATCTGCAAGAATGCCTTAGTGAGCAGTAAATGCAGTTTTGTGCAATCAGAACTTGATAAGCGCGTCTAGCAAGTCAGGATTCAAGTTTGGTCCAGCGAGCAAGCAGTCATTTAGTGATGGACAACCCTCCTCATATGAGGATGCATCAAACTCTACCCTTAGTTTAGTTGTTTTGTCTTCTTTCCAGCACAGCATGGTGTGGTAGACGGTATTCAACATCATCTGTTTTCTCTGCTTGTGAGTCATTATCTGGAACATCATCATCTTCACAAATGCCTTGCTGTACTTAGTCTTGTATTACATCTCTGTATTTCGTGTGAAAGGTTACGTCAGCTTTTAGGTTTCCCTGCAGCTTCTCAAACCTCTTCTTCTCCACCTTGAAGTAGGGCTGGGCGATATATCGCATGACATTGTTAAGCCCCTTTCACACAGAGATTCCGGAAAATACACGGATAAAGTGACCCGGGATTTCACCCGGGTTCGTTTGATTTTGGTTCATTCACACTGCCAGTGATTTTCCGGAATCAGAGAGTGCGTTCACACACAACCCGTAAAAATCATGTAAAGACACGTGACATCGATGTGACTTTAATGTCTCAGCAGCGTCTGAAGTTTGCTTATGAGCTGCGATCTCTCACTACGACACGGCATTATTACGGCTTTTGTTCACACAGCGCGCGTTCCGGGACTGAACACGGTAATGTTACTAGGTCCCCAACCCGGCATCGTTCCCGGCATCAATCCCGGGTCATGTTTGCGTTAACACAGAAGGCACTCTGGCAATTTGCCGGCAATTTCCCGGCAATTTCCCGGGTTCAAAGCGCTGTGTGAAAGGGGCTTTAGGCGCATCTCGTCAGTAAAGCCGGTTCCTTGATTAGTAGTAAATCGCCATCACCTGCTTTCAGATGGAGCGGCATTCACTACAAAGAGCCGATGTTAACTGACAAGCTGAGCCATATCGCATTAATATCGCGGACGTATCGCCTAGTGTGCTCTGATTTGCTAGTGCGTTTGTGATTGGCCAAACACTTCAAGCGTATGTAGTAAAGTTAACGCCCCTTACCATAATCATGAGCTTCAGCTTCCAAAGCAATATAAAGACCGTTAATAATGTCGTCAGTTTTATCATATCAGTTCGAGCTGGAGTCAGATTCTGAAAATTCACATGACCAAGCCAATCGATCTGACGATACTCATCTGTATTTGCAGTACACATGCCACGGTTCAGCCGAGCGTGACTAAATGCCGCCTGCTTCAGCTCTGCTTGATCGGCCAGTGTGAAACAGAACACGTAGTGCATCTATGTTTGTCATCTTTTCACCACAAGTTATAAGTAGAGAACAGAAGTTTGTAAACAAAAATCCATCTCTGCACTTTCAATTGTAAGAACGACAAACAGTATGCGTTATCTAAGTCCGTTTCAAAGAAAGTCTGTTTTTTTTTGGCAATGCTGCCGGGCAGTTATTTCGGGCATCCAAGACCAAGTCTTATCTATTTGAATGGGGGAATCCTGAAATCTCAAGAACTGCTTGCCGAACTCACAATTAAATAACATATTTCAAATCAACAACAAAATCTAACATGAATTGTCCCCCTGTTGTTTCTTGTGCTCAAATAGCGTTTAAAAAGCTTATTTTTCTGGCTAGATGAGCCAATGCGCATGTGCAGTCCTAGTCAAGTCACCTTCATTTATATAGGACAACAATATGAATTGTTTCAAAGGAAAAGGAAAATTACAGTAACAGAGATTGTTTTGGCTTTACAGCAGCTCTAGGATAAAATTTATTGTCCAGCTAAAGTTAGTTTTAATTGATTGATTCACTTCCGTTGCGAAGATCATTAGTTATTAACTTAGGGGCCACTAACACGACACCGTTCTAACAGAAAACCCTCAACATCCTCTGGCCGCCCATACGCACAAAACAGTGCCTGGCGGCTCGAGAACGCACTCCCGGAAATAGGTTCCAAGGTGCAAACGATTATCAGTTATCTCTGCGCAAACACCGACGTCGCGCATTTGCGCATCACGTGTTTAGTCCATAGGTATGCACGTTTGAATATATATGTGCGCAGGTGTGTAGTCCTACTTTACAAATCAACTCTCAACAAACTACTTGTCTGGCCTTAAAAATGTATAATACAGAATTGTTTATCGCGTCCTCGTAGCCACGTGACGACAACGTTTTATCTGTACAGAGGTAAAGGTAAGGGAAGGAGGCCTTCACAGGGGAGAGCCTAGTTGACACTTCAGGACTGCGTTATCGTTGTGTCCAGGTGCAGGTCCTTAATCAGATCTGAAAACAGCTTGGATCCTCGGGATAAACAGAGAGACTAATATTAGCGTAGATGCTATCCTTCTTATGATGTAACAAGTACATCAGGATTTATGGGAAGTGTTCCCGGTTCCGGCTGACCTAAACTATTCAGCCTAACATTGAATTATAGAAGTCTATTATGTGTTATGCGTATACTAGGCCAAAGATTTGTGTTTTTAGTCTAGATTTGAACTGACAAGAGTGTGTCTACTTCCCGGACAATGTTAGGAAGAATGTTCCAAAGTTTTGGTGCTAAATAGGAAAAGGATCTACGGCCAGCAGTTGATTTTGATATTCTAGGTATTATCAACTGGCCGCAATTTTGAGATCGCAATAGACGTGAAGGACTATAATGCGTTAAGAGCTCGCTCAAGTACTGCAGAGCTAAACCATTAAGTGCTTTGTAAGTAATCAGCAATATTGTAAAATTTATATGATGTTTAATAGGGAGCCAATGCAGTGTTGACAGAACCGGGCTAATATGGTCATACTTCCTGGTTCTGGTAAGAACTCTAGCTGCTGCATTTTGGACCAGCTGTAGTTTATTTATTAAGCGAGCATGGCAACCACCCATAATAGGATTACAATTAATCTAGCCTTGATGCCTAGCCTAGATATGTGACTTTCAAATAAACGATTGGTATCAAAGAGCACTTGACAGACTTGACAGAGCAGCCATCAAGTGTTAGACAGTGTTCTAGGTTATTACATGAGGAAGTTTTTTGTCCAATAATTAGAATCTCTGCTTTTTCAGAATTAAGTAATAGGAAATTACTAGTCATCCAGTTTTTTTATATCAGCTATGCATTCCGTTAATTTTGTGAATTGGTAAGTTTCGTCAGGGCGTGAAGAGCATGTACAGCAGGGGTGCCCAATCCTACTCCTGCCGATCGACTGTCCTGCACAGTTCATCTCCAACCCTAATCAAACACACCTGCCTTTAATTTTCAAGTGATCCTAAAGACCTTAATTGGTTGCTTCAGGTGTGTTTGATTAGGGTTGGAGATGAACTGTGCAGGACAGTCGATCGGCAGTAGCAGGATTGGGCACCCCTGATGTACAGAGTGAACCGCAACGGTCCTAGTACTGAGCCTTGTGGTATGCCATACTGAACTTTTGATCGATAAGACATCTCTTTATTTACTACTACAAACTGATAACGGTCTGATAAGTATGATTTAACCCTCTGGAGTCGGCAAACGCGCCGGCGCATTTTGCTAGATTTTTTTTCACATAGCAGCAAAATAGACTTAAAAATACTTAATTTATGGTCACACAGACTTAAGAAATATAAAAAAATAAACTATAAAATGTCTACTTTTTTATGTGTCCACTTACAATCGGAACAAAACTTTGTTTTTTCGGTGTGCTTTCTGCCTCTGCGTCTCCGTAAACCTTTTTTTCTGGAGCACGTCTCTAAACTTAAACAAAACTCAGCGAATACTATTCACCAAGGCATGAGCAATATTTCTTTATAATCATTTAAGTGTCTACTATTAAATTATCTAATTCAAAACGAAAACAAATATTCTCTGTTTATGTAATCTGTATGAAAAGAGTGAGATGTCAGTCGTTCTCATGGCAACTCGTTATCTGCTAATGTGAACGCCTACTGAGAGCGCGCGCTAGTGGTGCAACGGATCATCATTGATCCGTGATCCGTTCGGATCAATATCTTCGGTTCGGCACACACGTGATCCACGGATTGATTTATGAAAAAGTTGTGTGCATGTTCAGTCCACACACAGCGTGGTCATGGCGAGCGTTATGAACGTTATGAACCGCAGAGAGCGTGACGCCTCATTCGCGCCGCAAAACCTCCAGACGTGCGTAAACGCGTCTTTACATTGACTTAACATTGATATTACTCGCGCCAGACGCTCTATTCGCATTTGGTGTGAACGCAGTGGGTGACGGCGAGAGAGAGAGAAAGAGTGCCTGCGAGTGCGAGCGAGCGAGAGTGAGGTCTGCGGTCTTGGCCATTAGTTGATTTACTTGTTTTTGTGTAGGTAATAGTACGTTGTCAAATATGTTTAAACTTAAATGAACTACCTATACAAGTAGTTATGTCTCTTTGTATTAATTTGTCCTGTTATTGACATAATGCGCAACCAGATGTTCGAATAATTCGAATATGTGTTTATTAGAGGGGAATATTCGAACGTCATTTTTGAGCAATTTTGACAGCCCAGTGGAAACACACAAAGCTTTGGTCCATGTTTAAAGGAAGGAGATGCCTTTTTATGTTGCACTTTAAGTTGTTTTTCATTAATTATGTTAAAAAGAAGATATTATGCCTTGTGCACTTTAAGTTGATTTTATATATTTTAATTTAATAATTTAAAAGTGTTAATAATTTTTTTTTGTTGTTGATCCGAAAAATGATCCGATCCGTGACTCTGATCCGAGAAACGATCCGAACCGTGAGTTTTTTGATCCGTTGCACCCCTAGCGCGCGCTATTCAAACGCAAATGATCTGAGGCGATCCATGCAAACCAGTGAACGCCCACATCAACTCGGGAAAACACATCAAGTTTAATCAGATTCATGTACTTTACGTCGTCTTCCGACGCTGTGAGAAATAGTAATCCTGGAAAATTTACTTCAGAAGTGCTAGTTTAATTTCACTTTTTGAGGATTGTGAATAGTAAGTTCTTTATACTTAAGTGCTTTGTTCTAATTGCGATATGGAATAGTGTCTGTAAACAATAAATGAAAAAGACTGTTTAAATATGAATCACGTGTCTGTGTGAATGAATGAACAGCGTGCATCTGTGCCGTTCATTCACACTCGCACTTACATTAGTAAACATGTTATTTTTGACATGAACACATCTGCTAGTTTAGATTTTACCAATCTATATTGCTGTACTGAGATGAGTAAAAATCGACTGAAATTTGTTGAAATAAAATGTCTTTGTATAAGCAATGTATTAAATTGCAAATTAAAATTTATATGTCCTAATATATCATAAAAAACGATTATGTTTTAGACGACATATGAAAGACAAGATTATTAATGTTTTTACTGTAAAATAGACTACTGCCACATCAAATAAGCTTTTGTTCACCAATTTCTGCTCATATGTTAAATAAATAGTATGTTTTGTCAAAAATAAAGTCATCAACTAAGATGTTATAATAGTGTTTGTTCCAATGTAGGCTATATTCAAACTAATGAATCCTTAACTTTGAAATGCGTATGATAAAATGTATACTTTTTAAAAAGAAAGATTACACTTGAAATATAGTTAAAATTGTAAGTGTTGTTGATTTACATGTGAAAACTTTTTAATAAAATAGCAAAAAATCTATTTACAAGGTAGATGTAAACAAAATCTTAATAGGTCAATATAAGCCTTCTCATTAAATGTATTATTGTTTTTTATTAGTGACACATTTGGGGAGAGGATATATTCCAAAACTTTCTGAAAATACAGTATGAGAATTAACTGCACAATTACTAGAAATGTTTACCTTGGATATTATACTATTTGCATGCATACAAAATCTGTGGAAAAAGACCAAAAAAAATTAAAAATGGTTCCAACTCTAACTTTGAACCAATTTTGTAGAATGGCCCATATAGCCTATTTGAACAGGATTTGTTTCCAGGTATGACTATGTAGTAAAAATGTGCTTTTGACTTTCATTTCTATTTGGAATATATACAGGGTGGTAAAATCCTAATAATGTATTTTAATAACTAGATGTACCGCATGGCGGTACGAAATATGACCGCCGCTCAGGCCTGCACTGGCTTTCCACAAAAAGAAATGACGTGGAGCAATTTGGCTGTATTGCGTGTTTATGTATACCTAAAAAAAGTAGTAGTATGTGTCTGTCTGTGTGTGTGTGTGTGTGTATGTGTGTGTGTTTGTGTATGTGCGTGTATGTATGCGTGCGTACATGTGTGTGCGCTTGTGTGTTTGTGTGTGTGTCTGTGCATGTGGATTTGTATGTGTGTGTGTATGGGTGTTGTGGTGAGTTCTGGTATTACACTCACTTTCCTGAATAACCCCAAGTTTCAATGTGTCAAGGTGGTCTTTTGCTGTCAGGTCAGAATTAGTACTATTCTCTCTCTAGCTTGTTTAATTTATACCAGTAATTCTAGGAATAGTCCCTACACTCCCAGGAAACAACAACACTCATTTTTAACTAGACATATGAATTAAATTCATGCTTACCTTCCAGCAGAATCGCTCTTGGTACCCTTGTTATCTTCAGTTATAAGAAGGATTAATAGAATTGCTCTGTCCTTTGCTATTAGAACTGTTTTAGCAGCTGAAGTAAGACTTAACAGTGATTGTCTTTAGAAATAAAAATTTATTTATACAAAAGATTAAAACACTGATTATACAAAAATTAATACTTGTAGCAAATCAAAAGAAAATGTTTTTAGGATATAAAACTTCAGCTTATTCAATCTCAACAGGGCAGTCCTGTATGAGTGAATATTACAAAGACTAATTACCTTGTAAGCAGTTCAAGCAGTTAGGAGTAAATATCAACTTGTTCTCATCCGAGGTTTTCCAAGTTACAGTAATACAGCAGAGCAGTTCAAACCAAAAGAAATTCAGCTAGAATTAAACTAGGAGAGATTTTAATTTCTCTCCCGGGATGCAATCGACATCAAAATCAAAAATGCAGCAATCAGCAGTCAGAAAGCAGTTATATTTATATGGAACTCGGTTACATTGTTCCTATGCAGTTTCTTGGGTTTTTCCAGAGGAACTAAGTCTCATGACAGGGTCTGGACATTAGCCGTCTATTGTCTCTGAGGGGGTTTTTGGTGACACTGCTGTTTCCCATAAATGGGCATTCTTGCGTCCTTTTCGTCCTCTTCGCTTCTTTGGGCTTCTATGTATGTGTGTGCGTGCATATGTATCTGGAAGTGTGTTTGTAGGTTCGCAATACCTGTTAAAATTCACACATCCTATCACAGTGTGTGTCTGTGCGTCTGTGCGTGTGGATGTCAGTGTGTGTGCATGCTTGCGTTTGTTTGTATTCCTGCATGTGTGTGTGTGACAGTTAGGGTTGCCAACTTCAGAAAAGGAAAATGCGGGACAATCGTGGTTATTTATAGGAAAATGAGGGACACTCAAAATATTTGTACTGTATCACACAGTGTACGTCATTTCAGTGTCTGCAGTTAAGTTTGTGTTTAAAAGGTTATCAGACATAAACACATTTGTATTGCTTAACCTATTTATGTATTTAATTCTAAAAATAATTTTAATGTCATACATGAAAAAAGTCACATTACAAACAAACCATAGTTCAAAATAACAGCATTTATCTAAAATAGAAAGCTTTTTTAACATTATACACTAGGCTTACAGTTCAAATGTTTGGGGTTAGTAAGATTATTTTTTGGGAAAAAAAATAAAGTAATTGCCTACTTTTATTCAGCAAGGATGCATTACATTAATCAAAAGTGACAGTTAAGATAATGTTACAAAAGCTTTCTATGTACTTTCTAAAAGCTTTAAAACATTAATAATAATCAGAAATGTTTTTTGAGCATATTATTCCCTCAGGTAGATTACACGTTTTCTTGCGTGGCTGGATGTTAGACTCATGAACAATAATCACGTTGTTTGCATTCGCCAAAATTGATTAGCCGAAATCAAAACGTGGACAGTGAAAGGAAATTACCTTTAGCGCGAGACGAGTCCGGCTTGAAGCGGAAGCGACCAGACGGCAGAGGATGTTCGCAAATCAAACAATGATTTGTCTCAAAACAGTGATTAAAAAAAGCTGTGATTGGATGATGACAGGTGTCGGTGATCATTCTCAAGTGTCATGGTCAGCACTGCTGCTGTTGCTGTTGTATCAGTCAGTGGTTTATCAGCTTGTCAAAAAACGGGACACAGGAGGTCACGCAAGGGACAAATAAATTAGGCCCAAAATGCGGGACGTCCCGCCTAATTCGGGACAGTTGGCAACCTTAGTGACAGTATCATCCTAAACCAGCAACCCTTCGCTCAACACCACCATCTACAGGCCGATGAGTGTACAGTCACTAAATGTGCACATAAATGAATTTATTTTATACCCCCCCCATGGATGAAATTCTACGAAACTTAGCATACCCCCAGAGGATGTCAAGTTAATCATACACATGAAATATGGTGATATGGGAAATATTCATTTTTTATGGGAGGGGCGCAAATCACAAATGAGTGATTATGGGCTAGGTTGATGTGGGCCCTTAAGAGCAACATACCATAAAAATTTCTTCATCCTCGGTGCCACGGTTCAGGTAGTTATTTAGGAAAAACTGCATTTTTTGGGTTTGGGGGGGCCCAGCGCGGGGGGGGAGTGGCCCCCGGGGACCAAACGAAATTTTTCCGTAAAAGTCTAGTGGGGCTACATGCCCACCAAATTTAATGTTCCCCGGTGTTTCGGTGTCCCTGGTATCGTTGACGAAAAAATTCAGTAGATGACAAAAAAAAAAAAAAAAAAAAACTTTGACAATCGATTATGGGCTATGTTGATGTGGGCCCTTAAGAGCAACATACCATAAAAATTTCTTCATCCTCGGTGCCACGGTTCAGGTAGTTATTTAGGAAAAACTGCATTTTTTGGGTTTGGGGGGGCCCAGCGCGGGGGGGGGGGAGTGGCCCCCGGGGACCAAACGAAATTTTTCCGTAAAAGTCTAGTGGGGCTACATGCCCACCAAATTTCATGTTCCCCGGTGTTTCGGTGTCCCTGGTATCGTTGACGAAAAATTCAGTAGATGACAAAAAAAAAACAAAAAAAAACTTTGACAATCTTCGCTAGCTATGCTAGCGGCGGTCATAATAAGGTAATTAAATTTTTATTTTTCGTAGATCATCATATAGCCTAATGTGTTTCCCACATTATTTTTGTGGGTGGAGCCTGGTAATTTTGTACATTTTAAAGATAAATTAATTAATCTAGTGCACTTTGAGTCACCCAAATCCACTGTTAAAAATAAATAATCCACCCACAAAACCGCCCATATTCTTTGATTTAGATATCTGCATCTGATCATCACATTACAATTATTCAAATTCTCAGTGTTAAGCATGATAATATGGTAACATATCACACTGAAGTTGGCTAATTAAAAATGAACATTTATTTAAAATAAAAGTTCTTCTTTTGGCAAAATTACATTTCCTTAAAGGAGAACTCTGGTCATTTTTAACATTGAGCTCATTTTTTTGTAAATTTGGAGTGCTGTCAGTACAAAGAACAACGACAAAAATCGGTGTTGCCTACACCGTGTTATCCTCTTTTTAAAATTTGCACTCTGTTGACTTAAATGGGGCGAGTTTTAAACCTGCTTTTCGCCTCTTAACATCCTTGAAGTGTCATTACAAGTGCCCAGCCATGTTGAGTGATTCCTTCAGAGTGAACGCGGGTGAATCTGACTGCAGTAGATGTGAAAGATATGAATAAAAGTGATGTTAATTCAGCCAGCGCATATACCTGTATTTACATCCTGTTTTCGGTCGAAGTCCACAGTAGTCGATTGTCGAGTTCACGCGCATAGGTATGTGCGCTGGCTGAATTAACATCACTTTTATTCATATCTTTCACATCTACTGCAGTCAGATTCACCCGTGTTCACTCTGAAGGAATCACTCGACATGACAGTGAATAGCAGTGAATAGCTACATGCTAATAGCGATTAGTTAAGTGCTAAATCATGTCAAGATCATGCTAAGAACTCTATAAAAACTCCATAGTAACCATCTGTGACAACTACCAACCACCTAGTAACACCATAGCAACAGCCCAGAACACCCTAGCAACCGCCTAGCAACCACCCAGAATACCTTAGCAACCGCCTTGCAACACCATAGCAACCACCCAGAACACCCTAGAAACCACCTAGCAACCACCCAGAATACCTTAGTAACCGCCTAGCAACACCATAGCAACCACCAAAACACCCAAGCAACCGCCTAGCAACACCCTAGCAACCACCTAGAATACCCTAGCAACCACCTAGCAACACCCTAGCAACCACCCAGCATACCCTAGCAACTGCCTAGCAACACCATAGCAACCACCCAGAACACCCTAGCAACCGCCTAGCAACATCATAGCAACCACCTAGAACACCCTAGCAACCGCCTAGCAACACCCTAACAACCCCCAGAATACCCTAGCAACCACCTAGCAACAGCATAGCAACACCCTAGCAACAAACCAGAATACCCTAGCAACACCATAGCAACCACCAAAACACCCTAGCAACCGCCTAGCAACATCATAGCAACCACCTAGAACACCCTGGCAACCGCCTAGCAACACCCTAGCAACCCCCCATAATACCCTAGCAACAGCATAGCAACCACCAAAACACCCTAGCAACCGCCTAGCAACAGCATAGCAACCACCCAGAACACCCTAGCAACAGCATAGCAACCACCCAAAACACCCTAGCAACCGCCTAGCAACCACCCAGAATACCCTAGCAACCGCCTAGCAACAGCATAACAACCACCCAGAACACCCTAGCAACCGCCTAGCAACCACCCAGAATACCCTAGCAACCGCCTAGCAACACCATAGCAACACCCAGAACACCCTAGCAACCACCCAGAATACCCTAGCAACCGCCTAGCAACACCATAGCAACCACCCAGAACACCCTAGCAACCGCCTAGCAACACCATAGCAACCACCCAGAAAACCCTAGCAACCGCCTAGCAACCCCCAGAATACCCTAGCAACCGCCTAGCAATAGCATAGCAACGCCTAGCAACACCCTAGCAACCACTCAGAATACCCTAGCAACCGCCTAGCAACACCCTAGCAACCACCCAGAATACCCTAGCAACTGCCTAGCAACACCATAGCAAACACCAAAACACCCTAGCAACCGCCTAGCAACATCATAGCAACCACCCAGAACACCCTAGCAACCCCCCAGAATACCCTAGCAACCGCCTAGCAACAGCATAGCAACCACCAAAACACCCTAGCAACCACCTAGCAACACCCTAGTAACCCCCCAGAATACCCTAGCAACCGCCTAGCAACAGCATAGCAACCACCAAAACACCCTAGCAACCGCCTAGCAACACCCTAGCAACCCCCCAGAATACCCTAGCAACAGCATAGCAACCACCAAAACACCCTAGCAACCACGTAGCAACAGCATAGCAACCACCCAGAACACCCTAGCAACCGCCTAGCAACAGCATAGCAACCTCCCAGAACACCCTAGCAACAGCCTAGCAACCACCCAAAATACCCTAGCAACCGCTTAGCAACACCAAAGCAACCACCCAGAATACCCTAGCAATCGCCTAGCAACACCATAGCGACCACCCATAACATCCTAGCAACCGCCTAGCAAAAAACGTTCTGGTCCAAACTTTCTCAAGCCAACTTCAAAGTTTTTGTCTCGACGAAACCTGCTTTTAGCCTCTTAACATCCTTGATGTGTCATCACAAGTGCACAGCTAATGTGAGTGATTCCTTCAGAGTGATCACGGGTGAATCTGACTGCAGTAGATGTGAAAGATATTAATAAAAATGATGTTATTTCAGCCAGCGCACATACCTGTATTTTCTTCCAGTTTTTGGTCGAAGTCCATAGTAATCGATTGTCGAGTTTACGCGCGTGATCATAGGTACTAAACCTATGCATGTGAACTCGACAATTGATTACTATGGACTTCGACCAAAAACTGGCAGAAAATACAGGTATGTGCAATTGTAATGACACATCAAGGATGTTAAGAGGCTAAAAGCTGGTTTAAATCTTGCCCCATTGAAGTCAACAGGGTGCAAATTTTAAAAAGAGGATAACATCATCACATAGCCTTCACCATACCTTGAGATTGGCATGGTTTTATTTCAGTTAGCCTAATAGCTGGTTTGATTTGCATTGAGAGATGATCTTATGGAAAGTACTCCATGCTAATCTCTAGGTATGGTGAAGGCTATGTGATGATGTGGGGCTATTTTAATTCCAAATGCCAAGGGAACTTTATCAGGATGCATAGTATCCTGGCTCCATGAAGTAACTGGCCTTTAAAAATAAAAATCTGCCTGGCTCTATGGGAATTTAACATAGGGGTGTCCAAACTTATGCACCCTGTATTTTAAGGAAGAACATTTATTTATATATGATACATTATTCATTCACAATAGTGCAGCAGATTAATGGCATATTTCAAGAGAATCGTTCAAATTGGTATAGAAGCATGAAATTTGGCACAGATACTCTCTAAGGGTCACTCTTTGGGAAAAAGGCGCTGGCCATCCAAAAATTCAACATGGCGGCCATTTTTTCAAGATGGCCGCTGTTTCTGTCAAATGCTCATTATGTCAATCGTTCAAACAGTGATGTAGGCATAACATTTTGTGAAAATACTCTCTTCAGAATGTTTTTTTTGGAAAACGGTGCTTGTCCCTCAAAAATTCAAGATGGCAACCTTTTTTCAAGATGGCCGCCATTTTTCAAGATGGCCGCCATTTTTCTTGAATCCTTAATTTTTTTTTTTCAAATGGTGATGCTATCATGAAATTTGGTACAAATATTCTTAAAGGAACATTATCATGGAAAAAGATGTGCCACTCAAAAATTCAAGATGGCGACCATTTTCAAGATGGCCACCATATCTGTCAGAGCTCAATTTAATGTGTTAAGGAAGGTTTTGTTTAATAGAGTGAACGTCATTACACAACCAGGGCACACTGGTGACTTCACTGCTGTGGAACTCAGCATGGGATTCAGTGTCAGCTAATCTAGTTTTACTTTCACTGTAGTTCTTGACTAGTAGTAATAGTATAGCTAAGTTTAGTGTTCCTAAACCGCACCCGAATTGACAGGTTGTGCCAGCGTGGGAGAGCCGAGCCAAGGGTAAGCGGGGCAATACATGACTTGTTGATGTATGCTTACCTGGAAGGTGTACAGATCACACGGGACTTAAATGGCACTGGATGAATGATCAGGCTAGGTGTAGGTGACCCGTACCTAGTTGTATCCCATACCTGAATGTGTACTATGTCTATGATTGAGGTGGTAAAAGGATAACCCCTCGGCCTTAATCAGACAACAAACCTCCAAAATAGCAAATGAAAATCCCATGTCAGCCAAGAGGCCAACTGATTGGATGAAATGTTGTCTTTGTCAGACAGACACAAAGGAACCCCTCCTATCACCACCTACCCATCATGTTTCTCAACATGATGGCTATAAAATGAGTGCCACCAACATTCCACTCTTTCACAAGATGAACATGCCAATGACCCTGGACCTGGAACGACTGGATGAAGGTGGTGGTATAGAAGCTACTTGAGAAGGAACCAAGCGAAGTATCACTACAATTGTCGACTTCGGTTCAACAACACAAAGTTACTTCGTGCCCAGAAGCAACAATCAGATGCTCAATGTAGTGAGACAGATGAAGGCCAAACAAAGCATCGCAGAACCATGATGCAGAAAAGTCTAGATGATCAGGTTTGCTTCTTTTGTGATAACATATCTCCTGAATCTGACCTATGTCAGGTAATGACACTGCAACTGAATGACAGACTACATGAATGTGCACAAACACTGAATGATGCTATATTATTGTCTCAACTAAGTGGTGCTGATGCCATTGCACAGGAGCTGAAATACCATCATTTGTGTCTCATTCATCTTTACAACAGAGAGAAACTCCACCTCAGAAGGCTTGAGAAAGAGTCACAGAGTGAAACGATTCAACCAGCCATCTTTCTTATGGCTCTTTCTGAACTGGTCACCTATATTGTTGAAACCAGTCTTAATTCTGATGGTCCTTCCGCCTTCCCTCTCGCAGATACAGTGGGGAGAACAAGTATTTGATACACTGCTGATTTTGCAGGTTTTCCCATACAAAGCATGTAGAAGTCTGTAATTTTTATCAAGTCAAGTCATCTTCATTTATATAGCGCTTTTAACAATGTAGATTGCCTCAAAGCAGCTTCACAGAGATAAGTGTATAATTTAAGGTAACAGAGATTGTTTTGGCTTTATAGCAGAGTTAAGTTATTTTCCATCTAAAGTTAGTTTTGATTGATTTGCTTCCGTCGCAACGATCATTTGTTATTAAATTAGGGGCTGCTAAGACGACACCATTCCCTCTACACAGACTTTAAACGCGAACCTGTGAGAAACGCTGATGGCATTCACATGCGCATTTAGAACAGGTTCTATAGTTATGTGCGTTTGAAAATACGCAGATTTGGAATTCGCTACAAGCCAAGCCTAAACAAAGTACTTGTCTTTCCTTATAAATATTGATAAAGAATTTTATTTTATTTTGTTGCTTTGGGGTAGGAACGCAAAACGAATTTTCCCGGCAACGCCTTTATCTGTATAGTGGTAGAGGGATCCTCCATAGGGAGAGACTAGTTGGCACTTCAGCACTGCGTTGTCATCGGTCCAGACGAAGGTCCTTCGTTAGATCTGGATACGGCCTGGATCCGGCAGGCTGCAGGAAAACCTCGGGATAAACACAGACACTAAAATTAGCGTAGATGCCATTCTTCTCATGATGTAACGAGTACATCAGGATTTATGGGAAGTGTTCCCGGTTCCGGCTGACCTAATCTATGCAGCCTAACATTAAATTATAGAAGTCTATAATGTATTATGTGAATGCTAGGTCAAAGAGATGTGTCTTTAATCTGGCTTTGAACTGACAGAGTGTGTCTGCTGCCCGGACAATGGTAGGAAGACTGTTCCAGAGTTTTGGTGCTAAATAGGAAAAGGATCTACCGCCAGCAGTCGATTTTGATATTCTAGGTATTAGTAACTGGCCGGAATTTTGAGATCGCAATAGACGTGACGGACTATAATGCGTTAAGAGCTCGCTCAAGTACTGCGGAGCTAAACCATTTAGTGCTTTGTAAGTTATCAGCAATATTTTAAAATTTATGCGATGTTTAATAGGGAGTCAATGCAGTTTTGACAGAACCGGGCTAATATGGTCATACTTTCTGGTTCTAGTAAGAACTCGAGCTGCTGCGTTTTGAACCAGCTGTAGTTTGTTTATTATCATAGGTACTCTTCAACTGTGAGTGACGAAATCTAAAACAAAAATCCAGAAAATCACATTGTATGATTTTTAAGTAATTAATTTGCATTTTATTGCAAGACATAAGTATTTGATACATCAGAAAAGCAGAACTTAATATTTGGTACAGAAACCTTTGTTTTCAATTACAGAGATCATTCGTTTCCTGTAGCTCTTGACCAGGTTTGCACACACTGCAGCAGGGGTTCTGGCCCACTCCTCCATACAGACATTCTCCAGATCCTGCAGGTGTCGGGGCTGTCGCTGGGCAATACGGACTTTCAGCTCCTCCAAAGATCTTCTATTGGGTTCAAGTCTGGAGACTGGCTAGGCCACTCCAGGACCTTGAGATGCTTCTTACGGAGCCACTCCTTAGTTGCCCTGGCTGTGTGTTTCGGGTCGTTGTCCTGCTGGAAGACCCAGCCACGACCCATCTTCAATGCTCTTACTAAGGGAAGGAGGTTGTTGGCCAAGATCTCGCAATACATGGCCCCATCCATCCTCCCCTCAATACGGTGCAGTCGTCCTGTCCCCTTTGCAGAAAAGCATCCCCAAAGAATGATGTTTCCACCTCCATGCTTCACGGTTGGGATGGTGTTCTTGGGGTTGTACTCATTCTTCTTCTTCCTCCAAACACGGCGAGTGGAGTTTAGACCAAAAAGCTCTATTTTTGTCTCATCAGACCACATGACCTTCTCCCATTCCTCCTCTGGATCATCCAGATGGTCATTGGCAAACTTCAGACGGGCCTGGACATGCTTCGGCTTGAGCAGGGGGACCTTGCGTGCACTGCAGGATTTTAATCCATGACGGCGTAGTGTGTTACTACTAATGGTTTTCTTTGAGACTGTCGTCCCTGCTCTCTTCAGGTCATTGACCAGGTTCTGCCGTGTAGTTCTGGGCTGATCCCTCACCTTCCTCATGATCATTGATGCCCCACGAGGTGAGATTTTGCATGGTGCCCCAGATGGAGGGAGATTGACCGTCATCTTGAACTTCTTCCATTTTCTAATAATTGCGCCAACAGTTGTTGCCTTCTCACCAAGCTGCTTGCCTATTGTCCTGTAGCCCATCCCAGCCTTGAGCAGGTCTACAATTTTATCCCTGATGTCCTTACAAAGCTCTCTGGTCTTGGCCATTGTGGAGAGGTTAGAGTCTGTTTGATTGAGTGTGTGTACAGGTATACAGGTAACGAGTTCAAACAGGTGCCGTTAATACAGGTAATGAGTGGAGAACCGGAGGGCTTCTTAAAGAAAAACTAACAGGTCTGTGAGAGTCGGAATTCTTACTGGTTGGTAGGTGATCAAATACTTATGTCATGCAATAAAATGCAAATTAATTATTTACATGCTCTACATGCTTTGTAAGTAGGAAAACCTTCAAAATCAGCAGTGTATCCAATACTTGTTCTCCCCACTGTATGTGCAACCTGTACCAGTAGCGTATCCTTTTTTCTAACAGTGGCCCTTCCTCTCTGTGGACTACACCTTGCCGTGGTGGAGAGGCTTGTGTATGAACTCCATTGAACCTAAGAGCTATGCCGGCGGGGATTTTATATCCCTGGCAAGTTTAACTAAGCTGGACAGGTCAAAGAAGAGGAGGCAGACAAAGCAGACATTATAACTATTTGACAGAAATGGTGGCCATCTTGAAAATGGTGGCCATCCTGAATTTTTGAGTGGCACATACCTTTTTCCAAAAGAGTGTTCCTTGAAGAGTATTTCTGCCTAATTGTATGCTTGCATCACCATTTTAACGATTTAAATAATTAAGGCGAGACACTACGAATGAATAGGGTAAAAATAAAAAAACTGTATTAAATGTTTTATGTAATTTAATGTTTAAATTAGCAAATTATGCAATATCTAATTAAATATGCGCTAATTTGTATATATTTAAAAAAACGAAATCTGAGTATTGGATAAAGCCAGATTAAAAATTATTTTTTCATTGTGTTCACATATTAGATGGGGAAAAATACAGAGGCATTTATGGATATCTACTTTTGTTATCCTGTAAATCATAATATACTGTCAATAGCCTTAAAAAATGATTTTCGCCATGTTTTTTGGAATAAAATGTTATATAAATCAGGCTAGGAATAATATATTTACAGATCCCTCTGTAAATGTCTTCATAATATAACTAGGTACAAGACTGGAAAGATTGGTGTATATAGGTGTTACTGAAGTGGAGATTTCAGACTTGGAGTATGAAAGAAAGGTCATTTTGAGAAAACGGGCTTTAAAGATTTATCATCAGCCAATGAGATCGCGCATTCAGCCCTTTTACTTTCTCGATTGGTTGCTGATAAAAAGGAAATGACCATATTTGGATCCGACAGCATTGTACAGTGAAGAGAGAGCTTTCCAGCAGTGCCTGTGAAGACAGAGAGCAGACAGAGATCGCGGATCGGCGGGAGGATTTACAACGACAACTTTTGTTGAATTTACGCGAAATCTACAGACGCAAACAGACAAAGTGTAGTAAAATAAAGATCTAAATGTGTTTTTTGGACTTTTTTTCACCACAGTCTGAAAGAAGACATGTTATTGAAGACAAATATCCAAAAATCTCAAAATTGACCAGTAAAAAAAACAAACAATGTTTTTGCCTGCCATGTCTCACCTTAATATTCGACAGGAACAGTGGCCATCTTTAAAAATGGCGGCCATCTTGAATTTTTGAGGGACAAGCATCTTTTTCTATTAACATGTCCTTTAGAGAGTATATTTGTATCAAATTTTATGCTTGGATCACTGTTTGAATAATTGATATAATAAGCATTGAATAGCAATGGCTCGCCATTTTGAAAAATGGCCGCCATATTGAATTTTTGAGTGGCCAACGCCTTTTTCCAAAATAGTGGCCCTTAGAGAGTATCTGTGCCAAATTTCATGCTTCTATACCAAAGTGAACGATTTTTTTACTAATCTGCTGCACTGCAAAGAGAATTGGTGTCCTTAAAGGTTGGATTTTTCCTAATTTTTTAAATTAAGGCATTAAGTTCAATTTCCAAAAGATGATTTTTTATTCCTCTTTTTAGTCAACTTTAGCATGGGTGTCTAAACTTATGCATAGAACTGTATGTATGTATGTGTGTGTGCGTGTGTGTATATATATATATATATATATATATATATATATATATATATGGCAGCTGCAGTGACGCAATGATTTTAACAATCAGTGATTGGCTCTTTAACTTAGAAGGTGGGACCTATTCCGCCATATTGCGTGTTGCAGTTTCTATATCTATAGTTTTTGATGTTACTCTTCACTGCACAATACTCCTGGTGAATTATTGGTCACAGGATTATAAGAAGAATATTATTAAAAATTGGTTTCATGTAATAAATCACGTTCTAATTTTAAAGTATCCTGTTTCTTTTTTAAAAAACAAACATACAAATCTTAGTGATTACAAACATGTAAGTGGTTGAGTGTGTGTGTGTGTATGTGTGTGTAGTTTTTCCAGTTGGATGTTTACAACAGTGATGGAACACCATTGACAGAAAGTCAGATCCACGCTCAGCTGTTGCGGATCCGCTCTCAGTCGTGGAAAACCGACAAGGAACCAATGGGAATTTTGACCAGCGAGCATCGTCACACATGGGGTCAGGCTTACACTCGCTTGCTCAGAGGTATATCTGTCCTGCACACTGAACTACTATTTAACACAATAATAGATTTTTCTAACTTGCATCTAACTGCAAGGTTCAGAAAACATTCATTCAAAAATGTTGAGAACACAACAAAAGGTTGTGGTTGTATATTGCTTAAATATAGTGTTAAAAATTAAAGTAGTGTTCTTAATTATCCATTAGCTAGAGTGATGCACAAAAGTGTTATGTACAATGTGAGGTCAGTCTTTGCCTCCGCACATATGGCCCATGTGGCTTACAGGCAGATTCAATTTCACTCTTGACCATCTAGCTGCATAGTTCCAGTGTCGAGAGTTTCATGCTTGATTTGAAGCTTTTTTGTTTGTTTTTACTTTTTTCCCCCTCTTTAGATAAAATCAATAAAGAATCTGTGAGGCTGATAGAGAAATCAATCTTTACGTTGTGCTTGGACTCTCCAGTTATGAGGATTTCTGATGAGAAGTAAGAATTGTGTTTACATTGATTGTTATTGAACAGTTGCTAGAGATAAGCAGTGTATTTTCTTTTAAATGATTTTAACAGTGTTTACATCTTTATCGGTGATGGTTTGATTTGATGCCAAGAATGTTCATTGATTGGCAGGTATTCTAGTCGAATGGCAGCACAGATTTTGCATGGCGGTGGGACTTATTCAAACAGTGGCAATCGCTGGTTTGACAAGACTCTACAGGTGATCTATATGTCAGAGGCCTATTCTTAATGTTCTGTCATTTAAACTAGGACTGTCAAAGTGATGATACACAGGGCAACTTTTCTGAGCAATGTTGCAGAGCGATGTTGCTTGGGCGCTTTCCCATTGAGAATGGGCAACAAATTTCTGTCTGGATACTTTAGATCGGTCGTGGGCCCTGTGTCTCACTAGGTTGCCCGTTGATGGCAACATTTTCCAGCAACATTGCCCAGCAACATTGCTCAAAAAGTTGCCCCATGTATCATCACCTTCAGAGTTGATGTATACAATGGATTGTTTAACTTAAAGCTGGGGTAGGTAAGAATGGTCTAAAAAAAATATTTTTCAAATTTGTTTAAACTTTATGTATATATTGTAACACAAAGCACATGATCAGACGGCGTGTTGATTAAATTACTGAGATTATCCCGTGATTAGATTCCCCCCCTTTAGTCTGGGACCTAATCAACGTACTGGAATACTCATTTACAAACACCTCCATTGTCTCAAGATTCTGCCGCGTAAGCCATGCAGACCAAATGGCGCTCACAAATGGCGTAAATCATTGACGGCCTATCTGAAATAAACAGACTTACTGCTAAATCAACAGAAACCCTTTTGTTTATGGCCGGACGAACATCTGCTGACCAGTTGAGCGATCTCCGAAAAACCCCCTTGGGACATCTCGCACACTGATTTACACCTCAGAACAACAAGACTTTATCTGAACAAATGTCCCAAACCATGTTAACCCCCTGAGGTCGACGGTATCGCCGGCGATACCAGCTTGCTTTTTTTTTATCAGTGTAAAAGAAACTCATGAATACTCTGTTGACTTTGATTTTCCATAGGAGTTCCATACATCAATCGATTCTGTTAAATGTGTATTATTTTTGTGTATACTCACAATAAAAACATAGTGTTGTGCTTTTCGACAAATAAAGAAAAATAAACACGAAGCGAGTTCTGCCTTCTCTCTGTCCGTGTAGTCCATTCTGAAACGCGTCCGAAAATGAACCATAACTCAGTGAATACTTCTCACACATACACGTGATATATGTCTTTATGAAGCTTGAAATCTCTTCTTTTAAATGAAGTAATTTATATAAAAAACAAATATTCTCATCTTGTGAAATCTGTATTAAAAGAGAGCGATTCCAGTCGACCTAATTAGAGCTAATTCAAATGTAATGTGACTCCGCCCACGGAGAGCGCACGCTATTCAAACGCAAATGGCTGAGGTAATCCGCGCAATCCTGTGAACGCCCCCATCAGCTCGAGAAAACCAAAACACAAGTTTATTCAGAACATTACTTGCTTACACCGTCTTGCAGCGCTGTGAGGAATAATGAGGAATACGAGGAATAGGAGCTGAGGAATACTAGTAAGTTTTTCCTTCTCGGGTTTCTGTTTATTGACGAATGAACGGCATGCGCTCTGTTTTTTCTCCATTATGGACGCGAGCTCTAAAAAAAAACACTAAAAGACTTTCAAACTTTCACAGAGACCTCAAAACAAAAAGTACAAATCCTTTCTTTAAAACGAATTTCGTTTTGTATCAATTGTATCTTAATTTTAATAATTTTTTCATTAACAACTTTCCTGGATTTAAAGTAAATAAGCCTATCGTCAACGAATGATGATGTTTTAGCAAACTGTATTGCTATACTGAGATGAGTAAAAATCGACTGAAATATGTTGAAATAAAATGTTGGCTATTTGTATAAGCAACGTAAACTGCAAATTAACATTTATATGCCCTAATATTTCATGAAAACAACTTTACAGTCAGGCGAAATATGAAAGACAACATTTTGTTTAGTAGATTTGGGTACAGTTTTTACTGTAGAATATACTGCCTCGTCAAATAAGCTTTTGTTTAGCAATTTCTATATATAAAATAGCCTAATATTTTTGTCAAAAATAAAGTCATCAACTAAGATGTTAGCTGTTCCAATGTTGGCTATATTCAAAGTAATGAATACATAGATAAAATGTAGGCCTATAATCTTTCTTTTTTTTTTTACAAAGAAAGAGTACACTTGAAATATTGTTGAAATTGTAATTATTGTTGTAATTGTAACCTTTTTAATAAAATAGCACAACATATGTACAAGATAGATGTAAGCAAAATCTTAAATGGTCAATATAAGTCTTCTTCTAAATATCTTTTGTCCAAGCATTGTGGCTCAGCCAGTTTCACACCTGTGTGAATGGCTCATCATTATGCAGAGTGGGTGGTAATTCAGGTGAAAACCACTCCTCGTTCACGCCCCCTCGCATATTGGCTTTCCAAGCAAAACCTGTTTTACATCAATTTAAATCAATGTATGGTTTTATTTGAACGATAAAGCAAGACTATTTTCACATAATTTTGAAGAAAAAACTATAGGCGACGACATCCATTGGTCAAAAGTCTTATTGACACATATTTACTATGTGTTTTGTGGCCTTATTTCAGAAATTTTAGTTTTTAGTTTTTTCAATATCCACGCATAAACATTATTCTCTCAAAAATTAAAACATGTACATACACGTGGCTCACATATTATGGTAGCCCTGTTTGTGCTTTATAGAGTGAATTTACACCTTTGCCATTAATATGTTTATAAGCAACTGAAAAAAGCACAAATGTCAGGGCATGTCAGAACATCTCAAGGGCCCAGAAAACCGCTCAGACTCCAGAGGGTTAAGTGCATCATTGCTAAAAACGCACACACATAGCCTTCTCACCCCGCGGCGCGAGGACAAGAGTTCAGCAGGCGGTTATGAACTTTTCAGTCCGACCATACATGCAAAAACACAGAGACATTCTCATCCCTGGACATTATGGTCAAAACCCATCTTTTGCCAATGTATTTTTGAAATGTATTTGTGTTATGTTGCATGGTCCTTATATGGAAGACCATTATAACTAAGTTTTATGGTATAATCAAAAAATGAAATGCGTATTATCATTAAGAATCATGTAATTTCATGTATTAACGACTAGAACCACGGTCCGTGATATCGTTGTGTTCAGGAAGAACCAACGATGTTGAATTCTTACCTCCATGTATAAAATTATGCTTTCTTTCATTTAATCCCGGGCTATCGAGGTTTATAACCGAATTTATCCTTGTAAAACACATGTCAGAGGAGGCGTGTACTGTGTAAACGCGAGGAGGTTGACACAACACGCCCTCTCCAAATGATTGGCTCAGAAACAGGAGAAGGTGGGGATTTAGCTCCTTCAAAACCTGGCGCGATCTCTCCATCCTTCGCAGCTTGCCAGAGAGAGAAAAGAAGACACGCCTTCTTCCAAGAAACCTTCATCTGCTTTCGTTTCGTTTTATCCTAAGTTTTTCTTTTCTTGATACTCTACTTCAGTTGATAATTTCCTTTAAAACTCAACTTAACCAACTTAAGACTAAAATCATCTTTGGTTAAAGTTTGCGCACGTCCTGAGTTAACATTGCAACAACTCCGCAGCTG
Organism: Scardinius erythrophthalmus; assembly: GCF_964197995.2. NCBI lineage: Eukaryota > Metazoa > Chordata > Actinopteri > Cypriniformes > Leuciscidae > Scardinius > Scardinius erythrophthalmus. Next base: position 20,654,057 of record NC_138230.1, on the reverse strand, counting down.
ACCACGGGTTTCCAGGCTCTTTGTCCACACCGACGCACACACGATCGAGGGTCATTGGCAAAATACGTAAAGTATATTTCTAAATTTGCAATTCAAGAAAATGCTGTTCTAAGTTTGGCTAAGAATTACTAGAAGCTTTGGGGTTTCGTTGTTAAGGAATTTGAAACTGTTTGCCTGTCTTTCTCAAACTTTTCTACACCCCTCCACACACACACACACACACACACACACACACACACACACACACACACACACACACACACACACACACACACACACACGCATAAACACCCACACACACACACACTCACACACCCACTTACGCTCTCCCACACGTGCTCCGGCACACACCCATTTGCCTACGGGTTCTTACCATTCTACACACACATTTAAATTACCTTAATTCACTCTCTCAATCTATCTCTCTTTCCTTCTACCTCTCTCTCATAATTTTTGTTTAGTTTACTTTTATTTTATTTTATTGTTTCATTTTTACGATCGTGTTATATTGTTTGTTTGTTTGGTATGCCTATTTACTCCTGCGTGTAATGATTAGTACATGTAATCTTTAGTTTGCTTTATATTAAATTCTATAATCCTTTGAAGTGAATCTGTCTCATATTGTTCCATTACTGAAATCCCTGAAAGTGTGGTCTCACCTAAAGCTCTACCTTTGATTTCACTATTGAAATATCTAAAATTGTCTAAACACGAAAATAATCATTCTTTTGTGGCCACAAGAAAAGGGTTATTTGTCGTTGTTAAAGACACAGGTTAGCTGTTCAAGAATTATACACGCTGGTCGCTGGACGAACAGTTTTGCATAAATACGTGAACATTAACCTTTACCTAAATTTCCCCTAATTAAAATATAATTCTACTCACCTATATCAGTAAGTACTACGAGAAATCGTGTAATTATTGATACAAGTTGAGGTTTCGACCTATTCCTTGTTTGGAATAATTTAATATATGTAAACGACATATGCATATTCATATCTTATGAATAATACCTCTTAATTGAGCTAATAAATTCCCTAAACAGAGTCATTGTTGTTACAATATCAATACATAATTAAAATGTAAGTATTCTGAAAAAGAAAGTATAAAAATCGAGTGTATGTAGACCTCTAACGACTGTTTTAAAGACAGCTCATTATTTCCATTCAGTCCACCCTCTCCCTTCTGGGGTCCTTCCAAAGCCACGCCCCCAAAACACATGAACGCGCGACTCCGACAGCTGAGCTGGAAGACGCATTATTTACCTGAGACGAGCGGAGAGGAAGGAGCGCAATGCATGTAGCATCATGTCAGAATCACATGTAATAAAAAAATCTAACTTTATCATTATGAATATAAACAAATAAGATGTATTTTAGTAGCCTACTCACTATCAAGCTATCATATCGATATTGGTAAAGTTTAAAATATATATTTTTTGATTCGCTAACGAGCTAGTTATTAACTATAAGGCAAAGCTAAAAACAGGTTGCGTTGATACACGTTTTTCCATTTCCATTAGTTGCACTGTGATGAAGATGAATTTCGTGTAAGATTCATAACATATAACGTTAGGCCTACTAGCTGTTAAACTTGTATTTTGTTATGTAAAGTTCCCCCCACAGCGGAGTAAACATGCAGGGTCACCGATGACGACGGATAAACAGTTATGGCACATTCACTGGTAGGGACGAAATGCTTTACATTGACTGGCCTGCCCATACTTTGACTACAAACTTGGTCTTCAAATCATTACGTATTATGCAATACATGTAATGTAACTTTATAACGTTGCACTCTTTCTATGAGTTATAAATAGCTAGTAAGATAATATAACGGTAACTAACGTTGCAGTAGGCTATGTAAATAATTATTCTAGCGATATGTAATGCTAAATAAGGTTTGCTAGTACATTATTTTAGCAACATGACAAGCCAGTGAATAAGCAGGTTTCAATTGTTGCTTTGCACAGTGCGTGACATTTTATCTGTATGTTATGCGGCTAGAGTTTTAACACTGAGTCAATGGGCTCCGACGGGCTTGTTTATCGTCATCGGTCTTTTTCCGTTTACCTGTCTTTGTTGTATGAGCAGGTTCCACTCGAGAAATTGGCAGTTTTGGTTGTTTGTCCGCCATTAGCACAGCTGCTCGGCACACCGGCAATCTTGATTTTGAATGACGGTACGCGCTGTGCAAGAGAGGGGCGATCAGCGCGTACGCGAACTTGATTGACACTGCTAAGACACTCCTCCTGGCTCTGAAGGCATCTGATTGGTTCTTTACACTCGGACCGAGTGGCAGTGATTGGTCAGAGTTTTTACTGTCCTGCAGCTGCTACATAGGTCTGATTGTTTTCATTCCTTTTTCTGAACACATAATGTATTGACTACTCTCAGGATGGAAGGACCATTTCACCCAGTATAAAAAAAAGTGTTTCTGAACAGGATTACCTACCCTAGCTTTAAATAAGTAACTTGAGCTGCCACTCTAAATCCTCAAATTAATAATAAAAAAAAATAACTGTTATCTTGACATGATGACTGGATAATTCTGTTTTTTATTTTTTTATTATTTATTAATTAGAGACCTCAGAGCCGCAGCTCAGTTGTATCCCTTATACACACATACACAAAAGTTGCTATAATAGAGCTCACATTTATGAGTAAATGGAGAATTAACCTTTTTTCAGGTCATTTATTCATGAATCAAACCCTGATGGGATGTTTAACAATGTTATTTGTGTATCGTGATTCGTGATTTGTGAAAAATATTTATTAGAAAATCAACAAGTGAAATACCATCATTCATCATAGAAATGTTAATGTTGAAGACTAGTGGAGGACTGCATCTTTACACTTGTAAGATCCATAAAGTTGTGTTTTTATTGAATAATATTAAATATATTGTATTTATTATTATTATTATTATTATTATATTGTTAAACAAAAAGTGATTTTGCAGTGCTGCGAGTGTCATCCACACAAATTACCGAAAGTAATAAAGACATGGGCTTATGTTTCCTTGGAACTGAATTCATTAATGCATTAACTACAACAAAATCAATATTAATTACATTTAAGCACTTTTTCATTGTTAAAAAATGAAACATTGATTTTCATTGTTAATCTATTTGTTTTTTTCTCTGTTTCTTTCTCTGTTTTATATGTTCAGTTTGTTGTTGGTGAGGATGGGTCTTGGGGTCTCTTGTACGAACATGCGACAGCCGAGGGTCCACCTATAGCCACATTGTTGGATCATGTGCTAAAATACTGGTATTTACAAACCCATGCATGTCTTAAAGAAAGGCAAAAACACACAGATACAACCTCTTCTATCATTTATTATCTCTGCATTGCGTTAATATTACTGATAAATGCTCTCTAGCCAATTTGTTTTGTTTTTTCACACCTACTACTTTTTTTGACGGTAGGTCTGTGAAGTGTGGTGACATATTAAAAAACTGCTTCTTCAGTGTGAAAATAAAGTCATTAGCCATCGGCCACATAGAAGTGGGTGATATGACCAAAATCTGATATCACAAAATGAGTAATTTCATTTCACATTTACAGTATCATGATATTTTTGCTTTAAATAAGGTTTTTACCATTGAAATTTCAGAATTCTCACCACAAATTTCAATATTACAAAAAGACTAATATTAGCCTAACTAATATATGTAAAAAAAACCTCTCAAGGTTACTAAAGACAAGTAACCAGTCTCAAATAAAATAAGAACAAAGAAACTAATTACAAGCAATATGACAAAAAAAATCTACAGTAAAGCAGACATAGATGAAATAGACCTACCTGAAAAACATCAAGGTCTTGTAATTACGGAGCCCCCCTAGTCCCACTTTGTCAAAAAAAAAAATTATTATAACTATCTTGTGGCCTCAAGATAGTAACTTGTGGCCTCAAGATAGTAACTCGTGGCCTCAAGATAGTATCTCGTGGCCTCAAAATAGTAACTCGTGGCCTCAAGATAGTATCTCGTGGCCTCAAGATAGTAACTCGTGGCCTCAAGATACTAACTCGTGGCCTCAAGATAGTAACTAGTGGCCTCAAGATAGTATATCTCGTGGCCTCAAGATACTAACTCGTGGCCTCAAGATACTAACTCGTGGCCACGAGAAAGTGAGTTTTTTCAAGGCGAACGTTTCCATGTTTATGTTTCCATGGCGACGCGTCACGCGATTGACCGCAGCCACAATAATACTGTATGACAGATGTGTCGCTTGTATTTAGCTTTTCCTTTATTATTCAAAATATTCACAAACTTGCTTACCATGTCATCAACTAGCCCAGGGGTTTTCAAAGTGGGGGCCGCGGCCCCCTGGGGGGCCGCCAGGGGGTGCCAGGGGGGCCGCAGCAAGTTGGGGGAAAAAAGCGGAAAAAAGTAAAAAAATATATATTTATATAAAATATTAAATATTTGCTAATATGAGTATTGTTATGAAATAACATTATAATAATTTGTTGCATAGCCTATCTTAACATTATACTTTTAATGTTAATATTTTAGAGATGAAGATGAATGGACAAGAATTGGCCGATTTTCACGTGATTTTCAGTCTGACATATGCTGATTCAAATGCACTCGGGCGCCGCATGAATAACATGATCGCGCAACGTCAGCATCACACATGCACACAGAACGCACATGTAGGAAACCTTGTGAATTACGGCCGTTTCAGACCGCGAGCAGCACGATTTTTTTTCGGCGTGCATGTTCAGTGAGTGCATTCACACCGCGAGCAGGAGCAGCGCGTGAGCGTCAAGCAGGAGCGTCGCATGAGCAGTAGTGAAGCGGAGGGTTTCGGCGCCGAGTCTATTTTTGCTGCGCTGCTCACGCTCAATTAAAGTGAAGGCACACTTTTGATGGACAAAATAAATATGATTTCACACAAAAAGTACCTAAAATGCACATATTGCATGTATAGTGTGTTTGAACAAGAACTGGAGTAGGATTTTTGTCTCCATTTTCTTTTCTGACATAGCCTACTAAAGAAAATGAAGACAAAAATATTTATAGAAAATGTATTAATTTAAACTTGTTTTTATTAATTAGTTTGGGTAAAAGTGGTGTTTTATTATATATATATAGGCTATATTAGGGCTGGAGGAATTAACGCGTTAATCTTTGCGATTAATTTGAAATGTTTAACGCGTTAAAAATATAACGCATTTAACGCAGCACTTTTTTTTGCCTCGTTTTAATGATTTCCTGTTGCGGCTGCTATTAAAGGTGCTCTAAGTCATGTCATGCGTTTTTTAGGCCAAAACATTTTTTGTCACATACCGCAAACATCTCCTCACTATCTGCTAGCTGCCTGTCCCCTGAACACACTGTAAAAAAACGCGGTCTCTGTAGACACCACAGGCTCCACAAACTGCAACAAAAACAAACTGAGCAACAAACAGAGCGACCCGCAGCACGAAACACAACAAACTGTTCCAGCCAATAACCGACAAGAATGATGTGGGGGTGGGGTTCGGGGGTTAGTGCGCGGATGAGGAGGAGGGAGGGTCTAGCTAGCCTCCGATTTGTTTGACAATAATTCGAATGTCAACAAGAAGAAACGTCTCCCGGGATCGCTTAGACAACCTTTAAAAAGCCGAAAATATGTGGATCGGGTTTCATTCTCGAGCAGCTTTAATGAGCGGGTCTTTTCCGCTCCGTGTGCGCCGCCGCACTCTCCGTTCCGTGTGTGTGTGTGTGTGTGTGTGTGTGTGTCGGCGCGCTGCGCGTTCTGCTCTGTCGTTCACGACCCAAACGCTCCAATCATGTACCGATCACGCACTGGAAAAGCAAGTCCGCTCAAATAGGGTGAAATTTCTCTCTAGACTTCTGTTTGCTGCGCTGTTATGCATGCTGGGCAACAATGTTAAAGGGATAGCTCACCCAAAAATGAAAATTCTGTCATTTACTCTCCCTCAAGTTGTTCCAAACCTGTATGATTTCCTTTCTTCTGCTAAACACAAAAGAAGATATTTTAAAGAAGGTTTGTAACTAAACAGTTGCTGGTCCCCATTGACCATAGTATATATTTTTTTTTCCTATATGGAAGTCAACGGGGTCCATCAGTCGTTTGGTTACCGACTTTCTTTAAAATATCTTCTTTTGTGTTCAGCAGAAGAAAGAAAGTCATAAAGGTTTGGAACAACTTGAGGAAGAGTAAATGAGGACAGAATTTTAAATTTTTGGGTGAACTATTCCTTTAAAATGACCTGCTCTGATCACATGCTCTGTGTAATAATAGCTTTTTTAGGACTATAGTTTATTTTTATAATTAGTAAAAAAAAAAAAAAAAATTGAAAAAAAAAAAAATCTTAAATTGATTATGTTGATTGATTATTGAAAAAGAATAATACATTGATATATTGATGTTTAATATTATTTTAATATAGGGCTATTTTCTGTTCCTTTTTTTCTGGTGATTCTAAGTTTTAATTATTGATGATTACAAGCTTGGAGGAAATGCAATTAATTGCAATTAATTACAGCAAATTGTGCAAGTAATTAGTTAATTTTTTCTAATCGATTCCCAGCCCTAATATATATATATAATATATATATAATATTTGTGTGTGCTGTAAAGTGGTAAGAAAAAATTCAATCAGAATCGACTAAAATATGTATCGGCAGGTTAAACTCAATGAAAAATCGGAATCTGCCTTGAAAATTGTAATCGGTGCATAATCTTTCTGGTATCAAACACCATCACATAATCTGATGTTCACCTAGATGTTTTATTTATTTATTTCTACACGTGCCATAGTATTGTCGATGGGTTCAATAACACATCCTGCAAAAGGGGGGCCTTGGCCAGAACCTAGTGGTATTTGGGGGGCCTTGGCATGGAAAAGTTTGGGAACCCCTGAACTAGCCTATCTGATATTTCGATTCTCACATACGTGTAAGTGAGTGTGTTTAGTCGTTTAAAAACCTTTATAAATAATCTTGATCTATAATAACATGATGGGCGCTGCAATGTTGTCCGTCGGATTTACAGCACGTGAATTCATCAGTTTCTCCCGAAATAAATGCAAGAAAGTGGCCGGTGAACTGAGAAGAATAGAGTAAACTTTATAGTTCCTTGTCTTGCACTATGTTTGTCTAATATGAATAACACATGTCGGCAAATTATATTTGAATAGATTGTTATTGCTGCTTCCACAGACATCAGTGTGTTTTACAAACTCCAAATGTATTGTTTAACTCGTGCTTATGTGTATTTAAATACCTGAAACCAAAAATAAACATTATGAAGTTGAAAAAACTGCTTAGTTGTGATGACAGCGCTGAATGCGTCCGACTCTGGCTCAGCGCCAGCCAATGCGCGAAAGCACAGTTTGGATCTGGCAGCACTGAACATTCTAAATGTGGCGCCGTACTCTCAGGGGCTAGTTGATGACATGGTAAGCAAGTTTGTGAATATTTTGAATAAAAAAGGAAAAGCGAAATAAAAGCGACACATCTGTCATACAGTATTATTGTGGCTGCGGTGTATCGCGTGACGCGTCGCCATGGAAACATTAAAAGGAACGTTCGCCTTGAAAAAACTCACTTTCTCGTGGCCACGAGTTAGTATCTTGAGGCCACGAGTTACTATCTTGAGGCCACGAGATATACTATCTTGAGGCCACGAGTTACTATCTTGAGGCCACGAGTTAGTATCTTGAGGCCACGAGATACTATCTTGAGGCCACGAGTTACTATCTTGAGGCCACGAGTTACTATCTTGAGGCCACAAGATAGTTATAATATTTTTTTTTTGCCAAAGTGGGACTAGGGGGGCTCCGTATGAAATAAGAAATACTACATACATTTTATGAAGTAATAAAATGTACAAAAACACTGTGTAGTCTTCTCTGTTTAAATTATATACATTTATTGTTTTTTAAGTTACAAAATTGATTCAGTCAAGGGCAGTGAGATATTGTTTGATTAACATTAATAATGACAGACAAGTTTATTAGGCTGTTGTCACTTTAAGACGAAAGCATGGATCTAATATGCTGATACACATGGTTTCTTTTTATGTTTTACAATTACTTAAGACATAAACAACTATGTTCATGAGGATAGAGAGGCATTTTGACACAAGTGTGTGTATTTGACCATTTAAGCCCATTAAGGTGCCAAAAAAGTGCACTGTTAGAGCAGCGGCTTTATGTGTGCACGTCTCTCAGATAGTGCACGCATATAACAAAATTAATTCTCTTTCGCTGCTTTTTGCCCATGAATGGTTAAAATATTTTTTTTGCCACAATGCTTATAATGCATTCAAATGATAAACTTTCGTGAAAGCACAGCACAGTAAAATCACACGAGTGTAACTGAGATAGAGACTGTAAAATTTCTACAGGTCTGTTGTGTCTACTGGTATATCACCCACCCCTATGGCCATGTGCACACTTGCACTCTCTTCAGTGAATATGCAAATAAGGCCGACAATTTAAATTGACTGAAATATCGGCTATTAAGATGCTGGCCTAAAAAGACATTTGTGTAACGTAACGGACGTGTTGTTTCTCTATTAGTAAGAAACCGGACAGAGTGCGAGCTCCGTTAATTCCGCTGCCCTTGCCCAAGAAACTGTACTTCTACATCAATTCTGAGATCAAGTGGGATCTAGAGATGGCCAAGCAGAATCTGGATATGTGAGTTCAACTGCCTGTTATTGTTTGGGGCACTGTTTATTGTTGATTTAAAGGGCCCCTATTATGCAATTGATACAATTGAGGGTTTTGTTATTGGACTTTTATCTTTGCAGATCTTTTTCATGGTCAAACAGCAACATTACACACTAAAGAAAGTTGAACATGTAAAAAAGCATAATAGGTCCTCTTTAATGGTACACTGCATTCTTTTGTGTAAGAACATTTTGGTAGTGCTTCGGCTCTCCCTGACTGTGCAAATGAAAATGGTTATCGTACTGCTCATGTTAGAAAACATTCACTACTAGGCTTACAAGATATAACCAGGTAGATAGAAATTATCTTAAGCTGACTAGCTGAAGACGTTACATTACCTAAAGACATTAATAAACACAGTACCTCCTTGAAAATGAATTCCAGCACAGTGCTATAAGAACCATAATGAAATGACCCTTCACAATAGATAATGCTTTATAATGAGCTCTGTTAGAGAGCTACATATGGCAATTTATCTCTTCAATAAAATTCCACAAAAACTCCATCTCCAAGTTGCTTTTACAACATTTCAAATCCCAAAATTTTCGGCCATCTCTGAAAAGCAAAGTCCATGTTTTTTTTGTTTTACAAGCTCTATGAGCTCACACACATTTAGACGAGTTGCAGAAAGAAAGAGAGTGAGGAAAGAATGAGTTTTAAGAGTGAGATCCCAAGTTTCTATATGCACTTATAAGACGTGACCTGAACGAACCATCAATCATTAATTTAACCCTTCTATCGTTTCTTAGGCAAGTTATTAAATTTATATCAATGCACCAGTTCAGCTAAGAGTCTGGAGGCTACTTGCTTGTCTTTGCGTTCCTTTTGGGGATTCCTTTTGTCCATGTAAAAGAGGGTTTCCCGGGTTTGTTGATTGGCGGGCCTTCTCCTCGTCCCTGGATAGATGTTTGAGGCAGCCAATCATGTGGTGTGCTGGTGGATGGATGGAAAGTCTTTGAAGTTGGAAGCAGGCTTTGCAGTCGAATCATTCAACCGAAACTTTGCAGCAAAACTTAACTTAGAACCGAGACTCTCAATGGAAAAGAAAAGAAAACTGAGAAAATTGAGATGAGAGTAGTTAGATGGCTTAAATGAAGCTGTTTAATCCATGTTCTTCTGATCTTGATTTGGGTTCTTTCGTCTGCTCGTCTACATGGTTACTCGTCTGTCTGGGTACTCCGTCTTGGCTTCTCCATGATCGTCTATAGTAAAACTCTTAATGCATTCTGGAATCTTCTCTAGTGAAAAACCCAAGGCTTTGTTTGGGTCCTAAGATTATGCCCAGCCTCCTGGATGAGTTCTGACCAATGGCACTGTCTTTATTTGAGAGGTGGCATTTTCTTCACCTCTCATCGTAAATCATGCGTTATCTGTGATCTCTTTACTCTTCAGCTCTGACAGTTTAGACATGATTCCCATTATAAGAATACGAAACATTTTACACAGATTTCAATCAAGCCATCTTCATAACTGTGAACATACAATCGCACTGATAGGAAACAAGACACACTTTCATTCAAACATCTAATAGTTATAACAATTACATGACTTATATGTGATCTAAGCATAATAGACACATATATAGGTTGTAGACACAATATAAAATTATGTAGTTGAACAATGTTTGATTGTAAGTCCGTCAAGAATTGTTTTGGGATGATTTTATGTATTTTTATATGTAAAGTCTCAGTCTCTATGGTTTTAAGAGATTTCAACCCTGGGGTCGGTCAGAGGTCCTTAAGAAGAAGGATGTCTGTTTTAACCCTCAGAGAGTCTTTGGTCACTTCTGACCGAAAAATTTTCTGTTTTGAATTTTAAAAAATCACAGCTTCATCGGAAGGTTATGATACTTGGTGACTTTTATGGCATTAGGTATGTGTATGCAAAAAAAAATTGAGGTCATGATCCGAGCATGCTAAGTGGTCGTAAAAAAAATAGTCACACTCAGTGCCTTCGGTCAAAAATGACCGACCCATAGGAAATGAATGGGAAATTTACAAAAACACAAAAATTCTCTGAATTTTTGTCTGTACAATCTACAAATTGGCCACGATTCTAAAAAAAAGTACACCGCAGTAAAGGGGTGACACTCTACAACATCAAGAGTGCAAAAAATTCACACCCACCCACACACACACACATAGAAACACACTTTTATACACATACACACCAATAAATTCAGATTACAAAAAATCTGTTTTGAATTTTTAAAAATCACAGCTTCATTGGAATGTTACGAAACTTTATGACTTTTCTGGCATTAGGTATGTGAACACAGAAAAAAATTGAGGTCATGATCCGAGCATGCTAAGTGGTCGTAAAAAAAATAGTCACACTCATGGTCTTTGGTCAAAAATGACCCCCATAGTAAATGAATGGGAAATTGACAAAAACACAAAAATTCGCTACAAATCGGCCACGATGCAGAAAAAAAGTGCTCAGCAATGAAGGGGTGAAACTCTAAAACATCAAGAGTGAAAAACATAACATAATTAATAATTATAATTAATATATATATATATATATATATTATATATATATATATATATATATATATAATTAATATAATAATTATTAAAATTATTAAAATAATAATTAATAAAATGTTATAAACCTTGGCAAAAAGTATTATTTGAGAATTTCTAAAAAAATACAATCAATCCACATCTTAAAAGTAAGTAATTTGGTCCAAAAACAACTAGAATTCACAAGCATCTCCATTTAGAGCTATTACAGGCATCTAGTGGTAAACCCATGCAATAACATGATTTATTTAATTTTATGTTTAATAAATTGATTTATTTTTTTATTTTTATTTTTTTTCTGAAAGCCTAGTCTCTATTTTAACCGAAAATACCGCATAGAAAAATAAAAATAAAAAATAATAATAATTAAAAAAAAAACATTATTTTCAATGGCAAAAAATGGACTATAAATATTGCATAAATATTAATAAGTTCAATCAAATTGTCTCAAAATACTAATTTAAAAAGAATAAATATTATAGAACAAAAATAAATTGCATTGGTTTTTACTGGGATGGAGGAAGTTTCATTTTTAGGTGTCCGGTCACTTCTGACCGGGAAGGCACTGAGTGTGACTGCTAAACGAAGACTCTCTGAGGGTTAAATCCTTTGTCTTGGGATCAAACAACCTCTTGTGTTATCTTAGTGGGTCCTGACCAGTGCCATCTCTGAACCAATCAGTATCTTCCAAACTATCTAACATTGACAACATTCTTCCTTTAGTTGGGCTCATCTCTTTGAAGCTTGTATGACCATAAAATTCTTAGCTGGGGGTTTTCTTTGGTTTGCGTAGACTGGCTGGAGCCTGGATTTTATGGTTCTGGATTGGTGATTTGGGGTCTGAGGTGTTGAGTTTTGTGTGAAATTATGCTTGAATGAATCATCTGGAAAATTCATATGTGTTTGGTAGGCCTGTCGCGATAGTCGATAAGTCGATTAATCGCACGATAAAAAAAAATGAGCTCGATCATTTTTCCGGCCGCGATAATTCCATTTGCATGCTTGTTTGTTTTCCTCGTCTCTCTCTCTCTCTACCAAAGAGACTGGATGACCACTCTCGCTCGGTTCTTTAGCGTATAGGAGGAGTGAACCCTCTTGTTGTCAGTTGCATGGTCTTTGTGTGGGGAGGCGGCGGCGCGGCGCTTGTCAGTCACATGGTCTTTGTATGGAAAAGCGCCGGCAGGACTGTTTGCGGCTACTGCCGGGAGAGAGAGAAGACGCTAGTTGTGAGTTGCGACAGCGAGCCCGATCACATGAAAATGCGTATCTATACCACGAATGTTATTTCTTGTGCCATTTATACGCTAAAAATAGTTTTTGCGTGCATATGATACGCTCTTTATGGCGTGTTATAGCCTACGCACGCACTCCTCACCCCTAATCCTAACCAAGTATTTTCAGTGCGTAGCATACACGCAATAAAGTGCGTCTCCGTCTTCCCGACAGTACACAATCACTTGACAAAGTAACAGGAGGACAAAGTAACAGGAGTAACAGTGCAAAATTGTGCGATATGGCTTGAGGCTTTTTTTTTATTTGTTTACAAAGGTCCTAACTGTCAGTTTTGCCTGTTATGGAATGTATCACTATTTATGCCTAATGTCTAAAGCCTAATGTTTAATATTTTTTGAAGTGCAATTTTGTTTACATCCATTTTATTTATTAACGGACATTTATTTTGTTAACAGACACTGAGAGTCCATTGCTTTCATTGTTTTTGGTTGTTTTGTTCATTTTTTTGGATATTTAAAATGTTTTCCGTTTTCAATGTTTAATATTCGTTGAAAAGGTGTACCTGCATTATTATGCCATTATAATTATATTAAATGAAAATGGTCTCAGAACGACAATATTATCGTTTATCGCGATAATTTCTTGGACAATTTATCGTCCAGCAAAATTTGTTATCGTGACAGGCCTAGTGTTTGGTTCGCCCTCAAACAAGGTTATAATCGTTAACGAAAACGAATGAAAAAACGAAAACTAGGTGGGAAAAAACATTGTCGTTAACTGAAATTAAAATAAAAACGATAACTAACTAAAACTGTAATGTGTGTTTGGCAAAACTAACTAAAATAAAATAAAATTATAGAGTAAATGTCCTTAGTTTTCATCTTTGTCAAGGTCTTTCATTTTTTAACGGTATTTAAAACACAGCGTATTCGTTCAGCTGCATTTCCTTTCCCTGCTCTCCCTCCATCTCTCTGTCATTCATGCATCTCTCACAAGCGCGTGCGCGCACGCACACACACACACACACACACACACACACACACACACACACAGCCCCTCCCCTCCGTGCACACCGCGTCTCCACGAGAACGAGTGTTCGTTTGATGTTGAAAGCAAGTTCGCAAAAGGGTTGGTATCTCTATCTCGTGAACACCTTTACACAATCACACATTAAAAAGTGGTATAAAAATATTTTAAATTCTGAGTGAATATAATTTTGTCGACCCGAGAAGTGATTGCGCTTTCTTTAGAAAGTTAACTAGTCGCAAGTTTGAGGTAAAATGCACTTTTTGGCTGTGGTTGTCGATGTCAAAACACTGTATAAGCTGTGATTCAAATATTAAATAATGTTATGTCATTTTTTTACCTTTACACTGAATGTTTGCTGCTTTAATCCAGATGAGTAGGCTATTGACTGTATAGGGTAAATTTAGTATAGGGTGTGAAAATTGTACAGCTGTGGTATTTGTGTAGGGTGTGAATTCTGTATAGAAGATGTGTAGATTTTTGGTACGGCGTGTGGATTTTGTAAGAGGTAAGGGACCGTTCGGTATTTATGAAAAGGACCACCGGAGGAAAATAGGGGAGGGTCATGTCTTTTTATTCTTTGTTGAGGGGAGGGTCATCCAACTTTTTTTAGTCTAGGGGGAGGGTCACCCAACTTTTATATTCATGAAAACAGCAACATTTCAAAGTGGCTTGTTTGCTGCATATCTTTTACATGTAGCTCCATGTTTCTCTCTGTTTCTCTCGCGGTATCAGCCCCCCATCTATATCAGATGGGTCTGACCCAACAAAAATCCAGTTTGGCGCTGTTTGACAGTGCGCGCGCACTTCAGTACGCGCTCAGAAAAAAGTGCATCATGTCAGAACAGAACGCCAATGAAATGTTTACAAGGCAAAGCTTTAAAGCACAAGCAAATAATGAACTTTTGTGATTGCGAATAAGTGCACAGTGTCCTGTGAGTGTAACTCTACCGCTGCATTAACATGTGTGATGTGAATGTACGTCGAGTTTTACAGTATTGGGACTGAGGCACCAGAACTGCAGCTGATAGAATGTGCGCTGTAGCGCGATACTACCATATTTTGTTTCCACAATAATGTTAGTGAGTAAATATACTGAAATTGCCACCATAACAGTGGAGTGTGATGTGTAAGATGTAGGGCTACTACATCTTTAAATTACTATTAGTATTATTTAAGTTAACATAATAAAATACGTAGACCTACACCAAAAAACTAGTTGAGGATAAATTCGTTAAAATTGGGCAATTGCAGCAAAAGATTGTTGAGCATCACAAAATAGAGAGTGGCTGTAAGAAAATAGCTAAAGAATTGAAAATCCCCATTTTGACCATCAGGGCAATAATTAAGAAGTTATAATCAACTAAAGATGTTATGAATCTGCCAGGAAGAGGATGTGTGTCTATATTGTCTTAATGGACGGTGAGGAGGAAAAATTGAGTGGCCAAAGACTCTCCAAGGATCACAGATGGAGAATTGCAGAGATTAGTTGAGTCTTGGGGTCAGAAAGCCTATATAAAAAAAAAAAAAATCAAACAAACCCCTACATCCCCACATGTTGTTTGGGAGGTTTTCAAGAAAAATGCTCCTCGCTCCTCCAAAAACAAACTCCAGCATATTCAGCATATTCAGTTGTCAGACACGACTGGAACTTCAAACGGCACAGGGTTCTGTGGTCAGATGAAACTAAAAAAAGAGCTTTTTGGCAGCAAACACGTTAGATGGGTTTGGTGCACACAAGGATAAAAAGTACCCCATGTGTACAATTTAATATACCATTGGATCTATGTATATGTTGTGGGCCTATTTTTCTGCTGGAGGTCCTGGACTTCTTATTCAGATACATGTCATTGTGGATTCTATCAAATATCAAAAGATAAAAAATCAAAACCTGACGGCCTCTGCTAGAAATCTTATAATGGGCCGTGGTTGGATCTTTCATCAGGACAACGATCCAACACAAACATCAAAATCAACACAAAAATGTGTTAGGGAGCACAAAATGAAGTTTCTGCCATGACCGTCCCAGTTCCCTGACCTGATGAGTGGAGTGAACTGAAGAGAAGCATCAACATGGATCTGGGAATCTGAAGGATCTGGAGAGATTCTGTATGGAGGAATGGTCTCTGATCTCTTGTCAGTTATTCTCCAAACTCATCAGGCATTATAGGAGAAGACAATCTTGGCAAAAGGAGATTGCAAAAAGGTATTTAATAAAAGGGTATGAATAATTGTGGCCAACGTGTTTTGGAGAAAAACATTTATTTTATAATGTGATTTTTTTTTTTTTTTTTTTTTCACTTTCAATTCTTTTACTTAAATGAAAGGTTAGGATTTTGCCTTTTTTTTTTTTTTTTTTTTTTAGTGGTTTTATTTATTTTGACAAAGTATACAAAATATTTTGCAATAAAAGAACGAAAACTTATACGACTACTAATTCCCCTCTAACCTCCCCCCTTCCCGCACCCACACCCACCCCATTGCACTACAGGACATTGAGCAATATCTGAATAACCAGGGATAAAATAAAATTCATACAGAAAAAGACAAATAACATTAATGATAACACCCAAAATAGTAGCTGTAGATTAAGTAACCAACATTTTCTTGACTGTAGAAATCCACTTCTTCCACAGCGACAAAGTCCTAGGGTTAGCGTGATTGGACCGTGCAGATGACAGCTCCAGGTATAATATCTCCATTAAAGAATGTAGCCTTTAATGGAAAAATCATGCGGAGGTTTCCATCGTTGAACAAGTAGCTTCTTTGCAGCGGTCATGGCAGCTAGCCAGAATTTTCGTACCTTCTCACATAGAGGAAATTGAGAATTGTCATTCAACAATAAAATAACAGGATCTTTGGGAATACGAATCCTCGAGGCCTTGTACAAAACATCAAGCACCATATCCCAGAATTTTTGCACATTCGGACAGTCCCACAGCATATGTATCAAAGTGTCCACACATCCCGGTCTACGGAAATTACAATACGGGTGGGGTGATAGACCCATTACATGTCATATGTGTGTGGTTAGATATGCCCTGTGAATAACTTTTTAAAATGAATGAATTGGTGGTTAGGGTTCGTGGATGCATGGAATGTATTATCCCACACTGTATTACATTCAATTGTTCTCTAATATCCAAACACTAGCTTTAGAAAAATTATCTGTATTAAGATTTTGAAAGCAAAGATAAAAATATGAAACAATTCCTGTGCTTGGTGCATTTGAAATCCAATTCACCACTGGGTGAGTATGAAGATTTTTTTCCCGAAGGTACCTTATGGGCCTTTAACACGGCACGTAATTTGAAATATAAAAATAAAGTGTTATGCGAAATATTAAATCTTTCTATTAAGTCACGAAAATCTAGAATTGAATCTTCCCCTTTTATGTCGTTTAATGTTAAAATACCTTTTGTAGACCAGGATGGCTGTACGAAAGGTTGTCTGCCAGAGAGTAAGTTCAGATTATGCCAAATTGGAGTATGAGTGTGCCATATAGTTTTAGATGCAAAACAGGCTTCAATCTTTTTGAATATTTGAAGAGTGTAGGAAATTATAGGACCATAGTATATTGAGCATTTCCTGTGAGACAGACCTAAAAATAAAAAATCCTGCAATCGAATTGGTGAAATGCGCTCTTTTTCTAACTGTTTACATGGAGACTGTGAGCACGGATCAAACCATTTCAAAACTGAGAGCAGGATAAAGGACCAGTGGTACCATTTAAAATTAGGGCAGCCCATTCCACCTTTTATTTGACTTTTTTGAAGTGTAGACCAAATATTCTATTCTATTCCAAATATCCGGGCTCCTTGAAGGATGGCTTGCCTGTCAGGATAGCGAAGGAGCTGGAATATCAACGGACGTGGTTTTGGTGAGTTGGAGTTAGAATACACTCGGTGAGCTCTATCGATCTCGATCAGACTTGAGCGCGCCGAAAGGTCGGGGATCCATTTAGGCAGCATTTTCTGTAGAAAACCGACCGGATCATCCCCTTCCATTCCAGTTGGTAGATTAACCAGGCGGACATTGTTGCGATGTGACCAGTCTTCTAGGTCATTGCATTTTCGTTGCATCTGTTCAAGCTGAGATTGGCAGAGGTTCGCATCTTTTTTAGTGTTGCGTAAACTGCCCTGCATATTGTCCACTTTGGTTGTGATTGACGCCATATTTTTACTCAAGGAATCCATTTCCTCTTTCATCTCTCGAAGAGCAGCGCTGTTTTCGTTGATAAAGTCCTTGAATGGGTTAAGGGCCGATTGTATTGCCTCTGTCAACATGCGGGAAACCATTTCGCGCATGGCCTTCTGTTGTGCTTCGATTGCATGGTTAACAATTGAGGCTACTTCGTCCTCGAGCGTTTTGAGTCTTTTGCAGCCCGTTGACGATTTCTGCAGTGAAATCGATTTCTTAATAGTTGCCATACTAGAAATAAACCATGAACAGTTGTGCCAAAATATGATATTCTTCCTCAGAGTGAAAAAACCCTTTCAATTAGGAGGTTTTAGTCAGGAGCCTTGTGCTGTGCAGCCATCTTGCAGCGCGCGCCACCGGAAGTATTTTGCAAATTTTTTTGAATGAAAGATCAAAAGGATAAACGATGCAGATTTTTTTTTTGCAGCCATTTTTGATCATATTTACCAGGGGTATGATTAATTCTGAGCACGACTGTGTATATATATATATATATATATATATATATATATATATATATATATATGTGTATATGTATGTATGTATGTATGTATAGTGAGGAAAATAAGTATTTGAACACCCTGCTATTTTGCAAGTTCTCCCACTTGGAAATCATGGAGGGGTCTGAAACTGTCATCGTAGGTGCATGTCCACTGTGAGAGACATAATCTAAAAAAAAAAATCCAGAAATCACAATATATGATTTTTTAACTATTTATTTGTATGATACAGCTGCAAATAAGTATTTGAACACCTGTCTATCAGCTAGAATTCTGACCCTCAAAGACCTGTTAGTCTGCCTTTTAAAATGTCCACCTCCACTCCATTTATTATCCTAAATTAGATGCACCTGTTTGAGGTCGTTAGCTGCATAAAGACACCTGTCCACCCCATACAATCAGTAAGAATCCAACTACTAACATGGCCAAGACCAACGAGCTGTCCAAAGACACTAGAGACAAAATTGTACACCTCCACAAGGCTGGAAAGGGCTATGGGGAAATTGCCAAGCAGCTTGGTGACAACGTCGACAATAAAAAATTGTCGACAAAATATATTGTTGTCGAGTAGTCGTTTGATCTCACGTGACCTAATGTAAGGGCCTGCAATGTCATGATTTGACCGCTACGGCGCTGTAGCGCTAGAGTGTAATGCAACCGTTACAAATGCTATTGCGGTAGAAGAAAACACAGCGCGAATTATGACGGAGTGCAAATGAATCCGAACTAGCAAGGTGTGTGAAAGTTTCAGAAACCTGACTGATCTAGAGAAGATCTGTGTGGAGGAGTGGGCCAAAATCCCTCCTGCAGTGTGTGCAAACCTGGTGAAAAACTACAGGAAACGTTTGACCTCTGTAATTGCAAACAAAGGCTACTTGTACCAAATATTAACATTGATTTTCTCAGGTGTTCAAATACTTATTTGCAGCTGTATCATACAAATAAATAGTTAAAAAATCATACATTGTGATTTCTGGATATTTTTTTTTAGATTATGTCTCTCACAGTGGACATGCACCTACAATGACAATTTCAGACCCCTCCATGATTTCTAAGTGGGAGAACTTGCAAAATAGCAGGGTCTTCAAATACTTATTTTCCTCACTGTATGTGTGTGTGTGTGTGTGTATATGTATGTATGTATGTATGTATGTATGTATATATATATATATATATATATATATATATATATATATATATATATATATATATATATATATATATATATACAGCAGGGGAAATAAGTATTGAACACGTCACCATTTTTCTCAGTAAATATATTTCCAAAGGTGCTATATTGACATGAAATTTTCACCAGATGTTGGTAACAACCCAAGTAAGCCATACATACAAAGAAACAAACAAAAATAAGTTCAGAAATTAATTTATGTGTAATAATGTGTGAAATGACACAGGGAAAAAGTATTGAACACATGAAGAAAGGGAGGCGCAAAAAGGCATGAAAAGCCAAGACAACTGCTGAAACCTTACAGTAATTAAAAAGCAATCCAGCCCCCTGTCAGTGGAAATTAATAACAGCTGGTTCAGTCCCAAATGATGGCCTACAAAAAGGTTGCATTGCCAAGGTGTCACACAAGACACATCTCATGATGGGTAAAAGCAAGAGCTGTCTCAAGACCTTCGCAACCTAATTGTTGCAAAACATAATGATGGCATTGGTTATAGGCGCCATTCTAAGCTTCTGAATGGTCCAGTGAGCACTTTTGGGGCCATAATACGGAAATGGAAAGACAATAATTTCACTATAAATTTGCCTCGACCAGTGCTTCTCGCAAGATTTCTGATAGAGGAGTGAAAAGAATAATCAGAACTGATTATGTCAATAGCACCTTTGGAAATATATTTACTGAGAAAAATGATGACGTGTTCAATACTTATTTCCCCCACTATATATATATATATATATATATAATGTATGTATGTATGTATGTATGTATATATGTATAAAATATTAAAATTTTTATTAAAAAAATAAATAAATTCTGCGCAAGCTTTAATAACGCAAACCTGTGAAAACGTTGACGGTGTGCACATGCGTATTACATGTTTAGTCTATAGCAGGGTTTCTCAAACACTGTCCTGCACAATTTAGCTCCAACCCTGATCAAACACACCTAGCTGTGAGTTTCTAATGATCCTGAAGACATTGATTAGCTTGCTCAGGTGTGTTTGATTAGGGTTGGAGCTAAACTGTGCAGGACAGTGGTTTTGTCCAGGACCGAGTTTGAGAAACCCTGGTCTATAGGTATGCACGTTTGGAAATATCCTCCTGGGACCCAAGAATAGACTTTTGTCCACTGTAGTGGACATTATATTTTAGTGAATTTCTCTGACATCATACATGTCACATGACACAACCTGGGTGTCCTGTAAAGAGCACATTCAGGACTTTTCAGAGATACCAAATGTTTGGAGGTTTCACCATGAAAACAACTTCTCCTTGGTCTTTAAAAATGTCTGACATTAATTTAGTGATCAAATGTAGCATTCGTATGGAAATATGATAGTATATTGTAATTATAATTTAAATTGGACTACTTTTCAAATTGTATTTCATACAACAACATCTCAGGAAAATGTTAAGGGGTTTCAAATAAAAAAATATTTTCTGTTACAGAACAGGGCATTGATTTCATACATGTCCACTGTACACTCTAAAAAATGCTGGGTTAAAAACAACCCAATTTGGGTTATTTGGCAACCCAGCGCTGGGTAAATATTGGACAGAACACATGCTGGGTTATTTTGACCCAGCAGGCTGGGTTTTTATACATTAACCCATCTGCTGGGTTGTTTTTAATCAGTGCTGGGTCAAACAACCCCCATGCTACAGGTTATTAATTTTAGATAATAATAATAAAAAAACGAATAAAAAAATATTAATAACAATAATAACACTACTGTTTATTGATTCAATTAAAGTGTTTATTCCAGGAAATTAATATAATCAAAAATACATTCATGTTAAAAAAAACAGACATCTGCAACATAAACGGAGGCCCACAAAAATCATTTGTGCTAAAATGTTGGTATGTTAAAATATTATAAAATGGTAAGATTCTCAAAATTCAAAACTCTTCACTTCTAAACTGTAAAATAGCCTACAGCTTAAGATTCTATTCACAAAGAATACAATAAAAAACATGTAAGTACATACATTGTAATTCACTTAAATAAGCAATCATTTAGTCCTGTGTAGCAAAATAAAAACATGAAACTCTATACCTATAAACTGTAAAATAGCCTAGCTAAAAATTATCTTCACAAAATGATAAAAAAAAAAACCGGAGTCAACTTTTCCAGAGTTTCCCCATTCACCAAAAAACTGTCCAGCCATTCCAAGCTCCAAGACAAAGGGGAAGGGTTTTGCTTCTCTCTGCCTTTCCAGGTAAAGCACCATGTTGGTTCCAGACTAAATGAGGGAAAGACAATATCAGACACAGATAATTATTTAAAAGTGTGTCTTAGGTTTTCATAAGAGCAGTCTTAAATTAGTTAAATACCATCTTAAATTAACTTAAAGAATTAGTTCACCCCAAAATATAAATTCCCTAATCATTTACTCACCCCAGAGCCATCCAGGATATCCATGTCTTTCTTTCTTCAGTCGAAAAGAAATTAAGTTTTTTTAAGGAAAACATTTCAGTATGTTTCTACACAGAATAGACTTAAATGGCAACCAACTATCCCAATGTTCAAAGAAGGTTCAAATGTCAGTCTCAATGCAGCTTCAGAGTCTCTACACAATCCCAGTTGAGAAATAAGGGTATTATCTAGCGAAACCATCGGTCATTTAAAAACAAAAAAAACATTTATATACTATTAAACCACAAATGGCTGATGGTTTCGCTAGATAAGACCCTTATTTCTCGACTGGGATTGTGTAGAGACTCTGAAGCTGCATTGAGATGGACATTTGAACCTTCTTTGAACGCTTGGATAGTTGGTTGTCATTAAAGTCCATTCTGTGTAGAATAATCCTGAAATGTTTTCCTCAAAAAACTTAATTCCTCTTCCACTGAAGAAAGAAAGACATGGATATCTTGGAAGACATTGGGGTGAGTAAATTATTAGGAAATTTTCATTTTGGGGTGAACTAATCCTTTAAAGAGTTGTGAGAAAATGAAATGCATGTTAGATTCAAGCAGCAATAAAACGATTTATCGTGCAGCCCTACAAACAGGTGTAAAGAAATGAGCCTGCTCTTTTTGTCCCCTGTTGTTTTACTTACCAGTTGTACATCAATGAATGAGGTTCTTGTCTCTTGAATAGTTGGCCGAAAGGTTTTGTGGCCAATCTTGTACACAGGCGGGGGAAGAATGACAGGCAGGATTGTAAGTGCTAGTATGCCTTTGGAATCTAAGAATAGAAAAATGGCAAATTAGAACTTGTTCGTTCATCAGCTTTTAAATTAAGCAAAGTGCATTTCTAACTAAGGTCAACTTAGAATGAGTGAAATTAGCTTAAATATATAACAGTTAAATATGTACTCTGGTAATCTGAAAACATTTAGTGTTATTAAAGGTATAGTTCACCTTAAAATGCAAATTTACTCACACTCATGTAAAATTTACTCGCCTCATTTACTCACCCTCACGTTGTTCCAAACTTTTTGTGAAGTTTCTTTCTTCTGCTGAACACAAAAAGATTTTTTAAAGAATGTCAGTAACAAGATAGTTGACGGTAACCAATGACTTCCATAATAGGAAAAAAGTACTATAAAAGTCAATGGCTATTGTTAACTGTTTTGTTACCAACATTTTTTCTTTTGTGTTCAGGAGAAGAAAATCATTCAGGTTTGTAATACCATGAGGGTGAGTAAATGACGACAGAATTTTCCTTTTCAGGTGAACTATCCCTTAAAGCAGTGCTTCTCAAACCCGTCCTGGGGACCCCATACCACTGCACATTTTGTATCTCTCCCTCATTTAACACACCTGATTCAGCTCATTAGTACAGACTGCAAAATTTAAATTGGGTGAGACATCCTAAATTATGGGGGTCCCAGGACATTTGAGAACCACTGCCTTAAACCAAGAAAGGGGCAAACAAGCACGGCTATCTATGAAATTACACTGACAACGACTAGGCACAGAAGTGGTACCCTATGCCAGCCCTACAATATAACTGATTTAAATTGTCTTGTCATGTGCTTGTACTTGGACAAGTAAATTGGCCATTCATGTTTTTGAGCTTATTGTGAATGGTGTAGCAAACTTTGTTAAAGAGATAGTTCGCCCAAAAATGATATTTAACCCATGATTTACTCACCCTCAAGCCGTTCGAGATGCATATGTCAATCATTTTTCAGACGAACACATTTTCAGTTATTTTAGAAAATGTCTTAGATCTTTCAGTGGTTATAATGTGAAGCAATGGGGTCCACCTCCTTCAAGTCCCAAAATGTGCATGCATCCTTCACAAAAGTAATCCGTAGGACGTAGCGTAGAAAGCGTCGTGACGTAGAACGAACGTGACAGCGCAGCGAGAGAGCAGAGCAAAACAAAACTCTACGTTCGTTCTACGTCACGACGCTTTCTACGCTACGTCATACGCCAGCATCCATCTCCATAAACGCGCGTCGAACGCTACCGGAAGCCAGTTATTTTCGTTTATAAAGTTTTAAATATGTATATTTTTACGACAAAACCGCACGGATTACCCTCAGAAGGCCTTCGTTTATCCCCCTGGAGCCGGATGGATTACTTTTGTGAAGGATGCATGCACATTTTGGGACTTGAAGGAGGTGGACCCCATTGCTTGACATTATAACTACTGAAAGATCAAAGACATTTTCTAAAATAACTGAAAATGTGTTCGTCTGAAAAAAGATTGACATATGCATCTCAAACGGCTTGAGGGTGAGTAAATCATGGGTTAAATATCATTTTTGGGCGAACTATCCCTTTAAGGGTTAGGGTTGGCACTGGATGCAACTGTGAAAAAAAGATTACATACAAAGAAAGAGAATTTGAAATGCAAAATTGTTCATCACATATTTACCAGCAATTTTTCAATGAGGCACTCAAGACTCCAGTTGAGGAGATTTGTTGAACAAAAATGTCCATTGCTGTAAAAGAAAAGAAGGAAACATCTGATTAGTAATATCTTTACAAATTTAGCATGTCTTATACAATGTTTTTAAAATTAATTTTTATGCTGGCTCCAGTTAATTAAAAAAAAATATATATAAATAATTTTAATGAATCATTACTTAATTAAAAAAATAAAATAAATAAATAGACTAAATTTTTAACAGCTTAATTAACTATTGTTAATTCACAAGACTGTAAACAGAAGAAATGTTAATTTTGTGGATATTTTGTGGACTCTTTTTTTCAGAGCCGGTTTAAGACCAAATTGTACTTCAGTAACTACTTTGATTATCTTTACATAGTTTCTGAACGTAACTGAAGCAACACTGAACTGACTTCAAATGAACAATGACAGTTTTTGATAAGAATTGTACTGAGCTGGACGATGACACTGTTTTCTGCAGAAATGCTTAGCCAAATTGAACTAAGGCGCACACACCCAAACACAGAGAACATACTGCAGCATAATTCAATATTTTATGTAAAGCTACCTTTCGAAAATGACTAACACACACAGTTAAATAATAGGCAACGTTAGACTTACAGCTTCTTTAGCATATCCAGCCACTAGCCAGTGACGTTACACTGCATCCATCCGCCGAGTCAAGTAACCCGCAACATTTCTGGAGATAAAACAGACACCAACAACTGTACTTAGACATTGTGACCGTGTTTTAAGTGGAATAATTGATTACAGACCGTGTAAAAATAATGAATGTTATGTGTAACGTAACGTTAACGTTAGCATACGTTAACGGTCGCTAGTTCGACAGACGTCGACGTCGTCAATAATTCATAGTTCATTTCAACATAACTTCTTGTTGACTTTCTGACTTCTTTGACTAACGTTACTTAACATTAGGAAAGTTGTAATAAAACAGGGTTGCTCACCTTTACGCTCGCTCCTGCTTGAACCTCTCGTCCTCCTGTTGACGTAGTGATTTGAACAGTGTGGACAAAAGCGCGCGACTCGCGAGGAGGCGCTGGGTCAAAATTTCCAAAACAAACCCAAATGCTGGGTCATTGTCAGCTGATTACGGAGAAAATAACCCAGCAACATAGTCAAAATGCTCAACCCAGCATTTGGGTTTAAAAAATAACCCAGCATTTTTTAGAGTGTAGAGGACACCAGGCAGGGGAGCAAACACATGTATGGTCAAAAAAGAGAGAGGTAATCGAAGCCCTCGTCCCGCTGCAAATATCCAGATACTACATTGCCACCATCCCCAACCCACCCCTATAGGCACATAGAGTCAAATGAAATTTAGAAAAACTATCTTGCACTTCTTCTTCTTGCTTTACTGCTACTTATGAAAACAATTTCACCTGATGATTTGAATAGCTCTTTTTGTAAAGAATTAATAATTCTAGGATGATTGGGGTAATTGTGTAGGGTAGGCCTAGTGCATCTGCATAGAAACTAATAAACAAAATACAAGCATATATAAATACAATAAAACACAAATACACGAGAAATAAAGCAGTGCTTTATGTTTTTCAGGTAAATTAACTGTATTAAGTATTAATACAGTTTATCTTTTGACAAAACGTGATTTTTCTCTTTCTCTTTTGTTGTTTGATTAACTTTGGTGACACAAACAGCTGCAGGTATATTGGGTGCTGTCCCTTTAAGACGAATGCACGTATCTAATACCGGTAATGACACGCATCCGTTTTATTTTGACTGCGTTTACGGGAAACTCGTTGAGACGGACTGGCTTATTTTTTCGTGCACATGTCTGTTCAAACACAAATAGATAAGAAAGAAAAGGGAATTCGGTGTTCACGAACTTCACGTGCTGTCTGCAACTGCATGGCTCTGTGAGCCGACAGACCATCTACATTTGGATGTTAAACATAATATATAGCCTGATACAGCAAAGACAATGTCGGCAGTATTGACGGCAAAATAGGCTACAGAATATTTCGTTCTGTAGGCCTATTGACAGGGGCAATATTTGAAAATCGATAATTAGGCCTATTTTTTAAATTACAATTATATATGCATTTGTCAAAACCGAGAGACTTTCAAGCATCAAAATGTAATTTATTAATATGTATTTGCGCCTTCTATTTTGTCTGAAAACTTCCAACACTCTTGCGTGTCGCGTGAAAAATAGGCGTCGGTTGCGGTTCTATTTCTAGCACGCGGTTTCGGCGCGGCTCGAGAAGTGTGTGTGTCACGCAGGCATTGTGCTCTAACACAAGCTCTAACCAGTTAACATGAGAGCCGACATAAAAACGGACACTCCACGCCACGCAGAGAGAAATGTGATGCAGTGGCAGATCCAGAGTGAGACAGAAACACTAGTGGTTCACGCTTGCGCACATACTGCTGGTTTGGCGCGCAGTGTTCTGATTCGCTTATTTCCTATTTACTTGTTGGTGGACGCAATCCAGAATTACTGTTGCTTAAATTATAATCAGACCCTCTCAAACAACCCCCCACCCCCCTCTTAAAAAAAAACTCTTCGGATCTGCACGATTCACACAAGTCACCCAAACTGACGTGAAAAAAGCGGGAGGCGCCGAAAAGCGCGCTGTTTGCACCCCTGACCAGGACTTAAATCATGTTTATCAGGCATTTTGTGAGACACAACAAGAGAATATGGAAATAAATTATACATCAATATTCCTATGAAATATTAGATATTATTATTAAAATGTTGCCAATTATTACTCCAATTATTACACTTCTTTTTTCATTAAATGTTGCTCTAAGAACACATTAAGGTGCAAATTAGATACAGTGTATAGATACATTGCATTGAATGGGAATATTAATTTATGGACATTTTACCCACATATTGCATAAAATAAAATGGTGTATCAATTCATTCCGTTATTTTTTTCATAACATAGTTGAGAATAATATTTAAACAAATTTGGGTTGAAAAAATCCTGAAACCCCCAAATTTATTGGTGATTGAAAAAAAAATCCCATTGTTTTTGCCTATACATATAATTTCATGTCATTTTATTTTTTAAACAACTTAGTCCTGGCGTCCACTACAGAGGACATAGCATAACATATGAATAAAATATTATTTTTCAAAAATGTTTTTTTACCATTTGTTTATTGTGCTCTTAACAGTGTGATGACATGGAAAAAAACTAAATTCAAAAATCTTTTTTTTTCTGGGTCCCAGGAGGATATATGTGCGCAGGCGTGTAGACTTTCTTTACAAATTGACCTAAACAAATGACTTGTCTGGCCTTAAAAATTTATAATAAAGAATTATTTATCGCTTCCGAGTAGCCATGTGAACCGGAACTATTTTGACAACATTTTATCTGTACAAAGGTAAAGGGAAGGAGAAGGGGGCCTTCACAGGGGAGAGACTAGTTGACACTTCAGGACTGCGTTGTCGCCGTATCCAGGCGCAGGTCCTTCATCAGATCGGGATACGGTCTGGATCCGGCAGACTGCAGTAAACCTTGGGATAAACAGAGAGCCTAATATTAGGGTAGATGTCATTCTTCTTATGATGTAACGAGTACATCAGGATATATGGGGAGTGTTCCTGGTTCCAGCTGACCTAATCTATGCAGCCTAACATTGAATTATTGAAGTTTATAATGTGTTATGTGTATGCTAGGTCAAAGAGATGGGTTTTTTAGTCTAGATTTGAACTGACAGAGTGTGTCTGCTTCCTGGACAATATTAGGAAGACTGTTCCAGAATTTTGGTGCTAAATAGCAAAAGGATCTACCTCCAGCAGTTGATTTTGCTATTCTAGGTATTATTAACTGGCCAGAATTTTGAGACTGCAATAGACGTGGAGGACTATAATGCGTTAAGAGCTCGCTGAAGTACTGGGGAGCTGAACCATTTAGTGCTTTGTAGTCAGCAATTTTTTTTTAAAAATGTATACAGTGTTTAATAGGGAGCCAATGTAGTGTTGATAGAACCGGGCTAATATGGTCATACTTCCTGGTTCTGGTAAGAACTCTAGCTGCTGCGTTTTGGACCAGCTGTAGTTTATTTATTAAGCGTGCAGGGCAACCACTAGGGCTGGGTAAAAATATATAGATTTTTCGATTTTAATCGATTCTCATTTTTACGAACCAATATCGATTCTTAAATCCCTTAGGCTATCTATTAGGCTAGTCATCCTGTTTTCAGTTGATGAGTGAATGGAACATTGTAGCGCGCATCCCATCCAATAAATCACAATAATCTTTGTGCTTTGTTACTATTGATATGAAACAAAGTCACAGAATTCCGTCCATTTTCTTACGAAATTCAAAAACATAAATACCGTTTTGGTGCTGTGACATGAGATTGCTCTGGCACAGCTCAGCTCGAGAAGCAGCAGCGCAGAGCGCACATGAGAAGATCATGTGTGCTTCCGCCTTAATAATACCAGTTACAGCTCGAAATAAACATGAATGACTATCTGAAAGTGTGTTAAAAGATAGAGTACAACTTATCGAAATCCATATTGTGTCACATGGAATCACTCAATCAGTGTTTCAAGCGTGTAAAGACGTCAGTAAAATAGCTTGTAAACAATTTCATGTAACGTCACATTTACCTCAGAAAAAACATATCCAGGGACCATAATCGCGTTAGTCAGCTAGAAAAATTAACTCTAGAGAGGAGCATTTTGCTAAATATATGCACCATATTACATAATTAGGGCCCAAGCCCTGAAAGGGCGAAGGCCCTATTGTTTTCGTAAGGATTATTATTTATTTTTTTTATAATTTTTTTTTTTTGCCTTTTTGCCACTTTTGGGGCCCTTAACATGCTCAAAAACTCTTGAAACTTTGCACACAGGTCAGAACCCGCGGCCATCAGGGCCGGACTGAAGCTGGTACCCGGGCGTGGCAGGGGGGCTCGACAGCGCCCCCTGGAATGGGGTCCGAAATCTTGGTCCATATATCAAACATGCTTGCATGTAATAATATGAAACTCAGTACACATATAGATCTCATCGGGCCGCACAACTTTCATGCTCTAAGTTTTACAAAAGCCCAACAGGAAGTCGGTTATTATACGTTGTTTGGAAAACGCATACAATGGAATGTGAAATATTCCTCCTAGGGAATTCATCCGATCGCCGCCAAACTCGGTGTGAATGAAGTCAAGACATTGAGGATGAATTCTTGCGAACAGATTTTTGATATCTCGAACGGTTTGGCCGTGGCGAGGAAACGAATTTATGGCGAATAATGGGACACAGGAAGTGTGTTATAACTTCTGCATACATTATCTGATCTTGCTGAAACTTCAGCAGTGTATTCGTTGTAAGAGGCCGATCACATGGATGTGACCTTTGTGAGTCAAAGTTATAGCGCCACCAACTGGCAACAGGAAGTGTGTCACTTTCAAAATGCTTTGAAATCACTTTCTTATTTTTACCCGATTTGCTTAAAACTTTGTGTATAATGTAGACACACGGCAGATGTAGACCTGTGAAAGGATTATTGATATCTTAGATACTGTTGCCGTAATATTCTTTTCGGATGCTTTTGATTTGTCTATTCCATTTAATCTTTGTTTTTCAAGGTTTCAGGGGCTTTTGGGGCCCTTAACGTGCTCAAAAACTCTTGAAACTTTCCACACAGGTCAGAACCCACGGTCATCAGAGCCGGGCTGAAGCTGGTACCTGGGCGTGGCAGGGGGGCTCAACAGCGCCCCCTTGGACACGGTCTGAAAACTTGGTCCATATATCAAACACGCTTGCATGAATTAATATGAAACTCGGTACACATATAGATCTCATCGGGCCGAACAACTTCCGCACTCTAAGTTATTAGCTCCGCCCAACAGGAAGTCGGCTATTATGGGTTGTTTGAAAAACGCATGCTGTGGAATTTAATGTACTCATCCTAGAGAATTCATCCAATCGCCTCCAACCTGGTCAGCATGAAGTCAAGACATTGAGGATGATAAATTCCGGAAGGATTTTTGATATCTCGAACGGTTTGGCCGTGGCGAGGAAACAATGGCGAGAAAAGAGAAACACGAAGTAATATAACTTCTGCATACGTTAACTGATCTTGATGAAACTTCAGCAGTGTGTTCGTGGTAAGAGGCCGATCAGATGGATGTAACTATATTGAGTCAAAGTTATAGCGCCACCAACTGGCATATATATATATATATATATATATATATATATATATATATATATAATATAGCTGCGAGCAGCGATCTAGGGCCCAAGCCGGTGACACCGCCACCCCGGTGGCTTTAGTGTAACTAAAGGCACCAGGGTGGCGGTGCCACCGGCTTGGGCCCACAATCGCTGCTCGCAGCTATATTTATTATTATTTTTAATGTTCTTCAATATTTAATGCATGTTTGAATAGATATGGCTAGTTTTTATGACAGCCACCATTTAAATGTTTTTTTAAATGACAGTCACATTTAAACTTTATTATTATAAAATAAATAAGTGTAATTTAAGTGTTTGTATACAAATCAGTCGATTTTTACCTTCAATATTATAGTAGGCTAATGAAGCCTAGTAGGCTACAACTGACTCCCATAGTTTACAGCATTAGTTAAGAGATTTGTTTTCCTTGAGAAAATTTGCCATGTATTTTACCTTATATGCAAAATAATCAGTACTGAATTGAATCAAATCGAAATCGAATCGCAAGCTTGTGAATCGAATCGAATTTTGAAATTTGTGTCAATACCCAGCCCTAGCAACCACCCATAAGAGCATTACAGTAATCTAGCCATGATGTCATGAACGCATGAACTAATTGTTCCAGATTTGTCATTGAGAGCATATGACGTAATTTAGATATATTTTTAAGATGGAAGAATGCGATTTTACAGATACTAGAAACGTGACTTTCAAATGAAAGATTGGTATCAAAGAGCACACCCAGTTTCCTAACAACGACGAAGGTTTGACAGAGCAGCCATCAAGTGTTAGACAGTATTCTAATGCTCTACTGGGTGGTTGCCCTGCATGCTTAATAAACAAACTACAGCTGGTCCAAAACGCAGCAGCTCGAGTTCTTACCAGAACCAGGAAGTATGACCATATTAGCCCGGTTCTGTCAAAACTGCACTGGCTCCCTATTAAACATCGCATCAATTTTAAAATATTGCTGATCACTTACAAAGCACTAAATGGTTTAGCTCCGCAGTACTTGAGCGAGCTCTTAACGCATTATAGTCCTTCACGTCTATTGCGATCTCAAAATTCCAGCCAGTTGATAATACCTAGAATATCAAAATCGACTGCTGGCGGTAGATCCTTCTCCTATTTAGCACCAAAACTTTGGAACAGCCTTCCTACTATTGTCCGGGAAGCAGACACACTCTGTCAGTTCAAAGCTAGACTAAAAACACATCTCTTTGACCTAGCTTTCACATAATACATTATAGACTTCTATAATTCAATGTTAGGCTGCATAGATTAGGTCAGCTGGAGCCGGGAACACTTCCCATAAATCCTGATGTACTCGTTACATCATAAGAAGAATGGCATCTACGCTAATTTTAGTGTCTTTGTTTATCCCGAGGTTTTCCTGCAGCCTGCCGGATCCAGGCCGTATCCAGATCTGATGAAGGACCTTCGCCTGGACCCGATGACAACGCAGTGCTGAAGTGCCAACTAGTCTCTCCCTATGGAGGATCCCTTTACCACTCTACAGATAAAGCGTTGTCGGGAAACTCAATTCGCGTATCTACCCCGAATTGATAAAATAAAATAAAATTCTGTATCAAAAATTATAAGGAAACACCAGTACTTTGTTTAGGCTTGGTCTGTAGGGAATTACAAACCTGCGTACATATATTCAAACGCACATAACTATAGAACCAATTCTTAATGCACATGTGAACGTCATCAGCGTTTCTCACAGGTTCGCGTTTAAAGTCTATGTAGAGAGAATGGTGTCGTCTTAGCGGCCCCTAATTTAATAACAAATGATTTTTGCGACGGAAGCGAATCAATCATAACCTTAGCTGGAAAATAACTTTATTAAAGAACCGCTATAAAGCCAAAACAATCTCTGTTACCATAAATTATACGTTTATCTCTGTAAAGCTGCTTTGAAACAATCTACATTGTTAAAAGCGCTATATAAATGAAGATGACTTGACTTGACTATTTTAGGTTATTACGTGAGGACGTTTTTTGTCCAATAATTAGTATCTCTGTTTTTTTCAGAGTTAAGTAGTAGGAAATTACTAGTCATCAGCTATGCATTTTGTTAATTTTGTCAATTGGTAAGTTTCGGCAGGGTGTGAAGAAATATAGAGCTGAGTATCACCAGCATAACAGTGAAAACCAATGCCATGCTTCCTAATGATATCTCCCAAGGGTAGCATGTACAGAGTGAACAGCAATGGTCCTAGTACTGAGCCTTGTGGTACGCCATACTGAACTTTTGATCGATAAGACTTCTCTTCATTTACTGCTACAAACTGATAACGGTCAGATAAGTATGATTTAAACCATGCTAATGCAATTCCACTAATGCCAACATCATTTTCGAGTCTATTTAAAAGAATATTGTGGTCGATAGTATCAAATGCAGCACTAAGATCGAGTAACGCTAATGGAGAGATACAACCACGATGGGAAGATAAGAGCAAATAATTTGTGACTCTAATGAGAGCTATCTCAGTACTATGGTATGGTCTAAATCCTGACTGGAAATCCTTGCAGATACCATTTCTTAAAAATGAACATAGTTGTGAGGATACTGCCTTTTCTAGTATCTTTGACAGAAAAGGTAGATTCGAGATTGGCCTGTAATTGACTAATTCTGAAGGATCAAGTTGCGTTTTTTTTAACGAGAGTTTTAATCATAGCCAGCATAAAAGTTTTTGGTACGTATCCTAATTAATGATATTAAGAAGAGGATATATGACCTCTGGAAACACCTCTTTTAATAGCTTAGTCGGTATAGGGTCTAACATACATGCTGTCAATATGCAATTTTTCCTCAAGGAGACTACAATGCACTGTCTGATGCGATACTGTAGTAGACTGTTGCATAGTTATAATTTTCTCCCTGATATTATCAATCTTGTAAGTAAAGAAGTTCATGAAGTCATTACTGCTGTGCTGCTTGGAAACGTCTGGGGTTGAAGCTTTATTTTTCGTTAATTTAGCCACTGTTTCAAATAAAAACCTAGGGTTTTGTTTATTTTCTTCTAATAGGGTTGAAAAATAAGCAGATCTAGCTGTTTTTATGGCCTCTCTGTATGCAATCGTGCTCTCTTTCCATGAAATGCGAAATACCTCTAGTTTTGTTTTCTTCCAGTTGCATTGCATTTTTCTGGCTGCTCTCTTAAGGGTCAGAGTGTGCTCGCTGTACCACGGTGTTGGGCTATTTTCTTTAATCTTCTTTAAGCGCAACGGAGCAACTGTGTCTAAAGTGCTGGAAAAGAGAGAGTCAAAAGTTTCTGTCGCAATATTGAGTTGTTCTAAGCTTTCTGGGATTCTGAGGAGATGAAACTAATCAGGAATGTTATTAATAAAGCAATCTTTAGTAGCAGAAGTGATAGGTCTAACTTATTTGTAACATGGAGTCGGCTTTGAAGTAGAGCCCGACCGATAAAGGATTTTTAAGGCCGATACCGATACAAATATTTGGTGATTTAAAAATCCGATATTCCGATATATCGGCCGATATATATATATATATTTTTTTTTTAAAATCTAGAAACGCATAACAAAACATGAACAGATTTTCCCTAACATTAGTTATTTGTAGTTATTTAAGAGTCCTCAACTTTATTGTCACAACAGAACAGAATATTTTAAAAGTTCTGATAAATATAATGTATTATTATATTATTATATTATATTATATTATTATATTAAAAATACAAACTTAAGATATGAAACTTAAAGTCCTTTGAACAAAAAAAATCAACTATTATTATTAATATTGACAGTAATAATTAAAAAAAAATCAATGATGATGATATTATTATTATAATCATCATTTGTATTATTATTAAACAAGACAAAGGTCACTCCTAATTCTATCCATCTATTCCATCAAGCTACAACAAACCATTTTCAATCATCATTTGCTGCCTGCCTTCTAAAATGTACTACTAGTGATGCACTAAATACATTATGTGACTCGTTAAAGGACAATTCCGGTGAAAAATGAACCTAGGGGTAATTAACACATGGTCACTGAGTCGATCGTTCCCTGGGATGCGGTTTGATGAAAATCGAATGTAAAGAGTTTTGTGAGGCTATTTTGACCCTTGTTAGTGGTATTAACTAGTGATTTACTTTTACTTACTCTGTGCCCCATATACTAGCGTTATAAGCTAATCTGTTTTTAGAGATAAAACTCTTTACATTCGATTTTCATGAAACCGCATCCCCCAGGGAACGATCGACTCGGGAACCATGTGTCGGTTCCCATACCTAGGTTCATTTTTCACCGGAGTTGTCCTTTAATGCTGCGGCTAAACAAAGCCAGCAACGCACAAAGCTAACTTTTGTGCACAGGCTATGTTTGATACTTTTTCTCTATGTCTAAATGTTCACTCCTCGCGTGCCTAACTTACGTTTTACAATGCAGGGACTGGAACTACAGATATGCTAGTTATAAATACAGTAATCATTACTTATTTAGGCAGAATAAGTTCGTTGTGATTTCCAAGCTCATTGATGTTAGCAGTCTTCCTTGTAGAGTGCCCTCTGGTGGACAAACTATGCAGCTCCAACACTCATAACATGGTTGCAGGGTGTTTCTGCCGCTTTTATTTATTTTTTTAAATATTCATTTATCGGCCATTATAAATGCCGATACCGATAGTTTGGAAAATGCCTAATATCGGCCGATAATATCGGCCCGCCGATATATCGGTCGGGCTCTACTTTGAAGGCTTGGCTAAATGAAGTATACACAAGAATAGATAATGATCTGAGATGTCATCACTGCTGCAGAATTTCAACGGCATCAACATTGATTCCATGTGATAATATTAGATCTAGAGTATGATTACGACAATGACTATCTATCTTTCTTTAACTAATCCATCTTTTTATTCTTTCTAACTAATCTCTTTCTTTCTTACTAATCTATCTTTCTTTCTTCCTAACTAATCTATCTTTCTTTCCTTCTAACTAATCTATCTTTCTTTCCTTCTAATTAATCTTTCTTTCTTTCTAACTAATCTATCTTTCTTTCTTTCTAACTAATCTATCTTTATTTCTAACTAATCCATCTTTCTTTCTAACTAATCCATCTTTCTTTCTTTCTTTCTTTCTTTTTCTTTTTTCAAACTAATCTTTCTTTATTTCAAACTAATCTTTATTTCTTTTTTCAAACTAATCTTTGTCTTTCTAATCTTTCTTTCTTTCTAACTAATCCATCTTTCTTTCTAACTAATCTTTCTTTCTTTCTTTCTTTCTTTCTTTCTTTCTTTCTTTCTTTCTTTCTTTCTTTCTTTCTAACTATTCTCTTTCTTACTATTCTTTCTTTTTTCCTAACATTTTTCTTTCTTTTTTACTTTTTCTTTTTTCTTTTTCTTTCTTTTTTCAAACTAATTTTTCTTTATTTCAAACGAATCTTTCTTTATTTCTTTATTTTTTTCAAACTAATCTTTCTGTCTTTCTAATCTATCTTTCTTTCTTTCTAACTAATCCATCCTTTCTAACTAATCCATCTTTCTATCTATCTTTCTTTCTTTCTAACTACTCTTTCCTTTTCACTTTTCTTCCTTTCTAACTATTCTTTATTTTTTACTTTTCTTTCTTTAACTTTTCTTTCTTTTTACTTTTCTTTCTAACTATTTTTTACATTTCTTTTTAACTTTTCTTTCTTTCTAACTAATCTTTCTCTTTCTTTTTTCAAACTAATCTTTCTTTCTAACTAATCTTTCTTTTTTCAAACTAATCTTTCTTTCTAACTAATCTTTCTTTCAAAATAATCTTTCATTCTTTCTAACTAATCTTTCGTTCATTCTTTCTTTCTTTCTAACGAATCTTTCTTTCATTCTTTCTTTCTTTCTAACTAATCTTTGTTTTTTCAAACTAATCTTTCTTTCTAACTAATCTTTCTTTCTTTCTAACCAATCTATCTTTCTCTTTCAAACTATTTCTTTCTTTCTAACTAATATTTCTTTCTTTTTTCTTTCTTTCTTTTTTCTAACTAATCTTTCTTTCTAACAATCTATCTTTCTCTCTTTCAAACTAATATTTCTTTCTTTCTAACTAATATTTCTTTTTTTCTTTCTTTCCTTTTTCTAACTAATCTTTCTTTCTTTTTTCAAACTAGTCTTTATTTCTTTTTTCAAACTAATCTTTCTTTCTAACTAATCTTTCTTTCTTTCTAATATTTTTTTCTTTCTAACCTTTCTTTCTTTCAAACTAATATTTCTTTCTTTCTTACTAATATTTTTCTTTTTTCTAACTTATCTTTTTTTCTTTTTTCAAACTAACTAATCTTTCTTTCTACTAATCTTTCTTTCTTTCTTTCTTCAAACTGATCTTTCTTTCTTCAAACTAATCTATCTTTCTAACTAATCTTTCTTTCTTTTTAATATATCTTTTTAACTAATCTTTTTCTTTCTAACCAATCTTTCTTTCTTTCTTTCTTTCTTTCTTTCTTTCTTTCTTTCTCTCTCTTTCAAACTAATTTCTTTCTGACTAATATTTTTCTTTTTTCTTTCTTTTTTCTAACTAATCTTTCTTTTTTCAAACTAGTCTTTCTTTCTTTCTTTCTTTCTTTCTTCTAACTAATATTTTTCTTCAAACTAATCTTTCTTTCTAACTAATCTTTGGGCCTGTCCCAATACCTCCCCTTACCCTAGATTTCTGCCCTAACCCTTGTTTTTGCGCGTTCTCGTGTAGGGGTAGGGTGTCCCAATACTCTAAAGAGCAAGGGGGAGTGCTATTCTCCCCTTAAAATCAACCCTCAAAACATAGTGCGGTCCGATGCAGACTTAAAATGAAGTGGAAGATGAAATTACCCAGGATACCTTGCAGACTCAGCAAGCCGGTAATTTTTTTAAACAAGATGGCGGACACCGCTGGAAAGGAACAATTAAATTGTAATTATATCTTCGCAAATAAGCATGTTAAAATTTCTAAATATGTTGGAATATGTTAGTTTAATGCACATCCAATGGACTGTTAAGTTTTGAACACTAATGTTAGAAAATATTTCATGAAGCTATCTATCTGACGATGTTCATGATACATGCCGAGTGCTTCGAGAGAGTGCCCATCAAATATACATCTTATCTGGGTAGTTAATCTAATTTTATTTTAGATTTTGGCTTCCAAGGATTATAAAAAGAAGATGTGAGGTAAAACTATTTAAAAAAACTAGCCGCGTTCGTCTAGTGCTTCATCTTTTTCTTCACAGCGCGCTGTCACTTCTCCCTAACGTTAAACCCAAACAGCACTAAACACAATCAGTGATTGCTGTAAAATGCAGTGTCAGCTGATTCTAAATTGCGGGACGTGTTTGATTGTAAAAAGAGCTATAATAAGCACAATAATCCGCGCAGAGACGTTGATCCTGTTCCCATGGCGGTGCGCATTCGGAAACGGACTGCAACTAACGTTAGACAAGCAAACTATACTTTGGGTTTCATGTGCGCGTCTAAACGATCAAATACAGACAAAAATATGGCTAAATGACCGGTTTGGAGATTCACTTTAACACAGTTTATGTCTTAAATGGGAGTTAGTTGTGGAATAGTTGGGAGAAATTGTGTATTAGATCTGCATTCGGTCTTAACCCTCTGATGTCTGAGATGTTTTCTGGGCCCTGGAGGTGTTCT
The DNA here is from genome assembly GCF_964197995.2 of Scardinius erythrophthalmus. Taxonomy (NCBI): domain Eukaryota; kingdom Metazoa; phylum Chordata; class Actinopteri; order Cypriniformes; family Leuciscidae; genus Scardinius; species Scardinius erythrophthalmus. The sequence continues at coordinate 20,616,016 of NC_138230.1, read as the reverse complement.
GACATACTCTTGACATTTCTGGTTATTTCTGTTATTTGTGACATTTTCATGGCTAAAGTCTAATTACACTGTATTCAGCACAAACTCTGCTACAATAATATATCAACAGCATGTATGTAAAAGTTTGTAGTTTTGAGATAATGACATTTATGCGTGGTTTGTGAAAATACAAAAAAAAATTCTCACTGAAATAAGGTCATGAAACCCATACTGATTATTTCTTCACAAGACTTTTGAAAATTGTATGGCATAGCCTAGAATATTTGCTCTAAAATATGTGAAAATCACCCTGACTGCTCATTCAGAGAAGACAATATATTGATTTAAAATTTTTACGACGTGTTTTGTGTGAGACAGCTCTATGCGGGAGCTCATTAATATGTAAGCTTTTCTCACCTGAGAAAGACAAAGACACTCCCCTAACGGCCCTATTAGGAGCTATCAGGCCCCTGTCTAATGGCTTTTAGATTGTTTGGATTTATTTACACAACATAATCCAAATAGACACAACAAATGGCAAAAAAGCACTTATTGAAAGAAAGAGACCTTTGTGCCATTCCTAAAAACATTGTACATACCTTTCATTTCCAAGATTTTCACTTTACCGTGTTCACGTACAGAGACTCATGTGAATGTTGAAGTCGGCAGGACTCAGTGGCATCTGGGCCCTGAAAAAAAAGTGAACATACTGATATCAAGAGAAAGGCCTGCACGATTTTGGAAATAAATATTAGATTTTTCTGGTTATAGTTGCTTTTTAAAATTCACAAAACACACACACACACACACACACACACACACACACACACACACACACACACACACACACACACAAATGTTTCCAACAATATATAATATAATGAACAACACCAGGTTTGTTGTGCCTTGTAGGCATAGGCTATGTGCAGTGCTGGGTAAAATAATAATAACAATAGATAGCAGTATAAATCTTCCAAAATATTTCAGTAACAACCAAGCTAGAAAAAAATATATTGATTATCATGTTACTTCAAATGTTTCCATTCGTTATGATGATATGAAATGAGATAATAGTAAAAACATGAAGCCGTTTGGTGTGTTTTGCTTTTCAAATTTTCAAATGATACATTCAAACGCGTTCGCGCTGCAAAATCTGATACATTCAAACGCGATCGCGCTCAAATATAAAACATTATGGTTACCATACATATCTACGTTTGACCAGATATCCACAAACACAGTAACAGTAAACACGGGTCTAAATATTATAATATTCACCATATATCTAGCAACAGTTCAACTGCAATGTGACATTTATGCAACAATAACAAACTAATATGTAAGAATTTCTTACCTTAAATCTTTCTTGTCTTCAAATTGCGTTCTTCTTCTTCTGAGGTAGCCTAAATCCAATGTAAGCTCAGGCGCGCCTTTCAAACTCGACGAAAAGTGAAGTGAAGTGTTTTGGTGTTTTGTTGTTGAGGTAACGAGCGCGTTCGCATTCCATGTGGAGATTTGCATGTGAATATCTTTTGTGCGAGTGGGCGTGGCCAAATTAACTGTAATGAGCAAGCGATTGAGAAGCTGGACATCTTGTTGGTTTTATACAAATTACTTAAACAGAAAATATTTGTTTTCGTTTTGAACCCGATCATTTAAAAGTACACACTTAAATGTTTATAAAGGTGTATGTCTCATAAATGTGTGACAAGTATTCACTGAGTTTTGTTTCAGTTTATAGACGTGCTCAAGAAAAAAAAGTTCACAGCGACGGAGAGGCAGAACGCACACCCTGTTTATTTTCTTTATTTTACAAAAGCACAATGTTTTGATTTGATTGTAAGTGGACACAAAAGTTCTACAAAAGTAGAAATATCACAGATTCTTTTTTTATATTTCTTTTTTCTGTATGACCATAAATGACGGAGAAATTTAAGTTTATAGTGCTACAATGTGGAGAAAATCCAGCAAAACGCGCCCACACGTTTGCCGACCTCAGAGGGTTAAAGTGGCAGCGTCTAATAAACCTGCTAATGATTACACCTTAATGTGAATAAAACAACTAAAGGCAAAGAGAAAATTACTCCCAGCTCTTGAATGAATAACTTTAGCTTTAATGAGCATTAACCTATCTATAATAAACTATGCTGTGTTATTTTACATTTGATTACTTTATTAGATTTCTAGCATATTATTATGGATACTTATATCCTGATCATAACTGGGATAGTTATTAGAGATGCACCGATTACAATTTTCTGGGCCGATTCCGATTTCCAGATTTTGTCTTTTCATTAAGTTTGACCTGCCGATACCGATTTTAGCCGATTCCGATTTCATTTTTTCTAACCACTTTACAGCACACACAAATATTTATTTTATATAATTTCTGTAATAGAACATTTTACAATTTGCATAGTTCACACACATCTAAAGTGCAGTGTTGTGGAAGAACCATTTCCTTTTCACATTCAATATCCAATAATTTTATATGTATTTAGCAAACGAAACGTCTGTATGAAAACAGGGAATGGCAATAAAATAATATATAAATAAAAAATAAAATAAATATAGCCTTGCAGTATAAAGATATTTCTCAAAGCACACACACAGGCCTATTGCAATCACTTCAAACTGAATAATAAAACAAGTTTAAATGGGTACATTTTCTATAAAAATATTAGTCTTTGTTTTCTTTTCTGACATAGCCTACTCCAGTTCTTGTTAAAACACGCAAATTCTGTGCATTTTGGGCACTTTTTTTTGTGAAACCCTATTTAGGCTATTTTCAACCAAAAGTGTGATTTCCCTTTAATTGAGCGCGAGCAGTGCAGCAAATAGACTAGGCGCCGAAACACGCGCTTCACTGCTCGCGACGCTCCTGCTTGACGCTCGCGCTGCTCCTGCTCCCATTGTGAATGCACTCATATTGATTAACATATGCACGCCGAAAAAAAATTCGCGCTTGCGGTCTGAACGGACGTAATTCACGAGGTTTTCTATATGTGCTCCGTGTGCACGTGTGATGCTGATGTTGCGCAATGTTAATCATGCGGCGCCCGAGTGCATTTGACCGGCATAAAATCGGCATTTGTCAGACTGACCGGCCGGTCGCCGGTTACGGCCGATCACGTGAAAATCGGCCAATTCCGGTCACCAGCCGATCAATCGGTGCATCTCTAATAGTTATATATAATTTGCATATAGTGGTGTCCCATTTCATAGGGAAAGATCTTCAACTCCACTTCCCCTCGTTGAGGGGACTTTACTTTCGAGGGCACTCAAAACCAAGTGGAAGTTTTAAGGGGGGTGAAATGGGACAGGGCCTTTATTTCTTTATTTCTAACTAATCTTTCTTTCTAACCAATCTATCTTTCTCTCTTTCTTTCTAACTAATCTTTCTTTCTTCCTAACTAATCTTTCTTTCTTTCTAACCAATCTATCTTTCTCTCTTTCAAACTAATATTTCTTTCTTTTTTCTTTCTTTTTTCTAACTAATCTTTCTTTTTTCAAATTAGTCTTTCTTTTTTCTAACTAACTAATCTCTTTCTTTATTTTTTCAAACTAATCTTTCTTTCTAACTAATCTTTCTTTCTAATATATCTTTCTAACTAATCTTTCTTTATTTTTTCTTTCTTACTAACTAATCTTTCTTTCTAACCAATCTTTCTTTCTTTCTTTCTCTTTCAAATTAATATTTCTTTCTAACTAATATTTTTCTTTTTTCTTTCTTTTTTCTAACTAACTAATCTTTCTTTCTTTTTTCTAACTAACTAATCTTTCTTTCTTTTTTCAAACTAATCTTTCTTTCTAACTAATCTTTCTTTCTACTATATCTTTCTTTCTAACAATCTATATTTCTTTCTTTCTGACTATTCTTTCTTTTTTAACTAATATTTCTTTCTTTCTAACTAATCTTTCTTTTTTAACTATTACTTCCTTTCTTTCTAACTAATCTTTCTTTTTTATTTCTTTCTAACTAATCTTTCTTTCATTCTTTCTTTTTTCAAACTAATCTTTCTTTCTTTCTAACTAATCTTTCTTTCTTTTTTGCAAGCTAATCTTTCTTCCTAACTAATCTTTCTTTTTTCCAACTAATCTTTCTTTCTAACCAATCTATCTTTCTCTCTTTCAAACTAATATTTCTTTCTTTTTTCTTTCTTTGTTCTAACTAATCTTTCTTTCTTTTTTCAAATTAGTCTTTCTTTCTTTTTTCTAACTAATCTATTTCTATATTTTTTCAAACTAATCTTTCTTTCTAACTAATCTTTCTTTCTAATATATCTTTCTAACTAATCTTTCTTTATTTTTTTCTTTCTTACTAACTAATCTTTCTTTCTAACCAATCTTTCTTTCTAACCAATCTTTCTTTCTCTTTCAAATTAATATTTCTTTCTAGCTAATATTTTTCTTTTTTCTTTCTTTTTTTCTAACTAATCTTTCTTTTTCAAACTAGTCTTTCTTTCTTTCTTCTAACTAACTAATCTTTCTTTCTTTCTTTTTTCTAACTAACTAATCTTTCTTTCTTTCTTTTTTCAAACTAATCTTTCTTTCTAACTAATCTTTCTTTCTAATATATCTTTCTTTCTAACTAATCTTTCTTTCTAACCAATCTATATTTCTTTCTAACTATTCTTTCTTTTTTAACTAATATTTCTTTCTTTCTAACTAATCTTTCTTTTTTAACTATTTCTTTCTTTCTTTCTAACTAATCTTTCTTTTTTCTTTCTTTCTAACCAATCTTTCTTTCTAACCAATCTTTCTTTCTCTTTCAAATTAATATTTCTTTCTAACTAATATTTTTCTTTTTTCTTTCTTTTTTTCTAACTAATCTTTCTTTTTTCAAACTAGTCTTTCTTCTTTCTTTCTTTTTTCTAACTAACTAATCTTTCTTTCTTTTTTCTAACTAACTAATCTTTCTTTCTTTCTTTTTTCAAACTAATCTTTCTTTCTAACTAATCTTTCTTTCTAATATATCTTTCTTTCTAACTAATCTTTCTTTCTAACCAATCTATATTTCTTTCTAACTATTCTTTCTTTTTTAACTAATATTTCTTTCTTTCTAACTAATCTTTCTTTTTTTAACTATTTCTTTCTTTCTTTCTAACTAATCTTTCTTTTTTCTTTCTTTCTAACTAATCTTTCTTTCATTCTTTATTTTTTCAAACTAATCTTTCTTTCTAACTAATCTTTCTTTTTTCTTTTTAACTAATCTTTCTTTCTAACTAATCTTTCTTTCTTTTTTGCAAACTAATCTTTCTTTCTAACTAATCTTTCTTTCTTTCTTTTTTCAAACTAATATTTATTTCTAACTAATCTTTCTTTCTTTCTAACTAATCTTTCTTTTTTTCTTTCTAACTAATCTTTCTTTCTAACCAATCTTTTTCTTTTTTCTTTTTTCTAACTAATCTTTTTTCTAACTAGTCTTTCTTTCTTTTTTTCTAACTAGTCTTTCTTTATTTTTTCAAACTAATCTTTCATTCTAACTAATCTTTCTTTATTTTTTCAAACTAATCTTTCTTTCTAACTAATCTTTATTTATTTCTAACTAATCTTTCTTTCTTTTTTCTTTCTTTCTTTTTTCTAACTAACTAGTCTTTCTTTCTTTATTTTTTTCAAACTAATCTTTCTTTCTAACTAATCTTTATTTCTTTCTTACTAATCTTTCTTTCTTTTTTCTTACTAATCTTTCTTTTTTCTTACTAATCTTTCTTTTTTCAAACTAGTCTTTCTTTCTGTCTTTTTTCTAACTAATCTTTCTTTTTTCAAACTAATATTTCTTTCTAACTAATCTCTTTCTTTCTTTCTAACTAATCTTTCTTTCTTTTTTGTCTTTCTAACTAATCTTACTTTCTAACCAATCTTTCTTTTTCTTTCTCTCTTTCAAACTAATATTTCTTTCTTTCTAACTAATCTTTCTTTCTTTTTTCTGTCTTTCTAACTAATCTTACTTTCTTTCTAACCAATCTTTCTTTTTCTTTCTCTCTTTCAAACTAATATTTCTTTCTTTCTAACTAACTAGTCTTTCTTTTTTCAAACTAATCTTTCTTTCTAACTAATCTTTATTTCTTTCTAACTAATCTTTCTTTCTTTTTTCTTTCTTTATAACTAATCTTTCTTTCTAACAATCTTTCTTTCTCTTTCAAACTAATATTTATTTATTTCTAATTAATATTTCTTTCTTTTTTTCTTTCTTTTTTCTAACTAACTAATCTTTCTTTCTTTTTTCAAACTAGTCTTTCTTTCTTTCTTTTTTCTAACTAACTAATCTTTCTTTTTTCAAACTAATCTTTCTTTCTAATATATCTTTCTTTCTTTCTAGCTAATATTTCTTTCTTTCTAACCAATCTATCTTTCTTTCTTTTTTCAAACTAATCTTTCTTTCTAACTAATCTTTTTCTAAATAATCTTACTTTCTTTAACTATTTCTTTCTTTCTAACTAATCTTTCTTTTTTCAAACTGATCTTTCTTTCTAACTAACTAATATTTTTCTTTTTTCTTTTTAACTAATCTTTCTTTTTCTAACCAATTTATCTTTCTTTCTTTCTAATTAATCTTTCTTTCTAACTATTCTTTCTTTAACTAATATTTCTAACTAATCTTTCTTTTTTACAAACTAATCTTTCTTTCTAACTAATCTTTCTTTTTTCAAACTAATCTTTCTTTCTAATATATCTTTCTTTCTAACTAATTTCTTTCTTTCTAACCAATCTATCTTTCTAACTAATCTTTTTCTAAATAATCTTACTTTCTTTAACTATTTCTTTCTTTCTAACTAATCTTTCTTTTTTCAAACTGATCTTTCTTTCTAACTAACTAATATTTTTCTTTTTTCTTTTTAACTAATCTTTCTTTTTCTAACCAATTTATCTTTCTTTCTTTCTAATTAATCTTTCTTTCTAACTATTCTTTCTTTAACTAATATTTCTAACTAATCTTTCTTTTTTACAAACTAATCTTTCTTTCTAACTAATCTTTCTTTTTCAAACTAATCTTTCTTTCTAACTAATCTTTCTTTCTTTTTCATTCTTTTTCAAACTAATCTTTCTTTCTAACTAACTAATCTTTCTTTCTTTTTTCAATCTAATCTATCTTTCTAACTAATATTTCTTTCTTTTTTCAAACTATTTCTTTCTAACTAATCTTTCTTTCATTCTTTTTTTGCAAACTAATCTTTCTTTCTAACTAATCTTTCTTTCTTTCTTTTTTCAAACTAATATTTCTTTCTAACTAATCTTTCTTTCTTTCTAACTAATCTTTCTTTTTTTCTTTCTAACTAATCTTTCTTTCTAACCAATCTTTTTCTTTTTTCTAACTAATCTTTTTTCTAACTAGTCTTTCTTTCTTTCTTTCTTTCTAACTAATCTTTCTTTCTTTTTTGCAAACTAATCTTTCTTTCTAACTAATCTTTCTTTCTTTCTTTTTTCAAACTAATATTTATTTCTAACTAATCTTTCTTTCTTTCTAACTAATCTTTCTTTTTTTCTTTCTAACTAATCTTTCTTTCTAACCAATCTTTTTCTTTTTTCTTTTTTCTAACTAATCTTTTTTCTAACTAGTCTTTCTTTCTTTTTTTCTAACTAGTCTTTCTTTATTTTTTCAAACTAATCTTTCATTCTAACTAATCTTTCTTTATTTTTTCAAACTAATCTTTCTTTCTAACTAATCTTTATTTATTTCTAACTAATCTTTCTTTCTTTTTTCTTTCTTTCTTTTTTCTAACTAACTAGTCTTTCTTTATTTATTTTTTCAAACTAATCTTTCTTTCTAACTAATCTTTATTTCTTTCTTACTAATCTTTCTTTCTTTTTTCTTTCTTTTTTCTTACTAATCTTTCTTTTTTCAAACTAGTCTTTCTTTCTGTCTTTTTTCTAACTAATCTTTCTTTTTTCAAACTAATATTTCTTTCTAACTAATCTCTTTCTTTCTTTCTAACTAATCTTTCTTTCTTTTTTGTCTTTCTAACTAATCTTACTTTCTAACCAATCTTTCTTTTTCTTTCTCTCTTTCAAACTAATATTTCTTTCTTTCTAACTAATCTTTCTTTCTTTTTTCTGTCTTTCTAACTAATCTTACTTTCTTTCTAACCAATCTTTCTTTTTCTTTCTCTCTTTCAAACTAATATTTCTTTCTTTCTAACTAACTAGTCTTTCTTTTTTCAAACTAATCTTTCTTTCTAACTAATCTTTATTTCTTTCTAACTAATCTTTCTTTCTTTTTTCTTTCTTTATAACTAATCTTTCTTTCTAACAATCTTTCTTTCTCTTTCAAACTAATATTTATTTATTTCTAATTAATATTTCTTTCTTTTTTTCTTTCTTTTTTCTAACTAACTAATCTTTCTTTCTTTTTTCAAACTAGTCTTTCTTTCTTTCTTTTTTCTAACTAACTAATCTTTCTTTTTTCAAACTAATCTTTCTTTCTAATATATCTTTCTTTCTTTCTAGCTAATATTTCTTTCTTTCTAACCAATCTATCTTTCTTTCTTTTTTCAAACTAATCTTTCTTTCTAACTAATCTTTTTCTAAATAATCTTACTTTCTTTAACTATTTCTTTCTTTCTAACTAATCTTTCTTTTTTCAAACTGATCTTTCTTTCTAACTAACTAATATTTTTCTTTTTTCTTTTTAACTAATCTTTCTTTTTCTAACCAATTTATCTTTCTTTCTTTCTAATTAATCTTTCTTTCTAACTATTCTTTCTTTAACTAATATTTCTAACTAATCTTTCTTTTTTACAAACTAATCTTTCTTTCTAACTAATCTTTCTTTTTTCAAACTAATCTTTCTTTCTAATATATCTTTCTTTCTAACTAATTTCTTTCTTTCTAACCAATCTATCTTTCTAACTAATCTTTTTCTAAATAATCTTACTTTCTTTAACTATTTCTTTCTTTCTAACTAATCTTTCTTTTTTCAAACTGATCTTTCTTTCTAACTAACTAATATTTTTCTTTTTTCTTTTTAACTAATCTTTCTTTTTCTAACCAATTTATCTTTCTTTCTAATTAATCTTTCTTTCTAACTATTCTTTCTTTAACTAATATTTCTAACTAATCTTTCTTTTTTACAAACTAATCTTTCTTTCTAACTAATCTTTCTTTTTCAAACTAATCTTTCTTTCTAACTAATCTTTCTTTCTTTTTCATTCTTTTTCAAACTAATCTTTCTTTCTAACTAATCTTTCTTTCTAACTAATCTTTCTTTCATTCTTTTTTCAAACTAATCTTTCTTTCTAACTAACTAATCTTTCTTTCTTTTTTCAATCTCTTTCTTTTTTCAATCTAATCTATCTTTCTAACTAATATTTCTTTCTTTTTTCAAACTATTTCTTTCTAACTAATCTTTCTTTCATTCTTTTTTTGCAAACTAATCTTTCTTTCTAACTAATCTTTCTTTCTTTCTTTTTTCAAACTATTTCTTTCTAACTAATCTTTCTTTCTTTCTAACTAATCTTTCTTTTTTTCTTTCTAACTAATCTTTCTTTCTAACCAATCTTTTTCTTTTTTCTAACTAATCTTTTTTCTAACTAGTCTTTCTTTCTTTCTTTTTTTCTAACTAGTCTTTCTTTCTTTATTTTTTCAAACTAATCTTTCGTTCTAACTAATCTTTATTTATTTTTTCAAACTAATCTTTTTCTAACTAATCTTTATTTATTTCTAACTAATCTTTCTTTCTTTTTTTCTTTCTTTCTTTCTTTCTTTTTTCTAACTAACTAGTCTTTCTTTCTTTATTTTTTCAAACTAATCTTTCTTTCTAACTAATCTTTATTTCTTTCTTACTAATCTTTCTTTCTTTTTTCTTTCTTTTTTCTTACTAATCTTTCTTTTTTCAAACTAGTCTTTCTTTCTGTTTTTTTCTAACTAATCTTTCTTTTTTCAAACTAATATTTCTTTCTAACTAATCTCTTTCTTTCTTTCTAACTAATCTTTCTTTCTTTTTTGTCTTTCTAACTAATCTTACTTTCTAACCAATCTTTCTTTTTCTTTCTCTCTTTCAAACTAATATTTTTCTTTCTAACTAATCTTTCTTTCTTTTTTCTGTCTTTCTAACTAATCTTACTTTCTTTCTAATCAATCTTTCTTTTTCTTTCTCTCTTTCAAACTAATATTTCTTTCTTTCTAACTAACTAGTCTTTCTTTTTTCAAACTAATCTTTCTTTCTAACTAATCTTTCTTTCTTTTTTCTTTCTTTCTAACTAATCTTTCTTTCTAACAATCTTTCTTTCTCTTTCAAACTAATATTTATTTATTTCTAACTAATATTTCTTTCTTTTTTCTTTCTTTTTTCTAACTAACTAATCTTTCTTTCTTTTTTCAAACTAGTCTTTCTTTCTTTCTTTCTTTTTTCTAACTAACTAATCTTTCTTTTTTCAAACTAATCTTTCTTTCTAATATATCTTTCTTTCTTTCTAGCTAATATTTCTTTCTTTCTAACCAATCTATCTTTCTTTCTTTTTTCAAACTAATCTTTCTTTCTAACTAATCTTTTTCTAAATAATCTTACTTTCTTTAACTATTTCTTTCTTTCTAACTAATCTTTCTTTTTTTCAAACTGATCTTTCTTTCTAACTAACTAATATTTTTCTTTTTTCTTTTTAACTAATCTTTCTTTTTCTAACCAATTTATCTTTCTTTCTTTCTAATTAATCTTTCTTTCTAACTATTCTTTCTTTAACTAATATTTCTAACTAATCTTTCTTTTTTACAAACTAATCTTTCTTTCTAACTAATCTTTCTTTTTTCAAACTAATCTTTCTTTCTAATATATCTTTCTTTCTTTCTAACTAATTTCTTTCTTTCTAACCAATCTATCTTTCTTTCTTTTTTCAAACTAATCTTTCTTTCTAACTAATCTTTTTCTAAATAATCTTACTTTCTTTAACTATTTCTTTCTAACTAATCTTTCTTTTTTCAAACTGATCTTTCTTTCTAACTAACTAATATTTTTCTTTTTTCTTTTTAACTAATCTTTCTTTTTCTAACCAATTTATCTTTCTTTCTTTCTAATTAATCTTTCTTTCTAACTATTCTTTCTTTAACTAATATTTCTAACTAATCTTTCTTTTTTACACACTAATCTTTCTTTCTAACTAATCTTTCTTTTTCAAACTAATCTTTCTTTCTAACTAATCTTTATTTCTTTTTCATTCTTTTTCAAACTAATCTTTCTTTCTAACTAATCTTTCTTTCTATTTAATCTTTCTTTCATTCTTTTTTTCAAACTAATCTTTCTTTCTAACTAATCTTTCTTTCTTTTTTCAATCTCTTTCTTTTTTCAATCTAATCTATCTTTCTAACTAATATTTCTTTCTTTTTTCAAACTATTTCTTTCTAACTAATCTTTCTTTCATTCTTTTTTTCAAACTAATCTTTCTTTCTAACTAACTAATCTTTCTTTTTTCAATCTAATCTTTCTTTCTAACTAACTAATCTTTCTTTTTTCAATCTAATCTTTCTTTCTAACTAATGTTTCTTTCTTTTTTCAAACTAATATTTCTTTCTTTCTTTCTTTCTAACTAAACTCTCTTTCGAACCAATCTTTCTTTCTTTCTTTCTTTCTTTCTTTCTTTCTTTCTTTCTTTCTTTCTAACTAATCTTTATTTCTTTCTTCCTAATATTTCTTTACTAGAAACATGGTAAATCATGTTAAACCATGCTAGAACAGTTTAAAACTTTTTCAGCCTTTCTGGCTAGGCGTTTTCAAGCCAACTTAAAGTTTGTCTACGAACTTTACCATCTAGTTATAAATTATAAACGCAAAAAAACTGCAATAGAAAAATAATGTAAAATTGATAATGGTGTATATATTATAGAATTTACTATGAAACAAATTTAGTAATATGAAAAAAAGATATTAAATACCACAAATTAAGTACAGTTGTATGTTTGCTCTCTTGAAGCCACACACGCACGTACACACACACACACACAGGTTGCTATTACGAATTCTTAAATGGGTTTGAATATTAAATGCCATTGCCAAGTCTGAGCTGCAAGACTTTTCATTTCAATTGAGGTGAAAATTGATCTCTCTAGAGACGACTAAAGTTATATAGGCGCGCCGAGGGAAAAACCACAGAAAAGACTGACCATCATGGGAGAATCTAAGAGTGTCCACTGTACTTCCGTACAGTGGATATGATACATCATATATCACACATGTGATGTGTTTTGTGAATCTATTGTTTTTCCTTTTCATATTTGGTATCATTTTAAATGTCTTACTGCGATTGGTAAAATGGTCTTAATTTCATTGCAGTCATTGGTAGAGGTGAAAATTGATCTCTCTAGAGACGACTAAAGTTATATAGGCGCGCCGAGGGAAAAACCACAGAAAAGACTGACCATCATGGGAGAATCTAAGAGTGTCCACTGTACTTCCGTACAGTGGATATGATACATCATATATCACACATGTGATGTGTTTTGTGAATCTATTGTTTTTCCTTTTCATATTTGGTATCATTTTAAATGTCTTACTGCGATTGGTAAAATGGTCTTAATTTCATTGCAGTCATTGGTATTATGAGAAAGATTGAAAACTTAGGAGAATTCTGTTCTCCTCTTTGGGTGATGTCTCTTCAAAATATCTCCCCTCTCCCCTGAAACCAGGTGCTACCCCCTGGGGTACATGAATTGACCCAAAACAACTCTAAAAAATATTGGTATAACCCTTTTGTTTTGGTTTGGTTATTTAAGGGGAAGTGGCAGAGCAGACTTTGGGAACCTGTAACCAGGAAAAAAACACATACAGTGCTGTTTCAGTGTTTTCCCGTTGGAAAACACTCACATGCCCCTCTGCATGTCTCTGTCAGGAATGCATTGTTTACTTTAGAGTCATCTTGGAGTAATTGATCTCATGTGTTTATTATTTCTGAATTTGTTAATGAGTTTACTTAGGACTGTTGCACTGGTTCAAACTATCTGTGCTCGCACTGGTGCATCAGTCAGAACACAGAAGACAGGAATCAGAAGTAACAGTTTAATTAAGTCCAGCATGAATAATCAGCACAATGAACGGCACAGTCAGACCACAGGGCATTGCATGGATTTATTTTATCAGACGTGGTATCTGAGGTAGTATGTTGTGTGGTCTGAAACAGTGCATAATAAACAATAATTGGCTAATATCAAACATTTCCATCATAATTAACAACTGGCATTTATCCCAATATCGTTATAAACATAACATTACTTTCAGTAATACCGATTTTTACCACTAGGTGGCGCATAGCGCTCATAAACGGAATTATCCGAAATGTCTTTTGCTGAGTCATTACACAATAAGCTAACACATATAATTACAGAACGACGATCTATACATTATTATTTAAACATAGTACATTTATACACAGGGAAAGCATTAATCAGTGATCAGTATTATACTGAACTCAAGTGTATTTGGAATATACATATTAAATGAACATCTTAGGCTAGACTCTAGGATAGTCGTCACCTCATAGACAAACGAACTCACGATGTTTTGATTCATCGTATGTTTCACTCAATAGAAAACACTCATTAAATTACTTACATGGTATCATTGATGCACAACTTAAACATATCCACTTTGACCATGACAGTTCAGTGCTGGAGAAACTCAAGTGGTACCTAGCATGGTCGCTCTTCAGGAACAGAAAGTGACTGACATAATGGAGTAACAACTGATCTGATTAGTTGTTCCTTCCCAACAGAATTGGCTTTTAATCATGTCCTTTTATAATTGGCATGATACATTTTTACCTGACAAATAAATGTTACATCTTGATTTATTGTAAAGTATTCTGAAATCATTATTCGTAGTAGATTGATGTGTTGTCTGGTGTTTCCGCAAAGCTACTCCAGTATAGACCAAACTGAAGGCACTAATGAATGGAGCATGTGGCACATCATTAAGGAGACCTTCCGATTTAAAATAGTTTGCACTGCATCCTCTGACTATTTCAGAACTGGCTACGTTTGTGATCGTGATCGCACATTTGCCACGTGACGTCTCAAAACGATACCGGGTCCTGAATGAATAATTGAAAATATAGGATACCCAGAATAATCAAAGATCTAAATTAATTCATAATCAATATTATTATTTTCTAATAAGAAACACAATCTAAATTGAAATTGAAATTGGAGTCAGATTAAGCATAGAGCTAAAGTAATGTTGAAACTAAATTCTAATAAATTAAGTGAACTTCACTGGAGTGCTGAAAAGACATTCACGCATTATACCTTCGCCCAGACCGTTGGACTCCGTCTTTAGGCCAATGGGTGGTCTTTACACTTTTGATTCTAAACTGAACTCAAATGGCACTGAGAATTGGGTAAGAGATAAACATAAACCACTTAATTGGGGAAATTGAAAGATGCAAAATAATATACATCAGTGTTTTGCCAGATGAGAAGTTTTTTTTCTAATTATCATTTTTTTACTACTTTAATTCATTTTACTCTTAATTCATTCCTTTTATAACTGTTTTAATATTCCTTGCTTTTATTTTGTGCTTATTTTTATTCCTTTCTATGTAAAGCACTTTGAATTGCCATAGTGTATGAAATGTGCTATAAAAATAAACTTGCCTTGCCTCGCCAAGAGCCACTCTACTTGAGTATGTGTAAATATTTGCAGTTCAGGAAATACTTCGGCATCGGTATTTTGCGGCTTAAATACCACAACACAGAAATATGAGGACAATGGAATATGAGGTTGAACAACAGATAGAGCTGCGTATCGCCTGTGTAATGGTGGTTGGAAAAGCTGTGCCTTTATGATCGTTGTAGTGATGTTGTGTATATTAGGAAGTGGAGATGAGGCACTGAAAGCTGATACAAGAAGAAGCTAATCTGTATTTTCAAAACCAAATTCTCCCTTTAGTCTCATCAACGATTTGGACATCAAATGTTTTAACTTCCAGCGCTTTGGAAAAGAGTTTGCCAAACAACTCAAGCTGAGTCCAAACTCCTTCATCCAGTTGGCGATTCAGCTGGCCTACTACCGGTGAGGCTTTCAGAGAAACTGTTCTGTCATCCAGTAACATCAGATAATGAAATGAATTAATAAATTGCATGTTTGGTCCCTGTTCTCTGCTAGAGTTCACAATGAAGTGTGTGCGGCCTGTGACATCGCCTCTCTGAGGATGTTCAGGGGAGGACGAACAGACTACATCCGTTCTCCGACCAATCAAATGCTGAGCTTCATACAGGCCTTTGATGATGATGCAGTTTCTGTGAGTAATTAGGATGGTGGAGAGGAGACCAAATGAGAAATGAATCACATTTATGGGTAACACTAATCATTAAATGTGTCTGTTTGCATGGATTTAAGAGAGAAGCCAAAGTACAGCTGCTGAGAGAGGCTGTTGATGCCTACAGCATCCTCACAGAACAGGTGAAGAACTAACAGGATTGCATGTGAAAGATCCTAATTTATGTTGACTGCATAATGAGTGCCATTTTTGATCAGTCGCTGATGGGGCAGGGCATAGACCGCCACCTGTTGGGTCTTAAACTTCAAGCCATTGAGGAGGGGCTTAGTGTGCCCAGAATTTTCATGGACACGGCCTATGGACTTGCGACTCACTGGAAACTCCGAACAGGACAGGTAACTGTTGAAAAAAAAAAAAAAGAAACTGTAATATTTAGCATGAATGGGCATAAATTTATATTTTGAATAGAAAAAATGCAGTACAAACAGATTTTTTATGTCACATGTTCACAGGGCATTAAATATTGCATGCTATATCTTTATTTTGACCATTTATTGTGATGATGTGGGTAGGCAACTGTATCAATTTTTTATCTTGCTGAAGCTTTTATCACGGTATACGGTATTATCACAATATTGTAATGTTGTTTTCATACTATAAGCAGATTGAATACTTTTTTTCTTATAACAAAAAAAACCTGAATATTTAAATACAATAAAACTATACACACAAAATAAAATAAACAAATGTTTCAAACAGATTAAAGTGCAAAATAATTATAAAGAACAATAGGTAACACTTTGCAATAAAGTCTCATTAGTTAACACATTAACCCATTAACAATGAGCAATAGCTACATTTGTTGCATAAGTTATTATTCTTTGATAACGTTAGTTACTCATTGTTAGTTCATGTTAGCTCAGGTTTTTATTTTTAATAATGTATTATTAAATGTTAAAAACTAACATTAACTAAGGCTTATAATGCTTTAAAATTATTTTTCATTGTCAGTTTATGTTAACTAATGAATTAACTAATGTCAACTAATAAAGTCTTATTGTAAAGTTTTACCAAACAATAAGAAATCAGAACATTTTCAATCAGTCCTGATTAAAAAAAAAATTAAGTTTGAAAATAAATAGCCTATTATATCTATATAAGTATTTGGTGCTGTGATTGCGAATACAAATATCTGAATGGCTGTTTAGAAATTCTGTTCATAAACAAAGTAGCGCAGCTGCTTAGTTTAAAGGTCCCGTTCTTCGTGATCCCATGTTTCAAACTTTAGTTAGTGTGTAATGTTGTTGTTAGAGTATAAATAATATCTGTAAAATTATAAAGCTCAAAGTTCAATGCCAAGCGAGATATTTTATTTAACAGAAGTTGACTACATCGAACGGCCCGTTTGGACCATAGATATCATATATAAACGTTAGATGTCTTATGGCGCAGTCACTTCCACCGGTCGGCCATCTTGTCACAGGCAGGCTTAATGTAAAGTGAATGATCAGCACGCACACAAATCCTCTTATCTCGCTGAAATCTGGACGGATTTACAAACGGTTTGGTTTCTTACAAACGTTATTAACGTGGCTATAATTCCGAATGCTTGAACATGTATGTTATAATTATTCATATGTATGCAGTGTATGCATGCAGTGTCATAGATACATCTCTGACATTTATAACAAACCAAACCGTTTGAAAATCGGTAGAAAATTTAGCAAGTTATGGTTATTTAAAAGTACATGCACCATTAAAAGAGTGAGCGAGCTGCCTGTGGCATGATGGCCGCCATGTGCTGACGTCGACCTCCATAGGCCAGCAGCGCGCACGAGACATCTAGCGTTTATATATGATATCTATGGTTTGGACTACATCCCTCTACTTCCTTCTTTAATGATGTCATTAAAACCGTTTTTAGACTAACCTCTGCCCACAGGAATGCTGATTTTTCTGAAGTAAAACTGGCGCTTCATCTTTTGTGTGATGTACAATAAACTTTATTAAACTCATCAGTATATGTTTGATCATCATTCAGACAGCAGACTTGTAGGCTATTAATAAATAATGGATACATACAAGCAGATGACAAATACGTTATAATAACCGTAATTAAACTACTAAACTATACCTGTTTCATCTCTATACAGCACTCTGACTCTGTAGCCATTATTGTCCGACTCGAAATGAACACCGTTACTGAGAGTTTCTGATATTATCATCATTCCGTGAGATGAAATTGTCCTGAGAGACTGAGCGTGAGCTCATGAAGCTCCGCCCCCTGGGTCGTCCAGCAGCAGCTTATTTGCATTTAAAAGGCACACACTAAAACAGCGCGTTTTTCTGAGCCCCAAAAAATGACAATTTAAACATGCTGTAAAAAATGAACTGTTGGGTATTTTGAGCTGAAACTTCACATACACACTCTGGGGACATCAGAGACTTATTTTACATCTTGTGAAAAGGGGCATAATACGGGACCTTTAAGGGGTCACAGGGCTAACGGCTGCATGTCTGCTGTTCCTTCAGCGCCATCTGCTGAGTGAATGTGCATTTTCATTTTAACCAGTTGATGGAAAAGTATTCTTAAAATGTCTTCTACAAAATAGTAATAAATAATTATTCACTGTATTTTAATGTGCCCACTATAACAATACCGTGCATGGTCATTGTTGTGATATATCATATTACCATATATCGGCACATCTAGATGTGGGACTTCCATGTGTCATTAATCAGAAGTTAACTTGAACTATACTGGAATGTGTATTGATGCCACTCCAAGATCAGTGTGTAAATAACAGAATTTTCTTTCTTCTTTTCTTCTTTTTTTGTGCTCTATCAGTTTAAGAGGGGGGAGGGGGTGTATGTGGTTGAGCCGTTTCATTCTTCTAGTTAGTAATGAAAAATTAAAGAAAAGTCACACAAAGAGGGTGCTTGGGAGGAGTTGGAGTTTATCCCAATGCCTTGGGTCAAAGGCAGAGAAACACCATGGACAGATGCCCAGTCCATCACAGTTGCTATAGGGTCATATATCAACTAAATAAACAAAATGCCCCTCTCTCTTTTACTTTCATCTATACTCTTAATTTTCATTCATCCCAATATTGAGAGTGTTAGAGGTGTTAGAGGCTCTGTCATATTCTGTGGTTGTTTCTGAAGAGCGCAAGCCCTCATGCATTGCGCTGCATGTTTGAAAAACAGACTGAATGAAGGTGACTTGACTTGAATGAACGGAACGTCAAAACATCCCAGTGCTGTATGGCCAGATGATAACGCAAACTAAATTTCTCAGCTGGATAAAACAAATTAGCATCATGCTAGTAAAGTTTTGATGGATGGGGTATGCAATCAAGGTAAAGGTGATTGCGGTGATGTATAGGAGTTGTACAGTAAGTACGCGTGAGTCTGTTATTATTGATGCGCAAACAAACTGTTTATATGCGCTCTTGATGCACTGATCGCACATTGTATTTATGCAGACAAAGTTCAGTACATTCACTTTGTTTCCAAACACCTTAACTCAGGATAATGTTTTTATCTGTCATGTGTATGTTGCGGTGTTTAGTAGTTCTGAATGGATCTGTGCACAGTAGTAGGCATATGCAGTCAGGTCAAGGCAGGTGGTTTAGGTTTTTTCTGGCATCTCCATGTGGTCCTGTTCGGTATCGCAACTTGACTTATCTGAAATGTAAACCAGATCTTTGCTGTTGCACTTAGGCCTACGTAGGCCTACTATAAACTATGAATTCTGAAAAGTTTTTATAGAAGTCTTATCCGAAAAGATTTATTTATTTATTTATTTATTGTCTTTGTCCATGGCTGCTTTGGTGTGCATAGGTTTATGAATTATATGGACTCCTTATTATCATTTGGTTATTTTGTGTCCTTTTGGAGTTTCCAAGTGTCCTTTTTGGAAAGACACCTAAATTAAATGAAAAAAGCTTGCAGGAAATAGTTTTATGAGAATCACCCTTCAATCTGGTTGTTTACTTTGCTGAATAAAGCAAATTATATTAACATGAACGTGTTAAACAAGATAAATGGTGTATGCTTAATTTCCCGATAAGTGTGCGAAATTAAAGATTGCACAAAAAGATGTGATTAATCGCGATTAAAAATAAATCAATTGACTGCCCTAGTTTTGGATTTTTGCAAATGACACCCTGCTATTTTTCCATTCTCTACCTCTCCAGAACTTTCCACGTTAATTAAAATAGTTTGATTTACACAGCAGGCCTAAACGGTGAGAAAACCATAATGAAAAAGTAAAAATTACTTGTATGTCATTGTTCTTTGTTCTCCTTGCAGGTGCCCACCATTACAGACAGTGTGATGTGTTTTGGACCACTGGTTCCAGATGGCTATGCAGTGTGTTACAATCCACAGCAAGATCATGTCCACTTCTCCATAACTGCTTTCAACTGCTGTGAGGAAACCAACGCAGAGAAACTGGCTCTCACACTGGAACGATCACTTTGGGATCTCCATGAGTTATTTTTGCCCTCCGTATAGCACCGTTTAGACATCCAGAGACTAAGAGTCAGTTTCAAAACTCTGATCCAGCATTGCAGCAGCTTCAGGGACACAGTCTTTAATATGTGATGAACAGAATTTATTCCTGAAAGTGTCAAGCTTTGTTAAATGACTGGTCTTTGAGCAAGTTTAAGTGGTCTTAATGGAAGTTTGCAAGTATAGTGCATTTGA
Source organism: Scardinius erythrophthalmus (assembly GCF_964197995.2). NCBI lineage: Eukaryota > Metazoa > Chordata > Actinopteri > Cypriniformes > Leuciscidae > Scardinius > Scardinius erythrophthalmus. The sequence goes on along the minus strand of NC_138230.1, from coordinate 20,596,124 downwards.
GCACTGAGATGCAGGTGAATGTGTATGATTGGCCATTTGCTAATAAGAAATGCATGATGGCCTTTATTATTTTTATTATAAGAACAGCCAAAAGCTTAAGCTAGGGATCTAATGCTGTGGACTTGGGTCTCTCTTTAGCTTTGTCAAAGATCATAGAGTTTAAAATAAAGTCTGATTTCATGTGACGTGTTACATACCTGCTGTTCAATTTGATAAACATTTCTTGCTCATAAAATGTGTGCTTTGTCAGAAATTGACCAAATATTTAAAAATAAAATCATTGACTGTTACAAAAGCTGTAATCATAACTGTTAAAGCATATAGAGTTGTTACTCATTATGTCCTCTATAAAACATGTTTGTTATCTGGTAATAAATTGAGTACATTGGTAACAAATGAGTTTTCTTTTAGAAACTTTTGCCAGAGATCTACACATTTCTTCTCATTCAAGTTTCACAAATGTTCTCTATATTTTACCACAAAGTAGTTAATTTCTTAAGTTATGGTTTCCATGTGAGTTACAACTTTTTTTCACAAAAATACATACATTGACAAAATATATTTGGCCATATAAGCCACACCAGGGGGGCACTACTACTACAAAAGTGGTGGGGCTTTAACATTTAATAATAAAAAAAGCTATTGATATTAACTTTAAATACCATGTGCGCAAACAAATACTGCAAGTAGAACATAAATCAAGCAAATATTCTTTTTAATGATATTACTAAACAGTATAGAACCCTCAGTGTTTGCTTCCTACAATATTAGGGTTAAGTTCCCTTTCAGTCGGTCACGTTCGACGTAGTCAACGTTGTAACAAACATCTGTCAGTTACTTAGTTTTTTAAACTGCAATTACACTCCTCACCACTAGAGGTATTAGTGAGACCTCTATGCCTAGATAAAGAGACAGGTGAGCAGTAGAAGAAATTAGCATGGCTGTCCTCCTTGGTCACCTGTCAAACAAAGTCCTGGTTGAAACGCTCTGTTTCATGCTCAACTGTAAGTAAAATGTATATGTTCATGTTGATGTTTTATTTACTGATGAAATATTATCTTTGCACTTATTGAATATAGTGAATGGATTGCACATAATTAACAGGAGGCATTTTGTGTCTTGTAGAAGGACTTTTCTGTTTGTACTGAACAAATATTTGTGCCAACTTTGTGGTCCTGGCTGGTGGTTTGCTACACTGAGTCCAGCAACAAGGTTTCTGGTTGGATGTAGTTACCTTGGACAGTTGGATTACTGCTATGGACTTACTTTGGTGGGAAATCTGTATGTTTGATGACGGTCAGCAACCGTCGTTCGTTTACCATCCAAACCTCCACACCATTTGACTTCCTAAAGAGAATTAAGACTTGTATCTGATTCTCATAAATCACCTTAACCGTTTACACCAGTGAACGTTATAAAGACTGATTCATATATTGCTGGAAACTTCAACTCTTATACCGCACTATTTATATCTCTTTGTGTACTGGGTGTTTTGGCAATACTATTTGAATGTAGTTTCTTTGTTTTGAATATATTTTGGTGTCTATATATAAAATCACATATTTCATTGCTGTGTTTGTTTGCTCTTTGGTTTAAACATATGTTGATGCTTATAACCCTCCCTATTAACAGACTATTAATTAGCATTTACCCAAAGTAGTAACTGTTGGTTATAACGTGTCGACTGATTGGGATCACGCTAGGGAGCCCTTCATCTTTGAGTACTGTAAAAAAAATAAAAATAAAAAAAAATAAAACAAGCCGCGCGGGTATGAATACGGAAGTGGATGCACGCACCAGTTGTCTTTCGCTTCGGAGCCGATCGGATCTTCTGATGTCTATGGAAGCTTGTTTCCGCCACAAAATCAAAAAAATAAAAGATAATTGCGACTTTTTATCTCACAATTGTGAGTTTACATCTCGCAATTCTGACTTTATTTCTCAGAATTGCGAGATATAAAGTCAGAATTGCGTGTTTTAAAGTCAGAATTCTGAGATATAAATTCAGAATTGCGTGATATAAAGTCAGAATTCTGAGATATAAAGTCAGAATTGCGAGATATAAAGTCGCAATTGCGTCTTATAAAGTCAGAATTCTGACTTTTTTTCTCGCAATTGCGACTTTATATCACATAATTGCGAGTTTATATCTCGCAATTCTGACATCTTTTCTCAGAATTGTGAGATATAAAGTCCAATTCTAAGGGGAAAAAAAGACGGACTTTTTTTTTTTTTTTACCTCAGAATAGTTTATTCTGACTTTATAACACGCAATTGCGACTTTATATCATGCAATTCTGACTTTATATCTCCCAATTGCGTGATATAAAGTCAGAATTCTGAGATATAAAGTCAGAATTCTGAGATATAAAGTCAGAATTCTGAGATATAAAGTCGCAATTGCGAGAAAAAAAGTCAGAATTCTGACTTTATAACACGCAATTGTGACTTTATTTCACGCAATTCTGACTTTATATCTCAGAATTCTGACTTTATAACACGCAATTGCGACTTTAAAACACGCAATTCTGACTTTATATCTCGCAATTCTGAGAAATAAAGTCAGAATTGCGAGATGTAAACTCGCTATTGTGAGATAAAAAGTCGCAATTATCTTTTATTTTTTTTTATTTTGTGGCGGAAACAAGCTTCCATAGATGTCTCTGAAGAGTGTTGTTCTACAATAAGTGAGTGTGACCGTGTTCTTCTGGAAGACTCACAGTGCTGGTGTTGACAGCGAGTGCAGCGGTGATTTAAGGGTTACGAGGCTATCCCTCCAGTGGAGCTGTCTGTCGTGATGAAACTGTGTCCGGTGACTACCTCATTGAAGGGGGATCCTCGTCTCCCCTCTAAGGCCTGTTTTGTCCGTCCTTACAGGCAAAGCTTACAAATCCTGTGGGCAAGCTGCATCTTCCCTGCATGCTATGGCGTTGCTTCAGGTCCACCAGGCCCAGGCATTCATGGATATGCACGAGGGTGGCTCAGACCATGAGCTCCGCACTGCGACCGATCTTGCCCTCTGGGGTACGAAGGTTGCAACTTGCGCGATCGGTCTGGCGATGTTCACGTTGGTGGTCCAAGAGCGCCATCTCTGGCTCAACCTGGTGGATATGAGGGAAACGGACAAGGTTCGGTTCCTGGATTCCCCCATTTCTCAGGTTGGGCTATTCGGCAACGCGGTGGAGAACTTTGCCCAATAGTTCTCTGCTGTCCAAAAGCAGATGGAGGCCATCCGGCACATCCTGCCCCGGCACATCCTGCCCCGGCAGCCCACTGCTGCCTCCACCCGTCCACCCGGGGCAGATCCTCCGCCTGCTCGTCGCCAAGGGGGTCCGTCTGCCTCCGCCTCTGCTCCCGCTGAGTCATCACAGCAGCCTCCACCCAGATCTCAGCGTGGACCTGGTCGCCGACGCTCCAGGCTCTGCCAAGCCAGGTGGCAAGCGCTCCTGAAGCGGGACGCTCAGGGATGGAGTAGAGAGCTCTTGGAGATTGTCACCGATCCACTCCTTCCCCCCCCGGTGGAGGACCAGGAGGAGTCTTTGTTTGTGTATGTCTGTTCCGCCGCCGGCTCCCATAAAAGCGGATTTTCAAAGAAAGAGCAATTTCCTCTATTCCTGAGTCCATAAAGGTTTAGACTGTTGGTGTGCGACCCTGTACAGCCTTGCAACCTTCAGCTACCTCTTGCTTCGTCCAGCCGACAGTTGGGTGCGGTTCGAGGACCCGGTTTCGCTTTCTCACGCACTCCCTGAGATCATATAGAGACAGGTAAGTGTCACACTACACACTCAGACCCTGTCTCTGGCCGCCTTCAGGCCTTTCAAGCTGGGTCCCTGTTTGTTGCCTGAAGTCTGTGGTATCCGTGGTTCCGCTGCTTCGCTCAGTTTTAGCACTACACTGTGCTTCTGGCTGATCCAGTGGTTCCCTGCTTCGGGCCGCCTTCGGGCCTTCCGAGCTGGGTTCCTGTTCTCTATCCCGCTGCCTCACTCTGAGTATGTCTCTGATACCTTGGACCCCCTGTGTTGGTCCGTTGTAGCACTGAAAGGTGCTCCCGACCGACTCAGCCGGTTTTTGTATCATCATACTCGGTTAAGACGATTCAGTTTGTCCAGCACACTTCTGTGTTATGAATTGTGTCTGCCGTGTGTGCGGTTGTTGCCTCCTACTGGCAAAGGTTGTGATCTAGCCGTTCCTCCAGCCGATATGAAGATAGGCTTCTAAGTGAGGCCTGTTCTTCATTGTACTCAAACTATAGTGAGTTAGACCATCAGGGATCTGTGTGCTTGATTCAGGCCCTTTTTTAAGCCTCCGTTTAAGTTACTACACAGTACGCATTACTAATGCTCATATCCGTGAATGGTCTGCAGCGTGGGACCTGAAAGATGCGTACTTCAGATATCCACTCATCCACAAACACGGGTCATCCAGTGTCTTGCGTTGAGGGGTCGAAGTCTCAGTACAAGTCCCTCCCTTTGAGTGCTACATAGCCAGTTGGGTCTTCAGGTCAACTGGAGAAGACTAACTCGTCCACGGACTGAGGAGCTTTTTTCCAGTTCGGAGGTGGACTTGGTTTACACGTTTCTCAACTGGAATGTGTTCGGTCGGTGCTTAGTGGTGAGAAAGGGTCCCACTGAATAACCTTCAGGCGCTCCTGGGGCATATGGTAGACACAGCCACATATAACCGGTTTCCTCCATATGATGACTGTTTCAGCACTGACTTCATGACCAAGTCCCTAGGTGGCCATGGCTGAGCAGCACACCAAACTTTCAGCAGTGTTCAGACCTTTTGTTTCTCCGGGCTAATCGCTCCTAGAACAAGTGTCTATTAAACACTAGCTCAGGGACCACGTATAACGGGCATGCAGTAAGGAGGGCTTGGGCATACCTCAAACTGCATTTGCATTCAATTTCCTCGAGTTTTTAGTAGGGCGGTATGGCCTAAAAAAAAATCCCCAATTTTTTTCACAAATTCGATTTACGATTTAAATCGATTTATTTTTCTTCCCTTACTTAAAATCAATCTGCATATGACAAAGAAATTGTTCAAAACAAGTTTTAACTTTATTTTGATTTGATTTTCCCTTCTGGGATTTGATTTGGATTTTCCCCTTGGAGTTAAAGTGCAATCAGAAACAACAAGCCAAAAAGACAAGATGGCAGGCCCTGCTTTTGTAAACAGTGAAAATATAACATAACATGAAATGGGTGGATTGGGATTGGGGGGGGGACGTGAAAAAAATTTTACATCACAATAAAGTGTATTGTGATTGTCAAAACATTTGGTAACTAAACAGAATTTTATTAAGTTTAGTGACAACACAATGTTTACATGGTACAATGACTGGTATGCTACTGTTTTTATTATTGCTTTCACAATTTCAATTCTTGTGATTTGATTCTGATCTTGATTCAATATTCCTTTGGATAAATACTAGGGTTCAGTAGATACATGTTAATTTAAAGCCTGTCAGCTGGTATTATTATTAAAGGTTAAATATAACATCTCAAATTAAATATTATTCTTTTTTTTTTTATAACAACATTATAATATTTTTTTTTTCAACTTTATTTATGATTTTCAACAAGACATTGACATAAGTTCAGCATTTATTACAAAAGTTGTGTGAACTCCACCCCACCCACACCCCACCCACCCCCCACCCCCGTCCAGGTGGCATCCCCACAAAGAAGAAAACAAGCATACAAAAAATAAATAACTATTACAAAAAAAAAAGAAATCTTAATCAGAATACGGGCATTGAGGAGACTAGGGACAGTGGTCAGAAAACAGGGCAAGAAACTAAATTACCAACAAATAAGAAAAATAATGAGTCAAGCAAAAGGCAAACTCTTTATGCATTATGAACTGACCAGGTTCTGTCATATTTACCCTCCGAGCCGTGCACTGTATATCTAATCTTTTCCAGAGCTAATCCCAACATCACCTCTCTAATCCAATGGACATAGGAAGGAGGGTTTTTCGCCTTCCAGTTCAACAGTATTAGACGGCGGGCATGCAATGAAGCATAGGCTATTGCATTTTTATGGAGGTGGGAGAGCTTTAGCTCAGCACGTGCTACACCGAAGATAGCTATCAAAGGGTCAGGCTGCAGTGTTTCGCCAGATATAGCTGATAGTGATTGAAAAATTGATGACCAAAAATCATACAAAGATGGACATGACCAAAACATGTGCCCCAAAGAAACAGGAGAATAATGACATCTAGGACAGTTTGGTGCAACATTAGGGTATAATTTAGATAGTCTGTCTTTGAGTAATGCAACCTGTGGACAACCTTAAATTGAATCAAGCCATGTCTAATACAGAGAGAAGATGTGTGTATACGCTGTATGGTATTTTTCCATATGTCTTCCGGTATCATTTCTCCAAACTCTCCTTCCCACGCTGCCCTGATTTTGTCCCATGTATGAGGGCAGCCATCAAGAATTAATGCATAGATCTTTGATATTGCTCTTTTAGTTGGTTGACTCACATTAAGAACTGAATACAGTAGGTCTTTAGAGGGTGGAGATGGGTATCCTGAGAAAAATTTAGAGGCAAAACTCCGAACCTGAAGGTATCTAAAGTAGTGAGACTTAGGTAAATTATGGTTTTCACATAAAGATTTAAATGAAACAAAGCCATCCTCAGTGAAGAGATCTCGAAAGAAGACCAAGCCACTTCTGTGCCAAGCTGCAAATGAATGGTCTATTTGAGATGGTACAAAGAGATGATTAAACATTATTGGAGAGAAGCTACATGTATTGGTCAAATTAAAATGTTTCCTGAATTGACCCCAGATCTTAATCGAATTCTGAACCACCAAGTTTGAGTTCAGCTCAGTTAATTTAATATTTAGTGGGAGAGGGGCGGTTAAGATCGAAATCGGAGAAACTGGGAGTGTAGATCTCAGTTCCATATCAGTCCAGACTGGACCCTCCTTATCTACGAACATGGTTATCCAGTATGTCAACTTAACAATATTGGCTGCCCAATAATAAAACAAGAAATTAGGTAAACCCAAACCCCCATCAGATTTAGCTCTCTCCAGGCTTGCTTTCTTTATACGTGCAGGTTTTTTGTTCCATATGAACAAAGAGATACAGCGGTCCAGCTGAGCAAAATAAGATTTGGGAAGAAAAATGGGTATCATTTGAAATAAGTAAATAAACCTGGGCATTACAGTCATCTTCACCGCATTTATCCGTCCTGCCAGGCATAGTGGAGTTTTTGACCACCTATCCAGATCAGTTTTGGTACGATCTAAGATAGACCTGTAATTATACTGGAAAATAGCCTTAATTGAGCCAGCTATTTCTATTCCCAAATAAGTAAATTTGTCATTTTCAATTTTAAAAGGCGAATTTTCATAAGTGATCTGTTTTGCCAGATTATTTAATGGAAACAATAAAGATTTTGACAGATTAACTTTATACCCTGATATGTTACTAAACTTTTGTAGCCAGTAAAGAAGATGGGGCATACTCTCAATTGGGTCTGATATCTGCAAAAGGAGATCATCAGCATAAAGCAAAATTTTATGTTTTATTTCACCCCTGGTTATACTCTTAATCCTCCCATCAGATCTGATAGCAGTTGCCAATGGTTCGATCGCAATGTCAAACAGGAAGGGCGACAGGCAGCAACCCTGCCTTGTTCCTCTATAGAGCGGAAAATATTCCGAGATCAGACCGTTTGTCCTGACTGCCGCCATAGGTGTTGAATATAAAACTTTGATCCACCTACAAAAAGTAGGCCCCATGCCAAATTTTTCTAGCACTGCGAAAAGATAGGTCCATTCAATTCTGTCAAACGCCTTTTCAGCGTCAAGGCTCAGAATAACTTCTGGATGTATCGTTGAATGGGGGGAAAATATCAAACTAAATAGTCTTCTCACATTAAAAAATGATTGCCGTCCGGGAATGAAACCTGTTTGGTCCTCATCAATAATAGTGGAAATAATAGGGTTTAACCTTTGTGCAAGAGTTTTGGTTAAAATCTTATAGTCACAGCACAGAAGGCTTATTGGCCTGTTTGAACTACACTGTACAGGATCCTTATCTTTCTTTAGTAAGACTGAAATCGTGGCCTGGGTAAGCGTCTGCAGCAAATTTCCAGTAGCCAAAGCTTCATCATAGACTGATTTCAGGATGGGTGTGAGTTTAGCAGATAATTCCCTATAAAACTCCATGGGGAAACCGTCCGGACCTGGCGCCCTTCCTGTCTGAGACAACTTGATGGCACTCGCTATCTCCTCAAGTGACAACGGCTGTTCTAGAGATGACTGAGCATCTGGAGAAAGCTTGGGGAGATCCAGCGAATCAAGAAATGAGTAGATCTCAAACGAGTTACTACCCACCTCTGATTGATATAGGGTAGAATAAAATTGTTTAAACTGATCATTAATGATTCGGGGGTTGCAGGATATCGAGTCTGCACCTATTTCAATTCCTGAAATCGTTTGTTCAGACGACTGCTGTTTGAGCTGCAGTGCAAGGAGCCTCCCCGCCTTATCTCCATGCTCATAATATACCTGTCTGGATTTAAAAATATTTTTTTCGGCTTTCCATGTCGTAAGCGTGTTAAATTCTGTTTGCAATAATAATTTCTCCTTAAAAAGATCTGGCGTAGGTGAAAGAGCATAGCGCTTGTCAATATCTGCAATTTTGTCAGCCAGCCCTTTAAGTTGTTTAAAACGCTCCTTATCTCTATGTGCCACATAAGAAATAACTTGGCACCTAATATAGGCTTTCATAGATTCCCACAAAACTCCCCTTGACACATCCTGAGTGTCATTAATTTCCAAAAAGAAGTCGATCTGATTATTAAGAAATATTCTAAAGTGTTTACATAAAAGTAATTGGGGATCTAGCCGCCATGTTCGCTGGGGCGCTACATTGCCTGGGAAAGCTAAATCAATCTGTACTGGGCTGTGATCTGATATCACAATACTGTGGTATTTGGTGCTAGAAATTAAGGGTAATAGTTGGTTATCGACAATAAAGTAATCAATCCTGGAGTAACTATGATGAACAGGGGAAAAAAAAGAAAATTGCTTCGTAGTTGGATTTTTTATACGCCAAGGGTCTGATAAACCGTAAGAACGAAGGAGAGAATTGATAGCCACTGCAGCTGACGAGAGAGCGTTATTCGACCTTACGCTTGACCTGTCCAACTGAGGATGAAGGACACAATTAAAGTCTCCACCTAGAATTAGTTTGTAGGTGTTAAGATCTGGGAGAGTCGAAAAAAAATTAAGAAAGAATTGTGCATTGTCCCAGTTAGGTCCATAAATATTAGCCAATATTAATGGTGTGTTAAATAGCTTGCCCACTACAACAATATATCTGCCATTAGCATCTGATATTACTTCAGAGTGTTCAAATGGAATCCCCTTCCTAATTAGGATTGCTGTTCCCCTGGCTTTATAGTTAAAACGAGAATGGTATATTTGTCCAATCCACTTACAGCTTAGTCTTTTATGGGAGTTAATATTTAAGTGCGTCTCTTGTAGGAAAATTACATCAGGTTTGAATGATTTCAAATGACTAAATACTTTGCTCCTTTTAACCATATTATTCAGCCCTTTGACGTTCCAGCTAATAAATGAAACCACTCCTTGTTGACTATTTACATTATCCAGAATCATAGTGCCACAACTGATAATGAACCGGTCTTACACGTTGACTATACCTCATTACTTCAATGCCTGTTTGAGTCAAATCATAAACCACAAATAAACCCAAAACAAAACTAACAAAAACGAACAGATAAACATAGAAAAATCTCTTACCATCCTGGGCCCCTGGGCTGGTCTTCCTTAAACCTGAGACCGCCCTGACAACTCTCCTCTCTCTCCTAGGCATATAACACGTTTACACTAACTTCAACTCTTACATGAACTCAGCAAAGGTAGAACAAAATGTAATAGGACCCTTGTCTCCACACTATTATTGCTACATGCATGCCTGTAAGTTACCCAATCTGTTTACAGGCTGATATGGCTTCAAATACTCACAGTTGGAAAATAATCCCACAAGAAAAGAGTAAAATCAAATAAAATTAATGACACTGGTGGTAATAATGGGATTAATTAAACAGAATACATTAGAAAATAAAATAAAATAAAAGTACAATTGGGGTTATAGTGTCAAGTTGAGACTCAGCGCTATCCACACTGACGTGGCAGAGAAAAGGGAAAACAAATGAGGATACTAAAAATATTCTTAAATAAAATATTCTCCAAGCCACATGATGTCCACATAACCCCTCAGCATATTGTAGTAAGCTATGGATTGTCCAAACACAAAATGCATCCAACTGTAGCGTGGCGGCGATTACCAGTCAAAGCCTGCACAGACTACAGCAATGCTAACATGCAGCGTGATACCTGTTATGGTCCGTGAATTAACTGTCACTCTCCCTCCGTCTCCCGTGCGCGCAGATTGGTCTCAATGTAGTGCTTTGCCTTGATCGGGTCTTCGAAAGACACCTGCTCACCAGCTGGGGCCGTGATCTTTAATGTAGCAGGAAACAGGAGACCATATTTCACGCCCGTACACCGTCGAAGCAATCCTCTCACCTCGGTAAAGGCTGCTCTCTTTTTCCTGACGGCGGCCGAGTAATCTGGGTAGATGTAAAAACGCTTCCCATTGTGGGTGATGGGCCCTGCTCCCATGGCCTTCCGAAGAACATCCACTTTCTCCTGAAAGTAGTGGAACTTGACGATTATTGGTCTAGGAGCATCCCCATCCTTTGGCCTCGGCTGCAGACTCCTATGCGCCCGATCAAGCGTCGGCGTATAGTCGAGGGTTAGCGCTTCCTTCAACAATTCAGCCACGGCTCTCTCCGGTCGTATATTTCCGAATAACATTATAATATTTTAATGATATAGGTAAAAATATAATAAATATGTAATAGTTATCATATTTAGCAAAATACTCTCTACAGCATTTTAAAGTCCAACTAACGTGCTATGGTCATTAAATGGCTTTCCAGAGGTAAATGTAATGTTACGTGACATATTGTTCTCCAGCTGATATTATAGACCTCTTTCCGCAGTTGAAAAACAAAGATCGATCGATTTTATTTCATTTCGGTAAGCTGAACTGTATCTTTCAAATTACCTATTGATCATTCGTGTTTATTTAGCCTACAATTAACTAGTAGTAAAGAGTAACAGATGATCGGTTCACGTGCCACTTGAACTCTGTCAGCGATCTGTCATGCGCCAAAACAGTGTTTATTGTTTGAATTTCGTAATTAAATCGACAGAATCTGAGAGCTGAGAATTTGTTTCATAGCAATAGTAACCTTCTCTGTCGGTGTCAGTGTCCTCTTTGCTTCGCAATTTTTCTCTGCGTGACAAAATGGATGTGTGGCGTGAGAGCGTTTAAAAAGTGACGATTGCGTGAGTCTCACGGTGAATTCGCGAGAGTTGGCAGCTCTGCAGATTGTTTGTAAGAGTCAAGTCAAGTCATCTTCATTTATATAGCGCTTTTAACAATGTAGATTGTTTCAAAGCAGCTTTACAGAGATAAGCGTATAATTTAAGGTAACAGAGATTGTTTTGGCTTTATAGCAGAGTTAAGTTATTTTCCATCTAAAGTTAGTTTTGATTGATTTGCTTCCGTCGCAACGATCATTTGTTATTAAATTAGGGGCCGCTAAGATGACACCATTCCCTCTACACAGACTTTAAACGCGAACCTGTGAGAAACGCTGATGGCGTTCACATGCGCATTTAGAATGGGTTCTATAGTTATGTGCGTTTGAAAATACGCAGGTTTGGAATTCCCTACAAGCCAAGCCTAAACAAAGTACTTGTCTTTCCTTATAAATTTTGATAAAGAATTTTATTTTATTTTGTTGCTTTGGGGTAGGAACGTGAAACGAATTTTCCCGACAACGCCTTATCTGTATCGTGGTAGAGGGATCCTCCATAGGGAGAGACTAGTTGGCACTTCAGCACTGCGTTGTCATCGGTCCAGGCGAAGGTCCTTCGTCAGATCTGGATACGGCCTGGATCCGGCAGGCTGCAGGAAATTCTCGGGATAAACACAGACACTAAAATTAGCGTAGATGCCATTCTTCTCATGATGTAACGAGTACATCAGGATTTATGGGAAGTGTTCCCCGTTCCGGCTGACCTAATCTATGCAGCCTAACATTAAATTATAGAAGTCTATAATGTATTATGTGAATGCTAGGTCAAAGAGATGTGTTTTTAATCTGGCTTTGAACTGGCAGAGTGTGTCTGCTTCCCGGACAATGGTAGGAAGACTGTTCCAGAGTTTTGGTGCTAAATAGGAAAAGGATCTACCGCCAGCAGTCGATTTTGATATTCTAGGTATTAGTAACTGGCCGGAATTTTGAGATCGCAATAGACGTGACGGACTATAATGCGTTAAGAGCTCGCTCAAGTACTGCGGAGCTAAACCATTTAGTGCTTTGTACGTGATCAGCAATATTTTAAAATTTATGCGATGTTTAATAGGGAGCCAATGCAGTTTTGACAGAACTGGGCTAATATGGTCATACTTCCTGGTTCTAGTAAGAACTCGAGCTGCTGCGTTTTGAACCAGCTGTAGTTTGTTTATTAAGCGTGCAGGGCAACCACCCAGTAGAGCATTACAATAATCTAGCCTTGAGGTCATGAACGCATGAACTAATTGTTCCGCATTTGTCAATGAGAGCATATGGCGTAATTTAGATATATTTTTAAGATGGAAAAATGCAGTTTTACAGATACTAGACACGTGACTTTCAAATGAAAGATTGGTATCAAAGAGCACACCCAGGTTCCTAACCGACGACGAAGACTTAACAGAGCAGCCATCGAGTGTTAGACAGTATTCTAGGTTATTACGTGAGGAAGTTTTTTGTCCAATAATTAGAAACTCTGTTTTTTCAGAATTTAGAAGTAGGAAATTACGAGTCATCCAATTTTTTTATATCAGCTATGCATTCCGTTAATTTTGTGAATTGGTAAGTTTCGTTAGGTTTTGAAGAAATATACAGCTGAGTATCGTCAGCATAACAGTGAAAGCTAATTCCATGTTTCCTAATGATATCTCCTAATGGTAGCATGTACAGAGTGAACAGCAGCGGTCCTAGTACTGAGCCTTGTGGTACGCTATACTGAACTTGTGATCGATGAGACATCTCATCATTTACTGCTACAAACTGATAACGGTCAGATAAGTATGATTTAAACCATGCTAGTGCATTTCCCGTAATGCCAACATAATGTTCTAATCTATTTAAAAGAACGTTGTGGTCAATGGTGTCAAATGCAGCACTAAGATCGAGTAACACTAATAGAGAGATACAACCACGATCGGACACGAATCATAGCCAGCTTAAAGGTTTTTGGTACGTATCCTAGAGACAAAGATGAATTAATGATATTAAGAAGAGGATCTAGGACCTCTGGAAGCATCTCTTTCAGTAGCTTAGTCGGTATAGGGTCTAACATACATGTTGTCGATTTAGATGATTTAACGAGTTTAGTAAATTCTTCCTCTCCTATAGCAACGAATTAATCAAATTTTTCCTCAGGGGGACTACAATGCACTGCCTGATGCGTTACTGTAGTAGACGGTTGCATAGTTATAATCTTCTCCCTGATATTATCAATCTTATAAGTGAAGAAGTTCATAAAATCATTACTGCTGTGTTGCTTGGAAACTTCTGGGCTTGAAGCTTTATTTTTCGTTAGTTTAGCCACCGTTTCAAATAAATACCTAGGATTATGTTTATTTTCTTCTAATAGGGTTGAAAAATAAGCAGATCTAGCAGCTTTTAAAGCCTCTCTGTAAGTAATTGAGCTCTCCTTCTATGAAATGCGAAATACCTCTAGTTTTGTTTTCTTCCAGTTGCGCTCCATTTTTCTGGCTGCTCTCTTAAGGGCCCAAGTGTGCTCGTTGTACCACGGCGTTGGACTATTTTCTTTAATCTTCTTTAAGCGCAACGGAGCAACTGTGTCTAAAGTGCTGGAAAAGAGAGAGTTAAACGTTTCTGTTGTAATATCGAGTTCTTCTAAGCTATCTGGGATGCTGAGATGATGAAACTGATCAGGAAGATTATTAATAAAGCAATCTTTAGTAGCAGAAGTGATAGGTCTCACATATTTGAAACACGGAGTCGGCTTTGCAGCCTTGGCTAAATGCAAATTACACGAGACTAGGTAATGATCTGAGATGTCATCGCTCTGCTGCAGAATTTCAACGGCATCAACATCTATTCCGTGTGATAATATTAGATCTAGAGTATGATTACGACGATGAGTAGGTCCTGACACGTGTTGTCTAACTCCAATTGAATTTACAATGTCTTTAAATGCCAATCCCAATGCATCATTTTCATTATCGATGTGTATATTAAAATCACCAACAATTAGTACTTTATCTGCAGTCAATATTAATTCTGATAGAAAGTCTGCAAATTCTTTGATAAAGTCTGTATGGTGCCCTGGTGGCCTGTATACAGTAGCCAGCACAAATCTCAAACGTAATTTATCGTTTACACTATATATTTTTACATTAAGCACCAATGCTTCAAAAGAATTATATTTAAAACTTGATTTCTTAGTGGTTTTGAAACTATTACTATAAATTACAGCAACACCACCCCCTTTGCGTTTCAAACGAGGCTCATGTTTATTAGTCAGGTCCGAATCTTCAAGATTGTGTAACCCTGTAGGCATTTTTGAGGAAAAGTTGTTATACCACATTTTTCTCCTGAATAAGGATCCACCGTATAACATTGAAATAAGGGTCCCATTTTCTTGTAATTGTTATTGAAACAATAGGTGCATTATTCACAGCCGAAACACTGCAGGTGGATAGGGTAAAATTTTTAAGTTGTAGATATCACCATAAAACCTTTCCAGTTTTTCACTTACATAGAGACAGACATTTTTTGTATTACAAGTTTTTTGAAATGTCATGTTTACATATGCAAATGAGGCATACCAGTATATATATATATATACAGTATATATAATTCGAGGGGCAGGCATACCAGTACGCGGTTCTCCCTTTCGGGCTAGCCCTGTCTCCTCGCGTCTTCACAAAGGTTGTCGAGGCAGCCCTTGTTCCTCTCGACGACTGGCTGATCCTAGCTCACTCTCGAGACAAGGTTTGCGAACACAGGGACCTAGTGCTCTGGCACCTAATTTGTCTGGGCCTTCGGGTCAAGTGGGAGAAGAGCAAACTCTGCTCCGTGCAGAGGATCTCTTTTCTCGGTATGGAAATCGACTCGGTTGCCATGTGCGCGGAGCTTCAGGCGAGCCCGCGCGCGCAGTCAATGCTAACTTGCCTTCGTCAGTTCGAGGGCAAGAGTGCGGTTCCACTGAAACTATTTCAGAGGCTCCTGGGGCATATGGCATCTACAGCCGCAGTAACGTCGCTCGGTTTGCTTCATATGAGACCGCTTCAGCTTTGGCTTCGCGATCAAGTCCCGAGGTGGGCATGGCAACACGGCACGCTCCGAGTCCTAGTGACTTCGACCTGCTGTCAGACCTTCACCCCGTGGACAAACCTCAGTTTTCTATGGGCTGGAGTGCCCATAGAACGAGTTTCCTGGCATGTTGTTGTATCAACAGATGCCTCCACAATGGGCTAGGGCACCATGTGCAATGGACATGCTGCCGCGGGCTCCTGGACAAGACCCCAGCGCCTTTGGCATGTCAATTGCCTCGAGTTGCAGGCTGTACGTCTTGCCCTGCACCGCTTCTGTGCGTTGCTCAGGGGTCAGCACGTATTAGTCCGATCAGACAATACCGCCACAGTAGCGTACATCAACCGACAAGGTGGTCTGCGCTCCGCCGTATGTCGCAACTCGCCCGCCACCTCCTCATATGGAGTCAGAAGCATCTGAGGTCGCTTCGAGCCATTTATATCCCGGGAGACCTGAACCGTGCAGCTGATCTGTCTCGGTTTCGGCCTCTCGCTGGAGAATGGAGACTCCATCCCCAGTCGGTTCAGCTGATTTGGGATCAGTTCGGGGACGCACAGGTAGATCTGTTTGCCTCCCACAACTCGTCCCACTGCGACCTGTTTTATTCTCTGACCAAGGGCACGCTCGGCACGGATGCACTGGCGCACAGCTGGCCGCGGGGCCAGTATGCGTTTCCCCCAGTGAGCCTTCTTGCGCAGACTTTGCGCAAGATCAGGGAGGACGAGGAGCAGGTAATTTTGGTTGCCCCGTATTGGCACAACCGCACCTGGTTTCAAGAACTAATACTCCTCGCGACAGCACCTCCCTGGCCAATTCCTCTGAGAAAGAACCTGCTTTCTCAGGGACGGGGCACCCTATGGCACCCTCGTCCCGATCTTTGAAACCTCCACGTGTGGCTCCTGGAAGGGACGAGGCAGGTTTGAGTACCCTACCACCAGCGGTGGTGGCTACCATCACTTCCGCTAGAGCATCGTCCACGAGACATGCCTATGCGTTGAAGTGGAACCTCTTCGTCAACTGGTGTTCTTCTAAACTTCAAGAACCCACGAAAGGCCCGATCAGTGTCGTGCTTTCCTTCCTGCAAGAAGGGTTGGATCGAAGGTTGTCTCCCTGCACCCTGAAAGTGTATGGTGCCGCCATTGCCACACATCATGATGCAGTTGATGGTAAGTCCATTGGAAAGCACGACCTGATCATCAGTTTCCTGAGAGGAGCGAGGAGACTGAATCCTCCTCGCCCTCCTCTTGTTCCCTCTTGGGACCTCTCAGTGGTTTTAACTGCTCTGCAGAGTGCTCCCTTTGAGCCTCTGCAATCAGTGGAGCTTAAGTTCCTGTCAATGAAGACAGTGCTCCTGGTTGTATTGGCCTCCATCAAGAGGGTAGGGGACCTGCAGGCATTTTCGGTTGATGAAACGTGCCTGGAATTTGGACCGGCTAACTCTTACGTGATCCTGAGACCCCGGCCTGGATATGTGCCCAAGGTTCCCACCACACACTTTCGAGACCAGGTGGTGAACCTGCAAGCGCTGCCCTTGCAGGAGGCAGACCCAGCCTTGGCACTGCTCTGTCCAGTACGCGCCCTCCATGCTTACGTAGACAGGACACATTGTTTCAGGACTTCAGACCAGCTCTTTGTCTGCCATGGTGGGAAGCTGAAGGGAAAGGCTCTCTCCAAGCAAAGGTTGTCTCACTGGATAGTGGACGCCATTGCTTTGGCTTACCAGCAGCAAGGTCGACCATGCCCCCTTGGTGTGACGGCCCACTCCACCCGGAGTGTGGCATCCTCTTGGGCTCTAGCGCATGGCGCCTCGCTAACAGACATCTGTAGAGCTGCAGGCTGGGCGACACCTAACACAGCCTCTGGGCGACCCCCACGTGTGTAGTGCACTGTAAGCCTCTCTGAGCATGTGTCTTTCCCTCGGCAAGCCACCTTGCCACCCCTGGGTTTGAAATATTCCACCTGTGGCTGGACACCCCAGTGATTCTCAATATGCAGCCCCCTGGGGTCATGTTTATTCCAAGTCCCCCCCCTTCGGGCTGGGCATAATTGCATATTTCCACTGATATATGCTTCCCAGTGTACCTTGGTACCTTGGCATAATTCCAGCAGCCATTAAAAACTGTCCCTTCCATGTTAATGTTGTTTTTTCATTGTTTACATGTTTAAATATTCTGAGAATGCATAGTTTAGTTCTAATGTTTAATGTTTAAACTGCAATAAATGCATTAAAACGTTTTCATTTTATTTTTTTGGCAGCCATTTTGTTTTTATTGTTTATGCCAAAACAGTGATGTTTACAACTTGTTATACGGCAGAAATGGATTCAGCACCTAAAAATCATATAGAAACAACACTTGAAGTACTTTTCCTCAAAAATGCCTACTGCATCTTATCCAGGGCTATTTATCTATTTTGGGACTCGACTATAACAGTAATCTTGCGGGGTTGATTCATTTAAAGTAATGTAATCGTTTGGTTTTAGCCAGGTTTCTGTCAAACACCGCACATCTAGGTTATTATCTGAAATCATATCGTTAACAACGAGTGCTTTTGAAGTAAGCGATCGAATATTCAGCAACCCAAGCTTTAGCATTTGCTCATCTGTATTATAGCTGTTTTTTATTTGTTGAACATCAATTAAATTTTTAACCTTAGATGGGTTTAAACGTTTTTTGGATTTCCAAGTTCGGGGAACAGACACAGTCTCTATATGATGATAGCTAGGTGAAAGAGGCTCTATGTGATGTGATTTATTTAAGACTGTAGTTGTTTTTTGGCGGGTGTGCTTGTGCTGCCGCGGTCTTGTTAATTTGCCATGTTGTTTGTGTATCTCTATGGCAAACGCGCGGGGGAAGAAGGGCTGAGCCTATTCGGAGCTACGGGTGCCCAGAGGGGAGCGTCGGCGAATGTTAAAGAGAAAACCGATTTTCATTCAAACAAATCGACGTAAACTACACATTCGAGTTAATCGATAAAATCGATTTATCACCCAGCCCTAGTTTTTAGCAGTTTCCTTGCTTGATGCCCCTGCTCAGCAAGATGCACTGCCCAGTACAGTGACCATTGCTCATACGCTTCCCTCGCATGTCACAATTCGCCCGCTACCACCTCCTATGGAGTCAGAAGCTTCTGAGGTCGCTTCTTCCACTTTAAATTCCGGCCTGCGCAATCGTGCCGCCCATGTGGCCTCATGACAGCCTGTTGCCGAGGAGAGTGGAGACTCAATCCCCAGGCGTTCCAGCTGTCTGGGATATCTTCGGGGCCGCACAGTTACATCTGTTGCTGCTCTGATCTTGTCCCCTTTGCCAGTTGTTTACTCCCTTAAACACGGAGACACCGGCTTACTGACTTCTCAGAGATGGGGTACCATGGCACCTGCACTGAACCGGAGAAATCTAGGTTCCGTTGCGGTGCTTCAGCTATCTACCTCTAAGAGAACGTAGATACTATCACTTCTGCAAAAGTTCCCTCTAAAAGATGAGGCTTGCTTACGTTCTGAAGTAGAACCTGTTCGTTGTTGATGTTCTTTTCACGGGAAGACCCCCGAGAGTGTTCGATCACTTCTGTGCTTCCTTCCTGCAGAAGATTGGTCGGAGCGTGGCTGTTCCGCTCCACCCTCATAATGATGTTGCCCCTATATTAACACACATCAGGATGCAGTCGAGATATAGGAAGTACGACTTGATCCAGCTTCCTGAGCGGTGCAAGGAGATGAAATCTTCCTTGCTCCTCCTCTATACCTTCTTGGGACCTATCTCCAGTGCTACTACATTCTGAGACCTCCCCTGAGCACTGCAGGCAGTTGATTTAAAAATTCTGTTTTTAAAGAAACAGTTCTCCTGCTTGCTTGCTCTATCTAGAAGGTAGGGGACCTGCACACTTTCAACGAATCGTGCCTGGTTTCGGGCCGGCTAACTCTGAATAATATGAGACCCCGGCCTGGATATGTGCTCAAGGTTTAAGGGTGTTTCACGAAATCGACTGAAATTAAGTCACGATCTCGAACTTCATTCGTCGATGTCACGTTGATGCTGCCACGCCCCCATGTCACGTCCGGTCGGCTTACCAAGCGGAAAAAAAGCGTTGCAAACACAATGCTAAATCATAAATCATATGTATGTACAATAACATTACGATGTCCAGAATTTAACATTACGATGTCGATTTAAATAGTACATTGGGTTTAATTTGTCGTTTAATGAGGTCTAATATACGTTGTTAGTGGCAAGAATTTTCACTTGAATAAATACATATATCCGACTATTTTAATCGTGTTTTTAAATAGTCCAGTGGCAGAACTTTTGCCAAGCTTTTGTCAGAGGTTTTGGGTTCTAACGTTAATCCGCACTTTTTTTTTTTTCCTCATCAAAACCAATTATGTTTCTCAGTGGTTGTATATCAGGCAGGGATACGTTTGTGTGCATTTTGTTTTGTAATTTCACCAGAACGAAAAGTCTCCACAACGGATTGAAGCACACGTCCGAGTGAAGACGCACCACTGATCGCAGCGGCAACGAGCACTTTGATCACTTGATTTCAAAAACAACACATTTCAGCGCTAGATCGCCTCTTATTTAACAAACGAACGAAACGAATGCACCCAGGTGCACCATGCCCACCTGGGTAGTGAGCTCCTCTAAAAAGAGAGTGTAGCTCCTTCCTGGGCGTTGACACGAGTGCCTTGCTGACAGATTAAGAGCTGTGGGCTGAGCGACAACAGCACATTCGCTAGGAAATTTGCCTATTTGTTGAGCAGGTTGCTTTCCGTGGGCTCCCTTCACACAAAGCCAGCTTCACCTTAGCCTGGTTTGTAGTGTCGGCTTACTGCGCCATTCCCCTCCTATGGACTGGATAAGTGCACCTTTTTGCTCCAGTTGTGTTCCCTCTTCCGAACCCTGTTGAATTTCTCCTCACCCCGTCGGTGTTGGACGTGGCAGAGCATCCAATGCTAAACCTATCACTTGTATGCTTGTGTTACTTGTGTTAGGTGGGGTCCATATATTGTGATCCCTACGGCGATCCCATATGTGTATTCTTCCACAGTTTGACTCCCTGCGGCGAGCCCGTGTCTTCCCTTGGCAGAACCTGCTCTGCCGTCACTGTCCGGTTGCGTCTCCCCCCTTTTATCGTCTGGAGCCACCTCAGTGACATGCCATATGTTGTACTGCCTGCTAAGTTTGCTCAGTCCATGTGTGTATTCTCCACGTTACCTCCTTCGGGCAGGATGTGGCTTCCGCAGCGAATGCCTTCCAACAAAAGGTACACTTTCCCAGTGGTCCTGTGGAACAGCAGTGACTTTCCTTGCCTAAGTCCTGTCCTGTTCCGCCTCAATATGCAGGAAGATCAGGAGGCTTTTATCTAGGCACTGGAAGGTGGCAGCACTAGTGGCGTTTTAGTAGGGATCCCAATCAGTCGACTACAACGAACGTGACCGACTGAAAGGGAATGTCTCGGTTACTTATGTAACCCTCGTTCCCTGATGGAGGGAACGGAGACGTAGTCCCCCAGCCACTATTGCTGTACCACCGCTGACCGGGTTTCGCTCGGCACCTCAGCGAACAACAACTGGTGCATGCATCCACTCCGTATTTATACCTGCTCTGCTGGAAAATTTCAGAACTAGAGACACGCATCCAAACTTTAATCGAGGATAATTGTAAGAGTGCAAGGGCTTTAGATACTGCTTTGGATGCGACTAGCTTAGTGAACTCTGTACATTGTTCGTTTCCGGCTGTAGTAGAGCCCGTGCAGCAGGGCAATTGGGTGACGGTGAGGCGCTGTAGTCGCGGGATAAAACACTGCTCTTCCGATTACAACTTCAAACAGGTTCTCCCCTCTCAGTGAAACACCCACTTTGAATCCTGTTGAATGTGCCCTAGTTAGTGCTGGCAAATGCTAATTGTAAATTCTCTAAGATTATTATTCACGTCGGCACTAATGATGTTCGACTCCGCCAGTCGGAGATCACTAAAATTAACGTTAAAGAGGTGTGTGAACTCGCAAGTATGATGTCACTGTAATGTGCTCTGGCCCCCTTCCTGTTCGCAGGAGTGATGAGATACTTAGTAGATTGTCCTCACTCAATGGCTGGCTGTCTAAGTGGTGTCCGCAAAATAATATAGAAGTCATAGACAATTGGAAAAGTTTTTGGGGCAGACCTGACCTGTTGAAAAGAAATGGTATTCATCCCTCCTGGAATGGTGCTGCTCTTCTTTCTAGTAATATGGCACATAGTCTTAGAGCTAAAACATGAATTGGGGCTCAGGTCAGAAACAGACAGACTGGCTAAACCGACCATCTGCCAGCTGTCTCACGTCACCAAGGTCAGATAAATTCCATCACATGGAGACTATTTCACCTAGATTTCATCATATAGAGACTGTGTCTGTTCCCCCGAATTAGGACATACAAACAACTTCCAAACCCATCTAAGGGTAAAAATCTTATTGATGTTCAACAAATAAAAAGCAGATAAGTATACTTGACTTATACTGACAGAAAAGTGTAAGTATATTTGGCCTGTACTTGTTGATCGAGATATACTTAAAAGTATAATTAAGTATTCTAGGTATTCTTGGCTTGTACTTGTGTTTACTATTTTGATTTAGTAGCTTATTAAATACTTTTTTTTTAAACATAATATTGCTTATCTTATAAATTAACATGTTCAAGTTTATAAAGTAACAAGCTTTCTGGTGGAATAGCTTATAGAATAAATAAGCATGGAACTGAACCTGATCTTGTGTACAGCGATAATAATAATAATTTAAAGTTTATCAAAGTGTTCTATTAGTATATTTCTTTTCAACTAAAAAGAAGAAAGCATACTTTCAGTCTACATTTTATACTTCTCAAAAATATACTTTATGTACTTCTCATAAATATACTTAAAATTACACTTAAAGGGACACTAAGTGGGATTTTCTCCCATCTAGTGGTGAAATTGTATTTTGCAATCAAATGAATAGTGCTCTCTAGCACCTCGCTTTTTCAAATGTGTGTTGCATCTACGGTAGCCATTATGTACCAAAAAGCTATGACAGGATGTCCCCTAATAGCACTTCATCGAGTTTTCCTTTGGGTGAACTGGTTTGTTATTTCAAACAAACTACAACTTGATACAACGAACAAACGAATGTTACAGTTTTGAACAAACAAAACTTACAACCTTGTTTATAGGGCATTCTCTACTTTACTCAATAGCTGCTATTCATCAAAGAGCCTGTTTAACTTTTAACTATGTTCTACTGCCTATATCAGTGTTTCCCAACCTTTTTTCAGTCAAGGCACCCTTTGAAATTTAAAAAAAATGTGTGGCACCCTACACTAGTGTTGTCACGATACTACTTTGATACTATACCTTGAAATGTGCAGGGGTTTTTTTATTTTATTTTTGATGTGCACAAATAAATGACAGGTACCATAAGATTTTCTTCTTCCTGTTCCTTTTTTTTCTTCGTTCATGCATGTTACGAATGAATGAATGAATGAAACATTTATGTATGACTTGAGCAATAAATAAATAAATAAATAAATAAATAAATAAATAAATAAATGTATCAATTTTCAATACCACAGGGAAGAACTTATAGGCCTACTGTCATATAGATATTTTTATCTATTATTTTTTTATTTTTTTTTGTCCATCCATTTAAAATCTAGGAAATCATTACTTTCTTCTGAAGAGATCACTTTACATAATGACATATTCAATTAAGGCTTTTTATTCATATATAAACATTGCTCAATTACCATTGCAAATCTCACCTAAATGTTTGCTCACTCAGTGTATGGGATAATTATTGGGATAATGTGATAATTATTGGGATAATTTTGTTATAATTGCACAAGATAGCTTGTTTTTACTATATTTTATGTAGCCTAATAATTTCACAGTAAATCTCCAAATCAATGTAGAAACATCATAAAGACAGTATATTTCAAATAATTGTTTAATGGCATCTTTTTATGAATGAAGTGTTATTTGATTCTGATGTCACTGCTGCACTGTCACATGTGGATCCCACACGCGTCCCATTTTCTCACAACTCTTAACGTTCATTTAAGACTTTATAATTTAAGACTGCTCTCATGAGGATACTCAAAGCTAAAGCGCGATTCTGGCGCATGCCGTGTCAACATCACAGACAGCGCATTCTCTTTTGCATTTTCTCGCTTGCATGGTTAGAAGCATTTGCATGAAGAAGAACCTGATTATATAATGTAATGCTAGCCAAAGGATGACAGAAAAAAAATGCTGCTTTAATTGCATTAAATATTTTTAACGTGTTAAACTGAAAAACATTAATCGCACGCGTTGCGTTGACAGCAGCACGGACATAACCGATGTGTTTATGTGAATACGCGGCAAGACGGACGTTGTGACAATGTTTTCGTGTGTATTTGACTAAGCGCATCAATGAAAAATAGGCAGCTTTATGTGGACGCACTGGGAATAAGGCACGGGAATAAAATCACATGCAAGCGCAACCTCCGCAATTCAACGCCGAAAACTTATGATTTGCATTTTTATTATAAATTTGTGCGCATTATTTGTTGTTATTAGAGACTTCCGACGATCCGAGATTGATGGTAAAAAAAATGTTTTTTTTACACAGCACCCCTGCTCTTGCCAGAAGCACCGCAGGGTGCCGCGTCACCCCGCTGGGAAACGCTGGTCTATATAGGCTAATAAAGTACACAACCAAACAATGAAAAAAAAAAAAAAAAAAAGCCTGTAATTAAGACCGTAACATTGACTTACCTGTCGAGAAGAAAGCAGGCAACTTCAGCGTCTCTTTTGAAAGCTTTCTCCTGCATTAGCTATCCCGACATAAACATACTCGGTTACCTAATGTAACCTCGGTTCTCTCTAGAAGAGGGAACGAGTATTGCGTAAGTTGCTTACGCATCGGGAAAGTCTTCTTTCTTCGAGATCTGAAGCCAAAAATTGGCAGGCTGTATGAGCGTGCTCATTGGCTGCTCAGCGGCAACTGCTTAAGCCTACCAGTGAGCCCTGAGTGACGTCACATCCAATGAGTGGATGTGACTCATTGGATGTGACTCATTGGATGTGACTCCACACCCCTCTAACCGTCAAGATGGGTGTGGCCAGTGTGTATATAGGCAGGGCTCACAGGCTGAAATTCTGGTTTTCGTAGTCTGAAGCGCAAAAGCTCGTGGCGCGTCACGGCAGGTTACGCAATACTCGTTCCCTCTTCTAGAGAGAACCGAGGTTACACTAGGTAACCGAGTACGTTCTCTTACGAGAGGTTCTCTCGTATTGCGTAAGTTGCTTACGCATCGGGAACCCCTTGTCAACGCCATGCGCGCCGAGCATCCAGCACATGAATCCCAGGGAGACCGGGGAAAACATAACGCTGAAAACAGGTGGCCGGTCGGAGAAACGGGCCAACACATGTACAAAGCACTTCACTTTGTAGATAGAGCGGCACAGCCGGTCTATACATATCAATGTAAATAGTGCGGCCGGCAGCGCGGGCCCACACAGTACATAAGCACATATTAGGGAAAGAAATAGAGCGGTTTCACAGTCTATTTGTTGAGAGAATAATCCCAGCGCGACAGAGTGTAGGGCGGGCGGCCAGCGGCGCGGGCCAGCACCAGTACACAAGCGCGTAACGGGGAATAAAGGAACAGAGCGGCACAGCCGGTCTGAGCACAAAATACTCCTTCCCTTGGTGCCATACCAGAATTATCACTAGTATGTGAACGTAGTTTGCACATAATCGACTGGGCAGAGCATACATGCCACTTATACTGATAATAGTTTAGCCTGCAAGGCAGGAACTTCCAGGTTATAAAACCTCACGAATGTCGATGGGGAGGCCCAGCCCGCTGCCATACAAATATCGTGAATAGAAATTCCGCTGAGGCCATGCCTCTAGTGGAGTGGGCTCTGATACCCAAAGGGCACTGCAGGTGTTTGGAGGCGTAAGCTGCTGCAATCGCGTCCACTATCCACCTGGACAGGGTCTGTTTCGAGGCGGCGAGACCCTTGGTGCGTCCTCCAAAAGAAACGAAGAGCTGCTCGGAACGCCTGAAAGCGGCGGAGCGCGTGATGTAAACTCTCAGCGCCCTAACAGGGCATAGGAGGTTATCACTGTCCCCGTTATCGGATGCTGGCAGAGCCGAAAGGGAGATGATTTGTGCCCTAAAGGGGGTTCCAATCGCTTTGGGGATGTAACCGTGTCTCGGTCTGAGAATGACTTTTGAGTCATTTGGTCCGAACTCAAGACAGGCAGGGCTAACAGATAGCGCGTGCAGCTCCCCCACGCGTTTTACTGAAGACAGAGCTATCAGAAAAACGGTTTTGAGCGAAAGGTACTTTGGATCCACAGATTCAAGCGGTTCAAAGGGAAAAGCCTTCAGGGCCTCCAGGACCAAGGACAGATCCCAGATAGGAACCGAGGGGGGCCGCGGGGAATTCATCCGTCTGGCTCCTCTGAGGAAACGGATAATAAGCTCATTCCTTCCTATTGCCCGGCTGCGCGTAGTCTCAGCGAACGCTGCAATAGCCGCCACATACACTTTGAGCGTGGAAGGGGACCTGCCCTTATCCAACAGCTCCTGTAGGAAGGAGAGCACTCGCGGGACCCCACATGTACGTGGATCGAAGCTCTTAGTAGCGCACCATTTAGAGAACACTGACCATTTAGATGCATAGAGCCGTCTCGTGGAGGGAGCTCTAGACTGTGTGATCGTGTTCACAAACCCTTCTGGCAGGTCAACGTGTATCCATTGATTATCCATGCATGCAGAGACCATCGCTCCGGATGGGTATGCCAGATCGATCCACCGGCTTGAGAGAGGAGATCCTTTCTCACCGGGATCGGCCATGGGGGTGAGTGCGACAGCCTCACTAGCTCTGGGTACCAGACTTGGTTCTCCCAACGCGGGGCTATGAGAAGCACTGGGTGGTGCGTTTCCCTGATCCTCGCTATGACCTGTGGTAACAGGGAGATCGGAGGGAAAGCGTACAGCGGGAGGCTGGGCCAGGTTTGGGACAGCGCGTCCTCGCTTTTCGAGAAAAATATCGGGCAGTGAGCGTTGTCTTTCGACGCAAAGAGGTCGACCTCCGCTCGCCGAATAGGCGCCAGAGGAACTGGACTGTCTGAGGGTGCAGGGACCATTCTCCCGGGGGAATAATGTCTCTGGACAGTCTGTCTGGGCCGACATTCAAATGGCCCGGCACGTGCGCGGCTCTCAGCGAGCGCAACGAGCGGTGAGCCCACACGAGAAAGCGTTCTGTCAGGTTGCACAGGTTCCTGGACCTGACACCGCCCTGTCGGTTCACATAGGACACCACGGACATGTTGTCCGAGCAGACTAGCACATGGTGATCCCGTATGAATGGGAGAAAGCGCTTGAGCGCGTTCTCGACCGCTATCATCTCCAAACAATTTATGTGGAGGCGTTTCTCTTGGTCTGACCACAGGCCAAAGAGCGCCCCAACCTGAGGTGGAAGCGTCCGTCGAGATAACTTTGCGGTGTGAGACGGCTCCCATTGTCACTCCCCGCTGGTACCAGTCGGCCGCTAACCAGGGCTTCAATGCTGAAACGCAGCTCTGAGTCACTCTGATTCGAATGCCGCCGGAAGCCCAGGCTCTGTGAGGCACTCGGGCGTTCAACTAGCGTTGCAGCGGGCGCATACGCAATAGATCCAGCTGAAGCACTGCTGCAGCTGAAGCCATACAACCCAGCATCCTCTGAAATGTCTTGAGAGGTGCGGTGCTGCCCGGTTGAAAGGACGCAGCCAGGCATTGAATGCAGCGCGCGCGCCATGGTGATAGGCGGGCCGTCATTGCCACAGTGTCCAGATCCAAACCCAGAAAAGAGGTTGATTGACTGGGCACTAATGAGCTCTTGGTCCAGTTGACCGTGAGCCCCAGGCTTTCCAGGTGGCTGAGAAGCACTGTTCTGTGGGTGATGAGTTCGGCCTCTGACTGTGCTAGAATCAGCCAATCGTCCGGATAGTTCAAAATTCGCATCCCCTGACCTCTCAGGAGAGCAAGAGCCGTGTCCATGCACTTCGTGAATGTACGGGGTGCCAAAGACAGGCCGAACGGCAGGACGGTATATTGATATACCTGACCGTCGAAGGCGAATCTCAAGAATGGCCAGTGACAGGGTATTATCTGGATCTGAAAGTATGCGTCCATTAGAACGAGAGAGATAAACCAGTCCCTCGGGCGAATTTGCGCGAGGATCTGCCTGGTTGTGAGCATTTTGAACGGTCTTCTCATAAGAGCTTTGTTCAAATATCTCAGATCCAAAATCGGTCTGGCTCGTATACTGCAATATGAACAATTCCAGTCGCCTGAACTTAAGAGGGGACTGAGAAATGTGTGAGAAATTGTGGTAGGTCCGCGCGAGGACGGAGTAGCTTTCTTGTAACGTAAAGAGAGCTCCAGTACCGTCCGTTTCTGCCATCCCTTGTGAGCGGCGCAGTTTGCGCGGCTCGAACAGTGGGAGAGGAAGCTCGCTCCGAGACCGTCCACTTCTGCCAACCCTTGTGAGCGGCGCAGTAGCGCGGCTCGAACAGAGGGAGGGTGTTTATCTCATTCGCCTCATCCCCTGACGCGGCGGTGGCGCGGGCGAGAGCCGGCGGTTGAGTGGCCGGGAGGGGGGGCGGAGAGAGCGAGAGAGAAGCTCGAGGGAGAGGTTTCGGCGAGCTCCTCAGTCATATCAGTCTCCGGTGGTCTCTGCGAGCGGCGCTTCCTATTGCGCGGCCCGGCAGGGACAGGCGGAGCGACAGCTTGGTCGAAAACTTCAAGTCGAGCCCGCAGGGTCGACATTGAAAGTTCTTAGCACTCGGGGCAGCTGCCCGTAGAGAGTGCGGTGGTGGCGTGCTCGCGGCCCAGGCAGAGAGCGCAGAAGAGGTGGCGATCTCCGTTGCTGAGCGGGGCGCGGCACGAGCCGCAGGAAAAAAACGAGGCGTTTTGACGAAAACGCCTCGTGCTCTTTTAGAACAGTGAGAGATAGTGTGTGTCGCAGGGCGAGCACACACAACAGTAATAAAAGGATATGTCGCCAGATAGCGTAGCAGGCACGGATGGCTGAAGGCGGAGAAGGCGGCCGGCTTCTTCAGGCGCTGTCCTAGGCTTGCTGGTCGCTGGTTTCAACGGCGGCGGCTCTCAAGATCCAGCGATGCAAAGAGCTTCGCTGAAGACAAGAAAATCTGAATTTCAGCCTGTGAGCCCTGCCTATATACACACTGGCCACACCCATCTTGACGGTTAGAGGGGTGTGGAGGGCGCGAAGCGCCCTCATTGGATGTGACGTCACTCAAGGCTCACTGGTAGGCTTAAGCAGTTGCCGCTGAGCAGCCAATGAGCACGCTCATACAGCCTGCCATGGTCTGCCGGCTGCCACACTGCGTTGACAATGAATACAAAATTAAGGATAATTTTTGGCTTCAGATCTCGAAGAAAGAAGACTTTCCTGATGCGTAAGCAACTTGCGCAATACGAGAGAACCTCTCGTAAGAGAACCCTTGTTTTTGTAATCTCCGGTCACGTTTCCTTTTACGGTCTTATTTTGGACTTTTTCGACGAAGATGACTCGTTATCCTGTGACTTAACCGTGCAGTGCAGCCTTTTAAACTTGCCGGGGCAGTGACAAGCGCCTCTCACTGCTCTGCTCCGTTTATGCAGTCACGTGACGCGGGCTCTGAACGAAAACGCGTTGTGGAAACGCGTTGGCCTAGTACTTTTTGTCCCTCTCTGCTATTATAGTTTTTCAAGATGGCGGCACTACATGGAAGCCTCCGTGGACCTACCTGTCCCATGTATATAAAGATAATAAATTCTTCGTTTACGAGGATAAGTCAAAAATATTGATTTTAGATAATAAAATACCTAAAAAGATACATATTGTTCCTATAAATGTGCTTGACTTATACTGAGAGAAAAAATCCAAGAATATTTGTCCTATACTTGTACTAAATCCTTTGATCGAGATATACTTAAAAGTATAATTAAGTATTCAAAGTATACTTGGCTTGTAGTTGTGTTAACTCTTTTGATCGAGTAGCCTATTAAATATAGGCTACTTTTTAGTTTTTCATACACAGTCTTATGAAACTTACATTGTTTGAAAATATTGATATAAAACAGATATGTTTCTAATTCTGCATATCTGAATTTTTGTGTAGGCTAGTCTACTAGTGTACATAGGACTTTACTCTAATTCTTCTTTTTCCCACCATTGACTGAATTTTCCAGCTATCCGTGTTTTCACTGTTATACGATGGGGGCGCTATGACACATCTTCTAGTGCAAAATCTCAGGATCAAAACACAGGAGAAGAAGAAGCTGAAACAAGTGATGGAAGATTGCTCACTCAAATGTAAAATAATGTGATCATCAAACATTAAGCAGCTTGTAAATCAAAACTGCTTAAAGGTATAGCGGAGGATTTTCTTTTTCCAGGTGGATCATCAAGACTATTGGTCCTCCTAAGTGTCAATCATTCTGGTGATATGTTTACGTAAGGCCGTTGTACAAGCTCGTGCACACGATTCACACGATGGCGTACACTCAAAACACAGGTTGGGCTTCCCACTGATGCCTCAGTCGCGAAGTTTCTACTTGACAGGTAAAGTTTGGCATGCTATTTGGAGAAATCCATTTAAAATCACTGCTAGTAAAAGTTAATGTAAGCTATGATTAGCTCGTGCATGCTCTCTCGTGCACACGTTTAATAGGCGTTCCCTCTCGGGAGCAGGTAGAGTGTTGCGCATGTGCATTTTTTCAAAAAGTGGAGAGGGCGGTTCTTTTCTAAAATTCGGGAAAATCCTCCGCTATACCTTTAATGTTTCCAAATTAAATGAAGCGTAACCCATGAAGAGAAAACGACTGTGAAGCTTTGGGCGTGTTGGACTCGATCTACTCCATCTGTGTTTTGATCACGTTTCTGAATCTGATCAAGGCGTAGTCTTTGACACCATTTCCCACACCATTCCCTTGGCCAATTCTAAGCAGTTTGGATTCAGAGCAGGGTATTCTACAGAAATGGCTAATTGCTACCTTACCGAGAACATTAAGAGTAGGTTGGACAAGGGTAATGTTGTGGGAGCTGTGTTTATAGACCTAAAAAAGGCCTTTGACACCGTGAACCACAACATACTCTTGAATAAACTTACCACCTTCAACTTCTCTGAACATGCTATCGGCTGGTTTGCATCATATCTAGAGCATAGAGAGCAACGTGTTAAAGGGCACCTATTATGCAAAATTCACTTTTACATGGTGTTTGAACATAAATGTGTGTTGGCAGTGTGTGAGCAAAACCACCCTAGAATGATAAAAATCCACCCAGTAGTTTTTTTACTATCTCAATAAATCATAAGCACTGTCTCAGAACACCCTGTTCTAGATTTCCCTCACTGTGACGTAGAAATGAGCTAAGCCCCACCGACGTGATTTGATTGACATCTGGTTTTGGCATAGACCCCGCCCTCGGTGATCTGCATCCTCCATTGTTTCAACGACAGCCGGTAATGTCTCCTAAGAAGTGTAGGTGTTCTGTTGTGGGATGTAAGAATGGACATACTAGTCTTCACTGACATCAGAGCCACTGAAAACACAGCGGATGGATTTTATTTATGAGGAAAAGGCACCACTTAAACTTCCTAAATACGAGATTCATTTTCTGACTGACTGTTTAGTGAACGAGGGTCAAAGTTAATCCTCAAGTGTGGATCGTTGCCTACAGTTCGCAATCCAACGTCACCTCCAGAAAAAGTAAGTGTATTTTATGATTTTTGAGCAAATAGTCATTTCAATCGATGTCAGCCAGTTCAACAACAAATGCGTCTAAAGCTATTTATTGTCGTCGTCATAGGATGTCTCAACAAACAACGTCAGACAGTTTTGTCACGTAGGCATTTTTTTTTTTTGCAGCATTTACAAATGTAAATAAATTAAGGTCTGCTCTATCTCCATAGACAGTAGGCTATATAAACGTCTATTTCCCTCCCCTTAAGAAATAAATAAATCATTTGTAGGCTACTTAGCAAACGTTATCACAGTAGTGTGTGTGTGTGTGTAGTTTAAAAAAAATTGCGTGAACGTTATCACAGTTCGTGTGTGTGTGTGTGTGTGTGTTGCACATCCATAATGGCAAAGGGGACGCGATTAAAACTTTGTAAGTACATAAATGTATCAAATAACCATTCCGAGACGTTTAGTCCATTCTCATTCGTGTTTATTCTGTGCCAGACTCTCTTCATCATCTAGGTCCAGCAGCAGGCCGGGGATATGCAGCTCATTTACATTTAAAGTGGTACACACAAAACAGCTCTTTTTAAAACAGGCCCCAAAAATGACATTTTCAAATGGTTATAATAAATTAACTGTGGGGTATTTTGTGCTGAAACTTCACAAATGCATTCTGGGGACACCCAAGACCAATATTACATCTTCTAAAAAGGGGCATAATAGGTGCCCTTTAAAATAAACACCGAACTCTCAACATCATCACAATCCACAATGGGTATTCCACAGGGCTCCATTTTGGGGCCTCTGCTCTTTAGTTTATATATAAACGACTTACCTACTACATGCTGTCAGTCAGCCAACTGCCAAATGTATGCTGACGATACAGTAATTTATGCATCAGCTAGGACACCAACTATAGTAGCAGAGACCCTGACTAAGGCCCCGTCCACACTACTGCGTTTTCGTTTAAAAACGGAGACCTTTTGCTACGTTTGCACCTCCCGTCCACACTAAAACGGCAAAAACGGAGACCCAAAACAGAGAAGTTTAGAAACGCTGCCGACCCGTTTTTCGTTTTGAATCTCCGGAGGGCGTTTTAGTGTGGACGGGTCAAAACGGAGGACTTTAGAAACGATGACGTAGTAGAGGCTCACACTCGGCTCTATGATTGGGTGTCATCAGTCATGGCGTATATCTTTGCTAGCAGCTGTTGTCCAAGTAAATTCTGCATTTTACAATGCTATAACTGCCTACATGCGCCGGAGGCAAGCTATTATTCGAGCGATCTGTGACAATTCCCGTGTGCAGCGGCGGTATCGACCGTAGGCCTACATGGAGCGTCGGTTTTGGGTTAACCCGGGAAGAACCAGCGCATGGTGGGATAATTTTATCAATGAAGTTGTGTTTACACCGGCACGCGCATGCCCAGTGTTGGTGAATGGTCACGTGATCCGCGTTTTCAGTCGTTTTAATGTGGACGGAAATCAATTCTAATACGCAGCTAAAACGCTGGTGTGGACGGAGATCGTATTCATTTTAATTTTCCGTTTCTAAACGAAAACGCAGTAGTGTGGACGGGGCCTAAGGAAATGGAGGGTATATCCCAGTGGCTTAAAGAAAATCATCTGACGCTTAACGTCAAAAAGACGGTATCTATGTGCTTCTCAATTAGAGGAAAAGCTAAATGTACTATTAAAATAGATCAAGAAGCCATAGAGGAAGTTGAGGAATTAAAATTTTTAGGTATTATTTTGGACTCCCAACTCAAATTTAATAAACACATTAATAAACTCTGTAAGACTGTCCGGACAAACCTAAACTGTTTTAGAATGATTAGGCATCATATACCTGTCAAAGCAGCTTTGCTGTTTTTTCATGCTATGATACTCTCTCATTTATCTTATTGTGTTACTGTATGGGGCCAAGCCTCCCAGACAACAGTCAAACCCATCATTTCATTATACAAACAAGCACTGAAAACAATGGATCAGAAACCAATTATGTGGCTTCACTGTTTGATTGTACAGAAATACAAACTTTTAAATTTTGACAGTTTATTAAGTTCTCCTTTCTTAAAGGGGTCATATAATGGTACATGCACTTTTACAAGTTGATTGCACTGAAATGTCTGTTGGCAGTGCCTGTACACAACCATCCTATCATGATAAAAATCCATCCAGTGGTTTTGTTTTAATCTCCTTATATGTTTGACCCTCTCTGAAATCAAGCCGTTCGATATTGTGACGTCATAATATCCAACGCCCCTCCCGCGATTGTGATTGACAGCCGTGTTTCAACACAAGACCCGCCCTGAGCGAGCTGTGACAGCTGTCGTCATAGTAGTCCGCCATTGTTGATATGCTGGAGCAGAATGGCGTCTAAGCGATTGTGGTGTTCAGTTCTTAGATGTAATAAGGAACACAGCAGTCATTTTACTGTTCCGAAATCCGACCCGCTGAAGATGCAGTGGCTGAGTTTTGCTTTTGAAGGAAATATTCCCAACGATCAATCTAAATGCCATTATGTTTGCGCTAATCATTTCTCACCAGACTGCTTTTTAAACGAGTGTCAGTATAAAGCTGGGTTTGCTAAGAGGCTGCTACTGAAAAACGAATCTGTTCCAACTATTCGTGTGCCTGCTGCAATTCCAGAAGAAGTAAGTATAACGTTTTATTAACCTGTATATTAATCTTTGCAAATCGCTTGCACTTTATGACGAATGTGGCTAATGTTTACACTCATTACAGCATCGTAGGGTACATTACGGCATGTTGTCTATGTAATGACGTTCTCAAAACAACTCATAATCCTATACTGTATAATAATGAACAACGCGTTATGGTTAATGTGTTATAAAAACTGTGTACAACAAATTATTAGGTATCTTTCAACTACTGCTAGAAACAGTCAACACAGAGATAACGTTACGCAATACGCATCATTGAGAAGCCTAACATTTACAAAAATAGTTTTTCAGCATCAATCTGTCAACGAATTAACCTATACATAAGTAAAGCTAAACACGTAGCGTTTGTATCTCACTATTCTACCGTGCCAGAACATACAAAAATAGATCAAAATGACATTACGTTAACCAACCATTCAGAAACGTCCTGTCCGAGCCGTAATGGTCGAACTTCTTCGGGGCCGTCATCTTGTTCAGAGTCCGAATCAGGTTCAAATTGGTATGGTTGCAAAGACGTATCCCCAGAAACTCCCGTTGCCATTATTGTTCCAAAATATAACCTCAACTGTTGTCAAGGCAACGGTCCACGTGCGTTGTTTCAGAACGGCTCACAGAACAGAGAGGCGGGGTGAGCAAAGCTCATTATCATTTAAAGACACATGCACTGAAACGGCGTGCTGAAAACAGAGCTGTTTTTGACCAGGTAAAATGAGTGTTTTCTTACAATACTTATGAGAATTTTTAATTAAAGTATATTACAAACTTTTCATTTAGACCCTAAAGAAACATATTAGCTTGTACAAAAATGGCATTATATGACCCCTTTAAGCTGATTTTTAAATGCACAAATAATCTAGCTCCAGCCGTACTCTGTCCTTTTGTGACAAAAATAAACACAAGGAGAGCTGCCACTAGGAGAGCAGCGGGTGGCAACTGCATAGCAGAGGGGCGCAAAACCACTTTTGGCCAGTCAAGTTTTTCAGTGATAGGGACCCATTTTTGGAATGATTTACCAACGGAAATAAAAACAGAAACCGACCTGAAAACATTTAATAGAAAGGTGAAACACTGGCTGAAAGAAAATCAAATATGTGGACATTGAGTCATTTTTGTTGTAGTGTATTGTCTGTGCTGGATGTGATGCGTTGTTTTGTGTAATGTGGTCGGGATTGTGTAAAATGTTAATGTTAGTGTTTATAATGCATTTGGTATGTTTTTAGAAAGGCCTGACCAGGGACTGGGGTTGCAAATTAGCCTATCGGCTAGAAACCTTTTATGCAACACATTTACACATTTTGTTATGGCTTTGCCTATGATAATTATGTATGTAATAATGTGCGCTGCATTGTCCCTGACAAATAAACTAATAAAAAATAAAAAAAATCCTCATCGACCGATTAGCTTCCCTTGGATTATCTGATACACCCCTGCACTTGTTTAAATCATATCTTTCTGGCCGTACTCAGTTTGTACAACTTAAAACATTCAGATCCCATTCCATCCCCCTTTCCTCTGGTGTTCCCCAAGGTTCTGTCCTTGGACCCCTTTTGTTCATTATCTACCTTCTCCCTCTTGGCCATATTTTTCGTAAACATAACATCCAGTTCCATTACTATGCAGATGACACCCAGCTCTACCTATCCACTAAACCCACCACATCCCTCCCTCCCAATTATCTATCCAACTGTTTTCAGGAAATCAGATCCTGGTTCTCCCTAAACTTTCTCAAGCTCAACAGTGACAAAACTGAACTCCTCCTCATTGGCACTAAATCCATCCTATCTAAAATAAATGACTTCTCCATCTCCATCGACAATTCATCTGTGTTCCCCTCCCCTCAGGTCAAGAGTCTGGGTGTCATCCTAGATAGCACTCTGTCATTCCAGTCCCACATTAATAACATCACTCGGTCAGCATATTTCCATTTACGTAATATCTCTCGCTTACGCCCATCTCTCTCCCCCGACAGTGCTGAAATTCTGGTTCACACCCTGGTCACCTCTCGCCTATACTATTGCAACTCTCTCCTCTATGGTCTACCTGACAAATCCATCCAAGTCCAACACTCTGCTGCCCGTATCATTACCAGAACCCCCTCCATCAGTCACATAACACCAGTCCTGCAGCAACTTCATTGGCTCCCCTTCAAATACCGTATAATTTATAAGATCCTCCTCCTTACATTTAAAGCTATCAACAATTCTGCCCCTAAGTATCTCACTGAGCTCCTCCATATCAAGATACCCACTCGTTCTCTCAGGTCCTCTTCCTCCATTCAGCTCATCCTCCCACATGCTCGTCTGGTTACCATGGGGTTTAGAGCTTTCAGTCATTCAGCCCCACACCTCTGGAACTCTCTGCCCCACTACATTCAACACTCCACGTCCATAACCATTTTCAAAACTCACTTAAAAACTCAGTCTGTTTTCAGACAGGCTTACTCTCTTTAATTTTTAATTTGTTTTGACTGTAATGACCCCAGCCTTTTTCTTGTTTTTTTATTATTAATAGTATTATCATGTTATTTTATTGCCTGTTTTTTCTGATTGCTTGTTTAATGGATTGTGTTTTATTGTTGATTTTGTAAGGTGACCTTGAGTGTTGAGAAAGGCGCCTATAAATAAAATGCATTATTATTATTATTATT
Source organism: Scardinius erythrophthalmus (assembly GCF_964197995.2). Taxonomy (NCBI): domain Eukaryota; kingdom Metazoa; phylum Chordata; class Actinopteri; order Cypriniformes; family Leuciscidae; genus Scardinius; species Scardinius erythrophthalmus. Next base: position 20,559,587 of record NC_138230.1, on the reverse strand, counting down.
ATTATTATTATTAAAAATGTGATTTTCTCATCTTTTTCATTTAAAATGTTGCCTTTCTTTATGAAACTTACCAACATTCAAGTGTTGATAAAAAAGGATGCATGAAGCTAATAAAATGTTTTTAAAATTAAAGTACAGTTAAAGGTATTTTTCAAGTATAAAAAATAACTTTTGAACATAGTAGTATAGGCCTACTGCAAGTACAAAAATTATATATAAATAGTAAACTATAAGTATAATGTTAAGTTTACTTAAAGAAAACTTGTAGTATAAATGAAGAGATGTCTTATCAATCACAAGTTCTGTATGGTGTACCACAAGGCTCAGTACTAGGACCGTCGCTGTTCACTCTGTACATGCTACCCTTGGGAGATATCATTAGGAAGCATGGCATTAGTTTTAACTGTTATGCTGATGATAGGCAGCTCTATATTTCCTCACACCCTGACGAAACTTACCAATTCACGAAATTTACAGAATGCATAGCTGATATAAAAAAAACTGGATGACTAGCAACTTCCTACTACTTAATTCTGAAAAAACAGAGATTCTAATTATTGGACAAAAAATTATCTCACGTAATAACCTAGAATACTGTCTAACACTTGATGGCTGCTCTGTCAAGTCTTCGTCGGTTAGGAACCTTGGTGTGCTCTTTGATACCAATCTTTCATTTGAAAGTCATGTGTCTAGCATCTGTACATTTTTTCATCTTAAAAATATATCTAAATTGGGTCATATGCTCTCATTGAAAAATGCAGAACAATTAGTCCATGCGTTCATGACATCAAGGCTAGATTATTGTAATGCTATTATGGGTGGCTGCATTGCACACTTAATAAACAAACTACAGCTGGTCCAAAATGCAGCAGCTAGAGTTCTTACCAGAACCAGGAAGTATGTAGCCATGTAAGTATGACCATATTAGCCCGGTTCTGTCAACACTGCATTGGCTCCCTATTAAACATCATATACATTTTTAAATATTGCTGATCACTTACAAAGCACTAAATGGTTTAGCTCCCCAGTACTTGAGCGAGCTCTTAACGCATTATAGTCCTTCACGTCTATTGCGATCTCAAAAATCGGGCCAGTTGATAATGGTGGTAGATCCTTTTCCTATTTAGCCCCAAAACTGTGGAACAATCTTCCTAACATTGTCCGGGAATCAGACACACTCTGTCAGTTCAAATCTAGACTAAAAACACATCTCTTTGACCTAGCATACACATAACACATTATAGACTTCTATAATTCTATGTTAGTTGCTTAGTGCATTAATGCATAGTTTAGGTCAGCCAGAACTGGGAATACTCCCCATAAATCCTGATGTAATTGTTACATCATAAGAAGCATACTATAAATGACACCAACACCTCCCCCTTTGCCTTTCAGACGAGGTTCATGTTTATAACTGTAATCTTGTGAGGTGGACTCATTTAAAGTCATGCAATCGTTTGGTTTTAGGCAGGTTTCTGTCAAACACAGCACATCTAGGTTATAGTCTGTAATCATAGCATTAACAATAAGTGCTTTTGAAATTAGGGATCGAATATTCAGCAACCCAAACTTTATCATTTGCTCATTTGTATTATATATGTTTTTTATTTGTTCAATAAATATATTTTATTACATCAATAAAATGTTTACCCTTAGATGGGTTTGGAAGTTTTTCAATTCCGCCACAGACCAGGAAAAACCTAGTCTAAAGTCAGTGGCGCGTTCAGATGCTATTTTAAGGGTGCATACACTTTGCTTCTCTCATCTACACAGATGCAGCAGTTGACATTTTTGCAAACCATACATAATTACAAAGAAAAATATTCCACACGAGTTAAATCATTGTGGTGTCCATGAAGATGTGAAAAAATAGGCATGAATCTAGCTTACACATTTACCCAAATTATTATACGCCTGTTTAACCAAAGCTTATTTGGGTGGGTTTCTCCCATCCCAATACAATGTCACTTCTCTGTCTTTTACGGCCCTGACGAGAACGTCGGTCTCCTCGGCTGTGAACCGCTCCTGGCGTGCGCCTGGCAAATCCACCATTATAATAGCGATTCACAGTGGGTGTTTCACTGAGTGGGGAGAATCTATTTGTTATGGTAATCGGAATGGAAGAGCTGTGTTTTGTCCCGCGACTACAGCGTCTCATGGTCACCCAGCTGCCCTTCTGCACGTGCTCTACAGCTGAAACAATGTACAGAGTTCACTAAGCTAGTTGCATCCAAAGCAGTATCTAAAGCCCTTGCACTCAACTGTAAAGCATTTCAACTGAAATGAAGTTCTCCCCATAGACTGTAAAAAAAATATGGACGTAGTGTCCGTGACATCACCCATAGGTTTCTGAAGAGTATTTTTGAAGCCCAAGGTAGGCGGAGCCAGCCTTCGGCATCTTGGTAGCGCTTCACTCCTGGAAAAACGAAAATGGGCAAAAAGGTGGGATTAGCTGAGGTGTAATGACGGCTAACAGACAGCAGACAAACGACTAGTAAACGACAGCAGTGGCAATCCACGTCACTCAAGTGGCCACGCCCTTAATTATGCAGAACTTTAAGGCTTAATATAATTTAAACTGATGAGTTACAAAAAAATTCACCCCCCTCTCACAGTTTTCATGAAGGGCAAAATTAGCTATATAGACCAAAACCACTTTTTGCACCAGGCTGTAAAAAATTTTTTCTGCTATAAAGTTGGTTGGGCATTTTAACATTGGGGGTACTCACTTTTGCAGCCTGTCTTTAGCAGCTAGTCGATGGATGTGTTTGGACACAGCAGGTGGTAAGCTGCTTTACAAGCCAGAGAAGATGAGTAGGACTACTTGTTTTATTCAGGTTTGAAAAATGGAGAACATGTTGTAGAATAATCTAATTCCAACAATTTAGTTTTAGTTTTTCTAGCTTTTGATCGTCTCTTCACCGTTTTTAGGTTTACAGAATAATCATGGCCTGTTGTGTGTTACACAACATCGCTATGAAGCATGGTGTTCCACTTCCACTTCAGCCACCACACCAGGATGTGCGTCCTGACCCATTGCTGGGACCAGACAACCGACTTGGCGTGGAAGTCAGACAACAAATCATTTCTCGTTTTTGATTTGTTTTGTCCTTTAAATACCACAAATTAAACACATGAAATGACACGGGTTTCAGTGCGCGTTCTTTATTTTTTAAAATGTGTTTGTCTTTGAGTGTTTCTGATATTGTGGCCAGAGTAGACGCAATTTCACAGAGACTCCTGGTTATCCAAGACCCCATCGACGATGACACGTGCACTTGGACAGGACCTGGGGGCATGTACAGAGGCAGGCCTACTGCAGGAAGGCCGAATGGTGTCAGGTTCCTCTTCACAGAGGGGTTGCCTGGAAACTAAAACTAAAACAGTCACAGTGCACTGATTTTTTTGTTTCAGTTTGTTCAATATAAGCCTACTGCAAAAGCAATAGGATTTCAAACTGAATAAACTAGGAATTCAGGTGAGGACTCATTCACAGTCACATAGGCCCACATTTAGTTTGACAAACTGGTGTAAAATTCCTTTCCAATGGTTTCACCGTTGCTTTGAGTTAAATTATGGCATAAAATTGTAAAAATTCAGTAAAAAATTTTGTAAAAAAAAGACTTGCTTACCGTCTGATTCAAAGGTGGGAGTTGGCCTTGGAGGATTTGAATCTGTTGATATAGGTCCCTGGTCAGTGTACAATTGCGCCGCTGATCTCTGCCATCTCACCAATAATGGCCCCGATGCGCTGGTCAATCTCAGATAACTTAGGGCCTGCATGCCCCCCTCCAATGGTCAGCATATGTCTCTTATGTTTGGCAATGGATTTTTTAGTCTTTGATTTTAAATCAAACCATTTCTTTTTTACATCTTCAATTGAGCGACGTTGTCCAGAAACAGAGTTCACGGAATCCGTGATCTCCTTCCATGCCTCCGTTTTGTTGGTGGCTTTAAAACCACTGGAAACACTACTAAATGTAATGCCTCGTTTGGCATTTACCTGTTGCAGTAGAATTTCTATTTCAGAATTACTGAGTGGTGGGCTCCACCCAATGAGGGGTAGACTACCAGCTTCACGGTGGTTGGTGATGGAGCTGGCTCCATCCAGGGGAAGACTGGGTTCACAGAGAGGGAAACTGTACAGTGGAGGAATACATTGTATGGGGTCAACATAGGGAACCACTAAATACAGAACACTAGCCAGATTACAAGGGCTCACATGAAAAGGGAGATACCAAGAGTAATGGGTCTGATAGTGAGTTCCTCCGCCGAACTCATCCACCACAATAGTGCTTAAGTAATAGAGAAGGGTGACCCAGGTTTCACCATTCAAGGAAAACTCTAACTGGAGAAAAAAAGCATGTTATCACTAAAAAGCACACATTATCACCTCAGAGAGTATAAATGCATGCAGTTTGTCTGATTTTTACCCATTATAACCTAAGGCTCGAGACAAAACTGTTTCCATGCGTAGATTATAAAATCTCACAAAAGCGTTGGGTGTGGCCCAGCCTTCAGCTCTATATTTGTCTGCTGACGAAGCACCGTTCGCTAGAGCCAATGTGGCTGCAATACCCATGGAAGAGTGAGCCCTCACTCCCAGTGGGCACGGTACATCCTCGGCCTGATAAGCCTGGAAAATGGCATCCACAATCCAGTGGGCCATTCTTTGTTTGAGACAGACTCCCCCTTCTGCTGACCTCTGAAGCAGACAAAGAGCTGCTCAGCTTGTCTGAAGCTCTGTGTCCGGTCCAGATATATGCACAGAGTGCGTACTGGACACAGCAGAGACAGGGCTGGGTCTCCCTCATCAGGAGGTATTGCTTGCAAGTTCACTACTTGGTCCCTGAAGGGAGTAGTGGGAACCTTGGGCACATATCCAGGCCGGGGTCTCAGGACAATGTGAGAATAGGCCGGCCACAAAATTCCAGGCACTATTCACTAACGGAGAAGGCCTGTAGGTCCCCCACCCTCTTAACGGAGGTGAGAGCAATCAGGAGGGCCGTCTTCATTGAAAGGGCACTAAGTTTGACAGACTGCAAGAGCTCAAACGCTGTGTCGTAAACTGCTAATGTGACCATGTACACTTTAAGGGTGGAGGCTGACAGGTGCCTCTCCCAGGCCATCCTGAAGAAAGGAAAGCATAGACTCGACACCACAACTCTTTGGGTCTTCACCTCAGGAACCACACCATGTAGTGAACACTTCAAGGCATAGAGATGTCTGGTAGAGGGGGCTCTGGCCTAAGAGATGGTATCTATCACCACTGGTGATAGCCCTATGAATTCCTCCTCGTCCCGTCCAGGGACTAGACATGGAGGTTCCAGAGGTCTGGACACTGGTGCCAGTTTGTGCCCTACCCCTGAGAAAGAAGGTCCTTCCTCAGGGGAATCCACCAGGGAGGGGCCGACGGCATCAGTGTGAGCTCCGAGAGCCAAGTCTGGTTGGGCCAGTAGGCGGATTCGCCTTGACGATTTACATACGCCACTATCGCTGTGTTCACTAACACATGCTTGCCTTGAAACAATGGTCAAAACCTCTTTAGACCTAGTAGCACAGCCAACAATTAAAGGCAGTTGATGTGCCTGTGCAGTCGGTCTCGGAGGTGTCTGTTTTGACAACAAACCTGAACAATCGTGACAGATCGGTATGATGGCCACGCGATGTGTGCTGCTACGCAATCCCCATCTTGGGCTCGACCCTGAAGCCATTGCTGAAGCTGTCTCATATGCATCAACCCCAGCGGTGTGACCACAGTGGAGGAAGCCATATGCTCCAGGAGCCTCTGAAAATAGTTTTGAGCTATAGTTTAGTTTTGAATAGTTTTGTTTTGAGCTTGAACAATCTCAAGCAGTTTTGAGAATGAAATGCTGTCATGGCAATCAAGTCCAACTTCACACCAAGGAAAGAGATGCTCTGGTACGGGGGAGAGCTTGCTCTTCTCCCAGTTGACCCAAAGTCCCAATCGGGCTAGGTGCTCGAGTACCAGGGGTCTTATTTATAAAACTGTGCGTAGGAACCTTACTAAAAGTGTACGTGCGCCTGAAGTGTATGTGCGTGTCTCCACCCCGTCTCCTCCCTGAAATAACCATATACAGTATGGAGCTTACAACGCCTAGTTTTACTATGCATATCCTCATCTGCATATCATTTGCATATGCATAGTCATCCACGTGATACCATGTTTAACGGTACAAGACATTAGGAAAATATGAGATACGGATGTGCCGTCATATTACATTACTAAAAATCATTTAGTAGCCTCTCCTTGCCTTGTTTTTGAATTAATAAATCAAAATAGTATAAAATACATTTCAGGGAAAGTTTTTCTCAATCTTTTCCACTGGCCAAATAGTTTTTTTAATTGCTTTATATTTTAATGGAAACAGATAGTCCTTATTGTGTATTATTGATCATTATTTGCATGAAAATATTTTCTCAGACCATGATTTCTGCTATTATCATGCGCTAAGCAATCCTCACTGTAGTTAAAACATGAAAACACAGTATTCCACAGGAAAAGTGTTCAAAAGCATTGCATCTACTACAAATATTTATATTTATTAGAATATAAAAAATGTTGTAACTCCTCTGTAATGACTTCATGTAATTTAAGTGCTGAACTCCATTAATGAGAATGCCATATTTAATCTAAATGTGTCTATCAGATGTAAAACATAGTTTAAATCTTTCAGTTCTTTTATGTATTTAAACTGTTGTAAACATGCGAACATGCACTGTATTTATGATTAGGACTCATAATGAGGATTTAAAGTGGTTTTCGATTTAAAGTGGTTTTCCTTCATCTGCAGTCAGTCCCTCAGACCGCCATCAGGGTTGCCAAACTGCTTTGTCCCCAAAATGTGCCTACGCATGTCTCAGAGTTTACAAGTGTGCACATTCTCCCATCAAGTTTTTTTTTTTTTTTTTATAGAGACAACCTTTGCGTGGGAAGTAGCGTACACGTTTCCTGCCCCATTTTGTGCATAGGGTCACGTTCAAAACCAGGGGCATGGTCTGGCATGCATATTCCACACGCCAAGTCCATTGACCTTTTCTGAGTGTGTCAGAGGTGTTTGGGGCTCTCAAGATCGCCCCCTAGTGTTGGTATTTCGACACAACACTGAAAGTGACAGACAAAAAGGGAATCCTGCTTTTGAAGGACTTTTCAGTGAATAATTTTTTCTTTCACCCCTCTAGATTCACCAAGGATCCAGCGGATTACTGGCAATTTGGTGGAGGGTTGTAACTTTTGGTACAGATTCATTGTCCTTTTGTTATGTTTGATTTTACTCAATTTAATAAACATGTACTTAATTTGTCTTTACTTAACCCTCTATGGCCCACATACTCATTCCTGCTCCTGGAGAGCCACTGTCCTGCAGAGTTTAGTTCCAACCCTAATTAAACACACCTGAATCAGCTCATCAAGCTCTTCAGAATCACTTAAGTATTCAAATGCAGGTGTGCTGAAGCAGGTTGGAACTAAACTCTGCAGGACAGTGGCTCTCCAGGAGCAGGAATGAAGACCTCTGCTCTATGGCATGACTTTTTGTTTTTTGGGAAAAAAAATCTTTCACCCCATTATTTGGGAGCTTGGGGGTCCTTGATAACATATCCATCATAAAATGTGCCCCTCCTCCACCCCTGAACCAGATATGGGTTTGTTGCCTCAGGGCAACACTGTGCTACGAGGGTACTAAAACTCAAAGGTTTTCTACATAAGTGGAATAAGGGAAAACAAGCAATATGTGCATTAGAAAATGATTTATTTTGACAAACATCAATCACAAATGGTTTTAACCTATCACAAACATCAAATAATCAACAAAAACAACTATTACTACTAATTACAACTAACACCCCCCATAACACTTTATGTATAAATTTTCATTTTCATATGAACATTTACACCAAACACTACACATACACATACATATGGGGGGTGTTAGTTGTAATTAGTAGTAATAGTTGTTTTTGTTGATTATTTGATGTTTGTGATTGTTTTTTTTATTGTTTTTTCTATGTTTATGTAACGTAGGGTGCTTTCACACTTGCATTTTTGGTGCACACCTGGGTTCGATTGACATCAGAGTTTGGTTTGATTGGATGAAAAACTCACCCTTTCCGAACCATACCCCAGTCTGAATAAAAAGTGTGGTCTGGTGGACGTATGATTTAATAAAACTTTGTGTTTGTGTGTTCTCACTCCCTTTTCTGGCAAACGTGACTGACGCACAGCATTGCTTGGGGTGGGGGTGGTGGTGGTGGTGTGGGGGGGGGGGACTCTTAAGCAATTAAAATGTCTTTTCCGTTGCTTTTTTTGTTTGTTTTTTACAGTTAAAATTACAGGAAAAAAATACAATCACAACTAACACCCCCCATATGTATGTGTAGTGTTTGGTGTAAATGTTCATATGAATATGAACATTTATACATAAAGTGTTATGGGGGGTGTTATTTTTGTTGATTATTTGATGTTTGTGATAGGTTGAAACCATTTGTGATTGATGTTTGTCAAAATAAACAAAATAAAATAAATCTTCTAATGCACATATTGCTTGTTTTCCCTGTTCCACCTATGTAGAAAACCTTTGAGTTTTAGTACCCTCGTAGCACAGTGTTGCCCTGAGGCAACGAACAAAAAAACACAGTTTTAGTATATAAATAAAAACAAAATAAATCTTTAAACAATCAAACATACTTCTTTACATACTGATGCACATGCATATATTTTTTAATAAAACAATATTTTAACTTAAACATGTTAAAAAGTGATATTTATCTTACTAATTGGTGGCACTCTGTAGCATGTGGTTTTGCTTCATTAAAGCACAGCTCCACCCCCCCAAAAAAGGTCACACCCACTTCAGCCCCTCATTTCATTGAACAGACATGTCAGGTGATATTATATATAAAAAAAAAATATATATAAAAAAATTAAAGGGGCGGTGTGAGGTCCAAAAATGTGGTTTGTTGCCTGAGGGCAACACCATGCCATAGAGGGTTAATCTACTTAATTAGTACAGTGTAATGTTTCTACACATATATTATCAGAAGAGCCCCCAGAAGTCAGGATAATATTTACGAATATTGACGAAACAATATGAATCTGCATTGGAAGATACAAGCTAAAGTACAACAGACTACAACCCCCTCAGCTCAACACCACAATTTGTTGATTTCTTTGTTTCTTTCAATGAAATCATGACCTTATAATGATAGTAACCCTAACTGACAGATGGACAATATATATATATATATATATATATATATATATATATATTATATATATTTTTTTTTTTTTATTTCTCCTGGGGACTCTGAAGAACTGCTTGTGTACAATTGGTTGATATTGTAAATTTACATCTACATCAAATAAGTGTTTTAGAATGAATAGTGTTGTGTACTTGTGTACTTGTACTTGATTTGCTTCCAACCCCACTGTAATTGACCTGTAAAGTGAAAATCTTGTATATGATTTATTTTGTATTCATTGTTTTCATTTGAAGATATTTCACAATATTAAAAGCTTATATTTTGTGAGAAGGTTTTTTTGTTTGTTTGTTTGTTTTTTGGTGAGAGGAGGGGATGGCATCGGAACCTCGAGCTGGGACTCTATTTTGGATCGCCCAAAGCGCAACCACGCTGTGTTGGAGCACTGCACAAGGGTGTCGGTGCTGACATTTTATAGGAATTTGAATAAACTTTTCATCTGTTACTGTACAGTATTTTAAATATTAAATGTTGTATTTCATTGTAAGGTTTTACTGTAATTGTATGTGTTTAATGTCTTTAAATATTAATGTTGTTACGTATTAATACAGTGGGGAGAACAAGTATTTAATACACTGCCGATTTTGCAGGTTTTCCTACTTACAAAGCATGTAGAGGTCTGTATCATAGGTACATTTTTATCATAGGTACACTTCAACTGTGAGAGACGGAATCTAAGACAAAAATCCAGAAAATCACATTGTATGATTTTTAACTAATTAATTTGCATTTTATTGCATGACATAAGTATTTGATCACCTACCAACCAGTAAGAATTCCGGCTCTCACAGACCTGTTCTTTTTCTTTAAGAAGCCCTCCTGTTCTCCACTCATTACCTGTATTAACTGCACCTGTTTGAACTTGTTACCTGTATAAAAGACACCTGTCCACACACTCAATCAAACAGACTCCAACCTCTCCACAATGGCCAAGACCAGAGAGCTGTGTAAGGACATCAGGGATAAAATTGTAGACCTGCACAAGGCTGGGATGGGCTACAAGACAATAGGCAAGCAGCTTGGTGAGAAGGCAACAACTGTTGGCGCAATTATTAGAAAATGGAAGAAGTTCAAGATGACGGTCAATCTCCTCGGTCTGGGACAACAAGATCTCACCTCGTGGGGCATCAATGATCATGAGAAAGGTGAGGGATCAGCCCAGAACTACACGGCAGGACCTGGTCAATGACCTGAAGAGAGCTGGGACCACAGTCTCAAAGAAAACCATTAGTAACACACTATGCCGTCATGGATTAAAATCCTGCAGCGCACGCAAGGTCCCCCTGCTCAAGCCAGCGCATGTCCAGGCCCGTCTGAAGTTTGCCAATGACCATCTGGATGATCCAGAGGAGGAATGGGAGAAGGTCATGTGGTCTGATGAGACAGAAATAGAGCTTTTTGGTCTAAACTCCACTCGCCATGTTTGGGGGAAGAAGAAGGATGAGTACAACCCCGAGTACAACCCCAAGAACACCATCCCAACCGTGAAGCATGGAGGTGGAAACATCATTCTTTGGGGATGCTTTTCTGCAAAGGGGACAGGACGATTGCACCGTATTGAGGGGAGGATGGATGGGGCCATGTATCGCGAGATCTTGGCCAACAATCTCCTTCCCTCAGTAAGGCATTGAAGATGGGTCGTGGCTGGGTCTTCCAGCATGACAACGACCCAAAACACACAGCCAGGGCAACTAAGGAGTGGCTCCGTAAGAAGCATCTCAAGGTCCTGGAGTGGTCTAGCCAGTCTCCAGACCTGAACCCTAGAAAATCTTTGGAGGGAGCTGAAAGTCCGTATTGCCCAGCGACAGCCCCGAAACCTGAAGGATCTGGAAAAGGTCTGTATGGAGGAGTGGGCCAAAATCCCTGCTGCAGTGTGTGCAAACCTGGTCAAGAACTACAGGAAACGTATGATCTCTGTAACTGCAAACAAAGGTTTCTGTACCAAATATTAAGTTCTGCTTTTCTGATGTATCAAATACTTATGTCATGCAATAAAATGCAAATTAATTACTTAAAAATCATACAATGTGATTTTCTGGATTTTTGTTTTAGATTCCGTCACTCACAGTTGAAGAGTACCTATGATAAAAATTACAGACTTCTACATGCTTTATAAGTGGGAAAACCTGCAAAATCAGCAGTGTATCAAATACTGTACTTGTTCTCCCCACTGCACCTTCATCAGATGAATCAGTCTGATATATGAATAAAAGATGTCGGCAAATTACATTTGAATAGATTGTTTTTGCTGCTTCCCAATCCATAGACATCAGTGTGTATTTTACAAACTACAAATGTAATGTTTTACTAGTACTTATATGTATTTAAATGTCTGAAACATAAAATAAACATTATGTGGTTGAAAACACTGCATATTGCTAGTTGTGATATATGACATGCGCTGAGTGCGTCTGTCTCTGGCTCAGCGCCAGCCAACGCGCGAAAGTTTGAATCTGGCAGTTCTGTGACGTCACTGAACATTCTAAATCATTCTCTCAGGGGCACAGAAATAAGAATCCAATATATGGTGCCATAACGCTCAAAATGTTAAAATGTAATTTACATTTTAAATTATTTTTGTTACAAAGATATCTGCCGACATTCGGACTGCCAACCAATCAGCAAACAGCAGCTGACTGTGACCCCAGCAGCTCCCCAGAGATGTAGTGTGTAGCGTCTTGTAACAGTGGTGGTGACTGCCCTTAACTTAAATTATTATTTTTTTAACGGAAAATTCGGGCGCCAGACAGTTTTCTAAAACTGACAAAAATCAAACAACCCAGGATAGCAAAGAAAACCACTGATTACACACAAAAAAACAAATATTTCAAAACAAGTTTCAATTTAACTGGAATTTATTACATAATGTCCATAAACATTATAAAAAAAAATACTTATTTTGAAAAAACAACCAAACAAACAGTAAATAAAGAAATAGATAGATATAGTTCTTAACGTAACAGTTAAATTTCACAGTTCAAAATCAGTGTTCACACAGTCCCATAAACGCTATAAACGAAATCCCAGGTCATACTGGTCACACTCTAGCTGGGCGTCAACACTGGCAGATTCGTGTGTCCATATTCACGCCAAACAATTTTGGCGGACGGAATCACAAACTGGAGAGTGTAGTTGGACCTCGCCTGGCTCCAGGAAGGAAGTTTAACGGCCTTGGACTCGTGTGAGAACCGCTCACCAACAACAGCCAGTCTTTAAGGTGCGTCGCTATGGAATCGCCAGACTCCACGTCGCATCAAACAGCGTGCGCGGGAGGCCTCATTTCAAACAAACGCCGTCTTCCACTCCACATGGTAACCATTTACTTCACTCTCCTTCTCACGAATCGAAACATACCCCGGTGACGTGTCCTCCTTCCACCTTATTAAATAGGCTTAACCTCCATTTCCCTTTCCGCCATTAATTAATCACTCCACCCTTTCTGTTAAAAGTGAAAGTAAACATGGCCGTATAGTTTACTGCACTGTCACAGTCTGGACCAATCAGACACAGACAAATTATTCATTTATTTAATGAATAATCCAGCAAACTCACTCTCCCAACAAAGGCCTGTGAAACTTCCCCCAAAAACTAACATCCCAAATGAAGCTAACACACTGGCAGAACGCGGTGTCTTGTTACAGGACACACTGAGACTGATAAAGAGTTTTACGACCCAAAGGAATTTCCAGAGAGCTGCGACTCTCACTTAAATTCTTGCAGAGGAAGAGAAATAAACCCTGTTAATCCTACATATTCTATATATAACCACTTGAGAAATGTGTAAACATGTATCTAATTTTCCCATCTCATGATTTTCCTTTTATGTGGTTTGGCTTTTGAATTCTTGTAAACTCTATTGGGTTAATGTTTCAGACTTTGCATACTATGGTCAACTAAATCATATGTGTGGCATGTTTGGTCTCTATAAACTCCAATCTTCGTCCCCGATTTGTTAATTTACATTACATTCTGCTAACTTTGTGATGCATTAGTATTATAAGCATCTTAAAGATTCTTGTTGAACATCCAATCAAATTACATATTCAAATGCCCTGCTAGAACACAATGGGTCGTAAAACTTTCCCTCCAAAGGGAAATCTTCTCATTGGCTGACACACCTCCAGAGGGTGTGACTTCTTCACACTTTAAAAACACAAGATCAGCTCTCTTAGCTCTCTCGTACTCTTTCCTGGAATGCTGACGTGAAGATGATGCTGAACTAGAAGTTTCTAAGGACCCCCAAGCTTGTGCCAGGCTGCAGCCTTGTATTTCCATTCACCAAAGATACTCTGACTACCACTGGTTCTCTCTCATCAAGACCACATCAGCAAAGGTCAACTGGAGCCTCAACAAATTGCATCAGGACAGTTTAATTCAAATGGCCGAGACATGCAAGTATCAAACTTAGTCTCATTATTTGATACATTAAGTATCCTTACTAGCCTGACTTCGTCATACTCATATTCTAGTCAGAATGTGAGTCTGATACCGCTCCATAGAGATTTGATTATGGGGCGTGTCTCAACCGAACTAGAAAAAAAAAAAACTCTGCACTCAATTGGATAGATCTACAACCAATAAGAGCAACGGAGTAAATGACGGATGTCCTTCATTCATATTTTCAACCAACAAAATGTCGCGGGCGCTTCTCTCTGTTCCTCTTTTAAAATGAATGCGCTGTCGATATCTTCTATAACAGACGCGATGGCGGAATCTACACATGATGTTTCATAAACAAAGTTCGGGAGGAGCACGTACAAATAATCAATCCAATATCAACTTGTCATCAAACAATACCATGTCTAACGTTACCGAGGAAGCATATTCACTCTGTCAACTTACCTAACACTCCTTGACAGTTTTTCAGCATCCCTCGGTCCCTCCACCACCCCGAATCCTCACTCTTTTCTTGTTCTCTCACAACCAGGAACACGGGGGAGTATGGCTACTGAGCCCACAGCCCTCTCGGACAGCACGTCATATACGCATTTATTCTATCTTACTTATTTGTGTGAACTCATGACATCTCATATAGCCTACGCATTTATTCTATCTGACTTATTTGTAAATGTGAACTCGTGAAATCTCAATTCTCCAGCTGCAGTCGTCTTTGTTGTAAACTAATTCAAATCAAGTGCTCTTTGGTGACGTTACCGCAGACCATCTGTCCATCATCGATTAAAGCCCGCCCTGGCAATTTGATTGGCTCGGCCTTCTAGGAGCCGAGCATAATTACTCCTCAATGGATCGAGTCCAGACCGAACTTCCCGACCAAACAATGTTGTGGGCAGGGTTCGGGCTGGCACCCAGGCTATATCCTTACCCCTTTTAAAGAAGGGTGTGTTAGAACTAAACTGATGGTTTGCTCAAGGCTGTTGATCTGCTGAATTTCAAACAATGCTATAACTTCTTGCTTTCCTGTATTCTGCTTCAGCTCTCTTTCTCTTGTTAAGCTGTATGCATGTATGTGTGTGTATGTTAGAGTAGTTTAAGTGTTTAGACTAGTTAATAAAATCTTGTTCATGTCACACGTAAAGTTGTCCGTGTCTCAAGCTCATAACTGGAGTCACTAATCATATAGATTTTGTCTACTGCTCTTAGTAGTACTGTAAATTAAGAAAGACATTTCCCATGCCCCAGAAATGTACATTTCTTAGAGTTAATAAACAATTAATCCTGAGTGTTCATGGGACAAACAGGTTAATTGACTGTAATATTAATTTACGCCATTAAGTTAATTATATTAACTGATCCAAATATTCATAAATCAATTATAACCAGTTATTATTGATTATTAATATTTCATATAGCTAATTTGCTACAAGTGCTTCTAATTGACTTCACTTTTCTCCGTTGAATCCAATGGGGTCGCTGTGTCCATTTCTTATACTGTCTATGGATTCAACGGAGAAAAGTGAAGTCAATTAGAAGCACTCACTTCCTGATGGCTGACCGTACTGCGCAGACTCAAACTGAGCTTGACGACGTAGATGTGACGTGAGCAACCCGTCTGTCTTCTAGTAGCTGTGCCAAGAGAAATCTGAATCATTCCCTTCCGAAACTTGCAGAGACGGAGAGTATGAGTAGGAGGTGTCCATGAGCTAGGAGAAGGAGCAACTTTTCTAAGTATTCTGATTAATTATTTAGTCATTTTGCCTCCACGTCCCCCCGATTGCTCGCGAGCTTCTCCTCCTGTCCATACAGTAATTTCTCCACTGTGCGACAGAGAGTCGCGTGGTTATGACGCAATCGTTAGCCTATTTTTACAAAAACTGCACCTACGGGGCCATAATGTAAGATACAAGGTAATGGAGCCTTTTATACATTTTCATGTTTCTTTAGAAATAAATAATGGACAAATGGAGTCTTTAAACGCCTCAGATGTAAAGCTATTCGCTGTCAAAGTGACGCCAAAATGAATGGGAGTCAATGGAATGCTAACAGCAGGTGATGGTCTGCTAATCAATGGTGGCGCCCGGGGAAGCTTCAATGTTTTCCGAAACATTGGCCCCCTGATATAAACAACAGAGAATTTTTGATTACACAATCACATTGCTAGCTAGCAATATGTCGCAGAGCTCCCTGCTTAACTTTTTTAGCAGAAAACCTTGGCCTGTTACAAGCTGTTCTGTGGAGCGCTTGTTTTCAGCAGTGAACCAAATCAAATCCAGCAACAGAGCAACCATGCTCACAGAAAGACTAAATAGCCTCTGGTTGCTGACATTTGAACGAGAACTCGCAGAGACACTGGACCTGGATGATATAATTGAGGCTTTCAAGGCCAGGCCACGCCATCTCGTCCTTTAAGCAGCTAACAGGCACTATGTTATGACTATGTTATTGGCGATCCTGAGTGTAATGTATAGTTATATTTTATATAGTTTTATGGTTATGTGGGGCATGGTTATATGGTTATGGTTAATAATTTTGCACAGTAATCTGACAATAAATGTGGCAGACCCAGATTTTCAGATGCACACCCAGAGTCTCTTTTCTGGCTACGCTACTGCTTCATCTGATCGATTTTTGAAGGCAGCATAGATGTCCTTCGTTGCCTTAGATATCCCACAATCCGATGCCTTCCATTCAGTGTTAAGCTAGAAAAAGAAAGACGGCATCTGAAAGTTGCAGTTTCTGGTCAGTTTGTGTGTAAATATACGTTTTGAACCAACATTTTCCACTTCTGATGTCATTTCTAGAGAGAAATTTATGGAAGCAAAATAATGCCAAATGTTTTTGAAACAAAAAGCCTGTTGAATTGCACTACTTGAAAAAAAAAAAAGGCATTGCATTAACCATGCTTGCATTTTAATGCATTGTATTTTTAGGGCTTGCATTTTTATGGGCTGAAATTCAACATGGTTGAATATTTAAGATGTGAATATTTCAATTAAAAACATTTCAAACACATTTTCATTATAAAAAATTCAATAATCCATATTCACCTTTAATATTTCACTTCCAAAATATTCAAACTGTTTAAAAATACAACCTATAATATTCAACAGGCATTTTTCGGTCCATTTTATTTCGCTTTGCAAATTTGCTTGCACAAATTCAGTGGTTCAAATTCGACAGTAAATTCAACATTGACATCCAGGAACTGCAGGAAAAGCAGTAGATTTCCGAGCATACTATCCATCTGCTGTTAGTCGACCTCACCAGCAGGTGGTGCAAAAGCGCGTGTTGTAAACGAAGACCAGCAACAGTTAGAGCAAGTCATTCATTCATAAAACTCATTTACAGCAATGTAAGTGTATTTGTGATTATTATGATGGCGGTTTTATGTTAAATTCAGTGTCTTCACAGTTACTTTTCCTGTGTAGCCTACATGCATCTTTCTCTACCATGAACGAGATTATAATGTTATTCCCCTGATGCGGATGTACAGATCCAATGTTGCATTTTTGAGGTTGACATATATTTCTCTTGGTTGTTTAGTTGCCTTAACTTTATATTGTGGCGATGTGCTGCATGCAGGCTATTAGGGTTTCCCTCAATACTTAAGGATTCCCCTGCTGGACATATAAAACGCTTAACGTAGCTTAATGGATTAATTACAGTGATATAAAAGACCAAACTCACAGCCAAGCAGATGGACTCAGAATAACGCACAAAGCTTAATGCTGAGCGTTTCCCAGTGATAGACTGGCATAGAGTTGTCTTGACGTTGGACATTCGCATATTTAGGGACCGTCTCTAAAGTGTACTATACAACATTGGTATACACGTTTCTAACTTCAATAGCATTTGAATAGAACGACTTACAGTCATAAAACAGTTGGTAAAGTGTTCATTTAGTGTCAGGCATACTACACACCCTTTGGATTTTTGATATTTATTAGGCTTGTTGCGATAGTCGGTGTTACCGGTGATACACGGTGTTTAACCCACCTACCGGTCATAGCACTTGACCACCGGCACCGTCCCCATCGTGTTGAAGTTTTAGCCTATAGTAATAAAGCACTTAATTCAGTTAGTGACTATGTGCCTTCTTAATTTAGCGTAAGCGGAACGAGCGCCGCAGTAAAGCAGCAGGTGTCCGATTTCATTTATCATTTGAGGAGAGTGAGGCGAGCTAACTGGCAAAGGATGGCGGAAGATCTGGTTTCAAAGAGAAATGCAAACGTGAGTTTAATTTTTATATTAGCTTTTTTTTTTTGCACTTAAGTGTCCAGTGATTATTCGGGTAGGCTACCTTATTTAACGAAGTTTTTGATGTTCGTTCGTTTCATATTCGATGATTGTGCGGTGTTTTTTTTTTTTTTTTAGCTGAAAAAGGCAGGCACTTTATTTAACGAATAGTGATTTTTTTAATATAATTTCTTGTTTGATACTTGCACGATGTGTGCAGTGGTTCGTTTTGTTAATAAATGCACTTTAAAGGTGTTTCATAAGTGCTTTTGTTTAGTTTTTACATGGTGTGTTAAGTTATTATTCATTTTGCAATAAAGATGTGTGTAATACAAGCGAGTGTCTTATTGTTTTGTGTATTTTTATTAAGAATAAAATAAATTAACCCATGATTAATTCAAACAAATGCTACTGAATTGCCGCTAATTAAAGTGAAAGTAAATTGAGACGTGTGCACGTGCGCATTTTCGGCCACCCGAAATCCCCGACACGCAACCCCGGTGACACCGGGATTACCGGTTTTTTTACACGTCGATTAACCGGTGGAAAAAATCCATCACCGCAACATCCCTAATATTTATTCAAATAAATGAAAGTTTTCTATAGCTGGGTTTCAGTCACGTGATTATGATGACGCGCGAAGGCGGGGCGATTTCAGATGGAGGGCAGGAAGTAAACACGGAGAATACGTCCAAAGCCCGTCTACGGAAAGCCTGTTCACTCCAACGCCCTATTAAGTCCTATTGGTTGTAGTTCCAATCAGAGTTCCACTGGGGGCGCTCGCCATGAGTGCAAAATGAATGGGAGTCAATGGGGCTAGACGGCTAAATTTGTCTCCCTCACCCGATTGCCGTTGAGAAATCTCAGATTTGATTGTAGGTTTTGCAAGTTCAACATGGGTTATAGATCGAAAGTTGAATGAACGAGTACTTATTTCTTTTCGATTTCTTACAGGTTGAGTTGTTGTTGCCCATAACACGCTAGCATTCTGCTAATGACGTCAGATTGACATTTTGAAAGACTTTTAAAAGCAAATAAGTGACTCTAAAAAATCTAACACCAAGCAACGTGTAATTTCTTTGCATCCCCTTTCGAAAACAACATTCAATTTACTAGACAAAAAATTATATCCTAAGAAAAGTGGATTTTGAGCGGTATAGCTCCATAGACCTCCATTCATTCTGCACTCGTCATGTGAGCGCCCTCATATGGAACAAGAGTGGAACTGCAACCGGAAGTTTATTGAGTGGCACTTCTCCCCTCATTAGACTCTGATACGTCTATGGAGGAAACCGTTGCGGAGTGTCCGTATTGTACCTTTAACAGATTTTTTTGACCGTCCGTTTACATGTTCTTTCAACTCTGACCCATATCCGATTCATGTGTTTACACTTGCCATACTATCTGAAACATCGCGCATGCTTAAAGGGTTAAATTCTCTTGCACAGATGGGCGGACGCGAAATATGCTTGATCCTAGCTCTGCGATGTATGCGAAGTTCGCCAAACATCACCATGATTATGAGGCGGAGGAGGACTAAAAGTGCCATCATTGCACATATGCTTGTTATTGTGTGTGAGAGAGATCTCAGGACTGGTGGGAGCATATTGTGTTTAAATATTGGCTTTTACCGCGGAGACGTTGCCTAAGACGTCGCCTCAGAAAATCCGATCTGCCTGTTTACATGACAGTCGCATTGGCACATATCCGATTTATTTCCACATATAAATGAGGCCTGAAACCGATCTCGAAATATCCGAATTCATGCGTTTTTTTCCTGTTTACACTGTCATAGAACACATCGGATCTGTGTGACATATGAGCAAAAAAATCGGAATTGGGTCACAATTTTACATGTCATACACAACTCCACTAGCACACTGGCAGAAATGGCGGCACTCCCACTTATGAAGTTCGTCAAAACGGCTGATCACGTGATATTCAGAAATCTGCTTTGCTGCCTGCAGAAACGACAGTTGGTCGTTTTTGAGCAAACTAACAAAATCGCTCTTTTTTATCCTATTCTAATTAGCCTTTCGCCGAGCCACGCCCCCATAGTTACTGTTGCTACGCCCGACAAACAAATGGTCATACACGACCAGCGCGACAGATTGCCATGACGGAAAGAGGTATAGCCGTGCGTGTCAGTGACCTTTTTTCGAGGCAAAAGGGGTTACAGTATGCAGTGGAGGGATATATTCAAAATATAAAAATACGCAATGAAGGAGATACAACTACTATCTACGTCTCTATCGAGGCTAATGCTTACCGGTGTTCATACACATCATCTGTGATATGACAAAGAACAAGGAAACAAGTGTTTGAAATAGGGCTGCAACTAACGATTATTTTGATAATCGATTAATCGGACGATTATTTTAACGATTAATCGATTAATCGGTTTATGTACTTATATTTTAGTTTTAGCCATTTTTTCCCCCAAGTAAATTATTAACAAAGGGTCTTTATCATTCAACATAGACTTTTTAGAGATTTTAACCATTTTGCATTGTCATATCCTCATCAAAAACATACTTGGAGTTGTGTTTTATTATGTGTTAGTAATCCTTTGTCGAACTCTTCTGCAATCAAAACACTGACCCATAGGTACTCTAGCAAATTTCACAAAGGAGATTTCAAATGTTTTCACCATGGCAGTCCTTAGGGCTCCTAAAGTAAAGTAGTTTAACATCCCGAACAAAGCTTATTAAGGAATCTTGCAGAACATATTTTCACGAAGAATAAGAATAAAGAATACAGTTGCAGTAAATTGCATTTTATTTATTTTTTTCCTGTAAACACACAGCTTATACCTGGGAAACAGCTTTATAGCTTATGCTGTGAAATCAATCAGAAAGTAGCTTTTTTTGGTAAATGTATGGTAAACTTTCGTTCCTACCAAAACATTAGTTCTGAGTAAAAATAATGAATTGCAGAGTTTAACCATCATAGAGTTAAAGTGTATCATTTGCTTGTGACAAGTCCTGTCAGTTTAACAGAGAGCCCCGGCCGCGCGCGCGCGCACTCACCCGAGCGCTGTCTTGCTCTCTCTCTCTCCCTCGCGCATATTAATCAAAATCAATTGATACGATGGTGTCGGAAAAAAAAAAAACCTCTCCAGTGATGAAATGTTTTCTTTGTTGACAATTCTTGTGCGATATCCTAAACTGCCGAATGCTGCTTCGTTCGATTAGTTTCATCTTCCGCTTTTTTCTTTTTCTTTCTCGAGCTGCCATCTCGCTGAATGCTGCAGAGACGCTGTGCGGGAAGCACGTGACATAAAACAAGGCCAGCTATTGGCTATTCGCTACTTCTCCTGCTGTACTGGCTGAGTAAAAACTCCGGTGGATCATTACTGCCACACTTTGGTCACCGCAGATTTAAAATATGCACGAAATGAGCCGCTTACGGCAAATAAAAGTTATTTAGCAACTAATCGATGACTAAATTAGTTGACAACTATTTTAATAATCGATTTTAATCGATTAAATCGATTAGTTGTTTCAGCTCTAGTTTGAAAGCATTGAAAGACACTCACTGTTGTGTTTTTGTGTGAAAGAAAAAACTGTCTCTTAAAATAAAAGTGCTGTCAGCAATAATTTCTTATGTGTGTTTTTTGCATAACACTATGACTAAAATTTTAAATGCTGCAAAACACATGGGAGTATATTCTCGATGCTGTAGTTTATTTTATCAGTCACAGTATATCATTTATCAAGCTTAAAGGCCCGTACACACCGGGACGAATATCGGCACGCGTTTTTTGTGTTCACACCCAAGCGATTTTCGCTGACGATGAGCCGAGTGAACATGCAAATTCATTCCCTGACATTAGATGGCGCTTAATACCACTCCATAGCAGTTCTCTTTTATCAAGATTTTTGTAGTCGCTGTCGCGTTTGTCACAGTTCTTTATGTTCCGACACCAACGAGACCAGCACTCTACATTCATCTTGCCTTGCATCTTCCTCGTCTTATTTCTTCCCGGCAGTGTTTAGACGCTACTTGGCATATATCTTCTTCGCCGTTACGTATGTGTGCTCGGCAAGACCGTTTTGTGTTTGAGCGCCCCCAAGTTGTGTTTTACTGTAACTTCAGAAGCTCCAGACACGTGAGCAAAAGCGCCAATCTCATTGGTCGGATAGTTTTTGACGCGGCGCGTCAAACCAAAAAAACTAACCCGAGGCGTTTTTTAAAAAATGACGCTTTTACGCGTGGCGTTTTTCGCGTCGGTGTGCACACTCACATTGGCGCCCTTTGTTTAGTTACGAGGCGTTAAACGTCGGCGAATATCGCGCGCGAAATTTGTCCCGGTGTGAACTACAATCAGGCAGGGTGAACTGAAAGCTTTTACAATCTTTTAGCTATACATCATTGACAAAAGTATGTGGTGCATTTTCTTCCAAAAATCTTTTCTTTCTCAAATTCATGCTTCAAGTTGACAAAGTACAATAAAAGAAATCACACAATAACTGTTTAACCAGACATAGCCTTAATTTGCATCTAAATAACTTTCATTGATTGTCTTTCATAATGCACTTACCATAATATTTATTAGTGGGGCATTCTGGTGATATGTTTACGTAAGGCCGTCGTACGTGCTCGTGCACACGATTCTCACGATGGCGTGCGCTCAAAACACAGGTTGGGCTTCCCACTGATGCCTCAGTCGCAAAGTTTCTACTTGACAGGTAAAATTTGGCATGCTATTTGGAGAAATCCATTTAAAATCACTGCTAGTAAAAGTTAATGTAAGCTATGATTAGCTCGTGCATGCTCTCTCGTGCACACGTTTAATAGGCGTTTCCTCTCGGGAGCAGGTAGAGTGTTGCGCATTTGCATTTTTTCAAAAAGTGGAGAGGGCGGTTCTTTTCTAAAATTCGGTAAAATCCTCCGCTATACCTTTAACTGGGAGTGGGGCCGTCCACACTGTTTTATCCATTGTAGGCACCGTTCACGTTGTGTTTTCGGCTTTGGGAATGGAAAGAACACAACTCCTCCAGACAATCTCATGGGGTATCTAGTGTCCGATTTACAAACGCTGTGGGCGCACCGCTTTACCATCTTTGTCGGACCTTCTTCTTCTTCTTCTTCTTCTTCTTCTTCTTCTTCTTCTTCTTCTTCTTCTTCTTCTTCTTCTTCTTCTTCTTCTTTATTGGCGGTTAGCAACTATTTCTTGTGCATTACCGCCACCACTGGACTGGAGTAAGGAACGGGAGTTACTGACTATTCTGTACTGTTTTAAACAAACAAAATAAACAAACAAATAAACAAACAAAAACAAAAATCAGATAAAGTAGAGTTTATATCCTTTTAAAAAGGCCTGTACTTTTCAAAAAAGAAAGTAAGAAACCAAAAATTTCTCCTGAACTTCTTTCCAATAAGGTCTTAGTATCTAGAGACACTTGCTTTGCTTCCAGCTGATTAACAAGCCTTTGCCTAGCCTTATTGTATTTATGGCAGTAAATTATTACATGCTCTACTGCAGTGGTTCTCAACTCCAGTCCTCGGGACCCGCTGCTCTGCACATTTTGTATGTCTCCCTTATTTAACACACCTGAATCAGATCATCAGCTCGTTAAGAGAGACTCCATGAACTGAACTGAGTGTGTCAGATAAGAGAGACATACAAAATGTGCAGAGCAACGGGTCCCGAGGACTGGAGTTGAGAACCACTGCTCTACTGTTTCAGGTGTATGGCTCTGGCAATACTCACAATTTCCATCACCATGCTTTCTCATTAAGAACAGTGTACTATTCAGCTTTGTATGACCCAACCTCATCCTAGTCAGCACAATTTCTTCCTGTCTAGATCTGGTTGTGTGTGTGTCTTTTCCCACTTTCCCTTGTATCCTATATAGATGTCTTCCTGTGCACCCATTGTCCCAGATATGTTGCCACTTTTTAATGGTTTTAGCCTTAACTATACTTTTTATCTCTGCTTTACTGTATTTCACATCTATATCTATATTGTTTTTCCCTGTTGCTCTCTTTGCATGTTCATCAGCCAGTTTGTTACCCTCCACTCCTATATGAGCTGGCACCCATAAGAATGTCACCCTCCTTCCTGATGCTTGCATTCCATTTGCTAGCTGTAAAATTTCAATTAAAAAAATTCAATTCCCTTGATTCAGACTGAGAGTTCTGAATACTAATCAGTGCTGAACTAGAATCAGAGGCAATCACTGCCTGCAAACAATTATTAGACTCTAGCCACAAAAGCGCTAGCCATATGGCTACCAGTTCAGCAGTATACACTGCTAGGTCATCATTTATCCTTTTAGCCTTTACTATGCCCACCTCAGGGATTACATAAGCTACCCCTACTCTCTTCTCAATATTTTTAGACGCATCTGTAAAAACCTTTACACACTGTTTGTATTTTTCTGTTATATAGTTGCTTACCCCATATTTATCCACTCCATCATTCTTCCTTTCCTCCAACAGTCCTAAATCAACCTTCAATTCCTCTAATATCCAAGGAGGCACTACTGGATATGCCACAGTTGGACTGATGTTCAGAGAACCAATTCCCATATTATTCACCTTATCTTTTATAACCCATCCATAACTCAGTCTTAACTTTCATACTTTCTTTTTCCTGACATTCCCTTAACACTGTCTGAGACATGTGGTTCTCTTTATGCCCCTTGATATTTGCCCAGTATACCAGTGCTAACTGGTCCCTCCTCAAATGCAGTGGCACCTCCCCCACCTTGAATTGCAGCTACTGGAGAAGTTTTAATTGCTCCACTAATTATCCTCATTGCTTGATTATGCATACCATCAAGTTTGCTTAAACTTGTCTTGGAAGCTGATCCATATGCTATACAGCCATAGTCAAACACTGATCTCATTAGACCTGTATAGATGGTTTTTAATGTCGGACCTGCTCACATAGTAACGGTTGCTATGATGTGTGATTGGACAATGGCCGTTTTGGGGGAGGGGCCGGCGAGAGGTCAATAGGGGTTATGCGCAACATACTTCCGGGTTCTACAAAACAGGTTTAACTACTTCCGGTCGTCAGCTACTGAGGTAAACACAGCGTAGAATGGCGACCTTTTATAGCCGGTGTTTACAGGAGCTACCCATTCTATCCATTTCAGATGTACATCGTATTGCCAAACGGACTTCCAGAGCCCCGAGTACTCCGTTAGATAAAGGATTTAAGTTTTTACGCCTCCTCATTTACTATTCATGATTATGAAGGTATGTAAGTTAGTATATGTAGCTTTTGCTAATGGCACCCGATGTAGAGTTAGCTAACTATCAGTAAGTTAGTTTAGACGTGTATGCTATCATCGTAGTTTAACCTTTTATATTTGCTTGCAGACGATTAAAACAATCAAATGAAGACTGCATTTTATTTTTTTATAAAAAAAAAAATTCTGATACTTAAGCATTCGTGACATTTGAATTAAAACAGAAATAAAAATTGTATTCTAAAAAAAGCGCAAAATAAGTTACCTCAGAGATTACCTACCGCTGCAGATGCGTACGGTAGTGCAAACCGGAAATGTTTATACCTGTTTTCCGGTTCGAACGTTGGGCGTTCCGCATAACCCCTATTGCGATCTCTTGCACTGGTAAGTGAACAAACAATTCGTTTTATTAAAAAAACAGTAACTATACAATTATATGTTTGTGACTCAGGTTATTTAGTCAATAATGATGCTGACGAATTGGGGATTAATCAGGGTTTCAGTTTCTTTCATGTTGAGTAAGTAACGTTAGGATTAAAAATAATGATTTTTATTAGTTTAGAAGTTAGAAGCGACCAAACACCTCCACGTTTTCCCTACACTGAAAAAAATGATTGTTGAATTTACTAAAAAAATTATTGTAAGTGGTTGCACTCAATTAATTTTATCTACATTTAAACAAATGCATTAAGTTGAACTAGTTCAACCTAATGCATTTGTTTAAATGTACTAAAATCAATTGTGTGCAACCACTTACGATAATTTTTTTTAGTAAATTCAATGAATCATTTTTTTCAGTGTATTTAAATACAGTTACACGAGTAGTTACATGACCAAGTATGGTGACAAAATAAAACGTGGCGCTTTTCTGAGCGGGTAAAAAGGATAACTATAATGTATGGCGTAATAGCACTTGGGACTCGGGAGCACTTCGACTCGGCGCAGTAATATCGAAGTGTTACAGTGTAACTATTTAAATGGGCAAAACGTGGAGGTGTTTCGCTTACTTCATCTATGTTTGGAACCTAATGAATGAACTGGGCTAAGCTACCCAGCAAACAATTACCGTCTTTCAACGTTGAAATATGGTTGAAAATAAGTCGGTCCACCTTGGACTGGTTTACGACGTGACTTCAACTAAGTAGTTTCGGCCGGACTGTTTGACTACGTGTTTTCAACTGATCATCTAAGACAGGATAAGTCTGTTATTCATGCTAGAATAACGGAAAAAAACAAACTACCAAACCATGTTCATTATTATCTCAAATAAATGTAAAGAGTTTTACATATCCCATCAAGACATTGAAGATCGACCTGTTTTCAACGTTGAAAAGTCGTAATTATATGTTGAAGATTTACGTCTATTCAGCGTCTAATAGACGACTTTTTGCTAGCTGGGTAAGTGCTATCAAAGTGTCGCCGTGCGCCAGAGCCGCCAGAGACGAGAGAGGTATGTATCAACTCGTCTTAGTTAAGGGAATAACATAGTTTAATATGAAAAAACGGTGGAGTGTTCCTTTAATGAAGACTGTTTTTATTTTTGTTACTGTAATGTTGTAGTATCTTTGTTTGAATATTTTTTTCTTTCTTTTTAGGTTGATCCTGTTTTTCAGCTAAATGGTTCATGCTGTGTGTGGATTATACTTGACAACATCCACTCCTTCATTTCCGCCCTGTGCATGATGTTCAAGCTATTATATCTTCAACATCCATTACCCATCAGAGCTGGCATCAACCCTGGAGTTTCTGCAGAGGTATGTCTTCTTGGATAGGCTTTATGCAACAATTTCACTTTATTGAACTTAAAAAAACTAAGGTACTCAGACTCTTATGCTGTTGACGTAACATAAACAGTGCAACGCTTCCAGAATGCCAGAATGCCGTTACTTACCGTTGGCCGACGCTATTCAGGTGAGCACCACGATGCATGCGCACGATTCGTTCCTTATTGGAGGACTTGGAAGCGTTGCACTGTTTATGTTACGTCAACAGTGTAAAGGCCTATTTATACTTCTGCGTCGAACTCAAGCCGTAGCTACGTCGTAGGCTGTGTGTAGCGCGTGTACCCTTTGGCGTACCCTGACGTGCACCTCTCCAAAAATGTAACAGCGTGTCAACTCTACGCGGACGCAAGCGCTGTGATTGGTCTGCTAGGACCGCTTCCTCTGCAAGTGTAATTGCGCGTCAACGCGGACAACGACGCAGAAGTATAAATGAAAACCAACGCGTTGCCTACAGCGTAGAGGCTCCGGCGTAGGTCCGAGGCATAAGTATAATGAGGCCTTAAGAGTCTGACACAGGCTAGAAAAAAATTGTTGAATAAAGTCGTTATTTTTGTTTGTTTTGCCTACAAAAAGTATTCTCGTCGCTTCATAAAATGAAAGGACAACTCCGGCGCAAAATGAACCTGGGGTGTATTAACACATTGGTACCGAGTCGGCCGTTCTCTGGGATTTGTTTTCATGATAATCGAATGTAAGAGTTTTATCTCTAAAAACTGATTAGCTTATTACGCTACTATATGGGGCAGCAACTAAGTCAAAATAAATCGCTAGTTGATAACACTAACAAGGCTCAAAATAGCCTCACACTAACACGGTAGCATAATGAGGGTCCCTACATGCAAACCGAAGCATTGAGAACTTTGTAAGTGTACAGACAGTTTAATAAGAAGATACTTTATAAAGACAACACTTCGCGTATTTTCTTATTGTCTGTACACTTACAAAGGTCATTATTGCAATATAAACACTGTCAGAGTGATCAACAAGGTATCTCTAAATTTACCAGTCGAAGACGGAGCAACTTTCTGCTCTTCTGTTTACTCTGTGCACTGTCAAGGGCTTCATCATATTTGTTGTGGTACCGGTATTTGCAGCAATTATTTTACCGCAAATACTGCATCGCGCGCTGTTGGCATCGAGCCTTGAGAAATGTAGCCACACTTTTGATCGACTTTTCCACATCTTTAGAGTATTGTGTGTGTGTGTGTGTGTGTGTGTGTGTGCTCGCGTCTCATTGAGTATGTGCGCGAGTTTGTGTGCGCTCGCGTCTCATATGAGTCTGTGCGTGGAGAGTTTGTGTGTGCGCGCGTGTCTCATGAGTATGTGCGCGGAGAGTTCTGCGCGTCTCGTGTGTGTAGAGTTTGCGTGTATGTGCGTGAGCGACTTTAGGTGTGCTGTTGTGCATTTCATATGTATTTATTTGAGCACTGACGTTGACGAGTTAACCCCTTGTATCGAAATCTGGTACCGAACAACATGTAATTTTTCGATACTCGATAGTATCGAGGCAATTCGGTCGGTACCTAAAAAGTGTCGAACTCGGTACCCAGCCCTAGATCTGAATAGAATCTCTGTATGAATGACTGATGAATGAACAAAGATATTGGCCAATAATAGCAGTTAGTGTTTATGGTCTCACAGCTGACTTGCCCCTTCCAACCCAGCAAACATTGATCCGACGGCAACGTCGTGTCCCTGGCCAAAAATAGTCGCGGTATGACGGCATAAATCGGTAAAAATATGTAACACAGAACATTTCCTAAAAATGCATTCATACATACATTTGTACATGTCTACAGTTCTCTGGGGTTGCATGTATAATTGTTATTTTGACTTTTAGCTACGTGTAGTTCAATATATAGTGTATCGGGTGAGAGCGACGTCTTTTACACGTGCATTTATAGTCCATCATGACCCTCCATCATGGAATCCTTGTGAAAATGCAAAAGCTGTGCTTAATCCTTGCATGGTTAATACTGCAAAAATTAATTTAATTGCCCAAGTAGTTTTTAAGAGGTTGTGAAGACGTCCACTGACGTCCTTTACACGTCAAGGCTGTGAACAGACGTCCACTGATGTCTTTTACACGTCTAGTCAAGCAAGACAGAAAAAAAACAGGAATTATCTTTATGAAATACACGATTTGTAGACAAAGTAAATATATTTACTTTATCTTGTTTAAATAAATTATAATCACACAGTTCCCAGTGTGGTTAAGTGAATGCAAAGCCTCTGCATTTTAGTCATTATTTCAACCTGTAGCCTACCTGATACGTTGTGTTTTTTTTTTTTTTTTTTTATGGAATGTATGCATATACATGTAAAACAGAAATATATCTGGTCACCATTTATGTCTGAGTTGGATGTAATTGCCAAAACTGTGCTGCCAAGATGTAACAAAAGATCTCCCGACATTACCAAATCCCGCGATAGGTTAGATTATCTCACGAGATGTTAACGCGTTTTCCCCATAGACTCACTCCGGAACACTGAAGTTTGAACAACCACGAAGAGAGGAGGAATTGAGGCCCATATTATTAGAAATCTACTGTTGGGTACGTACATTTTGTATCATTAGATTCACGTGCTAGAGTTTTACTTGTTTGACATGAATGAACCGAAAGAAATGATGCCCACATAGTCAACTGAAATTGGCTAACTGAGTTTGGCTAAAATTAGCTAGTAGGCTAAAAGTTACTTTGAACTTATACAACGGTATACCATAGTATAAAGTATGTTTAATGATACAGTCAAAGTTATTACTGTAAATTATTAAAGGGTCATTTCACCCATTTGAACATTGTTTTTTATTTAAAGTGGGTCATATATGTAGTCGAAATGTAAAATAATTTTTGAATTTGGTGCCTTCGTGAACGAGAAAAGACAAAAAATAACTTCAGAACGCATTTGTATGAAAGACAACAACTCCCACAATGCACCACATTGCACAGCTCCGCAAGCCACTCCCACTAATCCAGAAAGCGCATATCTGCCTATAAGAGAAATCACTCTTCCGTCTACAAGGCTAGCTACTACCAGAGCTTGAAATTCATTTCACATTCACACAAAATGTCTAGTTAGTTGGCGAACTCATATAGTGCATTACTCCTCGTTTGTATTTCTTTCGAAAAGGTGAATTATTGCATGGTACCTGGATGTTCAGTCAGAACATATGCGGTGCGAAACTAGGATAGTTCTCAACACAAACGTCCGTGTCCTCGTCTGATTCAGAGATTTCGTCCAGGAGAAATTGTCATCGTTGAAATTCTTTGCCGCAGACGGACTCTATCTCTGTGTTCGTAGCGGTTCGTAGCTGCATTGTGAGATCACCGGCGCCACCGGTCCGCCCTAACCCGAGCCAGTCCGGGCTCCTCGTCCGCGGCAGGCAGGTCTTCTGCCTCGGCTGCTCTTCGCTATAATGCGGCTTGTAAAGGTAGCCACAAACACCTGATTCAAGCATCAGACTTCCGAAATCCTCTTCTTCTATATCATATTGAGCACTCTCCTCCGCTATTGTCATAACTTTACATCTGTCTCCACAGCGCCTGTTAGCTTAGCTTCAAACAAGATGGAGGATATTGCTTTCAGTTTCAGAGAGTAAAGTCCCACCCACTGATCTGTAATAGGTCTGTAGCGTGAGCGCGCCCCACCCTGGGAAAGATGAGAAACTAGTGTCTGTAGTCTTAACAGAAATCCCCCCCTCTAACACTTCCTCCTACAATGACGCAAAATGACGATTTTTGCGTCATTGTAGGAGGAAGTGTAAGAGGTAAATAACAGATTTCTCCCATCTCAGGGGAAAATGAGAGAGTGTTGCACGACCATTCAATAGTATGACTGGGTTTCTAACAATGCAAAGCTTAATGCAAATGGGTGAAGTGTCCCTTTAATGTTGCCTTTTGAGAGTTTCTTTCAGAAAGTAAATTATCTGAAGTAGAATGAAATGTTTAGCTGGATTTGAACATGTATGTTTTCAGTAACTGCTTTAAAAATATTAAGTAATTTTAGAATTGCTAAACATGTCTATTCAGGGGACATCACAGCCCACCTGTCTTTATCAGAAATGTCCTGTTCACTTTCTCACTGTTACACACCTAGTTAAGGGTCTTTCTCAAGGGCACCACAGTGGTATTGAAGAGGCAGGGGACAAATGCTGTTCCCCCCGCCCCCAAACTGATCTAACACCAATTTAAAGCAGAACATCTTTTATTTATACAATAAAATAAAATGTAATGCATGTTGATTACCTTTTTCTAATGTTTCATTCATGATTCATTCATCTTGTTCCATGGTTTTTTTTTAAATTTAGCTGAAGACCATAAAAATATTTTGAAAATAAGTGCATGTCATTTACCTCAAATTTTTAATTTTCATTTATTTTAAAAATAAATATATTCTCTTCCCTTAGATGCTGTGAAGAGGTGGAGCCCACATGCTACAGACACTGAAATTGATGCAGCAATGGCAGAACACCTGAAACACACTCCAGGAAGAGCTGGGGGTGGTGGATACAAAAAATGAGCCAAACAATGTGTTTAAGGGATAGTTCACCCAAAAATGAAAATTGTCATCATTTACTCAACCTCATGTTTCATACCTTTCTATGTTATGCTAAACACAAAGATGTTTGGAAGAATGTTTGTAACCAAGCAGATGTCGCTTCCCATTAACTATCATAATCATTTTTAGCGCAATTTTCCACCGGACAAAATTGCGATTGTTAACTCATGATTTCTGTTCTGTCTGTGCGCACCAATCTTGCACTTCTATCTACTCCTCAACCAGACCACCTAGAGACTTCGGGTTTTCAGCATTATGTTAAGGAAGGTCTAATCTCGGGAACGCACAAAAAAAATCCAGGAAAAGATTTACTATCTCTTAGTGTTGTGATCCCATGACGTCAGAAAATTGCGCTAAATCACTCACTGAGTTTTTATTACTTGTTTCTCCAGTAATGGTAGTCAGTGGATGCTCTATTTGCTTGGTTACAAACATTATTCAAAATATATTCTTTTGTGTTCAGCAGAAGAAAGAAACTCATACAGGTTTGGAATTTGGTGAGTAAATTACATAATTTTAATTTTTGGGTGAACTATCTTTATATAATAACTCAGTATTTTGCAATTGGTATTTTAGTTTGGTTAACAAATCGAGAGCTTAGAATTATAAGGTTCTATCTCCGTTTATTGTAGTTTATTCATTGAGGATCAAAGTTTTTAAACTTTGTTTATGTTTTGTGAGATGGAACCTTTTTATTTTATTAATAACTACTAACAAAATATTTTTTTACAAAAATAACACCACACAGGCATTAATAAACACCTAATGGATCAGATTGTCAAAAACTCAATTTCGACCAAAAGTGGAGATAGAACCTTATAATTCTAAGCTCACGAAATGTTAAACATTGAAAAAAATAAAGAGAAATTTTGGCTGTTCAAGATCAATAAAATGTTGTGCTTAATCAGAACATGCTTCTTTTTTGCTTATGTCCACACATAATGTGTTATTGTTTTTGATGTACACGTGATTATAACGTTTTATTGACGTTCAGGTCTGACTGGACCAATTTTGGACCTTTTTAGAACCTTTGTCAAGATGTGTAAACCTCAAGACTTGATTGCCTTTCACGATGTTATACAATAGGTGTGTGATTATTTTATATGCAGGCTTATATATACATTCATTATGCAGCAATACATTTAAACACATATGACGACGCATTTAGACGTCCAGGGACGCGCAGAAGAGACGTGGAATTCACGGCCAGAAAAGACGTGGAATTCACGGCCAGACGACGTCAAAGACGTCGGTTCAACTTCCATTTTGGAACTATTTTTCAACCATGACGGGACGTCTCTGTCGGACGTCTTTTCAACGGTCATTAAACGTCCAAATGTTTGCTGGGAACAGCAATATTATCTGCCTGCAGAGCCGGAGGCTGCATTTTCAGGACCCCACTTCTAGGACCGCATTTCTAGGACCCTAGTTTTTTGTGACAGCGCCACCTACCGACTCGGAGAACCGCAGTCTCAGGAACGCATTTCCAGGACCCTAGTTGTGCCAGGCAGTATTTCCACCCACCCAGTTTTAACTACATTAGAGTTTTACAGTTTTATTACACCCAAATACTACTTTATTTATTGCAATTAAACCTGGTTCCTAGGAATGTTGAGAAATTATTGGGTCTAGCATAATATAATAACTCAAGTAAAATAAACAAGGAATCATGTTATAGTCTTTTCAGTCACTAGATCGACCACATTTTCAAGTATAGAGGGAAGACAAGGATGACTCTTGGGGTAGATTGTGTATATTTTACAAAATAATATATCACACCTCAACTTGAACACACTAAATATTTTACAAAATAATATATAACAACTGAACTTGCACACACAAAATATTTTACAAAATAATATATAATAACTGAACTTGCACACACAAAATATTTTACAAAATAATATATCATAACTGAACTTGAACACACACAAAAACAAATTTGTTCATGATGTGGACCACAAACAGAACTTCATGGACAACATCATCACTGACTCCTAAGAGAGAGAGAGAGAGAGAGAAAGAGAAGTGAATTAAATAAGGAACATTTAGTTGAACATGTTCTACTCTTTAATTTTTTTTTCTTAGTTACCAAACAGTGCACACATATCAATTAATGTTCATAATACTATTATTGCATACTGTTCAAAGATTTGAAAAAAAAAAAAAAAAAGGTTTTGATGTTGTGGGAACAAAGGTTCTAGAAACACTCATGTCAATAAAGCCCATCTCAATTGAGAAATCTAAATAGAAATAACATTGACACGACTTTTTTTCTGACCACATATATATATATATATATATATGGTCATATATGTGTGCGTATATATATATATATATACACACACATTTACATATGTATATAATATTTAAAGCACACATTATAAAACCATGTCAAAATGAAGAGACGCATGTAGACGCATACTACACATAACATGTATTGTGGGTAACGTTAAACAGGCTGACTGTGAGCACGTGACAGTGAAAACATTAAGATTATTTTAACTGAATTAAAATGGAAGAACAATGAGTAATTAACAAGCTTTCAGAACGAACATGCTACAGTTTTATTGTGCTGTCAATAAGTCAACACAGGCTTATCACGCAACAGTTCTGTTAAATGAACGTGCTAACAATTCATTTTCAAGCATTAGAGGCTAAATACTATGGCTATGCATTCAAGACTATTTATTTAGCAAATCACCATCACGTTTGCTACGTTAACTTTCCAATTAAATGCATCGCAATTGTAAAAAATTATTCGCATTTGATACTCACACTCTGATTGTCATCCATCTTCGCTGGTCCTCTAATTCGGTAGGTGGCGCTGTCACTAAAAAACTAGGGTCCTAGAAATGCGGTCCTAAAAGTGGGGTCCTGAAAATGCAGCCTCCGGCTCTGCAGGCAGACCCTACTCGGGAACAGAGCATTTAAATCAGAGGGCTAAATCGGGTATGAAATGGCCTTTTATTTTATCATTGATTTTTAACTGGAGTCACTGATAAACTGCAGATGTCTGATTGACAGGCCCAGCTATTATTAAAGGGTTAGTTCAAGGGATACTTGCCCTAATGTCGTTCCAAACCCATAAGACGTTTGCAGGGACGTGGGAACTATATTGTGAGGGGTGAGGGGTGGGGGGGGGCGTTTCCATGGTGACGCGTCATTGCTTGTCACGTGACACACCGCAGCAGCAAACAGCGCTGAATGAATGATGATCTGCTTTTATGTCATTTTTCCTTTTTTATTCAGAATATTCACAAATGTGTTAGCTATGGCATGAAATATCTGATATTCCGATTGTCAAATACATGCAAGTGGAAGTATATTGTTGTTTAAACACCTTTATAACGATCGCGTTAGTTGAGCTGTATGCGCGATGGGCGCCGCCGTGTTAAAGGCTGATTTATACTTCTGCGTTGGACCTACGCCGGAGCCTCTACGCTGTAGGCAACGCGTTGGTTTTCATTTATACTTCTGCGTCTTTGTCCGAGTTCACACGCGCAGAGGGAGCATGTGAAACCCGAGGGAGCGGTCCTAGCAGACCAATCACAGCGCTTGCCCGCGTAGAGTTGACGCATTGTTACATTTTTGGAGAGGTGCACGTCAGGGTACGCCGAAGGGTACGCGCGCTACACACAGCCTACGACGTAGCTACGACGTAAGTTCGACGCAGAAGTATAAATTGGGCTTAGGCTGATTTATACTTCTGCGTCGGACCTACGCCGGAGCCTCTACGCTGTAGGCAACGCGTTGGTTTTCATTTATACTTCTGCGTCGTTGTCCACGTTGACGCGCGCAGAGGGAGCATGTGAAACCCGAGGGAGCGGTCCTAGCAGACCAATCACAACGCTTGCGTCCGCGTAGAGTTGACGCGTTGTTACATTTTTGGAGAGGTGCACGTCAGGGTACGCCGAAGGGTACGCGCGCTACACACAGCCTATGACGTAGCTACGGCGTAAGTTCGACGCAGAAGTATAAATTGGGCTTTAGTTTGTGCCGCAGACGCAGTTCAGAGAATCGGATCTGTTGGATTTACAACCTCTATGTTTACAACACGTGAATTCATCCACTTCTCCCGAAGTACTTAAAAGTAAGTGGCTGGGGCTTCCGGGTTATGGCTGCTTGGTAAGAGGTCGCACGTGTGAGTGGCTCGCAACTAAATCCTTCAGATATATCCTTAACTTTTGACCAACTATCATTTTGACGCATTTTTGTCTTTAGTAATCTTTTGTTCATCATGCCACCACCTAAAGGTGCCACACCAGGCCAACAAACTACAAAAACAACAAGATCGAACAACGGCGCTATTGTTGCTACAGCTAGTGTTAACAAGGCTACTCAGCCGCCGCATCTGACCCACTTTGAGGACGCTGCTCAAGAGACAACTACTAACAGTGAAATCCTCGACGCTATTCGTTCATTACGGGCCGACATGGAGAAACATTCTGCTGACACACTGGAGGCCATCAGAAGTGTGAAAGGGGATGTACAAGCGCATTCACGGAGACTCGATGAGGCTGAGGAGCGAATATCACGGGCTGAAGATGATGT
Organism: Scardinius erythrophthalmus; assembly: GCF_964197995.2. Taxonomy (NCBI): domain Eukaryota; kingdom Metazoa; phylum Chordata; class Actinopteri; order Cypriniformes; family Leuciscidae; genus Scardinius; species Scardinius erythrophthalmus. The sequence goes on along the minus strand of NC_138230.1, from coordinate 20,523,571 downwards.
AGCTTCTCTCCAAGGTAAAGTTCAACAACTTGAGCAAACGGTTGCCGACTTATCCAGCAAGATCACAAGTTATGAAGATAGAAACAGACGCTCTAACCTCCGTTTGGTGGGACTACCCGAAAAATCTGAAGACAAAGACATGTGCGGATTTCTGGAGAAATGGCTCACAGACGCGCTCGGTGATTGTTTTACTTCGCCTCCCATTATCGAGAGAGCGCATAGGATTGGACCATACAGCCCTAAAGCTACGACGTCAAGGGTAGTGATCATGAAATTCCTGAACTACTTCTATTTCTAGTGTCCATTTTACCTGCTTTCACATCGAGGCATATTCAACATTTATTTTTATTTTATTTTATGTTTGGTCAAAGTCCTCCTGTTGGGGGACCAGTATGGGCCGCTGGTTTTCCTGCTGGTCGGTGCTGGTTTTCTCAACGGAGACTACTGGTATTGCGAGCACACCGGTGTTGTCATGTGTGCGCAGTTGTACGTTACCCACATTGTGGATGGAACGTCTTGTTTAACCCAAGTTCTTAGTCTAGAAGGGTTCACGGTCACATTTCGTTTGGGGAAATGTGCGGGGTTTTATTTTGGGAGCTTCACTCAAGGTCGTTTGTATTTAAGGTTTCCACAAAATTTAGATGTGAAACTGAAAAGGGTACAGCCACTCTCTTTTGGCATAGTCAAATAAAAAGTTAATTTTATTATGTCAGGTAGCTCCACTATAAATGTGTTCACTTGGAATGTACGCGGCCTAAATAAAATTGTTAAACTAAAGCAAGTGTTGGGTAGAATAAAGCAGATGAAGACCACAATATGCTTTTTACAAGAAACTCATTTGTTGGAGAAAGATATTAACCGGGTGAGGTCCAGATGGCCTGGACAGGTATTCTTCTCTAGTTTTTCCTCTCATTCTAGAGGTGTCATCATATTGATCCATAAATCAATTCCGTTTCAATTAAGAGATAAATACTTGGATCCTTCTGGGAGGTTTATTATAATCAGTGGTACTATAATTTCAACTTTAGTCAATCTGGTTTGTTTATATGCCCCTAATGGGGACGATCCTGCTTTCTACCAACATTTCTTCCTAACTGTGTCATCTTATAGTGGCCAGTACATCATTGGAGGTGATTTCAACTGTGTGATTAATCCTGCAATGGACAGATCAAATACCTCTGACACCTCCCACCAACAGGCAAGAAAGACTATTGGGAAATTCATGAGAGACCTTAATTTGGTGGAGGTTTGGAGATATCTTTACCCTGATAAGGCAGAGTTCTCATGTTTCTCCAGCACGTACAAAACTTATTCGCGTATAGATTTTTTTTTAGTCTCCTCCAGTCTGATGTCTCTGGTTCAGAAATGTTGGTACGAAACTATTTTACTCTCTGATCATGCCCCAGTTATTTTATCCCTACTGATGCCCAATTTTAATTCCCATCCACTCCCATTTCGATTTCAAGCGAAATGGTTGAAATCTGTTGAGTTTGAAGAATTTCTAGAAGGAAAGATAACAGATTATTTCTTCTTCAATACAAACCAAACCAGTGCGTCGATAAAATGGGAGGCATTTAAGGCCTAGGGCCTATATAAGGGGGGAAATAATAAGCTATACTAGAAGTAAATCTAAAATACATTTGAGTAAACTAAAGGACCTTGAAAAACAAACAAAAGAACTGCAAGACCAATTATATCAGCAAGATGACGCTGACAAATATAAGAAACTTCTGTTATTAAAGTCTGAATATAATGAACTCAGCGCTAACAAAATAGCTACAAACTTATTGTGGTTGAAACAGTCCTACTATGATCAGGGTGAGAAGGCAGGGAAGCTCCTGGCCTGGAGGCTCAAAAAAATACAATCAGATAGAGCTATTAACTCAATTACACTGGACGATGGAGAAGATGTTGTAGACCCAACACGTATAAACAATGCTTTTGCCAAATATTATGAAAATTTGTATAAATCCAAATATCCTGAAAATGAAAATGCACAGAATCAATTTCTAGACCAGCTGCAATTTCCAACCCTACCTGAAGAGACTAAAAATATCCTTGATGGAAAACTGAGTGTAGAAGAACTTAAAGAGGCACTTCGTCATATGAATAGTGGTAAGGCCCCAGGCCCTGACGGACTCCCAGTTGAAATTTATAAGAGATTCTCTGACAAATTATTGCCTCACCTGCTTGAAATGTTTAATGAATCCTATGAAAAAGGTATCCTACCACCATCTTTGAGAATGGCCTCCATTTCTGTCATTCTAAAACCAGGTAAAACTCCAACAGAAATGGGTTCATATCGCCCCATATCACTAATGTCCTGTGACACTAAAATATTGTGCAAGGCCTTGGCCCGCAGGATTGAATCACACACTCCAAAATTAATTTCTAATGATCAAAATGGATTTATTTTGGACCGCCAAGCCTTTCATAATATTCGTCGACTTTTGAATATATTGTACGAAAAACAATTTGCCACTGACCACGCCTTTTTGTCATTAGACGCCGAAAAGGCGTTTGACAGAATAGAATGGAGATACCTTTTTGAAACCCTCAAAAGATTTGGTCTGGGAGAGAAATATTTGAAATGGGTCCGATTATTATACACAGAACCGATTGCTAAAATTGTAACAAATAGTCAGTTCTCTACACCTATACAACTTTGTAGATCCACTCGACAGGGCTGTCCCCTTAGCCCGCTGTTGTTTCTTTTTGCCATTGAGCCGCTTGCTATGGCTATACGCAACTCCCACGAGCTGACTGGGATAAAAATAGGACAAACGGAGCACCGGTTATCCCTTTTTGCGGATGATATTGTTTTATTGTAACTAACTTGGAGAAGTCAGTTCATGCAGTGGGAAATATTTTGCAGACTTTTGGTCATTTCTCTGGATACAAAGTTAACAAGAAGAAAAGCTCCCTATTATTTCTGAACAAAAACAACCCACCTATCCAAACACAATTTACTTGCACCTACGAAGGTTTTACCTATTTGGGAATCCAGGTTAACCCGGACATAAAGAAAATTGTTTCTATCAATTATGACCCTCTAGTTCAAAAGGTTTTAGAATCATTAGAGAGATGGGACACGATGCCAATCTCCATGATAGGTCGCATTAATATTATAAAAATGTCGATTCTTCCAAAGTTTCTATATCTTTTTCAATCTATTCCCCTACATATTCCTGCCTCTTTGTTTTCATCATTAAATAAAAACTTTACTAAATTCATATGGAATAATAAACGTCCCAGGTTACGGCTTTCTCTTCTATATTTACCTTTCGACCGAGGGGGGCTTAGACTGCCTAACATGAAGCTGTACTACTGGGCAGCTCAATTATGTGCCGCTACTTCGTATTTTTCACATAAGGATATTCCTTCTTGGATACAAATTGAAAACAACACAATAGAAGTGCCATTAAAATCCTATATTTACTCAGCTGAAATTAAACAGCTGCTAAAAAACACAAAAAATCCAATTGTCAGAAACACTGTTTCGATCTGGCACCAGGCACATGTTGCTTTGAATGAGGAGTCTAAGCTTTCAACTCTGTCACCCATTTGGGGCAATGTTACATTTAAACCTGCACGTGCGGATATGGGCTTTAAAATGTGAATGAATAAAGGTGTGTGTAAATTAGGGGACTTGTACAATGATGGAGTTCTAATGTCTTTTGAACAGTTGACAAACAAATACGACTTGCCTAAGAAACATTCTTTTAAGTATCTTCAGGTCAGAAGTTTTATTACTAATTTATTGAAGTCGACTGTGCAGCCCCCACTGTCCACCATAGAGAATATGGCTATTAACCATCAACACAGTAGGGGCTTACTTTCCAAATTTTATAATATTTTAATTGCAGCCTCAAAAGAAAGTAGCCTTTCATATTTACAAGCTTGGAGATCTGATATGGAAACAGACATTTCAGTTGAGGAATGGAATAACTCCTGTATTCTTGCACAAAAACAAACTATCAACTAGGGCTGCAACTAACGATTATTTTGATAATCGATTAATCGGACGATTATTTTAACGATTAATCGATTAATCGGTTTATGTACTTATATTTTAGTTTTAGCCATTTTTTTCCCCAAGTAAATTATTAACAAAGGGTCTTTATCATTCAACATAGACTTTTTAGAGATTTTAACCATTTTGCATTGTCATATCCTCATCAAAAACATACTTGGAGTTGTGTTTTATTATGTGTTAGTAATCCTTTGTCGAACTCTTCTGCAATCAAAACACTGACCCATAGGTACTCTAGCAAATTTCACAAAGGAGATTTCAAATGTTTTCACCATGGCAGTCCTTAGGGCTCCTAAAGTAAAGTAGTTTAACATCCCGAACAAAGCTTATTAAGGAATCTTGCAGAACATATTTTCACGAAGAATAAGAATAAAGAATACAGTTGCAGTAAATTGCATTTTATTTTATTTTTTCCTGTAAACACACAGCTTATACCTGGGAAACAGCTTTATAGCTTATGCTGTGAAATCAATCAGAAAGTAGCTTTTTTTGGTAAATTTATGGTAAACTTTCGTTCCTACCAAAACATTAGTTCTGAGTAAAAATAATGAATTGCAGAGTTTAACCATCATAGAGTTAAAGTGTATCATTTGCTTGTGACAAGTCCTGTCAGTTTAACAGAGAGCCCCGGCCGCGCGCGCGCGCACTCACCCGAGCGCTGTCTTGCTCTCTCTCTCTCCCTCGCGCATATTAATCAAAATCAATTGATACGATGGTGTCGGAAAAAAAAAACCTCTCCAGTGATGAAATGTTTTCTTTGTTGACAATTCTTGTGCGATATCCTAAACTGCCGAATGCTGCTTCGTTCGATTAGTTTCATCTTCCGCTTTTTTCTTTTTCTTTCTCGAGCTGCCATCTCGCTGAATGCTGCAGAGACGCTGTGCGGGAAGCACGTGACATAAAACAAGGCCAGCTATTGGCTATTCGCTACTTCTCCTGCTGTACTGGCTGAGTAAAAACTCCGGTGGATCATTACTGCCACACTTTGGTCACCGCAGATTTAAAATATGCACGAAATGAGCCGCTTACGGCAAATAAAAGTTATTTAGCAACTAATCGATGACTAAATTAGTTGACAACTATTTTAATAATCGATTTTAATCGATTAAATCGATTAGTTGTTTCAGCTCTACTATCAACACAAGATTCCGATTAGTACAGTACAAGTGGTTGTTCAGAACGTACATCACACCAGTGAAACTCCATCATTTCAACCCTAATATACCAGATGATTGTGTCGAATGTGGTAAAGAAAAGGGGACACTTTATCATTGTATGTGGCAATGCGAGGAACTTCAAATATTTTGGAAGCAAATCTGTGCACTAATTTCTGATCTAATTGAATGTAAAATGCCCTTAGATGGTAAACTCTGTATATTACACATTTTTCCAGATAGCTTCAAATGCAATACAAAGAACAAGAAACTTGTAAACTTTTGCCTGGTGCAGGCGAAATATGTTATTGCTTTGAAATGGAAGGACACAGAAAAACCTGGAGTGAAACAGTGGATCAAACTGATGTCCAGTAACTTGGCGCTGGAGAAACTGACATATATTGCCAAAGGAAAACTGGAGGACTTTAAAGACATGTGGTTGCCCTTTCTACGCCTTGTAAAAGACTTTGATTTGTAGAAAATAATTTTGTTGTAATTGAGTGAAGGGTGGGTTTTTAGGGTGGGGGGAGGGTCTTTATTTCATTTTCTTATGTGTGTGTTATGTGTGTGTTATGTCCTTAAATTTAAAATTATAATAAACATATTTGTGAAAAAAAAAAAAAAAAAAAAAAAAACTAAGTGGCTGGTGAACTGGGAATAGAATAGAGTAAACATTGAAGTTACTTACACAATGTGTATCTGATATGAATAAAACGTGTCGAATTATAATGGAAAGGATTATTATTACCTCTTCCATAGACATCAGTGTGTATTTTACAAACTCTAAATGTATTGTTTTTTTAGTACTTATGTGAATTTATATGTTTGAAACCTAAAATAAACAGTATGTGGTTGAAAACACTGAAAAGTTGTGATATATGACAGCTCTGAGCGCGCCTGTCTCTGGCTAAATTCAACATTTGAATTTAGCAGTTGATCATGTGATGCACTTGATCGTACGCTTCAGGGACCAGCCTAGACTGATTACACCTGTGTTACACCTTACACCTCACTCAGCATTCATACAGGTTGGTAAAGTAGGCTACTTTAGCACCTTGTCCTGTTCCGACTGCTTGTATTTAATTGACCTTTTGTTTTAAGTAACTTTCAGTCCATTGATGCACAGGCTATAAACTAAGCATAGCTTTGATTTGACCTGTATAATTACTTGTATGGTATTGTAACTGTTTTCTTTGCAGGAGGACCGTTGCATGCCATCTTGGCCACTGTTTTTCCTGTGCTTTGTTTTTAGTATTTAGTCGGTCGTGGGTGTGCGTGTGTGTGTGTGTGGGAGGGAGGCCCACTGGGTTGTCCATCAGTCTCTCCCTTGTGTGCGTTGTTGTATGTTTCATGTTTGTGTATGTAATGTTTGTATCTTAGGCCATTGGGTTGGTGCAATATCCTGGGGGGGGTAACAATTGTATTGTGTGTTCACTTGTTTGCTGAGTGTAAACTATTTTTTTTTTGTTTTTTTGTGTATGTGATTTGTGATGTGCCCTATTTATTCTGTGTTTGAGTTGTGCTGAATTTTTATTGAGTGCTATTTATTCAATCACCTTGATTTTGCACTTTGTTGTCCCCGTTCCTGAATTTGTTGCCCAGAGGCCTAAGGTCTGTTTTTCATGTGTGTGTCTAACTTGAGAAATAAATAAACTGTTTATATTTTTATAATACTCCAGTCCCTCTCTCTCCTTTCATTTCCCTTTATTGGGATATCCTGCTTGTAAACATCTAAAATAGATTGTTGGTTATCCATTCGTGAGTGATTTAAAAAGGGCCCCCTAGGGGTCACACATATATATATATATATATATATATATATATATATATATATATATAAAAACAACGGAAAACAAAAACAACGGAAAACAAAAACAACGAACAACCCCCCCCCCCAGCTGCCTGACCCCGAGAGGGGTGGGGAAAGGGGGAGGGGGGCGCCCCCCCCCAGCCCCCCCTGTTCCAACGTCTATGGACGTTTGCTCATCTTTGAAACGCAATTGAAGCTTTTAATTAACGCTTTTTAATGAAATCTGAGAGGTTTCTGTCCCTCTATTGACAGCTACGCAACTACCACTTTGACGCATCAAAAAGTTCATGAAGAGATTGTAATAACTAATCCATATGTATTGAGTGTTTTAGTCCAAATTTTCACATCACTTTATTTGATGAACAGATTTATTTAGGTTTTTATTCACATATAAACATTGGTCAGCAAACACAAACAAACTCAACCAGGCCTGCTTGATGCACAAGAACAAACCTCATTGGTTCTTGAGAAAGCTCAAACAGGTTGCCTGGTTCTCGCATGTCAAGTGGACATGCTTGAGCTTACCACTACTGATGTGTAAGCTGATGAATGTGAATAAAAGACTAAATTAACTTTGTTCATCATATAAACGATTGTGTCTGCAATTTAGTACTTCAGTACTGCACTTCAATTCAGATTACTTTTTCAATCTCTTTCAACTTTTTGAAGCAAAGTTTCAGTTGCGTAGCAGTCAATGTAGGGACAGATATCTCAGATTGCATTAAAAAATCTTAATTTAAGATCTTAAAAAGACTTAAGAAAGAACTAAAGTCTTACGGGTTTGGAACGACATGAAGGGTGAGTAATCAATGACAGCATTTTTGGGTGAACTAACCCTTTAATACCTAAAATATTTTATTTATCTTGAATAAAGAAATGTAAGTTATTTTTTCTGTTAATAAAAATATTTTATAATTAATAAGTTGCCTGTTTTTCTTCTTTCCCAAGGTGTTTTTTCTCCATCAACCCAGAGAAGGGCACCAAAGTGGAGAAGACACAAACTTCACGTCTCAATGTGAACCCAAGAGTCCTTACTTTAATTCAGGAACTTTCAGATCATGAGTGGCGCGATGTCTGAAACTCTATGGATGTTTGTTTGGACTTTACTCTGAATTTTGTTTTAGCTTCTATGCTCAGTTCTTCAAGATCAACCCAGAGAAGGGCACCAATGTGGAGAAGACACAAACTTCACGTCTCAATGTGAACCCAAGAGTCCTTTAATTCAGGAACTTTCAGATCATGAGTGGCGCGATGTCTGATACTATGGACGTTTGTTTGGACTTTACTCTGAATAAGGTTTGTTTCAGCTTCTATGCTCAGTTCTGAAGATCATTTTTTCAGGCGAGTTTGTATGCAACTTAGTTTTATTGCTCTTATATTTTGTGATATTGTCCTGTACATCAGTAGAATCTGCAGTGGAGCTATAAGATCAACTCCTCTAGATGCTGTCAGGGTTGAAATGGGGGAAATGCCATTAGACCTGAGAAGAGAAAAGCTTGCAATGATGTATTGGGCTAACTTAAAAGGTGGTAAGAAGAATCATTGTACACGCGTAATACTAAATGACTGTTGGGAATACAAAAAGAATGGAGGAAATAGCTTTGGCTGGAAATATGGACAGTGGGTCAAGGATTATGGTATAGAGGATGAAGCAATTTGTCCTAACATGCCATTAAGTGGTGTGGCAGTGTGGAATATTCCTGAAACTGTTGTTGAAATGAGATTATTGGAGGCTCGGGAAAAAGCAGAAGAAATATGCAGTAATAGTTATAGAGTTAATGTTTTTATGAGAGAAAACTAATTCTTTTGTGCAGATTTACACAGATGGATCTAAGGATCCAATTGAGCAAAAAGTGGGCATAGGAGTGTATATTCCAAATTTTAAGACAGAAATAAGCTTGAGGCTAAGTAACAAACTGTCTGTGTACTCTACTGAGCTAACTGCAATTATAGTAGGGCTACAATGGGTTGAACAGGTTAGGCCAAACAGGATTTTAATTTGCTCAGATTCTTCATCAGCTCTTAAAAGTATAAAGTCTACAAAAAGTGATAGAGAAGATTTGTTAGTGGAAATTTATACTTTATTGTACAGACTGAAAATGGAAGGTATAACTGTATATTTTTGTTGGGTGCCAGCACATATCGGGATAATAGAGAATGAAATAGCTGATAAATTAGCAAAAGAGGCATTAAAGAAAAACGTGGTGGAAGTTAAAGTCCCTTTGGGTAGAAGTGAAATAAAATCTGTGATTAATAGGAAATTAATACAAAAATGGCAACAAAGATGGGAAAATAGCAGAACAGGTAGGTGGTTTTATAGTATTGAGAAATCAGTAGGGAAAAAAGTGCAGTTTTTTGGAAGATATAGAAAAGAAGAAGTAATGATATCTAGATTAAGAATGGGACATACAGGATTAAACTCAACATTAGCATTAATGGGGAAGCATGAAAGTGGGATGTGTAACGAATGTAATATTTTAGAAACAGTTGAGCATGTGCTTTTTAATTGTGGTAAATATGATGGTCAGCGTGACAGTCTTTTTAATAGTTTTAAAAATAGGCCAGTGAGCTTTGTGGATCTTCTGGGGAAGGGTTTAAGTGACAATCAGATATATAGGGCTGCATGTTTTAACCTTTTTGGAGGTTACAGGTCTATGTTACAGGATATAGAAATATAGGGTCTGAGGGTGAGATGTATGGTGCCTCTGCCTGCCTTAAAGGTTGAGGAGCCCAGTGTGGAAGTTGGAGGAGCTGAACACGCAGCGTCAGCTGAAGCCTGGGCTCTGATCCTTTGGGGTGGGTGGGGTGGGTGGGGTATCCACCCCCCCTTCAATTTTTTTTTTTTTTTTTTTTTTTTAAGGAAGGAAAGGAAAAGGAAGGGGAAAGGAAGGAAAGAGGAAATGGGAAAGAAAGAAAAGAAAAGAAAACAATACAGATTCATCACCCAGGTGGATAAAATATTCAGTAGGTGGCGGTAATGCTCCTATGGAGTGAACGGCCAGACAACTAAAAGAAGAATAAGAAGAAGGCATATGGCGCAAATGCGTTTGCAGTAACTCAAATAGAGCTTAAGGAATTACTAATGATTTTTAAAGGTTTTATTTTATAATAGTGTTTTAGACGTTATTTTACCTATATAAAATTTAGTGTTTTATTTTTATTGTTATTTTTTATGATGAAGTGTGTGTGGTCGTTGGTTGCTGTATGTGTGTTGTGTGTGTGTGTCGCGTATAAACCGGTGATCATCGTTCACGGGCTCTTCGACACCTCTGCTGACTTTATCAACCTACACCGATTCATCAACCTGGTAAACCATTAATGTGATCTATGTGTTACCTAACGTTTAACAGTTAGTCTGTTTTAACTGTTACGAGCTGCTGAAGAGTATCAAGTCTGTAAATTTGCTCAGTCAATATACACACAATAACTCTACAGAAACTTAAATAATAAGGACACAAAGTTGTGTGGTGGTACCATGGTACAGTGAGAATATAAAATGGTATAACAATCGTTTTGAATAAATGCTATATTAAACGTGCCATACATGTAACTTTAACTCTAAAGATATGCCAAAAACAAAACATGTGGTTTGTTTGTTTTAAGTGACCCATGAATTGTTATTTAGGAATGTAAATAGAGAATCAACAAAATAATTGTGCCAATTATACAGTCGTGCTCAAAAGTTTACATACCTCATGCAGAATCTGCTAAATGTTAATTTTAACAAAATAAGAGGGATCATACAAAATGCATGCTATTTTTTATTTAATATTGTCCTGAATAAGATATTTTACATTAAGGATGTTTACATAAAGTCCACATGACAAAAAAAAAAAAAGCTGAATTTATAAAAACGTTGAAGTTTACATACCCTTGATTCTTAAGTGTGTTGTTACATGGATGATCCACGGCTGGTTTTTTTCGATGTTGTTTTTTTTTTTTTTTTGCTTTTTTTTGTGATGATCATGAGTTCCTTGTTTGTCCTGAGCAGTTAAACAGCCCAACGTTCTTTAGAAAAATCCTCCAGGTCCCTCAAATTCTTAGGTTTTCCAGCATCTTTTGCATATTTTAACCCTTTACAGCAATGACTGTATGATTTTGACATCCATCTTTCACACTGAGGGACTCATACGCTAGTATTTCAAAAGGTTCAACATTCACTGATGCTCCAGAAGGAAACACAATGCATTAAGTACTGGGGGGTGTACAATTTTTTAATTTGAAGATCAAGGTAAATTGCACTTAATTTGTCTTCTAGGAGACAAGTAAGTATCTTCTGTTCAAGCTATTTTGAATAAATGCTGTTCTTTTTAACTTTTTATTCATCAGTGAATCCTGAAAAAAGTATCACAGGTTTTTCTTGTCAATCGTATTAAAGTATTAAATCAGCATATTAGAATGATTTCTGAAGGATCATGTGACACTGGACTGGAGTAATGATGCCGAAAATTCAGCTTTGCATCACAGAAATAAAATATATTTATATAGGAAACCATTTTTTACAAATATAATAATATTTCACAATATTATTTTTTTTTCTGTGTGTGTGTATATGTATGTATATATATATATATACACAGAGAAGTGAAGTGGATCAAAAAAGTTCATCAAAGTTGTCCTATGACAAGAACGGGTATTGTTTAAAGTTCATGTAGGCCTATAACTTTGATGAAAGGTTTTGATCCACTTCAAATGTTGACTACTGTATAAATATAGAACTGTCTGCTGTCATGTGAAAGGTATATTTACGGAAATAAAATAATGAGCCATTTATAGAGAGATGTTCTATTGTTGTAGTTACGCTGCCTTCACATGCTATCGAAAATGTCCTACTTCCCATTTCTGAGTTGTAATTACGAGCTCATCGCATTGAAGTGCTTTGTTGCCGGAAATTACAGGACTATGAAGGATACCAGGTATTTTCTTGCCTATTTATTGGGAAAATCTTATTACCAAAATGAAATTTAGCATCCCATTTATTGACAACCATATAAATTCACTACGCTATCTAGATGGTCAGCCTTCTTACGATTCTAGAATTTCTGATGAAAATACCAGTCACAGCAGCAATCGTTCTCCCCTCTGCCATGTTTAAAGTTTATGGACCGCCCTACTCGGGAACTTGGCTATCAAAATTATCCCCAAGCTTGCCTGTGGTAAATACGAGGGCATTCATGTCCTATTTCCTTAACTAGGAAACTCGTATTTACGATAATTCCAATTGTAGTATGTAGTTAGTTAGTTGTTGTAGAGGTCAGATTGTTGTCTGTTCATATGTAATTGATTTGTGTGTTTGTTTTATCTGGTTACAGTCTCACCCAGGTACTAATGTGACTGTCCTAGACCTGTTTGACCGCAGTGCCAGTCTTCAGCCACTCTGGAAGCAAGTGGAGGGCTTTGCAGAAGCCATATATCCCATCATGCAGAATGCAGCTGATGGCATCCACCTCATCTGCTACTCACAAGGTCTATAACCTAAACAATAGTGTGTTAGGCATTAGATTAAGATAGGCCATGCTATGTTGTGAATATAGGTATGGCTAGGGTGCATTGTAAGGCACAATGTGCACCACATGTTGCAACAACATAACAGTCCGCCATGGTTTGCTGTGCAGCGATTAAAAAAACACCTTTTCATCCTATCTTCTGTTGCTGTGCTGGGATTTTATGCATGGCTGGAACATAACTTTTCATTTTCTAACTTTTAATGTATGTTGGATGGTCAAATCTCTTAAAAACATGTCTGGGCCACTTTTTTCGTGTATTTGCGTTGTGACATTATTTTATTAACAATTTCTCAGGGTTTCTGCACATCCTTAAGTATTAAATTAGATTATTAAAATTGAAGTCTTATTTTTACTTATGAAAGGTCTTAAATTTTAGATAACACTTTGACTTAGATATCTAAATACTTTACCAAATTAAAACTAATTAGCATTATATGATTTTTCTTCTTTTTTTTACTTTGTGGATTTACTTGTTTGACAATTCATGGCATTTACAGCAGCATATTATGTAATCATGTTGGAGAAAAAAAGAAAGGAGTAGTAGAAAATGGGTAAATGTAAGTTCAATTGAAAGTTCTTTCTATATCAAACAATAATTGCAATATCATCATAGACAATACATATCGCACAGCCCTACGCACATCGTCTGTGATGATATCGTAATTATTGTTTTAACATTGTGCTGACATGGAGTTTGTCACTCATGCTTTTGCCGCGTGATGTATGCAGTAGTGCTGCACGATTAATCATAGTGCAATTGCGATGTCAAGCCTATGCGATTATATGACGCAAAATTCTGCGATTTTATGAAATAAATAAATGCATGTGTGGACATGACAACCCATTCTCTCTGAGAGCTGTTTGCCCATTTTCTACACCGCTAATAAAAAGAAGATAAGTCAGTTTCAGTTTAGGCAGTGGCACATATGGCGCGTATGGTCACGTCGTGACTTTTTCCGGCAGCGTGGAGAACAGGTGAAGATGGATGCCGAGCAGACGGACACTGAACTGGTGGCCAGAAAAAAAAATCTACCTCTGTTATATGGCGATATTTTGGCTATAAGATAACCGACACTGAGCAGAGAGAGCAGGGCTGCCAAATCTCACTAATTCAGCGCGAGACTCACGCAGTTGACACTTCACGTGCTCTCGCCACACATCCATTTCTGTCAGGACCACTATCGTCGAATACGATTGACAATTAGCATACTGTTTGGATTGGCGGTATGGTTCCGTTCTGGGCAAGAACTCCCTGCGCATCCATGCAGCCTAGCATGGATGAGAGCAGCAATAACTCCCCCCCCCCCCCCCCCCCTTAGGGTAAACAGAACCAACATGAATGTATTGCAGATATCATTAATTCAAGATTATTGCAGATATCATTAATTCAAGATTCAAGTACAACATGATTCGAGAATTGGGAATCAGAATGCCAAAACCTGACTGACGTGAGGAGGAGCTGGGGATGGAGGGGGGTAATTAGCTCCTAAGAAACACGAAAGCTGCTTATATATGTATACAGTGATAGGCGTCGTATTCCTATAGGTAGACGTGGATCAGCTGAGAATCAGCTGATGAGAGCTTGACTAATGTGACCTGCCAGAACTTACGCTATGCTTGATTTTCTAACGCAGAGAAAAATCAAGAAGCAAAGAGGACACTGACACAGACAGACTAGACAGAGCAGGTTACTTTTGATATGAAACGTACTCGGTTACTAACGTAACCTTGGTTCTCTCTAGAAGAGGGAACGAGTACTGCGTAAGATATCTTACGCTAGGGGAAAATCCTTTTTCTGCGAGATATTGAAGCCAAAAATTATCCTTAATTTTGTAATAATGCAAAACGCGTTGCGGCAGCATACAGACATAGGCGAGGCAGCTCTCGCGCCTATTGGCTGTTCTGCGGCAACTGCAGCAGCCTATCAAGCGAGGCCTGGCGTGACGCCAGACCCAATGAGGGTGCTTCGCGCCCGCTGCGTCACATCCCGCCGAAACGGGCGTGGTCTAGGCCTATAAATACCGCTCGCAGGCAGCTATTATCTGCTTTTTCATCATCGAAGCAACCAGAGCGTGTGCATGCACGGCAAGATACGCAGTACTCGTTCCCTCTTCTAGAGAGAACCGAGGTTACGTTAGTAACCGAGTACGTTCTCTTACGAGAGGTCTCTCGTACTGCGTAAGATATCTTACGCTAGGGGACCCAATGCAAAACGCCGTGCATGCTGAGATCTGACACCAAAGACCCAAGGGCGAAAGCCCGGGGTTCATATAGTGCACAATCACCCAGGGAACTCAGAGGGAGTCCGGGAAGAGGGAGGGGCGAAGCCGCACTCTTCCACATATGGCAGCGTCGCTTAGACGCGAATTTCATCATACAGACAGGGCGGGGTACGGCCTGAACTGATGGGGAAATTTGGGTCTTACACAGTTTGCCCAGGCACATCTTTGTGCTACTGCTTTTCACTGTCGATCATCGAGCTGTGCTCAGTAGACGCAGCATTCTGAGCTGATAGCATCAGGTCAGATAATACTGGTTAACTAGACCGACAGCAGCCTGGCCTGCAGGGCGGGAACCTCTAGGTTGTAAAACCTTATAAATGTAGACAGGGAGGCCCAGCCCGCCGCCGTACAAATATCTTGCAAGGCAATCCCACTCGACCAGGCCCACGAAGAGGCCATGCCTCTCGTGGAGTGCGCTCTGACACCCAACGGGCACTGCATGCCCTTGGAGGTGTATGCTAGCGCTATAGCATCAACTATCCATCTGGATAGGCTCTGTTTCGACGCGGCTAGTCCCTTAGAACGCCCGCTGAACGAAACAAAGAGCGGCTCTGTCTGTCTGAAAACAGACGAGCGAGACACAAGCTCGTAATGCCCTGACTGGGCAAAGGAGGCCCGCGTCTCTTTCCTCATCAGGGACCGGTAGGGCTGACAGGGAGATGACCTGCGCCCTAAACGGTGTGTTGAGGGATTTTGGAACATAACCGTGCTTAGGTTTGAGTATAACTTTTGAGTCATTAGGCCCAAATTCCATGCACTTCGCACTCACAGAGGGTGCGTGTAAGTCCCCTATGCGCTTCACTGAAGCGAGAGCCAGCAGAAACACAGTCTTGAAAGACAGATGTTTCAGATCAATCGTCTGTGAAGGCTCGAATGGGCCACCTCTCATGGCTTCCAGCACCGTAGAAAGGTCCCATACGGGGACTGAAGGAGGTCTGGGAGGATTCAGTCTCTTAGCCCCTCTAAGGAAGTGGATGACTAAATCGTTCCTTCCTATTGACTGACCAATCGTTGTTCTCGAGAACGCTGCTATAGCCGCCACATAAACTTTGAGCGTGGAAGGGGTCCTGCCATTATCCAACAGCTCTTGTAGGAAGGAAAGCACCTCCGTCACTCCACAGTCTGTGGGTGACGCCACGGGCTGTGCACCAGCCTGAAAACACTGACCATGTCGAGGAGTAGAGCCGTCTCGTAGACGGAGCTCTAGCCTGCGTGATCGTGTTTAATACTCCCTTAGGGAGTTCAACATGTACCCGTTGATGGCCCAGACATGAAGGGACCACAATTCCGGGTGAGGATGCCAGATCGAGCCGTGGGCCTGAGAGAGGAGGTCTCTCCTCACTGGCACTGGCCACGGGGCAGTGGTCGCTAGCTGCATCACAACTGGGAACCAAGGTTGGTTTTCCCAGAACGGTGCTACAAGCAGTACTGAGCATCCTTCTTCCCTGATCCGCTCTATCACCTGAGGCAGGAGAGAGACGGGGGGAAAAGCATAGAGCGGGCGGCAGGGCCATACATGAGCCAGCGCGTCCCTGCTCTTGGAGAAAAATTCCGGACAGTGAGCGTTTTCTTGAGACGCGAACAGGTCTACTTCTGCTCTGCCGAATTTCTTCCACAGCAGTTGGACTGTCTGTGGGTGTAGAGACCATTCGCCTGCCGGAACATTGTTCCTGGACAGTCTGTCTGGTCCTATGTTTAGGAGCCCTGGCACGTGCGCTGCTCTCAGCGAGTGCAGGTTGCACTGAGGCCATACCAGGAGGCGTTCTGCTAGCCTGTACAGGTTCCTGGACCTGAGATTTATGTAGGACACCACAGACATGTTGTCCGAGCGGACCAGGACGTGGCGTCCTTTTATTTGGGGACAAAAACGCGTCAGCGCGTTGTCTACTGCCAGCATTTCGAGGCAGTTTATGTGCAGGAGCTTCTCCCGTTCTGACCACTGGCCGAAGAACGGTCTGCCCTCGAGCAGCGCTCCCCATCCCGAGGTGGATGCGTCCGTGGACACCACTCTCACCCTCGAGGAAGTCCCCAGGCTTACACCTGATTGGTACCAGTCGTCCTCTTTCCAAGATTTCAGAGCTGTGACGCACTTCTGATTGACCTTGAGGCGAAGCAGACCGGATGCCCACGCTTGGCGTGGGACTCGCGCTTTCAGCCAGAACTGCAGTGGGCGCATGCGGAGCAGGCCCAGCTGGAGCACTGATGATGCTGAGGCCATGAGACCCAGCATCTTCTGAAATTTCTTGAGCGGGACAGATGCGCCGCAGCGGAACAAGTTCGCTGTACGCTGAATGTCTACCGCGCGCTGTGGTGATAGTCGTGCTATCATGGACAGCGAGTCCAACTCTGTGCCCAGGAAAGATATCGTCTGACTGGGGGACAGAGAGCTCTTCGCCCAATTGACACTGAGACCCAAATTCTCGAGGTGATCGAGTAAAATGGTCGTGTGCTCTATGAGCACTGAGCGAGATTGCGCTAGAATCAGCCAATCGTTCAAATAGTTCAGTACTCGCACGCCCCTCGTTCTGAGGGGTGCGAGCGCCGCATCCATGCACTTCGTAAATGTACGGGGTGCCAGGGATAAACCGAACGGCAGGACTGTGTACTGATATGCCTGGCCCTCGAAGGCGAATCTCAAATATCGCCTGTGACGTGACGCTATCTGTATTTGAAAATACGCGCCTTTCAGATCTATTGACACGAACCAATCTCCTTGGCGAATCTGCGCGAGGATTTTTCTGGTCGTGAGCATCCTGAACTGTCGCTTCACAAGCACTCTGTTCAGTTGCCTTAGATCTAGTACGGGTCTGAGAACCCCGTCTTTTTTCGGTACCAGGAAGTATCTGCTGTATAGCCCTCCTTCGCTCTGAACTTGAGAGAGAGGCTCTATGGCCCCTTTGTTCAATAGTTTCGCCACTTCGGCTCGAAGTAAATGTGCTACTTCTGCTTTTACCGTGGTCTCGACGCGCGCCGTATAGCAGCGAGGGCGTCGGCGAAACTGTAGCGAATAGCCTCTTTTTATAATGTCCAGCACCCACTTCGAAACCCCGGGCAGCTTTGCCCATGCGTCTGCATGAATAGTGAGGGGTTGAATACGAAGCGCGCTCCGTTCGCTCAACGATGGAGAGGCTTCGGTGTGCTGTAACACAAGCGTAGCGCTCGTGACAATTGAGGCATGGGGCGCACTGATAACAGCGGGCAGATTGCCCGCGCTCGACTCCTCTGCGGCGGTCAACCACGAGGGGGAGGGCTGGGCGAGTCCCATAGGGACTGTCATGTCTATGTGTGGATGTGGGCGCGGGACAGCGGGCACATTTATCACACCGAAAGCATTGTTCGCTTGAGTGAAGCGAATGCACGCTGGTTTCGTTTTTACAGAAACCGTGAGACATGCATAACGTGGTGTTTGTGGGCACTGGGTAGTGGGCACATTTACCACGTTTGAAGCGCAACCGATCTGAGTCAATTTTATGTGCGCGGGCCCTGTGTGACAGGCTGTGCTTGTGTGTAGAGATGGGCACTGGGCAGTGGGCATTCTTACTACACATGAGACCCATCGGCCGTGGCCGGGACACCAGAAAATACACTCTCTTGGGGATTTATCTGGGTAGCCGTGAAAACAACATTTGTGTGCAGGCAAGCAGGCGACAGAACCGGCTTGTTGGCTGCAGAAAGCACTGGAACAGTCACATTTGCTGGAACTGGACGAGCGAATAACTTTGGTGGGAGTCCGGCCGCAGCGGGACTCGAACACCGTCGTTTTCCTAGGCGTGCTAGGACGACTTCGGGGCTTTACCACAATCCTAGGCCGCGGGCCACGCATGGCGGGGCAGCGGCTGGATGAGTGGGAGCCTGGTCTCGCGCTTCGGGCCTGGCGGCGCTGCGAAGTTGCGGCAGTGGACGGTGGCTGGGGCTGTGAGCTCTGTGCAGACGGTTTCGCACGGCCTGCTGCAGAGCTGGAGCGCTTCGGGAGGAAGTGCTTCATAGCCTGTGACGCTTTCTGTACCTCTGCGACTCTCTCCACAAAATCCTTGATGGAGGATCCAAAGAGGCCAGCGGGAGAAAGCGGGGCGTCGAGGAACGCGGTGCGCTCGGACTCGGCCATTTCTGAGAGCGTCAGCCACAGGTGTCTCTTGGTCACAGAGAGAGAGGCCATACTCCGTCCAATGGCCTGTGCTGCGGACTTAGTGGCACGGAGAGCGAGGTCCGTGGCGCTTCTTAGGTCCGGCACGCAGATCGCGTCAGGTCCTTTCTCATCCAGCATTCGGAGGAGATCGGCCTGGAAGATCTGCAACGTGGCCATGGAGTGCAGCGCTGACGCAGCTTGCCCGGCGGCGGAGAAAGCGCGGCGGAGCAGGCTTGACGTCGTGCGGCAAGCTTTAGAGGGTAGGGCCAGCTTAGCGCGCCGTCCAGCGGAGGGCGGACATAAGTGGGCCGCTATCGCCTCTTCGACCGGCGGCAGCGAAAGGTATCCCCTGTTCTTGGCATCGTCAACTGCAGAGAATGCCAAAGAAACAGATGGACGCACTCTAGCTGAATAGGGGGCGTTCCAGGACTTAGCGACTTCTTCGTGTAGGTCAGGAAGAAAGGGCGCTGGATTGGACGCAGGCGAAGCGCGCTCCCCAGGCAGGAAAAAGCCATCCAGCCGGTTGTGAGCGGGCTGCTCGGGCGAAGACCACTCGAGGCCGAGGCTCGCCGCGGCCTGTGCGAGTATCCGCATGAGCTCCGTCTCGATGGACGCTCTCTTGCCTGACAATGTGCGGGCAGGGGGCGTGAGATCCTCAGAGCTCGCCCAATCCTCACTGCCTGACGCCAGGATAGAGCAGGAATCATCCTCTCCCAGCAGGGCTTCCTCGTCAGCGATGTCGACGCTGCTGTCCGTCAGGAAGAGATGCTGACGAAGCCGGTGAAGCAGGCGGGCGAACCGGCGACGCTGTCGGCGGCGACACACACACACAGAGTACAGAGAATAAAGGATATAAGCGCCAGAAAGCGCAGCAGGAAGGCAAGGAAGGCGGCGCAGCCAGCGACTTCAGTGACTCGTCCCGCTGAAGGTGCTCTCAGACGGCGCGGCTTCTTCTCCAGCTCCAGCGATGCGTGTGCTTCGCTTGAAGGATGAAAAATCAGATAATAGCTGCCTGCGAGCGGTATTTATAGGCCTAAACCACGCCCGTTTCGGCGAGATGTGACGCAGCGGGCGCGAAGCACCCTCATTGGGTCTGGCGTCACGCCAGGCCTCGCTCGATAGGTTGCCGCAGAACAGCCAATAGGCGCGCGAGCTGCCTCGCCTATGTCTGTATGCTGCCGCAACGCGTTTTGCATTATTACAAAATTAAGGATAATTTTTGGCTTCAATATCTCGCGGAAAAAGGATTTTCCCCTAGCGTAAGATATCTTACGCAGTACGAGAGACCTCTCGTAAGAGAACAAATCATCAGCTCTCAGATTCTGTAAATTTTATTACGAAATTCAAACAATAGTGTTTTGGCGCTTGTAAATGTGACAGATCGTGGTCATGAACCGAACATCTCTTACTCTTTACTAGTCAATAGTAAATAAACACGAATAAACTAGAGGTGTGTTGAAAGATACAGTACAACTTACCGAAATGTTTATTCCTCATACATAATATCAATCAATCAGTGTTTTTCAACCACGGAAAGAGGTCATTAAAACAGCTGGAGAACAATAGGCTATGTCACATAACATTACATTTACCTCAGGAAAGCCATTTGATAGCATGCTAGTTGGCTAGACAAATTATATTTAGAGAGGAGTATTTTGCTAAATATGTGCAATATATTAAATATTTATTATATTTTTACTTGTACCATTAAAATATTGTAAGGTTGTTATTATAGCCTAGTATAAAACAAATTATATTTAATTTGAGTTGTTATTTTTTACCTTTAATAATAACAGCTGACAGGGCTCTCTGTATGTTTACAGCATTAGGTGAGTTTTTTTTTTTTTTTTTTTTTTTTTTTTTTTTTGACAATCACAATACACATCCTGCTTAAATGTCCCTGTTTGTCTGGACGGAATGTTCAAAATATCTTATTTTCATGAGCATACAAATGTTCTTATTTATAGTTCTATTTATTTTATACTATTTTACTATTGAGACAATAACAAGTTTGCAGTAATGCAAAGAAGTCATTATTTAATTTTGTAAAAAATATTATTTTAATTTGAAAACACTGAGTTGAGAAATACACATTTCAGCATTATCACTAATCTGTGTGTGCATTTTCCTTGAGAGTTAAGCAAGTTGACTCATGAAACCATTTGTTTATTATACCGCAATTGCATATCACAATCACATTATTGACCTCAATAATCACAATATGAAATTTTTCCCAAATCGTGCAGCCCTAGTATTAGTCTGGGAGCCAAAGTCTCAAAAGCTCAATAAAATGGGTTGAACCTGACATGGCCTGCCATACTTTTTATTCATGTTTTTTCTGTTAACTTTGACCCTAAGAACCAATAATTGGAGGGTCTGCTCTGCCGGAAATATCGCGAAAAAAAATTGTGGCCATTTTAGTGTAAGCACTTTTTATTTTTTATCAGAAAAATTTGAAAAAAAAATTTTGCCAATAAGTTATGGGTCACTCTAGGCAGTCAAAAATGACTAAACACCTTATTTGGTCATTTTTGACTGGCTAGAGCAGGGTTTTTCAAATTGGGTGAATGTGAGCCTCCCTTAGAGTAGGTAAGGACAGCCGAGCCCCCCCCTTCCCCAAAATCCCGTCCACCTGCCCTAACCCACACACGCCTCTGCAGTAAATGCCATCTTTTGTGTGTTCCAGGCAATGATGAGTTTCAATAACAACTGATAAAATGTAAATATTTTATTTCCACAATTTTTTTAAAAGTGCATTCATAAACGATTCTTTGCAACAGCAAATAATTTCCAACTTCATGCAGGTCTAATTGAGGCTACTTTTAAAATCACTGAACATCAGTCGGCCTAACCACAGGTCAACAAAACATGCTTAACGTGTAATCGGCACCAAAGCTACCGCCTACGACACCTGACGGCTGAAATCGGCACGGTGTGTCTGGGCTTTAAGCGCACATTTGAAGGAGATGCACATCGTCTCAAACAAAATCAGCACAATGGACAGCTCTCTGATCGTTGAACAACAATGCTGTTTGTTCACGGAACACATAACATTTAACAGTCAACTGCATTGAAGGCATGTTATCAGATCGAACATTATTTTTTACGAACATTTTTTTAATGATTTCAGCTACATTAAACCGCAGATTTAAACAACAAACAAAATCTCATTGCAGAGGATTGAGAACAGACGGGCATTTAAGGCACGCGATTTAATTATGTTCACAATTTTGACAGCCTCATCAAGAACGGCACACAATTCTTGGGGCATCCTTTTTGTTGCTAAAGCCTGGCGATGGATAATGCAGTGCTTCCAGACAGCCGCAGGGACAACTGCCTGCACCTGTTTTACGAGACCGCTGTGACGGCCAGTCATTGCTCTTGTCCCATCATTGCATATCACACAACACCGGCCCTAGTCAAGGCAATTAGCCTGGTAAAAGTTATTCAAGGCCTGGAAAAGTTTGTCAGCTGCGGGCGGGTAGAGGGCCGCAAAACAAAAAATCTTCCTGGACACTGTGCTCTTTGATAAACCAAACCTACACCATCAATTGAGCACAGTGTGCAGCGTCAGTGGACTCATCCAGCTGAATGGCGTGAAAGGGGCTTTCACGAACACAGTCCAGGACCTGCTCTTTGACATCACAAGCCATGTCTGATATTCATCGCTGGATGGTATTGTCAGAGATGAGGATCGCATCAAGTTTAGCAGCAGCTGCTTCTCCCAGCATCACTGAACACATATCTCTAGCTGCAGGGAGTAGCAATGTTTCGCCAATGTTATGGGGTTTGCCTGCCTTTGCTATATGTAGCGCGACGCGATAAGATGCTTCTGTCGCCTTCATGTTAATAGTGTCAAACAACTTTATTATGCTTTTTTGTGACTGCAAATCATCACGTTTCATCCAAAAAAACTCAACTGGCTTGTTCACTAAATTTGTGTGCTTAGTTTCAATGTGACGACGAAGTTTGCATGGTCTCATGCTATCATTTGCTAGCACCTCCTTGCAGACCAGACACTGTGGCAGAGGTGCAGCCTCAGACCCTGACCAGTGAAACCTAACTTTAAGTACCCAGGATCATTTTTCCTACATTTTTTGCTGTGTCCTGTCTCCTCCCTTAATGCTGACTACTGTTGACTTGGGACAAGGAAACGACGCATTTTAAAGCTAATACTCGTACTCACAATTACCGATATCAATAGAGCTGCATACAGTTATTTTTTCTTTGCGTGTTGTGCCTCCCCTGTGGCTCTTTGGCGCCCCCATGGGGAGGTGTGCCTCACCTATTAAAAACCGCTGGGCTAGAGTGACCCATAAGTTAGGTGCACAAGAGGATTAAGCAAAATATAAATTTTCTTTGGAATTAATATGGCCTGGACCTTTTTTATATATATAAACTAATTTCCCAGATTTTTACGGCTTGCTTTTGTGTTTATCTGTAAAAGTAAAAAAAAAAATAGTTTATAGAGTCTGTGCAATCAGTTCTGTTGTGTATTTCTTCATTAAAACATTTTTATTTTTAATTTTTTTTCTCTCATTTGTGTGTCACCTTGACTTATATAAACATTAAAGCAAGGGCATGTCTAAATCTGCTGCAGGTGGCCTTGTGTGTCGAGGAATCCTGTCCACTCTTCCAGACCATAATGTGCACTCTTTCATATCTCTGTCTTCTCCGCAGGCGGGACAGTATGGAGGTAACACACTTTCTTTAGTTCTGTTGAGGAGCACATTTACAAACTTGCTGACCTGATTAAACATTAAATTGAAAAACTTTGACTCGAGTGTCATGTGAAACCATTCAATATTAGAAACTTTTGACTTCTTTTGAGAGAAATTGTTCTGTTTTGCTCATGTTTTTGCTCTTTTTTCTTTTTTTTTTTTTTTTTTTTAGACACAGACTATCTGAAGTACCTCTTCCCTCAGTTTGTCAAATCCAATTTGTATCATGTATGCTATACTGCAGTGGGCCAGAAAATCTCAATCTGTAACTACTGGAATGGTGAGTGAATGGAAGGATCAGAAGATAGACACATAAATCATGCATCAGTCAAAATTGTGGGGAAAATGAGGAAGCATATTGCCTTGTCAAATGATTGATCTGTGATATTAAAGAGCTAAGGAATAAGTTAATGACAATTCACCCTTTATTTTACATTATTAATGGTGCTTGCATCACTGTTAATATTGTTCCTCCATAGTGATTTGAGCAAAAACAGTAAAAAGTCCAATACATAACTAGCCCACACCATTTGTACTATGGCTAGAATGATCACACAAATCACATATGTTGAGGTCGAATTTAAAGAGATGGTTCACCCAAAAACTTAAATTCTCTCATCATTTACTCACCCTCTGAGCAGCTTGTATGACCTTCTTTCTTCTGTGGAACACAAAAGAAGATATTTTTAAGAATATTATTTACTGTTTCTGTCATTATGATGGATATTATCCATCAATTGGATTGTAACGAGGCCATGTATGATATCAGTGCAGATCAGGGTCAGAAATAACGGGGGTTTAGGAAAAAAAAAAAGCCCCAGCACAATAAAAGTAAATCGGCTAGGCTTAGGACTGTCAAGATTAAAGTGAAATATACTAATTTAAATAAGTGTCAATTGCGCCATTGCATTTGATGTGCTCATGTTGCATCAAAGATTTATTTTTGCTTGTCTTTTTTGCAGCGTGCCGTTGAGCATTACAACTAATCACACATTTTTGTTGAGCATATGAATGCAATGGCCAATCAGATATGTTTGAAGTAATGTATAGTCATTTTTGAAGAAGAAATCTGCTGAAAGCGCTGGAGTTTTAGTGCACGCTCACTGACTGAATGTACTTTGGTAGTTTTCTGTCTAATATATTTCTAGTTTGAATAACTGTTATAACTGAATAACTAAGATAGCCAGTATGAAGTCTTGATTTTCTAATGCAAAAAAAACGCACAAACTAATTCATAAACAGTTCTCAACCGTTTGTGTCTGCTTGTTTAGCCCACAAGAATATTACATTTTCTGGTTATTCAATAAACCAATATTAATATTCTTTATTACAATATTATGGGCAATAAATAACAGTGATTAAAAAGGGGAATTTGGTGTACGCCAAGCTTCAGGAACATGGTTCCATTGCTAAAAAGCAGAAAAAATTAAGAGCAGGGATCGGCAACCTTTTTGTCATGAGTGCCATTTTTAAGTTTCCTAGTTTCGCAGATTTCCAATGTGACCCTATTGAACCCCACTACGTGTGAACAAAGTTTTCACATCACTGTTATTTTGATGTGTGTGGAATGTTTAATAGGAATCTATATTGAATACTTCAGAAATGTATAGCATTAACTTATTAGCTTATTTTCTTAATTCTCAAAGCTAAGTGCAACAAATACAACAGAACAAACTGTAAGCTGTCAGTGAAAAAGATTTAACTTGTGTGATACGTCTGCTGTCTTGATCTGTGTCCTGTTTTGAGTGGATCTTAATAAGCAGCGGTCCCGCTTATGGTTTGTCAGAGCTGTGTGCTTTCATTGATTTGCACAGTTTAATTCACACACTTTAATAGTATTTATAGCTCCTAACTTAAAAACGTAAAATTGATATAATGAGCGAGTAAACCATGAATCCATCTTCTAAACCGTGTTCTTATCTTATCCTGAATCACTATGGTAGCCTATAATAAGTTTTAATATTCTGATTTAGCCATAGTACCTGTGTGACTCGTCATATACATAAACGGAGAGAAAAAGCTCCGGCTGCAATGTTCTATCGCAAGACGCATGCAGTTGTTTATTAATCGCTAGAGCACCAAAAGTTTCATAGTGCGCCTTTGATAAAACAAGCTGTGTTACAATGAGGAATGATTACCTTAAAATGTAGATCTGTATGCAGGTGCAAGGTACTTTATCTAAATTAAGTGGTGCCATAGGCTGTTGACCCCTGCTCTAGAGACTTTTGCACAACATTGTATTTTTTTGTGTTAAAAGTTTCACTTGAAACGTTGTTTGCTGTTACAAGAAAAAAACCATGCACTGAAAAGTTATGTAGATGGTTGATTATTTTTATGACTAAGGTGTGTCAAGCATTGCAAAAAGTGGCAGTTTTATTTCCTAGATTGAAACTGCTTTGAAATTATGCAAACTGGCAATACATATCTTCTTACCTTAAGATGCTATTGGTCTTATTTAAATAAAAAACTATATATTATTTTTTTACCCCAAATTGCTTAAAGTCCCCCTGTGGTGAAAATCAAGTTTTAAATGTTGTTTATATGCCAATGTGGTGTTTTTAATATGGTTTAAGACCATGTTAAGTCCATGTGCAAATTCATGTTAAGTCCAAATGCAATTGCTGAGTATATTCTCCTTAAAACTGCAGTGAACCAAAGACATTCACAAAATTGCGGTTTGAAATCGCTGGTGTTTCTGACTTCACAAACTTACCTTGTAACCAATTACGTCAATGTGTGATCCTCGAGTGGATCTCTGAGCTGGTGTAAGTGAATCGAGGCGGGGCTAATTTACATATTCATAAAACCATTTATACTAAATGAGGCAATAGTGTAAAAAGGAATTAAGAATATTTTTTCAAGGAAAAAACACTTAAAGTCCCTGTAAAGTCAAAATTAAGTATGTGTTCTGAGTTTGTCACACCACAGAAAAAATGTGTTATTAGCCACCCAGCCAAATTTTAATGATAAAAAAAGCAGACAAGTACATAAAATAAGCGATCAAAATCTTGAAAAAATGAGCAGTAGTCTCTGCTCTCAAACGCTGGGGGCGTGTCCGCTGGCTGCGCTGAAACCACGCCCACTCGCGGGAAAGCTCGCTGCCGTCGACTCACCACACTCAACTGTCACCGCTACAGCCGGAAAGGATGCTCCTAGCAGCTTAATTTGTTTTACAAAGCCATACATGTTCGAGCCTGGACTACCTACTATAATTATAACATAAGCACACAAGACAACTTACACTCATTGGTGGGCACGCACTGCCGATGATGGCACCAGTTGTCGGCGCGTCGGGAGGATGAAGGCCGAGGCGGGAGATAGTCGGTTCGGCCACATTCACCAGTAACAGCGGATTATCAGTGAATGAATCCCAGTTGTCTCCGACGAAAGTTTATAAAACTATCCCGTGTAAAATGATCACTACAGAGGCGGGTTTTGGCGGTGATCCTCAGCTCTCCATCAAGGTGGCTCTTCACAAAATTAATCCACCTCTTGTTGATATGATAGTTTTTCGGAAATTTAAATAAGGACACGGATCTGTTTTGTACGTGATCGCATCCAGGTAATACGCATTTCTGTGACGAAGGCATAGCTAGCTAGCAAACTGTAGGATGTAGTAACTAATAGTACTACTGACAGTAACTCGCGAATGAGTTGCAAACTGATGTGAATGGGCTCCAGTGCGTCATCAAGTAGGGGCGTGTCCAGGAGCTCAGGGGCTCCAGTGCGTCATCAAGTAGGGGCGTGTCCAGGAGCTCAGGGGCTCCAGTGCGTCATCGAGCCCCCGTTTTAGCCCCGCCCAAAAAATCTGGAACACAGCAACGGTGAAAAATTGTTTAACAGTCTAACTCAACAATTCAGTACTTCACAGTTCACGGTCTTTGTAATATGTTTTAGCAATACATTTCTTACATTTATAATGTGTTTAGAAATTTTTTTTAGAATTGCCTTTACAGGGACTTTAAATATGCCATTTTGGTGATCAAAGATGAGTTTTAAGGGATAAAATTATTGAATACAGGGGGACTTTAAATCCCTGATGTCATGCATGCTTAGAATGACATGAGGATGAGTAATTGATGATATAATTTTTATATATTTTTTATTTTTTTTTATTTTTTTTGGTGGACTAGGGGCCAGAGGCAAATCTAGAATATCACACAATGAGACAATGAGTGGGCTCTTTTGACTTGGGCCAGTAAGCAACCACCCAGAACAACCAAATAGCCTCACACTAAAAGCACTCAGAACAACATAGTAACTAGCAATGCCCTGATCATTCACTGAGTGGTTATTTATTATTACAGCAAAGATATTATGTTGAAAATTTCTAATATCTCTTTAAGACCATACGTGACGTTTCTGATGGGTTTTTTTTTTTCAGACCCTCATCACAGAGACTTGTACATCAACAGCAGTGACTATCTGGCATTACTGAACAATGAAAGACCAAATCCCAACTCTACTGGTAAGACACCAGATCACAGTTCCAGCTTTTTAAAAAGTACATCTTCAGTAAGAGGATGGTAATTGTGATTTCTGTGTGATGTAATATTCTCCTTGCACAGCTTGGAAACAAAATTTTCTGCGAATTAAGAAGCTGGTGCTGATTGGTGGTCCTGATGATGGGGTCATCACACCATGGCAGTCAAGGTTGCTTAAATCACTTGTCAATCTTTTATCTTATAACTCAGATTTTCGGAAGCTTGAAACATGATGGTCATTTTTTACCTTTTCTCAAAGGATTTTTATGATGTCTCATGTTCTTGCTTTTCAGTCAGTTTGGTTTCTATGATGATAATGAGACGGTCGTTGAGATGAAAAACCAGAAAGTAAGCATAATAAATATTACTTAGCCTTTTTTTTAATTCTGGAGTGATATGTCCTCTAGGGCTGGGCGATTAAACGATAACGATAATTATCGCGATATAATTTTTCTCGATAAAACGATATCAAGAGTTCGATAAATGTTCGATAATGTTTATGCGGCAACAGCGGAACGAAACTCATTTGAACCGCGCGCCACACGGACCATTTATCCGCTCGGCACAAAGTCCAAACGGCGGCGCAGTGCGAGCTCACTAGAGCCGATCATAGACAGTATACAAACTGAGCCGATGCGTTTACTGATCGCTCTCGTCACGAGATCCAGTGAGAAGCGCTTGAATTCAGCGAAAAACACAATGTCTCCGTGATTTAAACCAGTTTAAATGTGATGAAACAGCGCTGACAAACAGGTTAAACACTGTGCGCAACGATACAGAAGGCTTTTCCGTCTACAAATTCCCATCATTTACCATGGATTTACTGTGACGTTAGCCTAGTAATATAAAACGCACCATGAAATGTGGGATATACATATTGAATTGTATTATATTATTAATGTAGACGATGTATTAAAGGACTGATGGAATAATTACAGTATTTAATAATGTATTTAGGCTACTGTTTTTCATTCAAATACCATAGAAACCATAAAGTTACATTTTGCCATGATAGTGAGGTTATCATGATCTAAATGCATGATACTGGATGACCAATGGTTAAGTTTAATAAAACTCAAACAGTCAGAATATTACTCAATTGAAAAGAGAGTTCTCTGCGCTTCTGTAATCCACAGACAATCTGGTGCAACCAGGGCAGGACAAAACAATTCAAACAAAAGGAATCGCCGGTGCAGCACAGATGTCTACTGATTAAATTATTTATTAAAGGTGCATAACAATAAATAAATGACTAACGTTTCGATGTGGTTACATCTTCATCAGAGTCCTTGGAGAGAATGAGCAATGAAGCCATTAATAAGGATCATCAACAGGTGTGATTAAGGGGGCGTTGGCCACCCAAAAAAGTACATCCCTCTGAACCAAGGTGTCACACTCATAAAACAATCATTAAAGGGCAAGTGCCCACATAAAAAAAAAAAAAAAAAAAAAAAAATTATTATAAAGTTCACAATACAATGGGAGTAAAAATATATTAATCTTAAACACTGTATTTTAATATGCTTAGGTGTTTAAAGGAAGCATGTTAAACTCAATTCATCATTTAGACCTAGAGGTTCTCGAGTGTTAAGTGTATGTATCCAAAACGCTTCCCTGCATAGGAGTTTATTAATAATGTCACCACCTCTGGGTGAAGGTAAGATTTTCTCAATTCCCCAAAACTTCAAAGAAGCAGGGGAACCATGATTGGCCTGCTTATAGTGCCTCGCCATGGCATATGTTAAGTTCTGAGTACGAATTGCTGTTTTGTGTTCAGCTATCCTCAGTTTAAGTTGACGTTTTGTTTGACCTATGTACACCAGTCCACAGGGACACTTCAGAAGGTATACTACATGAGTACTGTTACAGTTAATAAATGAAGAAATAGAATATTTCTTACCAGTACGGGGATGTGAAAAATCTTTCGCATTGGTCGAGTTGGAGCATTGCGCACAATTGCCACATTTATAGAAACCCAGAGGTGGGCTAGGAAGCCAAGTAGTAGAAGGTGGGATACTCATATCTGAATGAACCAATCGGTCACGAATGTTACGGGCACGTCTAAAAATGAACCTGGGTGGCTCAGCGCAGATGTCTTTGAGTGTCGGGTCACTATTAAGAACGTGCCAATGTTTGCGAATGATGTTCTTTATTCTTCCTGCTGCTGGAGTGTAGCTAGTTGAAAAAAATACTTTAGATGTCGTATGAGGCTTAGGTTTTTTCTTTAATAATGAGGCACGGTCTGTGTTAAAAGCCCTATCCCATGCTTTAGAAATATCAGATTTATCATAACCTCTTTGATCAAAAAGACGCGCTAGGTGGGCTGCTTTTGACATAAATTCACTTGTGGTACTACAATTTCTTCTGACTCGTAAGAACTGGCCCACTGGTATATTACGAATCAAGTGAGGTGAGTGATTACTGTCTGCTCTTAACAGGGTATTCCTGCTAAGAGGTTTACGGTAGATAGTAGATTGTAAGATATTATTTACATCCTTAGAAATGGTAAGGTCTAAGAAATCAATGGACTGCTTGTTAAACTCCATAGTAAAAGACAAATAATCTGTAGTAGAATTTACATAAGTCAGAAAATTATTTAACTCACTAAGTGTGCCCTTCCATATTAGTAGAATATCATCTATATATCTGCGCCAAAGTGATATTTTGGAATGGAACGGGTTATTTTCAGTGTTCTCTATATATTTTTCTTCCCATAGGCCCATCACCAAACAAGCATATGAGGGTGCAAACGAGGACCCCATTGCAGTCCCCTGAAGTTGTAAATAGAATTTATCATAGTATTTGAAAAAGTTGTTAGATAAAATGATCTCGACAAGATTAACAAGGAATTCTGAAGGAGGCAAAACATCAATGGGGCGTTTGGTAAGGTAATACAATATGGCTTGTAGGCCTATATGGTGGGGTATGCATGTATAGAGACTTTGTACATCCAACGATACAAGGACATCATTGCTTTCACACTTCCAATTGTCAATCAAATTTAACACATCAGTTGTATCCCCAAGGTATGATGGTAAACTGTGAACATATTGTCTTAAAAAAAAATCAACAAATTGTGAGAGAGGTTCGGTTAGGCTGCCTATACTAGATACAATAGGGCGCAAAGGAGGGTCATCAAGTCGTTTGTGAATTTTAGGTAAACCATAGAATACTGGACATCGAGGGTGGTCAATAAGTAGAAAAGCCTTTTCTTTATCAGTAATCCAGCCTTTTTTATGAGATGTATCGATAAATTCATTAATCATATTTTTTGTGCTGGAAGTAGGATTGTGAGGAAGGAGCTGATAATGTTTTTCATCATTTAATAATTTAAATATACCACAATCGTAGTTCTTTAAGCCCATAACCACAACAGCGCCTCCCTTGTCAGCTGGACGAATAATAATGTCATGTCTAGATTCCAAAGAGCGTAGCGCATCCAGTTCACTTTTTTCCATATTTTTATTTTTGGGAGGAAAGGGCCTACTTATTTTAGCCATGTCTTGCTCAACTAGCTGACTAAAAGTGACAATGGTAGGATTTAAATTAGAAGAGGGTAAAAACCTTGATTTCTTTTTAAAGGGAGTCATTTCTCTAGGGGTCTCCTTAGTATTAGAATCATAGTTTCTACATACAGTATGACCATTGGATAAGACATTGGACCTAGAAAAGAAATGTTTAAGGTGAAGCTGTCTAAAGAATTTGAATGAGTCCACTTTAAGAGAGAAAGAGTCACTTTGATTCGACGGGGCAAAGGAAAGTCCTTTGCGAAGCACTACTTTCTCTGTATCCGTGAGGTCAATGTCCGAAATATTGATTACAGTCTCCTCTGGAGGTTCCGCGGGGACCAGCGCGTGGGTGGTGGGGCTTCTCTTCTTCTTCCCCCTTGAGCCCCGCCTCGTCTTTGTCTTTCGCGTTTGTAACCTCGATCCAAAAAAGAAGTGGAGTTGGGATATGGTGAAGCGCCGCCTCCGACGTCACTCAGATCTTCAGAGGAGTCTCTCTCACTCGCTGTAGAAAGAGGCGTGTACCTATTTGTTTTAGGCATGGGTGGACGGTTGTTCCTAGGAAACCTCCTTCTGCTTCCTTGCCAATCATATACTGTCCCGTCTGCATAGTCTTTAGTGTCCCGTTCATATTTCCTTATCTTATAGTTCTGTAAGTCCTTCACAAAGCCAGATAGAGTAGAAGAGATTTTTTCAGCAGCCTCAGCAAACTTTTCTGCATTAACTTTGCTCTTCATTTCATCTTCTACCCGTTTCACTTCAGTTTTTATTTTGTCTTGTTCAGATTTGGTCTTCTCAATTATCAAGAGCATAAGATCAAGGGAGCATTTATTTAGAATGTGTTCCCATTTTTGCATGAAGGGTTGATCATCCAGACCAAATGACGGGATTTTGTTCATGCGTAAACCTCGAGGGATACGCTTGGCTTTCCAATATTCTGATAAAGTTATGGAATGCCAAAGAAATCTGGACTCTGATTTTTTCAAATCTTCTAATTCTCTAGTCAGTGACAGTATATTAGGCACTGGAGGCATAAACGTGTCTTTGAATAAAGAGTGTGACACAATAATGTTAGCACCTTGTTCATCAGTAAAAGATAATGTCTCTGATCGTGCATTTGTACTTGCATTAATAGATTCAAAGCTGGTCATCTTGTTTTCTTTCACAGCGTGCAGCAGGGAGCGTGGAGGCCTGTCCTATTGGCCTTGGTAGTAGTCAATTGAAAAGAGAGTTCTCTGCGCTTCTGTAATCCACAGACAATCTGGTGCAACCAGGGCAGGACAAAACAATTCAAACAAAAGGAATCGCCGGTGCAGCACAGATGTCTACTGATTAAATTATTTATTAAAGGTGCATAACAATAAATAAATGACTAACGTTTCGATGTGGTTACATCTTCATCAGAGTCCTTGGAGAGAATGAGCAATGAAGCCATTAATAAGGATCATCAACAGGTGTGACTGTTGTATAACATGTATACTACATGAGTACTGTTACAGTTAATAAATGAAGAAATAGAATATTTCTTACCAGTACGGGGATGTGAAAAATCTTTCGCATTGGTCGAGTTGGAGCATTGCGCACAATTGCCACATTTATAGAAACCCAGAGGTGGGCTAGGAAGCCAAGTAGTAGAAGGTGGGATACTCATATCTGAATGAACCAATCGGTCACGAATCATGCTCCAACTCGACCAATGCGAAAGATTTTTCACATCCCCGTACTGGTAAGAAATATTCTATTTCTTCATTTATTAACTGTAACAGTACTCATGTAGTATACCTTCTGAAGTGTCCCTGTGGACTGGTGTACATAGGTCAAACAAAACGTCAACTTAAACTGAGGATAGCTGAACACAAAACAGCAATTCGTACTCAGAACTTAACATATGCCATGGCGAGGCACTATAAGCAGGCCAATCATGGTTCCCCTGCTTCTTTGAAGTTTTGGGGAATTGAGAAAATCTTACCTTCACCCAGAGGTGGTGACATTATTAATAAACTCCTATGCAGGGAAACGTTTTGGATACATACACTTAACACTCGAGAACCTCTAGGTCTAAATGATGAATTGAGTTTAACATGCTTCCTTTAAACACCTAAGCATATTAAAATACAGTGTTTAAGATTAATATATTTTTACTCCCATTGTATTGTGAACTTTATAATAATTTTTTTTTTTTTTTTTTTTTTTTTTTTTTTTTTTATGTGGGCACTTGCCCTTTAATGATTGTTTTATGAGTGTGACACCTTGGTTCAGAGGGATGTACTTTTTTGGGTGGCCAACGCCCCCTTAATCACACCTGTTGATGATCCTTATTAATGGCTTCATTGCTCATTCTCTCCAAGGACTCTGATGAAGATGTAACCACATCGAAACGTTAGTCATTTATTTATTGTTATGCACCTTTAATAAATAATTTAATCAGTAGACATCTGTGCTGCACCGGCGATTCCTTTTGTTTTAGTCAGAATATTACATTTTACCAAATAAAAATTAGCACATGCAGAAACTAAGAAATTAATTGTCCAATAAAGATATTTATTTTGTTAAGGAAAAATGACAAATGTTTGAATGTTCTACCTCAGATTTGTGAAATGTTCACCAGTTTGGCGAGTGTTTGTCCTGATATGTTCTGACAATAAAGAGTAGTTTAAAATCACAATTAACGCTCTGGTTTCTACAACTTTCACTTAGGAGCAAAAATCTGCCTTTAAACTTGAAATAAATAAAGATTTGACTTTTATCGTGATAATTATCGATATCGACTGATATAAAAAAATTATCGTGATTTTTTTTTTTTGGCCATATCGCCCAGCCCTAATGTCCTCTGACAACATTGTTGAAATGTATGTATGTACTGTATGTATGTATGTATATATTCTTTCTTTCTTTCTTTCTTTCTTTCTTTCTTTCTTTCTTTCTTTCTTTCTTTCTTTCTTTCTTTCTTTCTTTCTTTCTTTCTTTCTTTCTTTCTTTCTTTCTTTCTTTCTTTCTTTCTTTCTTTCTTTCTTTCTTTCTTTCTTTCTTTCTTTCTTTCTTTCTTTCTTTCTTTCTTTCTTTCTTTCTTTCTTTCTTTCTTTCTTTCTTTCTTTCTTATCATGGTGTTAAACATTAACCTATTCAGGAACTACAGTGCATTCAGAAAGTATTTAGAGTTTCTCATGCCTTAAGCTAAAATGCTTTAATGTTTTCCTTTACAATCTACACATCATACCTCATAATGACAAAGCGTCTTTGTCATATTATTGTCCTGTTAGAAAATTAACCTTTACCCAATTTGAGGTTTAGATCAGGTTTTCATTAAGGATATCTCTGTATTGCCCTGTGTCCAACTTCTACGCTGACCAGTCCCTGAAAAACACCCCCACAACATGATACTACCAGCAGTATTGTGTAGGTGATGAGCGGTGTGTGGTTTCTTCAAAACTTGATGCTTGGAATTGGGGTCAAACTGTTTTCATTTCACTGAATCAGTGCTTTTTCCCCCTTCAATTTCTAAACAGGTTTTCATGTGTCTTTTGGCTCACCACTCTGCCATAAATCCCAAATTTCTGTTTGGCTGGGAGGCCTGCTCTAGGAAGAGTCCTTCTTCCATGTAGTAATTATAGAGGCCACTTTGGGAAACTTCAGTGCAGAAGATGTTTTTTGTTTTTGTAGTCTTGCCCAGATCTGCCTTGACACAATTCTGTGTCTTATCTCTGCAGGCTGTTCCTTTCAGGTTTTCTGGTAGGAAGGACCCAAGAGCAGACAGATGCTTAATTAGACTTTATTGAAAAGTTCAGAAACTGAAACAATGTAAGCCTTCTGGCTCCAGGCCAACTCAAGAGCATAGACAGAAGAATAATCACCCAGGCAAGGGTCAAACCAGAAATCTGCCTAAACAGCGACCAAATCCAAATTGTCAGCAAGAGGGGAGGTCAGACAGACAAGCAGATTAGAGCCAGTGAGAGATAACAGGGCAGTAACAGAAAAACATAGTAAAAAACATTTAAAAGGTGATCCAGAGAAATGGGATGAACCTGAGCTAAATATACACATCATAGCAAAGGGTCTGAATACTTGCATACATTTATTAAAAAGAAAAACCTGAAAGGTTACAAAGTCTAAACAATTATGTTTTATGTGGAATGGAGGGTTGATTGATGTGAGAAAAAAAAACGTAAGTGTAAAATTGCTGGTTGCTGTCACAGGTAATTGTGTCTTATTAAAATTGAAATCATTAATTTTGTTCATTAAAATTGTTTAATGCACATCTACTGTATCTGTGGATTATCACTTACTTATCCATGCCTGTATTCACAATATAGAACTGCTTCTTGTACCCGTAGCTTAGGTCATATTTATCAGCTTTTCCTCATGATTCTGGCATGTTTTCCAGGTGTTTTTAATGGACTTATTTGGGCTGAAGACGCTGTATGCTCGAGGAGATCTGGCTCTTTGTTCAATGGCAGATGTTGCACATGTCTTCTGGCACTCCAATGAAACCGTGTATAAAACCTGCATTGAGAAATGGCTTATGTAGATACTGACACACTTACACAAAGATCTACACATGATCACTACAGATCATTCTCTATTATTAATTCATACATATTATGAATACATACGTCTTGCACATTTTGTTACAGTATGCTAATGCATTGCATCAGAACATACATTTGTTACTGTGCCCATTGAATGTCTCTACAATAGAGACACAATCTCAGTTTTGATTATATGTTAAAATATACGTATAGAAAGGTAAACACTAAATATAAGGAATAACCATCAGTGCCTGATTTCTCATTTTGCTAAAGGGTTTTGGTCTTAATCTCTATTTTTCAATGTGTGTAATTATTTATTTTTTAGTTCCTCTTTATATGTATGTACTGTGTTTGATGTGGACTGTGCTGCTGCAGTAACATTCATGCCTTGCATTTAAGTTATTGGACATGTTTTGCTCTGTCTTTGTCTAAAAATGCACATAGTAAGTGCAATGAGAAAGGAGAAAATGAGGGAAGGAGAAAAAAGGGATATACATAAAGGAAATATGGAAGGAAACTCATGGAAGTGCTGTTACATTTGCTGTATATAACATTACCTCTCATTTCCCATCCTTCAATCCTCAGTCCCAACATTGCTTGTTTACCATAAAGGGATTTGTCTCTGAACATTTAATTCATATGCTAGGATATTTTACTGTTATTTCATGCTTGAAGATAACCATGCTTTAATAAGGTGTTCTATTCACATAGTAGTCACTTTAACAGTTTTAGAATTTCTAAAAGGGTTTGATATTGTTAAGCACAATTTGATTATAATGCATTTAAAAGTGTGCTATACAGATGAGTACTGTACAAAACATATTTTGCCAATTTTATTGATATCATAGCAGTGTTATGTGTATTTTTTTATGTTTTAGGCTATTTGAACGGTTTTTAATTAAATGGAGGTTAATGGACAGTTTAACAAAAGTATATTGTCTGAAGTCTTGACCATTGAAGTACACTTTTCAGCTAAAACTGTTATTGTTTAATATTTCACATTCAGTACCATGATGCATCTCCAGATTGTAAATTTTGTAAGTGACTTAAGCTGCATACCAGTGTGCTTTACAGTTTTTACAGTTTAAGTTAACTTTCAGAATAAATTTTTCATTTTTTTGATGTCAGCAGTGTTGTCATTTGTCTAAAGTCGCCTATGCAGTTTATTTTACGCCTATTACGAGTGTTTGTGACATTGAATGAAATTTCATGTGAAAAGATTTCTGAGATGTGACCCTTGCATAATCTACAAAATGGTAATTTTAGCTTGGAAAGAAATTTAAAATATAGCTGTATATAAAATATACAGATATATTTTAGTATTTTAAAGGTGCAGTGTGTGATTTTTAGCGGCATCTAGTGGTGAGGTTACGAATTGTAACCGTCAAAAGTTACGGTGGCCGACAGGAGATGTTGTCCTCTGAGACAGCAGAGAGTAGCCAGTCAAGCAATGAGGTTTCTTTACCAAGATAAATTAAGAAATGATGTTTACTTCGTTATTCAATAAAACGATATGTTTATTGCAAATATTATTGTTATTTGTTCATCATAGTGTCTGTTTTATTTGCTGACTTTAGCTAGCTTCTTTGCATGAAGAACAACAGTGACGAAACGCGTTTGTCCGTTTAGGGCCACTGTAGAAACGTCGTCGCAAAATGGCGCATTTCAATGTAAGGGGACCCCAGAGAAAGTCTAATGAGGGGAGAAGTGCCACTCAATAGACTTCCGGTTGCAGTTCCACTCTTGTTCCATATGAGGGCGCTTACATGACGAGTGCAGAATGAATGGAGGTTTATGGAGCTATACCGCTCAAAATCCACTTTTCTTAGGATATAATTTTTTGTCTAGTAATTTGAATGTTTTCGAAAGGGGATGCAAAGAAATTACACATTGCTTGGTGTTAGATTTTTTAGAGTCACTTATTTGCTTTAAAAAGTCTTTCAAAATGTCAATGACGTCAGAATGCTGACGTCATTAGCAGAATGCTAGCGTGTTATGGGCAACAACAACTCAACCTGTAAGAAATCGAAAAGAAATAAGTACTCGTTCATTCAACTTTCGATCTATAACCCATGTTGAACTCGCAAAACCTACAATCAAATCTGAGATTTTTCAACAGCAATCGGGTGAGGGAGACAAATTTAGCCGTCTAGCCCCATTGACTCCCATTCATTTTTCACTCATGGCGAGCGCCCCCAGTGGAACTCTGATTGGAACTACAACCAATAGGACTTAATAGGGCGTTGGAGTGAACAGGCTTTCCGTAGACGGGCTTTGGGGACCCGCGGTGTATGCAGATAGAAATGGCTCATTCTAAGGTAATAAAAACATAACGGTTCATTAAGTAAGGTCTTTATACACCACTGTAAACATAGTTATGTATATTATATTACATTTCTGTCTACAGATCCTACTAAATATTACACAATATTACAAAATATTAGACCGTACCATAGTACTGACACAGCTCTCATTAGAGTCACAAATGATTTGCTCTTATCATCCAATCTTAGTTGTATCTCTCTATTAGTGTTACTCGATCTTAGTGCTGCATTTGATACCACTGACCAGAACATTCTTTTAAATAGACTCGAAAATTATGTTGGCATTAGTGGAATTGCATTAGCATGGTTTATACCATGGTCTGGGTGAATACTCGATTCTGATTGGCTGCAGGGTGTCCGTTAAAAAGTGATAATGTACACCTAAATAAACCGTCAGGCGTAACCAAGGAAACCAAGTTATTGTTTGTAACTTGTAACTTTAGATTTCGATTGTAAAACTAATTAAAATATAAACTAATGTTTTAAAAATGTGTTATTTGGCAAGTGACCATGGTATAAGCGGGTTAATGCCCTTCGAGGTGTCCATTGTCAGGTATTAATGGACTTCGGCGGAGGCAACCGTCCGACGCGCACGCCTCGCCGTCGTCCATTAATACCTGATAATGGACACCTCGTCGGGCATTAACCCTTACTTAAATCATACTTATCTGGGGCCGTATTCACAAAGAATTTTAAGGCTAAAAGTAGCTCCTAACTGGCGAATCCAGGAGCAACTCCTAAAAATAATGGGCGTGTCTCTCGTAACTTTAGGACTCCTAATTTTTTTGACTAAGAGTAATTCACGAAGCGTTTTAGCCCTAAAAGTAGCACCTAAGCCTGGGACAGCTTAAAAGAAGTCGAGAGGACTCCTAACTCACTAAGACCTATTCACAAACCGCTTTTTGTGGCATTTCACGTTGCGATGTTTTGAAATGCGTACGCGGCGGCTACAGGAGCTTCCAATCGCGAGGGAACAATTTTGCATTGTAGGCATAACTAGGGATGCAATAACGCCACCAACAACAAGCAAAACTAGGCTACTCATTGCATGTAAACTAATTGTAACGTTTCATTGTGAATCAAATTAAAATGTTCTTCTCTTTGCAAACGTATAGGCAGAGGCATATAGTGACAGATTAATTCAATAATGTTGCAAAGATATTACATCAATCCATATGTTTCATTAGGCTACTAGGCTATTTGTTTTGCCTTACTCTTTATTCATTTAGGCTATTTATTCAGTTATTCATCATCTTCCGTCCTTCGCACTACTTGTGTAGCGCACGCATTCTCAGACCTGTCACCTGTCACTCATCATCGTAGTGGAGGTGTTTGGAATCATTCCCGCGTTACAATCATCAGCCAATCAAGGTGGTCACTTCAGTCAAGCTCGTGCATGAGTAATGACGTCATCCATAGCAACGAAGACTCACTCTTAGTTTAGGAGTTGTCATTTTTCTTTACTAAGAGTAGGTCTGAAAGGCGTTGTGAATAACTTTTAAGAGAAAACTCCTAGCTAAAATCTTTTAGTGCGATTTAGGAGTACTCCTAGTGGTAAGATAAAATGCTTTGTGAATACGGCCCCTGACCATTATCAGTTTGTAGCAGTAAATGAAGAGATGTCTTATCGATCAAAAGTTCAGTATGGAGTACCACAAGGCTCAGTACTAGGACCGTTGCTGTTCACTCTGTACATGCTACCCTTAGGAGATATCATTAGGAAGCATGGCATTACTTTTCACTGTTATGCTGATGATACTCAGCTCTATATTTCTTCACACCCTGACGAAACTTACCAATCACAAAATTAACAGAATGCATAGCTGATATAAAAAACTGGAATAATTTCCTATTACTTAATTATGAAAAACAGAGATTCTAATTATTGGACAAAAAAACTTAATCACATACTAACCTAGAATACTGTCTAACACTTGATGGCTGCTCTGTCAAGTCTTCGTCATCGGTTAGGAACCTGGGTGTGCTCTTTGATACTGTTGCGGCAAAAACAAATAACTAACAAAAACAGCATCAGGCATAAGAGACATCAGGATTCAAATTGTCCTTAAAAGGTATTTATTCTTGCAAGAATAGTTCCCAGTCCATCCACAGTCCTGCTGCAGGCGGAGTGAGACCCAGAGCAGAGGTTGGCCAGCATTTTCATAGTGTTATCTCTTGTCACCCACCACAACACAAGGAACAAAAGGGACCCCTGTGGCTCCCCTACCCCCGGGAATTCTCTCACCTCTGAAGTCCCACACACACACACCCTGCAGCTGTATCAACATAATAAAAGAAACTCAAAATACAGACAAATGAATGCATGGCATTCATTTGTTAAATCATTGAAAATAAAATATAGAGAAAGATACATTTTTCCATAACAATTCCTCCTCTTTATCATTCTCTGATAAACGATTTGGTTTCATTAACATTAGGTTTGATTATAACAACTTAAAAACACCCTTGTTTCTAATTCTGCATCAAACCCATAAATGATAAGAGTTGTTTCAAGTCTTTGCATCACAGTTACCTTTCATATCTGATCACTCTACTTGAACCTTGAAAGAAATAATAATAAAAAAAAAAAAAAAAACTTAGGAGCAAGCAAGTAAACATTTTATCTAAAGCCGGGCTAAATGGATAAGCACTGCTACCGCATTCCCGATAAATCGGACCCTCAGTCACTCCAGTATAACTTAAAGCATAGTAAGAATAAAGGATATTATAATACCGAAAAAACGTAAATGATTATAATTTCAACTTCTGTTACTCGTACCGTCTGCATAATTTTGTTCACCCTTAGGATAGACTGTACCCATTAATAACAAAATTATCAGAATAACACATACAATCATAACACTATGTATTCAGCCTTTTCCAATTAATCACAATATTTTGTCAGGAAATGGTTTTACTTCTAAAGCTATATTTAATTAAAAATTTCCTTTAGACATCTTTCTCTGTAACAAAAAAATATTACTTTAAGCCACAATTTCATCTTCTTATCAAATTGTTTTAAAGGACAGCGGCCCCGAGTTTCACAGCGTTTCTTGCTTTTCAGGCCTTTTGTTGGTTTCCCAATTCAGTCATCTACAAACATTTTTAAAGTCATCAATTGTTTCTACCAGGTCAGGTCGTGGTGTGTCAATGTCAGTCAAACAACATTCCCTTCCTTTGTTCACAATAATCATAAATGTGATGGGCTCTCTGGACAATTTGATATTAACTTAGCCAAAGTGTTTGTTGCTGTCAAATCTATAACATTTTCTCAACACATGACTGACGGCTATCTACAACTTCACAATTCTAATTTACACATCAATACTTAACCTGTCCAGAAAGTAAATCAAATCTACTGCACATCATAAATTACCAAAGTAATATCTAACAGACAGAGCTCGATGATCAATCAACTTAAAGCTCATCCTATGTTCTGTGTTGCCTTTTCATCAGATTGACTCACAATCCTCAGCTTACTTTAAAATTTGTCATTTGCCTTAACCCATCTATAATGCTAAAACACTCTTTTCAGAGGTTAATGACAAATTTATACACACTATTCAGACAGAATAGTTGTCCTAAACCAGGGGTCACCAAACTTTTTTCTCTGGGGGCCACATTATCGTTCCTGACTGTGATGGGGGGCCGGGGCCGGGTCAGCTATATAACATAGAATTGTATGACCCAGACCAAAATGACCACCAGCAGGCCTCATTGTGTAGTAGAGATTACTAGCCTGCATGGCACAGCCATCCCCACTACTATATCCACACTACTATATCAATACTTGATTCCTGGCACATATTTGTTTATCTTTACTAGTGGTTTGCAAAAGTTGTAATTGAGACTTGAGTCTTCACACTTTGTTTTATTTAAAGTTATTCTTCACAAATAATCGTTGGTCCACTGTTCTTTGAAAACTCTGCACTCTCTTTTAGGGGTGGAACGGTACACAGAAGTCACGGTTTGGTTCATACCTCGGTTCAGACATCACGGTTGGGTACAATGAAGGGAAAAGCAAAACAAAAATGCAGAAGGCTTGTGCATGTCTCAGGCTGGACCACCAAAAGAAAAATAAATGTCTTAAGCCTTGTATTTTTTTTTAAATAAGTTTTATTAATAAAGTAAAGGCATAGAACCAGTTTATTTGTAGTGCATGACAATAGTTTTATATAATTAGTTCATTAATTCAATTAATAAAAATACCTTGATATGTTTGGTAATTGTACCTGAATTAATTGAAAATTAATGTGCTACATTTCAGATTAATATATTTGTTTTCCTTAAAAATGTAATTAACAGTAGCCTAACTTAATCACTTTGCAGTTTGAATGATGTCCTGCATAAACTAAATGACGGAGTATGTTTTTATGTTTCCACTGTTCGATCGCAGCCGCGCCACACACACACACACACACACACACACAAATATAAGTAAACACTTTACGACTTTTCGATCGCGCCCACACCTCTCTCTCAACATATTCCAGCATTGCAATCTTTACACTGCAGCCTGCTTCAGAGCTAAGGCGGAGCTACAGATTAGGTGTCCCTAAGAATCCGCGTATCTAACAGTAGTTCCGCATTACATTAATTAAATTGCACGCAAGTTTTATTTATTTTTATACCTTGTATTCTCCGTGTAGATGTATGCACCAAACTGTGACGCCCGTACCATGACATACCGTCCATGACGACTTTTGGGGATTGCCTCATAGGGCCGGTTCAAGTAGTGGGGGGCAGAGGGGCTGGGGGGCCAGTCAAAGGGGGGTGGCGGGCCTGAGTCGGCCCGCGGGCCTTAGTTTGGTGACCCCTGTCCTAAACTAACACATACTGTACAAAACATGAATTAACACTCACACTCATCCCTGACTATGAACCGCTCATATTTCTTATTCATATCTTTTCTCTAAAAAGATTTAAATTTTAAATGACATTTTAACCTCACATTTTCCTGTATCTTTTATCTAATGTTTTTATGGCCTCTTAACCAGTTTCGAAGCATGTCTGTTCATTATTCATTTGATTTTAGAAAAGTCAGCTGGATTGTTATGGTACATAATTATAACTTTGCTTCAGCTTTCTTTGGCTGACTGATAACAGAAAGACAGACAGACAGAGTACCATCCCTTCCTCCACTCAAGCAGTCTCTTTCTCTCTCACTATAAGCAAATAATCTTTTCAACAGCCTCCTAGGACTGTAACTAAAATAATCATAGTCATAGTCAATCCTTAATAGTTCACGCATGTCAAAATACAAATGTTTGACTCAAATTAGAACCATTACAATAATCTAAAATACATTGTGCTATGATCTTTTCTAAGGTTATCTTTAGTTTAAAGACTCAATTCACCTAACCTTTGTTTTCCAGAAAATTCTCTTGACTTATCACAAGCTGTTCTCATCTTTAAGCCATCACCATGTCTAACGACCTTCAGGAGTTAAAACTAGTTCAATATCAAATATTTTTCCTTGCCCATAAGGCAAACCAACATCATGTTCCTTGTATAAATTAATACGTTTTGTTACTGTCTCCATAATAAATAATGACAATCACCTCACGGTCTCAGCTGGCTCTTGAAAGTCCATTTCCATTATCACTTAAAGCAATAATTTTCTTTTCTTCAGGGTGTTGTCTCCCTGGCATAGTTGCAGACACTTGTCACAATGGAAAACAAGCCATACACTGGTGAGTGGTATATAGAGGAACTCACATTTTCTGGGTCAGACTGCTGTAAACTCCTCACAGCTCATCTCGCCTCTCAATGATCTGCTGATGCTGGTGGCCACTCAGTCAATCAGCGCCACTCTCATATCCATCTCACATAAAAAACACCTCCATCAGCAGATGCCCAGTGTTTGTGGCGTGACTTCCCCTGTCTTAGGTTGACCTTTGGCCAAAAGGATCTTACCCATCCTTGGGGTAATCACTTCGTACACACTGGTTACCACTCTTTCCCGTCACAGAATCTGTGACCGTTTTCTTCAACATAATCTGTTGTTTTCTAG
The DNA here is from genome assembly GCF_964197995.2 of Scardinius erythrophthalmus. Lineage (NCBI taxonomy): Eukaryota > Metazoa > Chordata > Actinopteri > Cypriniformes > Leuciscidae > Scardinius > Scardinius erythrophthalmus. Next base: position 20,479,085 of record NC_138230.1, on the reverse strand, counting down.
AGCTTAGGAAAAGGTGCATTCAAGAGTCATCAGAGCCATTCGGACTGCCTACTAGTGTTAAACATAGGGAGACAGATTAATAACAGCCGTATTTAATCACTTAAATTCATTAATCATCTTAAAGGCAGCGACCTAGTTGCTTAGATTATAGTCAGTGAATTTAGATCACAATCGTAAATTCAGTGTACTGTTACTTCTGTAGCCGGAGCCATCAGCCCTGTTTCATGGTGGAAGCTAAAATGAGAGCTAAAAGTCTCTGGTCCTAAAATAAACAAGTCCAAAACAGTATTATTTTAAAGACTTCTTTAAAGTCATTCAGTTTTACTTTTAAAACATTTACAAATTGTCCTCTAAATTTGTCAAATCTGAACTGCCTGTAGCATGATTTGCTTTTCCATATCTATGATTTTCAACTGAAACACTGTGCTTTACACAGGCTCAGACAACAGCTTTCAGCTAACATTGAATGAGAGAGAGACTCTTGAGGCATTCAGGACTGGTACCTTTGCATTTTCATAACCTTTTAACTTCAGACTTTATCTACCATCTTTTTTAACTTTAGCCCATCTTAAGGCATCTTTTCCATAAATTACATGTATTGTAATTTAGACATTACAAATATCCACTCAGAATGAGTCTCTGTTGCACTGAAACTGTGGCAGTTTCAGTCACAGCACATGCCAGATTCAGATAATTAAATAGGAGTAACGAGGCTATTTTTAAAATGTAAGGAATTGAAAGTACAGATAATTGCGTCAAAATGTAAGGAGTAGAAGTAAAAAGTCGTCTGAAAAATAATTACTCCAGTAAAGTATAGATACCCCAAATTTCTACTTAAGTAAAGTAACGATGTATTTGTACTTCGTTACTTGACACCTCTGGCCAAATCAGATTCTTATCTTTTAAAATCAACATTAACAAGCCTTTGTTTAATCAAATGCCTTTTACACATTTTACATTTAGCAACTGTTAATCCTGTAACCCTACTTCTGTTTATTTTATCTTAAAGAAATAATACAAATTATTCTAGTTCTTAATAACGTTTAAATTTTCATTTCAATATTAGTTGTCAGGTTTTCAGTTGCCATAATTTAATACCTGACTTCAATGTTTTCTCTAGGAGTTTATCAATCTGCTTCTATGATTCAACTTTTGAGGCTGCGCTCTCTGCTTGTGATACATTTTTTGATTATCATTATAAATCATTCATTAGATTTGTCTCTCTATATCATCTAAAACCTTATCAAAGCGTTTCATTCAAAACACAATCATCCTTTTAGTGACCGGTACTTTTAAAATATTTTGCAACTCATTTAGTCTTATCCGTAATTTTACGTCCACCGGTACTTTTTATAGTTCTTTCCTTTCAAAAGGAATTCATTACACTCAATCTTCTTACAACTTTCAAAAGTTCCATCTATCAACTTTATTTCTCCCTCATTTACTTTTACAGTCATGGCATTTACAGTCACTGAATGACCCCGCTGACCGCAATAAACACTCTCTGTTATTCTGCCTACAGTCTTATCACTCTGATCTTTCTAACATCTCCACCCTACTTTACACCCCTGAAACAGTGTTTTCTATTTAGGAAATGCAAACAGAGCCATTGATAAGCAGTTCTCTGTATTTTCTTTTACAATCCCAGTTGCAAATTCAATTACAATAGCCAAATCATAATCTTCATCATATTAACATTGATCTACTTTCTAACCCATATTAACACAGACTTTTCTTTAAATTTGTGTCATTTTGGCACTTTCTTTGTTTGGAGCCAGTTAAGTTATTGTTTATCTTTCCAATCACAATCAAACTTTTACAAAACATCATCTGCAAATCTCTTCAGAGATAGTGTTGGCAGAGCTGCTTACAGCATTTACTCTCTTTTATCTCGGGACTGTTCAGTTACTCTTCATACAGTATTAAAACTTTACCGTGTCATTCATTTCATCAACACTGGTTTTAAAAGCTTATTCTTCTATCAAATGGTTAGTTTGCAGATTCAACTTAAATCACAAGATTGTATTATAATTATTCAGTCCCACTTATCTCTACTGTTTCACAGAAACCACAAGATTCTCTAAATCTTCTCAGTCTCTAAATTACACAGACAGCTATCTTAGCTGCTTGCACCTTCAACTCTTGTTACAAAAATATGGCAATCTATTCTTCAGTACTCTTGTTTTCATAACATTAATACAATAAAGCATTCACATCGTCATTTCAATCATTATTTTATCTCTAAAATATAGAATTTTTCCCGTTTTGCTTACATTTGCGTACATGATTCCTTATCTTTATATCATGTTAATCCCTGTTAATCATACTCAATGCCTTATTTTATCTAAAACTCATTTTATACCATTTCAACTTAATTTAACTTAATTTTGTTCATAAATATGAATTATATCTTTCCCTACATGCCACTTCCTTCTGTATCTGTTCAATCCAACAATTCACTGTTTCCATCAGGAAAAACATTCTATCTTTTTCAGTTCAACAAACTACTATCTGTTCACAGTTTTACACTCATGAACAAAACTACAACAACCCTTTGTTTAACAATTATCCGTTTCCCAATTTCTTGCATGCATTTCTGGCTGTAATTTTTTCCATTTTACAGAAAAACTGGTGTAGCCTATAAAATTTTGTTCAAGCTTGCTTTGAGATGACCCCATATTGGCTGATTTCTATCTCTCCTGGATTTTCCCTCGACGCGCGTCTTACTAATCTGTCAAACGTCTTCAACAGATCCGACTTTTTAACCCAAAATCGGCCAGGTTTTACCAAATATGCTTCCTGTAATTACGGTTTTACTCAAAATCTTTCCGTGAGCACTTTCTAGTGCTCGATTAATTCTGGTTCACTTAATTAATCAGGTGTGGCTCTTCCGTCCACTTGTGGCTCTTTCGTCCACTTTTGCAAGACTTCCTCAGGTTACAGAGATTTTGAGTAAGCCTAATTAATCAGGTGTGGCTCTTCCGTCCACTTTTACAAGCTAGTTTTCGGCATAAAATTTACTTGACTTCCTCAGGTTACAATCTCCCCATCGAAAACCTTCTCTGCCCGTACCAAAGAGATAGTTCCAGCCACTATGGTTCACTCTCAGTCATATCAGATTATACCACACAAAATACAATAATTTAACTGTCTCTTACCCGAGATGCTTTTACTGCCACCGAGTTCTTTCTGATTCCAGTGATGTTTCTCCCTGGCCCTGATAGCAGCTTTGGCTCTTCTCTCTTAAATTCAGCGAGGTAAGATCAAAGCCTGGTGCTTTGAGATGATCAGTTCGTCAAATCCGCTGTCAGGACCAGAAGAAAACCTCAAGGAATCCCACTTCTGACACCAATTTGTTGCGGCAAAAACAAATTAACAAAAACAGCATCAGGCATAAGAGACATCAGGATTCAAATTGTCCTTAAAAGGTATTTATTCTTGCAAGAATAGTTCCCAGTCCATCCACAGTCCAGCTGCAGGCGGAGTGAGACCCAGAGCAGAGGTTGGCCAGCATTTTTATAGTGTTATCTCTTGTCACCCACCACAGCACAAGGAACAAAAGGGACCCCTGTGGCTCCCCTACCCCCGGGAATTCTCTCACCTCTGAAGTCCCACACACACACACCCTGCAGCTGTATCAACATAATAAAAGAAACTCAAAATACAGACAAATGAATGCATGGCATTCATTTGTTAAATCATTGAAAATAAAATATAGAGAAAGATACATTTTTCCATAACAATACCAATCTTTCATTTGAAAGTCACGTGTCTAGTATCTGTAAAAACGCATTTTCCCATCTTACAATTATATCTAAATTACGTCATATGCTCTCAATGACGAATGCGGAACAATTAGTTAATGACATTATGACATCAAGGCTAGATTATTGTAATGCTATTATGGGTGGTTGCCCTGCACGCTTAATAAACAAACTACAGCTGGTCCAAAACGCAGCAGCTAGAGTTCTTACCAGAACCAGGAAGTATGACCATATTAATCCGGTTCTGTCAACACTGCATTTGCTCCATATTAAAACATCGTATACATTTTAAAATATTGCTGATTACTTACAAAGCACTAAATGGTTTAGCTCCCCAGTACTTGAGCGAGCTCTTAACGCATTATAGTCCTTCACGTCTATTGCAATCTCAAAATTCCGGCCAGTTGATAATACCTAGAATATCAAAATCAACTGTTGGCAGTAGATCCTTTTCCTATTTAGCACCAAAACTTTGGAACAGTCTTCCTAACATTGTCTGGGAAGCAAACACACTCTGTCAGTTCAAATTTGTTCTAGATTTGTTCAGTTCTAGATTAAAAACACATCTCTTTGAACTAGCATACACATAACACATTATAGACTTCTATAATTCAATGTTAGGCTGCATAGATTAGGTCAGCCGGAACCGGGAACACTTCCCATAAATCCTGATGTACTTGTTACATCATAAGAAGGATGGCGTCTACGCTAATATTAGTCTCTCTGTTTATTCCAGAGGGTTAGGTTTACCGCAGTCCATCGGATTCAGGCCATATCCGGATCTGATGAAGGATCTGCGCCTAGACATGACGACAATGCAGTCCTGAAGTGTTAACTAGTCTCTCCCCTGTTAAGGCCTTCTTCCCTTTACCTCTGTACAGATAAAACGTTGTCGGGATAATTCTGGTTCATGTGGCTACGCGGAAGCGATAACAAATTCTGTATTATACATTTTTCAAGACTTGTACCTTGGATCCTATTTCATGGTTTGCATTCTCGAGCCATTAGGCACTGTTTTGTGCAAATGAGCAGCCGGATCGCATTAAAGTCCGCGTGAACCGGAAGTTGCAAACGACTTTTCTCCAGTGTTGTGACGAATTTCCCAGTGAAAAGGAATATTGAACAGAGGGCAGGGTTTTACTTTAGCGCTCCTACTCTCCATCTCTGCTCATAACAGACTAACGGTTTGAGGGAAGTGGTTAAGCGTTTCCCAACCCAAGCTGTCAAACCTACATCATCAGAGAAGGAACGCCATTCCAGACCGGAAGTAACTCCAGACTTTGATTAAAGATTACGACGGCAAACAAATTTTTTCTGTGTATTAACTTGCACGGATTAGTTTTTCACCACAAGACTAGTAATATGCGCTAACAAAGTAAATAGGGTCAATTTTGATTGCAGTTGGACTTTAAGGGTTTTCTGTTAGAACGGTGTCGTGTTAGCAGCCCCTAATAGTCCAGTCATTTTATGAAAAAAGGTTGAACAAATTGCAACAGAAGCAAACTCAACTGATTTTGTATCCTCAATATGTCCTGAGTAAGGAAAAAAAAGTCCCGAAGAATCCCATTAGGGGAAAGTTTCGAAAAAGACCAAAATATAGCCTATTCATACGCCTATGCATTTTTTTTTCTCACATGAATATAGGGTAACATTTTTAACCTTTAGATATCACCATGAAAATTATTGAGTTGATTACATCAAGACAAACAAAAAATTACATCAAGACAAACAAAAAATGTATTACACGTTTTTTTAAATGGTTTGTTAACATGGACAAACGGTGCATAATCTAATTACGTATGCTAATTTGCATAAATACCACAACAGGTCTAAACATTGGGTATAGCCAGGTGAAAATGTCTTGTTGAATCTTGTTGACACATAACAGTAAAATACTTAATATTAAGGTCTGAATGGAACCCATTTAGGCTACCCATGAGCATTAATACAGAGGCAGGAATAAGTACTTTAGAAACCAGCCTTTATTAATGTTTAAGAGATGGGGCTTGGGACTGGGTCCGTGGGACTGTTTCGGGGACGAGTCTTAGGGAAGAACAGGAGACAATGGTAAGGAGAATGCAGAAGACAAAAGGTAGGGAAAATAAAAAGTGAATCCCCAGAAACAGTCCCACAGACCCAGACCCAAACCCCATCTCTGCAATAATAATTAATAAAGGCTGTTTTAAAGTACTTCTTCCTGCCTCTATGTATTAATGCTCATGGGTAGCCTAAATGGGTTCCATCCAGACCTTAACATTAAGTATTTTACTGTTATATGTCAACAAGATTCAGCAAGACATTTTCACTTGGCTAGACCCAATGTTTAGACCTGTTGTGGTATTTATGCAAATTAGCATATACGTAATTAGATTATGCACCATTTGTCCATGTTATCAAACAATTTCAAAAAACTTGTAATACATTTTTTGTTTGTCTTGATGTAAGTAATCAACTAAGTAATTTTCATGGTGATATCTAAAGGTTAAAATTTTTACCCTATTCACGTAAGAAAAAGAATGCAATGTGGCATATGAATAGGCTATATTTGGGTCTTTTTCGAAACTTTCCCCTAATGGGATTCTTCGGGACTTTTTTTTCCTTACTCAGGACATATTGAGGATACAAAATCAGTTGAGTTTGCTTCTGTTGCAATTTGTTCAAGGTTGACCCCCATTTTGGCTTAAAATGTAAGTTTATAACTAATGATCATTGCAATGGAAGTGAATCAATCAAAACTAACTTTAGCTGGACAATAACTTTATTCTAGAGCTGCTGTAAAGCCAAAACAATCTCCGTTACTTTAATTTCCTATTATCACTGTTAAGCTGCTTTGAAACAATCTATATTGTTAAAAGCGCTAAATGAAGGTGACTTGACTTGACAATCATACACTATGGTAGTAGTGAAAAGGGTGGTTTTTTTCATGCATTTTTCTTAGGGTGTGCCTTTAGCCCAGTTGGACCCTATGAACTAAAAGTTTGTCATTTGACCAATGAAGGATTTGTGAGATATTGTTAACTTATAGAGCCTCTTACTGTTTTTTTTTTTTTTTTTTTTTTTTGTGTGTGTGTGTTTCTGGGTTTTTTTTAAACCAAGGAAGAATAAAACCAAATTGGTTTTATTACAACCAAGTGTAATAAAAAGAGTGCGCTTCTGGGTTGTATGTCAGAACGTAGGCTCACTATTGGCCGACGCTGGTAATGTGTGTGATGCTTGTGATGCTGACCCAGAAGCGCTGCGCTGTTACACTAGGTGAACTCACTCAGAGGCCCACACAGAAGAAAATGAATGGTTGAATAAAGTCGTTATTTTTGTTTGTTTTTTTGCGCACAGAAAGTACTCTCGTCGCTTGATAAACTTATGTAGTCACTTGGACTTTTTTTTAACACTGTATTTACTAACTTTCTGGGCCGGCAAGTTTCAATTACAAAGAAGCCTATGGAGGAGTGAGACAGCTCTCAGATTTAATAAAAAATATCTTCACTTGTGTTCCGAAGATGAACGAAAATCTTACGGGGTTGCAACAACATGAGAGTAATTACTGACACAATTTTCATTTTTGGGTGAAATAACCCTTTAAACTCTGCAGGACAGTGGCCCTCCAGGACAGAGTTTGGACACTCCTCTCCTAGCCCAACTGGTTGTTTGTTTGTGGAACTCCTTTGAAGGTGTGAATTGAGAGTCCTATTTAAACTTTATGTCCTTTTCATTACAGCAGAATAAAGGGGCTCCCATTGTGACATGGGCAACCAGCCATCATGTCTGCCTGCTGTACACTACAGTCCTATTGTTTGGTGTGCACCAAGGTTCGGATGGCAGCGTTCACACTGATTTATATGGCCCGTGCTAACAGAGCAATTGCATAAGATGTTGTACCTGCTAAGTGTGAGCACACCCAAAGTCAGAATAAAATCAGATGTAGCAATTTATTATTAGTCAGGTTAATTGTATGGTGCCAATTACATGATCAGTCAATTCAGAGATGATCAATACATAACATAAAAATTTCAAAGACAAATGCAGAGCAAGAAATGCATTAAAAAAATATAAACAGCAAATTCTAAATTATCAACAATTTAAGATAATACTAAGATTACAATAGCCGTAATACTATTATCCACTAGAGCCAGGAGGAGACATCCTTTTAGGTTGAATATTTTTGCATCATTGTGAATGGATGAATGTCTTTTTCGTTTTAAAGTCAGGTGTTTCTATTTGAACTAGCATGTATTTTTGTAAGCAGTTTCATCAAACTTTAACTTACATTATCGGAGTTTCAAGATAATTTTGCAGTAAAAACGTATGAGCTATTGGAGTTTAGGCCATTACTCATGTTACTCTTTGACTGCTATATTTATAATATTAAAGTTGCATTACATTAGGAAAAGGAGAAGGGAAAGCCCTGATTAAGATAAGGTATGGAGATTTTGGCAGGAAAAGTGGGATGGAGATTTTGGCAGGAAAAGTGGGATGAAGATTTGAAAGGAGGGAGATATTATAAAATTCAAAAATCAGTTTAAATAAAGATCAGAAGAGAGGAAATAATAATAACAAAACTCAGATTAGACCACACAGGATTAAATAGTTTGTTGGCTGTTCTAGGGTAAAGAAATAGAAATAAGTGTGCTAACTGTGGATATAGAAAATGTAGATCATGTCATCATAGGCTACTGTTCCATATGAATCTGACAGAAGAAACTTACATGACAAAGTAAGAGAAACGTGGGATCTAAAAGGGGTATTGGGAACAGAAGGGGAGGAAGAAGGGGTAAGAGAGATCAGGAGGGCACTTTTCACCTTTTTAAAATGCACTAGATTGAATAATAGAATATGAACTAAGTGACATGGTAATACAGACTCTTGTACAGTAGGTGGCGGTATGCACCTTTAAAAGTTGTTTGCGATCCGCCAGAAAACGAAGAGAAAGAAGAAGACGTTTCTTGATCCATCTTTGTCCATACTCCGTTCCAATCGGTGGCGGTAATGCACCGAAAGCTGGTTTGCCAGCCAACCGCTATGAAACATTGGAATAAGAAGACTGCACGTTCTCTTTCGTCTCGGAGTGGTGAGGTGTTCGGGAGCAGAGACTTGTAAGTGAGAAATAACGCTTGGTTTTTACGGAAAATGTTGGCCTAAATGACCTTTCACTGTATAATGTACTTCTCTCACAATATTTCGCACACATTAATCGAACACGGCTCTCTGTTCGATGGGCTAACTATTGAAATATGGTGAAAAGTCTAATCTTTTCACGTGGTCTTAAAATTTGGAACACGGACCGCGATACGACCTAATGTGTTAACTAAACTTTAAGGCTATTCGCTTTATATGAAATAGCCTAATGCTAAATATGATATGATTCAGCATGATTTATGTGCACTCCTGACACAAAAATAATAAATTACTGTCGCATGTGCCAATACGCGGGATTCACTTAAAATATGTTTAAAAGTTACTTTTAGTTATAAAATAAAACTGCCTTTTAGTATATGGCCCAATGACGTGACGTGCAATTTTGATGTCCAAACCCCTTTATGAAGTCAAAATAAGGAAATGTTTAATAAAAAGCACATTTATTGAATCTATTGATCTCTGTTTATCAAATGATATGAACATATATTGAGGGTATTACAAAGTGTAAGAATTATTAGACATTATAGTCTCATAATGTCATACCGGATAACTGTCCGGACCTTAGAGTGACATACAAAAAAGCCAAACAAACTGTAAAAAATCTAATAAACCCTAACATCTCTGCCACAGGCATTATTATATGAGTCTTGACAACAATATATTTAAATATTACAAAGAATATGACATCCAGTTGATTGTTATGCTTTGGAGCATTCTGTCCCAAAACTGGCTTTCAGCCAATGTCATACGGGATAACAAGCAAACTGGAGCAATTTTATTGTGAATTTTATTTTGACACGTTGTGAGACAGCATGTTACACAATCAGGAAGTCCCTGAAGGACCCCCAAACAATTGTGAAAGGTAAATATGTCTTTCATAAAATGTTTAACTTACCCTTTTTCCTCACTAGCACACTATGTAGTAAAATCCTGTGTCATATGGGATAACGCTAAAATAACATATATAATGTGGATTTTATGTAAATATGTTTATTTAGCATGAAATTACATATTTGGAAGTTGAAGGTAAAGGTTGCAGATTTCTAAAGGTAGCCAAAAATACTGCCTGATTAAGATTTAAACTGAGTTTTGTCATACTGGATAACAATTTTGTCATATAGGATAACAGTTATTTTCTGTAACTACCCATAACGTCGTCCGTTATCTTGGATGACATGTGTTTGACAATATATTCTTATACAGTTTTCAGCTTTATTTGTATATTTCATATAATTTCATATATAATTTCATATAATTTCCATTCAAATTGTGATATTAACATATTAACATTGTTTAGTTGAATATTAGCAAATTATATAATTCATAATAATATTCAATTACAATTACATTTAATTATTGTCCAACCTGTCATATTGGGGAATCCGCCCCTTTAAGAACAGGCCATCCACTCTAATAAATGATGTTCAGTGAAATTAGTGAAGATCGCCTATTTAACCCTTTACATTATTTATGAATATTGATGTAGAGTGACTATGATCATCAATAAAATGGTTCAAGATACTTTTCAGTACTAAATTAAAACTAATGTTGAAAAGTTGTGCTGTTTTGATATTCATAAACATGAAAAAATTGTTTAAATGTATTTGTATACTTGCCAAATCTGGGAAGAAACCACACTGAGTTTGTGTGTAACAGTTTACACACTGAAAACCACATCTGCATTTCTTTACAGTGGAGCCTAATTAATTTCCTTGGAAAAACATTGCATAACATAAACATTAATTATTTATGAACATTATTATGTGTAAGTGTTGTAAAAATGACAATTCAAGTGTTAACTCATATGGTGTCATACCGAGTAACAATTTAAGTCAGGCGGGATAACGCTGTTTTTTTCCATTGAAATGCATAATTTCACTTCATGGAGTTGAGGAAACAATAATAACATGTTACCAAGTCCTGTAAAACATTTTCAGACATTTTGCATTTTAAATCACATTGCAGTGTTAAAATGTGGGTAAAGAACTTGAACAAGTAGGGTCACGTTTAAAGAAATCACAATATAATGAGAATAAAAAAGTTGTGCAATTTTTTTTTTCTGAGCTCTAAATATTGTTTACTGCATCACTTTATATATTCATTAAGTATTATTGATTTGAAAAGTTTTAATATCATAATATTTAGAAAATGCATTAACGTTATCCCGTATGACATTTTGACTGGTGTTGTCACATGATTCTCAGTTAAACCGCTTAAAATACATTGTTTAAAACTGAGATTTTAGTAATAAGTAAAAAACATCCCCATAAAGATAACTACTTTGATGTGCAGTTTTAACCTATTTGAATTTTTTATCAGTTGAAAACCTTATTTGTCACTGGCCCATAAATATACATGCAGGGCTCTGCAATTATTGTTTAGCACTTGTACGCATTTACACTGAACAAACAAATTGCATAGGACATAGGCTAAATGCTATGAGATTAATGTTATACATAAATTGGAATATAGAAATGATAAAAATAGAATGATACTTTAGAATGATCACTGCAGGAGTCATCAAGCAGCACTTTTGTTTTGAATAAACAACCTCTAATAGCGAAAAATGACACTGTGCCTTAAGCATGTTTCTGTTGTTGTACAAAGTTTCTTAGACTTGAGGTTTGAAATAGAATTGAACTTCTAACCAGGTGTGATGCTGTAGTGACTCATTTCTTTCCCTTGGATTCCCTTGGATCAAATAGTTATTTCTTCTCCTCATTTAGGATTACATCACTGTTAGAGAAGTATACCAAGTACCTTCCCCATTCTGGCTGTCACTACTCGCATGTTTCTATAAGGCCTGATGCCCCATAGTGGGGCAAATGACAAACTCTGATGATGCGCAACCCTGATAACGGTAGCTGTTGACCGTACGCATCAAGAATGCATTCCAGATCATCTAACTCTACAGGAGAGGTGGGTATGTTGACAGACTGAAGGCAGTTTTTTAAGATATAAATTAAACTAACTCTTTGAAAAGTTGTCTAAAGGGCGAGACTAGAGTCACATCCGATATTGTTCATTGTCTTGGTGTGCTATAGTACTCGCAGAGTAACTCTCTGCTTATTCATTGGCTGCTGCTTTCCATTGCCCAGCCAATCACCAGCTCAGAAACATGCTAATGTTGTGGCATTTGTCTGTTTTTGTACAAAGTTTCTTAGACTTGAGACTTGAAATAGAATTGAACTTTAACCAGGTGTGATGCTGCAAGTTTTTAGCAGCAGTCATTTGCAGTTTTGGTTAATAGGTGGTTTGCAGTCAAGTGATTGTGATGACGCGCAACATTCAAATGGAGGGCAGGAAGTAAAGAGCGGAATGGACGAGATGGAGGAAAGTCTGTACTGTACTACTTTAGATGATATTACAAGAGAAAGATATAGGCCTAGACAAAAAATCTAAACATATGTTGGATGTGATCCTTGCGTTATGAAGAGGAGAGATTTTTCAACTGAATTGAAAGATTTGCCTGTCATCGAGGCTGTCATTCTTTTTTGTCCCGTGGATTAATCCGTAACGTTAAACCTAATAACTATTCAACGCTGCGGCGCTTCTCGACGTTACTTTTACGGCTGTTTACTTTACGTTATTAGGTTAACCATTCTCAAAGGTCTGCCGAAACACCACTAAAGCACTGAAGGCAGCACCCTCAAAACTAGAGCCCGACCGATATATCGGCGGGCCAATATTATCGGCCGATATTAGGCATTTTCCTAACTATCGGTATCGGCATTTATAACGTCCGATAAATTAATATTTAAAAAAAATGCAGTGTGCAGTGATTTATGTAAGGATGGCGCTGCCAATAAAGCACCTAAAAGCTGTTACAAAGAACTGGCAAAAGTGGCAAAAAAATAACAGCCATGTCCGGTGTAGACACAGTGTTAAAACTCATTCTGCTACGTTACAACATCAAGCAATATTCCAATAATTTATGTAATTATAACACTTTATATAGGACCATTTTGCATTAAAAGTAGCCAGATCGACACGCGAGACACGACACGTTCAGAATTAATACACTTTTAGTAAACTACAGAACAGCGCGAGGGGAAGCGGTTAGTGATATAAAACGCACACACACAGGTCTGTTAAATTAAGCAATACTTTTAAGGTAGTCTAATATTTTTCTGACTTACAAAATTACTGACACAGTAAAGGGTAGATTTAAATAAAGAAAAACGAAATTTAAATAAAGAAAAACGAAATTTAAATAAAGAAAAACGAAATTTAAATAAAGAAACGAAATTTAAATAAAGAAATTGAACGAAATTTAAATAAAGAAATTGAACGAAATTTAAATAAAGAAATTGAACGAAATTTAAATAAAGAAATTGAACGAAATTTAAATAAAGAAATAAAACGAAATTTAAATAAAGAAAAACAAAATTTAAATAAAGAAAAAACTAAATTTAAATAAAGAAAAAAATAAATTTAAATAAAGAAAAACGAAATTTAAATAAAGAAAAACTAAATTAAGTTAAATTAAAAAACGAGATTAATTTAGATTGATAATAACGGGTAAAAAGGCTAATACATTTTGTTTCTATTATTTTATTTTCCACAATGTCAAAGCAACACAGCTTAATCCAAAACACAAGCTCAGACATGCACTTCGTCCATACAAACTCCGCTGTTCTGCGCTCTTACCAGAGAAGAGTCCCGTTGCTGGAACACTTGCGCGTCGGTTCTATTTCTAGCATGGACGCGTTTTCCGCGTGGCTTGAGCCGCGCCTGAGAGCAGGCAGTGTGCAAACTCCAACCTGTTAACATGGGAGCCGAAATAAAAACGGCCATGCCACGCAGTCAGTGTGTCGCCGGCCTTATTCAAGCGCGAATGAGAACCGTTTTGCGGGGGATCCCAGATGTGAAAAAAAAAAAAATTTGAATGTCAAATTTTCAAATCGAATACCAACCCACCGAACGAATATTCGAATATTCGAGGCCAGCACTATAGCCTAGTTTCACGTTTAGTACATTTTGCTTACTACTTATTTAAAATAGTATAAAACTACTGTACATATGTAATTATAAACGTTTTCATTATGATATTATTAATTTTACTTTACTAAAAAGATCTGAGTTCTTCCTCCACTGGTAGATATTAGAGAAATTAAGATTAAAAATAGAAGATAAGGTTTTGTCAGTGACACTTTTGATATATTTATTGATACAAGTTATGTTTTAAATAACGTGACTAAATTAAAAGACAAAGTCGTTAGTGAAGATTATGCAACAGTATTTAGAATATAATATAATATAAAATACAATACAAACTAGTTTGGTTACAGCTCAAATTCTCATTCTATCATTCACCCTGCCTCCATTACATATCTTTGTCACACAAGTGTTTAATCACCACATTTGAGTTATCATTGCAAAACGTTTATATATTTATTCTGTTTACTGTGTATTCTATATACAGTACCCATCAAAAGTTTGTACACACCAATTGGAAAGTGTGTCCAAACTTACTGTACTATAATACACATAAATAGTATTGCTACTGTATTATAATATACACATAAATAATATCGGCCGATATACCGGTATCTGGCTTTTTTTTAATCGGTATCGGCATCGGCGCCCAAAAATCCATATCGGTCGGGCTCTACTCAAAAAACTTTGTAGGTAGCTTTGCTAACGTTACGCGTTTGTCTTCAGTTACAGGGGTAACTTACAAACTCAAAGAAAAGAAGAAACAATTACTTTGACTTTACAAAGTTCGGAAACTGGTACGTTACACAAACATAGCCACATAAGTTGCATTAACTCACCTTTGATGAAGTGATCACTGCACACACGGGCATTTTCCGATTCAGCTCCTCCCGACCGCAGACGTAGGTTTGCAAGCCATTTTTCTGGCGTTTTTCTGTCAATTTCTTGCATTTTTCCCCCTTATGAACAACAACTTTTGGTACACGATAAAAACTCCTCATGGTTTCTCGGCTTGATCGATTTGAGAAACCATAAACGATGCAAAACATAAGCATTTTGAGTTTGTTATAGTGCTTCCTAAATGTAGCAAATCACTTCCTGCCCTCCATCTGCATTTCGCGCCATGGCAACGCAGTAACGTGACGTCATATGCAAACAACCTATTACACCAAAAAAATACTGGCTTTGAAACAATTTTCACAGAAATTTAGCAAAAAATGGCAAATTTTTTACTGTGTAGGATAAAAATGCTTGGATTATTATTATTTTTTTTTTGGTGGTGACCATTTTGTCATGTCACACCTGGTTAGGACACTTAAGTTTCTCTGTGTTTTTCTGAGCCTTGCTTTGTTGTCTATAGCGACTCTCATTTCTTCCTTTGATCATATAGTTATTTCTTCTCCTCATTTAGGATTACATCACTGTTAAAGAAGTGTACCAAGTACCTTCCCCATTCTGGCTGTCACTACTCACACGTTTCTATAAGACCTGGTGCCCTATAGTGGGGCAGATGACAGACTCTGATGCGCAACCCTTATGACGGTAGCTGTTGAGCGTACGCATCAAGAATGCATTCCAACTCCTTTCAGGAGAGGTGGGTATGTTGACAGACAGGCAGTTGTTCATTTTTTCATATACAAATTAAACTTACTTTTTGAAGAGTTATGTTTAAAGAGCGAGACTAGAGTCACATCCTGATGTTGCTCATTGTCCTGGTGTGCTATAGTACTCGCAGAGTAACTCTCTGCTTATTCATTGGCTGCTGCTTTCAATTGCCCAGCCAATCACCAGCTCAGAAACAAATTCTCCAACTTTTTTTGGTCCTTGTTACTGTTGCAGTTGTTCACTGGTTGATCAATTGTAATGTGTTGTTGCCCCTTTCAAACTACAGATGTTGGTAAAAACGATCATTAATTGCATCCCCCGTGCTGTTCAGGAGGCAGGCTGTAGATGCATCTTCCCTTCAGAGTCAACCAGGTATAAACAACTATTACATAGAAATGGAATACCTGTTCACTTTTGAAAAGAATACAGTAATACAGGGAATTCTTAGTGTTCATTTGTCACCAGTATCAGGTGGTTTGTTGCTGAATGAAAGAATAATGCAGTCATTAAAGCAAACCGTAATAAAATGTGTAGGGATGCTCCGATCAGGATTTTTGCAGCCGATACCGATTAACGATTTCTTGTCATGGTGATCGGCCGATACCGATGCTTAATATACTTAATATAAGACAAATACAAACAAAATGGAACAGTCTGATGCAGCCCACAATGTTTTTTGTTTTTTAAACATTGTCCAGTAGTAAACTTTGGAGGACAAAATAAACATTTAATCACCTAAAATGGAGAAGTTTGATGTAACTTGAGCATTGTCCAATGCAAGTCTGAGCAGGACAAAATAAAAAAAAAAAAAAAAATTGTAAACTCCTAAAAGAACAAATTTGAGTAGTTTGATGTAACTCATTAGTAGGGATTAGGGCTGAACGATTAATCGCACTTTCCATGTAATCGCACTTAAATCGAGATGGCTTATCGCGATTTTAAAATCGCAAAGGCTGCTTTTTTTTTTCTTTTTTTTTATGCGCAGTTTGTCTTGATGTACGGCTCTGTAAACGCTGCTCCATCTGAAAGCACTGTGAGTTTGAGTCACTTATAACGTGCATTTGAAAAAACAACACGCGTCAAACATCTTTCCAAAACATGAAGCATTTATGAACCTCGTCCAACAACAGACAACATTTAATAACATGCATTTACTCCAAACTCACTTCATAACAACAGTTGAGCTCCTCCTTCTGTGAGATGATGTGCCTTCTTACACAGAATAAGGCAGTCGTGTATTTATAAGTCATGTTTAATCAAAGCGTTTCAATGTCCTGTTTATTCAGCTACAGCGATAGGTGTTTCCTGGAATGATGCGCATAATTGTACTTCTGCGGCGGGGCATATTTATCGTGTTCGCGTGAGAGCGCCCTCTGGCGTTCAAATGGGGCAGTATTTACTACCAATCAGCCGCACTCCACTGACAAGCTGCACATAAGATGATCGCAAATCGCGTGCGGTTTTGTTGTGATTAATCGTTCAACCCTAGTAGGGATGGGCATTTCAAGCAAAAATAATATTCGAAAATCGCTGGGTATTATTCGACTATTATTCGAAAATCACACCTCTCCCCCATACACGCACACATGCATGTATAGGCTACATGCATGTATAGGTGTGACGTTTAAATATAACTTAAACTTAAATATACACTCCCTGACAAAAGTCTTGTCGCCTGTCCAAGTTGTAGGAACAATAGATAATAACTTGACTTCTAGTTGATCATTTGGAATCAGAAGTGGCTTATATGAAAGGCAAAGGCCTCTAGATTACGCTTATTTTACCAAAATAAAATTTTATCATGCCTTGATTTTTAATTAATTAGGACAGAAAGGTCAGACTTTGCTTAGACAAAAGTCTTGTCACTTAACAGAAATAATTTACAGTACAGAACATAAAGTCATGGTGCAGTGGAAAAATAATTAGTGTATGACTCCCATGAGCTTGGAGGACTGCATCCATACGTCTCGGCAATGACTCAAATAACTTTATTAATAAAGTCATCTGGAATGGCAAAGAAAGCATTCTTGCAGGACTCCCAGAGTTCATCAAGATTCTTTGGTTTCATCTTAAATGCCTCCTCCTTCATCTTACCCCAGACATGCTCAATAATGTTCATGTCTGGTGACTGGGCCGGCCAATCCTGGAGCACCTTGACCTTCTTTGCTTTCAGGAACTTTGACGTGGAGGCTGAAGTATGAGAAGGAGCGCCATCCTGCTGAAGAATTTGCCCTCTCCTGTGGTTTGGAATGTAATGGGCAGCAAGAATGTCTTGATATCTCAGGCTGTTGATGTTGCCATCCACTCTGCAGATCTCTCGCACGTCCCCATACTGAATGTAACCCCAAACCATGATTTTTCCTCCACCAAACTTGACTGTTTTCTGTGTGAATCTTGGGTCCATGCGGGTTCCAATAGGTCTTCTGCAGTATTTGCGACGATTGGGATGCAGTTCAATAGATGATTCATTGGAAAAATCAACCTTCTGCCACTTTTCCACAGTGCATCCTACCTGCAAGCTGTGGGCCTTGGCAAATGCAACACGATTTTTTAGTTCTTCTGTTTAATGCTGGTTTCTGAGCACTAATTCGACCATTGAGACCACTGCGTGAGAGAATTCGACAAACTGTTCTTGTAGATACAGGGGCTTCTGGTGACCAGTTGTTATGTAGCTCTGCTGCAGTTGAAAAAGGGCTGGCGAACCAACAAACGGTCCTCTTGAACAGTTGTCTTACGGGGTCTGCCTGACCTGGGCCTGTCATGAACTTCACCAGTTTCTTCAAATCTTTTTCTTATCCTCTCCACTTGACGTTTAGATACATTAAAGATGTCTGCCACCTCAGCAGGAGACTTGATCTTCAGGCTCTTGATGATCAGCACTTTGGTCTGTGGTAGAATCTTTGGCATGCTGTCAGAGGTCAGGATGCATTTCAAATGAAGGTTGGGTGTGCTGGGGTTCTTCTACACACCTGGGAATGTGTTAATTACAGTATTTGTCACAGGTGACGCTCTAATCTGTGATTAGTTGAATCCTTTAACGATGTGACAAGACTTTTATCTAAGCAAAGTCTGACCTTTCTGTCCTAATTAAATTAAAAATCAAGCCATGATAAGATTTTAGTTTGGTAAAATAAGCGTAATCTAGAGGCCTTTGCCTTTCATATAAGCCACTTCTGATTCCAAATGATCAACTAGAAGTCAAGTTATCTATTGTTCTTACAACTTGGACAGGCGACAAGACTTTTGTCAGGGAGTGTAGGCTAGGTTTCATATTTGTTTTATATAATATAATGTTCTTTTTTTAATTTCATCTGTTGATTATATGAAAAAGGAACCACATGAGATGGGTACAATAGGATCATAAGATGCCCCAATATATCAGGAGACATTTGGAGTGGGTCAGACATGATTTTGTGCACTTAAAGGGATAGTTCAGGATTTTAGACATGAATCTCTATAGCTTCCCCATAAGCAGTGTGGTGCATTGACCATGACTTACCCCCGACAGCGTCCTGTGAGCCGAGCTCCGGTCCAGTTTTGGTCAAGATGAAATTAGTCCGGCAAGTTTGCTGGGGTCACGGCAATAAAGCTTTTTTCTTCTCAAATCAATATGTGTTCAAAAGAGTGATATATTTGCAGCACAAAACCGCTGTCTATGGAGAGGTCAGACCTCGTAATGGCTTGGCACTATTTTCTTCCCCGTCATATCACTGCGCGCTGCCGCTACCTACAGCCAGCTGGGAGCCGCGCACGTGTCACTTTGTTTACAGCTCGTAAAGAGAACGATAACATGTCTGACTACAGCAGCGACGATGACAACATTGACTTCGACACACAGCCAAAAGGATATCTTTACGAACCTGAATACACAGATGACGAGTTACGCCAGATGGAGTTAGAAAGGCAACATCTGCCACAGGAAATCTTTGAAATGTGTGAGGAGAAAGCGCCACATCTTTGTTTGTACAGTCCGGATAGTCACAAGTCCGCACCATTTTCTACAAAGCTTGTACAAACTGATCGCTCTTGGTGAGTAGCTATGTTAGCTCGTTCGTGTAGCTGTTCTGAGCACGTAAACACTGCTGTAAACACTGCCGAACAACTGAAAAAGTGGTGTGCGCCTGCGCAGCTCGCAGCTGGCTGTAGGTAGCGGCAGCGCGCAGTGATATGACAGGGGAGAAAATAGTGGCAAGCCATTACGAGGTCTGACCTCTCCATAGACAACGTTTTAGTGACGCAAATATATCACTCTTTTGAACACATATTGATTTGAGAAGAAAAAAGCTTTATTGCCGTGACCCCAGCAATCTTGCCGGACTAATTTCATCTTGACCAAAACTGGACCGGAGCTCGGCTCACAGGACGCTGTCGGGGGTAAGTCATGGTCAATGCACCACACTGCTTATGGGGAAGCTATAGAGATTCGTCTAAAATCCTGAACTATCCCTTTAAGTTTTGTTTTGTAGAAAGCCATTTATTAAAGTGAATTTCGTTTTGTAAAAAGTGTATCTTAATTTCAATCAATGTTTCATCAACCAATTGCCTGGATTTAATAAATAAGCAAATATAGAATACAATATAATCAGGACACGGAGGCGCCGGCATGTGAACTGGAACGCGTCTCATAAATGAATTGAAACTCCGCGTATAAGCTACTTGCCTCACAGAGGCAATAACGTATAGAAAGCTTAATGTCTATTTAAAAAAATTAATCAAATCGATAAAAAATGGCCTACTCTCTGCTTATGTAGGCTAATCCGTATGAAGTGTGCATTTCTCTCTATAGGCGCGTTCACTAGGCTACATTTGAAGATGGCGAGTCAGCATCGCCAACTGTATCTTTGCAGCCAGAAAACGCTAGTTTATTAAAGGTGCTCTAAGCGATGTCACACGTTTTTTAGTCCAAAACATTTTTTGTCACATACAGCAAACATCTCCTCACCATCCGCTAGCTGCCTGTCCCCTGAACACACTGTAAAAAAACGCAGTCGTGCACGCTGCACGGGCAGCCCAACTTATTTCACATATTTTCTAACCAGCATGTCACAAAGGGCATTCTGAGCGAGCGGCGCTGTGTAGACTGAGCGAGCACAGCATACTCTTCATAATGGCGCTCTCGCTCTGGAGGACAGTGCTCCACCTAGGGTTGGGTATCGTTTCATTTTTAGCGATTCCGATTCTGCTTATCGAATCCGGTTCTTATCGATTCTTGTTTCCGATTCCAATATTTTTTGGAGGGAGAAAAAAGGGCAAATATTTGAAGAATAAATAGTTCTACCTTTTATTCTTGCCAATTTTAAGCAATAACCAATAAAATGGCTAAAGTGAAAGGAGTCTCTTCATATAAAGGTGTTGATTACATTATTACTCCAGTAGGTGGCAAAAATCGACTTGAATTATTTATTCAAGAAGACTCGAGATTCGTTAAAAAATGGTGAATCATTCATTAAACAAGTATTTGAGACACTGAATTAATTAGTGTTTGAATTAATTATTCAAACGAGTTTTTTAAAAATAGACTATTAGACTAAACATTTTATTCTGAGTAGTTGTCTGATGTATGTAATCGTGATCTCCATTTTAAACAAAATAAAAATGATTGTTTGATTTTAAGCCACATAGATTCCTGAATTAAGGACCGTTCACATATTGCGTCTAAAAATGCTTGGAAAAGCACGGCTGCGCCGCATTCTCCTTTCCACAAGCGCTTGCGCTCCCGTGGCGTCTGTCGTTGCTGTGCAGCCATGAACTGCGCTCTCCATGATGACGACGAAGAAGTATCAGCAAAGGATTAATTCATTTATAGCCCTTGCATTAGCTTTACTAGGCTACTAGATATATTTATGGAGATGAGAAATAAAAAGCCGCCCTGTTCAGCTATGATCAGCTGTTCGGCCGAGCTTTCGATGTTACAGAAAGGTCGGTTGTTTTTTGTCACATGACCTTTGACCGCTTCTATTATAAACGCGCTTGCCGCGAATAACGAATTTGCAACTGTCCCAAAGTCAGGAATCGATAAGAGGAATCGGAATGCGTGCGTCTTATCGAATACCAGGTTTTTGGAAATTTGTTACCGGTTCTAAAATGGAACCGGTTCTCGATACCCAACCCTAGCTCCACTACGTGAGATTTCTTTGAAACATACACAGCAAATTGCTAATTTGTTTCCTTGTTTCTTGACACAGTAATTACACACCGGCGATGACATGATTGCGTCGCCAAATCATTTAAGTCCCCACGCATCATGTACCTCCTCACGTTTTGACGTCATCAAATTGTGATCAGTTTGTGAGGTCGCCCAAATTTAGTGAGTGCCGATCAAGTCATAAAATGTTTTTATCGGCCGATACCGATCTCCGGCCGATCGATTGGAGCATCCCTAAAAATGTGTGATCATAGGTGGAAAGAGAATGTAAAATATGTGGGCATTATTGTCATTTTGCACATCTATTCCAGTAGGGCTGCACGATTAATCGCAATTTCCATGTAATCGCACTTCAACCGATTTGGCTTATCCAGGGTTCCAGACTGCGACCAAAATGCGACCATTTTTTGAGAATGTGCGAGTTAAAATTTGATGTGGTCGCATTTGTGCGAGTGCATGGTCATGTACTACTCAGTTAAATTCACGCATGAATTTTCCTGCATTGAACTTGTTTTAGCGCCCGCCAAAGTCTTATTTGATCGGTGAGTAATGTAGATGAATGTGTTTAACTGAAAGAACGAGCAGAGAGAGAGAGACCCGGTCGCGCGCGCACTCTCTCTCTTCGGAGCCAGGCGAAAGTGTAAACAAGACTTCACCGTCTCCAAACTAAGCGCTGTCTTGCTCTCTCTCCCGCGCGCATATTAATCAAAATAAATCGACACGGTGGTAAAAGGTCGGAAGAGTTTCCGTGGAGCATTCGGAGATTTTTTTTTTTTTCTGAATTACCGCTGGTGTGAATTGTGCTAAATAAGTTGCCTTATCTTCTCTGAAAAGCATTCCGGACATTCAGCTAAAAAAAAAAACCTTTAATTAAACGAAAAAACCTATCCAGTGATGAAATGTTTTCTGTGTTGACACAAATCTTGGATGTGTCCATGTCCTAACTGCTGGGATAATCACACAACGCGCACGACACTAATGACTCCTTTGAACCGATTCATTTTAATGAATGGTTAAAACAACTGATCTTTCCAACACTGAACTCAGGAGACGTCTGAATCGGTGTATAACTAATCAGTAACACTTTACAATAAGGTTCTATTTATTACATAAATTACATAAAAAGTACAGTTTGCTTACTCAAGCTTAAGCGCGACCAAATCAGAAAGTTGGTAGCACCAGTGCAACCAGTGGAAAAGTTAGTCTGGAGCCCTGGGCTTATCGCGATTATGACATCGCAAAGGCTGCAATGATTATTATTTTTTTTTATATATATATATATGCGCCGGTTGTCATTGATTTACGGCTCTGTAAACGCTGCTCCATCTGAAAGCACTGAGTTTGAGTTACTTGTAACGTGCATTTGAAAAAGCAACACGCTTCAAACATCTTTCTAAACATGAGAGGCATTTATGAACCTCTTGTCCAACAAAAGAAAACATTTAATAACATGCCTTTACTCCAAACTTACTTCATAATGACAGTTGAGCATCCTTCTGTGAGATGATGTGGCTTCTTACACAGAATAAGGCAGTTGTGTTTATTAGGCATGTTTAATCAAAGCATTTGAATCTTGTTTATTCAGCTATAAATAGTATGATGGCCGATAGGGATTCCTGGAATGATGTACGTTATTGTACTTCTGCGGTGGGGCATATTTGGCGTGTCTGCGTGAGAGCACCCTCTGGCGTTCAGATGGAGCAGAATTTACTACCGATCAGCCATGCTGCACTGACAAGCTGCACATAAAATAATCAGAGCCTTTGCCAAATTGCGTGCGGTTTCATTGCGATTAATTGTGCAGCTCTATATTCCAGTGTTATCCCACTCTAAATTATACAGACTCCTGAAGCAATTTGATATTACACATTTAAGAGAATTTGTTTTTCAGTTGCTGTGTACTGGTGCTAGAGAAGCTGTTTTTAGGACCATCTACTGTGCAGTGTCTGGCCTATGAGCTGCCAGGTGAGTTGTTTTTACAGAAAAAATCCTGATCAAGAAGACGTCCCAGTGTTGCCCAGACCGGGGGTTCCCAAACTTTTACAAATTCAGGACCCACCTTAGACAAGTATAATCTATCTCAAGACCCACCAAAATATTAAAGATTAGTAAACAATTGACATTACTGTAAGCTTAATGTTAATCAAAAGTTGATATGACAGAAATCGAGCATTTAATAAAAAAGTACAACTGTAAAATTAATACTAATATTTACGTTTTGATTTCTTCATTTACAGATGTTAAAGAGTATATGAAATATGTCCATAACTTGAAAAACGCTCACTCCAGTCCGGAAATGAACTGTAGTCCGTGCTGCGTACAGGGATTAAAGTTCTCCGTCGCTACGACGGATTTCCGTTAATTGCAGCAAGTCCATGACGGATTTCCGTCATTGCGGGTTCCAGTCTGTCCTTAAAGTCTTAAATTCACTTTTCATAATTTTAAGGCCGTAAATAGGCTTTCATTTCTCAAATAGTGTAATAAATATCTTAATTTTAGTTTGAATAGGTCTTAAATTAAGGAAAGACGAGGTGTATTCACCCTGCTGAGGGGGATGTGATCAAAGCCTGGAGTGGAGCAAAAGCACGTTCCTCTCTCCACTCTAAGCACTCTGTAATCACTCCGCTCATAGTCCACTCCGGGTTTTCAATTACCGCTCACGGAAAGTGCATGTCAGGCTACAGCTGAGCGCTAAGGTAGAACTATATTTCAGTGACACACTTATAATGCAGGTAGGGCTGGGCGATATCGATATAAAAAATATATCGATATATTTTTTAAATGCGATATGGAATTAGACCATATCACATCGATATAGTTCAAATTTGCACTGTGATCCTTGCTCCCCGTGCCTCCGCTCCTCCTTTTCCACACTGCGTGCGTGTTTAGAGCATGTTATGTTATGAGAGGCGAATCATGACTACTTCAGAAAACCCAGCACAATAGGAGGATCTTTGTTGACATCTTTGTACGCATGCGCGAGTGGTTGTGTGGCAACAAATCAAACAGTATTGCGGGCTGTAAAGACGCGACGAGCACTTTCAAGAGAGTTAGCGGGCAAAATCCACAATATATAAGCACTTTAACATCTGAAGACCGGAGGAGGTTTGGAGAGAAGCTCAAAATTTGTATTGGTGACAAAATCGAAGTTATTCAAAGCCCATATGAGATCTCCGCTGACTGTGCGTGCAGCTCCCCAAACAGACGAGGCATTTATACTTGACGCAACTGTTTTGTTTTAGACTGAACACCAGACCATACAACTGATTTAGACGCGCAAACTGGGTGATGATGAGATGTACTAATATCCGTCTGCTCGGGCAGATTCGGCTCAAAGTCGTGCATCTGCGGATGCGCGCGCTGTTAAGCCGAATCTGCCCGAGCAGACGGATATTAGTTTTTTTATTACCTTCGCGCTCATGCGGACGCGTCGAGTATAAACAAGGTTTTAAAGCTCAGCCACTTGTTTTTTTTCATATTTTTTTGCAAGTGGAAGATCTTGGTTTACATTTGGACTTGGATGTGATCTTATAGGCTTGAAAAGGTTGGTGACCACTGCATAACGCAAACCCAGTCAAACGTTTGACTGCAGTATCTTCCATCCTATGCGCCTTATAATCCGGTGCGCCCTATATGAAAACAGTTATAAAATAGGTCATTCATTGAAGGTGCGCCTCTGCTTATAGTGCGGAAAATACGGTAGTCTGGGTGCTGTGGATCGCGGTTTGGGACACCTGAATCAGAACGCGAAAACATATGACTCGGTTGATTTGACTCGGTTTTATTATTTTTTATTTTATTCAATCTTCTATAAATACATAGTCACTAAGACTTAGGCGAGCCTCACAAACTCGATCAGTAACGTTAGGAATCCAGGCTTCGGAGCGTCCAGGTTCAATCGCCTAATTGCACGCAACCATTTCTTTCGTATTTCGCGATCTTTTTCGGAGGGAATTCGAAAAAACTTTTTATCAGGCCCCCAACGAGCCGTACAATCGACCACACAGCTAGAGTGAACCATCCTCTTCTCTAAATCCTCCTCCAAACGTGCAAAACAGTCAAATTACAGGTATCTAGCGGTGTTTCCTGCCACACGATTCCCGTGATGCAACGCGGCAAACATAAACAATGACGTCACAAAAGATCCGCCTATAGGAACTACCAGGCAGGCAGTGACATAAGTGTACACTGAAATAAAGTTTTTCACCTCAGAAAAACGAACTTTCTTGTCCTGTCAGTCGTTATCCTGTTCTCGTAGCGCACACTCAATTGCACGCGCAAATTCAGCGGCGCGCGCTGTATTGCTTCACTGATCAAGTGCAAAAGAAACTACGAGCATGCAACGCCGTTACGTTGTAAATTACACGAAATAAAAGTAATGCAGGTATGATTCTCATTCTGTTCACCAGTTTCCATGTTTCATTAACAGTTATCGTTAATATTGTGTATTCACCATGGTAACTGTCGTTTCCATATAACCCCAAAATGCCACTATTATTTTTTATATTTTTAAATGACTGTAGTGGCTCATACCAACATTGTATTAACAAAAACTAGTTTGGGACTGCTATTTAATAGCTTTAGCCTAGGCCTAATGTTTACAGTGCTATGCACAAGTTTAGACACCCATACTAAAGTTGACTAAAAAGAGGAATAAAAAATCATCTTTTGGAAACTGAACTTAATGCCTTAATTTGAAAAGTTAGGAAAAATCCAACCTTAAAGGACACCAATTTTCTTTGTGAATAAATAATGTATCGTAAATAAATAAATGTTCTTCCTTAAAATACAGGGTGCATAAGTTTGGACACCCCTATGTTAAATTCCCATAGAGGCAGGCAGATTTTTATTTTTAAAGGCCAGTTACTTCATGGATCCAGGATACTATGCATCCTGATAAAGTTCCCTTGGCCTTTGGAATTAAAATAGCCCCACATCATCACATAGCCTTCACCATACCTAGAGATTGGCATGGTTGTATTTCAGTTAGCCTATAGCTAGTTTGATTTGCATTGAGAGATGATCTTATGGAAAGTATCTCTAGGTATGGTGAATGCTATGTGATGATGTGGGGCTATTTTAATTCCAAAGGCCAAGGGAACTTTATCAGGATTCATAGTATCCTAAAAAATAAATTAAAAAAATACTTAAAAATAAAAATCTGCTTGCCTCTATGGGAATTTAACATAGGGGTGAAGAACATTTATTTATTTACGATACATTATTCATTCACAAAGAAAATTGGTGTCCTTAAAGGTTGGATTTTTCCTAATTTTTTAAATTAAGGCATTAAAGGTATAGCGGAGGATCTTTTTACTTCCGGGTGGATACCCTATACTATTGGTCCTCCTAATTGTCAATCATTCTGGTGAATCAATCAAACTTTTCAAAAAGTGGAGAGGGCGGGACTTATCTAAAATTCGGAAAGATCCTCCGCTATACCTTTAAGTTCAATTTCCAAAAGATGATTTTTTTATTCCTCTTTTTAGTCAACTTTAGCATGGGTGTCTAAACTTATGCATAGCACTGTATTTATTAGTACTAGTCTTTACTATTAGTCATATTCTTACAATTTATGTTAAGTAAAGGGGAAAAGTAACTTACTTGTGTGTTAAATTGTGTAAACGTGTTATAATTTGCATATATATATATATATATATATATATATATATATATATATATATATATATATATGCAAATTATTAATTATATTAGTATGTTCCATGCCTGGTTTTCATAGATTAAAATATAGCTTTTAAAATACGCCTACTGGCAATATTAAAGCGGTTTAAAACGTCTCCCCTTAAAACGCTATTGGTCTCGACTATTTAAAAAGTTAAAGGAATATGACTTGGCCTAAAAAAAAAAATTTCAGTCAGAAGAATTTTTTTCACTTTAATCCCTGTGCGTATGTTGTTAAACTCTTTGTGGTGTTAGGCGCAGAAAACGCTGTCATGCTACAGACTACACAATTACAATATATTAAGAAAATTAATTGCTTGTCTTCAGCTGATTCTAATTTGTATGTTTGTGATCATACTACTTTTTGATGCAAAGCGAGACGAGACAAATCCTGATATTGTTCATTATCCTGCTATAGTACTCGCAGAGTAAGGCCGGCGACACAGTGGCTGCGTGGCGTGAGCGTGGCGTTTCTGCTGCGTGGCGTTTTCTCTGTCTTTGCACACCAGAAACATGTCTGACGCGGCGCTGCTGCTGCTAGCTAACATATAAGCCTCATTGGTGATATATTCGACATATGAGGAGAGAGTTGTGGAAGGCCTATACTTCATGTTAAACATAAATATATAGCAGCAAACACAACGTCAGCAGTACTTTAATTACATGTATATCTGCATTTGTCAAAACCTAGAAACTTTCAAACATCAAAGTGTAATTTATTAATATACATTTGTGTCAAAATGACATATAAACATCTTTCCCTAATTCTATTTTGCCTGGAAACGCTTCCAACACGCTTGTGTGTCGTGTAAAAAATAGGCGTCGGTTCTATTTCTAGCATGCACGCGTTTTCCGCGCAGCTCGAGCCACACAGGCAGTGTGGAAGCTCTAACCTGTTGACATGGGAGCTGAAATAAAAATGGACACGCCACGCAGCCAGTGTGTCGTCGGCCTAACTCTCTGCTTATTCATTGGCTGCTAGTTTCCATTGCCCAGACAATCACCAGCTCAGAGACATGCTAATGTTGTGGCATTTGTCTGTTTTTGTACAAAGTTTCTTAGACTTGAGATTTGAAATAGAATTTAACTTTCACCAGGTGTGATGCTGCAAGTTTTTAGCAGCATTCATTTGCAGTTTTGGTTAATTACACTGGAAATTACTGGCTTTGAAAAAACTTTCATGTAGAAATTTTGCAAAAAAGTGTCTTTTTTTTTTACAGTGTAGGATAAAAATGCTTGGATTATCTTTTTCCTTTCTTTTTGGTGGTGGTGGTCACACCTGGTTAGGACACTTAAGTTTCTCTATATTTTCCTGAATCTTGCTTTTGTTGTCTGTAGCGACTCTCATTTCTTCCCTTGGATCAAATAGTTATTTCTTCTCCTTATTTAGGATTACATCACTGTTAAAGAGTAATACAAAGTACCTTCCCCATTCTGGCTGTCACTACTCGCACGTTTCTATAAGGCCCATAGTGGGGCAGATGACAGACTCTGATGCGCGACCCTAATAACGGTAGCTGTTGACCGTACACATCAAGAATGCATTCCAGATCATCTAACTTCTTTCAGGAGAGGTGGGTATGTTGACAGACTGAAGGCAGTTGTTCATTTTTTTTTTTTCAGATATAAATTAAACTTACTTTTTGAAAAGTTATGTCTAAAGAGCGAGACTAGAGTCACATCCTGATGTTGCTCATTGTCCTGGTGTGCTATAGTACTCGCAGAGTAACTCTCTGCTTATTCATTGGCTGCTGCTTTCAATTGTCCAGCCAATCACCAGCTCAGATACAATTTTTTTTATTTTATTTTTTTATCCTTGTTACTGTTGCATTTCTTCACTGGTTGATCAAGTGTCATGTGTTATTGCCTCTCTCAAACTACAGATGTTGGTGAAAGCGATCATTAATTGCATCCCCGTGCCGCTCAGGAGGCAGGCTGTAGATGTGTCTTCCCTTCACAGAGTCAACCAGGTATAAACAACTATTACATAGAAATGGAATACCTGTTCACTTTTGAAAAGAATACAGCAGTACAGGGAATTCTTAGTGTTTAATTATGTCACCAGTATCAGATGGTATGATGCTGAATAAGATTAATGTAGTCATTAAAGCGAAACCGTGATGTTATCATAGGTGTAGAGAGAATGTAAAATTTCAATACTTATATTTGTTATAATTTCTTCATTTACAGATGTTAAAGAGAACATAAATGTCCATGGCTTAAAACGCGCTGTGCTGCGAATGTTGTTTAAGTCCCCCTGTAGTTTATGATTTTATCCCTTAAAACTCATCTTTGATCACCAAAATTACATATTAAAACTTTTTTTTCCTTGGAAAAAAAAAGTCTTCATGCCTTGCAACAGCTTGAATTTAAATATACACCTTTAGTATATGTGGTTGTTTGAATATGCAAATTAGCCCCGCCCTCCACTCACACCAGTTCAGAGATCCACTCGTTGACGATCACATATCGAGTGGATCACATGCCCTCAAGCTACAGACTAGTTACAATGCATGTTAAGAAAATGAATTGCTTGTCTTCAGCTGATTCTAATTAGTATGCTCATGATCATACTACTTTTTGATACAAAGCGAGACTAGAGTCACATCCTGATATTGTTCATTGTCCTGGTGTGCTATAGTACTCGCAGAGTAACTCTCTGCTTATTCATTGGCTGCTGCTTTCCATTGCCCAGCCAATCACCAGCTCAGAAACATGCGCAAACATCAGCTTGTTTTTGTAATTGAGCTTGTGGCACCTCATGATGTATAACACCTGTTTTATATTGTCTTAGGTATCATCACATGCCATCAAGAAAGATGACCTGAAAAAAACTTTCTGATGCCCACCTTTTTTTCCAATCTGTTGTTTTCACAAAAACAAAATTTGAATAAACTTATGATTGTCACTGTGCCATTATAGAATGTGATATCAGAAGTCAAGTCACCTTTATTTATATAGTGCTTTTTACAATACAGATTGTTTCAAAGCAGCTTTACAGTGATTCGTTTGTTTCTGCTGTACAGCAGATCTAGAAGAAAATAGCATCATAGTCCAGCTTAAGTTCAGTGATGGTTCATTTTTGTTATAAAAAATATTTATTTAGTTAATTTCTGTACAGTTGCTCTGGAGCTCAGCTCAGTTCTCTTATAATGGTGTCAATGCAGGCAGATTAATAATATGGTTAAATATTAAATGTCCTCAACTAAGCATGCCAAAGGCAACAGTGGCAAGGAACCAAAACTTCATTAGGTGGTGGAATGAAAAAAAAAAAAAAAAAAAAAAAAAAAACCTGGGAGAAACCAGTCTCAGTCGGGGGGCAGTTCTCCTCTAGCCAACGAACAGTGTATGATTATGATTGAGGCAGCATTACAGATCAGAAGTCAGATTGGAACAAGGAAACATGGAATTAGTTTCCATTGTTATGCTGATGACACTCAAATATATATTTCATCACGGCCGGATGAAAACGCTAAATTATCCAAATTGACTGTGTTAAAGATATAAAAGATTGGATGACGCGCAATTTTCTTTAATTAAATCCACACAAGACAGAGGTAATACTTATCGGTTCAAAAAACCGCCCACAAAACCTCTCACAATACAACTTTAACATAGGATGTCCTGTTACTTTATCCTCTACAGTAAAAGACCTGGGTGTTATACTTGACTGCAACCTGTCTTTTGAAAATCATATTTCATATGTTACAAAAACAGCCTTTTTCCACCTTAGAAACATTGCTAAGCTACGTAATATGCTATCTGTTTCTGATGCAGAAAAGTTAGTTCATGCGTTCATGACCTCGAGACTAGATTACTGTAATGCTTTATTAGCTGGTTATTCTGCTTCCTCAATAAACAAGCTACAGTTAGTCCAAAATGCCGCCGTTAGAGTTCTTACTAGATCAAAAAAAATTTGACCATATAACACCAATTTTATCATCACTACATTGGTTACCTATAAAGTTCCATATTAATTACAAGGTATTGCTTCTGACTTATAAAGCCCTAAACGGCTTAGCTCCAGTTTATTTAACGGATCTTCTATCACCCTATAATCCATCGCGCTCTTTAAGATCACTAAATTCGAGGCTTTTGGTCATACCTAGGATATCCAGATCAACCAAGGGAGGGAGATCATTTTCACATTTAGCTCCAAAACTCTGGAATAGTCTTCCTGATACTGTTCGTTGCTCAGACTCGCTCTCCCAGTTTAAAACTAGATTAAAGACGCATCTCTTCAGCCAGGCATTCATATAATATTTTTAATCTTACAGTTAAATCCGGTCTCTAGTTCATAAACGCCAGAGGAGAACTGGCCCCCGACTGAGCCTGGGTTCTCCCAAGGTTTTTTTTTTTTTTTCTCCAGGGATACTTAATTTAATTAATCAATCAACAATACTATTGATGAGCATTACCAAACGTGGATGTTTTACACTAGAAACAAACACTGATGTACTATTTTATTTAATACTGTGAAGCTGCTTTGATACAATCTGTATTGTGAAAAGTGCTATATAAATAAAGTTGACTTGACTTGGATCAGAACATTCAGAAATAAGTAATAATATAACTGAAAAGGTAAAACGGCTATAATTTTAAAACCATAGTGTTTGACAGATGTTTATATGTATATATTTTTGTTTCTATTTAACATTGACACATTTTCCAGGTAAAACAAAAAAACATGATTAAAAAGAAATCTTGGATTACATTAAGTGAACGTAATGTGATATTAAAACCAAATATATAAACTTAAGTTTAAGCATGTTTTCTTAATGCACACCATAACATTTTCAGATTTTGTGTATTTTATGTGAACAGAATTTTTTTTTTTAGTACTTGTTTATTACTTTGATACATCAGACAGGCCAATCATAAGGTAATGAAGTTTTTTCTTTTTGTATTATTCAAGGCCACAATAATAAGGTTTTAGTCACATTTAACATTATCTGCCTGAAAAAAAAAAAAAAAAAATTTTTAAAACATCTGAAAATAAAAAGCAGATTAAATATACAAATTTATATAATGTAGTCTGGTTTTCTGGTCAGTAAATACAATGACCAAAAAAAAAAACCTGAGAAGTCCACATTATTCACAGGTGTATGTGATATATAGCTTACTTTTTTCCAAAACGTGTAATTGAATAAATTGTATAAGAAGGGTTTTGTTATTGACAGAAAATGTTAGCATTTTCTATGTGCTCCACTGTTTTACTTTCTAGCTGTCCAACAATACTTCAAAAATACTTTGGGCTTTTGGGGCTCTATAAACTCAGGAGATGCTGCCTCCTGCTGAAACCTTAACTGCTGTTGGACAGTGTCACTTTAAAAGGTGTCTATACACTGTTCAGTCTCATATTTTTTAATATTTACTTAATTTTATTTTTTGTAAAATTATTTCTCATCCAATTTTTTAGGAGGCACTGCCTTCATTGGGAATGCGGCTGATACATACCGTTAGATGCTTTGTTCCCGTGACTGTATTCAAACTAAATATGAATGTCAAAACGATGGGTGTGTTTGACTTCACGCAGCTTTGCGCAGACCGATCGGTGTATGGCATCAAAGTACCGCGAGAGCAATTAGAGGGCAGGGGGCTTCAAATGCTTTTGAATGACTCTCGCGGTACTTTGATATCGTACACCGTTTGGTCTGCGCAAAGCTGCGTGAAGTCATCGTTTTGACATCCATATTCATAACGCACCTTTTGACTTAATGCGGAGACTGATTCGTGTCTGCTTTGAAGCAGTGCACATTGGTAAGAATTTGTTTTCTATTTTTTCCCCCATTGAATACTTTCTGAAGTTTTTTTTCTTTTTTCTTCAAACAATAGTAGAGTCAAGGGGGTCAAAATGAAAAAAAGTAGTAATAAAGTCAGTCCACAAAAAGACCTGTAGAAGAGTTTTTACATTGTGAAATTTAACTGATAGAATTGTAAGATGAAGTAAATATGTGTGTATATATATATATATATATATATATATATATATATATATATATATATATATATATATATATATAAAATCTGAATGAATTTGTCAACTATAAACATGCATATCCTACAGCTTTTTCACATAGCTACAATGCCAACAAAAGATGGGGCACAGTTTCCAGTAGGAAAGAACAAAAAGAGCAGCTCACATCAGTGTCCTTAAATATACAAAGAAAGTATTTAACATGACAAAGTATTATCTTGAAAGAAATTTCTATCATCTTATTTGTAACAAATATAAAGGGGGAGAGCAAGGGAGTGTTGTAGCACTGTCAGTTTAACAAGTTAGAACAGAGCTATGGTGATGTCATCAATATCATACACTCCCATCACCTTTTTGAGCTCACAGGAGAAGTGACTGTGAGCAATATTGAAGATTTTATGCACACACACAAAAACAAACAAACAAAAAAAAAACTTTTCAGGAAGAGAAGTAAATCGTCAGGATTATATTTTGCTTAGCATCCATTTCATTATAGATACAATTATTTGACTTGCATAACCTAAAGTAGTGGTTTCTCTAGTTTAATTTGATGCTTTGCATACATGCAAAAAGATTTAGCTAGGTTTTGGCTGTTTGGGTTGGGAATAGTTGTAATAGTTAATTAAAAATGTTACAACCAACCCGTTATGATGATTCTAATCCAGTCCAGTTATTAATCACATCCTGTTAAGGATTCATGTGGTAAATATGTTTTCATTGTAGTTTATGTGCAAGTCTCTTATCATTTGCCTCAATTGAACACTTTTTTTTTTTTTTTTATGTGATGCTGCAAAACACTCAAGGCAGTTGTTTTGTGCAAAATTTAAAGTCCTAAAAGAAATAAAATATAATTTTTTTGTCACTTTAAATTAACTTTATTCAAAAGTGATTTTTCTTTGTTCTTCAATAAAGTTGTTGCATAAATTAGATAGTGTTCATCTTATTTCAGCAAATCACCTCGTTACATCTATCCAGGCTAGTGTTACACCCCACCCTAGTTGTGGGGTAGCTTGTAACAACGGAAATCTTTGAATTTGACATTAACTCACATAATCTGAGATTGTGTAGTACACATCCAAGTGAGTTTTATTTGTAGTACACAAATGTAGCTACCGTGTATTAAAGTTTGAGAGATTCATCACAAATTACTCGGATGCTCAAACAAACATTGTTACTACCATCCCCGTTCTTACCTAGGATATTACAACAAAATATTCTCCCAATTAAGATCACCAACATACTTGGTCCAGTAATAGTGTACGGTTTGGTGGCCATCTCTTTTCAAAACAGCTTTGTTATAATTTTAACTTGTAAAAATATTACAACACACAGTCTTGACTGGGTAAAAGTAAGTCAGGGAAATAGATTACACCTGTACACAGAGAAACAACACCAGAATGAATGGCACAAATTTGCAGGGGGGGTCAGAAAAATTTAAGATCCCCTTAAATCATGGGATCCATGTCAATTGAACAACTGACAAACCCAAAACCATTCCTTTATCACACTCTAAAAAAAAGTTACATTTATCTGCGGAAAAAATTATGCTTGTACATCTGCTTCCATACCAACAAATCTTGACCATGAAAGGCACAAACTTTTACAGTTGTATCTATTTTATAGTCACACATTAACCAGAAACCAGTCAGAAAAAAAAGTCTTAAGTCGTTTAAAGTCTTTCATTGAGCCTTTTAACCAATTAATTTGATGTAATTAAATGTATTATTTGAGTGGATTTTTTTTATATATATAATTGGTCAATACGTGGCAGTATTTTTATCTAGATGTATGGAGGAAGCAACAAATGTCAGTCTTGAAATGCCTTCAGCTTTGGTCGGAAGACAACGACTTTTGAGAAACAACCAGAGATTACTTTTATTTATTTATTAATTAACAGTCAAAGAAACTATTGTATTCTGGAAATAATAACTACAAAATAGTTAACAGGGTTTCATCAACGGGAATACCATCAATGGATAAAATAAGTACAGTCCTTTAAAGCAAATATATCTCATTTTTTAATGTGAAAGAATAGGCCTAAAGCCTTAGAAAACAACTGAATTATTTCAATTGCATGCTGAATGAACTTAATCATTAATTTTAAGAAACAGGGCGGTGTCATCTGAGCTGGTTAATCAAAATGCTTTCTACCAGCAAAATTGACTCATGTCAACTTGCTGTCTTTATTAAAATGGCAAAAGACTTGAGCAACAACAACAAAAAAAAAAGATAGAAACTTATTCAGGTTTACAGTGTATATAAACTTCAAACCTTTCACTTGCACTGATATAGCAAGATGTTTTCTTTCAGTTGTCCTCTTTTATGGACAACTTTACTAGCTGTGTAATTGTGGTTATATTTTTCAAAATTTTCAATCTCTTAATCTTTGGCAGAAAAGAGAAGTGAAACAGTTTGTTTTTACGTCATGTGATTGGCTGTTCGCTACTGATGTCACACTTTCATGTGACCACAGTTATTCATCAAGTCAGGATCAAAGGCTTGAGGTGACAAAGTTGATGGTCAGTGTCATGGTACCAAGAAAGCCTGATTGGACTGGTTTGGTTTTGTCAAATTGAAATGAATCCTGTAACCCTGAGTTTGTTCAACTACCTTCCTGGTATGGGCCCTTGAAAAAGTTAATTACGTGGTGCTTCTCGAAACTCAAATTGATGCTTCCTCACTCCTTCAGCCTGTAACCCGGTAACTGATCAAAGAAAGCCATCTTGAAGGACATCTCAATTCTCGAATTGTACCGTGAAGACGATGAGTGAGGAAGCTTCGAGTCTACATTCTACAGAGTTACAGGCTGATGAGTTTGATCAAGGTTGGAACTAAATTGTGCAGGAAAGTGAACCTTAAGGGTCGGAATTAAGAACCCCTGAATTAGTAGAAAAAACAAAAAAACATACAGGTTTAGAACAACATGAGGGTGAGTAAATAATGAAATAACTTTTTTTTTAAATGTGAACTATCACTTTAACTGCTCAGTTCCATTGTGAGTGACCAGTTCATCTGTTGTTTATTTCAGCGCCATTTATTATAATACTCTCATAATGTGTGTCCATTCTAAGGATCTAAGCAGATTAGACAGTTAAGGATGAATATGTAAAATTAACATATGAGAACAACTGGATAGTTGCAGACTACAGCAAACCAGTTCTAACTGGGCTATAAAACATATCTGCTTAGTTAACTTAATGAAAATACTGTCATCATTTACTCACCCTCAAGTTGTTTCAAACCTGTAGGAATTTCTTTCTTCTGCTGAATACAAAAGAAGATATTTTGAAGAATGTCAGTAACCAAACAGTTGATGGATCCCATTAACTTCCATAGTATTTTTTTCCTATTATTGAAGTCAATGGGGTCCATCAACTGTCTGGTTACCGACATTCTTCAAAATATCTGTGTTCAGCAGAAGAAAGAAATTCATACAGGTTTGAAACAACTTGAGGGTGAGTAAATGATGACAGAATAAAAAATGTTTAAGTGAACTATTCCTTTGACTGTATAAGAAAAGATGTAAACAAAGTAAACGAGAATCTGATTATGCAGAGATTGTACTAGAGTGCCTTAATAGTTGGATTTCTTGTTAATGAGAAGGCAGTGGGAGGACAGTGCTCCCCCGAGTTTGGAGGCTTCACTGCAGGCTGTGGGCAGTAGGGTGTAGTCTGTCAAACGCTGGAAGGCCTGAAACAGAGAATGATAAGTAAATATGTAGCATCTGGACTAATCAGACAAAATTAAAAATTACTATCACACAAATTATTCATTATATTGAACGAATAATCCAGCAAACTCACTCCCCTAACAAAGGTCTCTGACCCATCCCCCGAAAACTGCAACTATTATGGAGTCAATATAATGCCGCATAGTTTTGCAATAACTCAAAGATAGCCAAGGATCACTTGTGGAGAGCTTCAAAAAGACCTGCAGATAGCAGGTACTGTTGTCTCAAAGAAAACAGTAAGTAATGCACTCCACCGCCATGGCCTATATGCACGTTCGCCACGCAAGACTCCATTACTGAAAAAAAAGCATGTTGAAGCTCATTTAAAGTTTGCTGCACAACATTTGGAAAAGCCAGTGAAATACTGGGAGAATATAGTGTGGTCCCATGAGAGCAAAATTGAACTGTTTGGATGCCATAATACACACCATATTTGGAGGAGAAATGGCAGTGCACATTACCCTAAAAACACCCTACAACTTGGTGTTGGCTCTTGGACAACTCTTCTGATTATTCTTTTCACTCCTCTATCAGAAATCTTGCGAGGAGCACTGGTCGAGGCAAATTTATGGTGAAATTATTGTCTTTCCACTTCCGTATTATGGCCCCAAAAGTGCTCACTGGACCATTCAGAAGCTTAGAATGGCGCCTATAACCAATGCCATCATTATGTTTTGCAACAATTAGGTTGCGAAGGTCTTGAGACAGCTCTTCGCTTTTACCCATCATGAGATGTGTCTTGTGTGACACCTTGGCAATGAGACCTTTTTGTAGGCCATCATTTGGGACTGAACCAGCTGTTATTAATTTCCACTGACAGGGGGCTGGATTGCTTTTTAATTACTGTAAGTTTTCAGCAGTTGTCTTGGCTTTCAATGCCTTTTTGCGCCTCCCTTTCTTCATGTGTTCAATACTTTTTCCCTGTGTCATTTCACATTATTACACATAACTTAATTTCTGAACTTATTTTTGTTTGTTTCTTTGTATGTACGGCTTACTTGGGTTGTTACCAACATCTGGTGAAAATTTCATGTCAATAGCACCTTTGGAAATATATTTACTGAGAAAAATGATGACGTGTTCAATACTTATTTCCCCCGCTGTATATAGCGCTTTTAACAATATAGATCGTTTCAAAGCAGCTTTACAGTCATAATAATAAATTACAGTAACAGAGATTGTTTTGGCTTTACAGCAGCTCTAGAATAAAGTTATTGTTGTCCAGCTAAAGTTAGTTTTGATAGATTGATTCACTTCCGTTGCAAAGATCATTAGTTATTAACTTAGGGGCCCCTAACACGACACTGTTCTAACGCGAGAACGCAAACCCTGAAATAGATTCAAAGATGTAAGCCTTAAAAAAATGTAGAAAAAAAGGTCATCTCTGTGCATACCTCAAAAACGCAAACCCGTGAAAACGCTGATGGCGTGCAAATGCACATCACGTGTTTAGTCTATAGGTATGCGCGTTTGAATATATATGTGCACAGGCGTGTAGTCCTTACAAACCAACCCTCAACAAACTACTTGTCTGGCCTTAAAAATTGATAATAAAGAATTATTTATCGCTTCCATGAAGCCACGTGAACCGCAATTATCCCGACAACGTTTTATCTGTACAGAGGTAAAACACTTCAGGACTGCGTTGTCGTTTTGTCCAGGCGCAGGTCCTTCATCAGATCTGGATATGGCCTGGATCCGGCGGACTGCGGTAAACCTCAGGAGGATAAACAGAGAGACTAATATTAGCGTAGATACCATCCTTCTTATGATGTAACAAGTACATCAGGATTTATGGGAAGTGTTCCCGGTTCCGGCTGACCTAATCTATGCAGCCTAACATTGAATTATAGAAGTCTATTATGTGTTGTGTAGGTCAAAGAGATGTGTTTTTAATCTAGATTGACAGTATGTGTCTGCTTCCCGGACAATGTTAGGAAGACCGTTCCAAAGTTTTGGGGCTAAATAGGAAAAGGATCTACAGCCAGCAGTCGATTTTGATATTCTAGGTATTATCAACTGGCCTGAATTTTGAGATCACAATAAACGTGAAGG
Organism: Scardinius erythrophthalmus; assembly: GCF_964197995.2. Taxonomy (NCBI): domain Eukaryota; kingdom Metazoa; phylum Chordata; class Actinopteri; order Cypriniformes; family Leuciscidae; genus Scardinius; species Scardinius erythrophthalmus. The sequence continues at coordinate 20,440,056 of NC_138230.1, read as the reverse complement.
ACTATAATGCGTTAAGAGCTTGCTCAAGTACTGCGGAGCTAAACCATTAGTGCTTTGTAAGTGATCAGCAATATTTTAAAATTGATACGATGTTTAACAGGGAGCCAATTCAGTGTTGACAGAACCTGGCTAATAGTCATACTTCTTGGTTCTAGTAAAAACTCTAGCTGCTGCGTTTTGGACCAGCTGTAGTTTGTTTATTAAGCATGCAGGGCAACCAACCATAATAGCATTACAATAATCTAGCCTTGATGTCATGAACGCATTAACTAATTGTTCCGCACTTGTCATTGAGAGCATATGACGTAATTTAGATATATTTTTAAGATGGAAAAATGCGGTTTTACAGATACTAGACTTTCAAATTTCGAAAGATTGGTATCAAAGAGCACACCCAGGTTCCTAACCGATGACAAAGACTTGACAGAGCAGCCATCAAGTGTTAGACAGTATTCTAGGTTGTTACGTGAGTAAGTTTTTTTGTCCAATAATTAGAATCTCTGTTTTTTTCAGAATTAAGTAGTAGGAAATTACTAGTCATCCATTTTTTTATATCAGCTATGCATTCCGTTAATTTTGTGAATTGGTAAGTTTCGTCAGGGCGTGAAGAAATATAGAGCTGAGTATCATCAGCATAACAGTGAAAACTAATGCCATGCTTCCTAATGATATATCCTAAGGGTAGCATGTACAGAGTGAACAGCAACGGTCCTAATACTGAGCCTTGTGGTACGCCATACTGAACTTGTGATCGATGAGACATCTCTTCATTTACTGCTACAAACTGATAACAAACAGATAAGTATGATTTAAAACATGCTAATGCAATTCCACTAATGCCAACATAATTTTCGAGTCTATTTAAAAGAATGTTGTGGTCGATAGTATCAAATGCAGCACTAAGATCGAGTAACACTAATAGAGAGACACAACCACGATCGGATGATAAGAGCAAATCATTTGTGACTCTGATGAGAGCTGTCTCAGTACAATGGTACGGTCTTAATCCTGACTGGAAATCCTCGCAGATACCATTTCTTTTAATGGTAAAATAATTTCTAAAAAGGAACATAGTTGTGAGGATACTGCCTTTTCTAGTATCTTTGACAGAAAAGGTAGAATAGAGATCGGCCTGTAATTGACTAATTCTGTAGGATCAAGTTGAGGTTTTTTTTTAACAAGCGGTTTAATCATAACCAGCTTAAAAGTTTTTAGTACGTATTCTAATGACAAAGATGAATTAATGATATTAAGAAGAGGATCTATGACCTCTGGAAGTATCTCTTTCAATAGCTTAGTCAGGTATAGGGTCTAACATACATGTTGTCGATTTAGATGATTTAACAAGTTTAGAAAATTCTTCCTCTCCTATAGCAATGAATAAATCTAATTTTTTCTCAAGGAGACTACAATGCACTGCCTGATGCGATACTGTAGTAGACGGTTGCATAGTTATAATTTTCTCCCTTATATTATCAATCTTGTAAGTAAAGAAGTTCATAAAGTCATTACTGCTGTGCTGCTTGGAAACGTCTGGGGTTGAAGCTTTATTTTTCGTTAATTTAGCCACTGTTTCAAATAAATACTAGGGCTTTGTTTATTTTCTTTTAATAGGGTTGAAAAATAAGCAGATCTAGCAGCTTTTAAGGCCTCTCTGTATGCAATTGTGCTCTCTTTCCATGAAATACAAAAAAAGTTTTGTTTTCTTCCAGTTGCGCTGCTTTGACTGCTCTCTTAAGGGCTGGACTATTTTCTTAATCTTCTTTATGCGCAAAGGAGCAACTGTGTCTAAAGTGCTGGAAAAGAGAAAGTCAAAAGTTTCTGTCACAATGTTGAGTGCTTCTAAGCTATCTGGGATGCTGAGGAGATGAAACTGATCAGGAATATTATTAGTCGGCTTTGCAACCTTGGCTAGATGGTATACACAAGACTAGATAATGATCTGAGATGTCATCGCTCTGCTGTAGAATTTCAACGAGATCAACATTGATTCCATGTGTTGATTCCATGTGATAATATTAGTTCTAGAGTATGATTATGACAATGAGTAGGTCCTGACACATGTTTTCTAACTCCAATAGAGTTCAAAATGTATTTAAATGCCAATTCCAATGCATCTTTTTTGTTATCTACATGTATATTCAAATCACCAACAATTACGATTTTCTTCGCTCTCTTTTTCGAAGAGAAAACTCTTCGCTTCCTTTCCAAATAAGGACACAGTCATCAATGTATCTTGCCCAGTACTTAATGCAGTGACCAAACTGATTGTTGTTGTAAATGAAGTCCAATTTTAATTTACCCATAAAGTGATTTGCATAGCTTGGTGCTAAGGGAGTGCCCATAGCAGTGCCTTGTATTTGAAGGTAGTGATCTTTTTCAAATAAAAAAAAATATTTTTAGTTAATATAAATTTAGTCAAGTCTAAAATAAATTGTGTGGGTAATGTAGAATTCTGTAGAAAAAAAAATCCAAAGATTCCAAACCTTGTGGAAAATGTGGAATCGAAGTGTATAGAGATGATACATCCAATGTTACTAACCAATCTTGGTCACCTTAATTCGAATGCAATTGTAATTTATTTAAAAAATCTGTAGTCTCTATTAGGTGGGAAGGTAATTGTTTTACCAATTTGTTGTATATGAGAGTCTATAAATTCTGATAACTTTTCAGTGAGTGAGCCAATACCAGAAACTATGGGTCTAGGAGGATCTATGGTAGATTTACGTATTTTTGGTAATGCATTATGTATTTTTGGTATTGGGACAACTGGATGACGATTAGTTAGACATTTGAATTCTGGCAATGTTTATATATGGTATCTTTTCCTGATGTGTAATTGTTCCCAACATTGTTTTTAATCATTATTTACTGTTCTGGGTGGACTTAAACTGGAGTCTGTGGACTAATTATTTGATTGTTTACCTGCAGCTTTTTCCCTTTTACTTTAACTGTTTCTTCTATTACCTCTTACCTGCCAGCAGACAAAACTGTCAGCTGATGCAAATGCTAGACTTAAGATTTTAATTTACTCAGTAATTCACTAACATTTAGACATTGGGGCATTCAAAACATTCAGAAGAATTTCAATGGATGCAGGACTTAAATATTACACTGATATTCACCAGTCAACTATATTCACAATATTCAACAATATTCTCAAGCAACTACAATATTTACCAGTCCCAAGGATGTATTATTATGATCATGATCCTGCTATGCACAGCAGCAAATTTATATAAAATGTGCAATCACTGTCAATTACCACATTTTCTGATTCAATTCCACATTAAAATACGGTTGTCAATCCAGAAACTTTGCAGTGTGAAGGGAGTAGCATGCAAAATATTCTTATTCAAATTGTGAATAGATTACAAACAGAACATGAGCAAAGAACGCTCCCTTTATAATTGACTGAAGCTGTCAATGTCATCAGTGTGAACGAATTGAGTGGATGCGCCACTAACTAACCTAAACAGCTCTGATTGGCTACATTGTTCATGTGCTCAGACATGTCTGTGATTGACCTGCAATGCTTAAAGCTGCAAAAGCTTGCACAAATACGCACAGTAGCATTTGAAAGCAGCACCTATCTGATGTCAGTCATGAGACAAAAAAGGTGAATGAAACTGGCGTAATGCTTTTATAAACAAAACTTTTAACATTATCGCAACATTGTTTATCGCAACATAAACAATATTCCATAATATTTTACATCAGCAAAGATATTGCGATATAATCTATGTATCAACCAGCCCTAAGTGTAATGTACAGCAAATGAGACAAAAATGTACTACACATAGTATATAACATCAAAGCTGCAATAAAGAGTTCTGGCACTGTTGGTACCAGGAATATTTCATTATTTCAATATTTAATTTGTGGCAAACATCACTGGAACACATTCAATGGTTGTTTGTCTATCTACCTCAGATCTACATCAGCAGTACCTACAGTGGATGTCTCAGCTGAAGGCCCTGACATTTCATAATCTGTCCTCAATCGATTATTGTTGTTTCCTCACTGAGTAGCCCCAAATGCTTTTGCTCTGAATCAAAGATGTAGGAAAGTGCAGAGTTACACTAAAATTTTATCAAAATATTTAGAATAATGGTTTTATTTTTCCTATTAATCACAAAGACCAACTTGACATAAATCTGTAGTGATGGATGCAAAAATGACCTAAAAAAGTTTGTTGGGTTATTTTAGTCTTAAAAAACTGCTGATCAATCAGGATTGTATTGTTGATTATTCTCTGATGTAAATGCTTTTACTGTACATCCTCTTTCACTCACAGGAATACTGTTGGGACACTCTTCAGCTGTGGGATGCAGGAGGTAGTCCACTTTTGCAGGACCTCTGATGTATACACAGTTAGCAGCAACCTCCTCAGGTACTGACAAGATCTCATAGTGATGGTCAGTCAGCTGCTCCATCACCTGTAACACAAAAACACAATACTTGTGCCCAAGTACTTTTGGCACATCCTTGTTGATAATGTGATTATCTCCTCAGAAAAAAAGTGCATACATCTATATACATTAATGTAGAGCTCATGTTTTGTATTTTACTTGCACACACTCACTCTGAGTGTTTTTTTGGCCCCGTCGCTGTTACTGATGATGATGGTATTGGGGCCACCCATGGAGCAGATGCTCTTCAGACGAGAGCCTCCAAACACGGGCACAGTGGACACAGCAAAGTCCTGAATACACAGCACCAAGCAACATCAAACAATTGTTATTTTCTTTTTGCTGGTAATTGCACAGGATTTTACAGTGATATCAAACGATAAATAAATAAATAAGCACATTGTGATTATTTGACAAAACAAGAAGGACAAAAGCAAGAATTCAGTTCAAACCCATTGATAAATGTAATTAGGGGATCAAGCGTGTAGCGCTGAAACCCTATTGTTATTGTTAATTTTCCCATGATGCAGCATTCTCTATCTAAAACTGATCGGGCAGACCGAACCGTAAGTCGTAGAGACTTGAAACTTTGAGGGCTGGTAGTACTCACACCGCCTACAACGTCAGCAAGGCCCACCCCGATCGTTACAGCGGTCAAAAGTACGAAATGGCTCATAACTCCTAAACAGTCAAGTGTTTTATGTCGCTGGAATCCTTGGCTCAAGGCGGACAAAATGCATACCTCGGATTTGTTCGTCACCCGGGAAAATTTTCGGGTATTTGGGGTTTTTCCAAAAACCTACTTTTGTGAACTAGTCCTAGGTTTTTGGCCCGACCGGAACCAAACCAGTGCAGCAAGATTCTCTGGAGTCTGATTGTCAATGGTTATATAAAAAAAAAAGTGAAAATTTCGGTTCACAGTCCCTAAGGGCTGCCAAAACGTTCGAGGTGGGAGGAGACCCTTTTACTAAATTGGCTATAACTTGTGAACGGAACGAGATATTTTCACCAAACTCAGTACACCTATGTAAGAGCTCATTCTTTGGTCGCGTGAAAAAGGACACGGCGACTAGCCACTTGGTGGCGCTATAATCGTTAAAAAGGTGTCAAAATTATGTATTTCTATGGCAAATCCCATGAAATGGCTGAAAGCGGCCCTCTTCCTGCCTGATTTGCATACAACCACACAAAATCGGGTGTGCGTATGCGTCACATGATCCTAAAGAAGCTTGGCAACTTTTATGGACGTCGGGCCATTGGTGGCGCTTTAACTGTTATAAAGTTGAAAAATGCTCCATATTATCCTATGCAAAATGACATTTAAATGACTGAAAAATGGTCTGCTCTATGCAGAAATTCACCAAATTAGCTGAGCAAGTGCGCCATATTATTCTAAAGAAGCGTGCAAACTTTTACGGAGATCAGACCATCAGTAGAGGTATTACAGTTTAAAAGGTAAAAAAAAAAAAAATAACACCACATTTCCATGATAAATGAGCGCGTTTTAAATTATTAGCTTCAATATTTCTCAGGGAAAGGAGTTTCCCCACTGCGTATTAGCTATGCAATACAAAGTGACCGTTCTCGAAAGGGAACTTATCCCGTGCAAATTGGCCATTAATATTACAGACGTCCTGTGGTAAAATTACATTACTCCATCTACCCTTGTAAAGTTAATCCTGTCCGAATAGGGCTTTAGTCTATATTAAGTATTATTGTTTAAGCCTTTCATTCTTTTGTGAATGTGTTTTAGCATATTCTCCATCATGGATATTTTATGGTGTCAGGCTGTCAGCCCTACATTTCGGGTTGGCCAAGACCTTAACAGCATAGTTGGCATGAAGGTTTTAAAATGCTTGAACCCCGCTAATTGCTGCTTGCAGCTATATTTCATTATTAAAATCTGTCTGTATTTGTTATCTACAATGTTAATGTGCATGATTCTTACATATACATTTTTCTAATTAGCCAATGCAAACAGAATCGATTCAACCAAAACGCACCACTCACCTTGAAGGTGTCGGCCAGGACTTCTGCCCCTCTGTGATTGGTGTGTTTCGAAATGCCCACAAAGAACTCTTTTCCAGTAAAGAAGACATCACTTCCTTCTAGAGTGGCTCCACCAGACCCCCCCTCCTCATCACCCATCTCCACCACTGTCAGGTTCAGTTCATTTAGGACTCGCCGCACGGCCTCTGCCTAAAGAAAGTTTACACACGTATGATCATGTAACATCTACATCTACAACAGCCATGTGTCTGCCCCTTACCTCAAGGTGTCTCTGCTGTTTGAAGGGTCGTGTGATGAGTGCCGTGTCGCCTTGGATCACAGCAATGTCTTCGATCCGCCAGCTCTCAGGCAGCTCAGAGTCTGCTGGAATTTCAATCAACTGCAGCCCCACCTTTTGCCTCAGTGCGCCTGTCAGCACCCCCATTTGACGCTGGGCCTTGGCGAGGTCTGTCTGAAACCCTTCTCCACCCTCTGCCAACTTCCCAAAGGACTCTGGGATACATCTGACGACAGCATGAGTGAAGCAGCCGTACGGATAAATATTGGCCATGACAGTGTGTGTATGAGGTATGCTTGTATGACAGGTGTCTGGTGAATGTTTATGAGCTTGACTGTTTATGGGTGTATGTACGTGTCTCTGTGGGTGACTGATTCACAAACTGAGCAAGTTCAAGTCTATGAAGGACAGTCTTTGAGTGAAAGCTATTGAAAGCTCCTAACAACAACAACTGGATCAGCAAATCATTCTTGACATCTCTGAATCCCCTGGGTAGAAAGCTCAAGAAGTGTGTTTGTCCCTTTAATACTGCCTGTGGTGGAGAGAGAGAAAAATTATACTGTAAAGAGCCATCAACCAAACTGTCTAATCTGTATATCTGAGAGTATGGCATTGGCTTGTTTGAGTCCACTTTAAAGTCCATCTAGCCTAGTCATAGTGCGGTCTCTAGAACAGGTTTTTGAGAAGCACTGTCATTTTATATCAGTCCACATTAGTTTCCTGTAACCATTCATTGCTGAACTGAACAATTAACCTCACTGTATCTGTTCCAAATCTTTAAAGGTCTTGTCAGTGGATAACGCACATTTTCAAATGCTTTGAACTTGGGAGTAAACATTATGGTGCATTACAGTGCCAGAACTTACACACGTGTGTGTATGCATAACTTATAGAAATAAAAAGCAGCAAAAAATATTCTGTAGCATGTTTTCCAAAACAGTAAAACCATGGTATTGTTTCAGTTAACGTTACCATGCCCAAGTGCTAAAGTGTAGTCCACAACTAAAGAAAACAATCAAAATATAAAAGGTATTCTAAACAAAGACAATAATACCGGTTACCTTGTGCATCTATTTAAATTATCTTACGAATGGATCGATGGCTGTTTTGGTGTAAGCCAGGGCACATTCAACATTATCATACTGTCCCGGTCTTTACAAACAAACAGCACACACATTGTTGCAAACATTAACAAAAATTAAATTAAAAACAGACGAAAGACAGTCAGTTAATGATAAATTCATTCCACTTTAGATGGCTTTCCAGAAAAGATTCAATGAAATGTATTTGTAAAGTCACCGTTGATACACAAAACGGTTCAAGTTTGCGGTTCCACAGTTTGTTCAACAGTGTCTTGGCTGCCAAAGTTGACGCCCTGATGAATTACGACAAATCGTAAAACAAATTATCCTACCTTGTGATACGATTAAACACGTTAACTCAGTTTCCTCTCAGCATAAAGCGCTAAATTGTTTTGATCGACTCGAACTCGGCCATACACAAACACCATACCGTTCACTTAACGTTCACTATTTCCCTTCCCCCTCAATCCATCCATCCTGGAATCCTTTTTCTCCTGCGTGACTATAAGGGGAATTTACTAAATAATGACTTAAACAGGAAATACATACCCGATAACCTAGGGGAGCGAAATGCCTACCTCTGAGACAAAGACTCTTTAAATTTGCCTAACTTTGATCCGCATGAAAAACATGTTTCAGTATTTTCCACTTACCCGTCCGGTTGTTTACAGTGCCACACCTCCAATGCTCCCTATTTCCTCATTTCCAGCGTGTAACTAGACTAAACATTCTTTTTTCTTTCTTTTTTTGTTTAATGGGGGAAAAAAAATGTATAAGAACTCATCCAGACTAAACAATGTGTTCAGTGAATTTTGAGCTATGGCAACCAGCCCTAGGTTTGTTATGTTAACTTCAGCTGTTCGCTAATCCACTCTTTTAATATGTAGGTCGGGACTCAAGCTCAGCTGTGACCTCTGTCTCATCAAATAACAGATTATTTGTGAAATGTAGGTCTACATGTCATAGATTTGTTGTTTTCCTATTATGGGGACATGTTTCCCAGGATTTTGTGAGAATGTACATTCACCATGTGGTAGGCTAGGGGGTCGGATCCCCGGTACGAAACTTCTGATTTATTTGTGATTACATACATGTGTAAATAGGCATATTTTTGTTGAAATATAGACCTGGAAACCAGATAAATTTTTATCCTGGCTGATAGTCAGAATTAGGCTAAGTCAAAAGTACGGTTCTAAAGTGTACAGAAATTTTAGGTTGAGTAAACATCACACTCAAACACATAAATTGTGTTTTACGCATTGGTGTGTAGGCTAATGCATCATCTGTTTAGTCGTACGAGAGCCTTTTTGATGTTGTTGTTCTGGAGCAGTTTAAAAACATACTGCCAAGCCAGCACAAGTCTGCAAGATGTCTGTTAAAGATCACTTTATCTGGGAGCATCTGCTGTTTACTAGCATTTGATAGATGTCTATAAGATGTCAATTTTACATACATTCTAAATCATAAACAGAAAGACATTTTCTGAACGTCTATTTGACATCTGACAGGAAATGTCCTATAGCCTAGACGTATTGCAGATGAAAAAATATGTCTTCCAGATGTAAACACGCACATCAAATAGATGTCTCTGTGATGCTATCGTGTGTTATCAGGGATATTGCTGAGTGAAACGTGTTCACTGTGGCTGTGGCTATGGTTTTAGCAGATGAATATGAGTAAATACACAAAACATGTTTCAATGCAGGTCACTCTATCATATCAATTTCAATCATAAAGGCACTGTTACATCTGTCAGCTGCAGGTGCCATCATGTGCCAACTGATGGCAGTCTAGTCCCTCACCGTTTCCATAGACTCTGTTATTCCTGGACTTAATTTCCCAGAATCCTCTGCTCATTATTAGTTTATCTGTTTCAGCTGTGTCTTGATTCATTTGATCATCACCATGTCTATTTATGCCCTTTGCCTTCATTCAGATGGAAGTCTTGTTTGGTTTTTGCTCTGTCAGTTTTGAGCAGTTCCTGGTTTCTTTAGATTTATCTTTTCCCCTTGTTTTGGATTTCTTGTCCCTTCCTACCTTTGTGGATTGTATTTCGGACTGTTTACATGTGCTTGACCCTCTGCCTGGTATGGACCATGACCATGGATTACATTTGTTAATAAACTGGTTTGGATTTTCACTCTGTCTGCTGAATGCTGTCTCACCACCACAACCAAATCATTACAGAAGACTTCATCATCATGGATCCAGCAGTTGACTTAACTTAATCCTTGAGAAACGGGTTAAGTCCGTGACTGAAAAAGTCTATGAGAGCACAGTCCGGTAGATCAGAAGTATTTGCAATGTCAAGGAAAATGTGTACATGTTCTTCGAGTGTGCGGTTACCTTGACGCATATGGACTAATTCAACTGCTGGATCCATGATGATGAAGTCTTCTGTGATGATTTGGTTGTGGTGGTGAGACAGCATTCAGCAGACAGAGTGAAAATCCAAACGCAGTTTATTAACAAATGCAATCCAAGGTCATAGTCACATCCATGTCTCAGGGTGAGTTGATTAAGGAACAAAGGCCAGATTACACCATGAATTATTTTCACTTGTAATATTAGTACTTTATTTTAGTCATGTTCTCCATTTACATACAGTACAGTATAGTATTATAGTACAGATTGTTTCAAAGCAGCTTTACAGTGATAATGGAAAATAATGCAATGTTTCAGCCGTACAGCATGCAGATCTACTTGGACATCTATTACATAAAGGGATCGGTTAATATTTTGGTGAATGCACTGTCCCGTGCTCTTGTATCTTTAAAGCTGCGGTGGTATTCTTGGTTTTTGTTGCTTTATCTGTCGTTATTTTTTATTTCCCAGGGCCCGGGTTAAATAAAGGTGATAGATCTGTGTTGAAGTGACTGTTTAGAATAATGCTAATGTGTTTCTATGGCTGTATTTTGTATGTAGGTTGATTTTGGTAATTTTGTAACAACCTTTGGGGTTTCTATCTTGTGGGGGAGGGTGTGATGTCCCTGTCGGTCATTACTTGTATCTTTTCTTTTTGAGTGTGTCTGTCTGTGTTATTTAGTGTTGCTTTCGTCAACGAAAATTATGACGAAATATTGTCGTCAACGAACCGTTATCACCTGACGAAAACGAGACGAGACTAGACGTAAATGCATGGTCATGTGACGATGACTAAAATACATGTATAATGCAATATCGTTGACGAATAAAAACGAGACTAAATGTGGTTTAAAAAAATAAAAACTATGCTAAAATGTCTCTTCATTTTCGTTGACCAAAAGAGACGAGACGAAATGTTATAACGTCACGACGAATGAGAGAGTTGTGCGTGAACCCATAGCTTTGTCGGCTTTAAATTCTGGATTGCGATCTGGTCACCCGATTATCAGCGAATTTAACAATATATTACTCCATTAGTTATTCTATTAAAATGTCTCATTGATATATTTGACACATTCATAATCATTACTTTTGCCGGTTCTTTGTGACAGCTGCATGTTATTGGCAGCGTCTCTGGTTACATGAACACGCATCAGCGCCAGAACATGGAGATTTTATTTTAGAGAATAATCGCACAATCTATTCGATATCCTATAATTAAATAAACTAATCGAATATCCAAAAATCGTGACTCATCCCTGCATGGAATCTCTTGTTTCTTTTCCCAAATCTTCACTCACGTCACGTCTCACCCATTTTCTAAAGGTAGGCCTATAAACGTTTCTTGGTTCGCTTTTAATTAGGCCTATTATATTCGTATTCTTTACTGTGGTAAAGTAGAAAAACGCTGTAGGACAGATAGCCTACATTTGTGCTTGCATGTCAAATTCTTTTTAACACAGTTTCTGCTTGTTATATTAGACATAGGGCGCGTCAAGTTTAGTTGTAAAGCGCGTTTCACACGCGCGGGTGATTTTTAGTTTCACTTTCTCTGGCAGCGCAATCTCAAACATAGCCTAAATATTTCGCCCTTGTGGAGGATAAAATTCGCTCTTCAAACCAATTTACATCAAGTAGAAAACACAAAGATATAAAGAGATCGATGGAGATCGATATCTTCGTGTTTTCCTGCCTGTGTCCAACATCCCTCTCAAAGCGTGTATCACGCGTCTTTGTGTGGAAATATAAAACGAGTTTTTTTTTTTTTTAAATAACCCCCCAACCACCGCAGTGGTAAAAAAAAAAAAACCTGCCACCGTCACAGCCCTAAATATAGGCCTACTAAATAGCCTAATAAGATAGCCTTGTTTGAAATTCTATATTGACCGGGTTAAATAGAATCACATTACTAAAAAGAGACTAAAATACAATTTTCATTGACTAAAACTAGACTAAAATGTCATCAGTTTTCGTCGACTAAAACTAGACTAAAATGTCATCAGTTTTCGTTGACTAAAACTAGACTAAAATGTCATCAGTTTTCGTCGACTAAAACTTGACTAGACTAAAAAGAGTATGAATGTGACTAAAACTAATAAAAACTAAAATGGCAGCCTGACACAAAGACTAGACTAAAACTAAAATTAAAACAGGCTGCCAAAAACAACACTAGTGTTATTTACAGGTGATTGGCTGACTAATGTGTGATTGGGAACACTGGCGTGCAGGTTTCCCTCTCTATTTAAGCAGCCTCTTCCCCTCTTCTTGACTCCATGTCGACAACATTCTTCATTTCTGTTTACCTCTTGTCTCGAGCCGGATTTAATTTTGACAGCTTTTTATGATAGGTTTGTCAAATAAAAGCTCAAATGTTTTTCATATACATCATGCCCATCGTCTCCTTGTTTGTGGTTATCCATTGTGATCACAACAGCCCTTATGAAAATAAACCATGATTTTACTATGAATAAAACCAGAAAACATGGTTACTATAGGTAAACCATGGAAACCACAAATTAACCATGGTTTTGCTAATGGTATTTGTAGTAAAATTGTGTACAAATGGTAATCAATCACAAAGAAATATGGTTAATACACTTTTACTATAATAAAACCATGGTTAAATTATGAAAGGGAGTATCTGAAATCAAAGTGTTTCCATTTATGATTAGAACACGACAGTAAACTACAGACAGATATATGCCTATGATAGTGTTGCAAATTTTTTTTTACCAAAATGTGCTGACAAGTTTAAAAAAATTGTCCCATGTTAAAGTGGCCGTGGTTTGTGAACACGACAGGAGAGCATGTTAAACTTTCTTTAAATGGTGTCAAATATGCAGGAACAGAAACCGAGAAATCAAAGTGGTCTAATATTTCTTAATCTATGCTCCATGGATGTGCATATCTGTTGCCATCTAACATCTGTTGCCATCTAACATCTGCTGTACAGTCAGGTAAAATTATCTGCATGCACGACAGTCCTCTGTTAGCATGATCCCAAGTTGATCCACACCGGAAACTGTGACACATGACTTCAGATTTAATAATTATATAGCAGCATGGCTATGATTAGCCAATAGGCAAGAGACCACTGATATTTGGAACGGCTCAAAAATTAGACAACCATACACGCTACATGTGTAACAGGTGTGTGGCTGTAATGAAGCACACAGTGATGGAGAATACAAGCACACAGTTTTTAAACACAAATCTACACATAGGAGAAACAAAACATAACCACATCCAGCATAAGCAAGACTGAACATAGAACCAAGGGAACTAAGGGCTTAAATACACATGGCAAACAAAGGGAGCTAAATGAAACGCAAGTAAAACTAATCGCTAACTAAATGGAAACAAACTTTCACACACTAGGAAACTAGGTCAACTTACAATCACAGTGAACAGGAACATAACAGAACCATACCAAAACACAATGAAACTAAACATATGTGACTACAGGGGGATGGAGCAAGAGATTGAGACAAAAAGAGGGACAGAGTCTAGCAGAGGAAAGACAGGATTAAAGAACATGCCATCTGTCCATCCCTCTTTCTCATTCTAAAACGCCAAACAGTCACATAAGTGATACATTCATATCCTCTTCCTCTCCACATGCATGTGCATTATTGATTCAATGCATGAGTGAGCAGTCTCATTCCAGTATAGGTGGTAAACACACTATTATAAAATATGTTCATGGTGTGTCTGAGATTTGCATTAGTGTGTTTGTGTGTGTCTGTGGCATAATCACTAGTAAACCGTTTATCGTGACTGTCACGCTTGTGTCACAAGATTGCTGTCATTTGATTTCCCTGCTGCTCTGCATGCCTATAATTTGGAGCAAACAGGCTGTACATTTTTTCAGCACCATTGTGCTCTCTTTCACACACACAACTTTTAAAACTATACTAGCAGTAGCGCCACCTAATTATAACAATTATAGAAATATTTTATTTGCCTGCCTTAAAAAGGCAGACATTCTGTGTTTTCCAAGGCTCTTCAGTTCAGTTTTTAAGTGTTCACATCACATCAGGTTGGAGTGAAGCAAACCAAAAGATTTAGGAGTTTCATAGAGGGAGTCATTTAGATTACTTGCTGACTTCATCATCAATGTTGTATGCCAGGAATTAGGAAAGGCAAACTGCTGATGTGATTGAGCTGGAAGAGTAGGAAAGATTCACTCTGCTGACTTCAGTAGCTAAAGCTGAGCAGAGGGAGACACACCATCATGATGAAACTTAAAGGATTGTTCTTCATCACTGTCAGCTGTCTGCCTTTAGCTGGTAAGGTGCATGTAAAAATGGAGCTTTATTATCCATTCAACCAAAGAAGATAAAGATACCGAAATTTTCTGTCACCCATACTGAAGATGTGCTGATGTGCTGAGTTGGTGTAGTGCTGAAGTTGAATATAGATCTTGACCTGCGAAGGTAAGATCTTGGCAGTCTAAATATCCCTGAAACAAAGATAAATCATATCAGAACTTTTGCATGTTTAATATAAAAATGACAACCTATGCAATGTATTTAAATCCAAAGTGACGCATTTCAGAGAAAATACAAAATTGAAGTCTTTCCGCATCAAGCTGATAGATTTGGAATAACTAACCGCACAAGTGTGCACACTCCTGAACTAATACTTAGCTGAAGCACCTTTTGATTTTATTACCCAGTCTGTTTAGATAGGAACATCAGCTTGGAACATCTTGACTTGGTATTTATTTTATTTTTTTATCTGAAATGAAACGATGCTTTGGTTTTCAGTGACATTACATAGATTGTAATTTTTACAATAAATGTGCAAAAGTTCTGATATGATTATTTTAATTTTATTTTTTTACATAAATACCATCTGTTTTAAAAGGGGTGTGTAGACTTTTTAATCCAGAGTATTTAAAACATCACTAAGTTTTTGCCGTTCAGGGTCTAATGAATAAAATACAGACGTTTCAGATGTTTTCCTAACTACATAAGTATTTTGCGATGTTCCTGATTTGCCTAAAGAGGAATTGCAGGATGTTGAGAAGGGCGTCTGCTGAGTGCTGAATCACACACAACTCTATCCCATGACCACTGCTAAAGATTTCAGTTCCTTAACTAAATGATCTGATCAACAGCTTTTTAATGTCCTGAGTGGGCACAGAGCTTTAACACCAGATGCTGATTCTAATAAATTCACCCGACTACACTCTGTCAGGGTTCTGTCACCTAGGTCTAGTGTGTTTCTTGGTTCTCTTACAAGAGGCTTCTCGTATTGCGTAAGTTAGCTTACGCTACGGGAAAGTTGTCTTTTCTCGAGATCTGAAGCAAAAAAATTATCCTTAATTTTGTATTTATTGTCAACGCAGTGCGACAGCCGGCAGACCATGGCAGGCTACATAAGCGTGCTCATTGGCTGTCCAGCGGCAACTGCTGCAGCCTACCAGTGAGCCCTGTGTGACGTCACGCTCAATGAGGGCGCCTTGCGCCCTCCACACCCCTCTAACCGTCAGGATGGGTGTGGCTAGCGTGTATATAAGGAAGGGCTTACAGGCTGAAAATCTGATTTTCTTGTCTTCAGCGAAGCTCTTCGCATCGCTGGATCTTGAGAGCCGCCGCCGTTGAAACCAGCGACCAGCAAGCTTAGGAAAGTGCCTGAGGAAGCCGGCCGCCTTCGCCGCCTTCAGCCATCCGTGCCTGCTACGCCATCCAGCGGCATATCCTTTCTTTGCTGTGTGTGCTCGCCCTGCGACACATACTTTCTCTCATTTCTCTCCTAAAAGAGCACGCAGAGTTTTTCCTGCGGCTCGTGCCACTCCCCGCTCAGCAACGGAGGCCGCCACCTCATCTGCGCTCTCTGCCTGGGCCGCGAGCACGCCACCACCGCACTCTCTACGGGCGGCTGCCCCGAATGCGAAGAACTTTCAATGTCGACCTTGCGGGCTCGACTTGAAGTTTTCGACCAAGCTGTCGCTCCGCCTGTCTCTGCCGGGCCGCGCAGGAAGAAGCACTGCTCGCAGAGACCACCGGAGACTGATGTGGCACCGAAGAGCTCGCCGGAACCTTTCCCTCGAGCTTCTCCCTCGCCCTCTCCGCCCCCCCCTCCCGGCTGCACAACCGCCGGCTCAAACCGCCCGCGCCGCCGCCGCGTCAGGGGATGAAGCGGATGAAATAGACGAGGATGCCGCCGCTGACAGCTGTTCCATCCTGGCTTCTGACAGCGAGGTATGGTCTACCGCCTCCTGGTCAATCCAGGATTCCGGCCGTACTCGAGCAGGCGAGGACGCTGAGCTTTTGCGCCTCCTCACCAAGGCCGTTGACCAGCTGGGCCTCGAGTGGTCTCCTCCTAAGGAGCCAGCGCCGAACAGACTCGACGGCTGTTTCCTTCATTGCCGCCGCCGAACACCAGCATCCAGGACTGCACCTTTCCTGCCTGAGCTCCACAGCGAGCTTTCTAAATCGTGGAATGCACCATTCTCCGCGAGAGTCTCTTCCCATACCTCATCGACACTCTCACAGGTTGACGGCGCCGCTGAGAAGGGGTACAATGCCATTCCCCCCGTGGAAGAGGCAGTTGCAGCGCACCTTTGCCCGCCTTCTGGATGGCGCTCAAAGGCTGCCCTCCCGTCAAAGGCTTGCAGGACCTCATCAGCCCTCGTCAGCCGCGCTTTCACCGCCGCCGGACAGGCTGCATCTGCCCTGCACTCGATGGCCGTGCTGCAGATTCTCCAAACCGATCTTCTCCGCGATCTGGACGAGAGAGGCTCGGACTCTGCTTCCATCACGGATTTACGCAGCGCGACGGATCTCTCTCTTAGCGCCATGAAATCCGCTGCCCAGGCCCTAGGAAGGTGCATGGCCTCTCTGACTGTTACAGAGAGGCATCTCTGGTTAACACTCGCTGACATGAGGGAGTCCGAGTGCGCGGTGTTTCTTAACGCCCCTCTCTCCCCCACCGGTCTGTTCGGCCCAGCGGTAAACGGGATCGTGGACCGCTTCTCGGAGGTGCAGAAGACCACTCAGGCAATGAACCTCTTTTTGCCTCGACGCTCGAGCTCAGCCACATGCCGTCCTCGCGACCAGCCTGCGCAACGCTCCGCCCAGCATCCAGCTCGACCTCCGTCCTCACAGCGACGACAGGGCGGCCACCCTAGATCGCGCTCGACCAGCCGAAACAGACCACCTCCCCCGCGGGGACCCCGGCCGAGGATAGCGGTGAAACCCGAGCCCGCGAAGTCCTCCTAGCCCGAGGAAGGAAAAGACGGTTACGTCCCACTGCGGCCGGACCACCGTCAAAGCTTCACGCTCCGTCAGTCCCCGTTGCCACGGCTACTGCAGATGTTTACCTCGCAGCCAACGAGCCGGTAAATCTACCCTCTCGCCTGCACACAACCGCCGTTTTCATGGCGACCCAGAGAAATCTCAAAAAGAGTATAATGTCTGGTTGCATGGCTCATGCCGCATGTGTTTCAAGTGTAGTGAATGTGCCCACGTTTCTGTGTTCTCCCCTGCACACAAGCACTATAAATCCTGTGTCTCTCACAGAGCCCACTCTCATAAAGCGGGCAAAAGCCGCTCGAGTGTTAGAAGTATGTCACATGTCCACCCCCCCGTGCCCACACCTACTCACTGCCCGCTCTGTTACACGGCCTCTCACTACCGGTCATGTTTCAAATGTAATTCCTGTGCCCGCCCTCGAGCGCTCACACATACTAACAAACATTTCGCCCCCGACGCCGCCCTCGCGCGTCGCGCCTTAACTATATGTTCCTCGTCCAAAGCCACTGGGACACTGTGTGTAAAACGGCCAGCCATCGCTGCATGCGAGCCGCCGTATCAAGCTCTCGAGCCCGCGATACGCGGCAATCAGAGCCCGGAGGCCATTCTGCCCCTAGCTGCACACGCGAAAGCGTGGGAAGCTATTCCAGGCGCGTCAGAATGGGTGCTGAGCACAGTAAAAAAGGGCTATACTCTGCAGTTCGCCACGCCCCCCACGCTTTCAAGCGTGGGGGGCGAGAGTGAATGGGGAAGTAGCACATCTACTTCGGGCAGAAATAGCAACACTTCTGTGCAAAGGGGCTATAGAACCGGTACCCCCTTCTCTGAGCGAGTCAGGCTTTTACAGAAGTTATTTCCTCGTTTCCAAGAAGGACGGAGCTCTCAGACCGATTTTGGATCTGAGATATTTGAACAAAGCTCTTATGAGAAGACCGTTCAAAATGCTCACAACCAGGCAGATCCTCGCGCAGATTCGCCCGAGGGACTGGTTTATCTCCCTCGATCTGAAAGACGCTTACTTTCAGATCCAGATAATACCCCGTCACAGGCCATTCTTGAGATTCGCCTTCGACGGTCAGGTATATCAATACACCGTCCTGCCGTTCGGCCTGTCTTTAGCACCCCGTACATTCACGAAGTGCATGGACACGGCTCTCGCTCCCCTGAGAGGTCAGGGAATGCGAATTTTGAACTATTTGGACGATTTGCTGATTCTAGCACAGTCAGAGGAAGAGCTTATCGCTCACAGAACAGTGCTTCTCAGCCACCTGGAAAGCCTGGGTCTCACGGTCAACTGGACCAAGAGCTCATTACTGCCCAGTCAGTCAACCTCTTTTCTGGGTATGGAACTGGACTCTGTGGCAATGACGGCCCGCCTGTATCCGACGCCTGGCCGCGTCTTTCCAGCCGGGCAGCACCGAACCTCTCAAGACATTTCAGAGGATGCTGGGTTGTATGGCTTCAGCTGCAGCAGTGCTTCGGCTGGGTCTACTGCATATGCGCCCGTTGCAACGCTGGTTGAATGCCCGAGTGCCTCACAGAGCCTGGGCTTCCGGCGGCACTCGAATCAGAGTGACTCAGAGCTGCGTTTCAGCACTGAAGCCCTGGTTAGCGGCCGACTGGTACCAGCGGGGAGTGACAATGGGAGCCGTCTCACACCGCAAAGTTATCTCGACGGACGCATCCAACTTAGGTTGGGGCGCTCTTTTCGAGGGCAAACCGGTCTTTGGCCTGTGGTCAGACCAGGAGAAATGCCTCCACATAAACTGTTTGGAGATGATAGCGGTCGAGAACGCGCTCAAGCGCTTCCTCCCACTCATACGGGATCACCATGTGCTAGTCCGCTCGGACAACATGTCCGTGGAATCCTAAGACAGGGTGGTGTCAGATCCAGGAACCTCTTCAAACTGACAGAACGCCTTCTCGTGTGGGCTCATCACTTGTTTCGCTCAAAACCGGCTGAGCCGCTCTGTCTTTTTGTCCCCTTTACGCGCCTGTGTACCGGTGCTGGCCCGCGCCGCTGGCCGCCTATCCTCCACTCAGTTGCGCTGGGGATTATTCTCTCTACACATAGACCGGCGGAGACCGCTCTATTTTCCCCTATGATGTGCTTATGTACTGTGCTGGCCCGCGCTGCTGGCCGCATTGCCTACATTGATAGCTAGCCACACCCATCCTGACGGTTAGAGGGGCTCATTGAGCGTGACGTCACACAGGGCTCACTGGTAGGCTGCAGCAGTTGCCACTGAACAGCCAATGAGCACTCTTATGTAGCCTGCCATGGTCTGCCGGCTGTCGCACTGCGTTGACAATAAATACAAAATTACAGATAATTTTTTGGCTTCAGATCTCGAGAAAAGACAACTTTCCCGTAGCGTAAGCTAACTTACGCAATACTCGTTCCCTCTTCTAGAGAGAACCGAGGTTACATTAGGTAACCGAGTACGTTTTGTGACAGAGCCCTGACACTCCCGTATTTCTCCTGTCTTTGTCTGTGTGTCTTGTTGTGTTCTGTTCTGCATGCGGCCATGGTTTTTCTTCTGTGTTTCTGTCTTGTGCTCCGTCGCACGCACGCATTGTTTCCCACTGGCTGCGTGAGTTCATGTTATCTTTTTTCTTGTTCTATATGAACACGTGGCTTATGAGTGTCCCTCATTAGCTGCATGTTCTTGTCTCAGTCTGTGTAAGCTCATGACTAGCGATTGGTTATTGCTGGTCATGTGCTTTGTGTGTAATTTGAGGCTTGTTCAACTTCATGCAGCGCTGTGCAGACCGATCGGTGGCTGACTTGAAGCAGTGCATGCCGGTTAGAATTTTTTTTCCGACTTGAGACAGTGCCGACCATAGATATCAATATAAGACTAGATGTCCTAAGGCAGAGTCTCGAACAGCATCACCGGCGGCCATCTTGTCACAGGGAAGCTTTCTGGCGAGCTCTGTGGTATCTGAAGCGCTATATAAAAGAAGATGACTTGAAGTAAGGTGAGTGATCAGCATGAACACAAATCCTCTTATCTCGCTGAAATATTGACGGATTTACAAACGGTTTGGTTTCTTACAAATGTTATTAACGTGCCTATAATTCTGAACACTGGAACATGTTGAAATTGCAGATTTTCTTAATTGTTCATATGTATGCAGTGTCATAACTACATCTCTGACGTTTATAACAAACCAAACCGTTTGATAATCGGTAGAAAATTTAGCAAGTTATGGTTATTTAAAAGTACATGCACCATTAAAACACAATGTTACGAGTGAGCGAGCTCCCTGTGGCAAGATGGTCGCCATGTGCGGACGTCGACCTCCATTAGCCAGCAGCGCGGACGAGACATCTAGCCTTTATTATATAATATCTATGGTGCCGACGCCATGTGACTGTGACGTATGCCATCAACATACCGCAAGAGCGATTCGAGAGCAGCCACAGGACTCTCTCTTCTCAAGAGCGGCTGCACAAGCTCTGATGACTACAGCTGTTTCACCATTGGCTGGATTCACCGCATGACAACAATCATGTGTGTTTCGTGTTTATTCTCACACCTTCAGTTCCACTAAAGCTTACAAATCTGTTTTTTATAACAGTCGAATCTCTTTTCCTGTAGTCTCTGTTATATTGTGTCATGTTTATCAAAATAAAACTGATAAAAAAAATGTAGACCCCACTACATTGATAGTATAGGCTTATGTTGAACTTTTATTCTTGTACAAACAGACGCTGTATTAAAGGAACACGCCGACTTTTTGGGACTTTAGCTTATTCACCATATCCCCAGAGTTAGATAAGTCCATACATACCCTTTTCATTTCCGTGCGTGCCGTAACTCTGTCTGACGCACCCACCGCTAGCCTAGCTTAGCACAAAGACGAGGTAAATGGCTCTAGCTCAGTGGTCTCAAACTCAATTCCTGGAGGGCCACAGCTCTGCACAGTTTAGCTCCAACCAGCTCCAACTCACACCTGCAAGGAAGTTTCTAGTAATCCTGAAGACCTTGATTAGCTGGATTAGGAGTGTTTGATTAGGGTTGGAGCAAAACTGTGCAGAGCTGTGGCCCTCCAGGAATTTAGTTTGAGCTAGCATACTGCTCCCAATAAGTGACAAAATAACGCCAACATTTTCCTATTTACATGTTGTGATTTGTATAGTCACAGCGTGTACAAATAACAAGGTCACATGAGACACAGCCATCTTCTAACCGTATACATAATGGGAACTATATTCCCAGAAGGCGAAGCACTGATACTTGGGCGGAGTGATTTACTCCAACTCTGAGCGAACTCTCTGCTCCTCACCACGGGGCTTCTCAGGTGCTGCGAGCAAATCACTCCACCCAAGTAGCAGTACTTCGCCTTCTGAGAATTGTGATGTGCCTCTGGGCCCGTATTATTGTAATGAGTGTTGGGGGGGGGGCTTTGAGCTAATCATGATGTGAAACACCTGCAGATAATGATAAAAGGTGAGGGATCACTGACTTCAGCCTTTTTTGGTTCAGCCTTTGTCGTCTGTTATTTTGGGTTGCTGCTTTATTTATTTATTATTCATTTGCTTCATGTATTAGTTTAAGTTTGGGTAGCTTGCAGGCCTGTATTTTGGAGTGTATATCTTGTGTCAATTATGTAGCTTATTCTTTATTTATGTTGATTTTCTGAACGGAATGTTTTCCGTAGTGGTGTTTATTTTGTTATGTTTGATTAAATAAATATTTTTAATTCGCTTTCGTTCTCGTTGCCTCCCTAATTTGCCGTGGCTCAGAGCCGGCTGTGACAGAATATAGTTCCCTTTCGTGGTCACTCCGAGTTACGTCGGATGACGACGATTGGGGTTTCGCCTAGAAGCCTATCACCTTCGAGTATGTAAAACGAGCCAATGGCAATGAAATGCCATGGGTCTGCGGAATTTGCATAGCGTATCTCCGCCCACCGCAGGGGGTATATAAGTAAGTACGCTGGCAAAATGCAGATATGTTTTCGCTTCGGAGCCGAGAACTTCTCCACTCCCTGTAAGCCAAATATTCTGAGTTATTTCTTCTCATCCCTTCGAGACGAGCGAACTCTCCGGTGTTGGTGTGACGGCGGTTTCAGCGAGTGCTCACTACCCTGCTGATCTGTTCAGTGATCTGACAGATAGTGTGTTTCTCCCTGTTCGCTTCAGCATCCGCGGAGTTTTTTCCTCTCACAAAAAGAGCATTGCACGCGGCACGTCTTTTTAAAGATGCCTCGCCCGTGCACTTCTGGTTGCGGTCGCGATGTGTTCTTCTCTGATGGGCACGATCTCTGCTTAGCGTGTTTGGGCGTTGATCACGCTAAAGCAGCGTTCGTGGATGACTCATGTTCCCACTGCGGGAACATGACCATCTCCATGCTGCGGTCGAGACTCAATGAGCTCACTAGAGCGAGAGTCCCCCTACCCACACCCCGATCTACTGACTCCGCGAGAGCCAGTACTTCGGCTGGTGGCCGGGGTGACCTGAGGGTGACTGTGTGGGACATACCGCCGACACGTCCATGGTCCACACACCCCTCTCCAGCTGTGGTACCCGCGAGTGTTCAAACTGAGACCGCTGGTCCCTCTATGGAGGCCCCGCGTGTTTCGTTTGGAGCTCCAGAGGAGGATGCAATGTCGATCGCTGCATCACAAGGTGGGCGTGAGTCCTCGGGAAGTGAGGATTCGGCTGTGTTGCCGCCTTCGGGCGTGACAGCATTGCCCGAGTCTGATCCCGAGCTGACTGCAATGCTTTCCCGGGCAGCCGCTGCCATTGGGCTGGAGTGGTCCTCGCCACCCGATCCGGTGCGCTCGCGGCTGGATGATTGTTTTTTGGGAGCGGCCGCTGACACCCGTCGCCGCCCAACCCCAATGCCATTCTTCCCGGAAGTGCATGAGGAAGTCACGCGGTCCTGGAAGGCTCCCATGTCCTCCCGGGATCGTTCGTCGGCTTTCCCCGCCTTTCCTCCCCTCGATAAGGCTGATGCTTGTGGGTACACTGGGATTCCCCCGGTGGAGCGTTCTGTCGCGATGCAGCTGTGTCCGGCAAGCGCTTCATCGAAACATCCTAAGCACCCATCCAAAGACTGTAGATTCTCGTCTACCATGGTGGCGAAGTCTTACAAAGCGGCGGGACAGGCAGCTGCCTCTTTGCATGCCATGGCCATCTTGCAGGTCTACCAGGCCAAGATGCTCCGTGACATGCACGAGGGTAGGACAGACCCAGGGCTCTTTGATGAGCTGCGCGCTGCCACCGACCTCGCTCTCCGAGCGACGAAGGTGACCGCGCGCTCACTGGGTTTGGTGATGTCCACAGCTGTGGTCCAGGAGCGACATCTCTGGCTGAACCTGGCCGATATGCGTGACCCCGAGCAGCCTCGTCTGCTCGACGCTCCCATATCCCAGGCCGGCCTTTTCGGCGGTGCAGTCGAGGACTTTGCCCAACAGTTCTCGACTGCTCAGAAGCAGACTGAGGCGATCAAGCACATTCTGCCCCGACGCTCCGCTGCTCAGCTGTCGGCACAGAATCCTCAGTCTGCTCGCCGCCGAGGGCGCCCTCCCGCGGCTCCCGCCCCTCCCGCACGGCCCCAGCAGCAGCCTTCATCTGGGCCGCGTCGTGGAGGAAGCCGCAGGAAGGCGCCACAGCCCTCTCCAGCCCCGCAGCCCGCTAAACGCCAGGCTAAGCGGCGCTCCTGAGACGGGCAGCTCAGGATTGGCACTCTTTTCTGTTCAGGAGCTGGTAGCAGGGCCACTCCTTCCCCCGGTGGAGGGCCGGGGGAGAATCTTTTGTTCTCCACTCCCCGCTGCTCGTCCCACGACGAGCAGCACCCTAATGTGGTTAAAGACAGAATCGAACTCCCCAATCCTGAGCCAACAGAGCCCGAGGGCCGCAGTGCGCGCCACCCTCGGGTCCCGCCACTGCCGCCCTCCTCTGTCCCAGAGGTGCGGGATGACAGCATGCGCCGCCCACAGGCCACGCTCCTCTCATCCCCCTCTGTCGCCAGACCCCTGCCAGAGCACGCCCCCGTGGGACGCGCACCCTCCCCTGGCCTCCTCTGGCAGGACGCGGTTAATGACCGTGCCCCCGCACAGGGCCGCTATGCCACCCTCGCCGGTGCCGGTCATTCCGCCTCGCTGCCCCACCGACGGTACGTCTGTGGTTCGTATGACCCCGCTGGTGCACTTTCTGGAGGCCTGGTTAGAGCTTCCCAGACTGTCCCGCTGGGTTGCGAGAACCATCAGGCTCGGCTACGCGATTCAGTTCGCGCGATCTCCTCCCCGCTTCAGGGGAGTCCGCTTCACTTTGGTCGGTGGCAATGCCCCTGTCATGAGAGCGGAGGTCGCCACCCTACTGGCGAAGGGTGCGATCGAGATTGTCCCTCCAGCCGAGATGAAGTCCGGCTTCTACAGCCCCTTACTTCATTGTACCCAAGAAGTCCGGTGGGTTACAGCCAATCCTCGACCTCCGCATCTTGAACCGCTCCCTTCACAGGCTGCCGTTCAAGATGCTAACGGCCAAACACATCCTCCAGTGTGTACGGCCGCAGGATTGGTTTGCAGCGATCGACCTGAAGGACGCCTACTTCCATGTCTCCATTTTGCCTCGACACAGACCGTTTCTACGGTTTGCTTTCAAGGGGCAGGCATACCAGTACGCGGTTCTCCCTTTCGGGCTAGCCCTGTCTCCTCGCGTCTTTACGAAGGTCGTCGAGGCAGCCCTCGTTCCCCTCCGGGAACACGGGGTTCGCATCCTGAACTATCTCGACGACTGGCTAATCCTAGCTCACTCTCGAGACCAGGTTTGCGAACACAGGGACCTTGTGCTCCGGCACCTAGCTCGTCTGGGCCTTCGGGTCAACTGGGAGAAGAGCAAACTCTGCCCCGTGCAGAGGATCTCTTTTCTCGGTATGGAGATCGACTCGGTCGCCATGTGCGCGCAGCTTACGAGCGAGCGCGCAGTCACTGCTGACTTGTCTTCGTCAGTTCGAGGACAAGAGTGCGGTTCCACTGAAACTTTTTCAGAGGCTCCTGGGGCATATGGCATCCGCAGCCGTAGTAACGCCGCTGGGATTGCTTCATATGAGACCGCTTCAGCTTTGGCTTTGCGATCGAGTCCTGAGGTGGGCATGGCGACACGGCACGCTCCGAGTCCCAGTGACTCCAGCCTGCCGTCAGACCTTCTCCCCGTGGTCGAACCTCAATTTTCTACGGGCCGGAGTGCCCTTAGAACGAGTTTCCCGGCATGTTGTTGTGTCAACAGATGCCTCCACCACGGGCTGGGGTGCCATGTGCAATGGTCATGCTGCCGCGGGTTCCTGGACAGGACCCCAGCGCCTTTGGCATGTCAATTGCCTCGAGTTGCTGGCTGTATGTCTCGCCCTGCACCGCTTCCATGCGCTGCTCAGGGGTCAGCATGTACTAGTCCGGTCAGACAATACCGCGACAGTAGCGTACATCAACCATCAGGGTAGTCTACGCTCCCGCCGTATGTCGCAACTCGCCCGCCACCTCCTCATATGGAGTCAGAAGCATCTGAGGTCGCTTCGAGCCATTTATATCCCGGGACACCTGAACCAGGCGGCCGACGAGCTGTCTCGAGTTCGGCCTCTCGCTGGAGATTGGCGACTCCATCCCCAGACGGTCCAGCTGATTTGGGATCAGTTCGGGGACGCACATGTAGACCTGTTTGCCTCCCACGACTCGTCCCATTGCGACCTGTATTATTCCCTGACCGAGGGCACGCTCGGCACGGATACACTGGCGCACAGCTGGCCGCGGGGCCTACGCAAGTATGCGTTTCCCCCAGTAAGCCTTCTTGCGCAGACCTTGCGCAAGATCAGGGAGGACGAGGAGCAGGTCATTTTGGTTGCCCCGTATTGGCACAACCGGACCTGGTTCTCCGAACTAGTACTCCTCGCGACAGCACCTCCCTGGCCAATTCCTTTGAGGAAGGACCTCCTTTCTCAGGGACAGGGCACCCTTTGGCACCCTCGTCCCGATCTTTGGAACCTCCACGTGTGGCTCCTGGACGGGACGAGGCAGGTTTGATTACCCTACCACCAGCGGTGGTGGTTACCATCACTTCCGCTAGAGCATCGTCCACGAGACATGCCTATGCGTTGAAGTGGAACCTCTTCGTCAGCTGGTGTTCTTCTAAACATCAAGAACCCACGAAATGCCCCATCAGTGTCGTGCTTTCCTTCCTGCAGGAAGGGTTGGAGCGAAGGCTGTCTCCCTCCACCCTGAAAGTGTATGTTGCCGCCATTGCCGCACATCACGATGCAGTTGATGGTAAGTCTCTGGGAAAGCACGACCTGATCGTCAGGTTCCTGAGGGGAGCGAGGAGACTAAATCCTCCTCGTCCTCCCCTCGTACCCTCTTGGGACCTCTCAGTGGTTTTAACTGCCCTGCAGAGTGCTCCCTTTGAGCCTCTGCAATCAGTGGAGCTTAAGTTCCTGTCAATGAAGACAGCGCTCCTGGTTGCATTGGCCTCCATCAAGAGGGTAGGGGACCTGCAGGCATTTTCGGTTGACGAAGCGTGCCTGGAATTCGGGCCGGCTAACTCTCACGTGATCCTGAGACCCCGGCCTGGTTATGTGCCCAAGGTTCCCACCACACCCTTTCGAGACCAAGTGGTGAACCTGCAAGCGCTGCCCTTGGAGGAGGCAGACCCAGCCTTGGCACTGCTCTGTCCAGTACGTGCACTCCGTACTTATGTAGACAGAACGCAGTGTTTCAGGACCTCAGACCAGCTCTTTGTCTGTTATGGTGGGAAGCTGAAGGGAAAGGCTCTCTCAAAGCAAAGGTTATCTCACTGGATAGTGGATTCCATTGCTTTGGCATACCAGCAGCAAGGTCGTCAATGCCCCCTTGGTGTGAAAGCCTACTCCACTCGTAGTGTGGCATCCTCTTGGGCTCTAGCGCATGGCGCCTCGCTAACAGACATCTGCAGAGCTGCAGGCTGGGCGACACCCAACACATTCGCGAGATTCTATAATCTCCGAGTAGAGCCAGTTTCTTCTCATGTACTCGCTTCAACCAGCCGGTACTAGATTCTGCTCAGGTGTCTCGCTTGCTCGCCATTCCTCTCCGCGGACGGGATACGTGCGATTATCTTCTCAGGTGAGTTTGATAAGCCCTGAGTTCCTCCAGCACTGGTTACGTCAACGCCTGACTTATGCCATTCTGCCATAACGCAGCTTTTGCGCTTGACTTGGTGCCTCCATGTGCATGGTCCCCCCTCTGGGCGACCCCCACATGTGTATTCCACTGTAAATCTCTTCTTGAGCGTGTGTCTTTCCCTTGGCAAGCCACCTTGCCACCCCTGGGGTTTAAATATTCCACCTGCGGTTGGACACCCCAGTGATACTCCATATGCAGCCCTCTGGGTCATATGTGTATTCCAAGTCCCCCCCTTAGGGTTGGGCATAATTGCATATTTCCTCTGAGATATGCTTCCCAGTGTACCTTGGTATTCCTGTGTTAAGTAGGACTCCTTTGTTCGTGCTAGTCTCACAACAGGGAGCTCAGACTTACGCAGGGCACTGGATGACAGCCGAGGTGGCGTGATTAGACTGGAACCCCAATCGTCGTCATCCGACGTAACTCGGAGTGACCACGAAAGGGAACGTCTCGGTTACGGATGTAACCCTCGTTCCCTGAGTAGGGAATGGAGACGTTACGTCTTCCTGCCACTTCCGCTGTATCGCTGAAAAACGCCTGGGTCCAGTTTCGACTCCTCAGCGAAGACATATCTGCATTTTGCCAGCGTACTTCCTTATATACCCCCTGCAGTGGGCGGAGATACGCTATGCAAATTCCGCAGACCCATGGCATTTCATTGCCATTGGCTCGTTTTACATACTCGAAGGTGATAGGCTTCTAGGCGAAACCCCAATCGTCGTCATCCGACGTAACGTCTCCGTTCCCTACTCAGGGCAGGGCCGTCGATAAGGGGGGATAAAGGGGAATGTTTTCTGGGGCCCAGCCGCTAGAGGGGGCCCATACAGTCCAGCTATAATTATGTTCATCCTAAATATAAGCAAAAGTTACCATATTTTATTTTGAACCAAAATAGCACCATTAATTGTTGAAAGTGAGAAAAAAATGCATTTTATTTAATGTTGCTTGAGTAAAATGTAGCCTGTGTCATAATGAAACACCCCTTTCCTGAAAATGTACTGAGCGCCGTGAGCGCTGAGCGAGCAGCAGGTACAAGTAGTGAGTTGTCGTCGAAAAAGTTGGATAAAGCAAAAAAGCTGGTGGGGGCTAAACATAGAAAAAGAAAGAGGGAAAAGGAGATGGCATGTCAATTGATGAGACAGCAGCTAAATAAGTGGATGAAAGGAAACAGGTAGGATTTAAAGTGTGACGTCCAGGCATGTAGATCCATCTGGCCATCGGGATTCGGGACTACCGGGAGATTCCCAGTGGGTCGACGTGCTTTTTGGGCCGATGCATCCCATACTTTTTTTCTTTTTTTGTCTTAACGGCCCATAAAACTGCACATTCGTTTTGTTTTGTTTTGCTTAATCGGCGGCGCTGGGTTAGTGCCGGTGTAATGCATTGGTCAAAAAAAGTCAGCGTTAGTTTTTTTTCCTGAAACACCGGCCCATGAAACAAGTAGATCAGTGGCCCATTGGTTATTTGGAACTATACGGTTATCCGGACCAGTGACGGGTAGGTTTAGGGGCGGGGTTAGGGGTAGGCCATCGTATGGTCCAGATAACCGTATAGTACCGGTTCTTTTCTTGATGGTTACTGGGCTGGCCCAATCACATCTTTAATGTGAAGTATAGAAATATACTCTTTCAAGTATAGAAATTAGTACAAAACTAGGCTAATTATGAAAGTTTCCTTTATTTTTCAAAGCATTTGTTTTACAATATATGGCTATTATATCATGGGATTAATATTATAACTAAATCATGTAGTAGTGTAATGTAGACAGACACTGTAACTAAAAGAGGTTTTAATTTTTAATTTGCACACTGAATATGGGTTGGAGTTTTTAATTTTGAACTCTCAAAGTGCACCAGATTGATGAATTTAACATAAAAAAGCACAACATTTTCTTACGGGGGAGCACACGCATGATATGAGTAGCCTATAGCAGATTTGGGGAGGGCCCATTCACTGGACCTTTTCAGGGGCCCAGTCATTTCTGTGGGCGGGCCTGACTCAGGGAACGAGGGTTACATCCGTAACCAAGACGTTCCCAGTATGTATACGGTCAGAAGATGGCTGTGTCTCATGTGACCTTGTTATTTGTACATGCTGTGGCTATACAAATCTCAACATGTAGATAGAGCTATGGTACGCACAGAGATGAAAAGGGTATGTATGAACTCTGGGGGATACGGTGAATAAGTTAAAGTCCCCAAAAGTCGGCGTGTTCCTTAAGCAGTACATACTGTAAAGCATTGAACGAAAATGTATCTCAAAAGTCTTTGTATTAGACAAGATTGCATATATTTCCCTTCAGCTGTGGCAAAGTATGCAAACGCAGCGCGAGCATCACTATGGGAAGCAGAAAGTGTCCAATCTTCGATCACATCTCACATCTCTGTTTTCAGCTCCTCCCCGGCTGCAAGGGGAGAGAAATCATTACATCCAGCCACAGCCGATGTGTGAACACACCATTCATGTTTGATGTGAGCACATGGCTTGTCTTGTTATGCTTCCCAATGCCATGTGCTCTCCTGTCTATTGTCTGACCCCACCCATCATTTTATCTGATTATTGGTTGAGTTTCCCCACCTGTCCTCCCTCATTACCTGCCTTGTTTACTGTCCTATTTATTCCCCTTGTTTTGCTGTCCTGGGCCACGTTGTTGTTGTTGTATGCTGTTGTATGCTGTTGTTCCCTGCCTGTCGAATGATTCCTGTCGTGTATGTTACCTGTACGGAGAGAGCTCAACACTGCAACTAAAGAAAACGTCTCGGGTTACGACTGTAACCCTTGTTCCCCGAGAAGGGAACGAGACACTGCGTCGTCGTCGTGACGACACTATGGGAACGCCCCCAGCGTAACGCATCTGAAGTATGAATGAAATCTGTCCAATCCTGATTGGTGCTGCGTCATGACGTAGTAGATGACGGCATACCCGGAAGCTACAAAGGGACGCCGGCTCAAACACACGTTAGCTACTTTGCGATGAAGCAAGCGCTCTTAACGTGATAGGTGTGGCGGCGAGACGCAGTGTCTCGTTCCCTTCTCGGGGAACAAGGGTTACAGTCGTAACCCGAGACGTTCCCCTTCGAGGGAACTCGCACTGCGTCGTCGTCGTGACGACACTATGGGAACGCAATGCCCACTATGCCACACCGTAAGCACGCCACCCTAGTGTGAAGCTGGAAGACCAGGCACACTTAGGACGCGAGCACTCTGGCGCCAGGCGTCACAGGGAGTTGCAGACTATAAAATCTTATGAAGGTGTGCGGAGTGGCCCACCCAGCCGCTTCGCAAATATCTTGAAGCGAGGCTCCAGAAAGGAGGGCTACTGAGGAGGCCATGCTCCTGGTAGAATGAGCCCTCACAGCTATAGGTGAAGGCAGATTGCGCACCTGATAAGCTGTGGCTATAGCCTGAACAATCCAATTACTGATTGTCTGCTTGGATGCAGGCAGCCCCTTCTTGGGTGAACCAAAGCACACCAACAACTGGTCTGACTTCCTCCACTGAGAGGACCTCTCAAGGTACACTCTCAGGGCTCTGACTGGGCAGAGCAGGTGAAGTCTCCCCTCTTCCGCCGTCACGTGAGGTGGAGGATGAAAAGCCTGAAGAACCACTGACCGTGCCACATTAGATGGCACCTTGGGCACATAGCCCGGTCTAGGGTGTAAGATGGCCTTAACTCCGCCAGGGGCAAACTCCAGGCAAGTTGGCATTATAGCCAGGGCCTGGAGATCCCCCACTCTCCTCAGAGAGGTGATAGCAAGGAAAAAGGCCACCTTAAGGGTCAGGTTCTTTGCCTCAGCCGACTCCAGTGGCTCGAAGGGGGCCTCAGCCAACCCTTCAAGTACCACCGCCAGGTCCCAGGTTGGAACTCTGGAGCGAGCCGCAGGCCTCATCCTCCGAGCCCCACGGAGGAAACGTACAACCAGATGGTGCTTCCCCAAAGGCCCATCACCTACAGGCGAGTGGAAAGCCGCAATGGCAGCCACATACACCTTTAGTGTGGACGGGGCTAGACCGGCGGAGAAACGATCTTGGAGGAACTCCAGCACTGAAGCCACTGGGCAGTTAACTGGGTCCACCTCACGCTCTCTACACTAAGTGGAAAACACATTCCACTTCAGGCTGTACAGTCTCCTGGTAGAAGGAGCCCTGGAGCTGAGTAGGGTCTCGACAACATCTGCTGACAGGCCAGCCTCTAGGTACCGAGCCCCCTCAGGGGCCAGACCTAGAGGTTCCACAGCTCTGGCCGGGGGTGAAATATTGTGCCCCCTGCCTGCGACAGCAGATCCCTCCTCAGAGGGACCTGCCACGGAAGGCCGTCCAGCAGTGCTACAATGTCTGAGAACCATACTCGCGTCAGCCAGCGGGGTGCTACTAAAAGTAGACTGATCCCCTCCCGGCGGACGCGCTCCAGGACTCCCGGGAGCAGAGCGATCGGGGGAAATGCGTACAGACGCAGCCTCGGCCACGTCTGCATCATGGCGTCCAGCCCCAGCGGAGCTGGATGCCTGAGAGAGAACCACAGTGGACAGTGGGACGTCTCTTGAGACACGAAAAGATCCATTTCCACTGGGCCGAATCTCACGCACATGTCTTCCACCACCTCTGGGTGGAGTCGCCACTCCCCGGGCCTCAGCCCCTGCCTCGACAGGACGTCTGCTCCCTGATTTTGGTCCCTGGGGACGTACATCGCTCTAAGAGACGACAGTTTCCCCTGGGACCACAGAAGGATCTGGTGCGCCAGTCTGCATAGAGGGCGCGACCTCAGACCCCCCTGATGATTCAGATACGCGACTACAGAAGTGTTGTCCGAGCGTATCAGGACATGGTGGCCGCGGAGGTCTGGGAAAAAGCTCCTCAGAGCTTTGTAGACCGCCAGCATTTCCAGGCAGTTGATGTGCCAGGAAGAGTGCCGGGTCTCCCACAGACCTCTCGCAAAGCGGCTGTCCATGACCGCGCCCCAACCAGTGAGGGAGGCATCTGTTGAAACGGTTTTCCGGCAACATGATGCTCCCAGCACTGGTCCCTGGGACAGGAACCAAGGTTTCCTCCATATGACGAGGGAACGAGGCATCTGCGCATTACCCTGATCATACGGAACGGATTTCCCCTCAGGGAAAACCCCTTGGCTCTCAACCACCACTGTAGGGGTCTCATGTGTAGCAGGCCAAAAGGTATGACATTGGACGCTGCTGCCATGTGCCCCAGCAGTATCTGAAACTGCTTTACAGTGAGGTTGTGGCCTAGCTTCGCTCTGGAGACCATCGCCTGTATGGAACCCACCCGAGCAGGAGACATTTGTGCCCGCATCGTCGTGGAGTCCCATACCACTCCCAGGAACATAGTCCTCTGGGAGGGCGTCAACACGCTTTTCTTTGTGTTGAGTCTCAGCCCCAAGCACCTGATATGGGCCAGAACGACATCTCGATGCCGAACTGCCATATCGTACGACTTGGCTAATATTAGCCAGTCGTCGATGTAATTGAGTACACGAATGCCCTGGAGTCTCAGCGGAGCCAGCGCTGCATCCATGCACTTGGTGAAGGTGCGAGGGGAAAGAGCTAGGCCAAAGGGAAGAACCCGATATTGGTACGCTTCGCCCCCGAAAGCGAACCTCAGGAACTTCCTGTGACATGGAAGGATGGAGATATGGAAGTATGCGTCCTTTAGATCTATCGTGACGAACCAGTCCTCGAACTGGATCTGACTCACGGTGCTGGAATTGTGAGCATCTTGAACCTGAATCTCCTCAGAGAACGATTGAAGTGCCTGAGATCTATTATTGGACGCAACCCCCCATCCTTCTTGGGAACTATGAAGTACCGGCTGTAGAACCCGGACTCCCTGTGTGGCAGAGGAACACGTTCTATGGCCTCTTTTACCAACAGGGATTGAACTTCCTGTTCCATAACCCGAACCTGCTCTGGGCCGACCACAGTCCAGACCACCCCGTTGAACTTCAGGGGAGGGGAGCTGAACTGCAGTCTGTAACCCAGCTCTACAGTACGCAGGGCCCACGCAGATATATTCGGAAGCATGAACATGCGCCGAGATAATCTACTAAGGGAACCAGCCTCTCAAGGCTGGCCTCGGGTGTCAACCGAGCCTCATTCCCGACCCCCTGAAGCGGCTGACCGGCAGGGAGCAGTCGAGAATGATTTTCGGTGTGCGGACGCGTTCGCTGCCCAGCCGCAGGTCTTTCTAGAGGCGGCTGGAGCGGCGTGCGTGCGCGGGAAATCAGTGTGGCCCGAAGCGTACTGGACGGCGGGAACACAGCACTGATTTCCTGAGAGCTCCGGGGGAAGGCGACCTCGATTGCTCCGCCCCGGGGGGGGGCAGCTCTGAGCGGTCCGGCCGCAGCTAGGACCGTTTGGCAGAAGCCTTCTTTGCCTGAAGGACGGTCCTCAGATCGACCTTAGGCTCAGAAAGCTTGCCGCGAGAGCGACGCCTCCTTTTACCAGGCTCCCTCGGGAGGGGCGCGGGAGGCGACACTCTCCTTTTTGCACCTGTCGGTGCGAGGCTCAACAATTTAATTCCTCAAAATTAAAATGTAGCCAAAAACACTGTAAAAGTGAAACACGGTCTGGATGGTAGGCTGAATTAAAATATCTAACTTCTCAAAGTCAGATAATATTTCATCATTTTAATTCCATAGAATTGAATGCAGCCATAATCACCAGACAATACTGTTTAATATTCAATATATTGGCTTTCATCCCTCGAGAAGAAAGCCAACAGGTGCGAGGTTGAAACCTGAATCTGACAGCGCACGGCTCTTTTCTATGCACGCGCGCCGAGATATTTCTCAATGAACACTGCCAGCACCCTCAGGAGCTGACTGTGAATGCCTCGCACCCAAACAGTATTATTTCACAGACCGCGTGTGTCCCTTTTATAGCAGACTCGTAATCTACGCGCTGCCTCGGCAAACGCGAGATTCGAATCATTCACAATATATTTGGCTTTCATCTCTCGAGAAGAAAGCCAACGGGCGCGAGCCTGAAACACCCGAAACGCACGGCTGTGCGTCAAGATATTTCTCAATGAACACACAGCCAGCACCCTCAGGAGCTGACTGTGCATGCCTCGCAACCACACAGAATCTTTATTGCAGAGCAGCCCCGTAATCTACGCGCTGCCTCAGCAACACGAGACTCGAGCTACTATAGAATAGATTCTGTATTGCAATGCAGACATTAATCTACGCGCTGCCTCGGCAAACGCGAGATTAGTCACAGAATCTTTAATGCAGAGTAGACCCGTAATCTACGCGCTGCCTCGGCAAACGCGAGATCCGGGCCACTATAGATTCTGTATTGCAATGCAGACCTTTAAACTACGCGCTGCCTCAGCAAACGCGAGATCCCAGTCACAGAATCTTTATTGCAGAGTAGACCCGTAATCTACGCGCTGCCTCGGCAAACGCGAGATCCGAGCCACTAGATTCTGTATTGTAATGTCGACCTTAAATCTACGCGCTGCCTCGGCAAACGCGAGATCCCAGTGACAGAATCTTTATTGCAGAGTAGACCCGTAATCTACGCGCTGCCTCGGCAAACGCGAGATCCGAGCCACTAGATTCTATATTGTAATGCTATATGGGACAATTCTTGTGGGACAAACAACACCAAATAAGACAAACAGTTTCACACAGAGCGCTTCAGCTGAAGAGCAAAAAGCTAACGTGTGTTTGAGCCGGCGTCCCTTTGTAGCTTCCGGGTATGCCGTCATCTACTACGTCATGACGCAGCACCAATCAGGATTGGACAGATTTCATTTATACTTCAGATGCGTTACGCTGGGGGCGTTCCCATAGTGTCGTCACGACGACGACGCAGTGCGAGTTCCCTCGAAGGGGAACACATGCAAATTGAAAAACATCCGCAAATTGAGAAAACATCTTCATCAGTTTCACAACACATGTGTGCTCCAAATACTCACAACACAACCAAATACAGAAATGCGCTGCAAAAGTTCACAACACAACCAAATACAGAAATGCGTTGCAAGAGTTCACAACACAACCAAATACAGAAATGTGCTGAAAATAGCACAGACCACAACGGAAAGTTTCCAGGGGACCCCAATAAGCGACGAACCAGGCTGGGACATGCCTACAGCTCAAAGTCTACTTTATTTTATTATTATAATTTTTTTGCAAAACATACAGAGATGACATGTTTATGACATACAACTTTGTATACGATATACAAATGTATTAATATTTTCAATGTCATCAGAATACTAATGAGAAAACGAAAATAAATAAATAGAAAATACAGAGAAAAAGAACATGAGGGAAAGATATTAATCTATACATCAGTTACATTGTACAAATTTTGTCATGTTATGTTTAAATAAGTTTCATAAGAAATGTTTGGTAATGCAGGGTCCAAAAATGAGACGGCAAGTTGAGACACTCACACACAGATATATAACGCATATTTTAAAAACTTTTTTTGTGTAAAATGTTAATTTATTTGCAACATTTATGTTAACAGCAATAATAAGATATTTCTGGTAATAACAGCTATTCAGCTGATGAACACCGTGCTGCGTTGTCATGGGAACATCCCAGGTGAAAATAAATAGGAAATTACGTTGTCTTTCATTACTCCCTTCATCAAGTGTGTTCCAAACGGCAAAATAATGGCACACAAGTGCCCTGCTCACTCCAAAGTCCACACTTCAAGGGCTCTGTGGTCTGCCCTTTGAAGGGAGTGGGGCATAGGGATGCTCATGAGCAATAAGCGCGTCCCAGCCGAGTTCGTCTCTTGTAGTCCCCTGGAAACATTTCCGTTGTGGTCTGTGCCATTTGCAGGGCATTTCTGTATTTGGTTGTGTTGTGAACTTTTGCAGCGCGTTTCTGTATTTGGTTGTGTTGTGAACTTTTGCAGTGTGTTTCTGTATTTTGGTTGTGTTGTGAGTATTTGGAGTACACATGTGTTGTGAAACTGATGAAGAGGTTTTCTTAATTTGCGGGTGTTTTTCTATTTGCATGTGTTTTCTTCAGTTGCAGCGCGTTGAGATCTCTCGGCCACCGTATTCCAGCCTAGTCAGTCATGTCATGAGTCTGCCTGCCTAGTCAAGTCTAGCCTGTAGTGTGTTCAGTTTCTTCTTTTGTTTTACTTTTATATTAATAAAGCCCCTATTCCTCTGCATCCTTGATTCCTCACTTCAATCAACCATTACCTCAACCCGTGACAGAACAATCTGGCCCAGAAGAGGACTCAGTAGAGGTTTGGGCGTCGTCTTATTTCCATCTCCCAGCCTGCGCCCCTCTGCTCGTCAGCCGATGGAGCGCTATGGCAAGCTTGTCTCACTTCGCCAAGGGGAGTTGACAGTGAAGGAGTTTGTCCACCAATTCATCATTGCCACGGAGGGGCTCAGCCTAAACAACACGGTACTTAAGGACATTTTTAATAGCGCCCCGAACGACCCCGTCAGTGATTGGGAGATGGGAATGCTGGGGTTCTCGTCCTTTTGGGGGTTTGTGGTATTCGTTTACCACCATGGAGGTGAAGGTGCTCTCCCTCCTCTTGATCCTCCCCCGCTTTTCCTCATGAACAGTCAAGTCCCCAGTCCTCTGATGATCCCTTCAGGGTGAGGAGGAGGAAGAAGAAACATGCCCGCCTCACCAGCCATCTACCCAGAAGTGGCAGCACACCTTGCAGCTCTGCCCATGTTGTATGTGACTGCTGCACTTTTTCCAGAGGCGGTCGTATATGTTGCAGCACCCCTGGTGGCAGTCGAAGAAGCTTCAGTGCCCCCTGTGGTGGCTGCAGAAGCTGCAGCGTCCCTAGAGGTGTCTGTTTATGCTGCTGCTTTCCTTGAGATGGCCGTGAATGCTGCTGTTCCCCTAGAAACAGCTATCTCCACGCCATCGTCCCGCCAACGTAGACAGAGAAAGAGAAGGAAGGCTTCCTCTATAGCGTCAACTCTGTCGGTTCCTGAATTACCTGTCATGTCCGAAGATGTTGCCAGAGACTGTCCCAGAGCCTGCTACTTGCCCAGAGACTGTCCCAGAGCCTGTTGCTTGCCCAGAGACAGTCCCAGAGACTACTGTCTGCCTGGAGGCCGTTCCTGAGCCCGCTCTTAAGCCCTGGATCTGTTCCACCATGAACCTTGTTCCCTACCTGAAGGCTGACCAGACCCATGCCCACTACACCGGCAGCTGAACTCCCATTGGGAATGTCACCTTCATTCCTTAATTTTGTTCCCATTTTTCACCATGATTCCTGTCCTGCCTGAGTCTAGTCTGATCTGCCTGTTCGGATGGTTCCACTCGAGTTCCCTGTTCTGACAGACCCAATCAAGTTCTTTGTTCTGCTGGGCCACTCAATTTCCCCCTCAGGCTGCCAGCCCAGCTGACCCCAGTCAAGCATCCAGACCTGCCTGACCCACCCTGGGCTTCAGCCAGAATTCCAAACCCACCTGATTCTCCCTGGTCCTGTGCAAGGACTTCTGACCTGTCTGCGCCTCCCAGGTCCCTTCTAGAGACTTGATTATCTGTTTTTTCTTGTGTTGACTTGGCTCCCCACCCTTCCTTCTTCGTGTCTGTGTTTTGTTTCTCCTGTCTTGTGTTGACTTTTTGGTTTTTATTTTCTCTTGTCTTGTTCTGTGATGTTCTTGTCTTGTGTTCCCTTTTGAGGGGGAGTAGTGTTAGGGTTCTGTCACCTCGATCTAGTGTTTCTTGGTTTAGTGACAGAGCCCTGACACTCCCATATTCTCCTGTCTTTGTCTGTGTGTCTTGTTGTGTTCTGCACAAGGTGCGTGTTTCCACAGCCGCGTGCTTTTCTCCAAAGCTGCGTCGCACACAGCTAGTGTTTCTCACTGGCTATGTGCGTTCATGTTATCTTGTTCTGTGTGAACACGCGGCTTATGAGTGTCCTTCATTAGCTAGTGATTGGTTATCACTGGTTTGATTTCAGGCTTGTTCAACTTGAACTGGCACTGCACAGACCGATCGGTGTATGACATCAAAGTACCGCGAGAACGATTAGAGAGCAGACGGCTCCGTATGCTTTTGAAGCGCTCTCGCAGCTTCTTGTTATGTCTTGTTATGCTGCTATATGCTCTCCTGTCTATTGTCTGACCCTGCCCATCTTGTTATCTGATTGGTTCAGTTTCCCCACCTTTCCTCCCTCATTACCTGCCTTGTTTGCTGTCCTATTTATTCCCTTTGTGTTTGCTGTCCAAGGCTAGATTGTTGTCGCACATCGTAGCATGCTGTTGTTACCCTGCCTGTCTGATAATTCCTGCCATGTTTGTTTCCTGCCTAGTCAGTCATGCCATAAGTCTGCCTTCCCAGTCAAGCCTGTAGTGTTTTCCCACACGGGTTAGTTTAGGTTTCTGTCTGTTTTACTTTTATATTAATGAATGAATGAAATAATTAATTAATGAATGAGGCATTTATATAGCGCTTTCATATGTACTACTGTACACCCAAAGCGCTTTACAATCATGTCGGGGTCTCTCCTCAACGATAGAGCCAATTCAATAGATTAATAAAGCCCATATTCCTCTGCATCGTTGAGTCCTCACTTCAACCAGTACCTCAAACCGTGACACACTCCCTCTCTCTTTCAGTGATTTCCTTGACATGCTACACGTGTGTGTTTCCGGCAATCTCTCCAGTGGACTGTCTGATGTTCCCCCAGGAATGTCCCATGGGCCAGCGATGTCTTGCCAGCACAGCTGTAGGAGTCAAAGGTCAACTGAACCAACTACTGATTAGACAGTCACTGTACTATATGATTTATTAACCAATGTAACAAAAGAATGAATCAGATGAATATGTATCAGCATGGTCTGTGTGAATGTGCTACTGAGAGACTGATTGGTTGATGTATGTACAGTATCTCGTGTGTGGTGTGGGAAAATAGTTGTGAAGGTTTTCTCAGAGTATGATTTAGAGGACTTTCATGTTTTTAAGGAGTGTTCTGCATATGTGAGTGAGTAATAGGGTGTTCCCTAATAAGCTGTCTTGACCTGATTTGACACTGAGTTTAGTTTAGCTAAACATTTGGCTATCAAATGAAACGCAACTTTTCAAGATTCAATGGCATGAAGCTCACAAATTTATCATATATATTTACACACAGTGCTCAAAGTGGGCCCGTACATATTTATTCCGTAGCATACCCTCACTTTTTCTTGCATACCGGTTTCATAACTTCATATATTTATTTAACTTAAATCCTTAAATCCTAGAGCACTGCTTTTATACTTTCAACTGAAATGTTGCTTGTGTTTATTTTTTATTGTACAAACTTCTTATACTTTTAGAATGGCTATTATTGTTCATTTAAATATTATTATACAAAATAAACAATATTTTAGTTTATATAAATAAAATAAAAATAAATCAATAAAATGATTGATTGGAGTTGGGTATTCCTGGCATCTTGGCCAAATTTGCCCAGTTCCTAATATTCCGGAATATACTGATTGGCTATACTTATTTGATCACTCTGTCTCCTCTCCACTAATAAGATGGTCTGTGGTGGGTGTTCTGGCGCAATATGGCTGCCATCGCATCATCCAGGTGGATGCTGCACAGTGGTGGTGGTTGAGGAGATTCCTCCCTTTCAAGTGTAAAGCACTTAAAGTACCCAGAAAAGCGCTATATAAATGTAAAGAATTCTTAATTATAATTAATTATTATTCCTGCAATACTGAAGGGGGCGGTTTATTTCTTTTTTGTATTAGCAGTTTATACTATTTTATAGCACTTACTATTCAATTTTGTTTTCATTTAATTATTTTTTTTCCAGAAATGCTTTAGTTGTTTAATTGTTAAAATTGAATTGATTTATTGTCCAAACCAACCCCTAACCCTAAACATACCTGTTGGTAACGCTCTTGAAATATTTAACCTTTAAAATTTGTTTCAATATATAAGCATTAACTATATTCTGGTTTTAAATTCAGTTTTCTAGGAAAGAAAGACTATTTTCTATGTATGTGCTTAGCCGCTCTGTGTGGCGCCTCAGGTCTGATGTGTAACACTCTTAACAAAGTGCAGTAAACAGTAAAACAATTGCTCTACAAACTAGTGTGTTTATAAGTACATTACAAAATCTAAATAATTTTAAAACAAATAGGTGGCACCTAGCACAGGCGACACCCCTTGCAAGAACCCTACTTTTTAATTGTGTTTATAGGAGTGGTGAAGTAGTTGGCGGGCCCAGCATGACCACCGCACTATGGATATTTGGGCATTATATTTATAAGTCCTGTGATGTGTAAGTCAAGTCAAGTCAAGTCACCTTCATTTATATAGCGCTTTTAACAATATGAATTGTTTCAAAGCAGCTTTACAGTGATAATAGGAAATTACAGTAACACAGATTGTTTTGGCTTTACAGCAGCTCTAGGATAAAGTTATTGTCTAGCTAAAGTTAGTTTTGATTGATTGATTCACTTCCGTTGCAAAGATCATTAGTTATTAACTTAGGGGCCGCTAACATGACACCGTTCTAACAGAAAACCCTCAATGCGCTCCGGCCACCCATCCGCCCATCCGCACAAAACAGTGCCTGGTGGCTCGAGAACGCGCTCCCGGAAATAGGTTCCAAAGTGCAAACGATTATCAGTTATCTCTGCGCAAACCTGCGCAACCTCTGCGCAAACACTGACACCCGCACATGCGCATCACGTGTCCATAAGTATGCACGTTTTAATATATGTGCGCAGGCGTGTAGTCCTTCTTTACAAATCAACCCTCAAACTACTTGTCTGGCCTTAAAAATGTATAATACAGAATTATGTATCGCGTCTGCGTAGCCACGTGGTGACTCTGTACAGATAAATTGACAGCGTTTTATCTGTATAGAGGTAAAGGATGAGGAAGGAGGCCTTCATAGAGGAGAGCCTAGTTGAAACTTTAGGACTGCATTGTCGCCGTGTCCAGGGGCGGTCCTTCGTCAGATCTGGATACGGCCTGGATCCAGTGGTCTGCGGTAAACCTCTGGATAAAAAAAGAGACTAATATTAGCGTAGACACCATCCTTCTTATGATGTAACAAGTACATCAGGATTTATGGGAAATGTTCCCGGTTCCAGCTGACCTAAACTATGCAGCCTAACAATGAATTATAGAAGTCTATAATGTGTTATGTGTATACTAGGCCAAAGATATGTGTTTTCTGATAGAGAGTGTCTGCTTCCCAGACAATGTTAGGAAGACTGTTCCAAAGTTTTGGTGCTAAATAGGAAAAGGATCTACCGCCAGCAGTCAATTTTGAGACAGAATTTTGAGATCGCAATAGATGTGAACGACTATAATGCGTTAAGAGCTCGCTCAATTACTGGGGAGCTAAACCATTTAGTACTCAGCAATATTTTAAAATGTATTCAATGTTTAATAGGGAGCCAGTTCAGTGTTGACAGAACCGGGCTAATATGGTCATACTTCCTTGTTCTGGTAAGAACTCTAGCTGCTGCATTTTGGACCAGCTGTAATTTATTTATTAGGCGAGCAAGGCAACCACCCATTATAGCATTACAATAATCTAGCCTTGATGTCATGAACACATGAACTAATTGTTCCGCATTTGTCATTGAGAGCATATGACGTAATTTAGATATATTTTTAAGATGGAAAAATGCGGTTTTACAGATACTAGACACGTGACTTTCAAATGAAATATTGGTATCAAAGAGCACACCCAGGTTCCTAACCGACGAAGAAGACTTAACAGAGCAGCCATCAAGTGTTAGACAGTATTCTAGGTTATTACGTGAGAAAGTTTTTTGTCCAATAATTAGAATCTCTGTTTTTTCAGAATTAAGTAGTAGGAAATTACTAGTCATTCAGTTTTTATACCAGCTAAGCATTCCGTTAATTTTGTGAATTGGTAAGTTTCGTCAGGGCATGAAAAAATATAGAGCTGAGTATCATCAGCATAACAGTGAAAACTAATGCCATGCTTCCTAATAATATTTCCTAAGGGTAGCATGTACAGAGTGAACAGCAACGGTCCTAGTACTGAGCCTTGTGGTACGCCATACTGAACTTTTGATCGATAAGACATCTCTTCATTTACTGTTACAAACTGATAACGGTCAGATAAGTATGATTTAAACCATGCTAATGCAATTCCAATAATGCCAACATAATTTTCGAGTCTATTTAAAAGAATGTTGTGGTCGATAGTATCAAATGCAGCACTAAGATCGAGTAACACTAATAGCGAGATACAACCACGATCTCATGATAAGAGCAAATCATTTGTGACTCTAATGAGAGCTGTCTCAGTACTATGATATGGTCTAAATCCTGAATGAAAATCCTTGCAGATGTCATTTCTTTCTAAAAAGGAACATAGTTGTGAGGATACTGCGTTTTCTAGTATCTTTGACAAAAAAGGTAGATTCGAGATCGGCCTGTAATTGACTAATTCTGTAGGATCAAGTTATGTGTATACTAGGCCATTCTTCCTCTCCTATAGCAATGAATGAATCAAATTTTTGCTCAAGGAGACTACAATGCACTGTCTGATGCAATACTGTAGTAGACGGTTGCATAGTTATAATTTTCTCCCTGATATTATCAATCTTGTAAGTAAAGAAGTTCATTAAGTCATTACTGCTGTGCTGCTTGGAAACGTCTGGGCTTGAAGCTTTATTTTTCGTTAGTTTAGCCACTGTTTCAAAGGAATACCTAGGGCTTTGTTTATTTTCTTCTAATAGGGTTGAAAAATAAGCAGATCTAGCAGCTTTTAAAGTCTCTCTGTATGCAATCGTGCTCTCTTTCCATGAAATGTGAAATACCTCTAGTTTTGTTTTCTTCTAGTTGCGCTCCATTTTTCTGGCTGCTCTCTTAAGGGCATGAGTGTGCTCATTGTACCACAGTGTTGGACTATTTCCTTTAACCCTTGTGCATCAATTTAAAAAAGTTACTCATAGGTCCAAAGAGGACAAAAATGTCCATGTCAAAAAACGGTCATAAAAAGTTGAAGCTTGGGAGCACAGACTTAACTTTGGTATCATTTTAAAGAATACCCTTGGCAGATTATTGCTA
The DNA here is from genome assembly GCF_964197995.2 of Scardinius erythrophthalmus. Taxonomy (NCBI): domain Eukaryota; kingdom Metazoa; phylum Chordata; class Actinopteri; order Cypriniformes; family Leuciscidae; genus Scardinius; species Scardinius erythrophthalmus. The sequence goes on along the minus strand of NC_138230.1, from coordinate 20,396,460 downwards.
AAGTTAAATTTTTTTTATAAGTAAATCCAAAAAAAAGTTATATAGGTTTAAGTTTATTAAAATTATTTATGAATATTATTTTATATAAAATATATATTTTATGAAACAAGTTGAACTCTAAAACGGCTAGAAAATCAAAGCCATAAATCTAAATAAGTTGTGTTCCAAATTTGAGGTTGATATCTCAAAAAATGAGCTTTCAGTAAGATTTTGTTTGGGCGCAGTACCAAACTTTCCCCATTGGATCCCAGCAAAACTCATCTGGTCACACAGTGATTGGCTTTGTTATTTGCAGTTGAGTTTTTCTCTATCAATACTACAAACACACAAACACTTTTTTTTTTATATAACACACATACCAACCACACTCTGACATCCATACCAACACACGCATACAATTATCATTGCATAATTTATCCAGTTGGCTCTATAATAGCTCAAAATTCATGCAGTTAACAGTAACAAAAAACAAAAACTTACTCATAGGTCCAAAAGGGACAAAAATGTCCATGTCAAAAAACTCTCATAAAAATGTTATGCTTGGGAGCAAAAACTTAAGTTTGGTCTCATTTTAAAGAAGACCCTTTGCAGATTGTTGTTGAAGTGAAAAAAGTGAAAAACGTGCAACCAAACTTTTTTTTATAGAAGTTTAAGTTTATGAAAAATATTTATGAACATTAAAATTAATATTTTATATAAAATATATACAAGTATTTTGTATAACTAGTGCAACATTTTTTTTTTCAAATGAAATGGGGGTGAAATAGTAAAATTACAATAAAAATAGACACCTGTGCCAAAATTTTATGCAGTAAACATAAAAAAACCCAAAAACTTACACATAGGTCCAAAAGGGACAAAAATGTCCAAGTCAAAAAACTCTCATAAAAATGTTATGCTTGGGAGCAAATACTTAAGTTTGGTCTCATTTTAAAGATGACCCTTGGCAGATTGTTTTTGAAGTGAAAAAAAAACTGAAAAAAGTGCAACCAAAAAAATGTTATAGAAGTTTAAGTTTATGAAAAATATTTATGAACGTTATAATCAATATTTTATATAAAAAATATATTTTATGAAACATTTGGAACTCTAAAACTGATATAAATTCAAAGCCATAAATCTAAACAGGTTGTGTTCCGAATTTGAGGATGATATCTCAAAAAATGAGCTTTCAGTAAGATTTTGTTTGGGCGCAGTACCAGACTTTCCCCATTGGATGCCAGCAAAACTCCACTGGTGAACACAGTGATTGGATTTTCGATTTGCAGTTGAGTTTTTCTCTCTCAAATATTACAAGCACACAAACACACTTTTTATTTTATTACACACATACAAACCACACTTAGACATCCATACCAACAAACCCACACAATTATCGTTGCATAATTTATCCAGTTGGCTCTATAATATGCCGAAGCAGAAAACAGGAATAAAGCGAGTATTTGCTTTATAGGCCTAACCTGAAAAAATGGCACCATCTGATAAAAAATGGTAAAAATGTCAATTTTGAAGCCTTGCCAACAGAATGAAAGCCTATTAAAAAAGATTGCATCATTTTATAGTTAAACGGCACAGGGATTAAAAAATGCAGTTTTAATGGGTTTCAATGGGGACATTTTTGTCCAAAAGGCGCTGAGAGGAAGTATTTTGTGTAACTAGTGCAAAATCGATTTTTTAAAGGAAATGGTGATGAAATAGTAAAATTCCAATAAAAATACACACCTGTGCCAAATTTTATGCAGTTAGCATTAACACAGGCAAAGTGATCCAAAAAACAAAACTGAAAAGGACAAAAATGTCCTCAAGGATGCACAAGGGTTAATCTTCTTTAAGCGCAGCGGAGTAACTGTGTCTAACATGCTGGAAAAGAGAAAGTTAAAGGTTTCTGTCACAACATCGAGTTCTTCTAAGCTATCTGGGATGCTGAGGTGATGAAACTGATCAGGAAGATTATTAATAAAGCAATCTTTAGTGGCAGAAGTGATAGTTGGTAATATTAGATCTAGAGTATGATTACGACAATGAGTAGGTCCTGACACGTGTTGTCTAACTCCAAAAGAGTTCAGAATGTCTTTAAATGCCAATCCCAATGCATCTTTTTCGTTATCTACATGTATATTCAAATCACCAACAATTAGGACTTTATCTGGAGCCAGTACTAACTCTGATAGAAAGTCAGCAAATTCTTTGATAAAGTCTCCATGGTGCCCTGGTTGCTTGTGTACAGTAGCCAGCACAAATCTCAAACGTGATTTATCATTTACACTAGATAGTGTTACATTAAGACTCATTTAAAGTAATGTAATTGTTTGGTTTTAGCCAGGTTTCTGTCAAACACAGCACATCTAGGTTATAATATGTAATCATATCACTAACAAAAAGGGCTTCTGAAGTAAGGGATCGAATATTCAGCAACCCAAGCTTTATCATTTGTTCATCTGTATTGTATCTATTTTTTATTTGTTGAACATCAATTAAGTTATTACCCTTAAATGGGTTTGGGAGTTTTTTGTATATCCTAATTCGGGGAACAGACACAGTCTCTATATGATGATATCTAGGTGAAAGAGTCTCTATGTGATGGGACTGACCTCAGTGATGTGAGACAGCTAGCAGACGGTCGGTTTAGTCATTCTGTCTGCTTCCTGACCTGAGCCCCAATTCATGTTTGAGCTTTAAGACTATATGTCATATTACTAGAGAGAAGAGCAGCACCATCCCAGAAGGGATGAATACCATATCTTTTCAACAGGTCAGGTTTGCCCCAAAAACTTTTCCAATTGTCTATGAATTCTATATTATTTTGCGGACACCACTTAGACAGCCAGCCATTGAGTGAGGACAATCTACTAAGTATCTCATCACTCCTGCGAACAGGAAGGGGGCCAGTGCAAATTACAGTGCCTGACATAGTACTTGCGAGTTCACACACCTCTTTAACATTAATTTTGGACATCATTAAGGCACAGACATTGTTGCCACTTTCCTTGCATTCAGTCATGGTGTTCAACCAGGTCCGGTAGCTAAATGTTACTGTGATATAAGCCATAGCGCCAACGTTGCCACCACTTTACTCTCATTCCCTCATGGTGTTCAGCAAGGTCCGGTAGCTCAGGACTGCTGGGACACAAGCAATAGCGCCACCATGACTGCCTCTTTTACATTGCTGTGAGCATGTAAGACATGCTGCTACTGCTGCAAATGTAATACATGAAGCTCTATACAGCAGATCTATACAGGTGGACCTGGGGAAGGTGGAGGGTTTCTGAAAGTGCACTGCAGATTGCTAACCGCAAACTACCAGTATTTGAATGTTGAGCTGCAGCTCATTGGCCACTGATGAAGCAGCAACCAATCAGCTGCGTTATGAAGATAATGATGTGATCGCTATCAAATGAGTTAAGGACCTGTCAGCCTGCGCCATCTAGAGTTTCATGTCAGAACAAGGTATTTCTGTCATGCCAACTAGAAATAGATATGGCGGTGTTAATGTACAGTATGTATTTGGTCTTGGCAGAATATATATGCTACGCTACTGCTGCTACAGAGCAAGTACCGAGACTTGCTACTGCCAATACATTCAAACACATTGCTGTCAGCATGTAAGACATGCTGCTGCACATGTAACACACATGAAATAACCCCCAACAAAGCAGGAGACATGAGAAAATGCAGAGATTTTGTGCAGCTTTTTGCAGCCGCTCTAGATTTGAGGTATGGAGCACAGTTGTGCAACAGCTGAAGAGAAGACTACTGCTATACATTTGTAAAACAACTTTTTACCCTGCACAGTTGCACAGGGTAATGGGAGAAATAGACAATACAAGCCAATAAGCATGCTGCTGAGTTTATATTGCTAATATTGCTCCAGTCACTGCTCTTCATCGGGCTAGCGTTGGAATAACCCTGCTTGTATTATGTTCATACCAGCACAGGCATCGCCGCTGCGCAATACATCAATACAATAATGGTGTCGGCACGACCGCCTCCATTAACCGCACAGCATGGGCAAGATTGCCACTTGTTGCAACATTATTCGATAGTGCCGGCGTTGCTGCTGTTTGCATTATTCGGCACCGGCACACTGTGATGTCAAATAATACTCTGGGATAAACGTTGCTAGGCGATAGTGCCGTCACCCACATTGTTCAATCACCAATGTCTGTGGTGCCGAATGCCTGCTGTAAATGCAGCCTCTGGAAACAAGCGCTGGCATGAATGCTGGCAGTGACTGGTTAATCAAGGACGCTGGCGAGTCCACCATCCTTTACTCTGTGATGTGTTTGCAGTGATATAATGCTTATGCGACTTGCTCTTGTAACCTGCGCTCTGCATCAGTTCAAAGATTCTGAGGCAATGGCCTCCAGCACTGCCTTATAGAGCGGGGAACCCGCCTCTAGTTTGTACACTTGAACGCCATTGGCGAGCGAATTCTCGACCGTAAGATTTCATAAGGCTTCAGTAGATTCGAGAAAGGAGGGGAAACCCCATAGCGTGATGCAATGTCTTGTTTCCTCCTTTCAGGGAACCAAGGTTACGTTAGGTAATCAGAGATGTTTCCTTTATTCGCTTCCTTTCCTCACGTCTTAGCTCCACCCCCTTAGGTTACGAGGGAAGGATACATCTGTGTATCTCCGCTAATAAATTTGCACCATGTGTGATGGAATTGTGAACCATGTTTGCTCAAATATGTTGGCATGACCTTTTGCCTTTTTTGCATTATCGATAGTGCATTGCCTGGCTATTCTTCATTCTCTACGCTGTTTTCTTTACTCTCAATTAATGTGCACTATAGGACTCATTTTCTTTGGTGCAAATGCTCGGATCAGACTTCCACCATCACATATTTTAAATGTAGGTGCTGAAACTATAATGAATACCCGGAATGTACTTTTAAAATGAACCAAGTATATTAAAATATATCAGCCCCTGCATCAGCAATGAGATGTCATGTTTGTGTGCATCCAGGGTCAGTGTGCATTGTTCTGTACGAGAGGAGCTGTGCCCTGCCATCACAGTGTGACCTGAGTGGAGAGAAACATGCAGCAGGACTTAACTTCAATTACACTAATACGTGCTGTGACACGGATCTCTGCAACACTGCTGCAACCATCAGCTCCCCCCGCTGGACAGGAGCAGCACTGAGCCTCTGCAGTCTGGCCCTTTTTCTCCAGCTGGGATGAGTGAGGTCTATTCTTACGGGAGGTGCTGACAACATTACCAACAAAGCCTTATATTAACAAACACAATTATATACCAAGACTTGTTAATCTGTATAAAACCAATGCATCTATAAAACTTATTTTTGAAATGCACACACAACTGAAACTATAAGTCCAAGTATGCACCTTCATGCAGCATGCTTGAACGGAAGTGCCTGCAACCCCCAACAACCCCCCCCCACACACACACACAAACACATTTCAAAAGTACACAACTTGTTTTTTTTTTAAATATAGTTATACTGCGTTTAAGCTAATTTGTTTTGCCTTATTTTCTGCTGTAAAAACTAACAATAGTAAAATAACTAGTTAATAACTTTTTTATTAATTCTAGAAAAATAAATACATATTTTCATATGAACAGGTCATATTATAGAGCCAGTTCCTTTTCTATAGAGCACAACATAAATTTTCTGTTCTTTTTAAATATATTTTCAATCTTTAAATTAAATACTGAATATTTTTAATATGTTGTACTTTTCAGTAAACATTTTATTTTAATGTAAGTTTTTAAACCGGCAATATCTAAACATGAAGGATCAAGAAAAAAATCTACTCCACACTAAATGTTTCATTTAATCTTTATTATAATCTGCTGAATAACAATTGTAGAAATTATGGGGGGGGGGCTGCTCTTGTATGCTTGTAAAGTTCATCTAATCAATAAAATCCCCACTAACCAATATTTGATGTTGTGTTGTCCATTTAAGTGCAGATTAAGATGTTTAGAAATGAGCATTAAGCAGTTAAAGGAGAACTCCGGTCAATTTTAACATTGAGCTCATTTTTTTGTACATTTGGAGTGCTGTCAATACAGAGAACAACGACAAAAATCGGTGTTGCCTACACCGAGTTATTCTATTTTTAAAATTTGCACCCTGTTGACTTCAATGGGGCAAGTACTAAACCTGCTTTTAGCCTCTTAACAACATTGATGTTGCACATACAAGTGCACAGAAAATGTGAGTGATTCCTTCAGAGTGAACATGAGTGAATCTGACTGCAGTAGATGTGAAAGATATGTATAAAAATGATGTTATTTAAGCCAGCGCAAATACCTGTGTTTACATCCTGTTTTCGGTTGAAGTCCAAAGTAGTCGATTGCCAAGTTCACGCGCACAGGTTTAGTTACCTATGATCACGCGCGTGAACTCGGCAATCGATTACTTTGGACTTCAACCGAAAACAGGATGTAAACACAGGTATTTGCGCTGGCTTAAATAACATCATTTTTATACATATCTTTCACATCTACTGCAGTCAGATTCACTCGTGTTCACTCAGAAGGAATCACTCACATTTTCTGTGCACTTGTAATGACACATCAAGGATGTTAAGAGGCTAAAAGCAGGTTTAGTACTTGCCCCATTGAAGTCAACAGGGTGCAAATGTTAAAAATAGAATAACTCGGTGTAGGCAACACCGATTTTTGTCGTTGTTCTCTGTATTGACAGCACTCCAAATGTACAAAAAAATGAGCTCAATGTTAAAATTGACCGGAGTTCTCCTTTAAGAGGAAGTGAAAACAGAAGTGCACAGGAAGAGGGCTGGGTATACAGATACTACATATACAGTATATAAAATATATTTAAGGTCCTCTTGAAAACTGAATCAACTTAAAGAAGGCAGACGAGACTAAAACATAAAACAGCATTGAACCTGTTAATGATGGTCCCTTGAAAGAAAATTTTATCAACTCCTATGACTAAACTTAAACTGAAACTCAAATTAAACACTAAAAAGGCACCCATTTATACCCCACTGTATTAGGTGCATCTGTTAATTAATGCAAATATCTAATCAACCAATCACATGGCAGCAATTCAATGCATTTAGGCATGTAGATATGGTCAAGATGATCTGCTGAAGTTCAAACTGAGCATCAGAATGGGGAAGAAAGGTGATTTAAGTGATGAAATAAAATAAATAAAATCAAGCTGAAAGAAAGGCAACAGTAACTCAAATAACCATTTGTTACAACTGAAGTATGCAGAAGAGCATCTCTGAACCTTGAAGCAGATGGGCTACAGCATTCCACTCCTGTCAGCTAAGAACAGGAAACTGAGGCTACAATTCACACAGGCTCACCAAAATTAGACAATAGAAGATTGGAAAAACATTGTCTGGTCTGACGAGTCTCGATTTCTGCTGTCAAAGATGGTAGGGGCAGAATTTGCCGTAAACAACATGAAAGCATGGATCCATCCTGCCTTGTAACAAAATACTAGCAAGGTGTACCTAATAAAGTGGCCGGTGAGTGTAGATACCTTTTGTATTTCCTTGAAATATAAACAAATTCATGCCCACAAACTTTTTGCTTGCTGCCATTGATGGTTTACTCTTGTAGAAAGCAACAAACCTGCAGTGTGGAAATTGACAGTGATATTTGAATGGAAGCATATTCTAGTGCAGTGCTTCTAAAACCATTGTACATTTTGGATGTTTCCCTCACAACCAATTCAATTCTTGCAGTCTTTACTAATGAGCTGATGAGTTGAATCAGTTGTTTTAGGTGAGAGAGACATACAAAATGTGCAGTGGTGGGGAGTCCCAGGGACAGGTTTGAGAAGCACTATTCTAGTGACTCCGATATGCACATACAACTACGAGATAAGACTGTTGTTTGGGGATGGAACCTGATTTAAAAGATTTTCAGTGAATAATTACTTATATTTTAGCTTGTCCATTTCACATAATGTATGACTTTAGAAGATTGGGAAATATAAAACATGATTTATAAGGAATACTTTTATGATACTTCTATGATTTTGTAACATATCAATCTATGTAAGAGCAGTTTGAACAACTTGGAAACCAGTTTACGAAATGTATGCGACTCAAGAAGATGTAAGTGAAAAGCTCTCATGTTACATAATCCAGATAATGACAGCAAGAGGGAGGGACAGGGGAATGGGGCAATGAGGCAACAATATCCTGTTTGTAAATGCTAGCAAAGCACTTGCCCACGCAACATGAAAAATACTGAAAAAAAAACCCACTATTGAAAGGAACTTGACCTCTGCAGTTCAGGTGCTTTTAAAGAACCCTACTGGTGCAAACAACCTTAGGAGCTTGAGACATAAAGGAAACATTTGAAACACTAGGATAATCTGGAAAGAGAATGCGTGTGTGTGTGTGTCCTTCTATTTGAGCGCCTTCACAACAGAGGAGTAGGCAACGTGTATCTCCTCATCACTGGGGCAAGTGGAAGAAAATTCCTCTCTGGCATACGCTGCATCCAGGTATCGCCACAGAGATGTCAGAGAGCGAGGGATGGAGAAACCTCGAAACTTCTGACACACAACCTAAAGGAAGGAAAAGAGAAGCTAAGCATTTGATTCTGAAACTCTTTTGTTTAAGGATCAGTCCGTTGAGTGTCTGTCTCACTTTGACGATGTGTAGCTTGGGCAGCAGGTTGCAGTCGGCCAGAGTTAACTCCTGACCATCCAGGAAGGGGCGGGTGGAGGAAGTGACATCATCAGCACTGTTCTCATCTATCTCATCCGGTAGAGGAGAGCTCAGATAGTCATCCAACTTCTTCAGGGCCTTCAGTAAACCCTTCTCCAGATCTGCACAAAGAAACTTCATTTAAAAACAATTTCCTTTTCTGCGTTGATGGATTTCCTATTGAAAGGGGGCTTTTGTCGCACTTTAAATAGCTAATACACCCAAAAGCTTATAAAACCATAATTTTCTATGTGTCATTGCTAGTCAGATACAGGTGCTATTTGGTATCCACAGTGACTTGTTCACACCAGCACACAAGTTTGGCCCGAATTTTACATGCGATTTGTCTGTTTAGATCAAAGCGGAAAATGCAATTTTAGTCTCTGACAGTAGGTAGCGCTTATAGAAAAAGCAGAAATACAGCAGAAAACAAAGGGATAATATGACTAATATACACTATTTGCATTTTTTTCTTTGTTTTTAAAGTTTGTCTCAGTATTTGATTTGCTATGATTGATATTTGTATAATTTCCTTTATGTGATCATTGTTCATAACGTTGCAATAAAATGTTGCATTTCTGACACCTGGTTGTCACAGAGAAGAAACAAAATCAAACAGCATTTACATGTTTTCAAACAGCTATTCAATTTTTTTCTCTCTCGCTATGATGTTTATCAAACAAGTACAAGAGTATAGAGAAAGAGAGTTGGGTCTGGATACTTCCTCTGCTATTCACTGTCACTGAAATAGTCTGTTTGTGAGCATCACCAAGTTGATTCTTATTGGTTGGCCAGTTTTCTTCGCAGTACGATGGAAATGAGATTAGAACATTGTCGGCGTGTTAATGTTTGTATTGGTCTGAACATAACCTGTTGTTCATTAAAATTCTAATTTTTATCTCATCAAATTTTTGCACCAAACATTCTTCTTGGTGTGAACAGGCCTTAATCAGGTAAAATGTGACATGGTTCCAGCGACACAAAATTTGTCCACATTAAACACAGAAAATGGGGCATGATGAAACACAATCAATCTCAAAACTCTATTACACTCACTCACTACAACTGAAGAAAGCAAGAGCGTGAAACTAAAAAGTCAAGTCACCTTCATTTATATAGCGCTTTTAACAACATAGATTGTTTCAAAGCATCTTTAAAATGATAATAGGAAATTACAGTAACAGAGATTGTTATGGCTTTACAACAGCTCTAGAATAAAGTTATTATCCAGCTAAAGTTGTTTTTGATTGATTGATTCACTTTAGTTGCAAAGATCATTAGTTATTAACTTAGGGGCCGCTAACACGAAACCGTTCTAACAGAAAACACTCAATGTGCTCTGGCCTGCTCATACGCACAAAACAGTGCCTGGTGGCTCGAGAACGCAAACCTTGAAATAGATTCCAAGGTGCAAGCCTTGAAAAAAAAAAAAAAAAAAAAAAAGGTTATCTCTGTGCAAACCTTGTGTTTAGTCTATAGGTGTGCGCATTTGAATATATATGTGCGCAGGCGTGTAGTCCTTCTTTACAAACCAAACCTCAACAGACTAATTGTGTGGCCTTAAAACATTTGAATAAATAATTATTTATCGCTTCTGCGTGAAACGGAATTATCCCGACAACGTTTTATCTGTACAGTGGTAAAGGGAAGGGAAGGATGCCTTCAAAGGGGAGAGACTAGTTGACACTTCAGGACTGCGTTGTCGACGGGTTCAGGCGCAGGTCCTTCATCAGATCTGGATACGGCCTGGATCTGGCTGTGGACTGCGGTAAACCTCAGGATAAACAGAGAAACGTCTCGGTTACGTATGTAACCCTCGTTCCCTGAGTAGGGAACGGAGACGTTACGTCGGATGACGACGAATGGGGTTTCGCTTAGAAATCCTATCATCTTCGAGTATATAAAACGAGCCAATGGCAAAGAAATGCCATGGGTCTGCGGAATTTGCATAGCGTAACTCACCCCATCCTGGGAGTATATAAGGAAGTACGCTGGCAACATGCAGATATGTCTTCGCTGAGGAGCCGAGACTGAACTCAGGCGTTCCAGCGGTACAGCGGAAGTGGCAGGGAGCCGTAACGTCTCCGTTCCCTACTCAGGGAACGAGAGTTACATACGTAACCGAGACGTTCCCTTTCGTTGTCACTCCGAGTTACGTCGGATGACGACGAATGGGGTTCCCAGTGTAATCGCGCCACCTCTCGACTGTCTTCCAGTGCCCTGCGTAAGTCTGAGCTCCCTGTCGTGAGACTAGCACAGACGAAGGAGTCCTACTTAACACAGGAATACCAAGGTACACTGGGAAGCATATCCAGTGGAAATATGCAATCATGCCCAACCCGAAGGGGGGGACTTGGAATACACATATGACCCCAAAGGGCTGCATACGGAAAAACACTGGGGTGTCCAGCCGCAGGTGGAATATTTGAACCCCAGGGGTGGCAAGGTGGCTTGCCAAGGGAAGACACATGCGCAAAGAGGCTTACAGTGGAAATACACATGTGGAGGTCGCCCGGAGGGGAACCATGCACATGGAGGCACCTAGCCAAGCGTGAAAGCTGCCGGTGGCATAACTCTGGTGTTGACGTCGTCAGTGCTGGAGGAGACTCAGGGCTTATTAGGCTCACCTGAGGAAAATATCGCACGTATCCCGTCCGTGGAGAGGAATGGCGAGCAAGCGAAGACACCTGAGCAGAATCTCTTACCGGCTAGTTGAAGCGAGTACATGAGAAGAAACTGGCTCCACTCAGAGATTATAGAATCTCGCGAATGTGTTAGGTGTGGCCCAGCCTGCAGCTCTGCAGATGTCTGTTAGCGAGGCGCCATGCGCTAGAGCCCAAGAGGATGCCACACTCCGGGTGGAGTGGGCCGTCACACCAAGGGGGCATGGTCGACCTTGCTGCTGGTATGCCAAAGCAATGGCGTCCACTATCCAGTGAGACAACCTTTGGGGGGGGACTTGGAATACACATATGACCCCGAAGGGCTGCATACGTAAAAACACTGGGGTGTCCAGCCGCAGGTGGAATATTTGAACCCCAGGGGTGGCAAGGTAGCTTGCCAAGGGAAGACACATGCTCAAAGAGGCTTACAGTGGAAATACACATGTGGGGGTCGCCCGGAGGGGAACCATGCACATGGAGGCGTCGAGTGCTGGAGGAGACTCAGGGCTTATTAGGCTCACCTGAGGAAAATATCGCACGTATCCCGTCCGTGGAGAGGAATGGCGAGCAAGCGAAGACACCTGAGCAGAATCTCTTACCGGCTAGTTGAAGCGAGTACATGAGAAGAAACTGGCTCCACTCGGAGATTATAGAATCTCGCGAATGTGTTAGGTGTGGCCCAGCCTGCAGCTCTGCAGATGTCTGTTAGCGAGGCGCCATGCGCTAGAGCCCAAGAGGATGCCACACTCCGGGTGGAGTGGGCCGTCACACCAAGGGGGCATGGTCGACCTTGCTGCTGGTATGCCAAAGCAATGGCGTCCACTATCCAGTGAGACAACCTTTGCTTGGAGAGAGCCTTTCCCTTCAGCTTCCCACCATGACAGACAAAGAGCTGGTGTGAGGTCCTGAAACACTGCGTTCTGTCTACGTAAGCACGGAGTGCGCGTACTGGACAGAGCAGTGCCAAGGCTGGGTCTGCCTCCTCCAAAGGCAGCGCTTGCAGGTTCACCACCTGGTCTCGAAAGGGTGTGGTGGGAACCTTGGGCACATATCCGGGCCGGGGTTTCAGGATCACGTGAGAGTTAGCCGGTCCGAATTTCAGGCACGCTTCGTCAACCGAAAATGCCTGCAGGTCCCCTACCCTCTTGATGGAGGCCAATGCAACCAGGAGCGCTGTCTTCATTGACAGGAACTTAAGCTCCACTGATTGCAGAGGCTCAAAGGGAGCACTCTGCAGGGCAGTTAAAACCACTGAGAGGTCCCAAGAGGGTACGAGGGGAGGACGAGGAGGATTCAGTCTCCTGGCTCCCCTCAGGAACCTGACGATCAGGTCGTGCTTTCCTAAGGACTTACCATCAACTGCGTTGGGATGTGCGGCAATGGCGGCAACATACACTTTCAGGGTGGAGGGAGACAGCCTTCGCTCCAACCCTTCTTGCAGGAAGGAAAGCACGACACTGATGGGGCATTTCGTGGGTTCTAGATTTTTAGAAGAACACCAGTTGACGAAGAGGTTCCACTTCAACGCATAGGCATGTCTCGTGGACAATGCTCTAGCGGAAGTGATGGTAGCCACCACCGCTGGTGGTAGGGTACTCAAACCTGCCTCATCCCGTCCAGGAGCCACACGTGGAGATTCCAAAGATCAGGACGAGGGTGCCAAAAGGTGCCCCGTCCCTGAGAAACCAGGTCCTTCCTCAGAGGAATTGGCCAGGGAGGTGCTGTCGCGAGGAGTACTAGTTCTGAGAACCAGGTGCGGTTGGGCCAATACGGGGCAACCAAAAGTACCTGCTCCTCGTCCTCCCTGATCTTGCGCAAGGTCTGCGCAAGAAGGCTCACTGGGGGAAACGCATACTTGCGGAGGCCCCGCGGCCAGCTGTGCGCCAGTGCATCCGTGCCGAGCGTGCCCTCGGTCAGGGAATAATACAGGTCCAGACGAGCTAGGTGCCGGAGCACAAGGTCCCTGTGTTCGCAAACCTGGTCTCGAGAGTGAGCTAGGATCAGCCAGTCGTCGAGATAGTTCAGGATGCGAACCCCGTGTTCCCGAAGGGGAACAAGGTCTGCCTCGACGACCTTCGTAAAGACGCGAGGAGACAGGGCTAGCCCGAAAGGGAGAACCGCGTACTGGTATGCCTGCCCCTCGAAAGCAAACCGTAGAAACGGTCTGTGTCGAGGAAGAATGGAGACATGAAAGTAGGCGTCCTTCAGGTCGATCGCTGCAAACCAATCCTGCAGCCGTATGCACTCGAAAATGCGCTTGGCCGTGAGCATCTTGAACGGCATCCTGTGAAGGGAGCGGTTCAAGACGCACAAGTCGAGGATTGGCCGTAACCCACCGGATTTCTTCGGTACAATGAAGTAAGGGCTGTAAAAGCCGGACCTCATTTCGGCTGGAGGGACAGTCTCGATCGCACCCTTCGCCAGTAAGGTAGCGACCTCCGCTCTCATAACCGGGGCATTGCCACTGACCATAGTGAAGCGGACTCCCCTGAAGCGGGGAGGAGACCGCGCGAACTGAATCGCGTAGCCGAGCCTGATGGTCCTCGCGACCCAGCGGGACAGCCTGGGAAGCTCTAACCAGGCTTCCAGGAACTGTACCAGCGGGGTCATACGGACCACAGACGTACCCTCGGTGGTGCAGCGAGGCGGAATGACCGGCCCAGGCGCGGGTGGCATAGCGGCCCAGTGCGAGGGCACGGTCATTAGCCGCGTCCTGCCAGAGGAGGCCAGGGGAGGACCAGCGTCCCACTGGGGCGTGCTCTGGCAGGGAACTGGCGACAGAGGGGGACGAGAGTGGCGAGGCTCATGAGCAGCGCGCACTGTCATCCGGACACTCTGTGTGCTCAGAGATGGGGGAGTGAGTTCTTTCTTTAACCACAAAAGGGTGCTGCTCGTCGTGGGACGAGCAGCGGGGTGGGGAAAACCAAGGATTCTCCCCCGGCCCTCCACCGGGGGAAGGAGCGGCCCTACTACGTCTCCTGGGAAGAACTCAACGCAATCTCTGAGCAGCCCGTCTCAGGAGCGCCGCTTGGCCTGGCGTTTAGCGGGGCACGGGGCGGGAGAGGGCTGTGGCGCCTTCCTACGGCGTCCTCCACGACGCGACCCGGATGGAGGCTGCTGCTGGGGCCGTGCGGGAGGGGCGGGAGCCGCAGAAGGGCGCCCTCTGCGGCGAGCAGACTGAGGCACCTGTGCCGACGGCTGGGTGGAGGCAGCAGCTGGCCGTCGGGGCAGGACATGTCTGAGAGCCTCAGTCTGCTTCTGGGCGGTCAAAAACTGCTGGGCAAAGTCCTCAACCGCCCCGCCGAAGAGGCCAGCCTGGGATATGGGAGTGTCGAGGAACCGGGTCCGCTCGGCCTCACGCATATTGGCCAGGTTGAGCCACAGATGTCTCTCCTGGACCACGCAAGTGGACATCACCTGACCCAGGGAGCGTGCGGTCACCTTCGTCGCTCGGAGAGCAAGGTCGGTGGCGGCACGCAGCTCATCAAAGAGCCCTGGGTCAGTCCTCCCCTCGTGCATGTCATGCAACATCTGGGCCTGGTAGACCTGGAGTGTCGCCATGGCATGCAGTGAGGAGGCCACCAGCCCCGCAGCTCTATAGGCCTTCGCCACAAGCGTGGAAGAGAACCTACAGGCTTTGGAGGGGTGCTTTGGGTCACCACGGGAAGAAGCACTCTGAGGACACAGTTGCATCGCAACAGAGCGTTCAACCTGGGGAAGCCCAGTGTACCCTTTGGCGGCCGCCTGATCGAGAGGAGGCAGGGCGGAGGAGGTCGCCGAGCGATCACGAGAAGACAATGGTGCCTTCCAGGACCTCGTGACCTCCTCATGCACATCCGGGAAGAAAGGCATTGGGGACGCGCGCTGACGAGGATCAGTGGCGGCACCCAAAAAACAATCATCCAGCCGCAAGCGCACCGGACCAGGTGGCGGGGACCACTCAAGCCCAATGGCCACGGCTGCCCGGGAAAGCATGGCAGTCATCTCGGGATCAGACTCGGGCAATGCTGGCACACCCGAAGGTGGCAGCACAGCCGAATCCTCACTTCCCAAGGACTCTTGCCCACCCTGTGATGCAGCGATCGACATCGAATCTTCCTCTGGAACGCCAAATGAGACCAGTGGACTGTACAGCGGGCTCATTCGAAACACTCGCGGGTTGCACGGCGCTAGAGGACGGTGTGGAGCGTGGAATAGTCGGCGCTTTGTCCCACACCGTAATCCTCAGGTCACCCTGGCCGCCAGCCGAAGTACTAGCTCTCACGGAGCCCGTAGATTGGGGTGCGGATGAGGGGACTCTACCATGAAGGTCATTGAGTCTAGACCGCAACCGTGCGATGGGCATGTTCCCGCAATGGGAACATAACTCATCCACAAACGCTGCCTTAGCGTGCTCAATACCCAGACACACAAGACAGCGATTGTGCCCATCAGAGTCAGAAACGAGAAGACCGCAACCAGAAGTGCACGGGCGAGGCATCTTTAAAAAGACGTGCCGCGTGCAAGCTCTTTTAGAAAGGAGATTTCTCCGCAAATGCTGAAGCGACCAGGGAGAGAACACACAAACACTGGCAAATCACTGCACAGATAAGCAGGGAATGTGCACTCGCTGGAACTCGCTGTCACACCAACACTTGGAGAGAGGCTCGTCTCGAAGAGAAATGAAGAGATGAATCTCAGGATTGGCTGTGGAGTGAAGTACATCAACTTGGCTCCGAAGCGAAAACATATCTGCATGTTGCCAGCGTACTTCCTTATATACTCCCAGGATGGGGCGGAGTTACGCTATGCAAATTCCGCAGACCCATGGCATTTCTTTGCCATTGGCTCGTTTTATATACTCGAAGATGATAGGATTTCTAAGCGAAACCCCATTTGTCATCATCCGACGTAACTCGGAGTGACAACGAAAGGGAACTAATATTAGCGTAGATGCCATCCTTCTTATGATGTAACAAGTACATCAGGATTTATGGGAAGTGTTCCCGGTTCTGGCTGACCTAATCTATGCAGCCTAACATTGACTTATAGAAGTCTATAATGTGTTATGTGTATGCTAGGTCAAAGAGATGTGTTTTTAGTCTAGATTTGAACTGATAGAGTGTGTCTGCTTCCCAGACAATGTTAGGAAGACTGTTCC
Organism: Scardinius erythrophthalmus; assembly: GCF_964197995.2. Lineage (NCBI taxonomy): Eukaryota > Metazoa > Chordata > Actinopteri > Cypriniformes > Leuciscidae > Scardinius > Scardinius erythrophthalmus. The sequence goes on along the minus strand of NC_138230.1, from coordinate 20,379,988 downwards.
AAAGTTTTGGTGCTAAATAGGGAAATTATCTACCGCTAGCAGTCGATTTTGATATTAGGTATTGTCAACTGGCCGGAATTTTGAGATCGCAATAGACGCGAAGGTCTAGAATGCGCTAAGAGCTCGCTCAAGTATATATAGTATGTATATATTGCTGATTACTTACAAAGCACTAAATGGTTTAGCTCCCCAGGAGCTAAACCATTTAGTGCTTTGTAAGTAATCAGCAATATTTTAAAATGTATACGATGTTTAATAGGGAGCCAATGCAGTGTTGACAGAACCGGGCTGATATGTTTGTCAGCTGTAGATTGTTTATTAAGCGTGCAGGGCAACCACCCATAATAGCATAACAATAATCTAGCCTTGATGTCACGAACCCATGAACTAATTGTTCCGCATTTGTCATTGAGAGCATATGACATAATTTAGATATATTTTTAAGATGGAAAAATGCTGTTTTACAGATACTAGACATGTGACTTTTTCAAAGAGCACACCCAGGTTCCTAACCGATGACGAAGACTTGACAGAGCAGCCATCAAGTGTTAGACAGTATTCTAGGTTGTTACGTAAGTTTTTTGTCAAATAATTAGAATCTCTGTTTTTTCAGAATTAAGTAGTAGGAAATTACTAGTCATCCAGTTTTTTATATCAACTATGCATTCCGTTAATTTTGTGAATTGGTAAGTTCTGTCAGGGCGTGAAGAAATATAGAGCTGAGTATCATCAGAAAACTGCAAAACTAATACCATGCTTCCTAATGATATCTCCTAATGGTAGCACGTACAGAATGAACAACAAAGGCCCTAGCACTGAGCCTTGACATATGCCATACTGAACTTTTGATCGATAAGGCATCTCTTCATTTACTGCTACAAACTGATAATGGTCAGATAAGTATGATTTAAACCATGCTAGTGCAATTCCACTAATGTCAACATAATTTTCAAGTCTATTTAAAAGAATGTTGTAGTCAGTAGTATCAAATGCAGCACTAAGATCGAGTAACACTAATAGAGAGATACAACCATGATCGGATGATAAGAGCAAATCATTTGTGACTCTAATGAGAGCTGTCTATACTACTATGGTACAGTCTAAATCCTGACTGAAAATCTTTCAAAAAAGAGAACATAGTTGTGAGGATACTGCCTTTTCTAGTATCTTTGACAGAAAAGATAGATTCGAGATCGGCCTGTAATTGACTAATTTTGTAGGATCAATTTGCATTTTTTTAACAAGCGGTTTAATCATAGCCAGCTTAAAAGTTTTTGGTATGTATCCTAATGATAAAGATAAATTAATGATATTAAGAAGAGGACCTATGACTTCTGGAAGCATCTCCACACATACCACACTTTAAAATAAAACTTTAATTGTCAGTTTAGTAGTCCATATGTAAAAAACAATACAATTTTATTGTGGTGCTTCTAATTAAGTGATAAAAAAACATTTGACAAAATATGCACTAATCTCTAGACCAATAAAATGTGCAACACTTTACATTTTACAACCAAATTTTATGTAATATCTAATTACTTTAACTTACACTGTAAACTTTTCCTCGAAATTGCACAATTTTTCGGTGGCAAGTGAGTTCCTGAACATGATGAATAATGGGATACACTTAGCCTCAAATACAGCTCCGACGGGGTATTAGAGATACTGTGAATTTAATGTGGATTAAGGGCACTGAGCTTTGCCATTTTTTCCAACCTAGGACAGCAATTACTTCCTGTTGTCTGCACCAAAACTGCAAGTGTGGGTATTGGGACGGGCCCAAAATGTAGTGACGCTCATCCTGGTTGTTATACCTTTTATCCCATGTCACTTAGAATGATGTGGTTTTAAGGGGAGGAACATTCTCATTGTAGAAAGCAATTTACTAGATCTAAATTTTTACATGCCAATGAGCAGGAGATGAAATAATATATTTTTAATATATTTTCCTAAAAGAGAAGATTGTAGTTGCACATAGAAAGTCTACATGCCCGTTAAACAGCTGATTTGTGTGATGTAAAAATGAAGAGAATGAAGCATGCTACTACAAGAGCCATGGGCCACAAAGAGCTTACAAAGCATCAATGGGATCTCATTGTTAAAAAGTATCGCTCCAGTGAGGACTACAAAAAAAAAGGCATTAGATATACCATGGAACACAGTGAAGACAGTCCTCAAAGGGTGGAGAAAGTATGGTACAACAGTAACATTATCAAGAAAAGGGCATCTCTTCAAAATTAATGAGAAGACTAAGTGAAAACTAGTCAGGGAAGCAGTCAAGAGACCTACAGCAACATTAAAAGTAAAGTTGCAGATTTTTCTGGAAAGTAATGGTTGCCTCCTACATGTGACAACTATCTACCATATATCTGTCTGGGCTATAGACCCTTTCACGGTTGACGTCACAGGAAAATTCGAAGTTCGCAGTGCGCATGTCGGGGTCAGAAAGTTCATTCCATCCCATTGAATTGTGTGTTAACCAGAGAATTTCTCGTCAAGAAAAAAAATGCCTACTTGTTGCGTCGTGGACTGAAAATCACACCAGTTGTGGAGTCAAGTTTTTCAGGATCTCATCCGTAAAAAAACAAAAAAAAAAACAACGACATCTGTTCAGATCTATTTTTTTACAGTCTATGGTTCAGATAGATACTGCTATCTGCTAAGTAGGCTAGCATGACACAGGTCACAATAATGCCAGATATCGAACTTCACCTAACTATTAAACCAGTCTACAGTTTACAGAAAACATTTGTTTACTTACCAGGGCTTAACTCTACCGTTGTTGTCACAATAACTGTCATATAACACAATAACACTACAAACACGAGCATTGAAGGCGTCTATGGGGCAGTATGTTCAAATCAGGGCCGTGCACAGACATTTTGAGGGGCAGTGGCCTAAACCAAAAAAAGGGGCACTAAGGGGGTGGTTGCTTGTTAACACAAATTATCCAGTAATTACAAAATATACAATTAAAAGAGAAGACAGCACATGCTCAAATACATTTTAGACTTCATTTTGATAGAACATCACAATTACACATTGCTGATAATAACAGAAACTATATACTGTTTTACATTTTGGTATTTACCCAGCAAACACATTTACATTGTGGCAACGTCTGTGGCACGTTGCATTTCTGCTATGGCAACGTCACTGTCTATGTGCTCGCAACATTGTAACAACGTTAGCTAATTCAACTTTATCAAAACTGCATATGGTAATCAAATTGCACTTCCAAAAGTCATACATTTGTGAGAAGAAGTTTTCTTCTTTTCTCACATTTGTGAGAAGTTTTCTCACATTTGTGAGAAGAAAAAAAACAAACAAACAAACAAACAGTGAGTGCACTAGCATGAGCAAAATGCGAAAATCTGGCAAAGAAACGAATGAGACGACAAATCAAAGAAAATATAAACAGGTGCGCGAGCAGTTACAAACATTTTTTTCTCTGTGCGTTTCCAAAAAAAAAAAAAAAAGTAAAACATTAACGTGCAACAAGTAGACTATAGGCTACGCGTCGCTGCCTGTTCAATGAGAGCTGAAATCAATTAATCATCATTAAAGTCATTTTGGCTTCATACTTTTGGCATAAAGTTAAATATTTGTCATACCTGACCAGATGATGTTCAAAAACATTTCACATCAGATAAGGAAGTTGTAGGTTGTGTTTGAATAATTACGTATCTTATTTAGCTGAAGTAAATTAAACGCAATTCTCACGTATCCTTGCTTGATGAAGAATGAGATGGCCCAACGATCAGGGCAGTGACGAGTACATATGTCGTCCAGTGGTTGTCCAGACACCGTTGGCACAACCTTAAGCAATGGCCCTGAACGGTGGTTTAATGTCAACATTGTGTCAACGGTGTAACAACCTTCACCACACAACGTAGTTATAGCAACCTTTTGGCCATGTTGTTAAAACGTTGTTAGAAGGTTGGGTACGTTGCGCCAACGTTCTGTGTTTGCTGGGTACCAGTGATGCGCGGGTTGATCCAAAATGAGCGGGTGCCTGCGGTCACCCGCGGTTACGAGTCATCCAAAAATATTTTTAATGATATTCGGGTCGCGGCCGGTCGGGTCGTTTGAAATAAAGATGCCAATTAAACCTTTGTAATTTATATAGGCCTAGTACTAGACACAATTTTCTATGAAATACATAGGCCTACACTTTATTGGCTGAACAACTGGCAAGAAGATGATGCACGAGCTCAGTCTGCAGGTAGAGATGGAGGTGGCAAGAGAAAAGGTGAAGACTGGGGAGTGGAAGCTCCGCAAATACACAAATAGAAAGAGCAAAGTGTGGGAGACATTTGCCGAAATAATGAAAGATGATGACCAAAGTGCTGGCTTTGTCATGTGTACTACTTGCGATGCTATTTACACATTTGATAGCCACAAAATTGGCATGACCAACCAGGCACGGCGCCAGGATTCCAGTTTTGGATGGTTCAGACCAATTGTGGGTGGGCCTTAAATTAAAAACGTTAAATAAAAAAAATAAAAAACGTTATCCAATCACTGCTTAACCTAATATAGCCTACTGTTATATTATCTGTGCGTATACATAATATAGATTTTAATAGCTTGATGCTCTTTAATTATTTTGTTGCATTGTTAAAAGTTTCGGTGCATAGGACCGACCTATCCGCGATCGCTCTCCGTGGTTCTGACCAAAGAAGAGCGCTTTGGAATCTCCATTACGCATCATACGCATCATACCTGGGCTGCATTTTCCGATAACGTTGTCTCTTAGCGCGCTACGAAGACACTTAAGGTATAACTTAACTAAAGGCATACTACCACTAAAGGTATATCATTGCTAGGCGTCTTCAGGGCTATCATCCACTCGCGAGGCAGAGGCGCTGAAAGGCAGAGGCGCTGAAAGGCAGAAGCTCTGAAAGGCAGAGGCGCTGAAAGGCAGAGGCGCTGGCGCCCTCCTAGCAACGGCGCTGTTTTTGGTAAAACATGATTTTGACGACTTCATTAAGTTTTGTTTTATAGAAAACTCTTTTTAAAAGATTTTCGTTTTGTATAAATTGTATCTTAATTTTGATCAATGTTTTATCAATCAATTGCCCGTATTTAATGAATAAGAAGCAAATAGCAGACAATGTAATAAGGCGCCGGTACGATCACTTGCATTGCTTGTGCCTCACAGTTTTGAGAAATATAGTCTATACATTACAAAAAGCTTGAAATGTCTATGAAAATATTAAAACCAAAATAAATAGGCTACTCTCTGATTAATTCATATGAAATGTGCATTTCTCTCTGGTGTTCATGGCGAATCACATCGTCAACTTCATCTTTGCAGCGACACAGAAAACACCAGTTTATTACTAAACAATTAAATATCTCCTTGCTAATTTAGACACATTCATAATCATTACTTTAACCGCGGTTCTTTGTGGCAAGCTTTATGCGTGCGGTCATAACGCTTATTAACGCTTATTAGCTGAACTTGCGCAGAAACATCAAAATAGACATAGCCAGCTTTTTAAAATTGTTTTTAAAACTAAACATTTAGACTATTTTAGTACAAATTATAAGCTTATTGACGATTTTTTATAATTCTTGACAAAATTAGAATATATTAATTTTTTTTCCAATGACGCTACGATGAACATTTACTACTTTTAAAAAATGCGGGTCAGGAAGCGGGTCGGGTACAATATTTTCTTTTTCTTTTTTTGCGGTCTGAGTTGCGGGCGGGTTAGTTGAAAACGTCGGTCGGGTGCGGGTTGTTTATACATTGACCCGCGCATCACTGCTGGGTACCTTTTCCTTTTACAGCAAAACCTTTCTATTTGGTACCATGTCCTGAAAGATCTTAATAACCTCATCTTTTATGATTGGGATGTCTTTTTCAATGGCCAGATTTGATTAGATAAGCAGCTAATTCTAAGAATGTGGATTAGCACTAGTAGAAGACCAAGAGCAAGAGGTGGGGGTGGGGAAGAGGGGCACCTCAGTCGATGAGGGCAGAGGGGCAGTGGCTCTAGCCACCGGGCCACCCCCCTGTGCATGGCCCTGGTTAAAATGCAAGCCCTTTCTGAATAAAAAACATCCAGGCCTGACTAAACTTTACAAAAACATATATCCATTCTCCCAAAACCATGTGGAAAAATGTGTTATGGTCTGATAAGACCAAGACTGTCCTTTCTGACTAAAATGTCACTTTGGTTTTTAGTGGCACTGCATAGGTTGTAATTTTTACATTAAAGATGCAAAGGTTCTGATATTTTTTTTATATTTAAAATTGTATTAATATGGGTGTGTCCATCGGTCAACTGTACACCCATTTGAGGTCCTGGAGTTTCTTCTAATGAGATGATAATTAGAATCAGGAGTGTTTGATTAGGGAGAAACACAAAAAATAGGCTGAATCCGGAATCGCCCCTAAACCCTCAATCACTAGTCCACTAATACAGTTCACTTAAAGGAGTGAATGAAAACGAGAGAGTGAATTCAGACATCGGCTGTACACTCATTATTGTGGTGCAGAACGTGGGACAGAATGAGTGCACTCGATAACGTCCACTATGGTTTCGGACACCATATCAAATGGCTGTCCCCTCAAATAATGGCCTATTTGAGGGTATAGGGGGTGATTTCAGAGCACAGTCTGTTCACAGTCTGTAGTGTAAATCTGTAATCCAGGAACATTGGATGTGGATTAAGTTTGACAGACAAAATTAAACAATACTGTCTGTTTACAGCTGGTTAGTCGGTTGTGAATCTCACAACTGAACCTTAATTGGGCATCTTTTTAATAAATGAATAAAAACAAACAGAAGCATTCTTGCACTCACTTTCATTCATCTGAGGATTTGAATTCTTAATGTAGGCTGAAAACTTTGAGAACACATCAAGGCCTGCAGTGTTAGATTCAGGATTGCGAGCTGCCAGCCGTGGGTATCTGTGTCGTAGAAAGGGATGAAGAAGAGGAGGACAGTTAGTAAACAAAATGAGACAGAATACAAATACAAGCACAGTGATACATGGAGCCACAGAATGAAGGAAAATAAAGCATGAATTAATGGAGTTACTTAGGAGGGCAGAGGGTTTCCTCCAGGAACTCTTCTATCTTGTTGGTGTCCGTCTTCACCTCTGTACCGTACAGCAGGAAAGGGGGCTGAGCACCAGGGGCCAGATCTTTAAGAATGTCTGGCTTCCTAGTCCCAAAACAGAGAAATAGGAATAACACTACTTTTGAAAAACGCTGTATGCATTCTGTGGCAATTTTCTGCATGGATGGAATACACGGATGACCTATTTGATTTGCCAAAAGCACACTGCTCTAATCCCACAATACAATGCACTTGACCTTGCATTTCCAGCGTGAATGAAAATCTCTTTTTTTTATTGGACCAACAATTTTAATTTCTGGAATACTGTGACAACAATGTAGCATACTACTGGGTTGAAATAGCAATATGCTAGGTTTCCCTGCATACTTGAAATGATAACTTTACTTAACTGCTTCAGGTTTGTGAATGTCTGCTTGAGTTGCACAGAATCACCAACCTCTTCATGTCAACAGTAGTCACATTAAAGGTCACGCCTTTCAGCCACAGGACCATGAAGAGCCGCTGAGAGAATGGGCAGTTCCCGATACTCTGACCATCACTTCCTGCCTACGCACATATGCAAATACAGATCATTACTACAGGTTTCTAAAAGATTGTGTAGCCCCAAATTATAATCCCAATAATTATACACATAATCCCAAAAAGTACTTTGTTTTTGCAACCGCTGTACAGTTTCACTGTATTGTACAGCACCATGGCAAGGAATCATATTGTAACCAAATTATGAATGTGAGTTTGAATGAGTCAGAATAATTAGTACTTAATTATTTATGTCAATCTTTCTGTGTGAAGGCAAGTTAATTAATTATTCTGAGTACACATGGATACTCATGCATATTAGAGTATATGTTTTGGCTAATCAACTGCATTGATATACATTATTGTAAATTATTACACGGCTCACTGGAATACTTACTGGTCAGTCACAACATTCCAAGGTGTTATTCCCTGAATGACAACCATTCTCAATAGCATGCTGAATATCATACTACCCATCAGGGTTTCTGCTCTTGCTTGTTTCATTCAAATGCAGCAGCTGCCATCTTGTGTCTCTGTTATATTTATCGATTCTCTTAACAATGAAATCGGAGGACTTCAGTATTACTAGTGCTGTGATATTGTTGCTGTGTTCATCATTTTGCCAGGACGATTGTTTTGTACAATGTAATGGATTATAATATAATAAACAGGAAAGATTTAACTCTTGCCTCACCAGCGTTTTTTTTTTTTTTTTTTTTTTTTAAGTTGCAAGCCACCGCCAGAATTTTTGATCATTTTCACAAAAATATTATGGCCCCCAGAATATTTTGTTGTATAAATATCTGAATATGCAATATATCAAAAGAAAGAACAGAGCCTCTGCTTAAAACAAACAAACAAACAAACAAACAAACAAACAAACAAACAAAAAGTTTTATTCTCGTTTAAAGCATTCTTTTTTGTATAAAAAAACTGGGCAAGTTTAATAAAAAAATATATATTTTTTTTTAGCAAAAAGCTGAGAAAATAGCATTTTTATCAAGTCATAGCTCCCCTTACCGTATAACTGTGAAAGCACGGAAAGCTAGAAATTTACATCAATGCCAGGGAAGCGTTAAAAACAGTTTAAAAGCAATTCAATATATATTGTCCCCATAATTATTAATGTGGTGGAAAGAAATGCAATATGTGGAATGACTCACTTTATCCCGTAAAAGTTTGTTTAGTTGTCTTGTTCTGTCATCTTGGCTAAAAGCTGCTTGCTAGTTTCCTTTGCGGAAGCTTTGCATTTTGTGAGCTAATAAAAAATTTCAACAAAAATCAATATTTTGTGTCCAATTATTTACATATGTGAGAAATAGCTGTGTAAGTGGGATAATATGCAAAATACACCCCTTGAGGACGATACAAGACGATTCAAGATGATCAGTCTATCACCCTCTCAGAATTTATTCTGCGATAACAGCTGGCGGGATGTACATAATCCCTTACTTGATGCCTGCAACATATTCCAAAAAAGTTGAGATTTAGGATGATTAAGATTTAGGACAATTTAGAATGTATAAGAATCTGACTTTAGGAGTTGAAATAACAAGGTGATATGAAACATGTGGCCCGTACCATGGTAGCTGAACAAAATCAGGGTTACAGGATTCGTTTTAAATAGACAAAACTAAGTCCAACCAGGTTTTGTTGGTACCATGATGCTACCATTTAGGCTATCCTTGCACATACTGGTTTTCCAGTGTTTCAGAAAAGATCTCCGTCCACACTACATGACCGAAAACCATTCACGCACACTGGGCATGAAGTTATGCAGATTGTTGCCGATTGTTCTAATGATAGCTTCCCTTTTGTGCATGTAGGCAGCTGCAGTATTATAATGCAGAGTTAACTGTACAATGGCTGCTAAAAAGGACAACAAAGTCAGCAAAGCTTGCAGTTTCATGTCCATGTTATTGTTTACTGTCGTCAAGGCTGGTCTGTTATTGTCGTGTTCTGGTAGCATAATGGTCATATGATAGGGGCTTGACAAATCAGGGAAGGATACGCAATGATCCAGAAGGCCCAATCAGGGAGCAAATGTGGGCAGCCACGTCTTCATTTTCAAAAGTCTCCATTTATGGTCCATCTACAGTAAAACACAATCCTGGAGTTTTCAAACTAAAACGTGGTCTGCAGCGTTTCCAAAAATCTCAGTTTTCGAGAGTCGAAAACTCCGGACTAGTCAAGTCAAGTCACCTTTATTTATATAGCGCTTTTAACAATATAGTTTGTGTCAAAGCAGCTTTACAGTCATAATAGGAAATTACAGTAACAGAGATTGTTTTGGCTTTACAGCACCTTTAGAATTAAGTTATTGTCCAGCTAAAGTTAGTTTTGATTGATTGATTCACTTCCGTTTGCAAAGATTATTAGTTATCAACTTAGGGGCCGCTAACACAACACCGTTCTAACACTCAACGCGCTCTGGCCCGCTCATCTGCACAAAACAGTGCCTGGTGGCTCAAGAACGCAAACCCTGAATTAGATTTCAAGGTGTAAGCCTTGAATTTTTTTGAAAAAAAGGTTATCTCTGCGCAAACTCTTAAAAACGCAAACCCACAAAAACGCTGACGGCGTGGACATGCGCATCACATGTTTAGTCTATATATATATTCGCATTTTAATATATATATATATATATATATATATATATATATATATATATATATATATATATATATATATATATATATATATATGTGCGCAGGCGTGTAGTCCTTCTTTACAAACCAACCCTGAACAAACTACTTGTCTGGCCTTAAAAATGTTTAATAAAGAATTATTTATCGATTCTGCATGGTCACGTGAACCGGAATTATCCCAACAACGTTTTATCTGTACAGAGACTACTGTACAGTCTATTTGCACATATATCCTAGCCAGGCGTAACCGTAGCAAATGTTGTGTTTTAAAACGAACACGCACTAGTGTAATCGTAGCATTAGTTTAAACCAGACCTGCTCAGAGAAAGAAGTACCTAGAAGTGTCATGAACAGTTTAACTCGATGAACCCTCCCTCTGCACTTTGGAAACAGTGGGCTTTACATGCAATTGTGACGCCACATTTGCTGCCATCCAGACGTCTTTTCCAGGGACGTCCCTGCATTTTTCCAGCAGGACACATACTGCCCAGATTACAAGTGCATTGCTGCATAACAACAGAGTGCAGGTATTAGATTGGCCTGTCTGCAGTCCTAACCTGTGTCCATCTGATAATATGCATTATAGAGCTGCACAATTCTGGATAAATTGAATCGATCACACTTTTTTTTTTTTCAAACTGAGATCACGATTCTCCCATGATTGTCAACACACAACTAAACAAAATAACATTTAATTTACTAGAGGATCTGACAAAATGTTAACTTCTGCAGTCTATTTAAAATTATTTATTATTTCTGAATTAATCTTTTTATTTATTTTTTTAACTGTTTGAATCAATGATTCAATGAATGACTCACTTATAAATACTTCAATACTTGTTTCATGTTCTTGATACTAGTTTCATTACTGGATTAATCAGCATTTTTGAACAAATCTCTTGAATGAATGATTCAATGACAAATACATTTTTAACAGTCCTTTGTCCCCACGCTGTGGCATTACGATATAATTGGCACAATCTTTATTTGAAGCTTCAAGTTACTTTCAAAAGGTGATTTGCTCTATTTTGATTGCGTTGACATCATTGTTTAGCCTATATCCCAACTGTAAACTTTAACCCTAGTACTTCTATGATAATATGAATAATTGTAACACAAAAATAGCGATAGGCCTACTGTGTGGTTGAAAAGACTGTTTGTGAAGTTGTTTCATACCTATGACAACTGCTTTCTTTGGGCCAGCGGCAGTGCAAATTCAGATCTGAATGTTCTGGTGTAATTTTGTCAAAAGCTTAATAGACACAGGTGAATCATTATCATTTAGGAATGAGATTGCATGGTTGTTTGAATAGAGATCGCAATCTTTTAACAATTAATAGTTCAGCTCTAATGCATTATGAAGTGTAAAATAAGGCAATGAAGGCCCTGTACAATTACACAGTTGAAGAATTGCATAATGGATGGGGAAATTCCAATGGCCAAATTGTCTTTAATGTCCAAATGCTAAGTGTTCTCAGAAAAAAAAATTATGTTACACAGAGGTAAATGCTAGACTGTCCAATCTTTTTTTGAGGCTTGTTGTAATTATCAGATTTTACATGAGTGTATATTTAAAAAAAATCAATTCAGGAACACTTACTCAAATAATGTCTTGTTATAATGCTTTTATAATAGTGGCCAGCTAAAGAGCTTTGCAGGTAAACCTCACTCTCCTGGCCTCAAGAGGCGCATATGCAACGGTCTTTATCGTCCTTGTTAGCGCACCCACTTCCCATGCCATAAACGTTGGTTTGAATCCCGCTCTGAGAGGTGTGAGTAGAACCTGAAGGGTTACATTGGTGTTATGAGCCAGGAGGGAGTGAGGTTTAGATGGGTGAGTGTAAAGGAGGCCAGCTAGTAAAGAGCTGTGCAGGTAAACCTCACTCCCCTGGGTAGGGCTGCACCAGCTGTTTGTAAGTTCTTTCTTAAATTGGAACGTAAAGTCCACACTAGATGCTTAGTAACTACTAGCTAGTTTGTAACTAACTCTTTACTTTATTCCGTTGCACCATTTGTTCTTAAGGTAGAACGTAGCTAGTAGGTTAAGCTCTCCATAAAGTGGTGAGCCATAGTCGAATAGTATGACGTTTACCTTCAGTGATCCAATAGCAGCCTTCAAATACGTGAGCAGAAGCTGCTGAAATGCTGTGAATTTTAGTTTATTCTTCATTCTAACTTCTTTTGCCTTTAGTTAGTTTCCATTAAATACAATATTACTTAATCATGAATGACATAATAAGTGTTTTATATACAACCCTATTTCCAGAAAAGTTGGGACATTTTGTAAAATGCAATAAAATTCACAATCTGTGATTTGTTAATTCTCTTGAATCTTTTTTTAACTGAGAAAAGTACAAATAATTGTATTTTGTAAATATAAACAAATTTTGATATTGATGGCTGCAACACACTACAAAAAAGTTGTGACAGAGGCAAAATAAAAGTGAAAAGATTATAAAGGTTAGATTATCCAACTAGGTGAGGGTATCCTGTTTGGGTGAAAAAGGAGATTCTCAGTCTTTGCAAGCAAAGATGGGTCATGGCTCACCACTTTGTGCCAATTTTCATGAGAAAATTGTCAAACAATTCAAAAATCACATTTCTTAATGCAAGATTGCAAAGACTTTATGTCTTTCACCATCTACCACATATAATATTCTGAAAAGATTCAGGGAATCCAGAGAAATCTCAGTCTGTGTAGACCTCTGATGAATGTGCGTGACCTTTGAGCCCTCAGACGGCATTGCATGAGAAACCATCATGCTACTCTGTTGAATACAGCCACATGTGCTCAGGAGTACTTTAGAAAACCATTTTCACTTAACACAGTCTGACGCTGCATCAAGAAACGCCACTTGAATCTCTGTTACGCAAGGAGAAAGCTATACATCAGTTCTATGCGGATATGCTGGTGAGTTCTCTGGGCTTGAGCTTATTTGAGATGGTCTAGAAGACAGTGGAAATGTGCACTCTGGTTTCAGCTTGTTTTTGGGAAAAACAGACATTGAGTTCTCAGTCCCAAAGACGAAAGCGACCAACCGGACTTTCATCAGCGACAGGTGCAAGAGCAAACATCTGTCCTAGTATTGGGGTGCATCAGTGCAAGCGGTATGGGTAACTTGCATTTGTGTGAAGGTATAACTGACATGGAGGCATATATTTTGATTGAGACATAAACTGCCATCAAGACGACATCTTTCCTGGGAAGCAAGACAATGCCAGGCCTCATTCTACACATGCTAAAACTGAGTGGTTTCTAGACACTCTGCACCATAAAAGGGATGTGCCTGTCTACCAGCCTGCCTGCAGTCCAGATCTGTCTTTTATTGAAAATGTATGACCCATCACGAAAAGGAGAATAACGGTCAGGCAACGATGACCGTTGAGCAGCTGTCTTGTATCAGACAAGATTGGGCAAATATTCCACTTGCAAAACTGCAACAATTAGTATACTTAATTCCCTAATGATTAAAAAAAGTGTAATTAAAAAGAAAGGTGATGTGAAACAGTGGTAAGCATACCTCTGTACCAACTTTTGTGGAGTGTGTTGCAGTCGTCAAAATCAAAACTTTTTACAAAATAAAATTAAGTTGGTCAGTGAAAACATTGGAAATATTTTCTTTGTACATTTGTCAGTTAAATAAAGGTTCAAGAGAACAATGATTTTTTTAGCATTTTACAAAATGTCCCAACTATTCTGGAAATGGGGTTGTAATTAACATTCAGAGAAACTCTATTTGAAACAAAATAAATAAGGACCAATAAATAAACACTGATACAAAAAAAACATAAGAAATTACATATTGATTATTTGACATGCACAACAGAGGCCCCAGGCCCTAAGAGGTGCACTAGCGACTGACTAGAGGTTGTGGTCTTTAGCGTCCTTGTTAGCGTGCCCGCCTCCCATGCCAGAAATTCAGTTCGGATCCCAATTGAGCAGTGAAAGTTACACTTTCAATATAGCACAGGGTGAATATAATTAACTTTTTTATATTATTGTCATTTTGCATACTGTAAATAGTTATACATGAAATGTTGTTTGGGCCTAGTTCTACTAGGTCTTTTTTATTTGATAAAGCACAATGTAATAACAGCATAATGTAATAAATATTACATTATTAATGTAATGAAATGTTCAGTTTGTAATAATCATTTTAAAATAATGGTTTTCCTTTCCCTCCAGTAGAGTTCAAGGGGGCATTGAAGTTGTGCTGGCGTGCTGGATATTTTAAGTTGTTTTTTCCTTTGAATGATCACACATCTACTAGAAGTAATGTACAATAATATTATTACTAGAAATAAAAACAAAATTATTACTAATAGTAGCAGTAATACTAATAAATGCATGAGGGTGGTTGACATGACATGGCCTTTTTTTGGTCCAATGTGTCAATGTTAAGTAAATTATAGAAAAATATATCAAAAACTGTGGTGATATTGTTCAGAAAGTGCTGTTTTATATGAACATACAGAGCATTCATGGGTTTAATCTTCCATTTTTTCACAATTTTTATCCAAACCAGAATAAGCTCATATGGCATGACTGTCCCAAGCACAGTTTACAAATTTTGATTTTGAATAAAAACAAGAAAATTAATTCATTTTCTGTTTATTCAATCATATATTGACATCCCAGATGTCTACTTGTGAGTCTGCTTGACTACAAGTTCAGGCATAATATTTTGAAGCCACCCTTAACTAAAACATTTTGTCCCAAAAATGGATATCATAAGGTGTGACGCCATATTCCTTTTTTTAAACGGGCAATTGTTTGGAGACCTTTGGGGAGTGGGAGTCCTCCTTCTTTCAGGAGGAAGAACAACACCTCAGAAGGACACTGAAAGTTACAATGTGAGTTTTCTCCCTTCATGTTTTCAAAAAAATCAAGTATATCTGGCACTCCTGCTTCAGTTCCCTTTTGCGCTGTCTTTTGGTGTGACACATTTTACACAAAAATGCCCACATGAAATAACTTTTCAGTCAATATTACCTTTAAAACTATATTGTCATATTGTAGTTAGCATGGTTTTAGCATGTTTGCATAAATGCACATTGCTTAATGTCATGCTAAGTACATGAAACCTCATAGTGTGACACAAAATCATAAGGTGTGACAGGGTTTTCTTGTCACACCATATGATTATTTTGTCACACTATATGATATGAACTGCATTTAAATACATAAATAATGCTCTTAGATACATATTTTATAACTAATAGTTAAGTTTATTGAATATTTTGTCCTTTTAAGACATTTTTATACTATATTATTTACACATTTAATATCTATACACCAACTCAATTTGGTGAATGCCTACAATCCCATTTCAAGCTGAATCCATGTTAAACTACAGCATTTTGTCACTCAAATGTTTCCCTTTATTTATTTTTTTATTTTTTTTATTTTTTTCAGTTTGAGGTAGATTTCAGTAGATGGCGAGATAATGCGAATACAGAAAGAACAAGGAAAGATACATCAGCTTGCTGTTCGGCCATTGTTTTACTCATCCTCATTTTGAAACGAATTTATGCATTAAATAAAATAAATGTTCAATGATTTACTAAAGATTATTAGAATTCATGTAGTTAATATTCAGCAGATTAAAATAAAAAGTGCAACATCAAATGAATACAGTAAGTGGATTAATGAATGTGTTATAAACATGATTCTTTGCTACTTTGAGTAGAACTCACTGTTTTAAACAATTTTGTGATTTTTCTGTAACTGAAACATTGATTCACTTGTCAAACTAAGTTTGGTTGTTTGTTAAATGCAGCTAATACAGATTTTTGCATACAAGATTGTTGTGTGGTGTGACATCATATGGCGTGACACCATGCCATTTGGTGTGACATTCAGAATTTTTTAAGAAATTAAGGCTTTTTGGTTATTAATCATAAAATCATCAATGCGACAGATGGGGAATAGTGCCAGCAAAGGTTACAAGCATTTTGGTACTTTTATAACAAGGTATACCCAAATTAATTTGAAGTATATTGAAAGATTACAAGTAAACGTCTTTCTATGAGTGCTGATAAAGTAAAATAATGCAAAATGTAACATATTTGCACATAAGAAATGCTATACTTTTATATAGTAATGATAAAGAATCAGGATAAATTGACCGGTACATTATCACATTATACCCCTTTTTAATTTAACACACAATAGCATTCATGTCATACCATATGACATTTTTAGACAGTAAACTAGTAAATAAATGTAAATTTCAGGACAAAATCTACAAGACCATATATTTGGAAATATAAGAGTTGGTAGAATATAACCCAATGAGTTCCATGACTTAAATTTTAGATTTTTTTTTTTTTACTTTTTTTTAGCCAAATATGTCAACCACCCATGAATATTTAAATCTGGTGCATTTCATAGGTAGTTTAAGACCGCAACACAGGTAGGATTAAGATTAAAGGAATGTCACTGTTTTCTATGCCTTAAATATGACAGTGTTTTTGCTGATTTCATAATGTAATACATTTCTCATAATGTAAACCCCGTTATTAAATTATGAGTTCAAGATTTTATTATGTTTAGAGCCAATTAAATTATAAATATTTGAATACATTCATTATAGAACGTTTATTACATTGTGCAGATCTATTAATTGTAAGTTGCTAAAATTGCATTAGTTCCGAGTGAAACCATGAAATGGCCTGTGGGTAAACTCACCTTCACAAAGAGCTCAACCTCAGGTTTCTCCTCACTCATGCTGGAGTCCAAACAAGTCCCCTAGCAAAAGCCAAATAACTACACCAAGCGTATAGTTTAATAAATGAATGTGTTCTATTCCTGTCGCCCTTTTTTCGAGCTCACTTCCGCTGTGCCTTGGCCAATTTGAAATTCTAAGCAACTTTTCCGCTTTGAGGTACGAATATGATAGCGGGTGAAATTTTTGACCAAAACCCAAACAAAGTTCACCAAAAAGTGTCTAATTTCCGTGTGACTTATAAAATGTATAAACGATTTACTGTTCGTGTTTAGTATCGAAATCAATAACGCCTACAGCAAGATCAGCCATACTTCCTCTCTCTCTCTCTCTCTCTCTCTCTCTCTCTCTCTCTCTCTCTCTCTCTCTCTCTCTGCCTCTCATTTCCTGATTTTGACAAGATTTAAATTTCCTCTAACTTGTAACCGTATTATGTTGGAAGTCACTTGATCAGTCACTTGATCAATACACGTGTTGTCAGTCGTCACTTGTGTATTGCATATTTTATAAGTAGGCCTAGTATATATTTACTATTCCAAATAGATAAAAAAATGTAACTTAATTTGAATGACTATCTATTTAGAGCAAATTATATACTCATTAGGTAGGCTACTATAGGAACAATTTTGCATATGTAGTATTTAGGTTACAGCTTAATATGAAGATTCTTTTAAGTGTTTAAAGGGGAAGTGTGACTTTTACAAGGTGCCTTCTGACACCTAGTGGTAGATAACTGAAACATGAATTTTGAACAAGTTATATTATCTAACAAGTAGATATTGTAACTATTTAGATATAAGTTTAGCATGTACGGGATGATGGTGATGCATCAGCCAATGTGTTATTATTGGAAATAAATAAACATTTGCTAATTCAATTGTTATAGCAGAAAATGTCAAATATTAAATATTAAAAAACAGATCTGTAGTAACACTCTGAATGCAAATGTAATGATTTCACTCAACTTACCTAGGCCTATAGGATTTAATGAAAGCGAAGATGTCTGAAATGTACAGTACACCTATTCATGAAAAAAAAAAAAAAAACCATCAATTGCAATAAGTATAACATTTAAAAATAATAACAATAGTAACAACATGCCACTTATCGCCTTTTCTGGGGGTCTGATTTTATCTTTTTATTTCAAATTAAAAACTATAAATTTCACTCCACAAATCAAAAAACATTAATATGTCCGCATATCTCTCATTAACAAATAGAAAGAGAGATAGAAAAAAGATGATTGATTAGCCTACCTGTAACATCTCTGTTACAATCTCTGTTACCTTAAATTATACGTTTATCTCTGTAAAGCTGCTTTGAAACAATCTACATTGTTAAAAGCGCTATATAAATGAAGATGACTTGACTTGACTTGACATGAAAGTTGATACTATGAAGTTTCATTTTATTTTAGTTAAAGTCCAATTCATCCAATAAATCAAGTGATGAATATAAAGTCTGGTTTCATACAATAAAACAACAACAACAACAACAACAACAACAACAACAACAACAACAACACTTTTACTGCAACTCATAAATCACTGTATTCACCTTACCTTTATTTGTAAACGAAAGGATGTTGCTATTGTGTGGTCACAACAACAATAAGACAGCTTGCTACGCCCCCAAGTAATATTAACAAAGAAGTTCAAACTAAACATTGTTCATGACACATCACCAGTAGGGCTAATGCATGCAAGTAACAGAAGTAACAAAACAGATTACTTCAAATAACGGGAAAAGTAACACATTATGTCTTTGGTCCAAATGTTTAACCATTATTGACTGACACCTTTGTCCCCATGTTAAGAGAAATTTGGAGTAAGGTGCAGAAGCATTATGGCGCTGTGTAAATATGGTGGTTATTTATAGTGTCACAAGGCTACTATCCGTTCCCTGTATTCCAATGAAGCTTTTACTATTGATGGCTTAGGTATAAATTGATGGTAAGAATTTTACTTAACACAGTTGACCATACAACGGCCGAATACACTAGTTCACAATATCAAATGATATGCGATATTGTTTTCAGGTGAAAGCGACAAGAAAGTATTTTAACAGCCTATTATTTTCAAGAAATCTACAATGACAAAATATGTGTAATGAATGAGGCTGGCACCCATTCATCCAACCGCCAGAGGGAGCCCTCTCCTGAACACTAACATGGACTGTTGCTTCGTTGGTTACTTCCTGCCTTACATCAGTATAAATAGCCGTGCATTTCCACTGCTTCCTTGCGAAGTCATTGCAAGCATTTGAGGCTTTCCATCAAATTGTGCTGAAAAAAGTTTTATTACTCGAAGTTTTTAACACAATGTGCATTAGTGACATCTGGTGGTCAGACTTGTTTTCTCCACCATATCTAACAAATCACTGCTCAGCAGAAAAAGCATGTGACCAAACAAAGATTTGGAAGTCTGTGATATATACAAGAGTGGGATCAATAACAGTTCTATCTAATCTCATCTAAATTAATTTGTGCCAATAAGACCACAACTTGTGTCGTGTAGCCTGGTCAACAAATTCCCATATTGATCAATAATAATAATAATAATAATAAAAAATACAAGTATGTTATCATATAGTAATTGAAAAAAAAATTTTGGGTGTTCTGTTTTAAAAAATAAATAAATTATGTTATTTGGGAAGTGTAGTGTTAAATCACTTAAATAATGGCTCCTCGATAATCATTTCCCTTTTTATGCATCAGATGAGGCCGCGAAGAGCCATCAATTTTTTTTTTCAAACCAGCTGTCCCGACCTTCCAATACTGCATGACGTTCAAAGCTTTAAACGTCATCGATCACGTGGTATTGTCATTTCAATTCAAGCATTGGTACAGTGTGTGATACAATAGTGCTTTGAAAACTGTGTGAATAAACAATGGATCCAGCAGAGGTTTCTCAGCTCCAGGCAGCTTTCTTACCAGAGTGAAATTCTAACGGGCTACCAGGACCAGCTGACTCATCTGAGTGCTGCTAATGATAGTTTGACCCAGTAAATCTGCTCTCTTCCATCCTCTCAGACTTCCCCGGTAAGATTTGCTCTTCCTGAACAAATTTGATGGCTCTCCTGAAAAATGTAGAGGATTTTTACGACAATGCAGAATCTACTTTTCAAGTCACCCCGAGTCATTCCACCAAGACTCAAAGAAATGTGCATTCATGATGACGTTGTTAACGGGGAAAGCTTTAGACTGGGCAACAGCGGTTTGGGAGAGGGACATGCAACTTCAAACATCATTTGATTACTTTGTTTCACAACTACACAAGATATTTGAATATCCTGAGGGAGGTAAGAATATTTCTGTCCAACTGCTCCATTTACACCAGGGTTCACGCTCAGCAGCTGACTATGGTATAGAATTCTGAAAGCTAGCCGCTCAAAGTGGATGGAATGATGTGGCACTCAAGACAATAAGAGGGACTCAATCACAACCTGCAGGCAGAACTGGCATGTAAAGGTGATGAATCTAACCTCACTGATTTCATTTCTTTGGCTATAAGAATAGATAACTTGCTACGAAACTCACCATGCTCTAGAATTAAACCCAAGTTACCATCATCTACTCATGGACAAGTCCTGCCCTGACATGCCAGAACAAATGCAAATTGCATCCACTCGGATTTATACAGAGGTATTGGAACGCCGCAAAAGGGATCCTTCCCTTTCCTGTGTTACTACTGTTGAGGGAAGGATCAACAAAACTCTGCTTGCCCTCACAAAGGGAGGAAACTTCCAGTCTCCAAAACAAGTGTGAATATCAATAACTGTAACATGCTCCAAGAACCAAGTTAGAGTCAGGATCTAGATGCAGATAAAACAAGAACAAAACTGCAAAAACCATGAACAGAACTACAAAAGGAACATGAACTCACAATTTTCACAACAAAACACATGACAAAGCACAGGTTCCTTACAATAATCTTTCTTCTCCCTGTTCACACAGTTTTTCACTCTCTTCTGATGATAAATCAAAATATGTTTCAGCGCTAGTCGACTCAGGAGCTATAACTTGAACCACCAAGATCTTGTGCAAGAACTCCAGATACCTACAGTACATTGTCTCCCTGCAATCAATATTACTACTGTAAATAATGCACCCATTGGCACAAGCATCACTCACCAAACCATTCCAGTAACCCTCCGAATTGGACTATTCCAGATAGAAAAAACTTCCTTGTATGTCATCAACTCCCCCAAGCACACTCTCATCTTGGGCCATCCATGACCCCATCATTTCCAGGAACCAGGGTGAGCTCAAACAATGGTCAAATTATTGTATGTCAAATTGTCTGCACTTCACTATTACCATGCTATGTCTCACCACCAGTATTGAAAGTCCTGAGAACTACACACAAAGCACCATACCCAAGGAATATTCAGAGTTTTCGGAGGTCTTCAGCAAAGTCAAAGCAGCTTACCGTCCTTGGGATTGTGCAATTGCATTGCCTACATTGACAAAATAGTCATTTACTATAATGACAAGGCCCAGCATATCAAGGATGTCAAGATGGTCCTCTCACATCTACAAGAGCACCAGCTCTACGTAAAGGCAGAGAAATGTGAATTCCACACAACCACATTCTTGGGGTATATCATCAGTAGGGCTGCAACAAACGGTTATTTTGATAATCGATTAATCTAACAATTATTAGAACGATTAATCGACTAATTGTCGATTATTTCGCTGACTAATCAGTAAGTTTGGAACGATTATTCAGCTTTTTCAATTAGTTAAAACACTGAGTTATACATATTCTAACTATAATATTTAAAAAAAGAAAATCACTTCAGTTTTTGAAATGGTTGTTTTAATGAACTTTGATCCAACTTAACAGGTCATTCTCTTTAAGTTTTCAGATTTCTGTCCAACTCAAATCACACACAAATGCTCTCTAAGCATTGTTTAAATATTCTGTTCTCTTTCAATAGAAAAACAATAAACAAAAATTAATCAGCTGCATTACAGACAAGCTTAATCTGCAAACAATTATTATAAGTATAAAATAAAAAATAAAAATTGAAATGACACTTGAGCTGACAGAGACATTCTCATTCACCTTTTAATTTACAGTATGAAAAAGTAACTGACATGATATTCTTCATAACATCTCCTTTTGTAAGTCTCCATGTATGTGAAACATAATACAGGCAAGTGATACGACAGTAATACCTAATAGTGTTACAATAATAAAAACAGCCCTGACTCCTAAGCTCAATCAAGCTTTATTCTATGCAAAAATAAATCATCACATTACTGTAATTATATTATTATTGTTAATATAATTACTATTATTAGTAGCATTGAATCTCTAATAAAGAGATTTACTGCTAGTTATTTAGCTCCAGCTGGAGAACATTCACCTTTCACCAGCTCCTCTTGTGCACGGGTGTTTCCTTTTTAAGTGCTTTAACATGCATGTTGTGCTCCCGTGAAAAGCAAGTTCCGCCTTGCATGTATTGCACACGATAGCATTCTTGGCTTGAAGTTTTGTGAAACTTTCACACACCTTGCTAGTTCGGATTCGTTTGCACTCCGTCATAATTTGCACTGTGTTTTCATCTACCGCAATAGCATTTGTAAGGGTCTAGTGGGTCACACTCTAGTGCTACAGCGCCGTAGCGGTCAAATCGTGATATTGCAGGCTCTTACATTAGGTCACGTGAGATCACACGACTACTCGACAACAAAGATATTTTACAGACAATTTTTTATTGTCGACAATGTCGACTAATCATTTCAGCCCTAATCATCAGTCATCCAAACTTCCTCCTCATCGCACCAGTGATTGTGCCATTGACCTAGTGCTCTACACCTCCCAAAGGTCGCATCTTCCCGCTCTCCCAACCGGAGACAGAGGCCATGAAGAAGTACATCGAGGAGGACCTCGCAAAGGGCTTCATCCGACCCTCGATGTCTCCTGCATCTGCAGGTTTCTTCATCGTCCAGAAGATTATCGAGCCCTTAACGACCGTACCATCAAGTTTCACTATCCACTTCCCCTGGTGCCCACAGCCCTGGAACTACTCCGCACAGTGAAGTTCTACACCAAGCTCGACCTGCGCTGTGCCTACAATCTCATCCGCATCCGCGAAGGGGACGAGTGGAAAATTGCCTTCTCTACCAGCACAGGTCATTATGAATACCTGGTCATGCCTTTCGGCCTGTCAAACAGCCCTGCTGTCTTCCAGTCTTTTATAAATGATATATTCCGAGACATGCTCCATCCAACAATCATAATTTACATCGATGACATCTTGAGTTACTCTGACACCCTGAAAGATCACGTTCAACATGTCCGAGCCGTCCTTCAAAGACTCATTCAGCATCAATTGTACGCTAAAATTGAGAAATTCAGACGTCCACCACCTTCTTGGGATACGTCATTAGCCCTGAAGGTATCGCCATGGATGAGGGCAAGGTCAGGGTGGTTCTTGAATGGCCGAGGCCCTGTCCCTGGTACGCCCCTGAACCGACCTCCTACACTCTCGATACGGTCCTGAGCCCCGACCTCATCCTTGGTCCCATTCAATGAGATATTGAGACAGAGCTCGAACAGGCCAAGGCCCAGACGGAAATTCCCTCGACATGTCCGCCTCACAGAATCTTTGTCCCCGAAATGCTCCGTAACCAGGTTCTGGAGCATGTTCACGTTCTCCCCAGCTCCGGACATCCAGGAGTCACAGCCACCATCCAGCTCCTCCAGAACCGCTACTGGTGGCCAACCTTGGCCCAGGACACCACTAGTTTCATTCAACGGTGCCAGATCAGCAACACCCAAAAATCATCCCGTTTGTTACCCGCCGGTCTACTCCAGCCACTTCCTATACCGCAACGCCCCTGGTCCCACATCGCCATCGATTTCATTACCAACTTACCCTCCTCTGATGGCCACACCACCATCCTCACTGTCGTGGATAGGTTATCCAAGGCCTGTCGCCTCATTCCTCTAGCCAAGCTCCCGACCGCTCTGCAAACGTCTAAACAACTTTGCAACCTGGTGTTCAGGTTTTACGGCCTACCTGAAGATATCGTCTCTGACAGGGGACCCCAATTCACCTCCCGAGTCTGGTCGGCCTTCTTCAGAACACTTCAAGTCAACGTGAGTCTCACATCTGGATATCATACCCAAGCCAATGGGCAGTTCGAACGCCTAAATCAAGAGATAAATAGGTTCCTCCGGGCCTACTGTCATCAACATCAAGAGGATTGGAGTCGATACTTGATCTGGGCTGAGTACGCCCCAAACTCCATTCAGAAACACTCCACTGGTTTGACACCCTTCCAATGTATCCAATGTATCATTCCGACCTCCCCTGTTCCCATGGTCCGGCAAACCCATAAATGTACCTGCCATGGACGACTGGCTGCGGCACAGCGAGGAAACATGGAACCTAGCCCACACACATCTCCAACGTGCAGTCCGCCACTACAAGAGACATGCTGACCCCCGTCGCTGACCTGGTCCAGAATACCAACCCGAACAATGGGTGTGGTTGTCCACCCGAGACCTACGCCTTCAGCTCCCCTGTAAGAAGCTCAGCCCTAGGTACGTGGGTCCATTCAAAATCCTTCGTCAAATCACTCCAGTATCTTACTGTCTTGCCCTGCCTAACCATTTCTGTATTGCTCCCACCTTCCATGTGTCACTACTCAAACCTGCCGCTGACCCCTCTGAACGAGGAGAGGAGAGGTCCCAGGAGCCGAGCCCCCTACCCATTCTGGTGGAGGGCGAGGAGGCCTATCGAGTACACCAGCTACTGGATTCCAGGCGTCGGGGTAACACACTTCAATACCTGGTCGATTGGGAGGGTTTCGGTCCAGAGGAACGTTCGTGGGTCAACGCCAGGGACATACTGGACCCCACTCCCACCATTGAGTTCCATCAAAACCACCCGAACAAACCTGCTCCCTGACCACGTGGTAGACCCCGACGGCGTCAGCATCCTCGCGCAAGGAGTCGCTCGCAGGGAGGGGGCTCTGTCACGATCACCGACTCCATGACTTCTCTCTCTGGCCGCCAGAGGGCGCTGTCACCCTAATACTGACTTTCCCTTACGAACTGCATCTCCCATAGTACATCATTCCGGGACTAATCCCGCATCCACCTGCCATCACTGATCACTCACGCACCTGCATCTCGTTTCCATACACACATAAAAACCACGCTCACATTACAACCAGTGCAAAGTCTTGTTTTGCTGTTGTGAACATTTCTGAGCGTTTCTCCCGTGTTTCTGCCTACCTGTGTTTGACCCCATCTGATCTGATCTTCTCGTTGCCTGCCGCCTGCCTATTGACCCTCTGCCTTGTCACCTCGTCTTTGCCTGCCTCAATCTGTCAATTCTGCCTGTGCCTGACCTTTTCCTGTCGACTATTCTAATAATAAACCTGTTGCAAATGGACCTGACTGATTCTGATGATTCATTACAATTACGTTGTAAAGGTCAAGGGTTACTCTTTTGTTGGAAATCGATGCGTACGGTCGTCTGCCGGAAGCTAGTTATTTTAGTCTATGAAGTTTTAAATATGGATATTTTTCTTACATGAACGCCTCGCTTCGCTTCAGAAGGCCTTTATTAACCCCCCAGAGCTGTGTGGAGCACTTTCATCATTGTGATGGCCCCGATGTAGCCACACATCAGTGAGCGGTGATGTTGCGCACGCACATACATACAAACACCCATTACTCATATGTTCTTGTAATTTATCCTGCACATTCTTTAGTATTTCGTTTTATTCTCTCAATAGTTTCTGTTCATATATTTTTTTGGCAATAAGACTCAGACACTGTTTATTCCTCATTAAGATATTTAGTTACATATTCAGTACATCACTGACTGGTTGAAGTGCACACAATCTAGTTGGTGTTGTGCAGTACACACATTTATTAATGGGGGGGGGGGGGGGGGTTGTGTTGGTATTTTCTTTCCTAATTGCTTGTTCTTTTTCCTAGATTTATTATTTGTGTTAAAAACTTGCACTTAATTATAGTGTAATTTATTAACTGGCCTTGGTATTGATTTTGTTGTTGTATTAGTGAAGTTGTTGTTTTTGTCTTCCCTTATGTGTTAATGTGGACTAATTTGTTTGTATAAATGTGTCCCTAATGTTTAAATTGTAGATCAGCTCAGTTTGTCTTTACACATACTCAGTTGTTTGAGTTTAGTTTGTTCTGTTGATCTCTTTTATAGGCCTAAACATTTGTTTTGATTATTTGGACTTTGTTTCCTTTTTCCTTTTTGTATATGATTTTTTGAATTCAGTAAAATATATTTTTTGGGAACATTCTATGGCCCTCATTCCTTGACTGCTTGGTCCCTCACAATCATGGATGGAGGCACGCTGATGGGCTTAAAAAATATACGGCCATTCACTGACATTATAAAGCTTGGAAAAGCCAGGACATTTTTTAATATAACTCCGATTGTATTCGTCTGAAAGAAGTATGTCATATACACATAGGATGGCTTGAGGGTGAGTAAATCATGGGGTAATTTTCATTTTTGGGTGAACTATCCCTTTAAGAAATGTGTATAAGCTATAAACTTATATAACTTGTATATTATGTATTATAACAAATGCCAGAAGAGGGCGCCAGCAGCCTGACGATTGTTGTTATACTTTACATCATGAGCAAACCATTGTTTAACTAATGTTTAATAGTATATTTAGCCTATTCTATTTTTTCCCCTGCATGTCATGTGCAGGGCTCCGTAATTTTTCTTTCTTCTTTGGAACATAAAAATTACATGCGACTTATGAAAGACTTTTCCATGTCCCTCAAAAATATTATTTTTAAGATAAACACAATGGCTAATTTCAGAGAAATTTGTAAAAACTCTTGAAACCATTAACATTTCACATCACATACAAATCACAAAGGCTATTTGTAGCCTTTTTTTTTCTTGTTCGCTCAGCATTTTGCTGTTTTTAAGTGTCATTACTTGAAGCCACTGTTTGTACTCTGCATACACCTGAGCGTAGTGTGTAAAGTGGTCTATCACAACTAAAATGTATTCATAACCTCCTTTATACTTCTCTAAATGCAGAAAATCAATAGAGACCAGCTCAAATGGGTAGGTGGTGGTGATGTTTATCAGAGGAGCATGGGTCACTTTGTTTGGACGCTTGCTTCTCAGACAACTACAAACACATGTGAAATAGTGTTACACTGCCTTTTGCATGAAGGGCCAATAAAACTGATCTCTGATCAAGTTCAGCACCCTTTCTGCTCCCAGGTGACCCATATCTTGATGTAACTCCTGATAAACGAGTATCTTCTCGGCAATACCAGCTGATGACAAGTTGCTGTTTTCCGGAACAAGAGACCAATGTTCCTCTAGGTATAATCTGGCTTGCTCCCTCATCAGTCCCTGTTCTGTTCATAGGCTGCAGTTTCAATTTGAGGTACTCCAAAGCTTCTCTGATTTCAGGGTCTTCCTCTTGGGCTTTTCTCAGGACATCCTTGGGGATTGCGGCAACTGATGTGAACGGCTCCTCCTCCTGTTCTCCCAACAACGCTGTTTCAATCGTAAGCGGACACAACCACGGCCCTCTTTCCAGTCCAAGGAAGGTTTTAAGCTGATATTTAATGTCAAGTCATCTTCTTCATTTATATAGCACTTTTAACAATGTAGATTATTTCAAAGCAGCTTTACAGAGATAAACGTATAATTTAAGGTAACAGAGATTGTTTTGGCTTTATAGCAGTTCTTTAATAAAGTTATTTTCCAGCTAAAGTTAGTTTTGATTGATTCGCTTCCGTCGCAACGATCATTTGTTATTAAATTAGGGGCCGCTAAGACGACACCATTCTCTCTACATAGACTTTAAACGCGAACCTGTGATAAACGCTGATGGCATTCACATGCGCATTAAGAATTGGTTCTATAGTTATGTGCGTTTGAATATATTTGCGCAGGTTTGTAATTCCCTACAAACCAAGCCTAAAAGTACTGGGCTTTCCTTATAAATTTTGATACAGAATTTTATTTTATTTTATCACTTCGGGGTAGGTACGCGATGTACCTAATGTGATCGTTGGATAACCCTGTTAGTGAGCGCAAGAATATTCTCTGTATGAAATCAGGGCTGTACGATTCTCCATCCGGTTCTCGAGCAGCAGCTTAAAGTCTTTCAACTCAATGGCTTGGAAAAGGAAATTTTGTGGTTACTCACGACCCTCTTGAGTGATATTTACCAGTCGGTGATACAGGTCTGTTGAGCTTTCTTCCTTATTATGACCTTTCAGAATTGTACGTAGCTGAGAAAGGGTTAGATCTGTCTTGATCTCCAGCATATCACACAGGCTTATACCTGGACTGACTGCTCTTATCACAGCATCAATTATCTCAGACTCTCTGTGTCCCTTGTTCACTCCAGCATTCATTTTTTGTACGACTGGCTTATCTTTCTGTCCCCGTTCTCCAATTTGGCCATTAATCTTAAAATCACATCGGATGATGACTTCAGGAATTGCATGCTGATGTTGGGAAAACACAGGGGAACTTGACACATCAGGAACTTTCAAACTCAGGCGTTGGATTTTATTTTTCAGCACACTTGTTGACAACTCTAAATGATGTTGCAGTTCTGTGTACAGTTTCTTTAAATGTGCGAGCTCCGCCAAATTTGCGTCAGCCATCTGTGTCACTGCCGCCATCTTGTCCCGTTTGGTCGCTGCTTTGCGTTATCCCGCTGGAAAACTCGAACAAGTCTTTCACGTTGATGGCCTACATCATCATCTTCTGTCTCTATAACACTCTCTACTGCTTCACTTATTAATCTTGTGCTTTGCTTTGTTCCTCCACTGACAGTTTTGCATACACACACCTTGTGCAACTGATCGAGCCGCAGCTGGAGCAATGCCGCGCTCAGCCGATCTTGCAGTTGCTCAATGTCCATGCTTAGCATCTTTGTAGACAACTACCTCAGAACGGCACTGCTGATCCCATCCTTGTTGCTAGTATTTTGTAGCACACTTGAAGGAGATAACAAGCGTGTGATTTGTTTGGGTTCTTTTATTCAGCCAGTACCATTTGCTACAGCTCCGTACCACACAGTACAACACAATACTATTCCCTCACTGATAGTCTCGTAAAACATCATGTGAACAACTAACTCTTCTTTTTCTCTTCTCTTTTAGGTCTATACCGGGGTTTCTCCACCTGGCTTACCGCCACCCACTGGACACCCACCACATAGCTGTAAGTATAGTACAAATATACATGCATGTACTGAATAATTAAATGACAATTATTAGTAACGGAAAAGAAATTACAAAATTCCAGCGTAGAAGAACTCGATATTGCGACAGAAACTTTTGACTCTCTCTTTTCCAGCACTTTAGACACAGTTGCTCCTTTGCGCTTAAAGAAGATTAAAGAAAATAGTCCAATGCCGTGGTACAACGAGCACACTTGGGCCCTTGAGAGAACAAATTATTTAAGCTGGCTATTATTGAACCTCTTATTAAAAAAACGCAACTTGATCCTAGAGAATTAGTCAATTACAGGTCGATCTCAAATCTACTCTTTTTGTCAAAGATACTAGAAAAAGCAGTATCCACACAACTATGTTCCCTTTTAGAAAGAAATGGTACATGCGAGGATTTCCAGTCAGGATTTAGATCGTACCATAGTACTGAGACAGCTCTCATTAAAGTCACAAACGATTTGCTCTTATCATCCACTCGTGGTTATATCTCTCTATTAGTGTTCTTAGTGATCTTAGTGCTGCATTTGATACCACTGACCACAACATTCTTTTAAATAGACTCGAAAATTATGTTGGCATTAGTGGAATTGCATTAGCATGGTTTAAATCATACTTATCTGACCGTTATCAGTTTGTAGCAGTAAATGAAGAAATGTCTTATCGATCACAAGTTCAGTGTGGAGTACCACAACGCACAGTACTAGAACCGTTGCCATTCACTCTGTACATGCTAGCCTTGGGAGATATCATTAGGAAGCATGGGATTAGTTTTCACTGTTATGCCGATGATACTCAGCTCTATATCTCTTCGTGGCCCAACGAAACTTGCCAATTCAAGAAATTAACGGAATGCATAGCTGATATAATTTTGGATGACTAGTAAATTTCCTATTACTTAATTCTGAAAAAAAAACAGAGTTTCTAATGATCGGACCTAAAACCTTTGCACGTACTAACCTAGAATACTGTCTAGCAATTGTCTCTGTCAAGTAAGTCTTCATCGTCGGTTAGGAACCTGGGTGTGCTCTTTGATACCAATGTTTCATTTGAAAGCCACGTCTCTAGCATCTGTAAAACCCCATTGTTCCATCTTAAAAATATATCTAAATTATGCCACATGCTTTCAATTAAAAATGCAGAACAGTTAGTTCATGCATTCATGACCTCGAGGCTAGATTATTGTAATGCTCTTATGTGTGGCTGCCCTGCCAGCATAATAAACAAACTACAGCTGGTCCAAAACACAGCAGCTAGAGTTCTTACTAGAACCAGGAAGTATGACCATATTAGCCCGGTTCTGTCAACACTGCATTGGCTCCCTATTAAAGGGGAACTTGGCAACTATTTCAACTTAATAAATCAGTTTAGAAATCATTTGGATGGTTAAATAACCTGTTCTGGTGTGTAACCGTGTAACAAACTGGACTAATAATTTAAATAAACCAGTAGTCACTCAAAAGTTCAGGGTACTCACACTGCATTAATGAATAAGGGGAATAACTGAATAAACCCTTGTAATCAGACAAAGATAGGCATAAGCAGGTTATCCAACAAGGTATATTAATAATTCAATAGTCAAATCAGAAAAATGACACTTATCCGAGAGTCCTTAATCAAATAGTCCATGCTTGAGAAGTATTGTCCTTATGTGTGAATCCGTAGTCCTTGAGCCCCAAAAAATGAATCAAAATGTCCAAGGAAAAAGATAATAATCCTCCAAATGTGATGAAACAGCAAAAACACCCCGAAAAAACAAGTCTTCTCTTGAATCTCGATGGGTAAATAATCCATAAGCAACTTCAAAGGAGAAGGCTAAAAACTACCAATCCATTTCATTCAAACAGGATCAACTCACATCGCTCTCTCCCACTTGCTTGGGCATTTCTCTTAAAGAAGGCCTTCCTTCCTCTAGGTGCTCTCCTATCAAAATAAAAGTCCATTTTGCTCACCCCAAGATGTTTCTCCCCCACACATAAAAGTCCCACATACAAAAAAGACAGAGAAATTCAACTAGGGCCTGAAACCAATTAAGTCATCCCTATACATATTTTACACAGTGTCTGACATTCAATGTCTTCCTCACATTGGTAAAATAAAATATATTTGTGTATTTCTCTTAGCCCCAATATAGTGTCACAGAGTCCCCCCCCCCTGCCAGCGGCTACTGAGGAAGACTTCCCCTTAATCAGAAGCTTTAGAAACAGGATGGGCCCTCACCCAGACCAAGTCTCCCACCTGAAATTGTGTATCTTTCCGGTGGGCATTATAGTACTTGGCTTGTCTAAGTTGTGCCTTCATCATAGATTGTTTAACCTCTTCAGCGAGTTGATGCTGTCTTTCCATTACTGAGTAAGAAGATTGAGCGGGGTTCGGTGAAAAGTGGACCAATCTCTCAAGAGGTCCTTGAAGTTGTCTTCCCAGAGTAAGCTCCGCAGGAGTTCTTTTAGTAGTTTCATGTTTGGCATTATTTATTGCAAATCGAAACTCTGCCAGCCACATGTCCCACTCTCTGTGGTTCTCTCCCACATAAGAAGCCATCATAGTTTTCAAGGTCCTGTTAACTCTTTCGGTGAGGTTGGTCTGTCGGTGGTAACTGGTAGTTAATTTTTGAGTTACCCCCCAGTTTCTGCACAAATCAACCAGGAGCTGGCTGAGAAATTGTGGGCCTCGATCTGAAAGGATGTACTTCGGGACCCCCCACCGATTGAAGATGTCATCCTTTAAGATTCGACAGATGCGTGGAGTCTTACTGTCTCTCAAAGGGAAAAGCTCAACCCATTTAGTAAAATAGTCCACCACCACCAAAAGAAAGATATTGCCCTTCTTACTTTTAGGGAACGGTCCCATAAGGTCAACACCAAGCATATGACCAGGCTCATTCACCACAGTCGATTGGAGGAAGCCCAAAGGTTTTAAATTGGAAGGCTTGTATTGCTGACACACAACACACTCTTTGAAATGTTGCCACACATCCTTTCTGACTTCAGGCCACCATGCCACCTCCAAGATTTTCAAAAGGGTCTTCATCTTCCCAAGATGAGCTCCTAAAGGATTGTTGTGAAAGTAGTCAATGAAGGTGAGGACAAGGGACTTTGGCACCACCAGTTGGTATTTGGAACCACCAGCGTGAGGTATAACTCGGTATAACACGCCCTGTTGGATATCCCATCTTATCCGATCACTTTGTTCATTCTTCACTTCTACTTTACCCATCAATTCCTTTACCTGCTCGTCTTGGTCTTGAGCTTCTGCAATCTCAGCCAGAGAGGATGGCAACTCAAAGTTCCATGAGAAGGCCCTCTTTGCTACACATGCAGCCACAATTGCTTGATCTTGGATAGACCTAGATAGGGCATCAGGTACTACATTCATTCTACCTTTCCTATACTGAACTTGGAATTGGAATCGTTGTAGCCTCAATGTCCATCTGGTAAGTCTAGATGTTGTCTTAGGAGCGTTAAAGGCCCACGACAATGCTGCATGGTCAGTGTATACTAGAAAGGGTACCCCCTCCAGGTAGTGATGCCATTTTTCTACTGCCCATACAACAGCTAGGCATTCTTTTTCCGAAGTTGAATAGTTTAGTTCTGCTCCCCTTAGACTTTTTGAGGCATAAGCGATAACAAATTCTTCATTATCAATCTTTTGCACAAGTACTGCTCCAAGTCCGATGGCACTGGCATCGGTTTGTACTTGAAATGAATGAAGAAAATTTGGTTGGGCCAGCACAGGGGCTTGTTGCAGGGCTACTTTTAGACTCTCCACACTCTGCTGACATTCTTTGGTCCAAACCCATGGAACGTTTTTCCGCTGCAAATGATACAAGGGGGCAGCAAGCTCAGCGAAATGAGAAATGAACTTGTGGTACCATCCTATCAGGCCTAAGAACCTCTGCAAGGAAAGAAGATCATGAGGTATGGGATAGTTGGTAATAGCAGATGTCTTTTCCGGATCCACTTCCACCCCTTTTCCTGAGACTACATGGCCCAAGAATTTTAGCTCGGTCTTGAGAAAATGGCATTTCTTCAAATTCAGGGTCAAGTTGGCCTTCTGGAGTCTACAAAAGACTGCTTCGAGATCCTGAAGATGCTGCTGTTTAGATGGAGAGTATACAATAATATCATCGATGTATACAAAACAGATGCTGCCTCTCAACCCCTCTAATACCCTCTCCATGAGACGTTGGAAAGAAGCTCCAGCATTTTTCAGCCCAAAAGGCATTGTCAAAAAATGATATAGGCCAAAGGGGGTGATGAAAGCAGTCTTTTCCTGGCTACTCTTCTCCATCTCCACCTGCCAATAACCCGATTTCAAATCCAACGTGCTAAAATATTTGGCTCCATGCATGGATTCTAGAATATCATGGATGAGGGGCATAGGATAAGCATCTTGAGGCGTTTTAGCATTTAAACGTCTGTAATCAACACAGAACCGAAAGCTTTGATCAGGTTTAGGCACAAGTACCACTGGGGATGCCCAAGGAGATTGTGAGGGCTCAATGATGCCATCTTGGAGCATCTTTTCAATCTCTTCCCGAATTATATCCTTCTTTAAAGGTGAGACTCGATAGGCTTTGCACCTAACTGGGAGGTCATCAGTTGTTATTATCTGGTGCGTGGTTAGGTTTGTCTTCCCCAGCTTGTGGGAACAGACAGAAGGCCATGCGTGCAGCAGCTGTTGTATTACCTGAGGATGGCTCTGTATCAGGTCATCCCTCAATAAAGATTCCACCACAGTTACTGACTCATGTACTCCAGACTCTAGGGGCAGTGCCATAAACACACTGATAACCTGTTCCTCCTGCCGGCTCCATAATTGTTCCCCAAGGGGCTGGCAGAGAAAAGGAAACACAGTCATCCGTCCATTGATACACAGTTCATAACTATGTTCTCCCACATGTAAACGTACTCCAGTTTGACTTAAAAAATCCAGGCCTAATATAAGGGGAAAAGCAAGCTGCTGGTCTGCCATCACATAAGTGTCAACTGTCCACATCATTCCATGCCACTCATAGGTAATATGGACTCGGCCTTCTGAGGTTTGGGCCTTCCCATTAGCTAACATGAAAGTCCTGTTGAAATGTTTCCTCAGTTGCTCACCTGGCTTAGCCAACACTTCCCACAGCTGTCTCTGTATTAAAGTGAATGTGGTACAGTGTCTAGGATAGCTTCCACTTGCTTGCCCCGAATTCCCAAAACCGCTCGAAGCAACGGAGGGGTGGAAGCCTGCACCAAAGCTAGATGTTGACTTGGTCCAGACAGGGGTTTGGAGACATTGACATGACGGGCTGTTGGATTCTTCTTCCCTTTTTCATTGGCTTTCATCTGATTTATTTTGGCCCAATAGTCTCTTTTGGAATTAAGATCTCTTTCCACCAATGACCCAACCTTGACCAATTGCTCCACTGTATGCACAGCACCCCTTAGGCTTCCTGCTAGAGAAGGATTACAGTTATTTAGGATTCTTCTCACCACTTCTTCCTCAGGAAGGTCAGTCTTCCACTTTAAGCATAATGCCCTATAGTCATAAGCAAAATCTCTAATGCATTGATCAGGACCTTGAATCATAGCTTTAAGTTGTTCTTCGACCTCAGTGAGATAGTCAGTGGGAAGGAATGCTCCCAAGAAGGCTCTTTTAAACTCATCCCAGTTATGGATCTTGTTTCTCATACCACCATTCACATGAGTGTTCCCCGTACGGGCCACCATCTGTAACAAACTGGACTAATAATTTAAATAAACCAGTAGTCACTCAAAAGTTCAGGGTACTCACACTGCATTAATGAATAAGGGGAATAACTGAATAAACCCTTGTAATCAGACAAAGATAGGCATAAGCAGGTTATCCAACAAGGTATATTAATAATTCAATAGTCAAATCAGAAAAATGACACTTATCCGAGAGTCCTTGATCAAATAGTCCATGCTTGAGAAGTATTGTCCTTATGTGTGAATCTGTAGTCCTTGAAAAAATGAAAAATTCTTTGTCCTTGAAAAATGAATCAAAATGTCCAAGGAAAAAGATAATAATCCTCCAAATGTGATGAATCCATAAGCAACTTCAAAGGAGAAGGCTAAAAACTACCAATCCATTTCATTCAAACAGGATCAACTCACATCGCTCTCTCCCACTTGCTTGGGCATTTCTCTTAAAGAAGGCCTTCCTTCCTCTAGGTGCTCTCCTATCAAAATAAAAGTCCATTTTGCTCACCCCAAGATGTTTCTCCCCCACACATAAAAGTCCCACATACAAAAAAGACAGAGAAATTCAACTAGGGCCTGAAACCAATTAAGTCATCCCTATACATATTTTACACAGTGTCTGACATTCAATGTCTTCCTCACATTGGTAAAATAAAATATATTTGTGTATTTCTCTTAGCCCCAATATAGCAGAGGTGGGAGTAAGTCACACATCTGCAAGTCACAAGCAAGTCTCAAGTCTTTAACCTTCAAGTCCCAAGCAAGTCCAAGTCAATTTTGAGAAAAGCAAGTCAAGTCAAGTCAAGTCACTGCTTTATGTCAAGCAAGTCAAGTCAAGTCGTAGCTTGGGTCACAAGTCACTGGCAAGTCATACAAACGTTTGATGATTTCACTGAATTTATATATTAAAATAAGTTAAAACTACAGAAGTTGTGGACGATGGTTTTATTTGCAACATTTTTTTTAAAATATGCATTTCCACATACAGCTGAGTGGTTACTACAATAAAAATCTAAAAAATAAAAAATAAATAAAATTTCAAACTACATAGCCTAAAATGTAAATGTAACTGAAATTAGGCCAACATTAAATCATGAAAAAATAAATATGCCTCAAACATTGCAGAAGACCATTAAAAGGTATTAAAACAATTCACAAAAAGTATAATGGTTCCTATGCCACCAAATGGTATTCTTCAAACTGGCATCCCCTTTATATAAGTTAGCCTATATATTTTTAAATATGAAGTAAGATCCGCCTAGGCTAATTATAAAAATAACTCATACTAGGGCAATTTTTCCACCACATTTTGAATTTTGGGTGCATATTAATTCTGCTGCCATTTTGCCCGCGACCCCCTGATAACATCTAACCCCGATGTTGTTTTTTGTCATTGGAAAGGACGACATATTTGGCTTTAAAGCATGATTGGAAATAAATGTGGCAAATGTTATACAAAATATATGCCATCATTAATTATCATTTGAATATTGACAGCTTTAAGCTACATTTGAAAAAATAATTGTGTATAAAGAGGCATGCTGTTTTGACCAATATTCTCTCTAGATTTAAAGATTTAGTTTTAAAGAAAGTCCAATTAACAAACAGGTTAAACAAGCCATAGCTTTCTTTTAGACGTGGTGAATGAAGTTCGACTGTTCGAGGTTGTGATGGTCCTCCGATATCCCTTGCCTGTTATTATGCGTACAGCAAATCTTCTTGTATGAATATGGTCAATTTTAGTCTTTATATCCAAAAAAAAAACGATGCTGGGAGATGTTTTTGTATTTAGCGCGCTGCCGCGCTCACCGCGCTCACCCTGATGTGTTTTTTCTGGGCTTGTGCAGCGTCACGCAATCGCGCAGAATCTGATGACTGGCGTCAATGGTTCCGTTGCTTTCATTTTGTTCATCAATTGATGTTGCGATGATTTATATAAAAATGTAGGCCTATATCAAGTCATTCTCGAGTCATACAGTTCAAGTCAAGTCAAGTCTCGAGTCATTGGATCTCAAGTCAAAGTCAAGTCGAGTCATTTTCTTAATTTAGTCAAGCAAGTCTCAAGTCCTTAAATTTGCGACTCGAGTCTGACTCGAGTCAAGTCATGTGACTCGAGTCCCCCATCTCTGCAATATAGTGTCACAACCGCACTGGGTTGTACATTAACAAATAGCTCAAATGTTCTATAGGGAATTTTAATAATTAATCATGAATATGATTAATATATTAAATATTTACAGTTACATTAAATTTATCGAAGTTGAAAATAGATCGATTGCATATGAATAATCAATTACAACAAATTATAATTCCTCATTCATATATCAATAGTCTTATCTCAGATCGATTTATTTGAGATAATACTTAATGGAAATTAATGCAATTATCAAACAGTTGTTTGTCCAGCAACCAGCCGTAAGATTAACTTATCAACTTCTCAATAAAGTTATCACTTCTTATAATTCAAAGAAAGCTGTTTTCTGGCCATTGAAACAACTCTCCTGACCTTATAAAATTTAGGTTACTGAAATCGTAACAAGATAAAGCATGTAGCTTAAGATCGAAACATCTCATTGACTTGGTTATATGGGCATTTAAAACAGAGACAATCAAGGATATATGGAATTTTAATAATTGGACTAATACTACATCGAAACTACGAGTATACACAGAGTAAATACATATATTTACAACAGAAACATACGGACGAAAACATTACAAGACCAAACGGATAACAGATGAGAGAGAGAGAGAGAGAGAGAGAGAGAGAGAGAGAGAGAGAGAGAGAGGATGAGAATCTGTGATCTGAGAGAGATCACAGAATGGCAAAACTCACATATGTAACCTTTTGAGAGAGACAACAAGGTATCACATCAATCAAATCAAATCAAATCAATACTTGTATGGTTCTCTTTGTATTTGCTTGAGGAAAGAAAACGCGTGTGTCGTACTTTTTGGCGCTGGGCACGTTTTCTCGTGCCTTTCGGAGCGCGCAGGTTCGCGCAAAGTTTTAAAGGTTCACTGACCGTGAAGTTACCAAAGAAATAATTCAGGCTAAGTTCATTTTCCCTCGTGGGTGGAAATGAACAAAGGAGAATAGGAAAAACAAAGACTAAAAGAAAATAAAGAAGATGAGAAGCAGGCCGAAGCCGGTCCGGACTTGGGTTTCCAAAGTTTTCTGAAGGGAAGCACGAGAAACAGGCAAGTTCCGTCTTTTGAGGGAATCCCGTCCCCGCCCCTTTTTACGGGAAGGGCAAATCATCTGTCGAGATTTTTCGAGCGGGAAGATTTGTTTGTTTCGAACAGCCTCCTGGCTCGAGTTACAGTGGTGTTTGACTTAAGCCTTTCGGCTCCAGAAATATGAAATGTGTAAAACAATGTACATTACTGCATTCTGCTATCATAATTCGACTCTGTTAGATTGAGAGCATTACAGAGATATCAAACACATCACATGAAGGTTATAGAAATGCAAAGTTACATGAGATATGCAGAATTACACACATTTAAAGTTTCCTCACACGACTATCAAGCCCTGATATCGGCTACTATGACACGGGAAAATCAAATCTATGTTTATACATTATACATTATACATTATACATGTTTATACTTAAGTGGTTATACACATAGAAAATGTAGGATTTAAGTAGGAGTAAAGATTAACACTTTAATTCTGCTCCACTGCCAGAATCTCAGTGAGATTCCTGGCTTGCTGACATTCCATTAAGGTCATAAAACAGCAAAGTGGGGGGGGAAGGCAATTGCCAGAGAGTTCTTAAACTAAACACTTTTGATTCAAGATTACACATTAGAAAATGCCGGTTACTGGTGTAACCTTGGTTCTATGAATAGTGGAAGACCGCCAGAGACGGTCGAACATAGTGGAAGGAGTCGCGTCTCGCGAGCCATATCGAGAATCTCGTATTGATTTGTCACCTGTGACCCTGACCGATGACGTGTTGGAAGCTATATCCGCTTCATTCGCGTCACGGTCGTTCTCTGAAGTCATTCTCTCAGTCCGAGTGACCAGAGACTCTGGCGGTCTTCCACTATTCATAGAACCAAGGTTACACCAGTAACCGGCGTTCTATTTCACTGTTACAGACCGCCAGAGACGGTCGAACATAGTGGAAGACGAATACAACCAAGTCACGAGGGCCACCCACCTAGATACTGTCCACTAACACAGCAGAACTGATCAAAGGAATAGGGGCCACATTGATCCTGTAGAATCTTATGAACGTGCAAGGTGACGTCCATGTAGCTGCTGCACATATTTCGGAAAGGGGCACCCCACGTAGTGCTGCCCAGGAAGTAGCAACTGACCGAGTTGAATGGCATTTAATAGACGTTGGAACTGTCTGACCAGCCGACTCATATGCCTGTACAATGGTATCCACCACCCAATGAGACAACCTTTGCTTCGACAAGGGTGAGCCTCTCTGACAGGCATCAAAACGGACAAACAGCTGATCAGTGGTGCGCCACGAAGCAGTTTTCAACACATACTGTCGCAATGCTCTCACTGGACACACAGCTGTCTGGGAAGCCTCCTGATTAAACGCTGCAAGCTGAATGGGTTGATTCACAAAGCGATCAGACAACACCTTAGGTCGGAAAGCTGGATTCGGCCAGAGTGTAGCCTGATTGTACTCGGGTCCCCATCTAAGGCATTGTGGACTCACTGAGAGGGCATGAAGCTCACCTACTCTTCTGGTTGATGTTATAGCCAAGAGAAAAGCAGTCTTCATCGAGAGACTAAGGCGGAAAACGCAGGCTGTTAAGCACCATTTGAAGATCCCACTGGGTATGCATTATCCGTGCCGGTGGATTAAGACGTACTGCTCCCTTAAGGAAAGCCACCACCAATTTCTCTGCACCAACCGATATCCCCCCAAAGGATTCCGATGTGCTGACAAGGCTGCCACGAATACCCTTAGAGTTGCTGGGGACCGCCCAGTGTCCAATAAATGCTGCAAGAACTCCAACACTGAACTGATGGAACAAGTGACTGGGTTGACAGACCGATCTGTACACCATGAAACAAAAATCTTCCATTTACTGGCATAAGTGCGACGTGTTGATGGGGCTCTTGCATTCATGACAGTGTTTCTCACATCTGCGGAGCACTGTGAGAGCTCCTGCTCAACCCCAGGGGCCATACACATAGGTTCAATCTGTTCGGTGAGGGGTGCCAAAGCTCCCCGTTCATCTGTGATAGTAGGTCCCTCCGAACTGGCAATGGTTGTGGTGGACCGGTCGTAAGGGTCAGCAACATACTGAACCACGGTCTTGCTGGCCAGCAGGGTGCCACTAGAATAAGCCTGTGTTGTCTCTCCTGCACACGCCTCAGCACAGGCCAAAGAAGTGGAATTGGAGGAAAGGCATAGAGGAGGAGGTCCGGCCAGTTGTGTGCCAGGGCATCCTGACCTAGTGATCCCTGCTCCTCCTGTTCTGTGAACCAGAGTGGACAATGTGTCGTCTCTCTGCTGGCAAAGAGGTCGACTGCTGCGGTCCCATAAAGTCCCCAAATTGACTGAACTACCGCCTTGTGCAGACACCAGTCCCCTGGCTTCGGACCCGATCGAGAGAGTGAGTCTGCCACATTGTTGCAGTGACCGGGAATGTGTGCTGCCCTGATCGACAGGAAGTGCTGGTCTGCCCACAACAGCAGCACTCGTGAAAGACGAAGGCAGGGTAGAGACCTCGTGCCCCCTTGGTGATTGATTAAAAACACCACTGTGGTATTGTCGGTCCGCACCAGGATGTGCTTCCCTGACAACTCCTGTCTGAAGTGCCCTAGGGTGAAGAGCACGGCCCGCAGCTCCAGGATGTTGATGTGAGATGACATCTGCTGCAAGGTCCAGCTCCCTTGAACACCCCGGTGTTGCCACAGCCCTCCCCATCCGGAGAGAGAGGCATCTGTTGTCACCACTTCTCTGCGTGATGGGGGTGGTCCCATCGGTACACCCCCTTGTAGAAATTGTTCCCGTCTCCAAAGCCTCAGGGAGACAGAACAACTGGTTGTCACCAAAACAAGGACATGACGGTGGTGAACCGCTGACAACTGTCTGGCTATCAACCAACGCTGAAAGGGGCGAAGGTGTAAAAGCCCCAAGTGAATGGCTGATGAGGCTGCCGTGAGAAGGCCCGCTAGCCGTAAGAAGTGGAGATAAGGTAGCTTGCGCTGAACCTGGAACCTCGCTATGGCTCCCTGTATAGCCTGCATCCTGCGTGCTGTGAGGGTAGCCCTCATTACTCTGGAGTCCAGCTGCAAACCCAGAAAGCATATTGACTGGCATGGAGTGAGGCAGCTTTTCTCTAGGTTTACCCTCAGTCCTAGAGCAGTAACATGCTCCAGTAGGCACTGTGTGTTGTTGGCCACTTGCTGAGGTGATCTGGCACAAAGCAGCCAATCGTCCAGGTAAGGGAGAATCAACATGCCCTCCCGTTGTAGAGGTTCTAGTGCCGCTTGCATACATCGTGTCAACACGCGGGGAGAGAGGGAGAGGCCAAATGGTAGGACTCGATATTGGTATGTCTTGCCCTGGAATGTGAACCGAAGAAACCGTCTGTGATGAGGTGCAATGGGGATATGGAAATATGCATCCTTCAGATCCACAGACGTAAACCACATGCCGGGTTCGACTACTTGTAGGACATCCTTGACACGCAACATGCGGAAAGGAAGGTGTTTGAGACTCCTGTTCAAGCGTCTGAGGTCCAAGATTGGCCTGAAACTCCCATCTTTCTTGCGAACTAGGAAGTACTTTGAATAAAATCCCTCCGGATGGACCTGGGGGTTTACTAGCTCTATCGCACCCTTTTCCAGTAGCTTCTGGACCTCGAGAGACAGAGCAAGAGCTTGACGAGGGTCCCGAACCACTGTGGGCCGAGTGTGTGTACATAATTGGGGTCTGTGACGGAACTGAAGACAGTAGCCCTTGTCGAGTGTGTCGATGAGCCACTTGTTGTCTGTAATCCCTCTCCAAAGCTGTAGTTGAGAGGTTGAAAAGTGTCCCATCACAGACCCTGGACCATCACCGACGACGGGGAGCGGTTCCCTTATCCCTGGGGGGGCGACGATGAGTTGCCACAGGGCGAGCAGGTGGTCTACGAGCACGGGATGCCTCCCTTCTTGAGTCATACCCAGGTCGAGTTGCCTGCTGTACAGGCCTGCTGTAAGACTGTCCCTGCCTGTGCTGTAGTGGATTTGCCTGACGAACAGGCATTCGATGTGAAGGTGGTCCATAACTCACACTGCGCTCAAAGTGCTGGGACCGAGACTCCACTGCACGAACTCTGCGCTCAAGAGCTTCTTGGGCGGCTGGACCAAAAACATGCCCAGGCACCAGTGGTAGTTGACGAAGATTGTTACGGCAAACCTCTGGAAGTTTAGACTGTGCCAGCCAAACCTGTCGCCTAGCCTGTGTTGTAAGCCCAAGAGCCTTTCCACTAGAGAAAGCGATTGAACCCAAGGCCTGTAAGGAGGCCTCAAGTAACTCTGATGCAGTACCATCCGGTGGATTAGTACTCAAAGCGGAATGAAGTGCCAACAGAAGATGAGCCATGGAATTCCCCACACGACTCAAGCCTGAGACAGCATTATAAATCTTCACCAATAGATCATCTGTGCGTCTACACTCTGGGTTAGGACAGCGAAGGTTCTGTCTAAGAGCCTCATCTGGTGACACTATCAGTGAAGAAACGCATGGCTCGACTGGAGGCATGTTACCAAGGCCCTTCTCCTCAGCCTCAGCCATTGCTGCTAGTGTACGAGCCACACGATCAGGTCTGGATAAAGGAGCTGACCGAAACGCAGAAGAGACAACATCTGTGAAGTCCGGACAACTCGGCATTAGGAAATCCTCTTGACGGGAAACTGAGCGACGCAAGAGGTTTGACTGGCCTGGCCCAGGACATGGAGGATCCAAATTCCGCTTGGCAAGTGCCATCTTGAGTGTGTCCTGCAGAGAGAAAACCACTGAAGAAGGCGCATCCTGAAGGCTAGAACCCTCATCACTATGAGAACTCTGGAACTCGGAATGTGAGGGTATGGTCTCCTGTATGGGCGTATAATAATCCTGTTCCTCCCGGTCTAAGGAGTCAGAGGCTGCAATAGATAAGGTGTCCGATTCTCCTCTGGAAAAGCTGGACGCCGGCTCACACCTGGGCAAGGGAGGAGCTAAGACACCCCTATTCCCCTCACTCATATTCTGACGGTTAGGGGGTACAGATAATAAGGCCTTAATACCCTGAACTGCGTTCGCAAGCTCAGCCACTTGCTGGTTCAACGTACTAGACTCCGAAGAGGTTCTCATCTTCTTTGAAGGCCTTCCAGTCCCACTGGCCACACGCTTGCTGGCCACACGCTTGCTACTCACATGTGACGCTGCCCCAACTGATGGAGCAGAACCCTGGAATTCAGGATCTAATTCAGCCAGCCGATGTCGTCTCATCTCCAAGGACATCAAACCACATTCAGGACACGGGTCTACCAAACCCTCTCGAAGATGATCAATTCCCAGGCAAGTGGGACATTGCATATGAGCATCCATGAGATCCATTGGACCTGAGCAGATGGAACATGAAGCTGCCATAACCTCCAGACCAGTAGTTGGAAAAAATCCCTGGTCAACCAATGGGATTATAATCACAATACAGGCAGAAAGACAACAGCCACAAAAAATAAAAAAGGCTTTGCAGTTGCTACGATAAGCCTTGTCAATGTATCACCCTGGTTAACCAATGAGCATACACATAGCAGTCATTAGACAATAAACAATGCTACACGCAGTCTGAATGAACCCTGGTTAACCATTAAGTTCACATGAGTACTCACCTCAACACTGTTAGTAGTGATCGTTTCCAAACAAACCCTGTTTAGGCAATAAACAATGCTACACGCAGTCTGAATGAACCTTGGTTAACCACTAAGTTCACGTGAGTACTCACCTCAACACTGCTAATAGCGATTGGTCCAAACAAAACCCTGGTCAACCAATGGGTATAACGTTATGGTCCGATGCACGATCCAAATATAATCCAATATAATCCAATATAATCCAAATATTTCTCCCGAGACACAGCCGTAGCGGGGAGCAGTTGCTCACCAAAAACGCTGTGCACGCTCGAGCGAGATCTCTTCGCGAGAATGACAAAGAGAACGACCGTGACGCGAATGAAGCGGATATAGCTTCCAACACGTCATCGGTCAGGGTCACAGGTGACAAATCAATACGAGATTCTCGATATGGCTCGCGAGACGCGACTCCTTCCACTATGTTCGACCGTCTCTGGCGGTCTGTAACAGTGAAATAGAACTACAC
This sequence comes from Scardinius erythrophthalmus, assembly GCF_964197995.2. NCBI lineage: Eukaryota > Metazoa > Chordata > Actinopteri > Cypriniformes > Leuciscidae > Scardinius > Scardinius erythrophthalmus. The sequence continues at coordinate 20,335,730 of NC_138230.1, read as the reverse complement.
CTCTATTATAAAGCAAAAACTAATCACACATGCATAATGTAATTGTACATATATTAAAGGATATTCTATCCTAATTTAAACACAAAGGAATGTTTGTGTGTGTGTGGGGGTGTGATGTAACGTAGCAGGAGAAAGTTTCGTTATCTCTTTGGTGCAGAGAGGAATGTTAGTTTCAGGTTCTGGAGTGTCTCTGAGATGCAGTGAGTGTCGTAAACACCCCAGGAGGGTGGTCTAGTCATAGACCAGGCAGCTCCAGTTAGTGACTTATATCTACCAGGTTAAAAGCTAAAAGCTTTCCCCAAAATTTATAATGACAAGGTTTATGGAGTTTTTGTGTGCAGGGAAAACAGAATCATGATTCTTGCACATTCGTTACAGGTGAGAATGGTGACTTTCCCCACAGCGCCCAGCGTTCCCCGGCGGAAAACCAACCTTGCAACATGGGGACTAACGTCCCGGTAAGTTGGAAATAGGAAGTCTCATGAGAAGCAAGAACGAGCGAGAAACACAAACTGCCTTACGGCAATTCAACATAAACACACACGCCATATGATACTGTGTATGATGTATTACCCACCTCGGTAGACATAGCTCCACACGATAAAGTTGGCCGGCTCACATAATAACAAATGCACATGAGCAGCGGTAGAAAGGGGGAGGAGTGTGCCGCAAGTGAGATTTTTTTACTACAGTGTTGTGAAATACACTCACCTAAAGATTATTAGGAACACCTGTTCAATTTCTCATTAATGCAATTATCTAATCAACCAATCACATGGCAGTTGCTTCAATGCATTTAGGGGAGTGGTCCTGGTCAAGACAATCTCCTGAACTCCAAACTGAATGTCAGAATGGGAAAGAAAGGTGATTTAAGCAATTTTGAGCGTGGCGTATTTCACAATCTGCTCAGTTACTGGGATTTTCACGCACAACCATTTCTAGGGTTTACAAAGAATGGCGTGAAAAGGGAAAAACATCCAGTATGCGGCAGTCCTGTGGGCGAAAATGCCTTGTCGATGCTAGAGGTCAGAGGAGAATGGGCCGACTGATTCAAGCTGATAGAAGAACAACTTTGACTGAAATAACCACTCGTTACAACTGAGGTATGCAGCAAAGCATTTGTGAAGCCACAACACGCACAACCTTGAGGCGGATGGGCTACAATAGCAGAAGACCCCACCGGGTACCACTCATCTCCACTACAAATAGAAAAAAGAGGCTACAATTTGCACGAGCTCTCCAAAATTGGACAGATGAAGACTGGAAAAATGTTGCCTGGTCTGATGAGTCTCGATTTCTGTTGAGACATTCAGGTAGTAGAGTCAGAATTTGGCGTAAACAGAATGAGAACATGGATCCATCATGCTTTGTTACCACTGTGCAGGCTGGTGGTGGTGGTGTAATGGTGTGGGTGATGTTTTCTTCTCACACTTTAGGCCCCTTAGTGCCAATTGGGCATCGTTGAAATGCCACGGCCTACCTGAGCATTGTTTCTGACCATGTCCATCCCTTTATGACCACCATGTACCCATCCTCTGATGGCTACTTCCAGCAGGATAATGCACCATGTCACAAAGCTCGAATCATTTCAAATTGGTTTCTTGAACATGACAATGAGTTCACTGTACTAAAATGGCCCCCACAGTCA